>NC_059473.1:123554256-124754256 GCF_018139145.2 Gymnogyps californianus | reverse complement strand
CCAGATCTTCCCTTCACTCTCACTGGAACAAGATGGATCCATCTAATGCCTCTTTGATCAAGTTCAATTTGTTGTTCAACATTCAGAAAATATTATTGTATAATCCGGGGCTTCCCAACCATTTTCCAGGACCTATCTTTTTTTCTTCAGAAGAGCTTGGACGTGCCAACAAAAAACTTGAAGGATGCTGGACTGAGTAGGCTGTATGGACTCCATGAACAGCAATGATCGGTGAATATCACAGCTGACTGCCAGCACTGCAGCAAAGCTTGTTTTCTTTAAAGCCGTATGTACTTTAACCCAGTGCTCGGCGAACTGCGAATCCGAGTGCGTTTGACAGTGTGAAGGCAGTGTAACAGTCTGGCGGCTGGTACCTCAGTGGGAAATCCTGTGCCTGGCTCGTCTTGGCTCGCTACGTCAGGGAGCTGCAATCATGACCGGAGGTGATACCTTCATTTTCAGGTGCAACTGCTCTTTCAGCTATTTGCCTTCCAAAATCACTCTTTATTGCTATGTGTGAAAACCTTCACCACTGTGCAAAATTACTGTATATCAGATGGGAACAGTTTCCTGGCGCTGGTTTTCAATAGAATATTTCACAGCTCTCTGCTTGCTGGGAAACATCCATTTCTGCTCCAGCCTGTGCTGACCGGCAGAAGTCACGGGCTTTCACAACCTCCTGATGCAGAGCTTGGGTCCTGTAACCAAAGATGCAGCCACTCGGACATTTAGGTTTGAAGAGCACTAATTCAGCATCCGCTGTACCAGCCACAGCGGGCATTTTTGTCTGACCGGTGTTCACACTACTGGATGATGCCATTTTCTCCAAGATGCTGCTTGTCTGTATCATCTTCTTACCTCCAAACACCCCAACTCTGCAGTGCCTTGTTCACGTTGCAATGTCAAAGAGTTGTCTTATTGCCACATTGCTTTTTTTCTCTTGCATATGGTGGAAATTTTAGTTGGGGGTACGCCTGCACGGATTCTGATTTCCAAGATTTATCTACATAAACGCATGTAGACCACAATCTTTGACCCCCAGCACGATACTCACCAGGGTGTTATGTTTCTTCTCTGGTTCGCAGCAGTGGTAGCACTGTGGCTGGTCTTTTCATTAACATGAATACCAATGGCTTGTCATGGGAGGGAGGTTCAGTGTTTTAGTGTTCACTGAGGACTGAGGGCTTCTTCATCAGTCCTCATTCTTGAACTGGGCAAAATGCCACCTGCAGTCTCCAAGGATATTTCAGACTCCGTTGCGTAAGTGCCCTCTGGTCCTTTCTCGATGTTTCAGACCACGGTTTGCTGTTGAGGCTATTTCCTGAACCGCATATATTTCCAAATGTGGCAGCAAAATGGCTCACTGTAGCACATTAATTGCACACTTCCCCTTTTGTGATCTCCCCAGCTCGTGCATAGGAATTGCCATACCCGGTTAGACCATCGGCTCATCAAATCCTGCTTCCTCCCTCCGGCGATGGCCAAAACCTGAGGCTTCAGAGGTTACCTCCACAGCACACCAAACTAACTGCACAGTTCTGGGTGTGCAGGTGGAAAACCTCTTTTCTGGCTGCCGCAGAAGATCCACTTATGCGCTGAAGCATGAGATTTGATTACCTTTATTACGAGATCTTCGCATGCAGAGCTACAAATGTTCATGGTCATGCAATTATCCAGTCACAGCAGTTGACTCACTGACCTTCTTTGGCAGTGAAGTCCCTAAATTGCCTATATACAGTGGAGGGACCTGTGGTTTCCTGCACCCCCATTGAACTTTACCTTCAACGAGTGACATCCAGTGACTTATATTATACATGGCAGGGTAAAATAGAAAGAGAGTTTCAGGCCTGTTGTTTCCTTTTTTCGTTTGAATATCCTCAAACTCTTCTTTTGTCTTTACAAAACATTTCTGGATTTTTGACCATTTTCTTTCCTCGAACAAGATTATACTTGTGCTGCTTTTCAGGCTTTTCCAGCACCCTGGAGCAAAGGTGAATATCACCCATGAAATGTCCAACGTATCCTTTGGCTTCTTTGAGTAAAGATCTCAGGCATGTTTGGGAAAAGAGCATGGCTATTACACAAATGCAAGAAGGAAGGTCATTTCAAGAGCTGACACCATCTGAGACCCAGCAGAAGAGAGGAGGTGATGAAGGCACCCAGTTAAACTTTCAGGGAAAATTTATAGACAAGAAGAAAGTCAGTGATTCAGAGTACAATTTGGCCAGAGATCACATTTCTCGGTGAAAGTATACCAGGTATCATAAGCAACAGGAGGAACAGCTATTCAGGGAGAAAGAAAAAATGTTAGTTTTAAAGAAAACAATGCCACAAAAAACATTTAGCATCTCTTCAAGCACATGCTGCTTGAGTGCAAGGAGCCGTAAAAGTGACTACAGCAAGAGTCTCAAGAGCGGATTGCTCAAGTGAAAGGAAGCTGGAATGAAATGCCAGCCAGCCCCGTCGGTCCCTCATTCAGCGCTGCTCAGAAATGCCTGATGTTTTCTGACTGGATAGCCAGGGCTGGAGTAATTACTTGGTTGCAGTGTTTTCACTTTTACAGCGAAAAGGAGGCTTCTTTTTGTTTTGTGAGTTACAATTTTGCCTCATATTTTATGAGCTGACACTGTTGGTGAAGGTCTTTGCTATATAGTCCTTCTGGTTTGCTCCTGTCCTGGTCATAACGGCCACATGGCCGCTGTCCTACTCTACCATACTTGAAGCTAAACTCCCTGGAGCTATGTCTGTACCTGGGAATTAAACAATTTGGGGTGCAGTTAGTCACCCATACTGCTAAATTGAAAGTTTCAGCCCAGACAAACAAGCACGGACCCAAACAACCCTGGGAAGCTCAGGAGTCAGCATAGACCAGGGACCACTCCCAATAGACCGTCTTGAGGGACCACCCTGTTTTGAAGACTGAGAGAGTTTAATAGCACGGACATGGCCAGACTGTGCCAAAGGGCCTCAGGACTAGAGAGCAGGCCTGGCCTTGTGTTTTTTTGACTGGTATAGATACAGCCCAACTGCCCACTCTGTCTTGGCTTTGGTGCATGCATGAGAGCGTTTTTAAATTATAAATGTCTTAAGAGATTTCTAAATCTCTGAAGAGAGTCTGATGTGGTGCTCTTGCCCTATACACATGGCTATGACTGGGGTCATTGCTCACACCAGCCTTTCTGGAGGGCTCTCTGTGGACTAGCACAGCCACAGCATCTACACGCCTGGTCCCTACCTCTGTGCTTAGTGCAAGAGCCCAGGACGCTTGGAGAGCCAAGTAACCCAGATCCACCTAGCAATGAGCTGCACAAGAGTGCAGGGCATGAGCCAGACACAGCACACAGCCTTGACACCACCACACTGCTCCTTGGATTGCTGCCCTACAGCATGCTTGGTCCTGTCCATCCTCCCAGCTGGGTCACCTCTGAAGATGCAGCTATGCCTGTGGGCAAGAACAAACCTGGGACAAATGGACCAGAGGTTGGTCTGGTCCAGGGGGAGCAGAGAGGAAAGCAGATAGCCCTGAGGTTTAGCCCTTTATTCCTGTTCACCACCTTCTGCTATGAGATATTGGCATAGCTCAGGCTGTTGTCCCCCAAGGTGGCTTGCATGGCGGGGTCCATGAGTACCTCCCCTGGACCTCATCATCCTGCTCTCCCTCTGTAGTCAACAAATGCCTCCAAAGGGAGAGCCATCTCCAAGATAGGGACTGGAGGCCTGAATCCATCCTCCAAGGGCACAGCAGGACATGGGTGTCTGACTGGTGAACCCAGCGGCAGGTGGTCCAAGTCAAGCTCAAGGCAAATGCTGTAAGAGCCTTTCCAAGGATGTTGGAAGGGCTGTTTGGCTGCGTGTTGGGCTGAGAGATGCCCCGAGGCGTGTGCTGTGTGGATATCACAAAAGCATGCTGGAGACACCAGTAAAGCCTGCAACACAGCTGTGAACAGGTCTGTCCAAGTGGGCCTAGGACTCCCACCACAGAGAGGTCCTTAGGGAGGACTGAACATGTCTGTGCTGGGCCATGTCTTCCACCAGACTGAGTCTTGGAGCTGGTGAGACTGGACCCTTTCTTACCCAGGGTATATCTGCCTTTCTGAGCAACTTCAGATGCACTTCATATCTTTTTTGATTCTCTAGGCAATTCCCCGTAGCTATTGACTCTGAGCACCCAACTCTTCCCTTCCAGCCAAACACCATACCAGACCAGTCCCCCAGGATCACCTCTAAATCCTCTTGATCATACAGGCATTGGATGCATTGTCTTCAGTCCCTGACACCATTCCTCCCTCCATTTTTTCCCCTCTTCAAGCCACAGGTCCATCACCTACCCAACTCTTCCCTGTGCCAAGTCCTGAGACACTTACGAAGCCATCACATCATCTTGGCTAATGCAACCTCCCCCTTTCTGGTCTCTGGTCATGTTCTGCACCTGGAACCCCTCCTGCCCGCATCCTGCCCTGCCCTTGCCGGCCATCCCGCTTCCCTTCCCTCCTCCATGTCTCCCTTATGTCACTGTGCTCCTTTCTATGGGCCCATCTGCCCTCTCCCGGCCCTTGCAGCACCATGAGTGGTGGGAGCTGAAGGACTGGGCTCCAACGCTACTGCCTGCAGAGCACCCGCCTTGGGACTCCCCACACAAGGGGGGCACCCCACGTCCTAGCTGAAAAGCAGAACATATTTCTGGGCAATAGCATCACCTTACCTCTTTTTCACCTTCCTATGCAGGCCACCAGTCCTTCCCTCCTACCAGACCACTCTCTGCCAAACGGGATCACAGCCACCAACCCCCATGATGGTCTAAAACCTGGCAATGCTAAGCCATTCCCCGTTCCTCCGTTCCAGCCACCTCCCCCACACGCTTTCCTTCTCTAATCCTCAAGGAGCCCCAGCTTAGGAGCCCTAGCTTGTCCCCCTCTAATAGCATAAGCCCTGCATGAATCCCCTTGACTTTAGGGCACGGAGTGTTGCTGGAATTCCTTGCCTTGCCTCTAGTGCTTCCAGTTCTGTATTGGGTCTTTTCTATTATTTATTTGCTGGGTATTCAGAGCATGGTAAGATGTATTATTGTTTAGAATTTAGAGGCAGTATTTGCTTTCAATGTAGGTAACAAAGCAGGGATGCAGCAGAGGGGCAGTGGTCTATATCATACATCCTCTGGAGGCAAAAACTGAGTAACAGGTTAAAGTCATCGAGATAAAAAGTTCCCTTTGAAAAAAATCCCAACTCTTACTGTCTGGGCCAGATATTCCCAGTATTGGTCAGCTTGATCATCCTCCAATGCCACGTACTGTCAAAAAAGCTGCTGCTCTGGCTTTGGGGCACTCTCACTCTATTTGCATTTGATGCTTTTGGGGGGCTAGGCTAAAGGTTTCAGCTTCATCAGAGATGGCAGGGGAAGTCAAGCAATGGAGATGTAGAGCTGCCAGGCTTGTAGGGGTGGAAAATCCTGGAAACAATGGATATTTTGGCTCTGATTTTATTTGGGTTTTGTCAGGCTGATTAAAAAGTGCTGTACACTCATGCATTGACAGATCCTAAACATTGTGGTATTGGCTTGCTAGATGAAGACAGTATGGGATCTGGGGAAGAGGCTTGCATTGGGATGGCTCGGAGAGATGGGGAAGGGTGGAAAAGGGATGCAGGCTTGCAGATTGTCTTTGGCCATGTAAAGCAGGCCATCTCCCTTTGTCCGTGATGGGGCAAATTCTTCACTCCTTCATGCCCGTGGAAAGGAGATGAGCAGACTGGGTGCACAAAAGGGAAAGAAAACAGACGACGCATCCATAAGAAATGCTTTGGTGTGGGGGCATAGCAGTGTTCCCAGCAGGGAACCATTTGTTCCCCAGGGTGCTCACAAAGGGGCTTTGCCCAAGACATATTTAAGCAGCTTATGGCCATTAGACAAATGTTTAATCTGCAGGAAAGTGGGCCACCAGGCGGGTAGGTGCTCTGATGCATGGCCATGGAGCAGCTGGGCCTGTGAGACAGAGCGGTGGAGGGGACCCAGGGGACAGGTTATCAGAGGAGTGTAGGACCGAGGTGGCCGATGTCGGAGTTTACACCCCAGGAGTTGAGAGAGCAGGTATAGCAACTGCAAACGCCAAAAAGGTTTCTGTGGAAAGGTAAAAGGAACCCCTGAAATCACCTAACAGCAGCAGGGAGAGGCAGAGAGAGCCCCAAAACTGGTGTACCAAGCCTAGTTGCACCTCTTCCACCTGCATCCTCTGTGTTGCTTGCAGGACCAGAGCCAGCCAGCTGGAAGGTAGCTTGAATATTGCTCTCCTGATGTGCAGCTCCATCCTTGCAGATGCAGCCACGGCTGAAGGGCACGAAAGGCCAGACAGAAAATCTGCCAGATCATTTCCAGATCTGATCCTAGTTTGCCCTAAATAAAGATCTGGATCGGTTTGCGGGAGGCAAGAGCAGAGCAGTTGTCCGCAGCTGCACCTTGTCCTCCAAGAAAAAGGCTTGAACTGACATCTCTCGGGCCCGTGAGCAGCGTTTCCTAAGCAGGTGCCGTTATTTTGCAGTTATCCAAAAGATGGCAGCCTTCCCCAAATCTTCTTCCTGGCCAGCTGGCTGGACTCTGACCAGGAGATACGTGTCTCACCTTGATTACTGACACTGCAGCTGGCATGGCCCATGGGAGACAGAGCTCAAAAGCTGCAGATTGCTCCTAAAAGCCATGCCTCTAGCCGTGCTTTTGGTATTTTGCTGGTTTCTGCCTGGAAAAGTGATCACGCCTGCCTCGTCCTGGAAGAGGGATCTGGATTTTCTCTTGGTTGTACGTGAGCCAAGTTGCCTTTATGCTGGCAGACCCAGCAGCCTGGGTTGCTCCTGCAGCGTTTCCTCACCATCCATGGTGCCCGGAGCAGCTCGTTTGGGAGGGGGTGGTTGGATTGGGAAGTCGAGGGGGAAGAGGCTGTAGGAGCCAGGAATACACTGGCTTGTGGTCTCAGCTCTCTGTGGTCTCTGTTCCCAAATTGTCCTTCCTTGCAGAAGGACACAATAAGACGGTGGGGTAAGCTCTACCACCCGGTGCCTTCATCATGTGGCAGAGCACACTGTGCTACTGGTCACCTACCCACAAAAGACCAGTGTGTCCCCTCAATAAATCCCCACCTCCCTTCCCAGAGCTTTCCTCTGCCTCAGTTTTCATTGCAGGAGCTCCTCAGGATTGGAAACAAGGTCCCCTCCATGTCCCCATCTCATGCATCTCTGTTCTCCAGGCTTTGCCTTTGGAAGCGGAAGATGGGAACACAAACATAAAATCCTTTCTTTTCCAAGCATCCCTTTTATGAGGTCACCCTTCTCTCCACATTATATTTGCAACCTATGGAAATCTACAGACAGACGCAAATACAAAACAACATCCTCAGCTTTATTTCCCCCACCTCTGTTTCTCTGAGTTCACCGGTCCAAGAGAAATAAGTCATGCAGCGTGTTTCTGGCTCTGCTCCTGTGGCCTTGGACACACCGGAGACATCTCTTCCAGTCAATTAAACAGTGCCAGGGCCTGTTTTCTGGCCCTGAGGCCAACTGGCACTACCTGGCCATGTCCAGACTATGACTGGCGTGTGAGCAATCCCCCATCCCTCCTCCATCCCCATCCCTCGCTGGTGGGCAGCTTTGCTGTTGTCCTCGCCTGGCCTTGCAGCCTCCCTGCCAGACAGGAGATGTCTCTGCGGAGTAATCAGGGAGCGTTTCTCTCCTGCAAACAGGCAGCTGTGGGCTTTAACTTTTGGAGACAAGTATTAACTTTTGGAAGTAAAATCATTGGCTTTCTGCTGAGCTGGCTTCGGTGATGAAGACTGTAAGTCTTCAGCTCTTGGTGACGTCTGCTGTCTTCTGCTCCCTCACTGCCCAGCATCTAGAGTAACAAGGGCACAGGGATGGGGATCATTTCAAAGAGCTCCCACAGTGATAAAAGCAATAACTGCGGCAATGGTAATAATGAAAACCCTAGAAATAAGGCCTGACTGTGGCTGGCTGCAGCACTTGGCCTGTGCGGTGGTCAGGACGTGGGGAATCCTGCCAGGGTGCTTTGCAGCAACACTGACTGGGCTGGAAATTGCCTTTATGAGCATCCTTGGGTATTTCCAAACAGCAAAGTGGACTGGCACATCTCAGACCAGGAGGGGAGTGCATCACTAATACCTGCATCCAAGTTGGACCTGCAATAGGCTCTGTTGAGCCCTGTCGACTCCAGCCTCACTAAAAGATGAAGTTGTCATTATCCACAGTGCATTTTGTGTTTCCTCAAGGCACGTTGGAAGCAGGAACCAGCAAGCTGGGCGATGCACAAGCAGCGGGCATCGCTCCCACTCCCAGTGCTCTGAGTAGATGCTCCTGCTCCTCCTAAAGTATCTCGCTACAGCCCCAGGAATGCAGATGGGGAAGAAATGAGGGCAAAAGCAAAATGGCAATGTGATAGCAGTATTACTGACATTTTTCCATAGGTTTTTTTCCATAGAAAGAAAACAATTTCTTTAAGTAGGTGTCCCACAAGGTGAAATTGGGATTGGTGGAGGACAGCTGGGGAAAGGAAAAGGTTTGGGTTTGGCTGAAGCGTTTTTCTCAGATAAAACTGCAGTGGTCCATTTTTATTTTGAGCTTTTAAATCCTTTCCCTTTGCTGTACATTAAAACTGAGTAAACCCATAATTTCCCTCCCCTCAAAGAGAGACGGGGGAGCCCTTTTTCCCCTGTGCTTAGGATAACTCACCTGTGCCTTGTAGGAGGTGACACCAGAGTCCACAGCTGAGGAATACTGATGGGAGTGAAAGGAAAAATTGGCCTCAAACATCTGCAGAAGGCAATACCCTGAGCCACAGTGAATTCCTCTTCAGGAAACCCACTCAGTCTCCCTTTGAACCAAGGTGAAGTCTCAGCATCCACGCTACCCTGCAGCAGGGATTTCTAAGTGCTCCTCCTTGGAGGCATTGCTAGAAAAGGAGAGAAAATCGCAGTGATGAATGCGAGCTAGGGTCAGCAATGCATGAAGCAGAGGTGGGTTGCTTTATGCTTTGTTTTCCAAGAAAATGGTGAGCAAAGAAGAGCCCTGGATATTTCCTTCTCGTCTAGCTTGTGTACTCTGCTTCCCACTGCAGCACCGGTGCGTGCCCTGTTCTCCGAACCGGAGAGGGGCATGCAGTGGATTTTCTGGTTCATGGGCAAGCCCCAAGAATTGAAAGAAAATTGACTTTGATCTAAAAAGAAATGAAATTTTTGCCTTTTCAGTTTGTCCAAAATAAAGAAAGAAGAAAGGATTCCTTTGAGATCAGGCAAAATGTTTTCTTTCATGCCTGGGCATTTTAAATTCTTGTTTAAATAAAAGCACAGGACAAAAAGGGGGAGGTAAGAGGCTGTGCGGAGGACTGCTTGATTCATCCAGCACCATCCCACAGCAGTGAGGCTAGATAATTCACAGGGAATGTGCTTTGATGTGGGAAGCTGCAAGATGCTGCAGAGGATACCCGGCTTGTGCAGAAACAGCCACGGATGTGCCTTGCGGGAGACGGGTTCAAGCCACTGCATTCCCTGTGCATTCCTGGTTGGATTTCTTCAGCAGGGTGAGATATAAATGAGTGTCAGGAAGGCAAGTGCCTCAGGGCTGTTATTTAGCATCTTGGTAACACATGCCTAACCCATGGTGAGAGCCTCCAAAATTTTTCCAAATGGACAATTTCTGGGGTTTAGGATATATTTCCCTGACTATTCCTCATATTTTCGAAGCTCTGCACTACACAAGGTCAGGCTCTTTGCTGCTGTCAGTGGCTCCAGTGGGTCACCGATCGCTTTCACATTCACCAGATTTTTCTCCTTCAAGTGGACCCAGTGATGCTAAGAGATGCTGCCTTGGCTGAGAATGAGCAATTGGAGGGCCAGTTCCCCATGCTGTCTCCTTGGGAAGAGTCTCCTCATGACTCAGCATGGATGCCATGGGCTATTTATCCCATCATCATGCAAACTCATTGAGAGCGTTACCCTGTTTTGGAGAAAACAGGGGCTAATGACACAAGACTGCCAAAGGGAAAAAACCTAAGTCCATCTGGGGACGATACTTAATTGCCGGTGGCAATTTGCAGATTCAGAAGCCACAGCACAATTTTTAGGCTGCACCAGCCCTAGCTAGGTCCAATCTGTTATCTGAGACGTGACAGATTGTGTCTCTCTCCTCCTGCTGAACTCCCCAGCTACTCGGTCCTGAGGAGCCTGTGCTTACAAAGTGCCTCTGCAGCACAGCACAGAGCTGCCCACAAAGCAATGGTCGTTACTGTATTCCCCCTCCCATTCCAGTCCTGATCTTGCACCATTTAAGTAAGTGAGAGCTTTGCTCATGAAATATTGGCTCCAGGACCAAGGCCCTACCACAGTCCAAACTGAAGGCTTTAGCAGGAATTTGCTGCCTTCACCTGACTCTTGTTTTGAGCAAGTCGTCTCTGAGCTCCTACGGACAAACAGTGGGGGAAGAAACATCAACATCATGGGATATAAATGCTTTAGAGAATTGGTTCCCAATGTATTGGCAGTGCAGGGGGCTAAGGATTGGAGCTAGGACATCCCAGATGCTTGTAAGCTTACTCACATGTCGAAGACACCTTCTGAAGATATCCAAAAGGGCTTTGGAAACTGAAAACATCACCTTCATAGGGTTATGTCTGGGCTGCTGGTTCAGATTGTCTGGACCAGAAGAAGAGGTAATGTAAACCTGTGTAGGGGTCTCTGGTCCTACGAGGCAAAGATAGTGCTTGCAGTGTGCCGCACACCTTGGTGATCACAGCTTTCAGTCGGTGCTGGCTAACCTCTCAGAGAATGACGCTCAGTGGTTTTGTGGGACCTGCTGGGGTCTGCGGGCCGGTACCGCAACTCGGGCAGCGAGCAAGTCTGAGCTTAAAGGACATGACTCAGAGCTATCAATGTGGGCATGTTTGGTGATGGATATAGTGAACGTGCAAAGCCTTGGTGATGGTCATTGCTGATAGATCATCTCAGTCCAAGTGTGGGACGGACCTCTGGAGGACAGTGACGGGGCATACAGTGGATTTCTCTCTGGTACCACCACACTGTCTCTGCTCCTGCACATCTCTGCAGGATTTGAATCACACAAAGGCACAACTTCACATGAACAGACTACTAAGAAACTCACTTGTGACTCCCGTCGTAATAAGGCTGGTATGAGAAAGTGCAGTATCTGCATTTGACCATATCATCACCAGGAACATGAACTTATCTGGCAAGACTTACCAGATCTTTCCTAATCCTCTGCACACACCTTTTTGGAGGACAATGAACCACACAGCACACTTCAGGGTGAGAAATGGTCTTTTTTAATGAGAGGAGCAAACTCCATTTCCATCAAATAAGAAGAAACTAATGCAAACATCACTGTTTCCCTCCTCCTCTCAGCACCGAAAATCTCTGCTCTACTTCTTTTTCCTGTGTGTCAGGCAGCAGTACATCCTCCTGCAGTCTTCAGTATGCTCCTCCTTCTCTCCTTTAGCACATGCCCTGGAACAATACCCATTGCAGCTCTTTTTTGACTGGCTTTTGCCTGTAGAAAGAAAGAAAGAGAGCTACGTCTGCATTGACTAATTCATCATGGTCAACAGCACAGAAATCCCACCACCACCCAGTAAACTCTCTCCTTAAAACAAAGTGTCCACATCCACACTGATACTTGGGAACGGACCCTGGCCACTGTCAGCACTTGTCTCAGGAATGGTTTGAGTCCATGCTATTTGGCCAAGAGCAAAACTCAGCCAGTGACAGTGCTGTCAATTAAATGGTGTGGAAGACTTAGTTCAAATGTCAAGCTGAGACCTCAGTCCTGGCACTGCTGAATTTATCAGTATAGTCACACCCTGGGTATTCAGCTTGAGATGAACTGAATTGCTCTGACTCTATCCACTAGTGTCCAATGACCATGATGGGACCCAGATCACATGGAGACCCCCAGATGGTGGATGTCTAAATCTAGGATGGTGTGATTCTGGAGCAGAACTCCACTCCAAAATCTCATGAGCCAAACCCAACCAAAATCTCAATACAAGACTCACCACTCACACCTACTTTCCTGGAAAAGTCTTTTTTTAACTTTAATTCCTTTATGGTCACTATTATCTCTCATTTCTGCTCCACGTAATTTGCCACCTTACCTGGGGTGGCCATCAAGGCCATTAGAAAAACAGCAAACACAACATAGATGATCCTCATGACTGGATATCCACCTGGATCACAGCAGGTCTGGGATGCAGCCTTGCAGAGAGATCTTGAATCAGTTGCTAGGAAAAAGGCTGGAGATCCTGATATTTATAGACATTTCTTGACAGAGAGGACAGTGTTAAGGAGGAGCGTGACTTCACTGTTGTCCAAGGACGCATTGTTTGCTACTTAGCGGGATATTATGTCACTCCAACCCAGTGGCCATCTGACAATGAGACGTCCACTCTGTGCCCATTTGTCACTGGCACTTTGAAGGCATCTCATGTGGCCTGTGCAGGCGTCTCTCCCTTGGGAGCTGGACTCCTCTCAATCTGGCTGCCAAAGCTTTTAGCACAGACAATTGGGACTATCGGTCTCTGGTCAGGGGACTTGGTGTTGACTTGTCGGAATGGTTGTGGTGGACGGTGTTACAGCAACAAGTTTGAGACCCCTTCTTCTTCCCTTCCAAAACAGAGACCTCAGAGGACTGGTACTACACTGGCCAATGCCACTGTATGCATTCCCAACTGTATGTCAAGACCTAGACCCTCTACTAGAATCTGAAGTGCTGTGGCAATGGACATGCAAGTTGTTATAAAGTTGAAATGTCTTTCCCGCAAAAAACCTCTGGCTATCTGAAGGTGAGGTCTAAGCTAATCATCTGGGGCTCAATTCAGTTGCCTGAACACAGACAACGACATTTGAGACCTCCTAAAATTTCCCAAGTTTCTCCTACTGTCCTACATCAACCATGTCCAAGAGATTTGGAAGCCCCTTTCTGCAGACAGGATAAATAGCAACTCAGTTCTAGTCTCTGAGTGTTGGACTTTGTAAACATAAATGAATAGAATATAGCAAAGCACTAAGTGCAGAGGTGACCAAAGAAGAGTGGCAAGTAGCTTATGCCTCTATTGCCCACCTAAAGTCTCCTTCACCACAAGCTAGGAAGAAGCCCTAGCATTTACATCAGCTTGTGACTGATGTGTTTCTTCCCTCATTTCCTTCTCCCTTGAGGAGAAGCAAAGACATAGCTACCACAGCACCTCCAGTCCAAGAAGAAACTGAACCCAAGCAGAGATACTGTAGGTTGTGTGCCCTGGCAATGAGTGAACGTTTCAGACTGAACAATATTGGCACTGCGTTACACCATTCCCTCCAGAACTGCCTGAGAACAGGCTGGGGCTATCTGCCCTGGAGAGCAAAAATTGCAGCAGCACTCGCTCCAAGTCTATTCACTCTGAGTGGGATTAATTCAGAGATGACTACACCTATCTTTTGATTTCTCATGTGGGTGTCTCCTTTTGTTCTGGATGTCTACACTCCTTTGATAGTCCATGGAGATCTAGTCAATATAATCCATGGAACTGGGAGAGTCACTCGGCTTACTGGCCTGGAAGTTTTTATTTAGGGTGAGTTGAACCATGCTCTAAACAAGCTCAACGCTGTTGACTGGACTGACGGTTCCCAGTGACTCAGACATCATAGGTGCATATCTGAGATGTCCCGCCTGGTCTCCAGCTGTGTCTCTAGAGGGTAATGGTCTCCCATAGCTCCCATATCATACCTGCCAGCCACATATAAATGTCCCAGGCACTCACTGGTGCCTCAGATGGCACTAGACATCTTCATTTAGGCAACTCAATCAGCCACTAGCATGGCTGTAGGTCCTTCTATGTAAACACCTCGTCTAGCTCTCCCTAATTTCCATTTCAGTCTCACCCAGAGAGTGCCAAGTGGACAAAGGCATGAAAGGACTGGGACCAAGGAGGATACTCTGACCTCTCCACTCTCTCCTCCACATCCAACTTGGGCGGCACAGCTCTAAGATGCTGAGCAGATCCCAGTCACTCTGGTCCACTTGCAGTTGTTCTCCTTTCTGCACCGAGTATGTCCATTGCCTTGCAAGGCAAGAAAGCAGAAGAGAAGCAGAGGAGAAGATAAGGCAGAAGAAGGATTAAACTGCCCCAAATTTTCCCAGTGCATCCCTCTAGCTGGCCTCTCTCTCAAAGGGAAATGATCACTACAGCTCTTCTGGTCCTTGAGTCCTCTACTAATAACAACCACCACTGTATCCATTAGATAGTTCAGTGATGCCTACCATTCACTCAGAACAATCTCCTCCGGGAAAAATACCATCCGGCAAACCCCCAAACGACCACTGCTGGTGGGTAATGTCATATAGACCCCTCCTCAGACAACGGAGAGCAGAGCTGGCGGTAACAGCTTTTCCTGGCAGAAGCTGTTTACCTGTTGGAGTCTGTATTGGGTTTGCATGGCAAGGTTTTGGTAGCAGGGGGGCTACCGGGGTGGCTTCTGTGAGAAGATGCCGGAAGCTTCCCCCATGTCTGATAGAGCCAATGCCAGCCGGCTCCAAGACGGACCCGCCGCTGGCCAAGGCCGAGCCCATCAGCGACGGTGGTAGCGCCTCTGGGATAACAGATTTAAGACGGGGGGAAAACACTGCACAAGGGCAACTGCAGCTGGAGAGAGGAGTGAGAATGTGTGAGAGGAACAACTCTGCGGACACCAAGGTCAGGGAAGAAGGAGGGGAGGAGGTGCTCCAGGCGCCGGAGCAGAGATTCCCCTGCAGCCCGTGGGGAAGACCATGGTGAGGCAGGCTGTCCCCCGGCAGCCCAGGGAGGTCCACGGTGGAGCAGATCTCCACCTGCAGCCCGTGGAGGACCCCACGCCGGAGCAGGGGGATGCCCAAAGGAGGCTGGGACCCCGTGGGAAGCCCGCGCTGGAGCAGGCTCCTGGCAGGAGCTGTGGCCCCGTGGAGAGAGGAGCCCAGGCTGGAGCAGGTTTGCTGGCAGGGCTTGTGACCCCACGGGGGACCCACGCTGGAGCAGTCTGCTCCTGAGGGACTGCACCCCGTGGAAGGGACCCACGCTGGAGCAGTTCGTGAAGAACTGCAGCCCATGGGAAGGACTCACGCTGGAGAAGTTTGTGGAGGACTGTCTCCTGTGGGAGGGACCCCACGCTGGAGCAGGGGAAGAGTGTGAGGAGTCCTCCCCCTGAGGGGGAAGGAGCGGCAGAGACAGCGTGTGATGAACTGACCGCAACCCCCATTCCCCGTCCCCCTGCGCCGCTGAGGGGGAGGAGGTGGAGAATTCAGGAGTGAAGTTAATCCTGGGAAGAAGGGAGGGGTGGGGGAAGGTGTTTTTAAGATTTAGTTTTATTTCTCATTATCCTACTCTGATTTGATTGGTAATAAATTAAATTAATTTCCCCAAGTTGAGTTTGTTTTGCCCATGATGGTAATTGCTGAGTGATCTCCCTGTCCTTATGTCAACCCACGAGCCTTTCATCATATTTTCTCCCCTGTCCAGCTGAGGAGGGGGAGTGATGGAGCGGCTTTGGTGGGCACCTGGCCTCCAGCCAGGGTCAGCCCACCACAGTTTCTTATTCCCTGCTTACATCCATAATATAGCTGTACCTTCACACCTAAAGCTGTGTTGTAGAAAAAATTAGATTTCTTACTGAGAAGCCTAAAAATCGTGTTGTCTCTCCCAGACTGGTGTAAAAGTAGAAGACTGCCAATCCAGTGGTGAGAGTTTCTAAACAGCTTGTCTATGCAGAGGTGCATGACTGCTCCTGCTACAGAGGTTTCACACACCTTTGATCACTTTCTTGGCTCTTCTCCGTACCTTTTTCTGCCCCAATACACCCAGTTCAAGCTAGGGAGAGCAGAAACCGAACCCTAAGTACGGTATTGATCTGCAAATAAGAGAGAAGCACTGACTGAGCAGTCTTGGGACTTCGGCACAAAGAGGACATCAAATCCATTGCACAAGGTCTGTGAAGGGCTTATTTGCTTCTCTGTTGCCTACCTCTCTGGATTTGCTGAAATTTTCATGGAAAGAGGGCTGTGCTATGCTTAGAGGAGACATTGCTGAACTACCCACATTTTTTAAGACATCTGCAGATAACCTGTAGCCTGAAAAAGCAGTAAGGAATTGAAAGATTTCCTCTTGTCTCCAGAGGGTTGTGTTCAGGGCCATAGAGAAGGCAGGAGGGCAAATGATGCCCTTTCTTCCTAAATCACTACCCCATAAGACCACTGGCAGCTCTGCAGCTCGTTGTCACTGGAAGTTCAGGCTTTTTTGGTGCTGATGAGCCTTTTGGGCTGGGATTGGAGAGTCGGTTTTAACGTGGGATCATGGGGACACAAGTAACCACACCGCACGCACCGGAGTTACAGCTCCTTTTTTTCTCTTTTTAATTATTGAGAGGAGGGGGACGACGATTGGGTTAGACAGTGAAGAAGCTGCTCCCAAAGCCACCGCGGTGCCTCCTCTTCCCCAGGTGCTTCCTCTTCGGCTCCTATTTCCCCTTCCAGCCGGGCGGGATGCAGCAGTAGTACTTGCAGTCGGAGGAGAAGGACCACACGTCCGCCTTGGCGCACTTGCTGGAGCAGTACCCCACCTTGGGGCAGTGCTTCCTTATCTGCCCGTAGCCTGCAAGGGGGGGACAGAAGGGAGAGTGGCTGGGTCAGGATAGGTGCCCCTGTGCCCCACGGCCGTGCCCTCCCATCACCTCCAGCTATAAGTGTGGCAGTGGTCAGAAGGATGAGACCCTGCCCCTAGGGAGGTCCTGCTCCATTCTCCCACAGGTCCGCGCTCCTGCCCAAGCCCAGCCCCAAAGCAGGAAGGGACCTTGAAGAGCACAAGCCTGAGAAGCTCCTTGTGCGTCCCTATCCCCGCAGCTGATGACAACAGGACCAGCAGATGACACAGGTGCAGTTTAGGAAAGAGATGCTCCCAAGAAGAGCAGATTCCTTGCCCGCATTGAGAGACAGCCCAAAAGCAAAGTTCATGAAGATGCTCATCTGTGCGCATGTGCATTTCCTTGTCTTGTACCTCTCCTTAAGGGATAGGATCAGTGTTCTCAGAGCAACACAGCAAAAGCCACATCAAGCTTATTTCAAAAACTTAGCTGTCCACTCAGGTCCCTGTACTTATATCATGCTTTTAAAAATTGCCCCCTTACCCAGAAAAGGCTGAAAGGATGCTGCAAAGGTCTTGAAATTGGCTCCACAGCAGCCTTGCACCAAATATTCACTGTGGTGGTTAGATGTGGGCCAACTGAAAGACTTGGCCCAGGTGAATGAGAATTGATACCTGAAGGGAGTTTCTAATGCCTGTCTGGGAGATCTCAGCCCAGAATCCCCTTTCAACTCTTGTAAAGGGACCAGAAAGCCTCGAAGTCTCAGAAACAGACATTAGCAGCAATAGCTGTGTCACATCAGTAAATCAAATGGGCCCAGGACTGTTCCTTGACACAGAAATCAAGTTGCACAGAAGAGTCCCCTCTGGTACTATGAAACTCTCTGAGTCCCCAAGAGAAGTGGCCACATCCAGACTCTTGTTTGGCAATTGTCTGGCCTGGGCTCACTCCCAAACTGGATACTGAAGTTTTATCCTCAGTTATTCCTACACATATCTCTCTGAGGTAGTCCTTATTTCCTTGTCCCTTGAAAGAGGTCATTAAAGTACCTGGCCAGGTTATAGCAGTCACCTCAGATGGTAATAACTATATTTTCAAGAGCTAAAGTTACTTTAAAAGAATTCCAGCTAGTATCAGCTCATCTCGCCCTATTTGCCATCTTACCTGGAGCAGCCAGGGAGACCAGTAGGAAGACAGCGAAGACAAGGTAGAGGAACCTCATGGCTGGAGTTGAGCTGGGATCTCAGCAAGGCTGGAGAGAGGAGTCTCGGAGAGAGCTTGAAGGGAGGAGGTGGTATACAGGGAGGCCACATCTGCCGGTTTTTATAGAGCGTTTCCCTGCAGAGCGGAGGATGCTGGGGAGACACGGGAATTCATCCAAGTCGTGCTTTTGTGGCTGGTCATGGCGGTCGTGGCACGAGCACCAGAATTTCCTGCGTGCACCCAAGTGCGCTGGCAGCCACCTCCTTCCCCCAGACCTGGTTACCCAATATCAGATACGATTTCAGCACGCTGGCTTTGATGGGAGCACAAACGAATAGGGGCTGTCAACAGCAGAGTTGTTAGGACTGGGCTGATGGGTCAGAGGGACCTGATGGAGATCTGCAGGTATAATGGTGAGGGGAGAACAAGATCAGTATCACAGGGTTTCAGGCCTTTCTCAACCTCTGGCAGAGATGCAACTGCATGCAATAGGGCCGAGTTGTGGCCACGATGCACTGATAAGTCTCCCTCCATTGTCCAGACTGGTCACCATGTGGGGCTGTTGGCTTGGAAAGGACCCATGTTCCCATCTCCACTTGTGAAGGGAACCGTGTCTGCAAAATCTCTCTGATAAATTTAGCAAACATCACGTTCAATGCAGTCTCTTTTGTCGTCCCCTCTCACCCCTGTGACGGATGGGCAGGAGCGCTGGGGCTGAGAGCTCCCAGGAGCCTGGATGAGCCGACCACTTGCAGACACTTTGATCATCACCTCTTCCTCACAAACCCTCCAGACAGATCTGGGGTTTCAAACATGAGCAGAGCTCTGCAAAGGAGCTTTTCCAACCCCAGTTCACTGGGCTGTTTAATAGCTTTATAAACAGCCAGAAAAAAGAGGCGACTAGTGAAAGGACAGAAGTTGCTGCTGATGCAAAATTGCTGAATACCATCAAACCTAAATCTGCAAAGGGCAGCAGACAGATCTTTTACAACACTGAGTAACAGGGCAGCAAAATGTCAAATGCTGAATCAGTGTCAGTCAGTTTAAGGTTGTAAATTTGGAAAAATATATAATCTTTGTCCAAATGATGGGTCTGAATTACCTAAAGCCAGTTAGGAAGGAGGTTTAGGATCCTTGAAGAGAGTGCTCTGAAAATAGCAGATAAGAACTAAATAATGGAAAATTGTATATTAAGAAATCTTAAGAAAGTTACTAAGCCAAAAGAAAACATTGCATCACTGCATGAATCTGTGGGGTGTCACACCGTATTGTGTGCACTACTTGTCTCCCCATCCCTGATGGCCTACAGTAGGGCAAGAAGAGGTTAGAAGAAAGGTGGCAGAGCCAGGGGCTGATTTTCATAAAATTAAATATACTGGCACTCGTCAGCCCAGGGAAGAAACACATTGGAGGTGTATCACAAGGCTGTAAAAATTTGAGAGGCCTAAGGAAGAGACAACTATGGTTGTCGAATTTTCATAACCCAAGAAATAGGTGAGATGCAATGGTAAATCAGGCATTTATCAAAAAAAGTAACCAAAAAAAAGTCCTCTCACACTGAGCATAGCTGAAACATGGAACTTGTTCAAGAAGTTCAAGAAGTCAAAATGTATTGAAAGGACAAATGTATTGAAAAAGCAGTTTATAAATTAACGAAGCAGGTACAAATTAAAAAATCAGATATAAAACCTTCTTGAGGAAGTCGCCAGACTTCATGTCACTGGAGGGTGGGGAGTTTTACAGAGTGAAAACACATGTGCTTGGACTCCTTCCCAGGCACTCGATTCTGCCCGAACCAGGCTCTGCCCTCTGACTTGGCTCAGCCTTACGTTCCTCTCTGTGATCTTATTTGAGTACGGAAAGCGAGTAAAAATAAGGGTGAGGGGACTGTGCGCTTTGTCTGCTTTATCACCACTATTTCTAACTGTCGTTCGCAGGAGTTTGTCCATTTTTTCTTTAAGACCTTCCGCCATGGTGTTTCCACACTCCCCTTACTCAATCCTTTCTGCAGCTGTACAGCCCTGTCATTACAAAGGTTCTCCTATATCTGAAGTGAGGACCTCTTGCTGTGAGTCACTGACTTCTCATCCTGGCCACCAAGAAGAGACCATACCTTTCCAATGTATTGCCTTTTGTGGATTTCAGGACTTTCATGTTTTCCATGTCTTCTCTTTCCTGATCATCATTATTCCACTTGCTTCAGTCTTTTCTTACAGGTCACGTCTTCTTGACCTCCTGTCATTTTCTGAGCTCCCTTCAGCCCTTTCACTGCTTTCTTGAAGCACGATGTACAAAACTGGATGGATGCACTTTTAAGGGGTGCACCGTGCAGTGGGTACGTCCTGTGTTTTACGAACTCAGCTTTTGTTTATACGTGTAGGACAATTAGTGCTGGTTTCCCAACACCATGGCATTGCTCATTTATGCCTACCTATGATCCATTGCAACCCAAATTTTCCCTGCAGAACTGCCATATAGCCAGAAACTCCTTGTTCTGTATTCTCCAGCTAATTTTTCTTGTCTGTATAGACAAGGTAGCTTTCCCTATTACTTAATTATATTTTTTTCATTATCTCTTTAGCATGAGAAGATCCACTGGAATGCTAATCCTGTCCTCTAATGCTTTGCAGTCCCTTTCAACTTCTTATTTGTGATCAGAGGGCTGGAGCACCTCTCCTGTGAAGACAGGCTGAGAGAGTTGGGGTTGTTCAGCCCGGAGAAGAGAAGGCTCCGGGGAGACCTTATAGCAGCCTGCCAGTACCTAAAGGGGCCTACAAGAAAGCCGGAGAGGGACTTTTTACAAGGGCATGTGGTGATAGGACAAGGGGTAATGGCTTTGAACTGAAAGAGGGGAGATTTAGATGAGATATTAGGAAGAAGTTCTTTATTATGAGGGTGGTGAGGCACTGGCACAGGTTGCCCAGAGAGGCTGTGGATGCCCCATCCCTGGAAGTGTTCAAGGCCGGGTTGGATGGGGCTTTGAGCAAGCTGGTCCAGTGGAAGGTGTCCCTGCCCATGGCAGGGGGGTTGGAACTAGATGATCTTTAAGTTCCCTTCCAACCCAAACTGTTCTATGATTCTATGATTCCATGAATTTAGTAAGCACACTCCCTAGACAACCATGAAAATTATTAGGCAGGATAGTATTGGACTCACAACAGATCAGATGTTGTGTGGCAATTCATTACCTTAGCTTCATTTACATATGTGCCTACATCCCCTTTACTTAGCATCACAGTCCTTTTTGAAAGATTTCAGGCAAAATACCCAAATACATCTCAGGCCAAATGAATGTGATGAAAATCAGGCCAAGTGCAAGGTCCTGCACCCAGGTTGGGGTGACTCCCGGTATCAATACAGGCTGGAGGATGAAGGGATGGAGAGCAGCACTGAGGAGAAAGACTTGGGGGCACTGGTGGATTAAAAACTGGACATGAGCTGACAATGTGCGCTCGCAGCCCAGAAAGCCAACCTTATCCTGGGCCACATCAAAAGCAGTGTGGCCAGCAGGTCGAGGGAGGTGATTCTCCCCCTCTGCTCTGCTCTGGTGAGACCCCACCTGCAGTACTGCGTCCAGCTGTGGGGCCCCCAACATAAGAAGAACATGGACCTGTTGGAGCGGGTCCAGAGGAGGGCCATGAAGATGATCAGAGGGCTGGAGCACCTCTCCTATGAGGAAAGGCTGAGAGAGTTGGGGTTGTTCAGCCTGGAGAAGAGAAGGCTCCGGGGAGACCTTATAGCAGCCTGCCAGTACCTAAAGGGGGCTTATAAGAAAGATGAGGACAGACTTTTTAGTAGGGCCTGTAGCGATACGACAAGGGGTAATGGTTTTAAACTAAAGGAGGGGAGATTCAGACTAGATATAAGGAAGACATTGTTTATGATGAGAGTGGTGAAACACTGGCACAGGTTGCCCAGAAAGGTGGGAGATGCCCCATCCCTGGAAACATTCCAGGTCAGTTTGGACGGGGCTCTGAGCAACCTGATCTTGTTGAAGATGTCCCTGCTCATGGTAGGGGGGTTGGACTAGAAGACCTTCAGAAGTCCCTTCCAACCCAAACCATTCTATGATCCTATGATTCTATGAAAATGTTGCAGAGCATCACATTTGGGGAGACCCTTGAGGAACCTCACTGCCAGTGCACCGGTTGGTGATGAATGCACCCCGAAAACTATTCCCCATAATGGATCTGATGCCCCGGTATTGTCCATTGTGTCTGTGTCTTGCAGACAGTGTCCAGAGCTTATCAGAAGGGTGCCCAGACTTAATTCACGCACCTCCGGGGAGCAGCTCTGCTGTCGGCAGCCCCGGCTGGCGCTGGGTTGAGCAGAGCTGTGCCCGGCGGCTCCACGCGTGCTGGCGGCGGAGTCCCGGCAGCCGGATCTGGAGGAGGGGGAATTGCCCCGGCGTGTCCGGGTTGGTGAAAGCGGCCGGCGAGCGGCGAGGAGAAGCCCACTGGAGCATGGACCTGGCTGCCAGGTGCCTTTGTGAGTGGGACCAGCGGGTCGGGGTGACATTGCACACGCCGGCAAGCAAACAACGCCTCTTTGGAGATGGGTTTGCTCAAGTTTCTCCTCCCGCCGCTCTGCTCGTGGCAGGAGTCCCTCTATAAAACCCAGGGCCTCCAAGGTCCCCCACCATGGCCATCGCAGACCTACTTTGCTCCCGGTACACCGAGATCTCCGCTGGCCTCCAAGCATGAGGGTGCTCTGCGCAGTCTTTGCTGTGCTCCTGCTTTTCTCCTTGGCCACCCCAGGTAAGATGGCAACACACGGGGTGGAGAAAGTGGGGCTGACCCTGGATGCTGGGGGTACGGGTGCCTGTCCCCTCTCCAGCCTTTGTGTCTTGGGGCAGAGGGAGATGGTTCACCTCACCCAGCTTTGGCAGTGGAGATCAGCTACCTGCAGCTGGCTCTGGCTGATGATTTACCCAGCCTAGCTCGCAGAACCGATTTGGGATGAGATGAATGCCACACTGCAAATGCCTCTCTCTCATGCTCATGCAAAGGGATCTTGCCAGCAGGCTGCAGTACTGACATGTGTAGAGAGATGACTTTTAAGAGTCCAGTGGTCCCCCAGCTCAATGGGGACAGAAAGCATGGGTCCTATCCCTATGTGGGTGTAAACCCAAAGGTACCCTGTGCATCAGTACCACCCTGGAGCCAGCAAGGAGATAACTTTTGGGGCTCTGCCCTCCTACAGTGTCTGACATTTTCTCTTATAACCCATCTCTCTCTCCCTCCCATCACAGGGTACGGGCAGTCTAAGGGCACTTGTGGTGGGTACTGTTCCTACATGTGTGCCAAAAGGGACGAGTGGACTTTCAGCCAGCCCTGCGGGAAGATGTACTGCTGCATCCCCCCACCCAAAAAGGGAAAATGATTGCGAAAGAGTTCAGCCGCGGAGGAAGAGCAGCACTCGCGGTGGGGCTCCCAGCGCTGTATTCACGGTGTGACCGAGCCGGTGTTCACTGCTTTGAAGTAAAGATGGGCAGATATGATTTCCGTGTGCTGTGTGGTTCATTCACCTCCCGGGAGGGGAGCGCCAGGAGAGGTTGTGCAGCCGCACCTCCCTGGACCGTGATCAGGACACACCTCTGACAGCCCCGGACATTTCTGACAGCCCCAGACCCGTGACACAAAAATGACACACTGGAAGAGAAAAGGCTTTGGGATTTTCCCATTGCTTCAAAGCAGGGTGGTGGCAAAGGCTGGGAGAGGACTGGTTGCCTTATATTGTGTCTCCTTCCTCCACAAGTTGAATCCCAGTTTAGTTTTAGGGGACACAACAGCCCCCAGTGCCCCATCAGTTGCATTCAGCCTCTGCACTGGGGACCTCAGTCCCATTGGGGGGTAGAGACTGGAGGCAGTCACCGCCTTCTGCTTGCACCCCCAAAATCCCACTCCGAGGGTGCCTGTAGAGCATCCTCATCCCAGTGCCGCCACTCAGGTTTCATGGTCCCATGGCTGTCCTGGACACCCTCGCGTAAAGCAAGTGACTTCTTAACATAGCCTGTGAGCAGATTATTCCATTGAGGGTCACCGAAAATGGAAGAACAGACAAGGTGGATTTCTTCAGTGTCCCCTTCCCTACCCCCTCCACTGCGTGATAAACCATTCCCTCCAGGCTCTCTGCAGGGGGACAGGGAGCGATCTGGTGTTGGGTGGCTCGGAGCATCCTGGCAAAGGGCAGCCAGACAAGCCTCAGGAGCATTATTAGAGGGTGAGATGTTTGTGTCAAAAAGGGTCAACTCCCTGACTGGCTCATGGGACAGAAAACAGCCCTGTTTCTCCAGGAAATAGAATAAGTTTTCAGCCACGCAGCCTTTCAAACCCAGAAAAAGGCTACTGCACTGGTATTCGTTGGACTGAAGGATGCTGCAAGAGGAGATACAGACCTCTCCCTCTTGCAGGAAGATTGCTTCATTTCTGCAGGGAGAAGGTCTGTGTCTCCTCTCTTCTGCAGCATCCTCTGTGGTCAGCGGAGATCTTGGCACTACAGCCAGTATGCGGAGTTGGGGGGAAAAGTCATTTCTTCCTAAGGCTAATTTCTGTATTTGTTCAAAACTCAGAGTTTGAACACACAGTGCCTGCAGGCATGTCTGCTGCCAACCGGAGAGGTGAATCGACCCTTTGTTTCTGTACGTGCAACATAAGGTCCTCCAAGACGCTCGCTACCAACCACCGTGGTCCAAATGACTGTGTACCAGGCAATTTTGGGGCAAACATATAGATAACCTAGTGAGCAGCCTTATGATCCTTTATTTTATCCTTAGGACACAGGATAAATGTGAAACCTGGTAACTTTAAAAGCTTATTCAGTTTAAAGACTAACCAAGGATACAGGAATCCTGATAAAGCTGCGGCAACGGTGGGATTTCTTATGATATTTTTTGTAATAAGAGGAATAAGTCTCTTTCCAAACTAGATGCGTACTGTAAGATACTGAGTGTGAGGGGGTTAACATCTAGTCCATGGGGGCTGAGATCAGGCAGGGATAGGCAGCAGGTAAATGTTGCGCTCAATACAGGATGGCCCATCAAGAGCCACAGACTGTCTTCTTCAAAGCAGTAATTTGTCAAGCTTCACCTGGCCCCAGACAACAGGATATGAAAGAAGGGAAATTCACCTAAAACAACCATGTGTGTCACAGACACCTGACGTTGGAAGTTTGATAAAATAATAAAAATTGCACAAGGAAACACTGAACAACAAAAAAAACCCCTTTTGCTGTTTTTTTCCCATTTTTCCCCAAGAAAAAAAAAGAGAATTGTGTGAGGAGAGTGAAAAGAAAAGCCATGTGAAAGTGAATGAACTGCAAAATGGGTTTTTGAAGTGGTGTCTCTCGCTCTGCTGCATCTCCAGCCTTCAAAATGTTTCTGCAGCTAAAGAAAGTTTCCGACACCAGTAGTTTATTTCGAATTTCTGTTGTTAGGAGGATGACTGTTGCCCCCTGTTACTGCCCCTATCATCTGCAGCTCTGTGACCTCCCGGGGCACCTTGTTGCAGCCTCTTGGGGAGCAGAGGGACCCTCCAACTACAATAAACAACAGGAGGGAAGGCATGGCTCCTGTTTTGGGGGTTTCAGCCTGGAATTTGACATGGGTGTAATGCAAGGAGAGAGGGAGACAGGCTTCCTTCATCTTCAGATCCCACCTCTTCTGTCAGCAGCAGATTGGACCTGGGATGCCCCATAGGAACCCAGTACTCCCTGCAGTAGAGAAGCTCTCAAAGACAGGGCATGTGTTTTTGCTCCAAAAAAAAAAAAGGCAGAGGGAAATTGCCTGGCTTCTTCTACCCAGGTGCCCTGAACGCTAACCCTGCATTTCCCAGCCACGGGAGTTGCACATGTCTCAGTTGGAGGGTTCATCCCCTGCAACTGGCTCTTACCTCCACTGCCCGCAGAAGCAGGGAAGGCAGGCGGGATGCAGCTCTGCGGCACAAAACAGTTAACATTTCATATACGTGCACTTTGTGCTAACGTTAAACATGTTTTTTGCTTTTTCACCTCTTTCAGAACAGCAGTGCAGCCATCTAACATTTCCACGGTGAAAGGCACTTGAAGGCAAAAAGAAGCTGTGTTTGCCCCGTCCTGACAGCCAGGAAATGTATGTCCAAAACCTCGCTGGGCCACTCATCTCTTCTTGCAATGGTCGAGCATCCTGCAGACGCTATGCATTCGTCTTCAGAAGAAGCGAGTGAGGAGCAGGGAACGAGGGACACTGGCTGCTTACGGCAAATGTTTCGGCTGCAAAAGTGTGGACGTGCTGTTTGTCCAAGCTGTCTCCACCAAAAGAAAGCAAAAGGCCGCTCTGTGAATGGCATCCAAGAGATTTTCAATGGCTGCCTTTGGAGGCAAGACAGGAGCTGATGAGAACAAAAATTTGACTGGTCTCTTGTAAGGATGGTCAGTAATGGTAGGAGACTTTTTGATCACAAAGGCTGTTATTCCAGGACTACATAGGAATCATAAGCTTGCAGAGAGCACTTCAACCAGTCTTATTTACACACACACTGAAAGCAGGGAGGAGAGACGTACTGGTGATGACATGTACGAAAGAAAAAAGTAAAAATGGCAGGGATTGTGCTCTGGTGTCTCAGAAATCAATGATAACAGACTGGCATTATGAGAGAGAAATATTCAGCTATTACACCAACAAGAAGTGCTTTCCAGGGCTAAACCTTCCTCTTGGCATCATGAAGCCGAGCATCCAAAAAAGACACGCAATCAAATGATATTGCATACGTGGAAGGTGCTTTGTGGCAGTTTCGAGCTTTCAGAAGAAGAATGAGCAAAAGCAGAGTCTGAAACAGTAACCCCCAACATCACATATTTTACAGCATCACACTGAAAGTGTGCTACTTGTTGCATGTTGGATGGTGCTTTGGGTATGACGGTGCAAGATAGGGTTGGAAGACACAGCCCTGTCTTCCCAGAGTAGAGCTCTGGTACAGAGGATCTCAGAAACTGTGCCCAGACCTCGTCTTGGAGCGGATTAGTTGCCCAGAAGTGAATTTCTTGAACAAAGGTATCCAGGTGTGCACAGATATCGAAGCAAAAGAGAAAACATTCCTTCCCTGGCGTGGTCAGTCACCATTACTGCTAAAAATATGGTCTCTCTCTAATTTCAATCTGTTCACATTATAAATTCTAGCTATGCCAAGAAGCAGATTTATGTCCTGGAAAGCACCTTTTATAGGAGAAATAGTCGAATATTTATACCTTACGAAGCCAGTACTGATAAATTACTGGATTACAGGGTTTTCGTATGTTTACAGGGAGAAAACACCAGCTACAAGCTCACTGACCTAGCAGTAGGAGACAAAGACACAACAAGTGATTTCTCAGCACTGCCTTTGGTATGCTAAATAACAGAGAAACAACACTCGGTTCTGACTAACATGCTGGGCTTGGTTCAAAGTTTTAGCGTGGGAGAGCTGCTCTGCAGCGCAGATCATACCGTACTTACTCTCCACATCTTTGCAGGAGCAACAAGGGATGAAAAGGCCACTACTTTTGTGCTTAATTTCAATAAGGAAGCTACATAAAAATGGGGAAACTGTTAAAAAGAAGACAAAAGGGACAGCTAAAAGAGTTAAATTCTTGCAAATAGGTTCTTTGCAAGCACTGTGGGAGCTATTTAAGGCCCCTATATTGGAGACTCAGAGAAAATGTATGGCACCTATTAAAAAAAGCCTTGAGAAAGAGCAAAAGGAAAAGGTCATAGCAGAACAGTGGGATGAGGGAAGTAGTTAGAAAGAAGCTGAAATTGTGTCCAAACACAGAAAGCAGAAAAGATAATAAACTGTGCCTGACAAAGTGTAAAACACAATAAGGCAACTCAGCAGAGAATTGCAGGAAGAACTTGCAAAAGGCAAAAAAACTTCTTAAAAGAAGTCTTTTTTTCCCCAACACATCAGGAACAGGAAGCCTGATGAAGAGCGTGTAAGGCAGGAGATGGTCAGAGCAGTAAAGCTAATAAAAGCTAAGGCCACTGCATGGGAGCTAAATGAAATATTTGCAGCTGCGTTCACCTTGCAAGAAAGAAGGGAGGTCTTCATGCTGAACTCTCCTTTGTGGGGACTCATCAAAGGACTTGTCTTAAATGTAAAGGAGGTGGAAGAGAGGAAATAAGCAGCAACAAATCACCAGCACCCAGATCTTTTTTTCCCCCCAAAGTCCTAAGGAATTCAAGGATGAAACAGCTGCCCTCTTGACTGCAGCATGTGATCTATTGCTTAACAAAGATTTACTGTGCAAAGACGGGGAGATGCTAATATTATGGAAAAAAACCCCAAACTACTTAAAAGGTCCTACAGGATTGCAAGCCAGGATTGCACCAGTTATAAATATAATAACATGGGAAAAAACAGAGGAAAATCCTGTCCTAAAAACCTGCTAGAGCTCCTGGAAGGAGGCAGCAGACTTGAGGACTAGAGAGATCGGGATGCAAGAGGCAGAGACCAGCACTATGGGACCGAATTGCAGGAGAGGGAGGTCATGGGGAGCACTGGGGGGGGGTCACTGTTGGGGCTACAGTAGTAAATTTGATCATAAAAGAGCTGGAAAAGGGGTTGGATGGAAAGGTGACAAAATTTGCTACTGGTGCTGCGTTGTTCAGGGTAATGAAGGTGATGGCTGTGGAAAGATCTCGCTGTTTTGAGTGGCTGGCTCGTAAACTGGCTGATGAAATTCAGTGCAGATCGATGTAGAGTGATGCACATAGGAAAAATCAAACTAATTTTATATGTCAAATGGATGGTTATTTCATTGCCAAGTAGAGACTGGGAATGCAAATAATTAGGAGAGGAAGAGAGAACAGTGAACAGCATCATTACACTGTATTGCTTGATAGATCTTGGGAATTTCAGCCAGACATTTTGGGACCCTTTATTTGCTCTTTTTTGATTTTCCCGTTTCAGGGAGAAAGTGTTTACCTCCTTTTAATGACAGCTAATATCCCTGTGCAAGAAAAGGGAAGAGTTAGAGGCAGCGAGACTCGTATGTGCCATTCGGAGAGTGAAATCTGAGATCTGGTGAGCCTTCAGCCTCCCTCTTATCGGGGAAGCATCAACTAGAAAAAGCCCTGACGAGTCCTCGCTTTGCTATTTATACAAACTGCCCTCAACCAGAAAGGTCCACGTCCTGATGCAAAAAAGCCAGTGCAGACTCTGCCCCGATTGCTGTCTGCGATTATACGTAGGTACGAGTGACAGAGAGGCAGATGGGCATATTACCACGAATCGTTGGACCAGACGTTTTCATTATGCCTGGCATTCCTCTTTCTTCCAGGGCAGATGTACTGACTGTCACTACAAGAAAAGACAGATCTTTAAAATGTATAGCACCAGACAATATGGTAGCTCCAGATTTGTGTGGAAAGTGTTTTTTGCTGCTGTATGCAGCTTGTTTCCTTTAAAATGTTTCTGCAGAAGTCATTATATTTCACTGAAAATAAGACACAAAGGAAAGCAGTGGGGAAAAAAAAAAGAATCTTACAACCAGGATTCAATCTATTATCACCCTGCAGCTTCCAGAAGCAGGGCTCAGAAAAACACCCTTTCTTTTGGAGCTGCAATTTATAGTGCTGTTTTAATTGGTACTTAGCATAATTTCTCGAGTTACTCTAGCTGCCAGATAGGAAAGACAAAGAGTTTTTTCCCCGAATACCTGTCCTTTCAAGATGTGGAACACCATGAAGGCTTCATGTGAGAGGGGTGAATAAATGACTGCATTAAAGTGACGTGGTTTTAGATGAAAACCAACAGCAATTCATGATCACTTCATTATTCCACTCCTGCACATGCTCTATAGCACTCTACAAATATGAGGGCATCTCTGCTTTGTCATTGAAAAATACGGTTTCTTTTCCAGATTTGTCTGGACCCCTGTGGACTCCAAGTCTTAAGGCCCCTTATCTTTTTTGCTTTTCTTACTAAACTCACTGGTCAAAGAAAATGTATTAGAAGGGAAATACAGATGATGACTGAGGAAGGATCCTCTGTTGAAATAGTGAGAATTTCCGCAATGACTTCAGGATACCAAGACACATGGGTGATTCAAGACTTGTAAAATACTTGGGCTCACGTACACCAAAGCAAGTCCTGGATCAGTGGCACAGAGAACATCCTACAAGAGATTATTAACAGTGGCCTATTTTACAACACAGAGAACTACCGTTTCTCCAGAGTTGGTGAGAAGGCATTTTGACAACCCCAAAGTTCACTGGGAGGTCAGAGCTGATGCTGTCAGAGATGTGTTAGGTTCCCCAAATTGTTCCTCTTCTAGGAACGACCAAGTGGGAAAACAAAACAGGCAGTTTGCAGCCCCTTTTCTAACCTGCGGCAGAGATTTGGGTTATCTGTTTCTCTTCACCTTTCCGTTTATCCATTCCCCATCCAAGGTCCACAGAGGTCATCAGAAACGGTATTGGCTTATTCAAGCTGGCTATGTATTTACTGGAAGAGGAGGAGGTGGAAGCTTGCCATGGACCGATGTGGGTTTATCATGGTTGCAGGTAGCTCCTTGAACACCTTCAGCAACTGCTGGTCATTACTGGGTGATCTCTCAGTGCTCCCTTGTAGGTCCCTCTATCTACATTTTTCACTTTCAGCAATCCCTGTTTTGTTTCATTGTGTTCCCTTACAATTCTTGGGTTTCTCCAACTCTGTGGCTTTTTCTCCCCACAACCTTCCAATGCTACAAGACTTCACTACACCTGATCATTACCAGCGCTCACAAAACCATAGCTAGGACACAGGAACATGAAACAGGACATAATTTAAAAGATGATGACCCAGTTTTCTATATGGAAGGTACCTGCGGTGACTCCACAGGCTGGGACAGATGAGGATGAACATAATCATCATAGCAGAAAAGGCTGCTGCAAATAGCCCCTTTACAGACCCTGCTAGGGCTGCTGTATGCCCACAGCAGGCACCTGTGAATGACTCCGATAGATGATCTCGTAGGTGGTCTCAGCAGAGAAGCCTTTGGGAACTAGAGAGCAGGAACGACGCTCTCCCAAAGATCCTTCTAGAGAAGGTCTCTGGAAGATGCTGAAGGGAGTGTGAAATACTGCACCCATCCATTCCTGCTGGTTATCCAGTCATGGTAACAACAGTCTTGCCAGGATCTCAGAGGGATACCGATTTTTTGAACCCCAGGACTGAACCAGGCTTCCTCTCACACGAGACCCATGGGTTTTGTTATGAGGCTCAGTGGGGAAAGGGACACCCAGGAGGGTGTTATTCCAACCAGACCTTTTTCACCCACCATTGACTGAATTCACTGTGGGAAAGAGAGAGGAAAACTCCATACGTTTAGCACTTTTGTTATGAATCTTGAGCAAAAAGAACAACGAGACGTGCTGCTAATGGGCCTTCTGGGCTGGGCTTGGAGAACCTGTCCTAATGCTTTGTGTGGGATCATGGGGACACAAGTAACCACACCGCACGCACCGGAGTTACAGCTCCTTTTTTTCTCTTTTTAATTATTGAGGGAATGACGATTGGGTTAGACAGTGGAGAAGCTGCTCCCAAAGCCACCGCGGTGCCTCCTCTTCCCCAGGTGCTTCCTCTTCGGCTCCTATTTCCCCTTCCAGCCGGGCGGGATGCAGCAGTAGTACTTGCAGTCGGAGGAGAAGGACCACACGTCCGCCTTGGCGCACTTGCTGGAGCAGTACCCCACCTTGGGGCAGTGCTTCCTTATCTGCCCGTAGCCTGCAAGGGGGGGACAGAAGGGAGAGTGGCTGGGTCAGGGTAGGTGCCCCTGTGCCCCACGGCCGTGCCCTCCCATCACCTCCAGCTATAAGTGTGGCAGTGGTCAGAAGGATGAGACCCTGCCCCTAGGGAGGTCCTGCTCCATTCTCCCACAGGTCCGCGCTCCCGCCCAAGCCCAGCCCCAAAGCAGGACGGGACCTTGAAGAGCACAAGCCTGAGAAGCTCCTTGTGCATCCCTGTCCCCCCAGCTGATGACAACAGGACCAGCTGATGACAGAGGTGCAGTTTAGGAAAGAGATGCTCCCAAGGAGAGCAGATTCCTTGCCCGCATTGAGAGACAACCCGAAAGCAAAGTTCATAAAGATGCTCATCTGTGCAGTCTCGTACCTCTCTTTAAGAGAGAGGATCAGTGTTCTCAGAGCGAAACAGCACAAGCAACACCAAAGTAGTTCCAAAAAATTGGGTTGGTGTTCCAAAAAAATATGGAGGTGGCACACAGGTGGCAGTTCCTGTGGTAACCAGAAATCTGACCTGCATGTGTTAAAAGAGATTCAAGTGCCAAACACTAGGCACCAGGGTGGGAGACTGTTGGCCTAAAATAGCTGGGAAATGATGTCCAGAGTGAATGGATATTGGACGGGGACCCCTTTTGAGCCCCAAATCTCCCTTTCATTCACTGAAGAGGGAGGCGAGAACCAGAACTGGAGGGATATGTGTCAGCGCTGCACATTAAAAATGCGAGGGGACTGGACCCTGAAGATATATTCAGAACTGGTTTGACACAAAAGGTGGCATCATCTGAGCAGGAAACATCCAGGAGGCTGGTGTCTCTGAAAAAGACATCCAGCACTCACTTGGTACTCCATGGCTAAAATAATTACACCAGGGCCCAGCTCACCTTGACCTAGAAGGTGTCAAAAATGTCTAAAACATCCTAAATGTGCATCTTTCACAGTACTTTAAAGTGAGTTTTTCTTTAAAGACTCATTTGTCTGCAAATGAACATAGAGCCCCATTTTAAGACAACCTGGGGTAACCAAGTCACCTGTGCATTTGCAGGAGACCAGCACGCATCTGCGTACCCAACGGACTGGACACCTTTATGCGGGCAACAAAATCACAGCCTTTAAAGCCAATAGAGACCACATTTGCTCAAGCTGCCTATCAAGCACGGTCCACTCTGACCCTCATCACTCTGGTTCTCCCACCGTTGTCCAGCTCACCTTCCAAACCAATTCACCCTCTTACCTGGGACAGCCAAGGAGACCAGCAGGAAGACAGCGAAGACAAGGTAGAGGAACCTCATGGCTGGGGCTCAGCGAGGATCTCAGCAAGGCTGGAGAGAGGAGGGTTGGAGAGAGCCTGAGCTGGACGCTGCTGAGTGGCAAGGCTGGGGATCCTCATATTTATAGTGCGTTTCTGAGCAGAGAGGAGGGTTCTGGGGGAGGTCCTGTCGCTCACGGGACCTCTCATGGTTCACCGCACAGCACAACCGCCAGCCCCTCCACCCTGCACCTGGGTGTGTTGGCAAAACTCTGCTCTCCCCAGATCTGGTATCAATATCCAGTTCAAATGAAAACCATTGGGTGTGACAGGAGCGAACGGTGAGTAGATAGAAGAGATCTGCTGGAGCAGAGGGACCTGATAAGAAACAAGATCAATATCAATGGGCTTCAGGCCTTTCCCAACCTTTGGCAGGGATGCAACTGCATGCAATAGGGCTGAGCTGTGGCTATGATGCACCGATAACTCTCCTTCCATTGTCTAGACGGGCTGGACACCATGTGGGGCTGGACAAGCTGAGAGGGGCCCTGGTGTGAGCAGCCCTGGCTTGGGAAGGACCCAATGTCCATGTATCACCGTTTTGGGAACCAAGACTGCAAAATCCCTCTGATATTGCTAAATTTAGGAAACACCATGTTCAATGTAGCCTGTTTGTTGTCCTCTCTCACCCCACTGATGGGCAGGAGCACTGGAGCTGAGAGCCTTTTCCCAGGAGCCTGGATGAGCCGACCACTTGCAGACACTTTGATCATCACCTCTTCCTCACAAACCCCCCAGGCAGCTCCGGGGTCTCAAGTGTGCTTAATTTCTGGGATGGAGATAGCCTGATCCCTGCTGTCGGAGGAGCTCTGATGACGACAGAAGGGTATTCAGTGAAACGAAAGCTGACTGCAAGGAGCCTGCAAGGCAGAAGGATCTCAGCACTGACTGGCAGCGTAAGCAGATGGCAAATGAGAGTCCATGATGGCAAACCTACTTTCACCTTCCAGGAAAGGGGTGCTTCCAAAGAGCACTTCAGAAAAAAAGTCACCTCAGTGTCCAGAGGCAGTCAGAAATGAAAACTGAGTGTTAGGATTTACTAGAATGGGCACTGATAAAAATCAGTGTGTCACTAACAGTTTCGAGGGTACTTCATGCTGCATACTGTGCACACTGCTGGTGTCTCTGCAAACCTAGAGTAGGACAAGAAGAGGTACAAAGGATGGTAGCAAGGATGGTGAAAGCTGGGGACTTATTTTCAGACAGTGAGATAGTAATTATACCAGGACTCTTCCACTCCAGGAGGAGACAAATAGGTGGGGATATGTGACAGCAGTGTAAAAACTGTACGTGTCCTAACAAGGAGAGAACTATGGTTTTCCATTTCTCATAACCAAAGAAAGTCTTCTTTCACACTGCACACAACGGCATGGTGCGCCTCATTGCCGTGGATGTTGTAGAGGAAGAAACTGTAAATGTCTTCAGAAAGCAAGTAGGGCAGTCAATCTAACTCTGAAGTTTGCTCTGCTCTGAGCAGCTGGCTGGACCAGATGACCTCCAGAGCTCCCTTCCACCCTGCATTATTCCATACTTCCATGAAATCCGTAAAATCCATTGAGGGGCATTCAGCACAATGATATGGATTTACATCCAATTCAACAACCCCCCCAAACCTCAGACTGCTGGAATCGGAGGGGTTTCCAAACACATGCTACTGTATGTTTGCCATGTTCTTCCACTCTTCTAAGCATCAGCTATTTGCCCCCGTCAGACTGAAGACACTTGGCTAGACGGGTCCCTGCTATAGCCTGGTTTGCTCTTTTGCAGCTGACTTTCCCAAATACATTTCTCACCACACTTCACGGTTGGACTTGATCATCTTAAAGGTCTTTTCCAACCTAAACGATTCTATGATTCATGAGTCTGCATGGGACAGGTATGATTTCCAACACAGCTGGGATGTGGTCATCCTGCTTTGAGTGGAATTGAGTTTAATACGATGGATGTGGGGAGGGTATGCCCACTGGCCTCAGGACCATAGGGTGGGCCCTGGCACTGTTCCGTTTACCAACAAAGACGCAACCATAATGATTTCATGTGTTTTGTTACTGAAAATGCATGGAACCGTAGATGTCCTCAGAGTCACTGCTCCACATCCCCCAGGCAGAGTTCCTTACAATGCTAAATCATCCCTAGCTGTCAAGCCTCTTTGGGAATACCACCAATAACTGGCCTCCCCCACATCATTTCCCCTCCTTCAGGACACCATTCTCCATCCCACTAGAAATGCTATCCTATATACAACACTGAACTGTCATCGCCGCAGTTTCAGCCCACTGTTTCTCATCTGGACCACCCTAGTCACGGGGAACATATTATTCCCGTCCTATGTACTCTTTATTCCAGATTTGTGCGGCATCATGGCTCCTACATTTTTTCCCCCCATCATCATGATCTCAGTTCTTCCAGATTTTTGCTATAGACTGCATTTTCTTGGTCCCTTAACCATCTCAGCTCTAGGCTCTCTCCAACTATTCCACCTCATCTTGAAGTATGATGCTCTAAGCAGTAAACAGCACACTACCTGGAAGTCTAGCAGTTTGGAGTAATAAATGGATTAATTTAAGAGCCTGACAAGTGATAACCCTGTTGTTTTTTTGTAGAAAGAATGATTTCTGCCTTTTCCATAACAGGATGACATTGTACCATTATGTGCACCTTGTTGCCCACTGCAGCCCCACACCTCTCCTGCAGAATGGCTGCATTGCCAGATATCGCTCATTCCACCTTCTCCACCAATCGTTCCTGCCTTTTGCAAAAAAAAGTCAATCTCCAGTGTCCTCCAACATGCTGCAGTCCCTTTCAGCCTGCTATTTGCAAATTCAGTAAGCACAATCTTTATTCCATTATGCAATTTGTTAATGAAGACCCTGGATAGTTCAGGACTCAGAACAGCCTTCTGAGACATCCTTCTACCATCACCATGGTAACTGGAAATTTATTAACTCCTGTTCATAAACCATTTTTCCTTCATTTCCTTTAGGCCATGATCAATACTGAAAAAAAACCCAAAACTGAGCCAAAATATCCAGCCAAATGATTATGATGAAAATGTTGCAGAGCATCACGTTTGGGGGAAGACCCTTGAGGAACCTCACTGCCAGTGCACTGGGTGGGGATGAACGCACCCCGAAAACTATTCCCCATAATGGATCTGATGCCCTGGTATTGTCCATTGTGTCCATGCCTTGCAGACAGTGTCCAGAGCTTATCAGAAAGGTGCCCAGACTTAATTCACGCACCTCCGGGGAGCAGCTCTGCTGTCGGCAGCCCCGGCTGGCGCTGGGTCGAGCAGAGCTGTGCCCGGCGGCTCCACGCGTGCTGGCGGCGGAGTCCCGGCAGCCGGATCTGGAGGAGGGGGAATTGCCCAGGCGTGTCCGGGTTGGTGAAAGCGGCCGGCGAGCGGCGAGGAGAAGCCCACTGGAGCATGGACCTGGCTGCCAGGTGCCTTTGTGAGTGGGACCAGCGGGTCGGGGTGACATTGCACACGCCGGCAAGCAAACAACGCCTCTTTGGAGATGGGTTTGCTCAAGTTTCTCCTTCTGCCGCGCCGCTCGTGGCAGGAGTCCATCTCTAAGCACCAATATCTCTGTCTTTGTTTTTGATGAGTATTGTTCTTTGCTCCCGGCACACCAAGATCTCCCCTGGCCTCCAGGCGTGAGCGTTTTCTACCCTGTTTTGCTTTTCTCTTGTTTTTCTCCATGCCCACCCAGGTAACGCAGCAGCTAGGAAGCTAGAGAGGACAGAGAGAGCTGGAAGGTCAAAATTAGGAATTACCTCCTTCAGAGTCTTCTTGTCCGGGCAACCTGCAGTGGGACAATTTTGAATACAGTCTCCAATGGCCATAAATTTTGTATGTTCAGATTGCTGAAGAGTAAACTGGAGAAAGACTCTTCCCAGTCTCTCATTTGTCAGTTGTTTATCCCCTTTCCAGGTTTCTCCATTCCTTCTCTCTTTTTTATGCCTCCTCCCAACTATTTGCCACTACATGTTCATACCCTCCTCGCCCCCTCCTTCATTCTTTGCTTTTTCCCTTTGCTCTTCACTCTTTTTTTTGTTTCCTGTGACCACTACAGGGCAATAACTCTGCTCATTTCTGCAACTGACGATTCATAACCTTTTAAAATGAATAATTCCATTTACTGGAATTTTGAAGGAAAAGAAATCATTACTTTTCTACTAAGCAGCTTCTTTTTTTCTTGACAAGCAGCTGGGTTTTTTTCAGATGCAGAGTTTATTTTATAGATGTGGAATGTGTATGTTCCTATAAATGTTCAACAGGGAATCCCTCATTCAAGCTATTCACATTTGAATTCAAACAAACACCACCACTCATTGCTAATGTTGGCTCAGCACGAAGAGCTGCAGTGTTTGTGTGGATTCATCGCTTCTGGATGCAAAACCAACAGCTATAATTTCCTCCTTTGAGTTAAGGCACAAGGACCAGAAAGGATGAGTCTGGATGAGTCTACAGACACATGAAAGAAACCACTGCTGGGAGATGCTGAAGCACTCTGCACCACAGGAGAAACAGCAGAGCTGGAGAAAAGCCAGCAGAGGAGAGGAAGGATCCTTTATGTGTCTTCACAAAACATATTTTTCACTGTATTTTTGAATTGGATATGATCTAGCCTTGATGTAATTAATTTTTTTTCCCAGAAATTCGAGAACTATTTGTCCCCAGGCAGATCTGTCACCTTGCACTGATGTTTTCGTGGGTCTTATTTCTTTCCAGGTTTTTCCTGGTAAGCGTAGTGACCTCTGTGATCCTTGCATTGTTTACACAGGCTGCCTCTGTACCGGTAAATTAAATATTTTCAAGAGTGGTAATAAGAAATGTATAGTCCCTAGTCATGATATAAATCTGGGCTTATTTTCCCTTGTTCGTTACCCTGCAATTACCAGTTTTTGCAAATCTTTCCCAAAATGCTTAGCAGTGAACATAGACTTGGTCTAGCCTACTTCAGAGTATTAAGTATGGAGGATTTCTACTGTGCAGCAATGGTAATTGCCAGATTAATTAGACTCATATGATACTGTTAATGAGGTGCTCCAGGAAAGGCAGATGCAATGGATGCAGTTGTAGAAAGCGGGTACCTTGACAGCTCTTTAAAACTAGAGATAAATTATCCAGCAAATTAAATAATTACGGTCTTTGCTGGTTTTAAGCTAGACCCCTTGTTTTTCTCCTGTATTAAATTACGTTGGGCACATTTTCAAGGGGGAAGGAGGGCAGTAAGAAAACTGTCCTGCCCTGTCCCTTCCCACCCCATCGTATCCTATCGCCTTTCAAGGGTATCAAATACCTACGAGCTATCTGTGAAACCCTTCCCTTGTAAATTTTCATACAAGCAGATAAAAGTCCTCACCTAGCGCTTCCAACAAGATGTGATTTGTTTCTGTGGCTCGTGGTGCCCAGAGGACCTCCCTTTGCCACTGCTCTTGGTTCATTTAATCCAGAAGAGGGAAAGACAAGGGGGTGAATGGCTCAGTGAGACAGCAAAGGGAACTGGGATCTCTTGACTCCTCTCCTCTGGCTCTTTGCAGTGGAAAATTTGAAGCCAAGTCCTTGGCATGTCTAAGTCAGCTGAACCTTATGCTGTGCAGCAAGGAGATGTCAAAAGGATAACTTAGCTCAGCTGCAGAGGCAAGGGTGTTTGCAGCCTTGGTTCATCTTGCTGTCCGCTTTTCTGCTGAGCTGCTCAAACGTTTTCATTTCCTACGAACTAAACAGCATCAGGGCCCATCTCCTGGTCCATAGACCAGCTGGCCTGGTTTGGCCATCACCATGATGCTAAACTCTGTCAGCTTCCAAAACAGCGTGGTTCTATCCAAAATGCCTATTGGGCATGGTCCTTGGTCCATGGTAACTCCTGAACTTGCACTTGGGATTTGGTGAAACTGGGGCTAGTTGTCCTGGGACACATCAGCTCCTGAGACTGTGCCAACTATTTCAGAGTACAGCACTGCTTAAATTAGAGTATGGGGCACCCTAGGGTAGCTCAAGATCACAACGTCTCTAGGTATTAAAGAAAGAAAGAGGAGTAAATATAATCAGATCTTCTGGACTTCACAAGCCATGGAGTTGCACTCTTGGTGAAAATTTTCCCTGGTGAAGAGTATCCAGTCATCAGTTGAAGATCTCCAGGAAATGAAGACATCACCACTTCTATTATTAATTACTCTCACTCTTAAGAACTAAGCTTTCTTTCTAAGTTTAGTCTGTTTAAATAAGAAGAAGCATCAGGAGGTTATGCCTTCCTCTGTTCAGTTAAACAGCTGTATTTATTTTTTGGTATATTCTCCCTGTGAAGATACTTGTACCCTGAACTGAATCACTCCCCAGCGCAAAGCTTTGATAAGCCACACTGCTTTGGCTCCTTATCTTCCCTCAAGGTGACATTTCCTCCATTTCACTACATAAATCCACATTGTTTTTCCAAAACATGTTCTTTCCAGTAGCATCACCAACCACAAACATTCAGGTCAATGTGAGTCAGCAGGGTATCATTGCGGCAGTGAAGGCCAACTGTGGACTGGACTGTGTCAGTAAAAGCATGGACAGCAGGTCAAGGGAAGTGATTATTTCCCTCTACTTGGCACTTATGGGACTGCATCTGGAGTCCTGTGTCCAGTTTTGGGCTCCTGAGTACAAGAAAGATATCAGTAAAGGCATGAATGGGTTCTGCTCTGTTTCTATCCAGGGTTTGGTGCCTCTGTTGCATCTGCCTTCTCCACAGCTACATCAAATTATCGGCCCAGATCTCTGCTGTGATCAGACTAATACAGCTCTTCTTTTTACCTGTGACAAGGTATTTGCAAGAGCAGCATCTTGGTTTTAGTCTTCCGGCACATGAGCAACAATTTCACCCCGTGAACAACTTTACACTGTGAATCTCATGATTTTTTACACTATGAATCTCATTTCTATAACTCCAGTCCTTATGACGACCCAGGTCTTTCTGTGTGTTACCTTAATCTTTTCCTGTATCAATGGCACATGCTAGCTTAGGGTGCAGTGTGTCACTTTTTCACACTTGAATTTTTGTTCTAAGAACAAAATTTCTTGACAAAATTTCTCAGTAACCTCCCTCCTGCCTGACACTTTCCCTTTCAAGGTTATGCTTCAGCCAATTTACAGTGCCTTTATTAATCCCCTCCACTTCATCTAAAGTAGTTTTTCGTGAACATTTTACTAATGCTCTTCACTAAAGTGCATTTGATGAGATCTGATGCCTTCTCTTTACTAAGAGACCCTATTTCATCAGGTCAGTCTGTTGAAATCTATTCAGCAGAGAACTCATGATGCATTTTCTTTTGTATTCTTGCTCGCCTGTTTGTTCTCAAAGCCTTGCATAATACTGAGATCAGATCATACTCACCTGGATGATTTTTTTTTTTCCCCTTCTCGCTCTGAACTGTAATACTGTGCTTGCTGTTCTCAAATTTTCCAGTGGAGTGGCAGACTGAAAAGACTCCTGAGAAGTTCTTGTTATTTCACCCCGGTTTTACGTGCCACTTCTCTGAATTTGGGGAAGGATGGTATTGAATAAGGCTCTCCCCTTCTGTGGGACTGGCTTCCACTGAGGCCATTCCCAGTTATTTTCCATTTTCTGACCCTACTTCTTCCTGAACACCACAGCAAAATATTCGTCTGTCGGCTGTGCCGATGCTCTCCGCAAAACCATCGTACTACAATAGCAGCTCTGCTTTGTCTCTGATCTTACGGCTAAAGAGACTTTTACTCCGCTTCAGCACTGTTGGCGAGTTATAGCACAGCTTGACTGTTTTCCCGTGCTCACTTTCGCTGTGTCCTCTTTGATTTCCGAAATGACAAGTCATTGCTCTAAATTTATCCCACTCCCTACAACAGCGAGTGGAACAAAACGCATTTCAGCTTGTCGGAGCATGTCTGACCCTACTGGGCTACCCTATCTCTAATCTCTTTGTCACATATAAGCATGGGTACTCTGGCCATTTGTTCTTTATTAACTGGAGCCATTAATTGGGTTCTGAAGGAAAAGATTTTCACTTCTGAACATCCAACAGAGAGAACATTTACTCCCACACTGAGCACCCTTTTTTCCCTGACAAGCAATGCTTCAGACATAGCCTCAAGCTACTCTAGACACTCAGCCTAGCAAACCCTAATTCAGCCTATGCATAGCTGATCTTAAATACTCAGCACAACCGAAGCAGTCACTGCTGAACTGACAGCACCGGCATGCGGTTCCAGCTCCTGACATTTAAAACCATTTCCCCTGGTTGTGAAGCTCATAGGACCTGCAGACACACGGTGAAATGTGCAGAGGTGCCTACTGTGACCCAATGTGCACAATTCTAAGGATATTTGTGGGGAAATGCACCTGTGGGAAGTATGGCTGATGCACAGAGATGTTGCCTCAGGCTGACTTGGTGGCCAAGGAGGGTCCATAGAGGAAGAAGGCGGTCGGCTGCTGCTGCCGCTCCTCTCCTGTTTTCCAAAACAGGTTGTTCACTGCTTTTTCTGAATTAGTCATGAGCTGGCTTTGCTGTCTCTGTCCCCTCTCTTTGGGGAGGCTCATACTGGGTCTATGAAACCTGTAGCTCCTCAAGTCCCCCTGCCTACTCAAGCAAAACTTTCTAAGCCTTTGTCAGACTTCCACGCTGGTGGGTTGGAGCATCAAAAGGGCATCCTGGAGTTGATTAAATGGTTCCTCAGGTCCTGTTGGTGTTGCCTGTTTAACCCACTGTGAAATGTGGTCTTCAGTTGAAGACTTTCCTCCCTGTCCGTCAGGGCTGGGATGAAGGACCACAGCTATATCAGATGTATTTGCGGCATAACCACGGCGTATGGATACACAGAGAATATAAAGGGGGAAGAAATGAATTCTTAAGTCCCTTAACATAACCGTGACAAGCCTGTTCACTTCGTAGGGATGAACTAATAGTTAAACAGGCTGCAATGTCTTATGGGGCAACTTGCCATGTTTCACCAGTTCTGATCTTCCTGCATAAAACCTCTTGCTTTTTTTAAGCAGAAGGCCTCATCAAGTCTCCATCAAGTCCAGGAGGGTTTGGTTTTGAAGATATATTAATTTATACTCCTCAAGAGGCAATTAACGATGCAGCTTTCTCAGGAATGATCTGGTAATTTCCTAAATTCAGTCAGACCCCAAGAACCCAGCTTTGAAGTAACGAAGAATTACCCCAACATATGCACCTCCTAGGACACAGAGACCCTGACCCATATCCTACGGAAAAGCACCCAGAACTATGTTTTCAAAGCACCACAGCTTTTAAATAGTAATAATAAAGAATCAGTTCATAAACAATTTGTTTTATCACCTCACGTTATCCTCATTTGCCCTTTCAGAAACAGATGGAAGAAGAGCCCTGTTCACTTGAATAACGTAATGCTTTCCAGAGAAATCTTAGTTGTCTGTGTTGCAAACTGTAGTCACTGTATAAATATCTGTTTAATTATCTTTCCATTTAAAACCATGTGCAGGTCAAGATCATTTCATTAATGCCCCTTTTTTCACGCTGCTGTCTAATGGAAAGCCTTTATAACAGCAGGGGTTTCTCTTCTCTGCCACCAAATTCGCTTTCGCTCTATTTTTCTCCCTCCACACGGAGAGATCTTGCGGCCCCCCCCAAATGTTAAATCGCATCCAGAACTAAACTCTCAAAAACATCCACCTAATAAATCAGGTCATGGCACATCAACACATGAAATATTTACCAGACCCCTGTGCAGTGGCCTAAGTTGATGTTTTCTTCAGAATTCAATATTTTTTGAGTCTATGAAAAAGGTTGGGGTTTTCCCCCTAACAATTTCTGAAAAAGCCAAATGCAGATGATATCAGATATCCTACCCTTCCCACACGGGTAGTCATGGGTGCTGGGGAAAGTTTTGGGGACAATTTGTACCCAAGCAATTGTTCTCACTCACTCAGAACAATTGCATACAACTTTGGCATCAAGCTGTCCGTGTGTTTCGGATGGCCAGGCCTAAAGATACTCCGAGAGCGCAGAGACCTGCAGGTTTGTCCTTGGTGAGTGCCTGGCTAATTCCACGACAAGAAAGGATTTTCCCAAAGTGAGGAGAAAACAAACCCAGAGCTCCCTTTTCATTGCTCAGACATTTCCCAGGTTGACAAACGATAACCAAAAAAACCTTGAGATAGAAAAGACAAAAAGCTTTGCAAAAAATTTCTGGATGTTATGCAGTGTCCCATGATTCTTTATGACAAAATGGAAAAGCTTCACCAGTAACTAGCTATTTCCTGGGAAAAAAAAAAAAAAAAAAATATATATTCTGCTAAAAATGATTTATTATGGAAACGTAGACCCGAGGAACACTTGCGTCTGCGGTGCCGGGTACATATGTCTGCTCTATCACATCCTGCCAGCCTCCTTCCTCCTGCGGTCTGACTTCAGACTTGCCCACTCACTCTCCGGTTGCCAAATCCCCAGTTTGACGTTGCTGTGGTTTCAGGAGAGCTAACTGGGAAGCTCTCCCACACCTGCAGGCTCCGTCCTCCCAGCTGTCAAGAGGATGAAGCCGGTTTGTGGGAAACCATATCTTTCAGATAGGGTTTAGTGAAGAAGTGTGGATGGTAGCACTTAGGAAGTGCTGTGTGCTCAGACATCCTGACGGATATTAAGTGGAAAACAACATATAAATCAGCTTCAGCCGACTCTCCCACTATTGTAGCAAATTTTGTATAAATAGAATAATTTATCTGCTTCTTTATGGGAGGGTTTTGCTCTCCACCTCTTTCTTTTCCAGACCCCCTGGCTACATCCACACCAGTAAATGAAGCAGTGCCAGGACCAGGCTAAGACATAAAATTCAGCGCAGCCCCTAGCACACTTTTGGTCTGCGCGAACTGCCTCCAAAGCAGAGCTCAAGAGTTAGCACAGGGACTAACACCCAGCAAGCTGCCCACTGTGGATCCCTTTTTGGGAAGCAAGGAGACCTTAATAGCCTGTACATGGCTTGGCCATGCCAGCTGGCCTCATGGCTGCCTTGGATTTGCCACTACGGATGTGGTCACTGCAATCACAGATGATTTTCAGCCACAAAACATCCTTTACCTTGCGCTTGCTGCTCTTTCACTCCCCTTCCTAGGAAAATATCAGAGGGTAAAGCGGCTGGGTGTTTGGATAATAAGATCACAACCCATTTCAGGAATGAAAACAAGCAAATAGAGAGCCCTAAAAAATACAGTGCTCATCCAAGAGGCAAATGGTCACGGGACTGCAGCATATGGAGGGTGATTCTCCGCTATTCTGCAGCCAATTACTTCTTGGATTTCACAGGCAAAACCCTGCTGGTGTGAGTGCACGTAGTGGAGGAGAGCTTGCTCGCTGAAAAGCCTAAAATCATGATAATCGCTTCTGATTTGGGCAATGTGGTCTCACCGGCGAATCCAAACCAACTACGTGCAACCAAGGAGAGGAACCTCTGCTCCCCAGGGTCTGCCCCGTGCCCTGGCATCCTTCGGGGAGATGCGGGAAGAGTGGCCAGAGACCCGGACGGTTCCTGATCCTGCTCTCCAGCCGGGAAAGGAAGACGTGGGAAGAGCCCCTTCTCCTGCCAAGGCCAGACAAGCCTCTTGGCGAACCTCTTCAGGACATGTTATGGGGCAGAGGGAAGCAGATGGCCAGGCATTTAGGGGTCTGGCAGGAGGAATCTCTGGGCATTTGGCAAAGAGTCCTGATTTAGCTGCATTTCCTTCTGCTTGGACACTTTCTAGATGTGCACGCTACTCCTCCTTGATAGGGATGTTGTTTCTTAAGAGACTTTATCAGAGCAAGTAAGCGCTTATGGTGCATGGCAGCTGGTGAGCCCTGATTAACCCATTATTTGTTATTATGAACCAAATGCATCCTCGTAAATACCTGTACAACTTTCCTCCCTCATGCAGGGAAGTCTGTACCCCCTCGCCGTGAGGTTATATTAAAAATGTTGGTGTGGACAGCCCAGCCTGTGGGTTGGGCTCTTTCTCCTCGAGCGGGGAGCGGCAGCGGTGTGTTTGGGAATGCAGGACAGGATGATTTGTGCAGGACCAATAGAAAAAGTTGTCAGGCCACTGGGGTTTTATTGCACAAGAGACATGTTGTACTCCTCATGATGTCTTGTACATCTTCTGTTCTTCAGAAGATTGTAGTAACGTTTACTGACTGATATCAGGGCTGTATTGCGCCAGGCAGTGTTGAAATACAGGAAGGGAAGGAGCCTGCTTCAAATGTTAGTGATGCTTATTTTACAGGAGGAAAAATGAGTCCAAAAGAGCAGGATGACTCTCCCTGCAATATTCAGAGGTTCCTCTGGAAGCGATGAGATTTGAGCCAAATCTTTTTGAGTACAAGTCTTTCGGCTTTGCCACACAGCAGTTCATTTCCCCTAAAGCACATGGCAAAAGGACAGAAAAAGGCAGACAGTGAAACCCATCTGAGTGCCAGTCGCTCCTCGTCTTAGGCACATTTCTAAAGCACCTCTTACTCCTTTTTCTCAGTGCAATATCTGATATGTCCTCGATTTGAGGACTGTATCTAATGCTTTTTTTTTTCCTCTGAGCTGGGAGAGAGACGATCTACTTCCACACATCGCCTGGGGACTGCAGAGTCGTCAGGACTGACATGGGGGAAGCACTGTGTTTATAATTAGTCCCGCGGTGCGCAGCCACTGCCCAAATTTTCCTTTTCCCTCCTTCGCGGAGGCAACAGTGCTGTTTCCCCACTGCCCGTGGGGCTGAAGCTTTTGCTTTCCTTTGTGGCCACTCTTCAGCTGAGCGTGCCCCATCCCTGGAAACATTCCAGGCCAGGTTGGACGGGGCTCTGAGCAACCTGATCGAGTTGAAGATGTCCCTGCTCATGGCAGGGGGGTTGGACTAGATGGCCTTTAAAGGTCCCTTCCAACCCAAACCATTCTATGATTCTATGATTCTGTTGAGGATGCTCTTCATAAATATAACTCCCCACAGCACCTTCAGCGAGATGGAGGCCACCCCACCGAGAAAGCAGCTGTCACTCAGTCTGTGGGGTCTGGTGGTGCTTCGTGAGGATGGGGGCTGCAGAGGCCATGGGGACGGATGGGGTGTACATGTGAGAGCCCAGGCAGTGTCTCTGAGGATGGTTAATACCCATAAGTTGATTGCAAGGCAGAGGGAGATGCATGGAGACCCCAGGCTCCTCTCCTGAAGCTGAGGATACCCCCAGAGCACTGGCCCTCCCTATGCAATCGCAGAGGGATCTCCAGCACCACCGTGCATAGTGGAGGACAGTGAAACGGCTTTTCTTCTTGAGCCAGGATAAACTGCACAGGTCAGCAGCACTTTAACAGTCCTGCTCATGTCCTGAAGACAGGAGTTTGTGTTTAGCTCTGGATTCATACCAAAGGCTTCCAGTAAAATGCAGAGGTTTAGTCCTGTGCTGCTTCCAGGTCATCTCAGCACTGGAGTGAAAGCAGCAGTGTAGACATGTTTTTGTTTTAAGTTACATGTGGGACTCCCATGCCTTGGTAGCTCCAGACCTAGGAGAGACCCCTCTTCTCTTTTGGAGGGGTTGATGATGTGGATCAGTGCAAACCACTGTAAGGGGAGAATTAATCTTCCTTAATACCTTTGCATACATCTATGAGAAGAAAATGTCATTCATTAGACTTTCAAATCATTCTCAGATACTGAAATCACCTAAACTGCCAGCATCAATGAGACATGCAAGTAACAGCCTGGACAAACTCAGAACGAATTCACCACCAGAGGTGAGTATAAAAATTCAGGTCACTGTATCTAAACACCCATGCAATCCTTCTCGTGTGCAATTGCCTAGAACAGGCTGTCATCAAAAGCTGCCTGTTTGCATCTGCACAGATAGTTCCAGGCTGTTTCCATCAAGCAGGGACTGAACAACCTTGAACTTGTACCACCAAAGTAATCACGGGCAGGACGGTACCAACCAGCTATTCATCTCCTGCAAAGAGAGCCCTACAAATGTCTGATGACCTGATTTTCACGCTTTGTTCTTCTTCAGAGATAACGCAGATGGAGGCCAAGGAATCGGGGTTTCTCCCGGTGAGCGAGACCTGTGGTTCTGCATCAGAGCCCGCATCCACCCACCCGGTCCAGAGTCCCCTTTTGGGGAGCGGCCGTGGCCAATGCAGCCAGCAGAGCCCCTCTTCAGGAGATGTCTGGTACTTGCTGTCAGCGTGAAGAGTCCTTCATCTTCTTACCACGGCTTAGAAGTTCGCTTTTGCTTGGAAGCACAGGGGTTTGTAGACAGCCCGTCTCAGTCTGACAAATACTCTCAGGGTAAATGCTGGATTTCAGCGTTACCAACCTTGAATTCGGTTTTTAATCTTGCTAACTTACTGGTTTTGGTGAAACCCCCCTGCTAGTGAACCACTCCGTGCCAGGACCTCTCCTCTGGACCTCAGGCTTAGTCTGGCCACGTCAATGTTAAGACCTTCTTGGCTTCCAAAATGGAGTTTGCTCGACCCCTGAGCTGGCATTGCCTGGGTCAGCGCTAGCTGCTGCAGACCACATCCCTGCCCTCACCTCTGCCAACAAATTCAGTGTGGACGTTTGAGTTTCAGCTGTGCCCAAGCTCTCTGAATTTCCTAACAGGGATGTACTTCACAGTAATAACCCAGGGAAAAGCACTTGAGCTTCTACACACGTGACTCTCTGCATCCTCACCACCAGCTGTAGGATGCTGGCAGTGTCACAGGATGTACCGTGCTATAAAGGAGCAGCTACAGACCACAGCTGTCCCCCTTGACAAGGGAAAAGTGTCGGGTGATGCACAGGATGGTATAACCGGAGGGGTCCGCCCTGTCCGAAGAGTGTAGGCATAAGGACACGAGCCAGCAATGTGCTTTCGCAGCCCAGAAAGCCAACCCTATCCTGGGCCGCATCAAAAGCAACGTGGCCAGCAGGTCGAGGGAGGTGATTCTCCCCCTCTACTCCGCTCTGGTGAGACCCCAGCTGGACTACTGCATTCAGCTCTGGGGCCTCCAACATAAGAAGGACATGGACCTGTTGGAGCGGGTCCAGAGGAGGGCCATGAAGACGATCAGAGGGCTGGAGCACCTCTCCTATGAGGAAAGGCTGAGAGAGTTGGGGTTGTTCAGCCTGGAGAAGAGAAGGCTCCGGGGAGACCTTATAGCAGCCTGCCAGTACCTAAGGGGGCTTATAAGAAAGATGAGGACAGACTTTTTAGTAGGGCTTGTTGCGATAGGACAAGGGGTAATGGTTTTAAACTAAAAGAGGGGAGATTCAGACTAGATATAAGGAAGACATTGTTTATGATGAGAGTGGTGAGACACTGGCACAGGTTGCCCAGAGAGGTGGGAGATGCCCCATCCCTGGAAACATTCCAGGTCAGGTTGGACGGGGCTCTGAGCAACCTGATCTTGTTGAAGATGTCCTTGCTCATTGCAGGGCGGTTGGACTAGATGGCCTTTGGAGGTCCCTTCCCACCCAAACCATTCTATGATCCTAAGGAAAGCTCAGATCGCAGCACAGGTTGGGATTCATGCTTGGAAGAAAAAATGGATATAGCCCAGAAGAGGGGGGTGCATTGGCATGTTTGCTTCTGCCTTGTCCTCCGTTCAGGCAGTAGAGCCTGGAAATCAGGAGCCCTAATTATCACAGAGGTGCAGCCAAAGCACTGGGGGACCGGAGAGCGGGAATAATAAAGCAGGAGATGAAAGACGATGAGTCAGCTCTGCGGGGGCTGTCGAAGGGCCAGAGGGGGCTACGAAAGCTCCTTCCCGGGCTGCGTAACAGGGATGTGCAGGAAACATCCAAACCCGGCACAGAACGGTGTATAACATAGCCAAACATTGATGCCACTAGAGATGGGGATTTGAGCATGTGGGGGCGAAGGGGTTGAAGTGTTTCTGAGAGGTGTGTGGGGAAGATGCTGACCTCAAGACCGGACCTTACGCAATGCACATGGAGCTGCTCCGGTGGAGAGAAAGAGAAATGGTAACTTGGGTCCTTGGCGTGCCGCTGAGCCTCCTCCGGGGAGCGGAGCTGCCTCCCTTCACCCGCTGCTCTACCCAAAACCAAAAATACTGGGCGATGACCCAGCATGGAGGGGGGCTTTGCTGGGGGGGGCGGTCCCTGCAGAGCGGGGAGCGGGCAGCTCGGGGGGAACCGTGCTGCCTGGCGGTACCTCTGCCGGGGCCGGGTGGCCTTGGAGAAGAGCTGCGTGAGCGTCCGAGGGGTATTTCAGAAAATGCAAGCGTGGGGGGGGGGGGTAGGTCTGAATTTTTGGCCTTTTCTGCGAGCAAGAGCGGGGCTGCGCGGGGCTGAGGCCTGAAGGGAGCCCCGCAAAGTCAGTGCTTTATCCCAGGCAGCTTCTGCACCCGAGCTGCGGCTGCTGGCTGCCTTCACGGGCAGCAACTGCTACCAAATGGCTTCAGCAAGGAAAACACCTTAGCTCTGCCCCCTGCCTGCTCCCTGCCCGCCCCAGGGCTCTACCCTGCTGCCCGCTTCAGCCTGGGGCTCTGAGCTCCTGCCTGCTCCCTGCCCGCCCCGGAGCTCCGCCCCCCCTGCCTGCTCCCTGCCCGCCCCAGGGCTCTACCCTGCTGCCTGCTTCACCCTGGGGCTCTGAGCTCCTGCCTGCTCCCTGCCCGCCCCGGACCTCCGCCCCCCTGCCCGCTCCCTGCCCGCCCCAGGGCTCCGCCCCCCTGCCCGCTCCACGCCCGCCCCTGGGGCTCCCCCATCGCCCCGCCCCTTCCCCAAGCTCCGCCCTCCCCGCCCCCGCGCCGTTTCCCTTCCCCGTTGGCTCCCCTCCGGCGAGGCCCCGCCCCTTTCGGCCCAGCCCCCTCTTCCGACCCCGCCCGCCTCCCTTAAATTCCCCGTCAGGCTGCGGAACGGTTGTCGTGGGGCCGTTGGGGGCGCGCCGGGCCCCTTTGCGGCAGTACCATTTCCGGTAAGGGCGGGCGCGGGCGGGGATTGGGCCTGGCGGGTCACGTGAGCGCCCCACATCCGGGGAAGGCCCCGCGAGCTTCCGGCCGGTACCGCTCCGCCGGGCGCCTCCTGGGAGCGGCGGGGCCCGGGGGTCCTGGGGCGGCTCGGCGCCGCCGCTGCCCCCCCCCCCCCTCCTCCGCCGCCCGGGGCTCCCCTCCCGCCTCATCCGGTGCTCGCCCCCCCCCCCCCCCGGGCCCTCTCCGCCGGGCCTCCGCGCTACCCGGCCTCTCCCTTTGTCAAGCACCGAGGGTCTTCCCGCGCCGCCTTCCCCCCCCATCATCCGCTGAGCCGCCCCCGGGACCCCCCTCGGTCAGGCACTGGGCGTCCCCCTGGGCAAAGGGGCCCTGGGAGGGCGTCGGCCTTCTCAGAGCGGGGGTTGTGGTGTCCCCCCGCTCCTCCCTTCCTTCTCCCCGCATCATCCTTCCACCCCCCCACCCCTCCCCGGGATCGGGCCCGCTTTCTCCAGCGTGCCAGGAGACAGGATCGCCCCTCGGGTTATGCCCCTGCCTGCGTGCCTTCGGTGGCACCGTAGAGAGCTGCCTGCCAGTTGTATACCATCCCCAGGTTCTCCGTCCCATCCCTGCTGGTGTTGCTGAGGTTTCCTCAGCAAGTTTTTTGTGGTGAAGGCCTCCCCTGGCTCGTTCCCTTCACTAACGAGCATGGAGTTTGCGGAGCTGATCAAGACCCCTCGAGCGGACAACGTCATCCTGCACCGCCCTTTCTACCTGGCTGTGGAGGGGACTCTCTGTTTGACTGGCCATCATCTCATTTTTTCTTCGCGGCGTCAAGATAACGCTGAGGAGCTGTGGCTGCTGCACTCCAACATTGATTCTATTGAAAAAAGGTATGCCTCCTAATTTCCCTGCCTACCCATGCCTAAGTGTTCGTGTCTCATTATGGGTTGAAAAGTGGTTTTTCAAGACTGGCTCGCACCTCGGCTGTCTCAAATCCAGGTCTGGAGAGGAGAAAGGACAGTCAGTCAGAGCACAGGGCGGAATGTTGGCACGGGCAGGTTGATTCTCATTCAGTTTGGATGTTGATACTTGACTGGTACATCTTAAAGGGTTTTTTTTGTCATATATAGAGCTGGAATTTTTATGTTTAAACGCCTTTGTCAACAGTACTCTGTGTTAATTGTTCAGTGGATTTCAGCAGTAGCTCTTGAAGCACTTTATAAAGGGTGCATCTTTACCACCGTTCAATGGAGATGGAAGCCAAGGCGCTGATGAAGTGATTTGCCTTGGGTCACCCAGCGAAACTGATGGCAGAAGTGGACTCCGGACTTTCTCAGCCTCAGATCAGTCTCCTACTGCTCGACAGCATCATCCCCTTACTCCTCCAACCGCTTACAGAAATCAATAACACTTTAACAGCATACTCCTTGTGGGAGCGACGTGGTAAAGCTGAGTTGTAGCTGCAGCGCTCCCATGTTTTTTCTTGCCCATCTGCTTTTGTTACAGGGACTTCAGAGATTAATCTTCTCGCCGTCATTTCTGTCTGCTTTACATGTACTGTTGCCCCATCACGCTTCCCTCGTTGAGTGGCAGTCCCGTCTCACCTGGGCATCGTCTTCTGCTTCCTCACCTTGGTCCTTTTTTCAGTTTGCTCATAATATTTTATTTTTTTGTTAATTGCAAAGTCTTTAATTAAACAGACCCTGTTTTCCTTGCCTTTTAAGGAAATCTGGAAGAACAGATTTCCTTTCTGCCAGCAAGACTGGAAAAAAATCAAGCAGCAGCAATTAAAAACACCAGGTTACCTCAGAATCTGAGAATGGCTGAAGTAGAGGGCACCGATTAAGTTTTGTTCCCGTGTTCCTGATTTCTCTGAGTGTTTTCTGAGAAATGCTGAATCTTGGCCTGAGGGCGGAGAGGAACAGAGTGGTGGAAACCTCAGGAAATCTGTTCCCATCTAGTACTGCTCAGTCATCAGGGTGGTTTGGCCTCATCCTCCTTACTGCTTGTACTAAACCAGCCGTAGCTCCATTTTGAAAATTATTGTGGGCAAGCTTTTCTTTCTTTTTTTTTATTTTTTTTATGAGCTTAGTTGCAGTTACAACATAAGTTAAATCATTCCTTGCTTATTTGGTATTAAGTTATGGCGAGGGAGTAGTGCGTTGCTAGCTCAGTACATGATTTATAACAGAGTTAGCTACGTCTGCAGATACTCGCAGCCCTTATTGCCAGCCCTAGTTTCTAGAAGGTCTCTGGAGTAGACATCTCCCTCCCTGAGGATCCCTGTGTGAATGTAACTGCAATGAAACTCTGCCATATAAAAGGATAAGAGTATATTCTTCTCAGTGCTGGAGAGAATGCAGTAACAAGGCTCTTAAACCAGTAAAGGTTGTAGAAAGGCCCGGTTTGGCACGCCTTCAGGTTATTAGTGCATGACAACTGTGACATTGTGCCAGGTTCATGAAATCTGTTCTCCCACTTTCATGACATGAACGTCTTTTGTACAAAGCAGTGTTTTCCCTAATTATCAAAGCGTCGTCAAACTGCTTCTTAAGTTTTTGTAGCTTTTTAAGCCATTTAAATATGAGCTGTGGGGTTTGCTGAGAAGTGGAACAGTCTCTAGTGATCTCCTATGGTCTTTTTGCTTAAAGAAAACACAGCCCTGGTGATGTGTTGTAGCTGCACTATGTTAATACCTTGGAGATCTGTGAAATAGCGCTGCAACGAGGGCAAACGAGGCACAGGCTGGCTCTGCTGGAGTTGCAGAACTTTTCTGTCAAAATGCCTGTAGTCCTTCCTTCAGCACTGCCCAAATTGTAATTGCTTCTGCATGCGAACCTTTGTCTGCGCAGAAGAAATAGATAATGACCTTTCAGCTGTAATAATAATCCTAAAAATAAATTATAGGCACCTTTTGTAGCACAGTTGAAGCAACCTAAAGCTTAGCAACAGGTCTCTTGGAGCGTGTACAGCTCTGCCCTTCCTCGTGCATGCATGGTCTGAGGGTTAGGCCACAGGGGGCTGAAACTTGCTCCTTCAGGTCTTGCCTGCTTCTGCTCCTTGCATCGCCCTTGGCTGCTGCAGGCACTGCTGTGGGGTGTGAGGAGGCTCAGCTGCTTTTCCTTAGTTCGCTGCTTTGTGAACCAAAACCTACATCATTCCTGTGAACACTGGTGGCTAGTTAACGTAAAGAAAACACTCGGTTTCTGTTCAGGCAGCATCTTTCAGGTACGTAAGGAAGGCTGGAGAGGGCGTCTGTGAGCTGTGTTTGTTTTCTAACGTAGAGCTTTTTCTGGGTTGACTTGCATTGTAAGCAGCGGTGATGAGACCTTAACTTCTCTGAGGTCTGCAGAGCAAATAGCTCTGTGGCGCTGCAGGTATCAGAAACCAAACTTTCTTGTTAAAGACAAGGGAGTGTCATGTAGCCAGACTGAAATGTTATTTTAAAAATGAAATTAAACTCAAACGCTTTTAGCAATCCTCAAAGTTTCAATGCATTACTTTAATGAAACTGGAAACTTCCAGCTGAAGCTTCCAGTACTCTCAGAAAATACCTGAACACACCTTTTTCTCTTTCATGTTTTAAAGAAAAGCTGAGAGGAAAACCTTCTCTTTATCTCGTAATACTTATACTTCCACTCACTGCTGTATCATAAGGCTGGAATTAAAAAAAAAAAAGAAAAAGCAGACCACAACTTGCAAATACCAAATAAAGAGGTGGTTTTGTTTGTTTATTTTTTAAAGGTGATATTGCAGACAAATTACTAGTAATGGAATTTTGTCTTGTAGGCATGTGTTGTGGGAAGAGCTATAATACTTCATCATACCTTAGAAGATCCTGTTCTTAAAAGACTCTTTCTTCATGTCTTGCTGTAGGTTTGTGGGCTCATTGGGTACCATCATTATAAAATGCAAGGATCTGCGAATTATTCAGCTGGATATACCTGGAATGGAGGAGTGTTTGAACATTGCTAGTTCTATTGAGGTAAGAATTCATAATGGTAAATAATACCTATGTTCTCAGATCTTGATCTGACCTCAACCTTAACAGCTTTTTTTTCCAGTTAGGAAGGTTTTCATTGATGTTCTGGAAGGCAAATGAGAATTGTGGGATATTTCCTTTCAATTGTTAAAATACTGTTTGTTGCTTGTAGGTGTTTTTTAAAAAAAAAACAAAAAACACAACCCTGCTTTTCTTGATCAAATATCTTGCCATAGCATTTGGGAAAACGAAGCTCGGCTTCATTATGCTGGCGCATGAGGAGGTAAAACCAAATCAGACTGGTTGATTTTTCACGTGTCTCAAACAACATTAAGTGACTTCTTGAGTTTAAGCTCTGTTGTTAGTAATCAAGTAGATGCCATGTAGGATGTATCCTGTTAGTTATACCTGTTCGGTGTGCATCTTTCTCATCCTTTGGTGTGCTGTTACATAGTGTAGCCTGCAGAAATGATACTCTGTGTACAAACCCCCAGTTGCAGTTAAAAGCAGATGATAACAGACAATCTTTGTGCTACTGTTTTTTTATGTATGTTAAACTACCCTGCAGGTAACTTAGTATTTCAAGCTTAACGGCTGTATACTTTTGGGTGGCTTAAGTTTGCATCACCAATATTAGAGGGAAAACACTATTTGCTGTATGTTTTTTGGAATAAAATAGCAGTTTGAATTAATTAAGTAGCTGTTTTTCTCGCTCACACAGGCGCTTTCCACCCTGGATTCTGTCACTCTCATGTATCCCTTCTTCTACCGGCCCATGTTTGAAATCGTTGAAGATGGCTGGCGCTCTTTTCTGCCTGACCAAGAATTTGAGCTCCTCACTTCAGTGGTAAGTTGGATCTTAAGGATTTGCCCAGGCACTCAGATATGCTTGTGCAAGTCGTTTGTGAAGTATTTCACCCAGTAGTGTCTGGACTGGAAATCCTGGATGGTAAAAATAGCTCTCCGGTGCCTGGGTGAAAAGTGAGTGTTGTTCAAATGTTCACTCTGTAAACGTCAGGCACTTCTGTTTCTGTGCTAAATACTCCTATTTAGTGCTTGTGTTTCACCTTGTACAAATGGAATTTTGGAGCCCATTTAAAAGTTACCTGGGAGGACGTGAAGGTAGGAAATGTTTTTGTCCTTTGGGGATGGCCCTCCTTATTGTAAGAACAAATTTAAGACCTTTGGCCTGGGTTTGTTGTACTTAACTTTGCATCTGAAGTGGAGCGGGATGGATCTTTGTCAACCCCGTAATTGAAACAAAGCTGTTTTTTAAAAATTGCCAAGGATTTCTTAGCTCTCTAGGAAGATGCCAGTAGATAAAAATGCCTGATTGAAACACTCTTAGCTCTAGTTCATGCTGGGGAAATATTGGGAGGGTTTAGAGAGCAGGAAATTTCCAGTCCTATTCTTCCAGGTGCTGTGAGCACATGTTGATGTTATTTTGGTACCTATAGCGTAGGAATTGTTCTTATGGCATTGCCTGTTGTATCTGTTCTTCAAACTTCATTTTAGGATGCTGAATTTGATATAGTGGGAACTGGCTCAGTTGCAGGAGCCTACCTGTTTTAATAGTGCCTTAGGTTAGCATCTCTGTGTTCCAAGTCTTTGTTTCACATTAAATATGTGCACTTGCTGCATCATCTTAGGTTTCTGAGACCGAATCCATTAGTACAGCATCAAAGAACATTGATTTTTTTTTCTTTCATCTGCAACCCAGCTTGTCTGCAGCATTTATCACTTCTTGTTTATGACTAATAGCTGAATAATATGATTAGCTTGATCAGATTCATATGATGAAATCACTAGAAAATTAAAGGAGTTCAGAGTTCTTTCTATTTTTGTCTCATAATTACTCTCACATGTCCTATCTTCATCTGCTGTCAAAAGACATACAAACTGACCTGTTCTAATAACTAGCACCACAGTTTGGGTCTGAATTTCAGCTGGGGAAGTCAAACAAGTCATCAGAGTGTTCTGCTGTTTGGAGGCGAAGCAGCAGATGCTTTCCCAGCTCAGCAGAGGAAGCTTGCAGGCATTTCAATGAGAATCAAAAGGCCAGAAGCTGAAGTACTATCTGGTGAGAAGGGAGGAGTGCGAGAACAGGATTGAAGGCAGCAGAAGGAAACACTTCTGAGCTCAATGAAAGATTGCAGGAGATGGTTCTGCTTCTGTTCATGTTTTGCTTTCTATGTGTAGCTGAAATCCTTTTTTAGGTTTCAGGGATCAAATCACTTCTGATGGTTGTATTTACCAGCATGATACAGGTGCTAACATGGATCCATTGATACGCTTTTTTTCTTTCAGAGGTTTAAAAATGCATTGATAGCTTATTTGTGAATCTCTTGGCTTTCTGAACATATGCTCCTTGGAAGGCTTACATTTAAAAACCTGATTAGTTTATAGCACTATGTTTCAAGGGCAATAGTTCGTTTCTTTAAAATATGCATGTCTAACAGCTGTTGATTATTTCTTGGCTTTTAACCCAAAACTTCAGATGTAACTCCTTTTTAACAAAATGGTGACAAAAGCCATGTTGAAATGATTTACATTCCTGAACAACAGATAAATACATTGTTGACCAATTATTTCTTGTTCTGTAGTTAAACTGTCTTATATGACAGGCTAGAACAAGTAAATGGCTGATTTAATTTTTTTCTCCCATGAGTCAAATGAGTAGAATTCAGAAGGTTACCTCCCTCTCTGTTAAATCATCTGTCTGGATCTGTTATGCCTTACCTTCCCCAATATGGTAACAACTTGTCAAAAACTGCATTTCACCCACGCTGCAGCTCTAGTCATGTATTAATTCCACATTTGTCTGCTACAGGAGAGTTGTTTTAAAACTCTGACACATTCTGTAATGGCAAAGTAAAACTATAAAAGTTAAGATTAAAAAAAAATTTAGGTAATACATTGAAAACTTAGATAATATATTATGGTATTATACCGTATAATAATAATTTATCTGTTTATCTTGGCATATGTTGTGCCAAATGTGTTTTTCTCCCAACACACATACCCCCTGCATGATTTTACTCCATTGCATTGATCTGACAAAGTGTCATCTAGCATTGCCCCTAGAATTTGATAGCAAGCACTTAAGCGCTTTGCCCCTGCAGCTCGATTCCAGGATTAGCAAGGCTGCTATACTATCACAACATTCTTGCATTTAGTCCATGAAGGAGTTAAGGGAAGAACTGTTAAGGCAAATGATTTCGTTTGATCTAAAGAAAATAGAGCCCTTAACGAGTTTCAGTGGGCTGTCATTTGCTGATGGCTGTTCCTGTGTGTGCTACCTGTTTATTTTCTTGGGACAGGTCAGCAGGGCTTTTGTCAAACATCTATTTCATGAACTGCTGTTGTGATAAATCCGACATATCAACAGAGCAGCTCAGCTGAGAATTAAGTCACGTGAAGAAATCACTCAGTGTTTCACTAAATGTCAAAACTCCACGGTGCCTGCAGGCTCCGAATTATTGTACTGTGAGATGAGACTTTACAGATACTATAGACAAATATATGAATGGAGTAAAAGATGCACAGGATAGTTAATGTTTGCTCATCCAGCTTTTGGTTGTGTGTGTTGTGTTTTTGCTTGAAGCACTGGGTAGTACATGAGATCTGGATTGGTTATAGGTATGTGAGGTGAAATGTGTGTAAAAACTTGTATTCTTCACTGTACTACCACATGAGTAGTGAGTGGCTGAATGGAATTAGAGTATACACAAGGGTTTTCATATTTTTCTGAGGAGTCAGAGAAGAGCTAATACGTCAGGGTGGAACGATTTCTCTTCTGCCAGCTTCTACAACTGCAGGATACTGCAAACTGTAACTTGGGAAAATCAGTTTCTTCTTAAAGTTAAGTGAAGAGAAGTTTGTACAATAACAGTATAATTAACATGTAGGTATTTCATTGCCACCAAATTCACTTTCTTCATTCCCTCTCTTTTTTTTTTTTCCTTTCCATTGTGTTGTAGGAAAGAGCTCAGGGTTCTAGACAGTTCAGCTAGCTGTGCTTTATCTACTGTCCAGGAGCTGTTTAAAAAAACCCCTGAATTTTCTGGGTTTGGGTTCAGTTTGCAATGGCGTGGATAGCCCATATTTTGCTCTTATCAGACAAGCATCAATCTTTGCTTGCATCTGTTGTTATGCTTCTTGTCCACACACGTTCTGTTACTAACAGGGCTTGTTGCCTTCTGCCTGTTCCTTGGGAACGGCCTCTGTCGTTGCTGCTTTGCAGGATCCTTCAACGTCCCTGCTGGTTTCTCGACTTTCCTTTTAAGGCTTATTAGTAAAGCTTGAATTGTTTCACACTGTTTTGTGGAAAACAACCTCTCTTAGAAATTATAAGCTTTGGGAGGAAGGATAACTGTTGTTTTAGCCTTTCAGTAACACTTGAAAATCAGTATCTCTAAACAAGTACTAGGACAAGAAAAGTAGAAATGTAAGAGTTAATCCTGCGCTGTGTTTAAGAAAATACTACTGACTACTTTCTTTCTTTGGAGTCCTCTCCTCCCCTTTCTGCTCATCCCCCAGTCCTTTGCCGCTTCCAGCCTTAACTGGAATTAACTTTTTTTTCTGATGCCCTAAAGTACAGATCTCTTGCTGGGAGAAGTAAATGTTAACTTTGTACTTTCTCTGAGTTTCATGCAGCATACTTACCTGGTGGTGTCTGAAGATGAGGTCCCACCTCTTCTCTTTCACTGCAGTCCTTACTGCTTCCTCTATCTGCATCTACTGCTGCGCATAGTTGAATTGCTATTACCTCGCTCTTCCAGGTAGTAGTGGCAATTCTTTCTTCCAAACTGCAGACATACCCCAAGCAAAAGCCGAGAAGAGACTTGCACTGTTGGGTTTTACTGTCGTCTGATCCATGTTGAGGTATATTTTAGCAGTCTGAAGCTGGCATTGCAGAGGTTAACTGGATCTCTGCAGAAGTAGCTATGCTACAGAAGACAAATGGTGCTAATTGCTGCCGCTCTCTTCCTCCTTCCCATGTAACAGTAAATTATAGCTGGATGACATAACAGTATCATCTGTCTCGGGTTATAAATGGTGAGGAGAAGAGGTTATGGGCAGAGTTAAATTACCAAAGTGGAAGATAAATCAGGTCGATACTCTTCCATTCCTTTTCGTACTGGTGATATCAGTGACAGCCAGTCTCTCAAAAAGCATACCACAGAGTTTTGATTTTGCCTTCCGTACATCCTACGTTCTATATCCATGCATATTTTTTTTATTGCAAACAAATTACACACCATCATACGAAATCTGCTGTAATTTAACATAGACACCCCAAAAAGCTATAACAAATATCACTGTTGGCGCATTAAAAGCATGAGCTGTGACCAGCCAGCCTCCCTTATGTGATCCAGAACTTTTCACCTCCACCTATGACGTGATTGCCGGAGGCAATTTAACTTTGCATCTGGGAGAACCTCTGCTTTTTATAAAATGTGGATGTTCAGAGAAGCTGTTTTGAGGCTAATGAATAACGAAATAAGCTTACAACAGGGACGGTGCAAAACTGTTTGGATAGGCTACTGAATGGAGGTAGCAATTGCTGTTCTTGATGATGATAATGCACACAATGTGTACCTTTCCCAGCATCTTTTTCTTGGGCTGCCACCAAAAGGGACAATTTTGCTGTCTGCTATGCCGCGCATCCTGTGCCTTGGATCTGCTGCTGATGAAATAGTGTTGTGAATCAGATCAGCTTGTTCATCTGACGGAAAGACTTCATTGCCAGAAAACGTTTCTAAATCGATCCTAGTTTTCCATTGGAGCAGTGAGCCAGTCAGATTGATTTATATAACCAGGTACCAGTCAGGAGGTGTAAGGCAAGAGGTAGTAAGCCTCTGGAAGCAAGGAAAGAGGAAAAGAGACCTACTTCTGATCAGAGCTGTGTAACTAATGCATGCTAAACCAACCTTACTGGATTGACACGGGTTTTTGTGTGTTCTGTTACCACATTATTTAACTGTCATGCTTTTCTCTGACTTTCTGTGATACCTGCTTTATCCCCCTACCTTTTTGTCTAGCTGAAACTTTCTTTGAACACAAATGAGCAGAGTTTTTTATGGCATCTGTGTGAGGTCTCTGCCTGCTGCAGTGGCAGGCAAATCCTTCCCAGTCTGTACCGAAAACACCTCAGCTGAGGAGTTACTTAAGGTCTTGTTTGCTTTCTCACACTTGTGTCATGTCAGTGCATTGGAACTAAAAAAAAAAAAAAAAAATCCACCTTGAAAGCAGCTGCCTGTTCCTCTTCGAAAGGTTTTTATATTTCATTTTAACTTCTTTATGTCTGGAGCTTTTACAGGCAAATTTGACTGCTGTTCTGCTGCTGCTTTTAAGAATTTAATGCTGTCGTTAAAATCAAAACGTGTTGTAGGGGCTTCTGGGTCACTTTCCCCACCAAGGCTTCTGCCAGCAGCTTTTGTTGGCCATAAGGAATACAGGATAAGGATGCACTGACTGAAGATGCAGCCCAGCCAAGCCACCATCCTGCTGTCGACCACGAGCTCAGTTCCCTGCCAAACTTTAGGCAAGGTTCTGCTATGTGCCCCTGGGGAAAATATGTGCCTCGTGGCCATTTGACGTACCTGGATGGTGTCCTTAATGCAGGAGGCAGTGGTGTGGTACCAGCTCAGAAGCAGCAAGCCCTCCATGAAGGCTGGGCTTGTCTGAGGCTGCAGTTAGGGCAGTGTCAGCTCTTCCAGCCTGGACTTCAGTAAGTGAGGACTCCTCGTCAGTGAGACCGCTCGTTGACCTTTGGTTTTGCCTTAGATGGAGCCAAGTCCTGTGTCTGACCCTGGATATCAGGTAGTCTGAGTTCTCAAGCCAAGTGCCTGCGAGGGTGCCAATATTCAGCACTTCTTTCACAAGCGTTTGGCTGTTGGAAGCTGAAAAACTATATAACAGGAGTTCACGATGAGGCCTTTGTGCTGGTTCCAGGAGGTGCTTTTGGAGGAAGAGCTGTAGTGCTTTACGTGAAGCAGAGCCCATAGAAAAGAACCAAGCTGGAAATGTTAAATTGCAATTTTAACCTCAAAGCAGCCTGATTGTCTGGAGTTGGTGGACATTCTTGCCTTTCTTGGCCACCTTTGTCTTGTGGACAGTGTTACTAACTCTGCGCTCAGCACAGATGGAGGTTTGAGCCCGTGTTACCTGCATCTAAATCAATCTTTTTTTCTTCTAAATCTGCTGATGTAGGAATACGTTTCTGGTTTGGGGTCTCCCTGAGAGAGATATACCATGCTCTTACTTCCTATGAGATTGAAGCTATCTGCAAATGCAGTAAGTTATGTTGTAGTGTGTACTGCAGACATGCTGTCTGCTGTGTCTGTGAAATAATTAAAAGCCACAGTCACCCATTTCTGACCACATGAGCTTATTTTGTGCTGTTTGTTGAGGATGTGGATAAACCAGACGGGGAACCGTTGTTCAACAAGTCCTGCACCTCAAGAACCAGAGTTACCTGATAATTTCTTCCGTTGCTTACGAGCTTTATCTGCACGCTGGGTAATGAGCTCCTGGGAGCTGCTGCAACAAGATATTATGATTGCAGGCATCATCAAGAGGTGTGGGGGGGAAAAAAATAATCAGTCAACAGACCTATAAATGGATACTAAAAGGACTAGGCAGGGATATACCTTCTAATATCTCTTATACAACATCAGAGAGGTAGGGGATGAGGAGTGCGCTGCAGAGAGTGGCCAGGCTTGTTTGTTCTTGAATAGCATCTCTTCTGCCATGTTTTTGTTGGAAGCAAGATACGCTGCTGGATTTGATCTGACCAATTAGTGTCGTTACGCTGTTGCAGGGGGTCCGCATTCCTGGATGAACAAAGGTGATTATGCCAATAGCGACAACTGAGCTTTCATCTGTGGGGCAAATGGAATAGATCCCAATATGTGATCTGTGCGGGCTTTATCCTGAACATGGAAGTTCCTCTTCCCTAGTATGTTATGCTGTAACAGTAGTAATCTGTTGCCTGACACAAAGCCTATACGTTCTGATCTTTTTCAGACAGATGAATGGCGTCTAAGCTGCATCAATAAGGAATTCTCTGTCTGTCCCTCCTACCCTCCGGTTGTCATTGTCCCCAAATCCATCGATGATGAAGCGCTTCGGAAAGTTGCCATGTTTCGCCATGGCAGTCGCTTCCCAGTCCTCAGCTATTATCATAAGAAGAACGGGATGGTAAGCTGCATTTCAGTAATGGTTGTACCTGAAGGAAGTGTGTGAATCTGTTTAATGAAAAAAGAACTTGTGCTCTAGACTTAATACAGTTCATGAGACGTTTGCTTGTTTCATTTTCCAACTTACTAAGTGTATGCAATGAAACTGGTTCTGGATGATGGAATGAGTCATCTCCATCCTAGAAATAGCTATTAATCCGCTTGTTTGGAGCGTTTGTGGCATGAGCTTGCTCGCAGCAGTAAGAGCAAGATGAGACTTGTAAAGCCACTGCTGGCACCCTGACTTGCTTTGTCTGCCAAGAGGTTTCATGCTGAAAGGATGGCAGAAACCACATTGTCCTGTCTCTGGGTGGTGGGCCGTCTCCTTTGTAATGGAGGCATGATGACAGCAAGCGTACCCAGAGCCAGCACCGCTTCTGCTGTGTAACTGTCGAAGGAGCGATCAGAACAATCTGTTCTCCAAGCCTGTCAGTATAACATGTTGCAGGAGTAGCAAATTCTTGGTGTTGCGCAGACTTTACCACCTCTCGACAAGCCAGAATCTAATTGAGGGACTGATACGCTATAATTAAGAAATGCACTTTATGAAATTGTTGAGTAATTCTTCGTACTTCTTGCTGATGTAACCAGTTCTGAGGATGTTGGGGTGTCCAACCTGCGGCTTGTAAACTTGATCCAGGCTTCTGAGTCAAATGCTCTAATGTGTTCTCACCTCCTGTTGCCAAGATTTGTAAGCCCTGAATTAGAGGACGTCTAGTCTGACTTAGTAGTACCTTTGGGGTTTTTTTGCTTTGCTTTAAAATCAGCCATCCACCGACTTCATAAGTCGTGCTTTCTGCTTTTTCTCAGCTTGACTGAAAACTGTTGAAGGAAGATTTGTTCAATTATCTCTCTGAATGGTGCATGTTTCAAGTGTGAGGAATATAATAGCGTTTGACTCGGAGTGCTTGAACTTGTGACAGTAATGCTGTCTGTCACGTCGCTCTCCTGACTCTGAGTTCTCGAGCGTAGCTGGGGTTGCTGACTGGCTGCCCTCACATTTTAGTTATCATTTGAGCTGCTGGGATGCTTTCTGAATTGAAAGGCATTTACTAAAGAGAAATCTCAGCTCATAAATCTGTGGACCTAAGGTTTATTAGTCTAGCCACTGGGTAAAACTGTACCTAAGAGGCATCTTTAACACATGTATGACTTGAGTTTTAAAAATAGAGTTGGGAAGAGACCTGAAAGATGACAGTCCTGAAAATGTTGGCTTATAAAAGAGCCATCAGCAGGAAGCCAGTTCAATGGCTCACAAAGATGGTACTACAGGAATGATTAAAGGGATAGAGCCTCTAAGAAGACGTCTGTAATTTAGAAAGTGGCCTGCCAAATGATTGCTCAATTCAAGGATGTCTAGTTTATTTTTTTAAATAAATTCAGTCCCTGCAAGGGATTGCACTTAAAAGAACCGAAGGATTCGGGGCAAGGGAGAACAGCAGCTGTAGGAAGAACTAGAGGGACGTTTCTGTGCATCAGGCAGTGCAGATCAGGGCGTTTGCTTGTCTGTGTCCAGGCATGGTGGATCAAACTTGAAGCAGGTGGAAGTAGGAAGTGCGGTGGGGTGAGAGCCGCGCTTGCTGGTGCAACTCCACAGAGAAGAGCTGGAGATCCAGGAGGGCCCCACTTGAATTTTACCCCTGAACTCATGGAGGAAGCTTTTTAAGGTTGAGCTATCTCACTCCTGTAAGCATTCTTACAGTGACCTGAGTTTTTATGGAAAATAGGCGTATCCTGTGTGAACTTCAGCGGCACGCTGCTCTAGAGAGCCATTCACCATACCTGGCATTGAGACCCAGTGACCTAATGCATCAGTTTGCAGTCTGAATTTAAGAAATTCTAAGAAATCCTCCAGTGGAGGGATGTCCTTTGTATAGTGAGTTTAAACCTCCAATTCTTATATTGGAGCTCAAGTGATCAGTGACTTTCAATCTTAAGTCTCTACATTTTCCAGTGCCTAATTCATGGTTATTTGTCCCCGCAGGTCATGATGCGAAGTAGCCAGCCTCTTACAGGTACGAATGGGAGACGGTGTAAAGAAGACGAGAAGCTTATTAACGCCACGCTACGGCCTGGCAAGCGTGGCTACATCATTGATACAAGGTCCTTGAATGTTGCCCAGCAGGCCAGGGCCAAAGGAGGGGGCTTTGAACAAGAAGCGCACTATCCCCAGTGGAGGAGGATTCACAAATGTATTGAGAGGTGGGTGAAATCACACAGGCTCTCCTCTGTGCTTGGCTTTGTCGGGTTGCATTGGCAGAGCCATGCTAGCTCCATAAAGTATTTGCTTCTGTAAGAAGTGGCCGTGTATCCTGGTTGCTGTCAACAGGGTCACGTGCCGTTTTTGGCGAAATCGGGGTATGTGGATGATAAAGGTATTTGGCTTTGGAAAGCTGTGTTTTGGTTCCTTGTTCTGAACAACCTGCTGCAGCTTTCAGACACTGGGCAATCTCCCTGTGCCATCTCTTTCTCTGGCCATCTATAGCTGCACTCTGGCCTTCCTGTGTTCCCCTTTGCAGTAGTGCACAGGAATGAGCAAGTCCCTTGCCAGAAAATTTCTGCAGGTGAGGATTTGTTCTGTGGCAGTCACACTCCTCTTATCCAGTACTTTTCTCTGGACATCTAATATTGTTTGGTCATTTGGAGACAAGTTACTAAGTTAAATAGACTTTTAGTCTGACCTTGTTCAGCTGCTCTTGAGCCTTAGTTTTGGGGAATCCTTCTACACAGACACGCAGTAATGTTACTGGAGCTATTGGAAAGCAGTCGCTCCACTCATCACTGGATAGGCCAGCTCTTGAGGAGTTAATATAAGGAATTTCCTGACCGTTGCTTTGAAGTATTTGGTTTTGCTTCTAAAAATTTTATGTGAACTTAAATTTGTTGATTATTTTACAGGTGGACATAAGCATCAGATAGAGAGGAATGAATAAACCACAATATATGAAGACTAAATATCTCATGCTATTATTATTTGGCTTTGTCAGCTTTTCTGAGATCTAGTCTGCTAGCTGCTACCTCTATTAGACCCGAGCATACACTGGAATCAGCATTAAGTGGCGTTTGATCCATCAGTAGTTTGATGCCCCTGTAAGGCACAGTGTGAAACAAGACCAGAGAAGCATCTGGTTTTATCAGCTGCATGCTGAATACCGGCTTTCCGGGGCTTGAGGACACAATGCAACAAATGCAGAAGTGATACAAAATGTGTTCCCTCCCCCAGTTTTTCTTACATTCGTAAGAAATTAGCCGAACTAATCTTAGTGTGGTTCTACGTTGAGAAGTTGAGTCTAGTTTAAAATTTTCTGTGTTACAGTGGAGTTGTGGCCTTGTGATGGATGGCTTTCAGATTACTGTTGCAGCTCTGCAGGTTAAAACTCCCCCAAAACTTCTGGTGTAGTACAGAGAACAAAGTTGCAGCACTTGAAGCTTGGCTGACACTTGCCAATGTCCATGCCAGGTTGCAGTCACACTTGTATTTGGTAATGGGAGTGAGATTACTGAAACACATTTTACATGGAAAGCATTAAGATATGGCTGAACACACACAGAGTTCAGGTAAGATAAGGAAAAGGCCTTACTGTTGTAATGCCTTATGAAGCAATTTGTTCTGAAAGCTAAGAGACTATTTATGTCCAAAGAGTGGTATTCTGCTGGCAGTTAGCCATGGCTTGGCATTACCGGTGAAAGCAGGTTTGCTGAATGAGGAGACATGACTTCTACAGGGTCATACTTTTTGAAATAACTGCATATAAATCGTAGTGCTTTATTTTGAGATCAGTGTATTTCTCTAAGCGTGTTGTCCTGGTTGCTATGTTAATGCTTATGTTTTCAATAATATTTTGCTTTTCCCAAAGGTTTAATATTCTGCAGGAAAGCCTCATCAAACTTGTGGAAGCTTGTAACGACCAGTCACACAATATGGACCGCTGGCTCAGTAAACTGGAAGCTTCCAACTGGCTGACTCACATCAAGGAGATACTGACTGCAGCTTGTCTAGCTGCTCAGTGTATTGATAGGTAAATCTTTTTCAGAAAGCCTTGAGTTTCTCATTCACTCGTTACAGATTGCTTGTTAAATACCTCTGTTTCCACTTTAAGTATTAGTAACTGGCCACCATGAACTAGCTTGCTTGTACACATGCAAGATACTGCTTCATCGTGGTTAAGGAATGTTCCTCCAGTAAATGATGCTTGCATTTTTAGAAGTACAAGCCTGAGGGAGGAAATCTTGACTAAGAATAGGTATTAGGTCATCCAGTTAAAGTATATTCCTATGTCTGATGCAACCAATCTAATTTAGTTAGTTTTATTGAAGGTTTAGGTTAGAATCGTCATAGAATGGTTTGGGTTGGAAGGGACCTTGAAGATCATCTAGTTCCAGCCCCCCTGCCATGGGCAGGGACACCTTCCACTGGACCAGCTTGCTCAGAGCCCAGTCCAACCCGGCCTTGAACACTTCCAGGGATGGGGCATCCACAACCTCTCTGGGCAACCTGTGCCAGTGCCTCACCACCCTCACAGTGAAAAGCTTCTTCCTAATATCTCATCTAAATCTCCCCTCTTTCAGTTTAAAGCCATTACCCCTTGTCCTATCACTACATGCCCTTCTAAAAAGCCCCTCTCCAGCTTTCTTGTAGGCCCCCTTAGGTACTGGCAGGCTGCTATAAGGTCTCCCCGGAGCCTGCTCTTCTCCAGGCTGAACAACCCCAACTCTCTCAGCCTGTCTTCACAGGAGAGGTGCTCCAGCCCCCTGATCATCTTTGTGGCCCTCCTCTGGACTCGCTCCAACAGGTCCATGTCCTTCTTATGTTGGGGGCCCAAGAGCTGGATGCAGTACTCCAGGTGGGGTCTCAAGAGAGCGGAGTAGAGGGGGAGAATCATCTCCCTCGACCTGCTGGTCGTGCTGCTTCTGATGCAGCCCAGGATAGGGTTGGCTTTCTGGGCTGCAGGCACACATTGCTGGGTCATGTTGAGCTTCTCATCAACCAACACCCCCAAGTCCTTCTCCTCAGGGCTGCTCTAAATCCATTCTCTACCCAGCCTGTATTTGTGCCCATCTGAAATGCTGTTTGGTAGCCTAGTAAAGTGAGAACACAGAGTCTTTTAAAGAAAGTCCTTTTTTTCAGCTGAAAGTTTACAATACCCCACCTCACTTCTAGAGATTAAAACAACGGCATTTCCTTGTTTTCCCCAGGAATTGGTCCAGTGCTTTTTCCTCTTGAAATTTTTATCCCCATAGTCCTATCTAAGCAATCCTGTTCATCCCTTATAAGTGCTTGTGACCTCGTTTAACCTGACATTTCTTTAATAAATACTGCTGACTTGGTTAGCTTGTCCTCAAAATGTCTTCAGACCTCAGGCTGGAGAGCAAAAGCTAGCTGTCAGGTGCCAGGGTTTGTAAGACCAAACGCAGGGGTCTAAATGTGATTTCTTTGTGGCTCTGAGGGCGGAAAGCCGTTCTCAAAACTCAGGGAAAACCTAGCTTTTCATAGCAGCTAGGCAATGTGTTATACAGATACACAAGTAGGCTGAAGTGCAATCTCATTGGTAAAACAGCATTACTGCATTAAAACATGAGCTGCTGTGCTTTTTAAAAGCACTGACGGTGCCTGTTTAGTTATTGACTCTGCCAGAAAAGGATTGCTCTTGATCAATAGTTTTATCTGTAATTCTGTTCCGCATGTGTATAATGAGGAAGATCGGTGACGAAACTCTTCTGGCTTGTTGGGACAGTGGACAATTTCATCATTTTTAACCTCAGCTTTGCTTTTTCTGTTTACCTGGAGCTATGGCAGGCCAGCTCGGCATTGGTGCCTGGCCCACCTCGTTCAGAGCCTGGAGATCGTAGCTGAGCTGACAAGGATGGTTCAGTTATGTTCGCTGCGGGGAGGGAATGGCTGGGACAGGTCTTGCAGCATCTTAAAGGTGGGGGGCCTGAAAGATGAAAGGGGAGAACAGCGTTATCCTGGTGTGCCCCGCTTCGAGGAGTGCATAGGCTTGCAGTGAGCCTTTGCAATTGTGCTTGGCTGTTACGCAGCCTCTTTATCTGCCTCTGCCTGGGGGGAGGGAGAGAGTGTCTGAAGATTATCTGTACTGTAGAGGGACTGCGTTTGTTTTAGACATAGGACTATAGACAAAGATGTTGCAGTGTTCAAGGTATAGATTTTTATGCTTTTCACTTCAAAAAAGCAAGTAACGTGTGCAGGGTTACTTGCTTGGTAGATTGATCTTTCTTACCCACGCTTTGCTGCTTAGGTTGGGTGTCTGCACAGAAAGAAATACAACCTGCAGTTCATTTCCTTTCTGGGTGTAAGGATGTTGGCAGAAGTGAGACGTTGGGTCAAGGTTTGGGAAGAATAAGGGGAACAAATGCCATTTAATATCATCCGGCCCTTCCCTCAGGGGCACATGGATGAGATTCTGATACTGTATCCAAACACAGCCTGCGCTGGAGGAAGAGGGGAGGGAATCGGCTGTCCTGGACAGTCCCCACTGGAGTGTGGGGAGTGACAGCACATCAGCCCCTAGCACTGTGCAAAACCTTCCTGCCCCAAACTCTCCGAGCTCCCTCTGCTCCTCGCACTGTTCTGCAGATTCACTTGTGCTGGCTGGTGAGTGAGGAGCCTTTGTGCTTGCCTCTTTGACAAGCTTCCTTCCTCAGTGCACTAACTCTGCTGCCTTTGTGGAGGCCAAGCTCTGCCACTTCTTTCTTTCTTCTGAACTGGCTTACTGGCTTGCTTTTCTTGCAGTAAACCCCAGCTGAGGCCCAAATGCAATTAAGCCCAGGTTTGAGCAAGAATCTCATAGTATTGTTTTGCAGAGCATCTGAGGGCATGATATGTCTTCATTGCAGTGCTTATGGGAAGATTTCGGAGTACTTAGCAAAACAATAAATGACACAAGCAAATTTTGAGATGCATTTCCATGCTATAACTCAAAAGGGTTCCAATTCAATATAGTGAGAACCACAAAAGAGATCTTGCTGTGCATCTTCTGTCAACGTGGCAAAGGGTCTGAATTTCCAGAATGCTTAGCAAGAAACTAAACCTTAAGTGATGCAGAGCTCTGGTTAGTGTTGGTGAGGATCCAGGTCGAGAAGGTGGTACGTTTCCATGTGGGGTGGGGAGGGAAGAAGGGGTCAAGAGCCAGCAAAACTTCAGCATTGTCAGGGTAGTGACACTGGTGTCCATGGGATGTAATGGCGTCCATGGGATGCATATGTCCTTGGGATGCGTTCTGCTCATTCATGCTCTTATTCCTTTCCACCTTTTTCTTTCACAGGGAAGGTGCATCAGTGTTAGTCCACGGGACTGAAGGAACTGATTCGACACTCCAGGTAACTTCTCTGGCGCAGATTATCTTGGATCCAAGGTGCAGGACCATACGTGGCTTTGAATCTCTTGTTGTGAGGGAGTGGCTGCAGGTAAGAAATGCCTATGGACAAAACGGCAATCTATTCCAGTGACAGTTGTATTGAGAAATAGCCTGAGAGGCAGCAAACAGGTTGGGCCTTGTTGCGGCCCTGCTTAGTGTGAATGGCCTCTGTCCTAGGAGCAACATCATTAACTGAGTCGTTTGCACCTCTGGCACTCCGTGGGGCCTCTGCCTCTCGTGGTAGTTTTCTGGTTTTGGGGAACTGCCTGTTTTGTGTGCTCAGGGTGAACATCTCTTTAGAGAACGCTGTTCAGACTAAAGCACAAAACCTTAGTTCTGCTCTTTGTACTTTTGCAGCTAATGTTCTCAGCCGGGTCCTTTGGTGCACCTACACCAGTTTGTTCTTGGTAAAATTCTCTGATCGAATACAGGGCTATTTACATAGCCTGAAAAAGGCAGCAGAGTTGGTCATGGTTGCTAGCAGTTTGTTACTGGATGCTTGATGAAGTTACAGTTGTGGAAAAGAGTAGTAGTAGCATAGTTGCATGGACAGAACTAGCTCTAAAGTCTTTTTGCTACATGTACTCACATCCCATTACTTTGTGTGTGATGCTTTCTCTGATTCTTATGTATAGGCTGGTCACCCTTTTCAGCAGCGCTGTGCCCAATCAGCCTATTCAAATAGCAAGCAGAAATGGGAGGCCCCAGTGTTTCTCCTCTTTTTGGACTGTGTGTGGCAAATCCTTCGTCAGTTCCCTTGCTCTTTTGAATTCAACGAACAGTTCCTCATTATGCTCTTTGAACATGCTTACGCTTCACAGTTTGGGACTTTCCTGGGAAACAACGAAAATGAAAGGTTGGTGAGGATGCTTGCTTTAAACCCTTTAAATATCGGGCTGTATCTGACAAAAAAAAAATCTCTTGGTTTGAAAAAGGGTGAGGGTGCTTGTGCGGTCTCCCTTAGCACAGGTGAGCTTCTCTTGTTGCAGTTACGTACGCTGATGCAATGTTAGGAAGCTTGTCCCTCTTACAAGTGGGACAGGGTGACTAAAGAAATTTGTGGCATGGTCAGGGAGTTGAATTAGTCTTCTCCAAGTCCAAGCTAATGCCTTAGACTGTCTTTTCTGTTTCCCTGTGCGGCCTTGGCAAATCTCCACCCATCACCAGTTTTATATAGTCTCTTATGCAGAAACTCTTTCCATAAAAGAATAAACAGCTAGAATTCAACAATGATGTGAGTCATAGCTGTGGGAAGCAAACTTGTCCATGCAGGCCTGGAGGAGAAGGTCAAGGCAGTCAGAGGCCAAAGCTGGAAAGTCTGGTTCTTACCTTAACTGCCAGGGAGTAACATGACTCTGTAACCTGGTTGTCCCGACGCCCCCAGGAAGGGAAGGCTTTGGTTTTTACATCATCCATGAACTGTTGAAAGTGGACACCGTGGAAGATGTTCTGTCAGAAGGATCTGCCTCACAGTTACACCTTGGCAAGAGCTTTACTTGTTTAGCTCTGAGCGCCACGATTAGGTTTGAGGTCTTTGTGGCCTACTGCATGGCCAAAACTTCAACAGAAGGACCAAAAATCCCTCCAGCCGTAACCTGTGACTTGGGGAAATGTGAATTGGCAATCTGCACTGGCTGAGCGAATGCTACGAGCTCTCGGATGCTTGTGCGACTTTGAAAGGAAGCAGCCAGGACTGCATTCTGCTGGAAGCTACCTTGTCAGGTAATGATAGGCCTGCGCTGAGCTTGCTTACAGGCTCGTGGAGTTTAAGGCACTTGAGCAGACCAGCACCTAGCTTCTGAATCCTAGCCTGGGTGAGATGCTGTGCTGTACCAGTGGGGCAGCTCTAGGCATGCCCTGAGTAGGGCTGCTGGGAGTAGTAAACAGGGTGAAGCCCTGGAGGACTGGAGCCTCCCATGGCAGATGGCAGCTGCCAGAGAGGTTTGGATTCCTGTTTTGAACTTGGCAGTTCGGTTCTCAGGACTCCTGACTCCAGTAAGACCATGTCTGATGGTCTCCTGCTTAACTGAAGACCACTGAATGAGTAGAAGGGAAAAATAGAACTGATATTACAGATAAGGCAATTTAAAGGTTCCTATAAACCGCTCTGCCCTTAAAGTAATCTTTGCTTAGAAGAGCCTCTTCTGTCTTCTGCAGGGCTGCTGAACTGGTCACCTGCAAAACCAATGTAGGCTTGAAACCGATAGGACGAAATTTGAAAGAGTATCGAATGTTACACGTAATAACCTGCCTGTCACACCTGAACATGTCAGCCTGTGAGCACAGAAACTATTTGAAGTCTGATGTTAAGCTTGTGCTGTCTGAAGCATTCACGGAGATGGTGTGTCTCCTGCCTGGGTGGCAGTTCAATTTGCTAGTGCATGCAGAATGAGGTCTGCCAGAATCTAAGGAATAGAGACCCCCGTGTAACTCCTGGAGGTGGGTTTGACCCAGGAAAACAGCACTGATTTCTCTGTGTTCCGATGCTTCCTGCCACCAGAGGGACCTAATCAGACGTGCCCATCGCACAATTCCAGCGATAACGCTGCTTTAATGTACTCCTGAGAACTGCACTATGATCCTTCCTTGAGGCAGACCTACCACACCTCCCAGCTCCATCTTAACGCAGCAGTTCAAACCCTTTTCAAAAGCTGGCCGTCAAACCACTTTGGGGAGGTGACCAATTCTTCGTCTGGACAGAAGACAGCTAACTTCCACCCAACTTATAAATGTTATTTCCCCATCTTTTCTTCAAAACTAATTGTAATCGGCTGGGTTGAGTAAATTGCTTTAGGTTTACACCATGTGCCCTGTTGGTGAGAGGTATTGAAGGGATTAGCCTGAATTGTCTGGGCTCGTAGCACATGGAAGAGCTTGTGGCCTTCTAGTCTGCGGGGTTCTGACAGAATGAGTCTTTACAGTATAAAAGTGAAAGCTAACTTGTTCCTGTGGGTTTGTTAGGTCTAAACTGAAGCTGCCGCAGAAGACTATGTCCCTGTGGTCCTGGGTGAACAGGTCTGAAGAGCTGAACAAATTCCAGAATCCTCTTTTTGAGGCCAACAGCCTTGTCATATGGCCCTCCGTTGCCCCACAGAGCCTGCAGCTCTGGGAAGGTAAGCCAGGCTTGCTTTTTTTCCATTACAGGCAATATATATTTTGGGCTACTTGTAAAGCTTCTGAAGTGTTCGCTCCTGTTGTCTCTGCTCTGTGCTTAGTCTGTCTCAGCTGATGGTGATCTCACTCCCTTTGAAATCTGTTCCAAAATGTTTTTGGCATGTGCCATCCCCAGAGGCACAATGCTTTCTCCTTCTAAGGTTTGGTCACATGCTACTCTTTGCCAGCGAGCCTTACTAATACCATTTAACTTCTTAGCACAGTATTTCTGCAGTGATATAGCCTAATCTATAGATGTTCTGCAGGCCTCAGGCTTTTGTTCTATATCAACCAAGACCTCCCTTTCTTCATTACTGACCATGTTGGCCAGGATAATCTGTGTGCAGTAGGTTCCCTGCTGCAGAAACTTTTTTCTGTCCCATGTACGCTGAAGAGTTACAGCGAGGCAAGCAGGCTGTCGTGGCTGGGTGGAGACTGAATATGGATTGGTCTGATCAGTATATGGGGGAAAAAAAGGCATGAAACCCCCTCATTTTTTCTTTCTTAATCTTGTTGAATAGAATGGTGAACTTGAAGAGGAGGGTCAGTATTTCTAAATGCTATTTGGGGGCAAGGGTATGGAAAAAACACGTAAACTGTATGCACGTTACTTGAGAGCTGATGGAATATGAATAACGTTTCCTCCTTGTAACAAGAAACCCTTCTGACTTGTGCTGTCTCTGGGCTTGCAGGTGTCTTTCTTCGGTGGAACAGGCCTTCCAAATTCCTAGATGAAGCCCATGAAGAAATGATCAACATCATAAAATATAACAAGGAACTTCAGGCAAAGGTTAATGCATTGAGGAGGCAGCTAGCAGAGATGGAAACAGATGATAGGATGTAGGAGAACCTGTGAGCTGGCAGGGCTTTGCCTCGGGTCTCTCCAGTCACCTTTACGTTAAAGACTAAACATGGAAAGTGCATGTATTGCAGAGCCCTCTGGGTACAGTTGACCCTCAGTCCTCCCACTGCTGAAACCTTCACTTCACACTATGTACCTCCCTGCTTTTTGGGAGGGATTTCTGTTTTGTTTACAGAAGACATACACAACTGGGCATAGTGTCCTCTCTTGGCAGCTTTTCTGTCTCGAAATTGTGTACAGTGTCAGCAGAAGCTGGAACTCTTACCTCCACCCAACTGTATGGATGACCAGGATGGGCCAAGAGACAGGATGTTTCACATTTATTTTGGACTTTTTCTGGTTTTGCTGAACTCTCTAAACACTCGGCAGGATTAAAATACAAAGTTATGTACAGATAGGTAAAGGCATTTTGTCTTGAAAGCACCTTTTCTCTCCAAAAGTAAGTAAGGCAGCTTAGTTCTTTAGTTTCCTAGAAAAAAAATCTAACTACAGGTTCTACCAGTCTATATGATACTCTCAGTAGCCTTCACATCGAACACTTGAGTTTTTTGTGTTAAGCATTGGCTTGGGAGCAGTAAGTTGAATACCAAACCAGAGCAAGAAATTTCAGTGCAATACAGAACTGAAGTAGGGATTCTGCTGCTAATCTTTAAGCCATGACCTTCAGGTAGAATTGTCCTTCATTGACAAATATCTCCTAAGGAACAACAAACTTTTTTTTTTTATTCTACCTGAAAAACAGAAAGGTGAAGTAGTTGGTGGAGGTGTTCACTTGCAAAACAGTGGCTCAGAGCTGTCCTTTTAACTATAGCCGAGCTGCCCTCTAGAAACTTCGGGCTGCACTGGCTGGTTTTGTACACTTGAACAGGTTCACAGCATTGCTAGGGTGCAAGAGCAGCACTTAATCTACAGCTCGACAAAACCCTTTTGCTCCACTTGGTACGCTTTTTTCCTCTCACGCTCTTACTATAAGTTTTGTGAAACATCAAAAGCAGAAGTTGGGAGTTGAGGTGATCGAACATACCAGGTAGCTGCTGCAGATTAAGAGGCCGTCACACTACAAAAATGCTAATAGTTTAGATCACTTGTAGCTGCTAGAACTGCTTAAAGACTTTAGGGATAAGCTTTTTTCCAAATAACTTTGTATTTTGTAGCTGATCTTTGTGGTTTTTGTGACTGCAATCTGCTTTTATAAAATCAGAGTTTTCGCTAGAGATTTTTTTCTCCTTTAAAAAAGACAGATAAGAGTGGGTCTGCAATATTAACTCACCTAGGCGATTGTTCAGCTTGATTCCATCGGTAGCTGTACATGACTGAGAAGACTTGAATTAACAACAGTGCATGTGGCTGGGATTATCTTAAAAGGCGCTTGCTGTTAGCCTGTTTCTACTGAAATGAATGGAGCTGCGTTAGGTCAGTGTTGATCTCTCTGGAAATTGTTGAGCTTCCGTGACACTTTACGATGTTTTGGAATGAAGCTGCCTTTGTTTAAAAGCCACTTCACAAAAAGATAGATATATGTCAAAATGCAGGATCTTTAGTTGTCATAGAAGCATCTGGAGAGTAATCTTCTGCAAAAATCATGTAACCACTAAATATATCCTAAGAAAAGTTCTATAACCAAGGAAGCTATATAAAATTATGTGATTAGTGATTAAGTGCTACCTTAATGCCTTTTGCTTCAGTCCTTATTTCCTTAATTATTTTCATCTTGACTAAGCTAAACTTAGACCTAAAGTCATCTGGCTTAAAAAATAAAAAGATCCCTTTTAAACCGTTATTCACTTAAGGCAGAAGAATAATTCCCCCTACTCGTAATACCAGTTTCTTTTTAGGTTTGGAGAGTGACAGTCTTGTTCACTTAAATCAAGTCTGACGTAGGAAATGCTTCTCAGGGTGGCTGGTGATCTGTACTGCGTAACAGGGGAGGCACAAGTTGGCTGTGCCTTCCTCCTGCCTCCAAACACTGGCTTCTGGAGCTGCCTTCTGGGTATACTGCGAATGTAAGCCCTGAAAATTATTGCTCGCCCTTTAAAATTATGTCTATGGGATCTGCACCTGCCTGGATGTTGTATCCCTATCCAATTCAGAATATCTACTGTTCCTGTACATCTGAAATACATTATCGCTAGCCAGATGGGAAGGATTCAGAAGGCGCCATTTTCTCCATAATAGACTATACATAAAACACACTTAAAGGTTATGCAATTTCCTAACATAGTAATTATATATTGAGCTAAATAATAGAGAAGCAAAGAGGGGTGTTTTTTTTTTTTTATCTAATTGCCTGGCTGCTCTAGTCTCTCATGCAAACTGCAGGCATCTGAGGAAATTGGGTAACCAGCTGTGACAGCTAACAAAAGGCAGAAAATTCTCTCTGAGCTGGCATTTCATCCTCAATCCACACCCAAGTGCTCTGTGTTTGCCTTGGCTTAGTGGTAGTGTGGATCACAGCCTTCATGTGCAAATGCTAGTGTCGTTCTGAGCAGCCACAGCGGTTTCTTCCCCCGATTCCTCTGCCGTGCATCACCTTGTATTCGCAGCAAACAGCAGGAGCTGGAGGTTTAAGTTAACCTGCAAATAATCACCTTCATGAGACGTTACCTGGAGCAGTCCTGCAAGGTATTGGCCATGATGGAGTTGAGACAAGATGTGCGGACCCTTGCAGGTCCTCCTGGGGCAAGACAGTTCACAGACCTCTTGTGTCAGGCTACTCGTACATTCTCTTTTAACCTTTTCATTCCCAGTGCTTCCCAGGCTCCCGTCTGGTGGCTACTGGTATAATACACAGCGGAGCACTCCAGTTCTTTGCTTACCTGCATGTCCACCATATTTATTCACATATTTAATATTGATGATCAACTTGCTTCCTCTTAGAGGGGGATGCCTGCGGGACTCTGCCGCCTGAAGTCAGTGACACCCTGTTTGCAGGTTCCTTGCGTCTTCCTGAGCTGTAAGCACTGTGGCAGTGCCCAGCTCTGGCTCTTCGGTCTAACACTGCCTTACGCTCTTGCTGACACCCCTGCTTCTGCTCTTTTGCACATAGCTATCTGTGTAATAAGCTGGACACTGAGGGCCGCCTCCCCCAAACTCAGGGGGCAATCAGTGTGGACACTCTGCCATTTACCAAAAAAAAAAAAAAAAAGGGAAAAGGAATTAACTTGCACAGTTTTCATAAGGGAATATGTACCTTCAATATTTTGATTGTATTGATCTAACTCTTGAATGTGGCGACTGGTTTAAGTGCACTATTGTCCATGTTGCATATGATATAACTTAAATTGCACTGTACAGCATATTGGCGTCTAATGTATGCTTTGCTAAAGCCTCGGAAAGTGCTCTCGCGTACAGGTTCCTGTATGAGGGGAAAACGTCTATACTAGCACTCCCTTTTTTTGTAACTGTGTGACATTGAATAGCACTGTGTGATGTGTGCTATGTATCTGTTAACTATACAAATTTAAGTGGTGAGTGCACTTCTGTCCAAACATCTGGAATTGCTAATTGGACTTGGCTGCTGCATCAGTCTTTTTCTTTTTTTTTTTTTTAAATGAAATACGTAACAGGGCTGGGAGTCATGTGCTATTGTTAGATGTATGCTGTATGTGTACAGAATCCCAGCCGCTGTGGTGTTGAATATATTCTAAAAAAAAAAAAAGTAACAAATCTGAGGAAAAAAAACTATCATGGCTCAAATTGCTTAGCCATTTGGGGGGAGAAAAACAGATACAAAGTGGCTGTAAACTTTGCTGTAGATATGTTGAGAACATAGTAGAAATGTCTGTTCAAATTAAAACCTTGAAGACTCTAAAAAGTTCTTTAATTACGGTGCTGAATCTTCTTTATTAGTACTGCCTTCACCTTCCATTGGAGGGATGTGTATGTGTGACTTGGATGTAAGCTCTTGCCTGAAACTGTGGTTCTTTTCAGCTCAAGCGTGTGTTCTTTTACAGCTGAACAGGCGCTGTGATGGTAGAAGAGGGGTTTGTGCTGCAGGGCTGCATGGAAGGAAGAAGGCTGAGACCTTGAGTCTGCACGGCTTGCGGAGCTCTGCTCCCATGGTTTTGGTCCTTTGACAGCAGCTCTGCACGTGATGGATAAACAATTCGGTTAGCTAAGATTTTATGCTTGTATTGAACTCCCTGAAGGAAGGCAGGCAGATGTCTTCAAAGGGAGAGTGGTTCGGACTGAAGCGAAACCTCGCAAGAAGTCCATCAGTAGACCTGGGGTCATGGTTATGTATTGGTTTTTTTTTTTTTTTAAGGGAGGTGGGGTACTTCAGTGTACTTGCCAGGGGAACGAGCAAAAAAAAAGGGGCAAACAGCTCCTGGGAAATAGAAGCTGTGAAGCATGGAAATGCCTGGATCTCTCCTGGCTGGTGGGTCAGTGGGCTGTGAACCACTGGGCTGTCCGTCTCCCTGCGGCATCGTTCGTGGTCTCTGCAACTCCTCTGGAAGGTGAAGAATTTTTGTGGCTTTTGGCATTTCAGCAGATGGAGCCTCTGGGGGCGTGTGCTGCCCTGCAGCTTGCGCAGTCCTGTGTGATAACACAGTGAAGGGTGCTGAAGGTTTTGATGTGAAAAGATTGACATTCGGTCCCTCTTTGTGCAAAAGGTTTGCAGAAGTCCCAGCTGAAACAGAGTGGGTCTATTTTAAATTATTTTTAGCTGTAATCAGGCAGCCTGATTTGGTTTAAGCTTGACTTTTTGGAGGGAAGGGGAGCAAATAATTCTCTCATCAAGTGTTGAAATTTCTTTTTATTTAACTTTCCTTCTTACGTTTTTGAGCGTGGGTAAGAGGGCATCATTAGTCCAACAGTTTAAAACCAAATACATAAAGGCTCTGGAGTGTTTAAAAGGATATAAAGCCATGCGTTGGATTCAAACTACAATTGAGATGCCACTCATCAAAACACAATGCCTTTAAAGAGCTTGTGCTGTGCAAACAGGCTGTTCAGGGCAGCTGTGATGGATTTCTTTAGCCCGTATTATCTGCGTGTAAAACACGATGTTTGATTCAGTGCGTAGAAACACCTGACGGGAGGGAGTGGAGAAGACAGGAGCAGACTCTGCTTGGTGCCCCGGTCTGTGACTCACTTGAACTCAGCCTGGCTTTCCAAGCCTCCCTCTCTTAAGTCATCTGGCATCGGATCCGTCCCATCGCGCCCCTTTCTAACCTGCTCACCAAATACGACGAGGCTTTGCGGGGTAGGGAATAGGAAGGCGATTACGTTCCTACAAGCATCGTGAGAAGCGGCAGCCTGGCAGGGAAACCAGTTAACCCCTGCAGGTGGAATGTCCAATATTTAATGAGTTCGCCTCACTAGATATTGGGTTCCTCTGGCTGGTGGTGACTGCAGCATCCAAATCCCAGCATCTTGTACACGCTGTGGCACGAACAGATCTTAAGGAAGCTAAAACTCAGCAGGCTGAGGCTGTTGGCATTTCTTTTTTGAAAACCCAAGTGTTTTTGTTTAGTGCCATTGTAGGGCTCTCTTCCATGCTGCCAGTTTTTCCCCCGAGCAGGGAAAGAAGACAATGAGGAGGAACTACTATTGTGCATTAAATGTAACTCAGGGATGCTGGGCTGTGTTGGGTTGCTCACAGTTTCTCCTGCTGTGTAAATGTCAAGACAAGCCTGTAGCATTTGTCTTTCAGAGCCGGAGATGATGATCCTTTGATGTTCTGTTGCAAGAGCGTTGCTGATGGCTTTAGATTACTTTATCTGATGTTGAAGGTCACACGAATGGAGGGTTTACTCTTAAAGCTCAAAATCTGCTCCCTCAGTATCTTAAACTACTGGCAGACAAGCCGGCCACTACACAGAAGAGAAGAAAACCTGTTTGTCATATAAATATTGGGGGTTTGGACAATTTTTGGTTGCTAATCTAGTGAGCAAAACTTTTGCTTGGGATAAAATAATCAGGGGAAAAAAAGACACAAAGTTGCTGTCAAATTCCTATGGGAATTCACCAGGTTGGTCGCATAAATTCAGTGTTTGGTCCTGCTGCTTTTTAGGGAAAATGTACTTCAGTGCTTGTTTACACAAAATGAGTTGAAGCTCGCTCTTCTTTGTACTGCCGTTTACCTTTTAGCCAGCCTTAAGCATCGTGGGTCATGGCTGTGGAGGTAAGGCACTCTGCTGTAAATTCTGAAGGCTTTCATGTTGCTGTGCAGTGCACGGGAGGGCTGTAGCTCGGCAAATGAGGGATGCCATAAGAACAAAATGTCCATTAAATGGACTATTTGACTTACTGTGGTAAAATACACCTTATATCAGTCTTAAAGACACTGGGTGTAGTTACTAAAATCAGCTTTGGTACGGTTAGGTTGTAACAGTTTACAGGAACTGTTACTGTATATAGAGGATCCATTTGGTTCATACAGTGCCAACGGCAATATTCCCTTTGAACTACAGGATGAAAAATATAGACCATGTTGCGTATTTGTTTGAGGGGGCTGATTACTGCGCCCCAACTCTGTGTAATTTCGACTACTTAATCCGAGGAGCTAAAAGCTGATTCATTACTTGCCAAAGCGTAAAGCAGAAGCGAGTGGACTGGATCATTCATGCTGATTTAAAGAGTAGGCGTAATTACAGCCCCTAGTCTTCGAGCTTGCCAGAGGCTATCTCCCCAGCCGCCTTCAGCTCCAGGAGTTTCTAGCACGTACTTTGTCAGGCAGCGCTTCACGTACCTGGGATGGCCTTTTTTTGAAATGGTTCTGATAGTCTGAGCTTGGCATGTGCATCTAGGACGTAAATCTTCATGCAAGGAATATATGTGGGAGGAGGAGAGCCTTCTGCGAGGAGGTGGATAGTCAGGTGTCCGGGGGACACGTCTTGGGAAGATGCAGATCCAGAGTTTGCACTGTACCGGCTGCGCTAGGCACGTCCCAGTCGGTAGTGGTACTACACAGCGTAATGGTTTTGGGGTTGAAGGGTGTAGCCTGTGATCGCTGTGTGGAGGAAAAAAGGTTGTCGGCCTTTTGGCAAGTGGATAATTCAAAAGTACGAGAGATACAGGAAATTTGCTTCCTGGTGTCTCTTTACTGACATGAAATAAATTGTTGAGATGCCCTAGCAAGGTAAGAGCAACATTTCTACAGGATATTTTCCGTTTTAGCCATTTCCTTTTGGCCTGTAATTCCTTGATGGTATGAAATAAAAACTTTCTTGTCAAAAACGTTCTGGCAGTTATAAGGGTTGTTTCAGAGTTAAGGGTTTTTTTGGAGCAGAGAACTGCTTGTCTTTTGTGTGCTTCATCTCATCAGCTGCCATTTTTTGTGGTGTTTGGAGCATCTAAGCTACCGTGGCCATATCCTCTGCGGTCGTGGAGTCTTGAAGCCTGCATTAACCAGAGGATTAGATGTGGTGTAGGAACGGCTTGAGTAAGCGCAGCGCTTGATGCACTAGACTGAGACCTACGCTTGACCTGAACCTCTTTTCCCTGAAGACTTGATGACATTGCTGCTAGAGTGAAGAGGATTCTCTCCATTTCTTATTTAATCGGTTGTTTCAGGGAGGGAAAAAAGACATTTGGACTACAGTGGGGTAAGTACAGGGCTCTGGTTTCTACATTTCCCTAGGGTTGGGGCGGGGAGGGGGGGGGAAAGGGCTGTGCCTTGCTGGGGAAAAGGGTTTTCTTCCACAGATCCTTAAGGGACACTTGCACAACACCAAATACATAAAGTATTTTGGCTGCGTTGCCAGCAGTTGGCGAGGCTGTCATTTCACCATGGGGAAGGCTTTGGCAATGCTGAATTAAAATGCTGCTGTTCTCCTCCACCTCTTTTTTTTTTTTTTTTTTTTTTTTTTTTTTTTGCTCCTCGCTTGTGCTGGTCCAGCTGTTTGTGATTCCACGTGGCACATTGGATTGGAGAAACTGGTAAGGGTAAGTAACCCTGCCAAAAGGGAAAAGCCCTGCAGCCTGAGTCAGTATCTGTGGCGTTAAACATTGCAATGATGCTTTTAGTAATTAAGTCACAGGGAAGATTTGTAAGGTGGAAACTCATGTGGCTTAATGAGCTGTCATCTAAGGCTCTGTCACTGCAACTGGATCCTCATCTAGACTGGAAGGATAATTGATTTGTTTTGTGGGTTGGTTTTTTTTCCGGCACTGGACTGGGGTTTGGGAGACTGAAGTCCTGGTCCTGCCACTGCCGCAGATTGCTGCTGTCATCTCAAGTGAGTTACTTCATCTGCATCAGTCTTGGCCGAAGAAGTGCACTTTCTGAGTGAGTCCAGGCAAAATTCCCTGTTCTCGTGTGCCTCTTGTGTGTTTATTGTTTGGGACAGAGACTGCTTGGCTATTGTACAGCTTTGATCAAAACTCTAGGCACTAACCCCAGTCTGAGCTATCAAGCATGTAGTGAAGCCCAGGTGGAGCTAAAAGGGGAGAAGAGAGGGTAGACCTCAATCCTTGCCCACTGCTAACATTACAGAAAGCCACACACTTAACATCTGCACGATTGTCAACAGGACTGAAAATAACCGGTCTACAGAAATACAAGGCTCACGCCCACAGAGTACGGTACCGTGCAGAGCAGCAAACCCAAGGGATAGCATGTCTCTGTGGCAAGAGCTCTGTTGTGTCTCCGGGTGTGCTGAAAGGCCGGGAAGAGCTCCTTTCGCTCAGCTATCCAAGCGCAGCGGGTTGCGAGGAAGATGTGCAAACTCAGCAAGTGGGCAGAGGGGGAGCAGGGGTGAGATCGCGAAAACCCTGTGAGTAGGAGGGGGTGGGAGGGAGATTAAGCCTGAGGCTCTGGGAGAGGCTGTTGCAGAAAGCTTTGAACAAGAGGAGAACTTCTGGATGCTACACGGAAAAGGGGAGGAAGAAGGCAGCTGGACGAAGCAGAGTGGGGAGAGTAACAAGGGCGCTCTTGGAGCCATCAGCTCCATGGCACCGTGCTGCCTATGAGAGGATGGACGGCTCTTTGCTGCTGGAGGCTTCCAACAGCAGAAGTCATTCCCAGCAACCCCGGTCCCTGCCTTGGCCCTTTTGGCAGCGCTAGGCACAAGTCCCAGCTCGGAGGAGTGCCTCACCACAGGCTGTGCGAAAGATGCTCTGGAGTTTGCCAGCTTACTGTGTTTTAATAATCTGCCCCTCCTAGGAGAATGGAATGGTCTGTACGCTGCCATTGCTTGGGCTTGCGTTGTACCTGAATGACACCATGTTAAAATTGTTGCTATTTTGGAGCTGTTTGAGGGGGGGAAGAAAAGAAATAGGATTAACTACTGAAGAATCAGAGCCCTTAGGGGCTGGCTGCATATATTGCTCTCCAAATTAGGAGTATCCTTAAATCTGTAACTCAGCTGCTGTTACAGGATGGCACCTCCTGTATGAGTGAGGAAGACAGGGTGCTGTGCTATGAGGATCATGCTGTCCCCCTTCCCGAGTTAAAATCAACCTTTTGCTGTCCTCTTCCCCTTTTTTTAGCTCCCTGGATTTCTTTCTGATGAGAATGTTGCCTCAACACCTGGCCTAGATCTGACTTTCCCTTCCCTGTCATCACGGCCTTGAGAGGCAGAGCAGCTTGTTGGAACATGTCCTATTCTCTTCCCCTTGGCTCATTTAGTTTGCATTTCCAATACTCCTCCGTTAGCGTGTTTCTGAACTTCAGACTGGCTTTTCTTGTTTGCAGTCTCTCAGACATAGATTTAAAAAAAACAAAAAAACCAAAAAAAAAAAACCCCAAAAAACCAAACCCACAAAACCTTAAAATCCAGATACCATGAAAAATATAAAGCATACGTATTTCTCAGTAGTTTGCAACCTTCCCTCTCTCCCTGGAGCACTTTTTGGGGCACCTTTTGTCATGCACAGAGACTCTGCAAGCAGGATACGCACAAATGAGGACTAGTGAGCTACAAGGCTATGCTGACTGCCGAGAAAGACACCCAAAGTGTCTTTGCTGCCCAGACAGGCACCCCTCGGGTGGGAGGGTTGGCCTCGGCTCCTTCCTGGAATGGAACATCCACGCTGCTGAGATGCCATCATCCATCTGGGGTTGGGTTTTCTCCCCTTTAGGATTTTCTGCCTTCCCAGGTTGAGGTTTCTCCTCTTGCACCTTTGAGCTGCTACCTATCACATCTCGACAAACCTACCTCTGTCCTCAGTTTTACCTTTCTTATCTTGCAGGGCCCTGTGCTCTTTCTCACCATTTGGCAATCTCCTCTGCTCTCCGAGGCAGGGTTATCCAGCTGGGCCGTATCAGGGAGGCCTTGGATCGCAGCTGAACCTGGAGGACGGGGCGGTTTCAGGGCCAGCTTGCTGCAAGCTCCGTCTAACTTGTGTTCATGCCAGTTTAACGCTCCAGATGGTTGCCTCGGTGCCGCAGGAGGCAACTGGGTTATTAAATCCCTCCTGCTTCTTTGTCAGTCTGGGGGATCTGCCATCCTGGCATGATCCTGCTCTAGAAGAGAACTTTGTATTGAGTCAGGCTAGCAGATAAGAGTAAAACCACCAGTGAGCAACTTCAGGTGCTCCATGCAGCGTACTTCCCAAGCAGAAAAAGCCCTTTTGCTCAGCTGCATGTGTATATCAGGGCCCTGGAGACAACAGGATCTTTTTTTTTTTTTTTTTTTTTTTTACCTCTGCAGCATGCCAGGTGAGGTCTGTTTGCCCTCACTGTAAGGCTGGATCCATGGTGCCCTTCCTGAGAGCAGCCACGGAGTCATGCTAGAGGCTCTGCTATTCCCTTACTTTTCGTTCATCTGGTGGCAGACTCCTCAGCCTGGAAAAGTGATTGCTGAGGTGATGATACGATGGAGGTCTAAGATCCATTGGCATGGAGAAGGTAAGGAACAACAATTTGCTCTGCTTCATACAAGAATTAAGGTGCACCAGATGAAATTATCAGGTGGCACTTGAAACCAAAGGAGGTGCTGCTTGGCAGGGTGTGTGGTTCAGCTGGGGAGCTCATGGCCATGGGACATCGTAGATGCCAAACATGATATGGGTTCAAAAAGCAGCTAAACGTGGGAAAGAAAAATCCATCAAGGTTTATTTAACACAAGGACATCAGCCGTGACTCAAAGTCCCTGAGCAATATGGCATCGGGATGCCACGGAAGCATAGCTGTTAGATTTTCCTCCATGTACTGTGCCCTGGCTGGCTGCTGGTGGCCTTTGAGACAGCACACAGGATTCAGATGACCCTTTAGTTTGATTCAGTTTGCTGAAGATACTGCACAATCTACAGCAGATGGAGTGATACTGCTGATACTCCTACAGCTTTGCTTCCCCAGGGGCTTTAAGTGCATTTTTCAAGGCTCTGCAGTCGAGCAAGAGAGTTCTTTGTGTTTATTTTCCCACTGTAGCTTTCCCTCTTTTAAGGAGAGACAGCTGGTTTTGTGAATGGTACTTAACAGTTCTTTCAAACTCAGTTAGGCACTTGGGAGGCAGGAGTTGCGAGCACTCAGCTTCTGTAGCGAGAGAAGGATTTTCCCCCCTGCAGCTTCTGTTATACCATGATTTTCCAAGATGTCCACACTTTGTGAGCTGAGGTTTTAAAAACTGGCCATTTGTTAGTGCCTGAAAGCCTTGGAAATAGTGGCCAGTCCTGCTTCGTTTGCTCTCCTAACTTTGAAATGCTCTGAAACAATTTCATTCATCACTTCCTTTTTAAGGGGGGGGTTAAAAAAAAATCAGGCTCTGTCCCAACCCTGAACTGACTTGAATCTTGTATCTACAACAAATGCCAGGGATTTTTTTTGGCAGGCTTGACAATGAACCGTTCTTGCATTTGAAATGGCTGGACAGTGAAACTGAAGTGCTTTTTCCTTTTGTTATAAGTGCATATCAGGGCGCAGTGTTTTGTGTAGGGTCTTCCGCTCACGCCCTGTAGCTGTGCCCACGTACTGCCCAGCCAGGCATTAAGTGATGTGACTAATAGCTGTCACATCTGGTTGACTCTGCCTCTGATCTCTAGGCTGGGGAGATCTGTGTGTGTGCAGTGGAGGGTTTTATTTTGCTAGCAGAGCTCCGTGAAAGGTTTCCCTCTCAGGAAATTGTTTGTGATACTTTAATGTTGGTCTTTGTCCTGACTGAAAATTAAGACCTCAAAAAAAAAAATATATATATACACACACATATTTTTGTACGACACTTTTTTCCTTTATTTAGTTAAGCTTGCCAGAGTATTTCCTTTAGGTACCTTTAGCAAAAGCATTTTAATATTTCAGGATTCCTTTTAGGGCTGCTGAGCTAAAGGTTCCAGCTCACTGAGCTGTACGCTCAGAGGGGCCTGGGATACTTTATATGTCATATTTTCATGCTCTGGACTCCTGCCTAGACAATGTCTCCCAAGAGCAGGACGCTGCCATGAGAAACAGAGCTGAGCTGGCTTAATGCAAGCATGTAAGAATGACCACGCTGGTCAGAGCGAAGGTACAAGCATCTCCATGCTTGGTCTCCAGCAACCATCGTCAGTGGATATTTAAGGAGAGAATATAGGGAATGGGATCAGACTCCAGTCACAAGCGGTTCAATGAGCTCTTGAGGCAGAAGTTATATCTGGATTGTCATGTATAATACTCACTACAGAGCTATCCTCTGCAAATTGCCTCTTGAATCCGTGTTCCCTTTGGGACTTGGTGATCAAGCACTTGGCTCTCCCGTTTATTTTGGAAAGGCTACGAACGTATGGCACCCAAAGCTGCAGTCCCAGCAGGCAAACAGTGGCCCGAAGTCATGCAACTTAACGCTGACGTGACTTGAAACGCTTTGGATTTAGTTCAAGAAAATGCTGACTCTTGATTTAAGGGGAATGAAAAGAAAATTGAATGATTTAGGCAAAATCCCCTTTTTGCCCCCAAGGACAATTTTTTTTTTTTTTTTTTTTTTTTGCTGAGATTGCTCTTTCTGTGGATGGAAAATTCCCAACCTGCTTGAGTTGGCAAGCCCTTCTTTTTAGCTAAAGCATATGCTGATGTATGTTTGTATCTTGCTCCAACAAAAAGCTGTGGATAAATAAAGAGCTGAAGGCAGCATACAGTTGCCTTCCCCATTCCAACAGTACTCATATTGCCAGTGGCGGGGGATGGAAAAATGTCAAATTACAGTTCAGTCTGCAGGAATGACAGCAAAATTATACTAATTAAAAAAAAATATATAATTCCAACTCTATCACCTGTCCTACAGGGGACTTCACTGTACATGCAGAAACATCCTGAAAAGTTGATCTGCAGCACCCATTGCCTGAGGCACATCAAATAAGAAGAAGGGATAAACTGCCTTTATTATAAGAGGACTATTAAATTTCAAGAGCAAAGTTTTTAGACTTGTCATGCTAGATTATAAAGATTATCTAATAAATCTGTATGGAAAATGGAATTCTTAAATGCTTTTGCCTCTCCCTAGCTCGTAACGCGATGCCTTATTACCCTCAAGCAAAGACAAGAAATTCTTAAGCCGATTTTTCACTGACACTCTGCGTGCTACTGCTGGCTGCTCTGCTCAATCTTAACAGCTGTGAGAGGCTGGTGAGCCTGTGGGAAAGGTGTCTGCCTGTTCTCGGATGCATCAAGCATGCTCCTAGCACTTGATAAATGATTTTGCAGCTGTGGTGACGGCTCTGTTTCGCAAAGATGGCCATTTTAGATTTCATTTTAAATGCATTTTAACTCTTCTGTCCTGAAGCTTCCCTCCAAAGTCTTCTGCCAAAAGTCAGCTTTATTTTAAAGTTCTGAGGTTAATTGAACAGGGCACTTCAGAGAGGAGGGATTTTAGTCCATGAGACCTTGCAGATTTCATGAAATGCACTGATACGTTTTTAGCAGGCGCTTCTCAGGTCAATTCATGGAGGTTACACTCTTAAAGACCAATGAAACCCAGTGGTTCTCTGGACCATAATGAGCTACACTGAGCAGTTGTGCATGTACTCCCAGGTCTGGCAAGCTGTAGATCTTACAGGGTTTGAGCCCCTGACAGGGAAGCTTTACGTTACATTATCAGATGAAACCCGAGTCCTTTTCATAAACCCACTATTTATTCTCCAAAGTCTATTTAACAAATATGCTCAGTAAATAGAGTTGGGAAAGCGGCTTTAACTTGATTACAGGGTTTTCCTCCTCTGCTTTTGTTCCCTTGCTGAAAAGGACCCTGATGAATGGCACATCCTCTCCGGCTGTAACTGGCCTCAGCCAGCTCTCCCTGAGGCTTCTCAGCCAGCTGTGACAGTGGGAAGAGAAGAGGAAGAAACAATGATGTAGGACTCGTGAACATCTGAATATTTCACAGCAAACTGTTTTCTGAGTATTCAGTGCTTCAAGGCTGCTATTTGGTGTTCAACAAGTTTCCATCTCTTGGGCAGATGGAGGTGATCTTCCACCCTTCTTGTCCCAGGGTGCCCCGCTTGGTCAGTGCTGTGATTTCTTCCCCTGTAGTTCAACACTTGCTCCTGCCACGCTGCTGAACCCAACCTCCTCTTACCACAAGAGCGCAGGAGGTGGGTTCTTCTCTGTGTGGCAATACTCTGTGTTTCTGCTCATTACAGAGGCTGTTTTGCACCGACTAGTGAAATAGTCCAGAGAGACCATGTCTGCAGGGGGCCTGTGATGTCATCCTTGCACTAAGATGGCATCATCAGCTCTGCTGCTGTAAAGTAGAGGATGCCCTCGTCACTCCTGTCCAGCTGTCTGAGGAAGGGACTGGGGTGATGCAGAACCTTTCCTACTCAATAAATGTAGATTGTAATTACAAAAGAGTGTATTCATTCCCCTCTTCATCTGACAGCTGTGTGTTTACCAGGTAAAAAGACTGTATATGCTGATGCATTTATCAAGAAACTCTAATCCACCAGCACTCCAAGGAGAATAAACCACCACATAGACCACAGTAGACCACTCCTTTTGGATCAGATGGTCACTTCCCACTTTCTTGGTTTCTGACCTTCTTAGGAAGATGCATCGTTGCATTGACAGTGGACCTGAGTTACAAAAACTGTGGCACAAAGATGTTTTTCCAAAACCTTCTGGTTTGTATTCTGTGGTTTCCAAACCTTCTCCTCCCCAGCATCAAGGGATCCATCCATACACAAAGGCTGCTGGAGTGGCCTGCTTCCACTTAGCTGAGTGTCCCAACAACTGCAATGGTTGCCTCAGAGTGGTGCAGCAGATGCCGCCAGCCTCAGATGGACGCTGTTTGGATTGGAAAGTCCTTTCCATTGAAGTCTCCTCTTTCTCATGGGGCTTGAAACCTCATTGTGTTTTCGGGTATGCACTGAACAGCCCAGCTATTACCCTGGAAGGCCAGATCCAGATGAACCTTGATAGAGGAGGACAATTAAATTCATTGCATTAATGACCATTGTTCTTTGTGGTGTGTGATAAACTTGGTGTGAGGCTTTGTCTGAATTTTTAATATAATCTGGTTTTCATGTCTCACAGGGTACACTCCTTAACCCTCACTATATTGCAACATCTGCTCACCTCAAAGACCTGCATGAGCTTGTTTTCATACCAGGTTGTGTGTCGTTTAGAAGGATACAGACCTTTAGGAAAGCTGGCCATGATTTACTGGACAGAGATGACTTACTGTGAACAAACTCTCTTCTACTGGCCTCAGAGCCGTTTGATATGCTGCTCCTGCTTAGACTGGAAACTCGTCCTTGTCATTAGCTGCACTAATTATACATCTTGTTTCCACAGCCTCGTTGAAATTAACCCCTGTGGAAACCTGCACTGTCAAGGCCAGTAAGGAAGGAAGAAAAATGGATGCTGTGTGCACCCCAGACGCCATTAGTGGATCTAGTTCTGCAAAAACAACTGCTGAGGGTATATAACTTTTCCCTTCTGCCTTTGTTTTTGGCTGTGGTTACTCATGTTTGTTACAGGATGAATGTATTTGGCCTTTACAGAAGCTGTGAAGGGTAGGGAGATTGGTTGGGACTTACTGTTTCTGTTCTGAGCCTTCCATGTGACGTTCTCAGTGTGCTACAGGAGCTGTGCCGGAAAACTGGGGAAGTCAGCAAAAGAGAAGCGAGAGTCACTTTGAATTAGAGCACCTGCCTGCCCCTTGCGAGCTCTGTGTATCCACTCTGAGGTGTGAAAACCCTGCTTAAGGGCAAGCGTCAGCTTGCTGTGGGTTTTTTAGCAACATCATGGCCTCTGTACAGGCAAGTGTTCATCAAGGGTATGACTTAGGGCCTGATTTTTCCCTGCCTGGCTTGTTACCTATACGTGCAAATATATCTCAAATCATTGTTCTTATATTTGGGATGTATCCTTCATCCATTTTGTTTGCTTAGATGTAAAGCTGCAAGGCAGTGGGTAAATGGGTATGTACAGGAAAGTCTTCAGGGAACAAATGAAGCTGTTTCCTTCCCCAAAATAACAAATGCATCTCTTTCTGAGATCTAGGAATTTCTACTAGCTGGTTGCAGTGCAGGTCAGGGCTTCTTGAGGATTGTGTAACCTTCAAAACTTGAATCAGTGGCCTTTTTGGTACGTTCTCAGGATAAACAACTGTTCCCTCGTTATTTTATATGTTTCTTGGATAGTAAATAAATCACAAACTATGTCTGGTGTCTATGGGTGACACCAGAACTGGAGGATCGCTCTATACGCCCACAGAGCTAAACTGCAGAGCCTTCAGAGTTGCAGAAATAGCAAGCAATGGAGAGAGATTCAGATGCTAAATCTGAAGAGAGCTGGTCGTTAAGCCTCTCTCTTTGCCCTGAGACAGAATCCACTAAATGTACATCTTTGCTGATGGGGCTTACCTAACCTGCTCTTAAATCTCTTTGCAACAGAAACTCTGCTCCCTCCCCAAGTGATCTTTTCCAGGACTTTCTTACAGCTAAAAGTTTGTCCTGATGAATAATCTTGCTATTATTTGAGTACGTTGCTTCAAAATCAATATACTTTGGGTTTTTTTTGTGGTGGTGGTGCATTGCACTGTAAGATTGGCCCCTTGTCGTCTCCAGCCACCTCTGCTCTTCACAGAACTGTCTCTGTTCCCTTCCCCTTTTCCCAGTTTTTTGATAATTCTTGTTGCTCTGGACTGTCACGAATTGTGTCTCATCTCTCTTGTAAAACCCCTCACCAGGAGGGTGGAAATTAGCATCGTGGATATAAAAGAAACCACATAAAGTATCTGCCATCAGTGCATTAGCAGTATTCATGTGTCCTACGTTGCGGTGGAGAAATGTCTGTCCCTAAGGGGAGCTGCCCTTGCAGGATTGCTATCCTGTGTTCACAAAAAGATGCTGATTATAACAAGGCGGTAACACAAAAGCATCTGGGAAGCACCGAAGGCTTTATCCTGGTACTTTACGGTGCAAGATGCCGTACCGCTCCCCTTACGCAGAGAAATGTGACTGCAGCCACCGCAGTCCCTAAGATGCGTGCACCCAGCGCTGGAGTAAAACCTGCCGCAGAAACTCCTGCTTTCTCTGACCAGCCTGCCCAAAGAAAACGTTACCTTTCAGACAGTGATCTTTCTTATGCAGAGTGTTGAACAGCCAGGCTGAAAGATGCTATCAGCAGAAGCATTCCTCCTTCTCAGCCTACCTGAAGGGCTAACACCTGTGTGTTCACTTTGCAGGAGCTCACAAGAACTGGAATGAGGCCAGGTGAATGATCTTAAAAACAAGGCATCCATGGTTGACACAGTGCTTCACCTCTCATTTAAAAAAAAAAAAAAAAAGACAAGGCAAATCTAATTGAACCAAAGGACATCAAGCTTATTCTTTTAATTAAAAACAATGACTTCTAAATATAATCTTCCCCATCTATTCCCGTCCAAGGAAATGGCAATCCAGTGTGACACACATGTTTGGGTGCAAAAGCAATGCCAGTCACTCACAGAGGGAAGATTACAACTGACTTTGATCAGTGTGATGTTCTCCTTTGCCTGCCAACACAATGTGACACCTTCTTGTGCACAAGCACAGCCTGCGTCAGATCTGTTGGAGATGATGAACATCAGGGTTAAACCAGTTCAGCACCACAGGGAGAAGACATTTCTTCTTTTCACGTTCTGTGTTGCTGAGCTGTCATCAAAGTGAAGTTCAGTCTCCCTCCTCGGTGCCTCTTTGTGGCTACCGTGGCACGTTTGGACACAACAGGAACTTGTATCTAGAACTGACAATTTACTCATTAGGGCTGGCTGCTATGGTCTGAGGGACATAAGACCATATAAAGTCAAGGCAAAAGTCCACTTCCTTATTAACTTGTCCCTTGACAGTGGGCAGTGGCAAAAGCCTGTAGAAAAAACCATAAGAATACAATCTGGCATACAGTGATCTTACAGTACTACGTGCCTCTGTCCTCTAGTGATCATATCATGTCTTGCTATGTTCTCCAGTTCATGTGGGTCCTCGGAGCCAGCCTCTCAGCACTACTTTCAGATCAATATGATCCCATGCAGTGATATCCCCAGCCACATATTTTCTATGAAAATTTGTAGGAGAAATAAAATTAATCAGGCTGTACCACTTTTTCCCTGTGTGGAGACTCTGTAACTTCCTTCCCCTGATATCTGAGCTGTTTTGGTTTTTTTTTGTCCCAAAGATACATGTTACAGTCCTAAACTGCTGCGTACACTGCCTCTTATGGGAATTAAAAATACTTGTCTCAGGGCAGAAATGGGGTCCAAATCAGTATTCATCAATAAATATGGTAGAACACCTGCCATTCTCATTGAGCGTAGATCAGTATGGCTCTGTTGGTTTACCCAAGTGAGTGATCTGGTCCTGGAAGGATCTGCTAGCATCTCAGTTGTGTGACCTGGATCCAGTTTCTTGCCAAAAAGCTACAGCTTGTTCTCTCTGCTTCCTATGGTTCAGTCTATGTGCTCAAGGGCTGTTCTGCACCATCCACACTCCTGGTCAGGACTGCAGCTCATTACAGATACGAGTGGCTCTCCGAGGCTGTATCACCTTGACTGCCCAGACATCGGAGAGGGCTGTAGTACCTAACGGATCTTTCAGTTGCTAATCATCACCTTGGCATTTCAAACTTCCTCTGCTGCCTTTCCCGACTTTGCATCCTTCCATTGCTACGAGTTATTCTCCCTTCGTTTGACTGTGGTTTCTAGTGTTCCCACTCTTACTGAGGTCACCAGCCCAGTGGCAGGGTAGGACCTGTTAGGTTCTACAGTGTTTCTGAGCAAGGTTGTGCTTCCTAAAAGAACAACACAAGGAGATGGCTCCCCCCCGTCCCCATCAAGGCCAGCGTCTCATGTATATGCAAAGTCCTAATTGGCTTCGCTAACTGAGGCCTCAGCCCAGCAGGATGAGTCACCTGGTTGGTCTTAGGTGCAGAAACCAATGTAGGAGGGGGACTTTGTTCAGTCAAGAGGATCTTCGCTGGAACAGGGACTGTAGGAATCCTTGTGTTTGTGCTATCTGCACAGCCTGACAGTTACGACACCACGCTTCAAAACTGATACACCCTATCAGTACACACACACACACACATTTACAGCCCCGGCTGGCAGCTGTTCAGCAAACTCCTGTGCAGCTTCGAGCATATCATGAGAGAGAGTCTGCTGCTGGCTGATTTTGTGCAGGCGATGGGCATAGCTCTTCCAAGAAGAGAACTCATCATATCAACATACTTGCTCTTCTAAGCAGGAGGCCATGTAGAGAATAAAGTTAGCGGAGCTGCATGTCCACAGCAAGGATCCCACTGAGTGTTAGACTCTGGGGTAAGGCTAACACTCAAGATAGTGTTAGACTCTACAAGTGAAAACTAAAATAGTCTTAGAAAGGGAATTCACTTGATATCAGGTATATTGAGCTGGGATAGGATGGCACTTTCCACTGGAAACATTTCTTTTTATGCTGTTTTGGAACACGACTGCTAAATTTCTATACAGGACAAGAGTGCAAGACCGAATGCTTCATGGGTTATTAACCTAGGTTCAACGTTTTTGGATCTCAACCACAGGAATGTGTCCTGTGAGCTGACAAGCCTTCTGAAGAAAATGCAGTCCTACGCCTTCCCTTCCCATGTCCTCCAAACCTCTTTGTGCTGAGGTTTTGGAGCTGTGCTTCTTGCTTACAAATTCTGCCTCTTCATTTTCCTTTCCAGGGAAATCATCTTCATTTGAAGCACCTGCCTAGGTGTCTCACATCAGCAACAGAGAAAGCAACTTCTACAAATCCTTTTCTTACCCCCAAATGCATCACTGTAAAATGGGCTCTGGGGTGCCAGATGCCTTCCAAGTCGGTCCCACATAGATAGCCATCTGTGTGCAAGGCCTCTGGACTGTCCCCCTTGTCTCAGGTTACAGTTTGCATCATGCAATGCTGATCTCCTTCGCACTTTTGCACCGGTGTTTCTGCTTTCCACGTGACTGGAAGGTGCACAGCTAGCTGGAGCAAAGGGCTCCCTTGGGGGTAATACGAGGGCCCAGAAGGCTCCCCTGTCAGTGCCCGCTGGCCTGGGATTGCACAAAGGAGGTGCGTTACCTGAGACACCAGGATCCCTGCTGGTGCCTCTCCGACTGGTAGCCTAACAGGAAAGCCGTGGAGTGAAGCCCGCAATGAACTCTCCTGGAAAGGCTGCTAAGTCTCTAGTGAGAAGTGACTGCACACAGCAGCCAGCTCATAGAGTCATCTGGGACCTCTGTACGCTAGTTCTGCCCGTCTTCTCCAACGCTCTCCTTCACTCAGTCTCTTCATAGCTTCTCTGCACTCCCTTGCCTGCCTCAGGGCTGTGAGTCGCCTCCTCTTCTGTTTCTCAGCCCATCACGTGCTATTTGTTACCCCCATCTGTTGTACTTCTCCTCCCCAGCCCGCCTCTGCCTGGTTTACTTAGAGCAAACGTCCTGAACTGTCTGTTCTTGTTTGCAGACAGCCCACTGAAGGGCAATCCCATCTGTTGGGGCTGACACGCAGACACTCCCCAAATTGATGTGATAATACCGTAACACTGTATGGAGGCAGCGAGGACAATGTTGAGCGTTTCTTGAGGGGTACTGGCTGAACATCCTTCTAGAGAGGGGCCTTCCTTCGCCAAAACGGCAGAAGCCCAGTAACATGACATGGTTCGATGCAGTCCAGGCACTCCCGATTTCCTAGACAACTGGTAAAGCTGTATGTAGCAGGAAGTTCTTAACGAGCAACCAGGAGGGATTAGAGAGCCTGGAGCAGTTTGTGCAAAGTATTTGGACTTAAATCTGATCCTGTGTCACGCTTTCTAAAACTCCGAGCAGCGTCCTAGGTTTTTGCAGCCTAGGAAGCAGGGCTCGATAAGGGAATCCCACTCCTAAATCAAGGTTCTCCTGCTATTTGTGGCTGAGGGAGTAGGTGACTTCTGACAGCATAAGGTCCTGCCAGCAGAGGAAGCTGGCGTGTTCTTCGCCTTCTCAGGGGAACACTGTGAGTATGTGGATCAGCAGGATGTCCTCTGAAGGACAAAGGAGACAACTGCTGGCAAACAGGACACCGTGTTTGATGGGTCATTGATTTGATGTTCCACGGCAAGTCCTAAACAGGGGATGCAGTCAGCAATGCCTTCTTTCAGACAGAAGCTGACTGAATCCTCCTTTTCCTGAGCCAATCCTCACCGGCTTCTCATTGCCAGCAGCAGCCATACAAAGAGCTTCCACAGCTCCAGACCTTTCTCCGCCTTTCCTCTGCTGAACTGTACTTCTAGCAAACAACGCTACTACTTTTTTTTCCCCTTATTCCAAACGCTTCTATCTTTCACAACCGTAAACAACATTAACTCCCCAAGCAATCTTGAAGAACAAAGGCTTTGAGATAAGATTAGCTTGCCACAGAGATGTTTATAAGACTTTTTTTTTTTCCCCTTCCCTCCTGCTTATGAATTTCACACCTTGGCAGGCAGGTTGGGGATTGTTATGTAACAGCTTGGCTACATATAATTAGAGGGCACAAAATTATATATGAAGCAGGCATATTATCCAGTGTGGATACTACAAGCTTACCTGAGTTGGAAAAGTACATGGGCGAGTTTGTGGAGGAGAAAAACATTAATGACGAGTGACTGTAAACATACGGAATGTGAAGATACCATGTCTGGTTCAGAAGGGCCTTCAGCTGTAGATCACAGAGGTCTGTGAGAGTATTGTGGGGAAAGAGCTGCTGTTAGAGACAAAAAAAAAGTGGACGAGGATGATCTTTGCTTGATTTGCTGTGGTTGCTTTTATGTTCTTAGTTCAGTTCACCGAGTGATGAGCAATACATGCCTAACCACAGCAAGGAGCAGATGAGGACCTCACAGAGCTTTTCAAACTAACCACTCTCTATAAAAATGCTTTTCAAGACCATTTATTATAAGCAGAACATTGAGGCATAAGGAAGCTAAGTGCAGTAATTACATTTGTATGGGTCCTTCCTGTTGGCTGGACCCACTTGATTGTTATTCATACAATGGAGTCATTTTTGTGTGGTGTTGAGCTTATCAGTTTCTGTTTTAAAAATGGTTAGCGCTTGAGTCATGTTTACGCTCAAACAATCTTAGCAGTACTTGCTTTCTGTGTTTGAAGGTGCTCCTGAAGGCAAACCAACCTCCTCCTTTGACCTGGATTTCACATTTAAATGTATCTTTTTGAAACGTTACCTATCTTTTCTGAAGTTTGTTGTATTTCACAGTGTTCTGCAGATTATAGTCTTTCCATCTTGCCTAATTTCTGCCCATAAACAGGTCTTAAACTGTTCACAGTGGGGAAGAGGGGAGAAAAAACACCCTCCAGCTTTTGCTTTTTCTTCTTCCTCCATGTAGAAAGGCAAATGTCTAATACTTTATTTATTCCTGAAGTCTTGCCATCAGTGTTCTGCCATTAATTACCACAGAAGAGCTACCATGGTCTTAGAGGACTTTCCCCTTCTATCTTCTTCATGATGGAGCTCCTGGTTTTGTTTTTTTTTTTTTTTTTTAAACACTCAAAAGCCTTTCTGGCGTTTTAACTCTGATAAATGAACCTGCTCTTGAACCTCTGTATGAATTCCTACTTGGAGGTAGAAGAATTTTCCATCATCCGTATGCTGATCATCGAACAGTCTTATTCCCAAGCACACAAATCCTGCAGAACTCACCGATTTGCCACACCCTCCTCAACAGTTGCTTAATCGACAGGTTTTCATTGGCAAAATATGCAGGCTGCTGGTCCTTTCTCTCACCCAGAGCGATCATCAACAGCAGCACTCATCCTGCTCAAAGGGCTGAGCAACAGGTCACCCAATCCCCAAGAGAAGTTTCTTCACCGTATCTTCAATTAGCCCTACCCTTTTCGCAGCGGACAGGCTTCGCGACATTCTTACCTTGCAGCCCAATATGGAGGATGCTTTCCAGTTAGAAATATTCTTTTCGCGGCATTTGCAAAGGGGCCGCCGTGGCTCCCCTTGCCTTGGACCTTCGTACTGGTGCACGTCCTGAATTTCTCTTTGCAAACCTGGCCTCAGCCAGCGCCATGTTGTCATACCGTAGCTTGGCCAGTGACTGCCGACCTCACGTCTTGGGGACCTCGTGTATTTGCGCGTCCCTGGTGTCCCCTTGGTGCCACCGAGGCCAAGGAGGCTCCGTCCACTGTGCCCTGCTGGACCCAGGCCTGCGGGAGGGCCGCCCCCCTCACCGGAAGCGATACGTCTCACAGCGCATGACATCACGTCGCTCTGACGTCACATCACATCACTTCCCCCCCCCGCACTCCCCAATCTCCTCCCCCGGCAGGCGGTGACGTCTGGCTTCAGCCCCGCCTCCCCCATCACCCCTGGGCCTCTGGGGGCGCGGCGCCGGGCGAACGGCACCCGGAGCCGGCGGCGGGGAACGGAGGAGACGGCGGCGGCGGCGGCGGCGGCGGCGGCGGGGAGCTCGGCGGGATCCGCGGGTGAGCGTGGGGCCGGGCCGTGGGGCCGTGGGGCGCGGGGCCGCCCCGCTCCCCGGCCCGTGACGGAATGAATGAGGTGGGGGAGGGGGGCGGCCGGCCGCTGCTCCGTAACGGCCGCTCGCCTGAGGGGCGGCGGGCGCCGTTTCCCGCCCTGCATCGCCTCATCTCCGGGGGCGGGGACCGGGCCCTGCCCGGGCAGGGAGCCGGCTTTCCCCCCTCCCCTTCCCGCCACCCCTCCGTCTCTGCCCGGGGCAGCGGCGTGAGGAGGTGCCGCCGCCCGTTGGGGGCCGGGGACGGGAGCGGCGCTTTGGTCTTCAGGGCCTTTCGCTTCTCACCAGAGACCTGACGTGGGCTTACGGGTTTTCTTCGCGCGCGTACCTCGCACCAGCCTCTTCACTTCACCTGTGGAGGCCCGGCGTGAAGTAGATCTTGCCTTATCCGCTCCGAGAGCGTCACGCTGTTCAGTAGCTGGTATAATCTGACCTTTTTTTTTTTTTTTTTTCCTCCCCTTCTTCTGGTTGCTGAGGTCAGATTTCTAGTTGGCGTTTCAGGCTGACGTCGTTTCTTGGCGGGCTTCGCGAGGGGTACGGCGTCGTCCCGCGGTCGTGCGTCACCTCTGTAAAACGAGCCGGGGAGATTGCGCGTGTGTGTCAAGGTTATTTTAACTGAGGTTAGCCAACAGCTGCCTGCCAGAGAGAACAGCACGAGCCTGGCCACCCCTCTGCCCTGCCCTGGCACATCCACCATGCCAGGGGACACAGGGAGGGACGCAGGGTCCCCTTACCCCAGTTTGGGGCTCTCCGAACCAGAGGAAATGCCAACAGGGGATGTGTGATGGCTTCGGTCTGTCCAGCTATCCAGGCCGCGTTAATTGTCGGTTGAGCTGAGGGTATCCCCTAGTTGTTGCAGCTTGAGCGCTCCCAAAAGCGGTGATCCGATGGTCTTTCCAGTTGGCAGCACTTGGGCGCCAGGGAGTAAGGCTTTCCCGTGGGACGGGCAAGGTGGCATGTGCTTCGTCTTCTGGATGCCCAAGGCGAGCAGTATCTTTCCCCTCGAGCTCTTCTTGATACAGTTGGAAAAAGTAGAGGAGCTTTCCCGTGCGTAAGCCTTTCTTCAAGTGTGAAGCAGAAACTGCGTGGTTTTGGAGACAAACGTGAGTGGAGAACGATAGCTTGGAGTTTAGCGCGTTGGTGTGGACCATGTGCCCGAGGATATTGGCCGTTTTGAACGTACCAGTGGTTGGGAATCTGCGAGTTCCTGTGCCCTAGAAAGTGTCTTAACTTTCTTTGAAAGAAGCAAGTTTTGGACTTCTTTGGTTAGCTGTGTGGAGGAGCATCCCGTGGCATCTCAGCAGCTGTGCAGCCCCCAGAAATGCTGTGGGAGATGCAGGGTTTGCTTCTGACCTCTGTCTCCTCCCGCTTTCCCATTTTCTTTGAAGCTTACTGTTGTGGGATTTTCCAGACCAAACCCATGAGTTTCTTATCTTTCTTATCACCGTAATGTACTATTAATAACTAATACATAAGAAACTACTAGCTTCTATGAACACGTTTTTGTCTTTTATATGAGCAACAGGTGCTTGCTGCTTATGTAACACTTTAGAAGCCTTGCAAAGGAGCAGCAGCTGGCAGTTAACTTGCTAAATGTCATTTTATGAACCTGTTTCTTTTTTTCCCCTCTTTTCCCTCTCCCTGTGCGTTAATCTTCTTACAAAACTCAGAAATTTCCTGCTATCCAAGGCAGATTATTGCTTTACATTTGACCACGTGTTTGCTTTCTACTAATCCTTTGCACCGCAGCCAGTTAGTTTAAAACCTGTCCTTCAGAGATGACCCTAGGTTGTATGGTTCTGTTAGTTAAAGGAGCTGGTTGCGTAGCTTCAGAGTCCTCTGCCTATCACAAAGTTACAGGCATTTCAAAATCAAGCAAATGTGAACGAAGTGATATCCCTGGCTGCTGCTGCTCTCACGCGCACTTTTTTTTTTTTTTTTTTTTTAAGGTGTGGGACAACTCCTACTTTCTGTCAGGTTTTGATTGGCTTTCAAAAGAGGCAGTGTCCTATAAATTGCCGTCTCCGCTCTGCTTCGGCTCTATCACCGGCTGAGGGATAGGTGAGTACCGAAGAGGGAAAATTCCAGTGTGTATTGCTTAATCCTTGAAATTAGCATTGGTTGTTAATTTAAATTGGGGGGGGGAATAACTTCCATGTTTCAGGATAAAACTTCCTCATGTTATTTGATCTAGAAAACAAAAGAGCTAGTTTCTAATATCAGTTTGGGTCAATGAGTAAAACCAGTGACTGAGAAACTAGCCAGAAGGTAATATGGGGGGGGGGGTGTTGCAAATATATATAGGGGTTTGTTTCTCGCCAGTTCCTAACGGTACAGAAGTATTCCTCTTTGGGATAGTAAGAAAGAGAAACCTATCAAAAACTTTAAGGTTTTTTACATCAGTTAAATGACTACTTTTTATATTTAGAGCTGTTAATAACTCCCTGAAGTTATTTAAAATGGGAAACTCTGATCTAGCAGAATCGGCTTTTCTGTCCAAGTTGCTTTTGCGAGTTAACCACTGTGTTGGGGCTACCTTTATCTCATGGTTGATCTGGGGAGGTGTTTTTAAGGCATACTATTAATTTCTTTATATATCTGTGCATTTGTTGGCAACTTTAGAATTTAATAGCTAGTTACACCATTTTTTTTCCCCCCCCTTCATACTTGAAATAAATGCGCGTCATAGGTGGGATTTTTGCATACAGCTGTGCTGCTTGGTGACCCAGGGGTTTTTCAGTGTCTGGTATGAAACGTGTTTACTGTTCTTTTGAGTCAGCCTAGACTTGCAAGTAAATTCTCAGCTTAAGCCTGTGTGGTTTCACTCCAGGTGCGTTTGGAGAAACCAGTCCAGTAGGTGGGAAACCAATTTGATCCTAGCGTGGCATTTTTAGTAGCAACTAACTTGAGTTTGTACTTTGTTTATAGAGCTCAAAATGCAAAATGCCTTTTCAGGTACTTTAAAGGGAAATTTTCTGCAACAGAGACCAGTGAGTCTCTCTTAGTGCTATAAGAGTTCTTTATTATCCCATTCTGAAACAAGAAGGGATTATCACGGCTCTTTAAAGGGCTGACACTGCCCTTTAACACTCTTAACATTGGTTTCCTAGGGAGCAACATGTCTTATGAGATTGAATTGTCTGGATATGTCTGCCTGCTGCCTTCTTCCCCTGCACACCTCGCTATTTTTGCACCTATTGGCTAATTTCAAGTAAGCTTGACAGGGGCTGAGTCTCAAAGGTAGCAAGAACATGTCTGTTTTGTGAAGGTGGGCTTGCAGGGGAGGGAAATCTCATCAGTGCCTTGCCTGAGTGTCAGAGAATGGTTGTGGTTGGAGGGGACCTCTGGAGGTCATCTGGTCCAACCCCCTGCTCAAGCAGGGCTGCCCAGGACCGTGTCCAGGTGGCTGTTGAAGATCTCCAAGGCTGGAGACTCCATCACTTTTATGGGCGACTGTGCCAGTGCTTGGGCACCCTCACAGTAAAAAAGTGTTTCCTGATGTTCAGAGGGAAGTTCCTGTGTTTCCGTGTGTGCCCATGACCTCTGGTGCTGGCACTGGGCACCACTGAAAAGAGCCTGGCTCCGTCCTCTTTGCACCTTCCCTTCAGGTATTTATACACATTGATGAGATCCCTCCTGAGCCTTCCCTTCTCCAGGCTGAACAGTCCCAGCTCTCTCAGCCTTTCCTCATAGGAGAGAAGCTCCAGTCCCTTCATCATCTTCATGGCCCATCAGCAATATAAGCTGAATATTAGCTGAATTGTACTAATCAATGCTGGAGAATCAAGACAGGAGAAAGATGTCATAACCTCTTAGATAGCAATTAGTTACCTCTGAGATTGAGTCCTCGGGAAATGGGGCTTCTTTGCTTTCAGTGCTCAAGGAATAGCTTGTTTGCTCTAGTTTTGTAGGTGGAGTTAGATGTAGGTACATAGGGTTGGTGTGTAACAAGGAATTGCAAGAGACTTGTGCAAAGCCTAGAGAAGACGGAGCGATTGCTTCTGTAGCACTGTGACAGGAGAGATACAGCTTTAATAGATCAAGCCTATAATCAGGGAGACTGATCCCTCTAATGGGCTTGTGGCTGTGAGATGCAGCAGAGGCTTGGCTAATTCATCAGGATACTAATTGACCACGCTTCTCAAGGCAATCAACAAGTGAGCAAACGAGTCTAAGGTGGGGGAAAGATGCATCTCAGAATAAGTCTCTTTGATCAGTTTAAATATGCAAATGTGCTTTTTAATAATGCACTTTTTTGGGGAGGTATCTTATTAGGCATGCGATAGGTAGTTTAGCAAGCCTTCTGTATTTAAACAGCAGGACTCCCTGAAGTATCAGAAAATTCTCAGCCTTCTGTGTTGCCGTGAGTGAAAGGAACACCCAGGTTAATTACTTGTTTGCTTTTCTATGTGTACTAGAATTGGTAGTGCTGGAATTCATCTGCAGCAATTAGCTGCTGTAATTTCTTGTTGTGGCCTTCCTTCTCCCCGACTCTCCTTTTTATAATATATGCCACAAGAACACATATGAGAAAGGAATTGACAGGGTAATCTCAAGCAAGCTAGTTTGACATATGTTTTCATCTGGGAATTTACTTATTCTAGCACTTTGGGAAACAGAGTTAAGTTGTTCGAAGGAGGATAAGGAAGAATTTAAGTGATTATGCCTTAAGAATTGTATTTGAAAGAAGTAAACTGGAACCTCAGAAAAGACCAGTTGCGGATGCATGTGCAATTTATTTGGGGTACATTCTTCTCCATTTCCTTCCCCAATATGAAAGATTTGGAGAAAGAAAACTGAACTTGCATGTAGCTCAGGGTAACTTAGGGATATTTTTGCAATGTGTTATTATGAGCGAATCATGTCTTTTTTTTTTTTTGTGTGTGTGTGTGAAATAATTAGGACATTTTCACGAGTCCTGGGTAAATACTGCTTCTCCTTTCTTTGCTTCCTGGGTACCGTCCATCATGCGTATTAAGTTTGAGCAAAGCAGTGCTCTTTAAAGAGATTTACTGCTGCCTCTGCTGGCTTAGCTGAATCTTGCTGATGCAATACTAAGAAGGTTTGCTTATTCATGGCAGTCTACAAAACTTTCACTCAGAAGTACCTACAGTGAAGCTGTGTAATCATAGCAGCTGAGCTTGTTGAATTCTGTATTTGTTGTCTTTTGTGCTTGAAATCATGGTTTCTAATGACTGTTTTAAAAAGGCTTAAACTTGAACTATATTCTCCCTGTTCATTGTACTGGACTCCGTGCTGGGGCTGTGGATATTTTCTTGAGCTCACTCTGGTGAATACATTACCTCTAGTCATGTTACTTGACAGGCTGCTTCTGGTAGACGTGGCTCTCAGTTGGCATGTCAGCTAGGACTTGGATTGCATCAAATTTCTGTGAAACCCTTCGGAGCGTTTAAAATGTTTAATATGCTTGAGTCGTTTGTGACTAATCTTTTCTCTTGTTTTCCCAGCATATTTAAAGGAGGAAGATGCCAATTGTCAAAAACGTGAGCAGAGCTGTCAGCCAGCTGCTACAGAGCTCCGGTTGTGGATGTGGGATTTCCATCGTGCCTGTTCGATGCATTGGAGTCTCACCCCGCCAGGTGGCCTCCGATGCTAGCTTTCACTCGGTTTCTTTTTCCGAGTCCGATCATCCTCGGGTGCTAATTACAGGTCAGCATTCCTGTCATAACTGTATTCCTGCTCCAGCTTCTCAGCTGAGTCCCCTACTCCCCTCCTCCCTCCCTGGTGAGCAGAATACTGGAAGCAAAAATACTCCAAATATTCTGGAATTGTGATGATCTTTCCTGTATGGTGATAAGATCAGAGTCTGGTGTGAACTTCTCTACTATTTTTATTCCAGAAAGCTACTAAAACCAGTTCATTGGGTTTTCCTTGAGAAAAATATAAAAGCTTTCTGACTCGCTGAGAAAAATAGTACTCATTTCTGATGTGATACATATAATAATGGAACTCTGTATTTTGATATCACTTTTTCTCTGATTTTTGTCTCGTTTGTTGCCTCTTAGGTGGTCTTGGCCAGCTTGGAGTGGGACTTGCTAAGCTTCTGAGGTATGTCATCATTCTCTGACTTGCTGTTAAGGAGGAATTCAAGCTTTAGCCATCACTTCTAGAAGCAATTATTTTCTGGAAAGTTGTTTGTAAAAGAATCCTAGTGACGATTGCAGATTCTTTTTTTGCCTCTTAGTTTCATAAATAACTTTAAATTTTCACCATCTTTTTATTTTTTTACTCCTGTGCTTGGTTTAGGTTCACTGACGTACTTTCTGTGTGTACGTTGGCCACGATTCCCAAAATAACATAATTTTGTCTAAGAGACTAGCCGCTGAGTTCAGTTTGCTTCCAGTTAAATGGAAGCATTCAGAATCTGAATCCTCAAAGAGTGGACAGTTTTCCTTTTCTCTTTTTTGGTCTAGACAAATAAGGCTGGATTTGAGTGCTCAATAGAGAGACAAAGGCTGTGATTTTATGCAGGTACTACAGGAGAGAAAAAAGTACAAACATCGACTTGAAAAAATACATAGTCCTTTGCTAACTACCCAGCTGTTGGGCTTTGCAACTGCTGACTTGTATCTCTCTGAGAGTTTCAGTTAAGTAACTTCAGGAATAAGGTGCCCTATTTAGTAAAGTACAAACAAAAATAAAGATTAGGATACAAAATGTTGAAGTTTTTATGATTTGGTGAAAGATGAACTGATGCAGCAAAAGGAGTAAATCGAAAATACATTTCTTCTGGCTCTTTCTGTTCCCCCGCCTCACATACACAGTTACCTTATTTTTTCCATGGTATCTTTTCAAGAAATGTAAAATGCTCTGAGAGCTCTCCCTCCTCCATACCGTTGTCCATATCCACACCTACTCAGCTCCAGACTATCGTTTGCATGTGGACAGTGTTTGTTGCAGATGATTTGGACTATGACCAAAAGTGAGCAAACTCACTGCATTCAACAGTGTGGTGCAGTTTGAATGTTTTCTGCCTTTTCTACGATATATTTAAAAATCATCCAAATAATGGAAGGCTGGCATGTACTCCAATGCCATCAGACTTGCTCTCTGCGATAGCCTTCTGCTGATTAGAAAAGCACAAGGCAGAGATTACTCAGTTGTATTTACTTTGTTGGTATAAAAGTAGCTGCAGTTACAGCATGCCCAGTGGCTTTTTGTTGTCTGCAGGGGAGTAGATTATCTCTGGGTAAAATTTTCAGCGAGAAGAGGGTAGGAAGGTCTGTCTTCTCAACATGTTTTCATTTTCTAAAAGATTTCTCTATCCTTATGCAGTCTTTCACTGCTACTAGAAGTAGTTTACTAATTTTCTAAGATGCTATATTGACATTGAAAGGATTGGTGGGCGTTTTTTAGTGCAATAACTGATTTCATTGTGGAAATTATTGTTCTTCTGATGCTGCTCCTGCAAAACAAAATAGCAGCATAGCAACTTATGAATTATCTCAAAGACTGTGGACTCACTGTACCATGTGGGTATTTTTATGCAGGAAACGCTTTGGAAAGAACAACGTGATCTTGTCTGACATTAGAAAGCCTGCAGATAATGTTTTTTATAGTGGTAAGTGACTGGGGAAGCATATGGAAAGAAAAAAATCTTGACTTTACCTCTGATGTTGATAGACTAATTACCAAAGCCTAAATGATAAGTGGATTAAACTGAACAAGTTGCTGTTTGAAACTTCTGGGTAATGCCTTCCTGCTTTGAAATCTTGCCAAGACATTGATTTCTTCTGTCTGTTATTCCCTTTTTCTAAATATTTTTCTTTGCATGTTTTCACTGTTGCTTTGCCACTTTGTTGACCAGAATAACTACTTGAGTCAAGCTGAGCTTGGCTGTTGTGCTCCTGCTGTAAAAAGAGATGCATTTATTCTTTTGGAGGGAACAAGTTGGAATTTGAATTTGTGCTTTGTTTTTCCGTGCTCAGGCAATTTTTATGATAAGATGGGTATAGAGTAGGATTTTTGGATTCTTTTATTTTCATTAGAAACTTCCGTAAGTTTTTCTTTGTCGTTACTGTTTAATGATGTATTTAGGTATTTGAGTAGTGTACACTAGATGTTCCCTGTTTTCCTGCTGTTAACTGGATAAAACAGGAGTTCTTGCATCAGTCTGTTGTTGAGGTAAAGGTAGCAGTTTCCCTTCATTTCTCCTGCTTATTTACAAATTTATTGACCACTGCTGTTAGGCGTGCATTCTGCTGTGCAGTCAAATCCTGAATGTAGGTATGGTCATGAAGCAGCAATTTGAGTGTCATGTAGAACTTTTCTTTACATCCATTCCTCTTGGCATTCAATTTCCTACTGGTTCCATTTCTTCTAGGTCCTTTTATCTACGCGGATATCTTGGACTACAAGAATTTACGTGAGATAGTGGTGAATAATCGGATAACGTGGCTGTTCCACTATAGCGCTTTGCTCAGTGCTGTTGGAGAAGCAAACGTCCCTTTGGCCAGAGCTGTAAATATTACCGGTGTGTGACAAGGGTTTCAAGTTCATTCATGACTCCTACAGAGGCTTGAGGAAGTTCGGTGTATGTTCTGATAAATCTTGTTGTCTGTTCCAGGTTTACACAATGTTCTGGATATTGCAGCTGAGCATAACTTGAGACTCTTTGTTCCAAGCACTATTGGAGCCTTTGGACCCACCTCTCCTCGAGATCCAACTCCTGATCTCTGCATTCAGAGACCAAGGACAATCTATGGAGTCTCCAAGGTTCACGCTGAGCTCATGGGAGAAGTGAGAATTTTTTATTTTATTTGTTTCATGAAAGTTCACCCCACTGGGAGCGGGGAGGGGGAAGCGGCTGCGTGGTGCTTAGGTGCTGACTGGGGTTAAACCACGACAGAGAACTTCATTGCTTTTGTAAGATTCCTCATTGCAGTGTTCTTTTTCCCCATTCTTTCCTTCCTTCAGGCGTTAGTACTCAATAGTAGTCTGAGGCAGCTCTTAAGGGCAAATATCTTTTGAGTTTTCTTGGAAAAAGTACAAAGAATTGCAAGCTGGCAAATGTCTAACTTTCAATATAATTTCTTTCCCCGGTTCTTTTGACTTTGGCCTCTGCCTCATCTGCCAATGTGAATGGCATTGCATAAATGACAGTGTACAAAGCCTCGCAAAAGCATGCTAGACCATGATGACTTTTGCCGCCCCCCCCCCCCCCCAAAAGACTCTAAAGTCAAAGCCGTGGGAGTCTGTACGTGCACAACTTCTCTTTTGGCTTTGTAGTTTTTTATAAACGTAACATTGTTAAAGCTGATATTTTTGCATACGGTTTGCTCACACTTGAAATTTATGCAGGACAGTGGCAGGTCTGAAGACTGTATTAACATGAAATGTCTCACAAACTTACTAATCTTCTGTTTCTGAGCAGTAGATCTAGACCCTACATTAGAAGCCAATCCATATCACGAATCCATATCTACTGAGGTGGATGTAAACTAGAAAAGGGCAAGCAGGGAGATCAGCTACCTGGCAGGGAATGGAGGCTGTTCAGTAGTTCCTTTTCTGTCATCCCTGTCATGGGATGGCTACAGCATGAAGGTTCATCCTGTGGCAGATTTTTCCTGTGAAATCAATGAGTTGTGTGGCCTAATCTTGATGCATAAAGCTGTGTTTCTCTCCTCCCTCCATAGTACTACCATTACCGGTATGGCCTAGACTTCCGTTGCCTGAGGTATCCAGGAATTATATCCGCTGACTCTCAGCCTGGTGGGGGAACAACTGGTAAGTGACTTGTGCGTAGTTCTCAGTATTGCAGGCAAGAAGAGCAAAAACATAAGCCAATACAGTAATTTTTAATGTGTTTGTAGAAATTTAATCTATGACAGTATGGGGCGTCAGTGTAGAGATGCTGTTTCAACAGTGTTAGAACAATACTTTTGTCCTCTCTAGCCTAGGGCATAATTTCATAGCCTTTACATTTAAACAGTATGTGAGAGATTTTAGATTAATTACACTCATTGAGACCATTTCCTTTAAAAATATTTTAAACTCTGCTGTCTTGCTGCAGTGTGCAAATGCTAGAATAGCATCGGGATATTTTGAGATGACTTCTACGCTCCTGCTGTACAGCGTAAATCATACATGGTTCTGCTGCTAGAGTTTAAACAGGAGACTTTGAGGGTGGTCTGAGGATTGTTGACCGTCATGAAGTGAACAACAGATTGAGGCAGATGAGTACACACATCCATTGTTCTTTTCTGTAGATTATGCTGTCCAGATTTTCCATGATGCCATAAAGACCGGCAAATTTCAATGCAACCTAAAGGCAGACACTCGTCTCCCTATGATGTATATTGATGACTGTCTGAAAGCGACTCTAGAGGTCATGGAGGCCCCTGCAGAGGCACTGAGCATGAGGACATACAACATCAGTGCCATGAGCTTCACTCCTGAAGAGCTGGCGCAAGAGGTGCAGAAGCATGTTCCTGAGCTCCAAGTGACCTACAACGTGGATGAAGTCAGGCAGGCCATAGGTTAGTATCGGCTTCTTTGGCAGTGGGTAAGAAAAAACGTTAAGGGCAAAACGGAGTTTCTTTTCTTTTTAGGCACTTGCAAATTGTTCCTGTACAATTCAAGTCTTACAGTTTGAAATTCAGCTTTAGTAGTTCAAATGGTTGGTGATGATACCTCTTGAAGTTTAAAGAAATTTTTCTTAAACCTTGTTTCTTCTCTTTTTTTCACTGCAGCTGACAGCTGGCCGATGAACTTTGATGACAGGAACGCCCGGAGGGATTGGGGTTGGAAACATGATTATGATCTCCCTGAGTTGGTGACTACGATGTTTAGCTTCCTTGGGTCCGACTCCAGGATTGCTCAAGCCAACTGAAATACTTTGTAAGGTGTTTCCAGATTTCCACAGAGGACCAGGAAGAAATGGCTAAATGAGTTTATAATTTTCTGAGTCTTAGAGCATGTCAATTATTAATTTTCATAAGTAGCAATAGAGTTGGGCAGAAACATACTGTAGCTGGAATGTACTATTAGATAAACAACATCATTTGGTACTGTCTCCAAGCACAGCACTGATGACAAACACAGAATTCTTGCATTTTCACACTTAAGCAGCTAGAAGGAAGGAAAAAAAAAAAAGAAAAAAAAGCAAAAAAGCACTTACTCCTGGCTGATGACTCTCCGATCATTCCTGCTGCCTGCCTCTTTGGCAAACAACATGAGGCAATATTGTCAAACCTGGTGTTTCGGGCATATCCTGCAAAGTTAACAATAGATTTTTCATTTTCCTGGTGGAGGCTGTTAGATCGTAGTAAGATATGATCCTTTCTACTCTTTGCTTACAAAAGAGAGATCAGAAGAGCTATGTCATGTTTCCAAATTGCAGGGGTTGTTGCAATTCTAGTTTGAAATCGAACTTTGGTCGATAGTTCCTATTTATATATATATATAGTGCTGTATAAACATACACTTTTCTATACATAGGGCATACAAAGTAGCATTATTCTTATAATGCTTGTAAATGTGAAGGGGAATAGGACTTGAATTCTCATTATGCTTTAAAAAAACAAGGTTTACAAGCTAAGATTTGTCCTGTTCTTTGAAAGTGCTGCTGCCTTCAGTTTAACCTCGGAGGTAGATCTGAAATTGGGAGAGCTGTTATGTGTATGTGAATCTGGGGTGTATTTCAAGAAGGCAATGTGCAGGTATGGGTTATTGATAATTAGCACTACTTTTGGTTATCCTGGTTGTTGGCCGTGCTAGCATGATGACGTACTGCCTGGAGCAAGTTTTAAAGGTGAGCTGATGATGGAGCCTTACGGTAGAGTCAAGTCAGCCTTTGAAATCTGTTCATGTTCACTACATTTTCCGCGTGCGCTGTAAGTGTATTTGTAGATGCTATTTATGTGTAACTGTCATACACTTTTATTCTTTAGAGAGGGATCCAGAAGCTGGAACCATCTTCTAGCTACAGTTAAGGGCTGTTCTGCTCATTGAGTTTCATGCACAGGAGATTCTGGGATTAACCAGGGAGTCTTAGTAGACGCATGCAAGGGAGATATTCAAAAGCTACTGAGGAGACACTGAGAAATGACAAGCTGGAGAGACAGGAAAGCCATTTTAGGTAAAATATCAGTTTCCGTGGATGTGAATCTGAGCCATCGGCTACTGTAGCTATAGCATGCCTTGAGAAACAGCATCTGGGAACTTTGGATTTTATTTTTTTTCAAAGAAAAAATATCTTTCATTTTCAAAATGACTGGAAATTCCCTATACAGAGCTCTCCATCTTTTTTGTCTTGTATACTCCAATAGCATGTGTGGGTAAACACGTTCAAGTATTTTTTTGCCTACAACTTGTTTGCTATGTTTTCTGTGATGATGCTTTGGTAGTTGCGAGTCTGTTATGCCCTCCGTAACCCTGCGGTGTTTCCTCAGTGAGTGGATAACTGACATGACCAGATTTCTGTCTCTTTGTGAAGGAGTCTACGTGCTGCAGGGAATATGTTTTCTCGTGAAAGTAACCTTCAAATGAAGATTCGGTGGTGAAACCCAGTTATTTTAAACATTTGTTAAACTTTTATCTCTTGGTTTTGTATGTATCTTATTGTTTCATCTGTTGGCAAAGTATGCGTTTCCCAGGTATTTAAGCTCAAAAACCTCTAAGGTTGTGGCCTGTTATTGAAACTTTTTTTTTATATTGTTTACGTTTCTGAAAAGACAAGTTTTAAAACTTTGGCCGCTGTTGTAACTATCACATTGTTCAAGTGTAATATTTGGCCCAATGGGCCAGCAAAGTTGGCCCTCCATTCGTACCCGACAAGGAAAGACTGGCTCAGGTTTTGTCCTCTGCCCTGCCAGAACAGGATTATTTCCTAGTGAACCATTACGCTGAGCCGTCAGATGAAGGGCTTTAATATGAGCTGAAGTGTCTTGTGCGTTCCAGTCTCTCATAATTCAGACCCTGGGGACTCCTCATTGCCTCCATTCCACGAGATGTGTAAAATAAAGAGTTGTTGACGGGTCTCACTCCATTTCTTTACTTCACTCAAAGTCACGGGGCCTACTCCCCTCACCCTCGTTCAGAGCTGCAGTTAAAACTAACGAGAGTGAAGACCAAGAATGTTTGTTCTTTTGAAACACACTGTCCTTGGCTGTGGCATCGCACAAAAGCTTTGGATAAGGTGTTGCAGTGAAAGTGAAAATCAAACCTATGGCATTTTGAACAAAATTTTCTTTTTTTTTTTTTTATTTTCCCCTGCCAAAAGTTGCTGACTTCATTTAGGAGCAGCCGTTTAAGAAACTTCTATTTCGCAAAATCTGAAATAAACCGTATTGCAACAGAGAGTTGTTTGGAGGTAACAAGGTGATGATAATCAGGGAATGTGATTAGAGATGTCTGCGTGGTCTGAGTTCTGTTTGAAATTCTGGTTTTCAACCTGTGACCAATGATGCATGTATCTTTTTTTTTCCTGTATCTTCCCCACTAACTTCTGTTGTAACTATGTTACAGCATTTTCTGTACTAAACCAATGTGATGTGGTACAAAATGTCTAACTTTTGCTGCCAGTTTGAAGTTTGACTTCTGGGCAGAGACTTCTCTCATGACATTTGAGCATTGTAGCTGTTAAATTACCTATTCAGGAAAAAAAAAAAGTTAAGAATATTTTTTCAAATGTTGTAAGTTGTGGATGATGCCTACTTTAATAAAATCCTATGCAGATGTATCCTTGTTTTGTCATCCTTGTTTAGAGCCTGGAAGAGCAGTGATGAAGGATGCCGGTTCGTGCTGAAGCCTTTTCTTCAGCCGCAGAAGCGATGCTTGGTTTGAGAGCAAGGTACCACCAGTCTGTGCGGTGGCTCTCAAACCTTCATCTGTAGGTTTATCTTTCTGCTGACTGTTCCACTTGCTCTGTGTAGCAGACGGTTGCTCACAGGCGGATACAGCGTGGTGACCTCTCAATCTTCGGTGAGCCCCTAGGCAGGTGTAGGGGCTGTGCTTGTCGATGGCAGCCGCCCAAAGAGCGCTGGGTTTCAAATATTCCTCTGTCACTTGTGGATTTCTTAGCCCTTTCTCGTGTTGAGAAGCCCGTTGGTCTGTCTTCAGCCATGTTTCTGTCTCTCTCTGCGTCCGTGCGGCTTTGAAATGGCAAGAAAAGAGGGATGGGGTTCTGAGGGAGGAGCTCTTAAAAAACACATGCCGAGAATTTAAGATTGTAGGGTCCTCGTTTCTGCTTCTGTGCAGGTCTTGACTCCAGCTGTTGCACAACCAGTGACGCTGGTCGTCGGGGGAAGTTTGTGCAGGCATGAGTGAGAATGAGTGCGCTCCTAATAACTTACTGTGGACCCGCCCTGCCTCGTTAATTGACGAATAAACACTCCCTTCAGGTTAAACAAGGCCTTCCCCTCCTCCTACACCTCAGCTTTCCAATGATGGGAACTTCTTGTGGAGGAAGCATTCCACTTGACCGCGATTTAATGACTAATGCAACCATTATGTTTCTTGCAGGACAGGTGAGGGTGTTACAGCACCGCGCTCTTTCCAGCTACTTCACTTTGATAATTAGTTTGACTCTTGTTTACACATGCTCCGTCTGGCTTCTGTCAGTGCTATAGGTGACGGTGCTTCATCCAAAGCTGCTGTAGCTGGGGAGAGGATCACCATTACCTTTCAGATCCTTCAGGCCCTGCAAAAACAACTATTCCACTTTTCCCATTTTCTCTCCGGCCTGTTCTTCAGAGATTTAAGAATATTTGACCCTGTCATCGCATTCATGCAGCAAAACCAACAGCCTCCTAACCTTTTGGCTTTTAATTCTCAGATTTACTTCTTGCTGCCTTGCCTTGGAGTCAGCGATTGGCTTCGTTGTCCTCGCTTCGCTGTTCCCGTGTAAGGGGGAACGCGCAGAGCTGCAGCAATGCTGACGCTATGGTTATCGGTAGGCGCACGCTAAAAAGCTTTAAAGGAAGGAGCTCTGCTCCTTCTCAAGGCGTAAGTGCTGACGGAGTGTGCTTGTTCAGCTTCCCCTAGGTTTTGAAGTGGGTACTGAATTACGTGCCTCTGTGGCAACGCGCTGTTAATACCCAGACTGCTGAATTTGAAACAGGGCCTGGGGAAAGGGTCTTTCTGTCACGCTGAAAGTCACTGCCCAAGCCTGGGATAGAAATGCAAATCCTGCCTGGGTCTGGGACCTGTTGCAATGATTAGTTCCCAAAATGTTAAACTAAATTCCTTTTTTTTAAGCCCAGATAGATGCAGCTGCTTTCCGCTCTTGGCTGCTTAACACATCAGAGAGAGGTGCAGAAGAGGAGGAGCCTTCTTCGCTCAGTGAAACAGCGCGAGGGCTGCGGGTGATTAACCTCTGTGCTTTTGGAAAACCCTTCCTTTTGCTCCTCAGGACAAAGTCAGGCTCTAACATACCGTTTGCAGGGAGCTCTGCGTGCCTCCAGGGAAGAGAAGTCAGTCCCGGGGAGGTGGAGAGAGGAGAGCACCAGGGTTAGCCGGGGGGCTGGGATGCCCGCCTTGCAGCTCCCCTCATGACACCCCATCTTTCGGGCAGGGTTGGGGGGGGGGGGCTTTCCTGACACCCTCGAGGCAGGTTGTTTCTATTTTAGGCAAACATTAGCTGGCATTGCGAAACCTTTGCCCTTCTGCTGGAGGCTCTGGGCTAGACGAGCGCTCTTCAGGCTATTTTCGGCTTCATACCATAATTGTATGTGATCCTAAATTCGCCGCGGGTCTCGGTGCCTGTGGCACGCTGGGGCTGAGGGGGTGTGCGGGGGGTGGGCTCGCATGTACCCACTGGGTAGCAGTGTCACAAGAACTGTTGCTGTCCTTCCTGGGTGCTTCATTTAGATCACACGGGGATGGCTGCGATGACGCCTACCTCTTCAAGCCAGGCCCAGCTTCTGGAATAAAACCGGGTTTTTAAAGATGACCGTAACTCCATACAGCAGCTAAAAGAGTTGGCACGCGCGGCTGGCTTTTGCCAGCCGAGACAGGATTCAAAAGGCATTTGTGCTTCAGCAGCGCCGCTGTGGAACTCAAATCTGGAGTGGGCGCTGCTCAGCCAGAAAAGAAATGCGCTTCCCACACCTGATACTGCGATTGGGAGCAATTTAGGATGTTTTCCTTCAAGCTGGCAGTGATTATCTGTGTATTTTTGAGGAATCAAGCCAACAGTTCGATAAAATTGAGATCCAGTTCAGCGCTGGAGTTGTTGTCCAGTACAACCATCATCCGTCCTGACCCAGGGGTTGCTTCTATGCATTTAGTATCTTTCAGCAGATGTATTTTCTATAGTCCTCTGAGGAGCAAACCGCAGCTCCCGAGGAGGTGCAGCGCACAGGTTAGCGTTCAGCTTTGAGGGGATTTAATCTTTTTGTCAAAAAACCAGAAACGGCTGAGTGCCAATTGCACACTGTGCTGCCCTCTCCCCCGCTCTCAGATGGCTCCCCACAGCAGAAAAGATCTGAAGTGCAGGATAATATTTCTTCTGACCTCAAGCAGAGCTCTGATATCCTGCGAAGCAAAGTCCTACAAACCATTCGGTATTTCCATTCTGCTTCCCTCTCCCTCTGGCCATCCTGTAAAGTGCAGTCCCACCTCATTTGCCTCTCATCTTCCCGACGGAGGCGTGAGGTTCTCCAGCCGGTCTGGGGGCCCACCAAGATCTTCCTGGGAGCTGCTGCAGGCACTCACTGCTAAGTGTTTTTCTAGCTGGAAGTGCCAACCTTAAAAAAAAAAAAAAAAATGGAAAAGCGCTGGTTTCGATAACATTTCATGTGGAAAATATATGGATTTCCTACAAATGACGTATTTTTGAGCGAAGTCAGAAACTTCCCATATAGAACAGGATGTTCCGTTTTATTTTTTTCCAGAGCAGCCTTTTTATCTTGAAATGTGTTTCACCTCAGAGGATTTCAGACAGTAAGAAATTCCACTCCTTTCCTAATCCAGAAGGCATTTCCCCAGCACAGAAATGCTGATTTCTCTAGCTGCCATGTCTTCCCAGGCTTCCTCGAGCACCAGGAAAAGCAGAAACCCCTTACAGCTGTCAGTGCTTGAAGGTCTTCTTATTTTTTGTATTATTGTAGTCACTTTAGTCTTTAAATACAGAGTGATCCCCACGCCACTGTGCAGATACAGGCTGGAAAGGTCTTCCCAGCCCTAGAGTTTTGAAGTCTTACGGCATGACATGAGGTGGATATGGACAGATGGAAGAAGAAAAGAAAATGGGTTTGGAGTCATGGTTGGAGGCGGATAGACCTGCATGGTTTGAAGACATCTCTGTACATCTCCTCAGCTCTTCTGAAGAAAGAGCTGAATGGAAAACGGCCGCAGGAGGGGTTATTTCTCAGCACAGACATAACCCCAGGTTTCTCAGCCAAACTTTCCCAGAGGAGCAAATGAGACCTTCATGCAAGTTAGCTCCCAGCCTGTGCACTGGTTGTGGATGTCCTTGGATCCATGGCTTTGACTGACACCATCCGCCACTGTCCTGAGGAGGAAAGCAGCTGAGGGTCCAAATCCCTGTCAGTTTGTGAGTGAGGTTTGGGGCAGGAAGGGATTTGGGGCTGGGGGGGGGAACAGCACAGCTTTACCCAGATTACAGTTGATGCCTCTTCTCCTTATGTTACCTGCCAACCCTGTCCCTGGGAACAGGTCAGGGATTAGTCCAGAGCAAGAACCATACCCAGCAGGCAATTTTGATGCAGTGACCCTGTTTTGGAGGGCAAACAAATCCAATATATGGCTACAGCAAGACTGTGCCAGCCAGATGGGGCCCAGGCTCTGCTCAGGTTAGTCATGCGGTGCCTCGTAGGGATGTCTCAGTGTCTGGTACGGGGAACCAAGAAGCGGGAGAAAGGGGATGTGGCACAGCAGTGTGGATTAGGATGCGTCCCTCCTTGGGGCCTCACACCAACAGGCTTGGCCGTCTCCAGCCTGCCCTTTTGTGCTGGGATGGAGTTAATTTTCGTCATAGTAGCTAGTATGGGGCTACGTTTTGGATTTCTGCTGGAAACAGTGTCGATAATACAGGGATGTTCTCGTTATTGCGGAGCAGTGCTTACACAGTGTCAAGGCCTTTTCTGCTTCTCACCCCAGCCCACCAGCGAGCAGGCTGGGGGTGCACAAGAAGTTGGGAGGGGACACAGCCGGGACAGCCGACCCCAACTGACCCAAGGGATATTCCATACCATAGGACGTCATGCTCAGCATATAAAAAGCTGGGGGAAGAAGAAGGAAGGGGGGGACGTTGGGAGTGATGGTGTTTGTCTTCCCAAGTCACCATTACACGTGATGGAGCCCTGCTTCCCTGGAGATGGCTGAACACCTGCCTGCTGATGGGAAGTGGTGAATGAATTCCTTCTTTTGCTTTGCTTGTGTGCGTGGCTTTTGCCTTACCTCTTAAACTGTCTTTATCTCAGCCCACGAGTTTTCTCACTTTTACTCTTCTGATTCTCTCCCCCATCCCACTGAGGAGGGAGTGAGCGAGCGGCTGTGTGGGGCTTAGTTGCCGGCTGGGGTTAAACCACAACACCTTTCCACCAAGGTCCTGGGACTTGGCCATCCAGCCACGCTTGGGAAGAAGCATGAGGAGGCTCTTGAATATCTTCCTGTAATCAAATTATATGTCCCCTGGCCCTCTTAAGTTCAACAGATGTGTCCTCCACCTTGCTGCTGGTTGCTCAGCATGTCCCTGCCTTTGTTCCTGGTCTTGTGGGCCTCCTCAGCCCCCTCTTTGTCCAGGGGAAAGGGCTGGGACCATGCTCCTGGCAGGATACACACATGTCCAGGAATTTCCCTCCCGCAGTGAGGTCACAGCGTGTTGCTGGATGGGTGGGATGACCTTTAGACCAATCCTCAATAGAGGAGGTTCTTGGCAGAGGACGTCAGAGTGCAGCTCCAAGGACACCAGCGAGCCGATCATTTTTTGGCTAGAAAGGAGCATTGCTGCAAGGATGATCTCTCCTTACCCGTCTGGTGCAATAGGTCCTTAATCTCTCCAGCCTTTCTGTAATGCCAGGGTAAAGACCCGTCGTCAGCAAAGCTGTTGTGAAAGCAATATGTCAGAGGAGAGAAAGCAAAGTTCAGAGTTCGTCCACCGACCATCCGCTTCCCCTTCAACCGACGCTGCTGGTTCTTTGCATCGGAAGCCCAAGATTCAGGAGATTTGGTGCATTTTTTAAAGCCCTGCCTCCTGGAGTCTTGTGATTCTGAGACACTCTTTTATGAGGTTTAGAAACAATCCCTACCTTTCTAATCCTTATAATTTTAAGGAAAAAATAATCTTCTGAAAATGAATATGAACTGTATGAGCTCAAAAATCTGTAATTAATTTTAAAAAGTGCAGGGTTTTAATATTTTGTTGCTATTTTATTTCTAATCATTGTTTATGTTTTTATTTTCCTGCTTCATTTAGTGGACTCACAGTTTTTCACTATATGGCCACAGCAATATTCATACATTCCTTTGGTAAATACAGGAATTACACTGTTATCGCTCAGATATTGCTTGCCAACATTTCCTAAATTGCGATAAACTGTGCAAATGACATTTTCTGTAGAGTGTCTTAGAGGGAGCTCATCACAGAGTGTCTGAGTGTGTTCAGTTACACAGAAACACCACTCCAAGGATGCCGTTTCATGGAGTAAGTGGTTTATTGAGCTCCAGCATTAGGGAAACTTGGTTTGGTACGGATTTGTGTCTTGCAGCTGATTGATGTGGGTGTCTAATAATGAAATAAAAAACGTTCCTTTTGCAAATAGACGCCCCCTCCCTCTGCCTGAGCGCAGCCCCCTCATGTCCAGACACACGTGTCCCTCCACGCTCTTCCCCATTGCACTTGCCTTTGGGGAACGCAAAGGGGGGGAAGGTCAATAAATGAGCAATTTCCCTTTGTATTACTCCTTTTTCTTGTCATCTCTCCTCCTTCCACATCTGCTTGGGTTCTTTTTCCATGGTTATGTGTGGGTTAAGCAGGTTTGAAGTTGTGCCAGGGTCCAATAGGTGTCACAGCTGGCCCTGTGGAAGTCAAACGTGCTTTGGAAACTGGGAATAATGCCAATTCCTCCTGCAATCTCTTCCCCACTTGAAGGTGGCATGAAACCTGACATATATAACAACAACAACAACAAAATCCCCAGTCAGGTAACAGCCATCTTTAACGGTACTGAGGGCAGGAGGAGGAGGAGTCAATGAGGTGCAGATCCTGCTCGTCCAAGCCCAGGACAGGTGATCTTCTGGTTTCCCTACCAGACCATGCAGCAGCTTCCCTGGAGGAGCTGCTGCTGCTCGAATGTGCTGATGGGGGACCAGAGGGATTAGTATCCAGCATGTGGGTAGAAAGTGGACTCTGGCAAAATCTGAGCTCTCACCAGGAGGAACAGGACCCCAGTGCTCACTAGGGACACAGCGTGGCCCGTGTCCCCATCACTCCACTGTACTGCATGCTCAAACTTCCCTGTGGACATCAGCTCCGCATGCCCAATGGCCAAGGTTCAGCCCTTGGTTTGCACTGTGGCACCACCTCTTTCAGCACTTGTCCATGAATATTACCTCCTCCATTAATAGCAGAGGACTTGCAAAGCCTCGTGATGACACCAAGCAGAGGACAGGGTCTGCCCAGAGGTTTGCTCAGCTGCTTTCTCTGCTGGCTAGCTGATGAGCTGCCAAGAAAACAGCAACACCTTTATTTCTTCATCCGGCTGACCCTCAGCCTTGCTGTCTTCTTGCCGGGTGGAAAAACTGCCCCATCCATCGCACAAGAGCAGCAGGGTCTCACTCGAAACAAGCCGTAGACGACAGAGCGGATGTTTGAGCTGCCGATGACCCGTGGCTGCCCGGAGGCATTTGCTCTGTTGGCAGCGTGTCCCAGGATCAGTGCCAGGAGCAGATTTTCCACCTCCAGCCTCCCCGCCTGGCAACAGCAGCCGGGCCGTTTGCCTAAGATAACGCTGAGCCTTTGGGAGAGAGAGGGGGGACATTTCCCACCCGTTCCCAGGCACGTATGCCTGCCAGTGACCCCTGCAGGTCCTCAGCTGGCCGGAGACTGGGGCCAGCAAGATCCGCATTGGATGGGAATGGTTGTACCTTGGTCCCTGGGGGACACACCATGGCCCTGTCCAGACAGTGTGTCTGTGCAAGGGTCCAGGGCAGTTTGGAGGGGTTTTGACTCTCCAGAGATTGCAACAGAGCTACAGCCACCGTGGTGAAGGGGGTTGTGATGGGGAAGGGCAGTTGCACTGGGCACAGGAGGAAAAAGGCGTCATTGGGCTGGGAATCCAAGGAGGATGAGGGACCCCGGTCCACAGCCCCTAAGCTGTTTGCTGGAGGCTGCGAGCCACCACCATTGGATCTCCCTTGGCTGGCCCTTTTGGGGCTCGGATGTGACCCTGGTGTGCATCCACCTGCCAGCTCCTTTGGCAGAAACACAGGAACCAAAGTCAGACTCCGCATTCCTTGTCCCTGCATGGATCTTCTTCCATCCCACCTGTGTACCTCTCGCTAAATCGTTCAATACTCAGTGGACCACCTAAAGAGGCCAAGTGGAGAAGGTGTGAAGGCCCCATGTAGTCTGGACACTGGGGAGTCCTGGAGTTGACCACAGCTGCAACGGGTGTCCAGTGCAGAGCCCAGAAGGGAAGGCAAAGAGGTGGGAGGAAGACATGAAATCTGGCTGTTGGCCCCTGCCCTGGCATTTCGGACTTCCCTAGGAATGCTGTCTAGACAGAACATGAGGATTTGACACCTTCCCAGGGGGTTTCTGGGACTTGGGGTGACCAGTGGGACAGGGTGATCAGAGCTCTCTGACAGATGTCTTTCCCAAAAAACCAACCACAGGCAGTGCCCCAGCTCCACCGCACATACCTTTTGGGGCACTGGTGGTGCCCTCCACCCTCTGTCCTTTGCAAGGATTGCAAAGCAAAGTCAACACGGTTGGATTCAGCTTTAGTTGGGAAGATTTTTCCAAACTTCTTCCCACTCCCGGCACTCTCCATCATCAAAGGAGCGAAAAAAATTGTTTATGATGTTGACGTTGGGTTGTTTCTTTTTTCTCTTCAATTTTCTGGTGTTATATATTTACTTTAAAAATTGTAATTTAAATTAAAAAAAAACAAGTTCTTTCTTATTTACCAAAATGCAGGGGTTTAGTAAGTAAAAATTCTCAGGGATCATTTTCTTTCTTAAAAGTACTCCCTCTCAATTCAGGGCCAGGCAGCGTTTTTGAAAGAAAAGCTCTATTTAAACCCTTTGAATGCAGTGACAGAAACGCAGCGAGAGGAGTGTCACTCACACTGTTGGCGACGCTGCCGGCAGCTCCACTTGAGGAACCCAAAGCCTGGATGCTCTTCCAACACCTTGCAGTTATTGCCAAGAAGTTTCTGCTCATTGCAGTGGCCGACGTTTCTTCATGACGGCTTTTTTCCCGGGGATGGTGATTAGATATTTACTGAGCTTGAGGCATGAGGTTGCTTGCATGCTAGTTTCCAAATCCCTTCCCATCGTAGCCACGTGCCGTGCCACAAGAAGCGGCGTCTCCATCTCTTCCGAGACACGTGGAGCCTGTCGCAGGTTTTTTTGTTGTCTGGCTAGGGCAGGGGTCTCCATCCCTGCTGAGATGCCTGTTGAAGTGGAAAGTTTAATTTAAGGCTTGACTTGTCCTCTCCCAGGAGGCCGTTAATTAATTAGCACTGGTTTTGGCCAGGAGGCAGAAGCGGAGGTGGTGAGTGCTGCTGCTCCTCTGGGCATGGGAGACACTTGGGTGTGCAGCGATTGCCCCGATTTGGGCTGTGTGGGGGGCAAGCGACACTGCCAGAGCAGAAGTCTTTGGAGATGATTTTTCCATGGCCGAGGTTGGTGTCAGAGGTACATCTGGCTTAGGTTTCTTCTGTGACCCCGGAGAAGTTGCTCAAGGAGCGATTTTGGAGAAGTGGGGAAGCAGGGGATCCTCCATCCTCAGACAGGGAGCCCAGGCCAAAAAAGCTGCTTTGCATTGCCCCGTCCTCTCCTCTCTCCTCCCTGGATTTTGAAGGCCTTATGTGTGAAGTACTGCAGGGGCTGATGATGCAAAACTTCCCAAATACTGGGTTTTGTTTGTTTGGTTTGGTTTTTTAAGGGAAAATGATGGTTGTGCACAACTGGGATACACATGTTTACATGATATCAACTCTCCCCTTCCCAAGAACCTTTTTAAGCAAACGTTACCACTATTTTCACCGCCTTTTTTCCGTGTCCAGCTGTAGATCGGCATTTCAGGCTGAATCCAGCATTAGTCTATAAGATGAGCAGTGTAGTTACTCCGCATCACCATGCATTTTGCTTTAAACTTTCTTTTTCACCTGTATCTCTTCCACGCGGTGGTGAGGTTAAACCTGGGTGTCTGATAAGGTCCACATGCACAGTGATAACTCGGGGACCCCCGGTCACACTGTGGCTCTTGCAACCCCCAAAGTGACTCCAGGCACTGTTAGGGGATAGCAAGTGCCACGCTGCTGCCAAGCCTGTGCCAGCAGCCGGGACAGGTTAGCGGCATGGTCCCTGGCGCCGGGGGAAGATTTCCTGCCCTAAGCCATGCATGATGCCTCGAAAACCCACATGGCCCCGTAAGCAGGAGGGCAGGATGGGAAGCTTATGGAGAGAGAGGAAAATGGTCTCTGGAATAAATCCCAAGGGTATTAAAAATGGGAACTGGGGATGTGTGAACCAAATCTCTCCCGAGAAGGCCAGATTCAGGCAGGGGACACAACCAGGTGATCTGCAAGGGGGTGTGCACCAGGCCAGCGTTGTTTTTTCACTTATTTTCTAAAGGACTTGAAAGCTGGCCATTCCCCCTTGCTCTTCCCCAAGCTCTGGTGCTGCAGGCATTTTTTAGCCTACTTCCTAAGGAAACGAAGCATTATGTGCCTGACTGTCTGTCTGTCTGCCCGCCAGCACTCCCCAGCAATAATTGCATCCCATGATTGATTTCAGCTAGGCGGCACTGAGGGCTAGAGAGACAAAAAATGCCAAGTCTGTAGAAATTCTGGGGCATGGGCAGCTGGAAGGAGCACAAGAGAGAGGCCCCAGGGTGAGCTGAACCCCACGTTAGACACCAGAGAAGCCCCTCCCTGGCACAGGTCTCTCTTCCTGAGGCTCAGAGCTGCTCTCACCCCAAAATGTGGGCTTGTCTTGCCATCTACTGGTAGGAGCCCGTCAGAGACTCCGGAGCAGGGGCAGAGGACAGCCAGGAGAAGGAGGTTGGGGGGCTGAGCCCCACACCAAGTCCCTGTGCTGCTGCTGGCACCCCCGTGGGGGACCAGCCTGATCAGGAGGGAACCAAGCACAGCTTTGCAAGTGGCATTATCCATGCTTTCCAGAAGGCTTTCCTTGTTCCTGTGGTCTACTAACACCCACTTAAATTTATTCTTCTCCGTGATAGCATCACCTCTCTTCTAAACCTCCCTCAGGGGTACCAAGGCCACCTCCCCACTTGGTCCCTGGGTTTGGCTCAGGGATGCTTCCTTCTCCAGCTTGTCCCTGCTGCTGCTTTCCTGGTTTCACCTTCCTTGACACAGAGGTCCCAAGGATGAGCCACAGGTGGCCTGGCCCTCAGCGTGGATATTGGTGGGGTCAGTGGGCTGTAAAACCCACCCTGGGAGAGACCTCTGGCCAGCGGGGCTTAGAGAAGCAAGAGGGGCTCTCCCATGTGCAAACCCTGACGTACTGGAAAGAGACGGACGTGGGGGAAAGCTCGCTGTAGGTCTGGGGGAAAAAGATGTGTATCCTATATGCATCTGCCAGTGGTCACGCTTGGCACGGCGCTGGGAATTGCTTTGGTTTGGTTCAGCACAATTAATATGGTTTTCTGGAAGAAGCTTTGCTGACGCACATTGCACCTGATTATTCCTTCAAAGGTTTCTGTGCCTGAACCACCACCAAAACTGGATTTTGAGGGAAACTTGAGCCGCTCTGTGGTTTGGTTCGTGCCTGCGGCCAACATGTGATGGGCAATGAGCAACCTGTGTCTTCCCCACCAGCTTTTGGGAGGACGTTTTGGACCAGGAAAAGGTGTCAGGAGAGGGAGCCAGAGCCTCAGCAGAGAGCTGTGAGAGCTGCCGGGAAGGGCTGCTCACCGCTATAGGGGCATCCTAGACTACACCACCACCCCTGCTTTAGAGTTAGTCCCAGCCACCTTTGAGGATGCTCAGAGCAAGTCCAGCAAGTCAGGTCCTTCAGGGCTCTAATTTTTGGAGACACATGTTGGTGTAGTCAGCACAAGGGACCAGTGCCAACGGGTTTTTTAAACGCTGTTGGAGTTTTGCCCTCAATTTTAATTGCATTGAGTGCTACGTGCTTTGGGTGGGATTTCTCCTTGCCTCCTCTTCTGCGGTGCTAGGAACCTGCATTCAGCCGCCCGTAAATACCTTCTGCATATTTGAACACGTTGGTGTACGCCTGTGTGTGTCGGCGCATGGTGGTGTGTCCGTGGGGCCAGGCTGTGCCCGCACTGGTACGTATGTGTGGCCGTGGGGCCACGTGTAGGCAGGCACTAACCGGGGCGTGACTGAGAGCTCATCCAGGTCTGCACACGTGATGTGTGCGTGAGACAGGCGGGAGACACTTGGGCTGTATTTTCAGGGTGTGCTGACATTAAAATTGCTTGGATTCGTCTACCTTAGCAAATGCAGTCCCTCTGTTTTGCTGAAGCTAAGACGGGGTGGGCACGTGTCCTTCCAGAAGCTCAGCTGATGAGAAATGCATCCAAGGATGGGCTGAATTCCCAATTTAGCAAAAGATGCCCCCTGTGCTCTTGTGTTAACTTCAGCTTCAGGCTTTTACCTTCCAGGTTTCCTTCTCCCTACTCTCTCTGAATTTAAGGGATGCTCAGAAAGATGTGACAGCCCTATCCCAACGTCTCAAGGATGGTAAGAGTGGAGCACTTTTACAGTGCCAGAAAATGCACAGTGCTGTACGGATACCCTAACCCCAACCTTACAAATAAAATCCGGTTCTAGCAAGCTCAAAACCTTACTCAGGGTAGAGAAAAGCACAGAGCTGAGTGTGGGAAGAGGTGATAAATGAGGCTTGTGTCTTTCTTGGGAGGGAGAGCCTAGCAGCAAGCTGGAGCCTGGTGACTTGAAGCCTGGAGAGAAGCAGGATCCTACCATCTTCATTTGTCGGTGAAGCAGGAGAAAGGATGGGGAGCCTGAATTTAATCTCTGCCCCTTGAAATGCACAGGTGATAACGCTGCATCCCACGTGTTCACCCACGGCTTCACCACCCTTGGACCCGGGGGGGCAGAGTGGCATTGGGTGCTTCAGGGGCTGAGCAAGCACTGTCCTGCATCTCTTCTCCAGCTCAGTTTCAGAGCTTCCTGAATTATTGATGGCTCTGATGCATTAGTCTATAATTAGCTCCCCAGACCTTTTCCCCGTGGGCTGGAGATGGGAACATATTTTGTTTCTCTTTCTGTGGTTTTGCTCTGACTTGAGCAGACTGGGGAGGGACAAGGGGAGCAAAGGATGGCCGGGGACCTTGGGGAACATCAAGGGAGGACCAGGATGGCTTCCAATGCATGGGGTGGTTTAACAGAGTGGCCACCCTCATTACAGTCCATCAGGGAAAGGGGTCTGGGGAGAGCCCGGTCTGTCTGAGGGGTCTTAAACCCAGCTTGTACAGGGTGGAGGCCATGCCAGGAGCCAAGAGGTGAGGTGTCTTCTTCATGTCACCCTTTGAGGCCTCCTCAGCCACAGTGCTGGTGGGTCTACAGATCAGAGGGAGAAAAACACTGAGCCCTGGCTGCCAAGAGAAAGCCAGACTTCATCTCAAGGGGACAAAGGGCTGTGTTTGTATGCGCTTGGATATAGAATACGATGGGTTAGAGGCACGGAGAGGCAGCAAAGGGGCTCTTCTGCTAGCAGAGAGCAGTTCGGTGTCGGGGTGGGCTCCGCTTTAAGAGCTATTCATAGTCTAAAAATGGCTTCAGTGATTTCCAGGAGGTCCGGGTGCATTAATGCTCATTCCTCGAAACTGTAAGTCCCAATCAAAACAGGAGCACAAATCCTCTATGGTTTTGAGGTCAGAGGCACTAGCCCTCAAGTTTAACTCTATGCATTGCTTTGAGGCAATGCAGTTTGAGGCATGCAGTTTCAGGCAGTTTGAGCTGCAGCAAACAGTGGTACCTGCAAACTGTCTTGGCCCCCACAACCTTCATTCAGGGGCTCCGTAGTTATGCTGGAGATGTTTTGCTTATAAAGAGAGGCAGAGCAGGAGGGAGGACAGCTCCGCTGCTCTCCCCTGCTTTGCTCTCCCTTTTGAGCTATGGAGGGAGCCCTTCGTGTGAGTGCCACTGACCCAGTGCCCAGTGCCGTCAGCTGGGTGGGCAGGAGATGCGAGTCTCTGCGTGGAGGGCAAGGGGACCCCCACCGTGGGATGCAAACCAGAAGTAGGGGTGCTGTTAAATAAGCCATTTCACATGTGCAGCTCATGGCTGGGTTCATGGGAAGGGGTTGCTGCAGTAGTTTGGCCAGGGACTGCTCGGGGCCAAAGGTCCTGTCCAGCCTGAGGTCTCCCTTTTTCAGCTGGTGGAAATCCCACTCCACGGTGTCAGTGGGAAGGACGGGCAGGTAAACGAGGGCAGGATGGTTTTGGTTGCAAGATGAACTGTGAGATTGTGTCCAAGGACACCAATCTCCGCTTCTAGCCCCAGAGCTTGTGATCACCCCAGCTGAGCATGGCACAGACCTTCCTGCAAGCCCTTCCTGCAAAAACCTCATGCATGGGGCAGAGATTAAGGCCAAGGCCAGCAGCAGGAAGGACTCACAGTAAGATTGGTGCCATTGCTGCCAGTGCTGTTTTGGGTCTGGGGATGATCACAGCATCAAAGACTTGGCAGGAGAGCTCCCGTTCCCACGCCTTTGCTCCAAGGTAGGATCATGCCACCTAAACTCATCCTGGCAAGTATTTCTCTGGGCTACTTTAAAAAATGGATGGAGGTCAAGGAGTTTCCCTTCTTGAATGAGCCCTCTGGTGAGAAACCCTTTCCCAGTCTCTGATCCTGCTGCAAGGGCCTTGCCATTTCAACCGGACTCACCTCCCAGGGAGATGCAGCAGGTCAAAGGGAGGCATGGCAAGGAACTGGCTCATCAACAAGGAGGAGGTGAGTTGTCTTCAACCCCGGAAGGTCTTGGGCACCCACTTCCCGGGCCACAGCGTGGTGATAAGGGCTCTGCCTCAGAGAAAAGCTGGTGCTGGGGTCAGCCTGGGCAACACTGTACCGAGGACCGCTCTTGTCTGCAACAGCACATCCTCCGCTCTTCTCGGCTTCATGGGGACTTCAGCATCAAGACCTGTCTCAGGTCCTTAAAACAGCAACAAACAGGCTCCAGCAGGAAACTGCATCTATTTATAGCGTATTCGCATAGTTTACGGCAGGGCCTGACCCATGGCTGTGCCTTGTATCCCTTTCACGGGGCAGGCTGAACAAGGGGGCAGATCGCCTTTCCCCCAGCACCACCGAGGACCCACCCTGCCCCGGTCCCATCCCCTTGGAGATCCCTCGCTCAGTGCTGGGAGGTCTCGCTGTCCCCGCCACACAGCCTGCCTTGCTCTAAGTGCTTGCTTCAAGATGTACATTAAACATATATTTAAGCACATTCCCTAGAAAATTGTCCCTTTTTTCAGAAACCTGGCATAATTACAGAGTTGACTTTTAGTTGCAGCTGCATGGGAAGGGCTGCAGGCGGGCTCAGAGCTGTACTCCTGCTCTGCACCCACTCACCCGTTTGGCTGTGGGCATAGGTTTGGCCAGGATGAGTCCCACTGACCCAAACATCCACTGTACCTGTGCATGTGGGGGGGGTGGACTAAAAAAATGGGCTTTTTGGAGAAAGGAGGATTTTCCAGAAGACACCACCAGGTCTTAGATGGAGATGAAGAACTCTGCTACGATACTCTCTACATCGTGAGCATCATCCTGGGGTGGAAAGGCAAAGCTAAGGGATGGAGCGGAGTCACTGGGCTATGCAGAGCCATGGGACCAAGCAGGAGCAAAGGGGATCATTCAGTCTACGGCAGAGAAAACCCAGGGCAGATGGGACACAAGCTGATGTACACGATCTAGGTGTGATGCTTAATGAGACCATCAGATAGATGCCACCAGCACTGATTTATGTGTAGTTTCTCCTCACACGGGACAGGCAAATGATATGAACAACCTCTCAAGGCATTTTGCAGATCTATTCATCTGCATTTCCTAAGGACAAAACGAGCTTGCTAACCAACAGACTGACCTTCACTTTCACCCAGCGATGCAAAAACCCAGAGATGAGTGGATAAGAGAGCAAAGAGGGAGGTTTAAGTTCAGGGCACAGGTCATGGGAGCCAGTTATAAGTAAATAGGACTTGTTTAAAAGATGATATATGCTGCACTAATATTGTTTCCAGTCTCCCACTCATCACTGCAAGCTAATTACACTTCCTGGAGCCATCAAACTTTCCTTCACATCTTGTATGCACTGTGCAAGGACATGGATATGACCTAGTAGCTTGGGGCTCGGGCCGGCCCTTCTGTTTAGGTTTCTTTTAGCTTTTCTGTTGTAATTGCTCATGCAATTACACATGAATGAACTGTGTCCTGGCCTCTGAGGAACTCTGGGTCCCTGCCACGTTTTCTTGAAAGAACATGGGGTTAATATGAGGTGAAGCCCCACATAAATCTCATATAAGGCTTTGTGCAAATGGATGCAGACCGAAATAGGTTTCCTTAGCTGCATTTGTGCCAGCAAACAGGGTCCCTGCAGGCCGGGAGATGGATCTGCTCGCTGGACCATGGCCATCTCCACTGGATTGTCATACTCGCTCACATGGTTTTGGCCCACTGCTTACAAAAAGAAGGATTTCTACCTCAACTCTGGAAGAGAAAGGGTTAGTGGTAGGATGGTGAAGAGACTGGGAACAGTGACTTCTTCCCCGCTGTTTGTCTGTATGATCTCTGAGAGATGGAGGTCCTTCTGCCAGGGGTCTGCGTGCTCGTCAAGCTGGGACCTCATAGAATCATAGAATAGTTTGGCTTGGAAGGGACCTTTAAAGGTCATCTAGTCCAACCCCCCTGCAATGAGCAGGGACATCTTCAACTAGATCAGGACCTCATCTAGGACACATCTCGCAATGGAGAACGGCAATCCTTGCTCTTTGCTTTCTTTACCATTTAACTTGGTCGAAGTCCAAGGCTTCTTGGGACCACCTTTGCCATGTGGGGTCATGGTGGGGAAGGTGTGTTCCAGAGTAGGTAAGTATCTGCTTCATGCCAGAGTTACATCAGACTGGGATCAATGGGCCAAACTCCCTGCCAAAATCAGTCCCACTGGAAGAGGTGCCCTCTTCTGACCTTAACACCATCCCATAGCTCCTGAGAGGTGGCTTTCAAACACATCCTTGAGGACTGCAGGTCCTCGAGGCCAGTTCAGAGGACCCTTGGCTTTGGGTGGTGGGTGCTGTGAAGTGCCCCTTGGCCCTCACCCAGGGTTCAGGACAGCTGCTGGGATGTGTGTAGTCTTTAGGATGCTGCATGCATCCCTTAGCTTCAGCGGTACCCTACAAAACGCCGAGTAGGTGCCCAGCAAAGTAGGGGGTGGCTAAATTAGGGGTAACTCCTTCTCTGAGAGGAGTGGAAGGTGCTGTCAACTAATTTACCAAAGGACAAGCCCCAAGCCAGGGCTGGCCCCAAGGGTGCCCCTGCCCGGAGCAGGTTGCCTATGTGATGTTGGGGCTCAGCCCACCCTGCTGCTCTACATCTCCTTGTGAAATGCCCGAGTGGCTCATGCTGCAAACTCCACAGGTCTTTTTTCCTCCTCCTTCTCCATCTGGCTTGCATAATTGATCAGCAATGCTAATTCTGTCACCCTGAAACTGTCTCCAGGCAAAGTGAGCTGGGGGGCAGGTAATAAATCTGCTGTTGCTTCGATCCACAGCATCAATGATGTTTTGGAAACTAACTTGCTGTGTAGTAAGTAGGATGCAGGAGCTGGGTGCAGATGGCTTAATTTCCACCTAACCCCCCTGCACACCTTCATGCTTCCACTGCCAAAGACTCCTGAAAGCCCGTAGGAAACACTCGATGCAAAGATTTTTGGGTGTTTACATCTGAAAGGGATGCCCAGGGCTGCTTTGCCGGGCACTGGAGGCTGAGCAGCAGCCCTGACCCACATCACTGACTTTGCTACAAGGTCTGACTGGAGAAGAGGCAGTCTGTGCCCGCCTGAGTGCAGACAGCATCCTTATTAGTCACAGGGATTTAGCCACCGGTAGAGGACATTTTGGGGGTGTAAATATAATCCCAATCTCAGTTTAGCTCCAGTGCAAACATCTACTTAGAGCAGAATATAGACATATGGAAATCAGGTGGATGGAGGGATGGATGGGGCTGGTTTCCTTTGTGGTGGGCAACCAGGAGCTGACCTGGGAGTCTCTGGAGCTGCATGCACTGACCCCACCACTCCCATCTTTTCTTGGGAGAAATAACCCCTCTAAAGCCAAACTTCAAGCCCTGTTAATAAGAACAGACCAGACAAAGCACAGAGCTGGAGTCTGAATTGCATGAGTTCAGAGACCAAAGAGGCAAACATCTTCGTAGGGCTGGGGCATACAAAACCAGGTGGGTCAGACATGCAAAACAACTGTTTTGTCAAACATCAGCCCTCATGGGTTAGGTGTATCTTCCCAGCATCTCTGCTACAGTGTCCAGAAGCCGATGCCTAGAGAATACCCTAAGGATAAGGCAAGCCTAAAATATCCTTCCCCAAGGTACTCTTTCAAATTCAGCTGTGCCTCAAGATATTCCTGAATTTGTCTGTGGTTTCTGTCTGCTCATTTACCAACACTGAATTTCACTGTCACAAAATAATCTGGTCTCCCATCAACTTCACGTCAACTTTTAGCACCAACAGCTCTTGCAGCAAAGAGTTCCACAGTTCTGGTAACCAAAACTGTTTTTAAGGACTTTCCAAAATGAATTGAGCCTGGGTGGAAAACAGGGTAACAGTCTGAGAAATACAGACACCTCCTCCAGCTTCTAGACACAGGCATTGGTTTCTGCCCCTTGAAAATGCTGCTGCCTTTGAAGCAAAGATGGGGACAACAGATCCTTTCATACCTCAGCGGAGAAAGGAGCAGGGCCACAAAGCAAAACACCCAGATTTTCCACGTTTCTGGGCCAGACAGGTGGAAAACAAGACTGCCAGCAAAGCAAAGAGGGAAACCCAAACACCTTACGTGCAGTGTTTTATGGTGCTCCAGCCAAATTTGAAATCCTTCCCCTTGAAGGTTTTAAAATTGCTCTTCCTGAGGCTGAAGATCGATGGGTTCATTCCTTCCTTTCCCAAGTGTCATTTCTTTTATTCTGACCTTATTCTAAGAGCTCTAAGTGTTTAATGTCTGGGATATTTTCCAGATAGTTTAAACACCAGCTTCAAGGGCTGACTTGATGGTTTCCTGCTTTAGTATATGCTGCAGTTGGATGTCGTACTGGATGCAGGTGATTTCTGGCCGACTTTCTCCGTAGACCAGCAGCTTTCCATGGGACGATGCCGATTTGCCCCTCCTCAGAGTCTGGCTTACCCTTTCCCTACGTAACACCTGCTTTGCTTTTTGAAAATCGCTCCAATATGCTGAATCTGAATAGCCCCCAAGAGTTCCCCGTTGCCACCTTTGAAAAGGCTCCTGCAAGGCTCTGCCATGATGTTTCTGGATGAGTGGTTCACATCTATTTCAGGTATTGGTGTTACCAATGTTCAAAAACGATCTGGAAAAGTTCATTTAAAAAAAAAACCCAAACCACCAGATGTAGCTCCCAGGGGTGAAACTTATTCCTGGCCTAGTGACTAGTAGTAGTTAGTTTATTAGTACAGACCACAGCAGCAATTTAAAATCATGGAATAATTCAGGGTGGAAGGGACTTCTGGAGCTCATCCCATCCTACGTCCTGCTCAGTGCAGGTCTAATTAAATCAGGTCACTCAGGGCCACGTCCAGTTGAGTCTTTAATACCTCCAGGGATGAAGATCCCATGCCCTCTCTGGGACACCACCAGGGAACTTGTTTCTACTCCTTTTCCAGAAGCTCCTGCCCTGTAGCAAAGCCACTACAGTTTCCTTTCACAGGCTGGCATAGCAGCACCAACCTGCCTACCTGCCAGCCTGGGGCAGGGGTTGCCAGAGGTGTGCACTTGTGTCCTCTGCTTTGGGAGGGGTTTTGTTAGTGGTGTCCACACTGTGGCTGTTTCAGCTTAGCAACTTACCCTGGGTGGGTGGGCATGATGTGAGATGACTGCCCCGGAGCTGTGAGTGTTATTTACACCATGCTCAGCCCCTTAGCGGGACTGCAAAGGCCTGGAGAGACCTTCAAGGAGCGACCCTTTGCCACTTCCCAGTCTTACCAACACCGAACATGAAAACAACAACCTGTTGTAACGTTTGCCTTCCCTTTTTGGTCTAGGCACGGTGTTTGTTGGCTTAAGCTGTAATCCTTGCATGGGGTACTAAGCAGGTAGCAATGTATGGTTATAAGTAATCAAAGCCCATGTGAGGTGCCGTGCTTTGGTGCTTGGAGGCCGAGAAGGGCCTGTCCGTGCCATGTAAATCTTTGAGGCAGGATGAGAGCCCTTTTCCCTTGTCTGACATAGTGTCCCTGGTCTAACATAGCTCTGTGGAGACAGGCAGGGGGAGGTGATGAATGCATGCAGCTCTGCAGCCACGGTACACCTAGACTGGCGTGGGGAAATGGCCTTTGCCATGGCTTTCACAGGCCTAGGCTTTGGAGGCTCGTGCCCTCCTCAGTCCAAACCACAGGGAGGGCTCATTTGGCATTGCAACAGACTTCTGCAATCACTTCATCTCCCAGAGATGCATCAGGCACCATGACCTGGTGTGAGTCTGCCTCCAGGAACCACCATGGCCATGGCTGGAACCATAGGTGTTGAGTGCCTTGAAACTTAGCAGGATTTGGAAATGAGTTAAACGAATCAGGAGTCTGCACAGGGGTGCTGGAAGGATAAAACAGAGCCTTGCACTCACACCCATCCTGGTTTTGCAGTAGCCACCCAAAGTGGTCCGGCACTGGCTGGAAACCTGGCAGCAGAGCAGGACAGAGCACTTCCAGTCTCTGGGACATCTCATGTTGGAGTCAGACCCCAAGGTGCTTATATTCTCCATGAAAAGGGAAATATCCCCTAGTGTTTAGCCAGCCAGGAACCCTGGGGCTGGACAACCTGGCCCAGAGCTCTCTCCCAACAAGAGAGATTTCCAAGGGCTATAGGAGAGGAAGGGGTGTGAGTTGCATGTGTTGGATGGGAGCCACCGACCTCCAGCCAAAGGACACTTTCTGCTCTACCGATCTGTTCCCTTTTTTTCCTCATTAATGCTACTTCCATGCTCAACAGTTGTGATTTGAATAATTTGGACTGATTAGTGTTTACATAGCAACATTTGGAGGAAATGAAACCACACTACAGCCAACAGCCAACTCAAGGCTCTGAAAAGCTGTTTTGTTGGATTTCCTAAAGAAAGGGGCTTACATGACCATGCAGATCTGTGCCTTTTGCTTGTCTGCAAGGTTAGTCATCTTGGAATACATGACAAATCACAGCCATGTCTGATTTAGGGGTGCAAGTCTCAAAGATATTTGGTTCTTGCAGGTTTTTAATAAAACTGGCTGCTGGCTGGAGGACAGGAGATGCATTACTGTTGGAACTGAAGGGAGGGCAGGGGTGGCAGTGCCTCAGACTGTTCTATATCCGCTAGAGCAGAGACACAGCAGGCAGGCAGTGCCTCTGCCCTCTTGCTCAGCATCTGCATAGCTCCAAACAATGCCAAAACATGGTGTATCCATGGCCAGAGAGCCAAGGATGGATAGGAGACAGGGGGACGGAGGAGAGAAGGGAGTGGAAGTATTGCACCTGGGAGATCAAGGGGACTTAGGAAGGAGAAATGAAGGTTATGGGATTATCTGGGAGTCTTGTGTGAGTGGGTAAAAGAAGCCTAGGAGTTGTGGGACACAAACCTGTACGCTGTAAAGATTCATCCATTACATGAAGCTTCTTTGCCTTTTTTCCTGATCAAAGACCATTTTTCAAAGGTTACTGGGGATGCAGAAACCCTTTTTAGTGAATCCTCTGCCTTTCTTCATCTCTGTAGGCAGAGAGGCCTTATCTGATCTTTTTCTGGGAATGGGTGTCCTGCTCCCTTCTTCAAAGGTGCTGGTGGGAACTGTGATCCTTGAAAAGCCAGGAAGGTTCCTCCTCCCCAGTCTACTTCACTGGCCACCTCTGTTTTTTACTCGTCTCCTTGGGGCTCAGCAGTTTGCCTGAGCTGGCTCAGATGACCCCGGGAGTGTCCTGGTACCTCCAAATTGTCTGGAGGAACAGTTGCAGGGGGAGGTCTGAATGCAGGGGGAGATCTGAACGACTTCAATGGAGCTTTTGAGCTCTCCCAGTTAGCAGTGGAGCTCTGAGTGCAGCAGCACTGGTGAGACACAGGATTCTTCAGCACAGAGGGACAGGGATGGGACTAACATGAAGCTTCAGGGATCCTTTCATGCTTTGGTCCCTGTAGTACTTGCCCCTCTCTTCCAAATCCAGCCTGCAACTCCCCATCTGGCATTCACCCAACGGGAACATTTCCCACCACCCTCCCTCTCCCATAAGCACCAAGCAACCAGGACAAGAAGGAGAGGATTTAACAGAAACTGAACTAATCAAATCCCAAAGCCCTCCTCCAAAGCTGATCTTTTATCTGAGGAAGGGAGCAACTCCCGAGCCCCCTTGATGCCTGTCAGGAGTTTGAGCCGAGTACTGATATTATTCAGGAGATGCTCTGATCTCCAGCAGCAAGCTGAGGGTAAAACCCTAGGAGAACTAAAGCAACCTTCCTGTATGTATTTATTTATTTGACACGGTGTGCGTGGGCATGTTTGTTTGTACGTATAGGGATTTCTAAATGAACACAAGCTTGGATTTCCTTCCTGGTTGGGTTCATTTTTCCCCTGAAAAGGCTAAAATGCATCCATCTAATTCAGGTAGGTCTGAGTGTTGGCAGTGACCGCACACACCCCAGGTGCTTTCTCAGTGTCTCTGTGGACGGTTGAGAAGAGCCTGGCTCTGGCTGGGTGTCCGTGTGCTCTCTAAATGCGGGAAGAGCCAACATTTCTGCCTTTTCGTTTCCTGCCAGCACAGGATACTGCCAAGGAAACGCGAATGCATCCCCTCCTGGCTGCACGAATTAATAACCAGTTTACTGACACAAATGCCCACAAGCATCTCCGTGTTCACGGCTCAGCAAGCACCGACGCTCGGCTCTCAGGCACTCCCAGCTCTGCTCTGCACGTAACGCAGACAGAGATGAAGAGCTGCTCCTGGGGGAAAATTATCTCCCCTTGAGACCCCGGTTTTCCTCTGTTTTCCAAGGTCTCTGTCCTTGCAGGACTTCTGAGCACTGTGACGCTTGTCTCTGCCTTCCCCCGTCTGCCGCCCTGCTTCCCAGCCAGACTGGGGGCTCCCTTGGGATGTGTTTGCACAGCCCTTTGGGTGGAGGAGCATCAGTCCTAAGAGGAACTGTGAGGATCCGGGTGGTACAAGCAGGAGTGGACATAGGAAATATCTCCAGGGGTCACAGCATGGTCCCTTGAGCCCATCCTGGCCAAAGAGATGCTTTTTAGGGAGTGCTCGCGAACCCAGCACTTCTCTGTGGGCCAGTCCTCAAGTGCTTCCTCAGCATCCTCAGCCTTGGGGTTAGGGACACTAGGGAGGACATCCCAGCCTAGTCTTTAACATCCATTTATAGCCCTGCTGCCTGCAACTATTTCTCACTCTTTTCCCAGCATCCTTACGTTTTCTGATGCCCACCGTGCCAAGAGATAATTTGGGCTATCTGTTTTAAACAGATTCCCTGATGGTTTCATCACTTACTCCCTAGGACTTGGTGAAAGGCGGGTCTGCAGTTATCATATTCACCTCCTTCATGGCCACTTGATACGGCCAGGGGCACCTCAGGACAGAAGACAAGTCCAGGCACTCGTTAGTTCACTGGTATGGATGTAGTTAGTCTCAAGCATGTCCTCTGCCGGATAAATACACTGATGAAAAAACACTTGAGAAACATTTGTGGGAATGTGACATCCCTGAGGTTCACTGCTCTGTCAAATCTGGCAGGGATCAGGAGATTCCAAAGTTGTTTGGAGGGAAGAGGGGGTGGACGACAAACAGAGGGGGTGGACGACAAACAGAGGGATACACAATCGGCATCATTCATAAGTATCGCAGGGAAAAAAACTACTCCAAAACCAGCTTGTGCATCAACAATCAGAACTGATACCAAGAGAAAGAAGATCAGGATAAACGGGGAAATTTTACAAGGCATAATTAATCAGATCCACCAAATAAATCACAGCTCTGCCTCTGAGGAAGCCAGAGAGGCAGAAAACGAGGCTGAGCCTCTCTCTCTCCCCACACCCAACATGCAAATCCATCCTGAGCAATTTCTGGAGCAGCAGAAGGTCAGTAATTGATTTGGAGACCTGAGTTTCTGACTACATCACGATGCAGATGTGCTTCCCGGCCCCGCTGGCGGCCGCGCAGCTCCCACTGCAGCAAATGAGCTTGGAATACAAATAGAGAAGGGAAGGGGAAGGAGCACACTCTTCCCTTGACAAGCGAGCAATGGGGAGACAAAAAACCCTTCCACGCCGAATTAACCCAGTTTTGTCTTGAGTTGCAATCCCCTCCCTGCCTCCCTTTGCTCCCCAGAGCAAAAAGCTTGGTTGAGGTTGCCTTGCTGGGGTGAAAGGAGGCTGGAGGAGGAGGAGGGAATTTGCCTGGGGTTGTTTTTCGCTTGAGCTGGAAGCTGCTTGCTTTGGGAATGATGTTGCAGTTTCAATAGCCAGAGCGGCTCTGGTCCTCCCCACATCTCATCCTCCCAGCTCAAGCATCTTTTGGGAAGGACTGAGAGTGCGACGAACCTCATCCCAGGGCTGAAACCATGACGGTGCAGTGGGGAATGGCTGCTCCTGGCCATAGTGGTGGCTGAGCGCTGGCCCAAGCATGTGCAACAGAGACATCTCCCAGCCTGGACTCGAGCATAAGCCTGGGGGAGCCCCCAAAAACCTCCTGACTCCTGAGCTACTGCTTCCTCCCCTGTGGAGCCCAGGGGGGTATGGAGATTCAAGGAGGGGATAAGAGATATTCATGGAGGGTTGGTCTATCCGCAGCAATCGAACACAGTCTTGCTCAGGAAAACCTTACACTGAAGGCAGAAGCTTAGAAGTGGGGCCCAGGATGAAGATGCACCCTCAAAATGAGATCCTGAGGAGGGCAGGGTGCCTTCATCCTTTCCCAATGAAATCCTGTACCCACTTGGCCCTTGCTGTGATAAGGATAGCCACTGCTGTTGCTCGGACTCATGAGCCAGTAAAGACTCTTGGGGTGATGACACCTATCCTTCAGGACTCGGACGGAGAACCATGGCTTTTTGTAGGGGATCTTGCAGATCCAAACCAGCTACACCTCTGGTTTATGGGCTTTGGTACCTGAACACTACAGCCTCGGAGAATTAAGCAGCTGCCCACAGAAGTGACTGTGTTGGGAGCTTTTGCTCTGATTTTAAAAAGGTCGGAGGTCCTCTAAGCTCAGGTTTGTAGGCTTTGGGCCCAGCCTGCATGCTTACCAGCTCTGGATTTTGCAGCAGTGGAGTTGGATGAGTATCATCTGAAGAGTCGCTATAAAAAAAACAGGCAAAAAAAGGAAGGTAGTGCCCAGAAGATCATGCGTGCATGCGTGGGTGCAGCCCCAGCCCGGCAAACCTCCTGAGGCAGGTGGATGTGGTGAACCAGAACCAGCTCCATCCAGAAAGGGACATGCCACCAAAAGGGCAGCTTGGGGCTCCATCCCTCGGCATCCTTGAGGAGCAGTGCAAAGACCACCTCCTACCTGCTGCAGACTTGAAGTTTGCTTGTATATAGTGCTCCAAACCCCACAGCAGTCCAGAGGAGGGATCCCCTTGGATACAGCCAGTGCAGGAAGAGCACTAACAACTGAGCAGAGAACTATCTGGGAACATGACTAAACAGTAAAGCAGGACCAGTACAGTTTTTATTTATTTCTTCTTTAATTATGTTCTCTCTTTTAATGAGATCTACACTGATACAGAGGACAGATGGGCTGGGTGAGCTGAGACCATTTTCTCCCCCCTCCCCCCCCCCCCCTTATTTCTACAAAGAGATGCTACAAGGAAAGGCAAATATTTGACCATTTGGGATGCGGAAGGAGGAGAAACTGAAACGTGAGTCAGCGAGCAGCTCCTCACTGAAGCAGGGCTTTCTGTGGCAACGGCACTATCTTCTGTCTGTCAGAGGGGCTGGAGTAGGAGTTTCTGGCAGCCAGCGGAAGGGCAAGACTGAATGAAGAACGTCTGTATCCTTTTCAAGCACGTGTCCTTACCTCAGTCCTGCAGCTGAGGGCATTTCAGAGAAAAAAGGGTGTTGGAGGGGATGCTGGGGAGAGGAGAGCAGCTAGAGTGATGCAAGGAGCAGGCTTGGAAGATTGGTGTAGAGGAGGAGAGGGGGATTTGGGAATGAAATGTGCCATGAGGATCCATCCTCTGACAGTGGCTCTCGTTCGGGGAGGTGTTACTTTGGTACCAAAGAGATGCACTTCACCTCTGGTCCCCAAGGACAGCCAGCACAGCTCTTCTCCATCCTCCAGCCTGCCTGTGCTGGCAAGGGTTACTGGGAGCAGCGGGGTTGTCCCCTGTCCCCGTGCATCTGCTGTGGTCACAGGAGCACCACACAGGCAGGGACAAGGTGGCTGGTGGTCACGGACACCCCTGGCCCATCTGACAGCCCACAAGGTGACACATCCCCAGGGCTGGTTTGCAACCCCACCCCGGAGCATCAGCACGTTCGGCTCTGGATCCCGGCTCGGCTGCTCATCGCTCTTCAAGGAAACATCCTGCAAATGAAGATTAAAACGAGTGTTGCAGTGAGCCACACGCACAGTACAAGCCCTACACACCCGCGCACGTTGCGCTTACACAGGTGCACGAGGCACACACACACACACATTTGCACACTGATGTGCACACATACCCAAATGCATGCACACATACAGTGGTACACACACACGTGCATGTAAAGGTTGTGCACGTGCTTTGTGGTCTATGCTTATCACACGTAAACAGTTTTCACACGTACACTGCTGTGTTCAACACACACACAGTGATACACATCTGCGCAAGCATTATGGTACACACACACGCTGTTTATCACCACTTTATTATGTTTTGAACATGTTACCTGTATACACACACATACAAAGCCTGTGTTACACACGTGAGCATGTTCAGTGTAGTCTATGGGCACACACATGCCTGTGGTACACAGATGTGTGCCAACACATACATGCACGGAGCACGCATGCACCCATCCACACGCCATGGCACACGCAGACACAAGCACCGTGGTTCACATTGCGGTGTGCACACACACTCATGCCCAGCGGATACATCATGCTCCTGGAAGCTGATCCCCAGCCAGAGATCTCTTTACATGTCTGAGGCCAATTAATGGGTTTTGGCAGCCGTGTTAATAAACTATAATCCCTTTATAACAGTGCATGGAGCCCTCAAAACCCCAGGCTCTTTGACATGTGATTGCCTTTCTGAATGCTTGATGCCAGCTCCGACTCCTTGTACTTCACTGCGAGCATCCTCGCTTGGGTTGGCAAAGGCAGCCGTGCTCTCAGGGAAGCCAGCATTGCATTTGGCTTTACCGGGGTGGCTTTCCTGATGCTCTCAAAACCAGGGCTTAATAAAAAGCAATCACTCGGAGGAAGGGAGGTTTAGCACAGACATGACCCCATCCTCCCTGGTCCAGGTAAACAACAGCATCCTGGACGTGTCAAGGTGAGAAATGTGCTCATGAACATATACCCTGGGACTTGGAAACAGATGAAATCTGAGGATGGACATTTTCATGTAGGGAGGACTGTAAATGTCTGCATTGCAGGGGAACAGGAGGGCTTTGGAGGTTTGTCTGGGGTCTGGAGATGTCCTGCAGCTCACACGAGCGCCCGACAATCCTGACCCCACTGTCTACTCCTGAGAATCTCCCCATCACCCACACTGCAAATGCGGCATGATCCGGAGCACACGGGCAGCCCTGCAGGAGAGCATGGCTGGGTCCGAGCTGCAGCCAGGAGCACAGCAGCGTGCCGTGGAGCAGGCGTCCCTGGCGCAGGGACATCGCCTCCTTATTTCTCAAAATATCCTATACCAGCAAATCTTGGCCCTTCAGTCTGGCGCAGCCACCGGACAGATGGTCACAGGAGACAGCTCAGGTATGGAGGCAGCTCCTCCATGCTCAAACCCCTCCCTTTTCCCTCTGCTTCCAGGCAAGGAAGGGGCCGATTAGCACAAAAATCCATGGCAACCCGGCCTGCAGCCTTGGAGGCAGCTCCTCGCTCCCTCCCCTCCTCGGCATGCTTTTGTCTGCCGCTGGCACATCCCTCAAGCCCTCACTTTTTGCTCTCCTCCTGGATTTCACAGCGAGTAGCTTTGCTCTTCTCTTCCCCTCCGGGCAGTGCTGGCTGGGGACAGAAAACGCAGGTTTCCCCCTCCTGCAAAAGACTTACCTGTAAGAGACACCTTTGCTCCTTTTCCTACACTGCCAGCATTACAAAACCCACCGGCGATGTGCACAGACACTCGCTGGGAGCAAGCAGCGAGCTGGCATGGGCAAGCAAGAGCTGGTGTGCACGCAAGCCTGAAAAAATGAGCCTGCAAAACCAAGCCAGCAAAACTCCTGGGGAACCTCTCTCTAAGAAGCCAGACAAGGGCTTATGCTATCAAGATTCAAGGCTTGTTCTGGAGGTGGGTAAATAACCTGGACTGCCACCCCAAGCTGATGATTTCCACCTACCAACAGCCCAGCGGAAAAAAATCAGGCTGTGACTGCAAAAATCTTCTCAACAGCAACCTGGCAATTACAAATCAGGGTGGTCCCCTTAGAACAGACCCTACAATAACACACAGGTGGGGTCTCCTTTGAGGTTAAGGGCACTCCTGCATCAGTGGAGCAGCGTGTTTTCCCCTCCGGGACCCACAGAGGGGAGCAGTAAGAGTCCACGCTCAGCTTGCTGCTTGTGAGCAACCCTGCTAAAACAAGCCTGGAGTCCGTGACTTGCACACAAGGCTAGAGGTCTGCAAGTGCAGCCTGCTGAAGACAAACCAGTAGGAACAGAGGAATTGGCCACCTTTCCAAGCAAAAACAGGCCAGAGGGAATGCCCCCAAACCCCTCTCTGAAATCCCTCTTACTGAGCCCACTCCAGATATGAAAACCATTTTGCCTCTTTTAAGAGCAGCCCTTGAATCCACCCATCTCATTCTCCGCTCAGACAGCTTCCTCCAGGGCAACAGCCTCCTCTGCAATGTATAAAAACCCTCCAGGTACCTGGACATGACGAATTGAATCTTTGCATCCCAGGAGGAGTGTTGGCACTGTGCTGTTGCCACAGACTCCTGCCGTTCCCCCTGCCCCCTTAGCGATCACCCCGGGAGACCGGGGTGAGCCCCCGAGGAATCCTGTGCTGGCAAGAGCCCCCCAAAGCCTGGCCAAGCAGCCCAGCGTCCCTCTGGCTGGTGCCAGTAAATGATGGCAGACAACCACGGCAGCGGGAGCACCATCCCCTCTGCATCGCCTCGCCTGGAGCCTTCACGTTCACCACCCCAAGTGCAGCCCTGGGGGAAGGCATGGAAAAGGGGCGACTTTGCAGCGTGGGTTGGGGCAGGGCATTTCTCGAGTGCCCGCAGGAGGAGCTCAGACGCCTGGCACGAAGCACTCGTCGTCTCAGCATGCGAGCGCTCTTGCTGAAACCGGTAATGCCGCTTCCGCTTAAAGATAAGCATGTGCTTGCAGCCTGGGCTGGCTGGAGCCCAGCGCCGGCACAAAGAGGGCTTTGTACGAGCGGGATGCACAAGGGGATGGGGCAGAGCTGCTCTCCGAGGATATTGGAGGCCTGTAGACAAAACGGGTCCCCGGGGAGAAGCTAAAAGGGGACCTTTCTTTCTTTGCTTTTCACAGAGACGGAGGAGAGCTGCACATCGTAATTAATAAGCCGCAGGTGATCAAACCCCTGCAGCCGCTGAGCAGTGAAAGGAAAACAAAGAGGCACGGAGGGGGGAGCGGGGAGGCAGGAGTAAACACTCTCTGCAGGGCACTGCTAGGAAAGAAAGGTGAGCTAAGCTTGAAGGGGTGGGAAGCTGAGCCACGATGGCATCTCGCAGATCTGCCGGGCTTGAACTCATCAAAAGCCTTATTTCCTATGGCCCGTGATGCTTACGAGCAGGCTTGAGATGATAGACTCTCCCACCGGTTAGAGCAAGGGGAGAGGAAGGCAGCGTGATACCAGGGGAAAAGCATGCCCCCGTGCTCTTTACAGGACTTCAGTCCTTGGGCAGGCTGGGCTGGATGTCTGGCCAAGCCGAGGAAACACAGGCTGGTCTGGTGCTTGTGGAGGGGGCATCTGCAAATCCCACTTGCCACAAGCATTGGCTGAAGCATTGCAGCTGAACCTTTGGCGAATGCAAGCCCTTGGATTCAGGCTCTGTAGCTACGTCTGTGCTAGTAAGTAAAACAGGTCAGGAGCTACTCTCTGGTCCCAAGAACCAAGTGTCATGATATAAGTGACGTCATCCTTATGATGACATCCATACCTGTAGCTAAACATCCTTCCTGCCCCAGCAGGGCAGCTGTATCAGACTGCTGCTGGAGACCAGCCCGTGCTACCATCAGTTCCCAGGCGTGGTTTGGGAAAGAGCTGCTGGTACGTGCCGGGGCGCACGGGGCTGGTTGTGGGGCTCGCCCTTGGCTGTGTTTTCTTTGCTAGATAGACACAATGTGTAGCTCCACTAGCAGCACAAGCTGCTGCTGAGGAGTTGAGGGCTGCTGTCCCTGTCCCCTCCTTCCTACCCCTCTCCCGTGCATTGGCACACACATTTGTGCAGCCATGTGAGGAGCCGGAGTGATGAACCCATCTAGGTTTTAACTAATGTGGCTAAACGATGAAAAAAACCCGAGGCATAACGTCAATCCAGGGTACCCTGCCACGCTTGGGTCATTTTATGGGAGAGAAGGAAATAAGGGTGGAGAGTAGTTAGCAAGCACCTGGAAGAGATCCAGGCCAGTTCCAGCGAGAGCAGGACTGGCCCTGTTTCTAACCCAGTTTTCTAGGAAAGACAAACTTGCACCATCAGGGTCTGTCATCTGTCTTTAACTAGCTAGCCTTTAAAAGTTAGCCTTCCTCTCGCTAAGTTTTAAACCTATCAGCTGTCCTTGATCAACGTCTGTCCACATCCACCAATGTGCTTGACCTCCTGCTCATAAAAGTGGAGGAGCAGAGGGCAACCGTGGTCAGGAGTGGCAGCTTGTTCTCTTGTAGCTGTGAAAAGACCGGGCTTGCATCTGGAGAGAGGCTTGAGAAGACAAGCTGTAGACCGAGGACTCTGGACCTCCGGAGAGCTGACTTCAGCTTATTTGGGGAGCTGGGAGGTTGCTATGAGGGGAGAAGGTGTCCAAGACAGCTGGTTGATTTTTTTTTAAAGAAAACGTATTCAGAGCTTGGGAACAAGCCCTGCCTTTGCACATGAAAATCAGGAATTTCAGCACAAAGCCCGCTCGGCTAATTAAGACACTTCTTAGTGAACTGAGCTGCTAAAAGGGAGCATACAAGAAATGGAAATAAGGAGAGAAAATGAAAGAAGAGTGCAAATGCATTGCTGGGGTACTTAGGGATAAAAGCAGAAGGGCTAAAGACCAGCTGGAGCAAAGACTGGCCAGGGATGCTAAGAGTAACAAAAACGGGGTTTGCAAGTATTTTAACAGCGTACTTCAGGGAAAATGTGGGTTGATTGTTGGATGGGGGGATAGCCTAACAATGGATGATTATGGAAAAGGTCGAATGCCTTTTTTGCCTCAGTTTATGTAGGTCAGACTTGCTCCAAGCTTCTGCACATAGCAACAGCATTTGGGAAGGAGAAGAGCCAGCAATGGGGGAAGAAAATGTTAGGGAGCATTTAGTGAAATTAAATGTATTTACATCCATGAAACTGGATGAGATTCATTCTAGTGCTCTGATAGAGCTCTCTGATGCAATTGTGAGGCTGCTGCCTGTCATCTACAAGATAAATCCTCCAAGAAAGCCGGAGAGGGACTTTTTACAAGGGCATGTAGTGATAGGACAAGGGGTAATGGCTTTAAACTGAAAGAGGGGAGATTTAGATGAGACGTAAGGAAGAAGCTCTTCACTGTGAGGGTGGTGAGGCACTGGCACAGGTTGCCCAGAGAGGTTGTGGATGCCCCATCCCTGGAAGCGTTCAAGGCCAGGTTGGCTGGGGCTCTGAGCAAGCTGGTCTAGTGGAAGGTGTCCCTGCCCATGGCAGGGGGGTTGGAACTAGATGATCTTTAAGGTCCCTTCCAACCCAAACCATTCTATGATTCTGTGATTCTATGATCTACAAAAAAACCATGGTATCTGGCCTCTGTCCACGCATCAGGTGTCTCCAAGCATTATACACATCTTAAGAAAGGGAAAAAGGAGGATGTGGAGAGCTATAGAGGTCAGCCTCACCTTGGGCCCTAGAAAGATCATGGAGCATGTCCTGTGGGAATTAATTTCTGGGTATACGTAGGGCAAGAAGACAGGGACCCAAGGACTCCAAGCTACACAGCATGGTTCTGTGGAGGCTGGTGTACAAGCTGCTCTGCAGAAACAGATGTGGAACTTCAGGGGGAGAGAAAGCATACAAAGGAATCTGCTGTTCTTCTTTGGTAGCAATGACTTTAAATTGGGGCCAGGAAGAAGGCTTGCATTTCGGTCATATGAAGAAACCTCTTAGTACTGAAGTCCTAGTACTAAATCCTTTCCTTCTCTGCCAGAACCCTGAAACAGGGAAGAAACCACAAACGATAGGGCAAATTTCACCTTGCACTGTGATACATGACAAATCTCAAGGCTTGCATGCACCGCGATCAGTCCTCGCCCTTCCTCATCCCAAAGCAATAGCTGGACAGCCATGAGGAAGACAAAGAGACCCTGCAGGAACCTGGTTTTGTTGTGGCTGGTTCAAGCTGAGCAAGCCCAGCTAGATGGCTCCCAGTCTTTCTGTATATTTTGCGTTAAGCGGTCACTGGTGAAGGCACAGAAACGGAGAGAGAAACCCAGAGTTTCCACTCTCCTGCAGACTGCCCTGGCCACTGAACCATCGCGTGCCCCTTCTGGCCTGGTTACTCTCAAACAAAGCTCAACTCAGGGAAGCCTTCCTCCCTCTGGATAAGAAAATGGAAAAAATAATAGATAAGAAAATGGCGAAAAACCCAAAGAATGGCTTTTCCCAGGCAGCGTGGCTGCCTATATATAGCCAGCCTGTTGCTTGAAGCTTTCCCCTTTGCCCAGGGCAGGGGCTCAGCTTGGCTGTTGTATGGCATCATGGCTTATCCCACCCAGGGGATGCAGTGGGAGATCTTTTGGTGGTTGGTTTTTGCGTGCAGGAGGGATTTCCAGGAACACCGCAATGCACCATCCTTCAGAGAGGTGCTGGAGGCTGCCGCTCCTCCCCGTAGGGCCCTGGAGCATCCTCCCTCCACCGTCCTCTCCTCCTACATGACAAGGAACCGTCTGATAAATAGTCCCCTTTTATTTTGCTGATTGCCTCTTCTTGCCAAGATGTCTAGGGAACGTCCTGGCATCCCTCGGACCACTGCTTACAGCAGACTGGCAGCTAACAAAGATAATTAAGATTTTATAGTCACCTTTCTTAATGAGCTGGCCAACCCTCCCCATGGGGATCTGAGGACTGGGGTCCTCTGTCTATGCTGGGTGGGCTTAGAAGAGACCCAAGCAGGGAAGAACAACTTCTTCAGGACTTTGCTAGTTTTTGTGCTGTGGCTATATTTGTGCTAGCACACCAAACGGCTGAGGAGCATTTCCAAGTGCTGGATTTCAACTGCTCCGTGGTCATCACAGTCCCTGGCATGGTTTAGGCATGGCACAACAGTCCGCAGGCAAGGTTTGGGAGCTTGCACGGGCCAGGGACCATTCCTAAGACGTAGTTTGGCTGTGGCTGCCCTGTTTTTTAGTTGATAATACGGACTTGGCCAGATTGGTCACTTGGCCTTAGGTCAGAGAATGGGTCCTGGTTGCTGGTGAAGAAGTAGCTCTTGGTGTTCCCCTCCAAATGAGTAATCCTACCTCTGGGTGGAAGGTTTGTATGTCATAAATCAAGAAAACTTCGTCTCTACAGCCTTGGCTTAAAAGTACACTAGGGAACTGTCCCTTCACAAGACTTCCAAGTCATCAGTGATTGCTGCTTTATAAGAAAGGCTTATTGCACACTGTCGTGACTGCATTTCTTCATGCAGTTGTTGCGACTCTATTGGTGAACTGAACAGCACCAGGGTCCCTCCTCTGTCCGTGAGACCAACTGATACGGCCCAGACAGGTTCATATGGTTAAACCCTCATGCCCCAAAAGAGGCAGCTGCACCCAGATTACCTGTTCGGGATGGTCCCTGGCTTACACTGACTCCTGAGCCATACCTGCTGGTTGTTTGAGTCGGTACTAGCTGGACTGGACCAACACCATGCCAGGACCCAGGCTGACAATCGAGCAGGCAGAGCTAATCCTTGGCAAGCCACATGCCAAAGCCACCGAAGCTTTGGCTGGAATTGGCAGCATGGGAAGGGGGACAGGGCAGTCTAACAAGCTGCTGGTTTCACAAGATGAGTTTAATAGCATTAAGAACTTGATCCCTCTGATTTGATTAGAAGCCTTGCAACAGGCTTCCAATTTTAATTCACCTGCAGGACAGGCTTTCATCTAAAAGCCCAGTCCCAGCAGCTTCCAGAGTAGCAAAGGACATGCTGAGCATGCCAAGGTGTTCACATCTGAAAGTCCAGAATGTCCTTGGCTGTATCTCAGACTGAGCAGCCACAGCATGGGGCATCCCACGTCTCATTTTCCACTTTATAATCAGAGGATAATTGTTCTAACTACCTTTCTGGGGTGGTAGGAAGGAGCTGACCTTTGCAGATCTCCGCAGAGCACTGTCAGCAGCATTCCTGCTTCCCATTGAGTTGCCTCCTTAGCTACCCAGGCTGCAAGCTAAAGCGGTTGGGGGAAACTCCCTCTGCCTCCCTGAGCAATCCCCATCCTAAAGAACATTCCTTGTAGCACATGGCATTTTTGGAGCAGCTCCTTACTACCCTCATTGTTCCCGGAGAGGAGAGACAATGATCTAAGAATGCAAAGCTCCTGAAACCCCTCCAGAAATCTGCAATTTATGAGCAGCCTGTTCCAACTGGCAGAGGGAAATCGTCAGTGGAAAAAAAAACATTGTGTAACAACCCCCCTCCTCCTCCTCCTCCCCCTGTGAGAGGCAGGCGGGGGTGTGGGGGGGATGCTGAGACAGCCACCAGGGAGAGGGGATGTCGGGGAAGGGGCAGCAGTGAAGCACTGGGCATCTTCCACCAACATCTCGGGGCTTGGCCATTGCAGACTTCTCGCGGTAGCTGACCCAGAGCATTTAGAAGCACATTGAGATGCTGAAGGCAACAGTGACCAGGATGGTTTGGCTGCCCCAAGGGTCAGACCAGAGGGACTCTGCACCATCCGCCTTTTGCAAGGATGGGGCAAGTCCAGGTCTCAGCTGGTCTGAATGATGGATGCATGGAGCCGGTCTCTTGGTCCTTTTTCATAAAATAGATTGAAAGGATGAGAGATGAAAGCCCGAAATCAGGAGTTTGCCCCAAATCTGATCATTGCTTACCTTAAAATCCACATCCAACCTTTGCAGCTTGGGGCTCAGCTTCACATGAGTGAGTGCGGTCATCCGAGGCTCAGGGGTGTCCCCTGGTCCAAGAAGGGAGGGAGATGCTGGTGTTATTCAGCTTTCCAGATTTCCCGGGTAGCACGGAGACCGGTGAGGGTTTCAGGAGCGGTTTGCACATCTTTCAGTGCCGTTCCTCCTTTGGGCTGCTGCATGGGTCCTCTGGACACCGGCTGGGTCATAAGCAATGCCTGAGGGATGATTTCTCCCTGAGGTTTTGGGATGCCTCGCTCCCTTGTGCGTACGTCCTCAGACATAGCACTCTGTTGTAAAACGTGCAGCAAGGGAAGCGAGTCTGATTCTGGTTTTGGTGTGTAGCCTGCCACCTCCCTCTTGCAATTCTTTTTTTTCTCCCCCTCCTTCTGTCTTCCTTGATCTAAAATAAAACCCACTTAGCAGACAGCGTCAGTCTGTGAAAAAAAACACAAGGTGCTGGGAATACTCCAGCTGGCATTTTTTTCCATACGTATATATATATAAAAAAGAGGTTAGACTGTGATAGTTGAAATACTGTGTAGCAGAGGCAGTCTGAAAATTCAGTCTTTAAGTCCTTAAACGTGTCATTCCCTGGCTTTCCCGGTGTAAGTGGGACCTGTTGGGGCATTTCTGTGATGCCATCTCTATTGAATTTCATTAAGGGCTATATGGAGGCAATGGTGGGAGACGTCAAAATACAAATCACTCGCTGATTATACGACAACACTTCCCAGTGCTGAAAGAGTTGAGGAATGAGACACTATCCTAGGAACAATGACCCTTTTCATCGTTGCTGCATTGGGGCTGTGACAGATGAGCAAGGTCTTGTCCATTAGTACGTTGTGGCAGACCATGGCAGGGAGAGTGGCCAGCTGACCGTAAGTTAAAATGTGTAAAATTGCTTTGTGCTTCCTCTTAATTGACCCAAAGGAAGTCAGAAATCAAGCTGGGCCAATTTATTTTTAACTGATTTCTTCAAGCTGAAAAATATAGAGAGCTTTTTGTTGACTAAAACTTCAGGGATTGGGTCTAGGTGGGTGAATAGCTGATACCCACTGAAAAAGAGAAAGTGGAAAAGTTTCATTAAGGCTATTTCAGGGAAAATATTTTGTGATGTTCATCACAAAACAATGTTTGAATGAAAATGAGGTGCTATTGTTTTCAGTTTTAATTTAAAATTTTTAGAACCGTTTTAAGTAAAAAGAAAATGTAACCATTTAAAATGCTAGACTGACTCCCCCCATCCAAAATTTACATTGAGCTTTTTGGGGCAAGAAAAAATAATCTGAAATTTGGTCGTCTAGTTAGCCTGGAGAAATCTGCAGTCTTCCAGTCTGGCCATCTAAGTTAAAAATGCAGTTAATTATTCGCATGGACTAGTCTCAAACTTGCTCTTTAATTTCAGTAAGGAACATGTCTCACGGCTGGGTGGCTGTGGACAACACTTCAATCAACATCCAGTAGATCCCTGCTTCAAATAGATGGAGCAGCAGCCACTGGTGCTCCAGATGGAAATACCACGACCTTGATTCGGTGGTCCACACATGTGGTCACATTAAAGGGTATTTTCGGGATGGACCCCAGAAGCATCAACCTTGATTGCCACCAGCCTTTCTTTGCAGGGATCACAGGTCATCTAGGAAAGAGGATGTGGCTCTAAGCCACTTTTACACAAGGAGAGGAACCGGCACTCGACAGCACGAATCATCTCATTGCAGACAGCTGAGACCTGGAGGCTCCTTTCTGGGAATTTTGTGGTGGGAGCAGTGACCCATACTCATGTTTCTCAAGGCCCACCCAATCTTTGGATAACTCATTTTTTTCAAACAACGTTCAGCAAAAATCAGTCATACTTCTATTTATTTTTCTTCCCTAGCCTGATATATTTTTAAGCGCCTGGACCCACTCTTGACTCAGTGGTTGACTAACAAAAGAGCACCTAACATAAAAGAGTGATTTTTTTTTTTTTTTGGCTTTCTTTCCCATACATTTTTGTCCACATATGTAATAAGTGCTCCCACCTTAATTTCTTCCCATTTCCTCCAGACTGCAAGGCAGAGCAATTGGTGATGGAGCCGTAGGGGTGTCCCAGTGATGTGCATAGATAGAAAAACCTGACTGGAAACCTCGCACACCTGTAAACCTTGAACACACCAGACTGGTGCTTCCCCGACTGCTCTCCAGGCAGAGCTGGAGCCACTGAACACAGTGAGAGACCAGAGGCAGAAATCAATACAGACATAATTTTATAATTAAAAAATTGTGCATTTCGACAAACAGCTGGCAGTTACAACCATCCCCCATTCCACTTAATGCAGAAAATACATGTCTGGAACCCAGACGTCTGATATTTCTAATGCCACATATAATGACCTCCTAAGACTGTGCTTGTACTAACCTCCTGCATTTGGCTACCAGACAAGAGTCCAGAGGCAGGTCCACCCTGTAGTTGACTCTAGCTGATCCTAGAGAGAACCAGTCCCCCTCTTCCAAGGCATTGTTTTCACTGAAAAGTCATCATTGCTATCTTTTGATCGAAAATGCCTCTGCAAACCAACGTGTGGGACATGAATTGACTTTTTTTTATTAAAAAAGTAAACAAAGAAGAATTTTAATGAGGTTTTTTTTTTTCTTTTTGAAGATGTGCATGGGGAAATAAGGCTATTTCTCTACCGGTAAACTAAACGGCATCGTGGCTGGTTGTCTTGTCCAGAGGCCAACTGACAGTCTGGCCACAACCGAATTAAACCTTCACCACCTGGGCAGCACAAGATTCAGCACCCAGGCATGGCACTGATTAACTTACCGGTATAGATAGAGCTCCAGTGCCCAAAATACCTCCTTCCTTAGCAGAAAGAAATGATACTCAGTGAGCTTTGAAGTGGAGGGGGAGGCATCACCGAGGGGTTACATACTATGGGAGATAGAGGACTGAACTCAGCTCCACAGTCCCCTGCCAGTCCCCAGCCCCATGTGGCTATGAACCCCTTTGTGATGTTAATTTTTTCCTCCCACAGAGACATGTGGAGGCAGACGAATTATTTGTCTTCTCTGCCATCGACCTAAGCTCTCTGTGGAAACCCCAAGTCTTGAAGCCTCATTGCATCTTCCCAGGCACAGCAGAGTCTCATCGGATTCTGGTTCACGTCACGTTTGGGGACAAAGACACGGGTCCACCACTCAGCCTCCTGACAGAGGCATCCTGCGAGCTCACATGCACACACACAACAACTTATGCACACACACAGCTTACAGACACAGTCAGGTACAGGCACGTCAACACAGCCACACAGCTTTCAGCTCAGCGCTGGCTTGCATCTCCCACTCATCCCCAGGGCTTGGGCTGGTGCTGCGTGGACACAGTCACGTTCACTCAGCCGCAGAGCTCTCCGCTCGGGCACGTGGCGGAGAGCAGAGCTGGGCTGGGGCGATGGGTTGAGAGATTGTACCACTCTGACAGAGTCAGGAGTGGTGTTGGCACAGGAGGGAGAGCCTAGAGGCACCCACGCTCCCTCTAGACAGACTGCCTTGGGTGCCAGGTGTCCCAAGATGGCCATGGCTAGACCTCTTGAGTCCCTGCCCTTGCTGGGCTACACCACGGGTGTCTCTGCCCTCCGTGCCACGTACAGGCAGGTGTGCAGCTGTGTGCACTGAAAGGCAAGAAAATACAGCATCCATCTTACATACTGCCAAGCAGGGAAAGAATCCCATGTGTTTGCTGCAGGTCCAAAGCTCATCGCAGCAATGTTTCTCCCTTTAATTTTATAGTCACACTTTATGTTCATTACACAAAAGTCCCTTTTCTTCTCTTGAAGTTCTTTTCTCTGATGGATGTGTGTTGCTACAGAGGATCCAGGATTTGCTGGTGCTGCTGTTGGGGGAATGTCAGCCTGGAGTGATTTCTCTGGTATGAGATGTCTTGGGTGTAAGTTACCTCCTTTGCCTTACTGCTTGCGGCCGTAACCACAGGGTGTCCTGTGGCCACTACTGACAACAAGATCAGAAACACGTATTGCTCTGGGTATAACTTCTAGGGCACACAGGCAACTTCTGGCTGGCTGGAGTCTCTATATAAATGTGTCCATGATCTGTCCATAATCTATACCACAGGCAAAATTAAGCTAGAGTATACTGGACTCAACAGAGCAAGTCGACAAACACATCTTCTCACCACTTCTTGGGGCTGCATACCATTTAACCCATGGTCCCTCACCTGCTGAGAGGGTTCCTTTCCACTGGAAATCAGCTTCCCACCTGAAACAGCCCCACGGACCCTGTGCTTGGGCCAGCAGAGGCTGAGGATTGATGCCCAAGGAGACATCCATTGCGGGGAGTGACTTATTTTCTGAAGAGACGGTTCTAGCCTGGGAGGAGGTAAAGGGGAAGGGAAAAGGGATTTTGCTTTGCTTTGTGGCTGATCTTTGAACCCCTCCTTTGATTTTTGAGTACAACCAACCACACTGGAGCTGCGTCCTCTTAGTTACTGTGGGGGGAAGAGAAGGAGAAGGGACTTTGCAAAGGAGCAGGCTAAGTGCACATGTTGGGTTCAGATGCTCTCCACGCTTCCTCCATGCAGGTCCTGTCTTCTCGATGAGCATCTCTGGGCCGTCTCAGTGCCCAGCTCTGCTTGCTCTACCCTGCCACCGAGACCAGCTGTTGCTCCTGTTCCCTCTGCTCCTCTTTGGCTTCTTATCACCCAGCCGTCAGGTGGAGAGAGCTCTGGCGCTGCCCAGTCCTCTCTCTCTTTCTCCCCCATCCTTCCCTCTTCTTCCCCCCTTCAACACAGCGAGAACCGGCGGGAGTTGATGTTCATCTTGGTGACCCCAATGAGCTTGAGTGGCGTGGAGAGGCTGAAGGAGCTCACGAGGGGGAAGTCGCAGAAGAGGTCGGAGAGCTCATCCCTCTCCTCCAGCTCGTACGTAGCGTCGTTGAGCATGCGCTGGTGCAGGTGGCAGGTCTGCTCGATCTTCAGCTTGTTGATGTCGCTGCGAAGGCGCATGAGCTGCCTCGCCAGCTGCTGGTCCTGCAGGCGCATTTCTGCCTGAAACACAAGACGGAGGGTGGGGAGGGAAGAAGGTGTTGGCAAGGGCACAGCAAATCTGCTCATCATGCTGCTCCCTGCTAGAAGCTGCACCAAATCACTGGAAATGTAATTCATCTAGAGATGCTACGCCATCGCAAAGAACTGGGAGGGAGACAGGGATCTTCCAAGCCAGCAATGCAGCCCAGTCAAATACCAGCTCAGGATAGTGAATTTTTAGAGTTCAGGAAGTCTGTGCCTGCTCAGGTTTTCAGGAGCACCAGGAAACTGGAATTAAAGGCAGCCATGTCAAGGCTATTGGCTTGGGTATCTGTCAGGGCAGGCTTCAGAGCCTCCATCTCAACCTTAAGCAGAGCCCAAATTAATTTTGCTCATAAGGGAGCAGCCACAGTGAGAAGGAACAATTAGAGGTGGAAAGGACCAATTAAAAGAACCCCAGAGAACTAATCTCCAAATACTTGGCCCGGGTTTCCAGCCTGCATAAATCAGAGCTGGTTCACGACAGCCGGGAATGCGCCCCTCCACATCCCCCGTGGCTTATCTTGCTGATTTGAAGTGGGTCTCAGGATGGGACCTCCACGGTTTCCCACAGCAGAGAGAACAACTATCCCACAGGCTAACGAGCTAAGTGTTTTGGAGGTTTTTTCCCTCCCCTGGCACCTAACTTTGGAAGGTGAAAGATTCAGAAGTGATGAAAGAAAAGAGGTTTTTGGTTTTTTTAATTCCAACTTATAATTAAGCAGAAAATTTATTGCCACAGGATATTGGGAGTGATGAAGGAAGGAGGTGAACACTTGGTGCAAGAATCAGCCTTTGTCTGGGGAACAGAAGCAGGCAGAGCTAGAACAGCAGATGCCGAGAAGACAATCCCACTTCTCACCCCACATCCCTCTTCACAGAAAACCAACAAACCGCAAAAGCTGCAGAGAAAAGAAGGTGGTGGGAGAGAAGCCGAACAGCTCTTAGCAAACCTTGTGGCTTAAATCTCTCTGTAACTGCTGGAAACAAGGAGGGAGCAAAACTGGAAAACAGTCCTACATGTGCCCCAATGCAATGTCCTGCCTCTTTCCCTGGTGTTGCCTCCATCACAGGACACGAACTGGTGATGGAAGGAGCCCCTTGGCACCAAGGCTCCTGATTTTGTTTTGTTTGGGTTTTTTTTCCTTCCAGTGGCTTTCCGGGTAAGTCCTGTCCTCACTGACTTCTCAGTGCATGAGATGATGCCCTGAGTTCATCTCCAGCTGCACCATGCAGCTGCCCTGATCCCAAATGTATCCTTTACCTTCCTCCTTTGACTTGCATCACTGGTTTCTTTGCTCCCTGTGATTTGAACAAGAAGCTCAGGAACAGACCCAGGCTACATCTATAGCAATACATTAAATAAATATTGCATTGCAACAAAGTCTTCCTCTCCGCTCAGTTGTGAGCAAGGTGCTGGCATCCATTGAGCTGAGGCCAGCTCTCACAGTCCCAAGCAATTCCTCACAGGCACTCTTCAGGAGTTAACACAGAAGGATTCATCCTCAGCAGGCATTTGGGATACAGCCCCCTTGTCTGGATTTTAACAGCATGGACGTGGTCAGACCGTACCAGTTTGCCTCCAGGCCTGAAAATGAGCTGTTTAGTTTACAAGCTACAGATGTAGCTCTAGGGGTAGGGGGTAAATTTATTCCTGGTCTGGTGGCTTGTACATGAAGCTGCAGAAGGGAAGGGAGGAGGGAAAATTCCCCTCGAGAGGCTCCACGGGTGGCCCTGGTATTTCTACATGAGACCTTTCCGATGCCTGATGCATGGGCTGCTACAACAAGGATGTGAACCAGAGCAGCCTCAGGGTTGCTCTAGCTTGTGGCATAATCCCTCCTCCTCCAGGCAATGCCTCCAAAGATGTTGGGATTGCCCCTGGCAGCATTGCCAGTCTCACAGCAAGGCGAAGCACCCACCTTAGGAGGTTGAAGGGCTTGGAGGGAAGCCTGGCTCTGCTCCAGCTGTTTTCTGCAGCTGTCGGGAAGCCCTTTGCAATGCTGTGCTCAGAGCCTAAGCTGAGAGCTGACATGAGTATAATGAAAGTTAATCCAAACCAAGCAAGGCTTTTGTCACTCCTGCACCATGGAGGCACCCTGGAGGACCTTGCCTGGTGCTCTCAGCCAGCAACTGGACTCCAGCTCGGTTGCCTGGAAGAGGATTAAGTCACCTTTGTACAAATCTCAGAGTGAATCTCTCTCTCTCTCTCATGAAATCTCTCTCGAATTGTTGGCAGGGTTGTGGCCATTTACCTTCTTCAAAAAAACCCTCTTTCCTTGCAGACCTCGTAGCCTGTGCCCCCAGCAGAGTAATGCCACTTGGCAGGTTTTCCTTCTCCCACGTGAGTTGCAAGGAAAAAAAAGTCATGTTGTCGATATTTTTCCCTGTTTCACAATGAATGCTGCAACTTGACATCTTATCAGGAAGGCGATCGTGGGCGTTATTGAACTGACCCTTGGTCATTCTTTCTTGTCAGTTTATCAAGCTACATCAGAAACGTCAACAAATGCTTTCATTAAATGCTTTGAGGAATGTGGGATAAAAAAAAAACCACAACACCAAAAAGGTTTTAAAAATTAATTATGAGGCCATTGTGGAGAGGGATGTAAGTTGGAGGTTGCTATTCTTCCCTTGCAAGCCAGCTTTCCACTTTTTGACTAGTTCTTGCTTTCCCTGTCTTTTGAGGAAGCTGTCTTGATCTCGTGCAAGCTAGAAGACAAAGCCCTCGAAGGCATGTCCTTCAGGTGCTCAATCTCCAGTCACTCTTCCTTACTCCCATCGGACCTGCTGACCCTGGTGCTTGCCAAACCAGCCTCTTCCGCAGCCACGTGGCCTGTAGGGTGGAGGCAAGGTGGCATGGGGCAAAGCCACCACCCATCTACATTGATCACCCAGGCTGTGACACTGTCTTAGACACAGCCCTGCCTGGCTGTGCTCTGGGGCTGAACAGGGAAGCAAGGGTGACCTGTCAGATGTGCACCATCAGCCAAGGCTTTCCCAGGGAGATAAAGCTCTCTTCTGCCCCCCAGGAAAGAAAGGTAAATGGGTGAGGAACAAAGCCTGGCAACAGTTGACTAAAGGATGACGTGCGCAATGAGGAGATGGCACAGGAGATGGGGGCTGTCACCGCTTGCGCCTCTTGGGAGGCCCCCTCAGCTTCTTGAGGGCTCAGGAGTGCCTTGCACGGTGATAGGTCCCATGGAGGCAGGTCCATGGGATGATGGCTGGGTGGGGAGCAGAGCACTAAAGGCCCCACCATGGGCAGGAAGGGTGGGCTGCTCTGCAGGGCATGGCCTCTCTTGCTCCTCCTGCTTATCGTCAAGGCTTGGCTTGAGGTGCAAACACCCTGTCCTCCCTCCAAGGACTTGGCCCGTCAAACCATACTTTGTTCAAAACCACTCAGAATATTAGCAGAATTTGGGTCTGAACCCAGAAATCCTCATTCTCCTCTTTCCCAGAGGTTCCTTGCGAGTACTAGAAACAGTCAATCTGTCCTATGCTGAAGACCAAACCATCTCTAGAAATGATTAATGATCTCTTTTTAAAAGGAGCACTGCTGGGTCAGCAAAGCTCCACAAAGCTTCCTGGAAAGAAATAATGGGATTACAGGGGGCCACATCATGGGAAGCCACAGGTTTTCGGTTTACACAGTTCACCCAGAGGGCCAGTCACCACAGTGTAACTCGATGCACCAGTTCACCTGTGTGGGACGACAGCATGATCCCACACACTCTGTGCAATGTCCTGGAGAAACCCACAGGGAGCACCCAGCGGAAGCCGTGCATTTTGCTTCCTTCGAGTCTCATGTGCCAAATGCAGGAACAGCCCTAGGTATGTCTTGCTCACACAACCCCCTTTTTAACGCACTCTGCCTCTTTCTGCACACCCAGCTCCAGCAGGCACAGAGCTGCCTTTCATCTGCATGGTTGGGGCACGCTGTTAGGATGGATAAGCTGCTGGTTTGAACTTCCCCTGGTGGGAAGGGGAACCAAACCCAGGTCCTTCCCGGCAGAGGAGCTACTGCAGCTCCTAGGCCGAATCACAAAGCTGGACCACAGAGGCCCAAAGTCTTATGAACCCAGGAAGGATTTTCTGTTTGGACTGAGCCCCAGAGTCTCCCAGGGATGTTTAATGAGGGAGGGAGAGAAAGTTTTGGATGCATCCTTGCCTGCTGTCCAGTCTAGGTGGCTTAGCCCTAATAGGAAGAAGTAGCCCAGGGTGTAGCCTAGACTTGTCTTCAAGTTTGCCTTAACCATATGGTCACAGAGAGGAAGACCAATAGTGTTCCCATTGCCAGTGGTCCATCTCCCTGCGTTGCTATGGGGGGGCTGTATCAGCAGAGAGCGCCTCATGGCATGGAGGTGTGGAGCTCCTTGGGACCTCTTCCCAAACGGGAAGTGTCCCATGGACAGAGTCCCAGTCTGTGGTCCATGAAGCCCAGGGTGATGGTCTGTGGAGAAGCAGCTGCTCCCATGGGGCTAGTCCTTTTTATTTCCAAAAGTTCAAAAGAAACTTAAATCTAAACTGATGCTTTCCTACCTGAGTGTGGCCACTTGGATTCAAGCATGAAGAATCACAGGCCAGTTATTAGACCCTTGGCAAACACTTCAAAGAAGTCAGTTAAGTCTGTGTTTTGGTTTGAGGCGTCATCTTCAAAGGTGCTCAGATGCCACCCTACGTGGCTAATTTTAGATGCCCATGCCCTTGTGGTGCAACCCACAGCCCCAAATGAGGTATCTCATCTCCTTCTGCAGTGCTTGGGAGTTACACACCAAAGTCCAGGATACCTTTGCCGGCTGACACATGCAAAGCCTGACATGGGTCCCCAATCTCACCCTTCTTCAGTGTTGAGCTTAGTCGGTGTTGACTCCCTCAGAATTAATCTTCATATTTCCTTTCCTGAGGGAGACAGTTATGTCTGGTTTTTGTTAAATTAAGGGGTGCTAAAATGCATTCAGGATGGGGAATGGTGCACCTAGGAAAAAGCCCACTGCCAGAAGAAAAACCTGGCAGCTTAGCATCTGAGTGAGGCGAACAGAGGGACATCTCAGTGGGCTTACACGTGGGCTTACACAGGAGAAGAGCACATAATTTCTCAGAGCTGCAGTTACATCTCTGCTACGCGCATAAATCCACAACCACCCCATGAAACTCCCTGTCTCCCCAAAACAGGGTGGCTGCACCCAAACTGGCCCTTGGGGATGGTCCTGTTCTGTGATAACTCCTAAACCGTGCCCTGGTTCCAGCAATTTAACAGTAGAGTTGACCCGGCTCTGGTGCCTGTGCCCGTGTCCTTCCACTGCTTTAAATACAAATACAGACAAATCCTTCCTGGACCTGCTAAGCAGCAGAGGACTCCCAACGCAGGCCAGTCGCCATCACCATGTCCGTGCTCTAGATTCCTTCTCCTCCTCCCCACCTCCCAACAACCACAGAGCAATCTGCAACGAGGCTCATGTCAACACTGTTTTGGTGCCACATCATTGTTTAAGTTCACTTAAGTACTTGTTCAGCCAGTATCAGTATCCCAAATGGAGATAATAGCAGCTAATATTTAATAATAAATGTCTGACCAACAGGACATAGGTGTTCTACAATTTCCCAGGAGAGAGCATCAGACATTTGTGTCCCTTTTCAAGAGTCTTTTCTGCATTCTGGCTCACACGCCTCAGATTTCAGTGCCAAACACTGGTGAATTTGAGACGGAAAATGTATTTTCCTACTGGGACAAAGTCAGAACTGTTCTAAGACGTCCTAGTTCATAGCTTTGTTCTTTAACCACATTTAAGAGGAAGAGGACTTTGAGGGCTTAATTTTAGAACTTGTACAACCTGACAAATTTCAAAAACAAAGAGGAAAGTACAGTCTGACCACTCTGATCCTTGGGTCTGTCACCATACCCTGGCTGGTGATGGCTTTACTTTCAGCGTTGATGAAGAGCAGCCACACTTGACAGAGCAAAGGCAAACACGAGGGCAAAGAAGAGGCAGGAGGAGTTGGGGAGGGAAGTGCTCCAGCTCTGGGGCAGTTCAGCACATGCTGAGTGCTGCAATTTGCTCGTACACCTACCCAGAGCCTCTAAGCGCAAAAACAAGAACAGGAGTTTGCATGTCTGAATAAATCAGCTTCTCGGGGCCAGATTCTCAGCGGGTCCCAGCTGACACGGCTGGCTGGAGCTCAGTGGGCATATGTCAGTCCTATAAACCAGGGCCAGGACTTGATGTGCAGAATCAGGTGCTGGGACAGGTCATGTGGGGTGAAAGACCGAGAACAGCAGATGCACAGTAAGACCTTGGGTTTGTCCTTCACTTCTGAACATGAGGAGCCTGAACCTGGCTGAAACTGAACCAGAGCAAACTCTGGAAACACGGAGGCAAATTCTTTGCGGTGTTGGATGACCCCTTTTGTGTGAACTGGGAGTAATGCTTCAGATTTTACAGATAACTTTAATTTTAAAGCTAGGAACTCCTGGACTATCACTTGACTAAGCAACTAACCCATGCCATGGCCCATTCTGTAGCACCATGGCCAAGGGGAAGTTTGGGCATACACATACTACTAAATTCACTTTTCTGCCTCTACTCGTTTTGGCTGGGATAGAGTTAATTCCAAAATTGGGTGGTCCCATACAAATTGCCTGTTGGGAACAGTCCCCAGCATGTGCAGACTCCTGAAGCTCTAACTGTTTGGCAGGGTGCTCTCTGGTACAAGCCAAGACCATGCTGGGGCCATGCTAGTGAAATAACCCAGCCTAAACATGCTGGTAGCTGTGATGAGGGTTGCACAGTGTGGGTGATGGAGCTGCACGCCCTGCATCATTGCATTTCATTCAGTAAGGACACGGGCTGGTGTACTTCTTTCCTGGATAGAAATCTCCGCATTCACCAGCTTTTGCCCTTTCATTGGGTAGATGAATCCTACATACCCTAACTTGACTTCTCATGAAGGACTGTGTAGTGGGGGAGAATTCACCCTGCAGCAGAGGACAGTGTGGTGGGGGCAAATTTCACTCCAGTTACGACTACTGGATCATTTTTGGACGATCTTCAGAAAGCTGCCTGGGATACTCAACACTTGCTTGGGGCAAGGCTGGGCTGAGTGGTGCTCTTAGGTCTATGGTCTGCTATGTTAAATCAGACCAGAAGGATTGATTGCCCGCTTAGGGTGACCTTACCCAAGGTGTGGGGTGCTGGTGTCCTGCCTGGCTGCCCCAAGCAGGGTGCTGTCTGAGGGATGCTGCCCTTTCTGGCCTTGGCTCCTGCCTTAAATAATTATATAAACTTAGACATAACCATATCCTACCATGAAGCCTTCCTGATTGCTTTACTCTCACAACATGGGGATAAACAAGGAAAAAACATGGCTGTGTTGGAATGTGTGGAAGCTTGGTCATTTATTTGAAAAGAAACTGGGTTTTACCCTTGAAATGTGATGTGAAATGCGTCTTTTTGTTCCAGCACCCTGTGATGCGATGGCCTCGCTGTGTTCTCACTGTTTGCTGGCAGCTCTTACCCAACAAAAGTGCCTCCAACATAGCTATTCAGCTGTGTGGTCAGTCAAATACATGCTCTCTCTTTTGGGGAAATTGTTCTAAATTACATGAGTCACGTCCAGATCCAGCAAAGACTGGTATAATTAAGAGGCAGGAAAATGGAAAGTGAGGAACAATTAGGGTTTGCTTTGCCCTTTTTCTTCTTTAATTTAAACTTTTAGTTTTTGTCAGACGGTGGTTTATACACCACACCCCAGTCTAAAGGGTCAAATTGGGCTCTGAGACAATTTATACTTCCATCATGGGCAGAAACTGAAAGAACAAACCAAATCTTTTAAAATCCGGGGCTCTGAGAAGGAAAATCTGCTTCTTACTGTCTTTGGGCATCTTGAGATTTGGGGGTTACATCAAGTGTGCTGTGAATTTAAGATTGCATCACAGATGCGAGCACAGACCCAGATTCAGGTCTCAGATCTGGAGCTGAGATTCTCCAGAGCTCTGAGTGATCTTAGGAGATCAGCTCAAAACTTTTCCTAATAGTCCTGGATTCCTGAAAGCACTGCACAAGCCTTCTGAAAGCCATGGTCCTGAGAAACAGCTCAACCACCAAAACTGTGACATCCAGAACCACCTCTGTAAATAACTTCTCTAGAGATCAATCTAGCTGGGCGAATACAGCAAGAGCAACAAAAAGTTGACAAATAAATAGTATCTGAAGCAAAAGTTGCAGAGAATTTTTAAAAACTATTATTCATTGTTGTGCACGAGAAGTTTTCCTCAAAGACTTTTAGTGCTTATCAAAAGCAAAGCATCTGCACAGGAACATTTTCGCAAGTGCATCTGAACCGCAAGGGATGTCCCCTGCGACCCTGTTGCAAATATTGCTGCTGTCAATACAGTTGCAAATGCTGGTGGGACTCACAGTCAAAATTCCGATTAGGCAACAGAAACAAAGCCACGTGACATGAGTTGTTTCCAGTCATGTGGGCCAAATAATAAAGATTTTTCATTCCAGTGAGAAGGGAAGGATCACTGGGAAGCATGGTCTTGGTATCTGCTTGCTCCTACACTTGTGAAGAGCAACCAGGGCCCATTCTCCAGCCCTGAAAACAGCTGCCCTGATGTTTCATGTCCATCCTATTGACCTCCTGTGACCTCCAGAAAAGATGTGCTTCATCCACGCTTCCTCCTGGGAATTATCCCCAGGCTGAGCTGACTCCTGAGCTGGCTTGGGAGCTGCTTGGGTCAGCACTAGTTGGCCCAGGCCAAATTTGTGCCAAAGACCATGATAGCAACACAACATATGAAAGATGATCTTCCAGCACCTGGCTCTGTGTATTTTCCTAGCATAGGTGTGGCATTTTTGCCTTGTCTTCCTGTCTGTGCAACTACCAGTTCATAACTACCAGAAATAAACTTATGTGTAAGATAGGGCCCAAGGTTGGGATGGGAGGATGACAGAAATGTGGGCTGGCTTCTAATGAAGCAGGAGCCAACAGATGATGAACCTGTAAGAGCTGGATGAGGAGGGGTCTGAGATAAGGTTCTGACGTCATGCATGCGACAGAAAAAGGAACATTATTCATTAGATATTACATGGTCAGAACAAGGCGTTTCTACAACATTTTGAAACAAAAGGTCGCACTTGGTCTCACCGTGCAGAAATGGCTTGGGGGAAGCAGGTTACCACAGGACCTTACAGAGAGTTACAAGTTAAGGAAAAAAAAAAAAAGAAAAAGTGGGAATTAGGCAAATGCTTGGAGGTTAGATCCACTAATGACTGTTAAACACGGTGGTCAGCATACGATCTCCCGCTGAGGGAGTTCCTAAACCACCAACAGCCACAAGCTGCAAGGGCAGATCCAGGGGATGGATCTAGTCATGCTTCCTTCCTACAGCCCTGATGAAGCATCCCTTCCCGATTCCACTCAGAGACGGGCTATTGCACTAGCAGTGCCCGCGTATTCATCACGTATTCATCCCTGCCGTATTCATCTGAGCGTTGAGATATAATTAGAGAAGCAGGGGAGGGGGCAAACTCCTAAAAAGTCCTAACCAGTGCAAGCTACCATATTTCCCCAGCCTGCTGGATGCCAGCCAGGATGCTGAGATGGACCCAGCTCCCTCTCCGAGGTTATGGGTGCTCTAACATTTGCCTTTTCCCTTCCCTGGGCTGCTTCTGCTCCCACCAGCCACAGAAAACGCAATGATTGATTGTTACCTTTTCACCTGCAGCTGAAGGCAGGTAGGAACAAGGAGTCACTTGTTTCCTCATTCTTTTTTTTTTTTTCCCCTCTTGAAAAAAGTGTGCCACCTAACAGGGACAGGAAACCACTTACCAGTTCCTTCCTGAGCCACGTCAAAGCTTCGTCGATGCTCTCAAAGCCACCTATTCTCCCTGAGGTAAGAGTCACCTTGTCCTGGGCAGGGCTCCCATTGAGATGCAGCTGCACCTTCCTCAAGGGGACAGTCTCCCCCATGACATTTTTGGCCTCGGTCGCCTCCTCCTCTCCTGCCGGCTGGGGGCTCTTCCATGCCTGCTCCTCCACCTTCGCCTTCCACTCCAAGTAGGACGGGCGCCTGGTCTCCAGTCTCAGCTTCTCTGTCAATGCCTTGAGGCTCCTTAGGTGGTCATCAGGAGGAGCAGCACCTCCAGAATCAGTATCTGCACTGTCCAGAGCCTCTTCTATTTGGATTTTGGGTAGAGACATCCTCTCTGGGAGTCAAACAGCATAGGGGTGTGCTGCAAAGGGCCAGGGATGGAGGTGGGAAACCCTCAGGGCTGGACCAGCTCCTGTGGCGTGACAAACGCAGCCCCTCGGAGGACAGCCGTGGTGGTGGCAGCTCCTGCTCAAGCACTGTGCCGGCCCTGGATGAACACCTAGAAGAAAAGCAGAGGATTGGTTTCCAGTTTGAGAAGGAAAAGGGAGAGAGAAGGGAGAGACGGCTCTTACTGCAGCAGAGGGAGCGAAGGCTTTGGGAGAGGCACAGTGCCAAGGTGCTCCTGGGGAGTGTTACCTCACCTCAGCTATCTGCTTTTGGGGCAGGAACAGACAGGCTCTGGCTTTTTGGGAAGCTCTGGTTACCTACATCTCCAGTCTTAACTCAAGGGGCCATGAAAGGGTTTCCAAGGAGGCCAGGACATGTTCATAGACCCCTCTGGAGCTGTATCACACAACCTGACATCCTCTGGAGACAGCAATGGCTGTCGCTGGGGGTCGGGGTGTCTATGTGCGCCATTTTGCTGATTTCCTGGCTGGCAAACCTGCATCTTTCCACGTGGGCAAAACGGGACCAGGTGAAGTAAGACAACCCAAACTTCTCCCAAGAGTCTGAGCTAAAAGGAGAGCTGGGAAAAGTGGCTTTCCCCCCTGCCCCCCCCAGTTTTACAGATTTGTGTTTAGGTCTAAGTTTGCTAAAGGTGCCAATATGCAGCCGTAAGATTCAGCTCCCTCCTGTCCAGCAGGCTCAGGGCAGGAGCATGGTCCCCAGCCAAGTGTGGGAGTAACTGGGGTGCTGGCATGGTTTGGGTTCAGATGCCTGTGCTCAGGGAGACTTGGACTTTTGGTTTCCATCACTGGCCACGTCCAGTCTGCCCACTGGGAATGGTCCCCTTGAAAACACCCTGGCAGAGGACTAGCACAGAGAAGCCAGGAGCTTCCTCCCAGCTTCTCCTCCTGCCACCACATGTGGACTCAGAGAAGCTGTGCCCAAAGCTGGGATACCAAACCGTGGGACCTGGAGGGACAGAGGACTCAAACAACTCCACAAGAGTTAAGCTCAGGCAGCTTCTGCATTCGTTTGCCGGTAGGATCAGATAAGAGCCTTTCTCAAGGTCGTATGCTCATCTATGGCTGAGCTAGGAATAGATCCAGAGCTCTCGTCTACACATCGAACACAAAACAAAATACTTTTTTGCCTGCCTGCCTGGTAACATGCCCAGAAAGACCAGCCAGGACGTATGTAGCTTTCTAGCTGGATGTACTAAACCACAGCAATATGAGTTACTCAGCCATTCTTTTCCCTGCTACTTGTGCCCACAAAGACGTGTGTAACTCTGAAATCCAGACCGTAATTATGCCTCTCGAACCTTTTCAGTAAGAAGATTCAATTTAAAATAAACACCAACAGAGAGCAAGATTTATCCCACAATTGTGTGCAGGCACATGAGCTGAACGAGGAGTTGATAATATACACACAGACAGTCTGGGGGTGGAGAATTAGTCATGTTGCGGTCTTGTTCCTGCTCCTGTTTATGTTAATGAGAGTTTTACAGTGAGCCGGAGCAAACACAGGTACTATATCAGGTTGAAGCCAACAGCTCTCATGCCTGGAGCAGCGACAATTTTCCTTCTTCTGTTGAAAAATAGATCGTATGGAGGGGAAAGCAGAGGGCTGCCCTGTCAGAGAGTCAGGTCCTGCACCAGCTTTTGCACGGATGCTCTGCAGAGCTGAGGGCACGTCGATGAATTTCTCTTGTCTCCAGCTCCAGCCTAGCAAAATCAATAAAGGAAAACACCTAATGACCTTAAAGACCTCACCTCTGAGCTTTTTCTCTGTCCATGAAGATGGAGATTGCTAGGGGTGGCCAAAACCAGCAGCCCAACAGAGTCTGCTGCAGGTCCGCACTGGGCTACTGCATTTAGTGACCCCTAGCAAAGATAATATTTTTATTGTAAGGCTGACTTTTCTGAATGCCATAGCTACAAAGCAGAGCTCCTACAACCTCTTTTGTCTTGTGCTTTCAGCATGTATAAAATCCTCAGGGTGGAAAAGGCCCTTGCTATCTGAGCCCTGGGTACAGCTCAGTTAGCATTTACGGCATTGGACCATGAAAACAGGACAGCAGTTTGGAGCGTCCCCTTTGTCACGACCCCACTGCCATCTCCCCCTCCCCATCACCGCCTCCCAGCAGCTTTGGAGGGATTTGATTTTTCTACCCTAAAAGTGGCATTGATCCATCCCGCCCTTCACCTCGTCCCCAGTGCAACATGAAACCTCTCATTCACTCTGTAGGGACACCCCCTAAACAGGCACGTCTGCTCCCCAGCCTGTCCAAACTCCAAAATGACAGAAAGGAGCCACCTTTAGTTTCCTATCAATATCTTGGACTTGGGTCAAAGACCTGCTGTAGAAAAAGAGATCTGAAAGTGGTAAGAGCGTGAAAAAATGTCTGTGTGCGAGGCTGTAATACAAACCTGTTTGCTGCCCGAGAGCTACCTAATTCCCAGGAACAAACCTGACCTCTCGCTCAAATCAACAGACTCCCAGTCTCCCTGCCCCAGGCTCAGTTTCCCCTTAGGCTGGCCAGTGCGAGGGAATTTAAGTGATTAACCATTGATTTGTCTTCATTATCACACTTGCCAGCCTCAGGAACAGGAGTTCAGCACCAAAATGGGATGAGGGTCTGCTCCCACCTCACTGAGACCCTTTGCTCAGTGGTTTCCCCCTTCCCTTGTATGAATCCTATCAGTCCTGAAGGCACAGGACACATCAGGTCACCAGGACAACAAAAAAACCTTTAATTTCTTTCTTGGGTTAGGTTTCCATCGGAGAAGTCAGCTTGACTGACCTACCCTGCAAGCTGTAATGCAAAGGGATTAGCAGAAGCACATGACCAGGATGGAGAATAACAGGACTGTCAAACTGGATTGGGTGTGAAGTCCTACCACGGCAAGACTCACGGGAGCTGGCATGCCCTGAGGTTTGGCTTTTGCACGGTTGCAGGTCAGCAATGCAAATCCTGCTCTCTCCCACACCAGACACACCTTGCGAAGCTCGTGGGCTGTCCTACGCTCTAAGAAACCAGGTCCAGCAGCACAATCTGCCACCACAACTTCCCACTGCAGCCATTCCTCCAACCCTGAAGCAGATACAGAAGACGTGTCCCCATCACACACCCTCGGACATCCCTGCCCATGCATTAGAGCAGGGAATCAGGAGAACCATGTGAACATCCCCTGAAAAACGAGGTGTGATGAGGTAAGGAGGCAAGGGGAGGTGTACAGGGGTGTGAGAAAAGCTTTGCTTTGTCATCACTGATGATGGGTAACAATACAATCCAGATGCTGCTCATGGTCAAAAGGGAGATTGCACAAAATGATGCTAGGCACAGCCTTTTACCCTGTGGGAGTTCTACATGCCTGAGAAGTTTTATACGTCTGTATTTTCCTCATCAGCTCTCTGTGCCCTGGTCGGCTTTGAACATGAGGCATTCACGAAGCAGCATTGGTTGGTGTGCGCTGGGCCAGGGCAGCACAGGGCTGTAAATAAAGGCACATGGTGCTTTGGAAGGTCACACGCTGGGGAGCAAGAGGTCTAGGAGAAGAAAGAAAAAAAAAAAACGGAGGAACACTCAGGATGGAAACAGGAGGGAAAAAGCAGAATAAATAAAACAATCAGCTAAGACAGAGGTGTGGGGAGCAAATTATTCTTCTCCCTACACTATTCCTGGTGGACTTCAGCTTACTGCAATACCATTTTTTATTGCAGAGGAGCAGCAGTGATTGTAAGAGTTTATATTACTCTGCTCATCTAGTCTCTGAGAAGAAAAAAAAACCTCAGTATGAAACAAAGCCCAGGCTGAGGGAAGCTCTTTTGCAGGATGAAGGGGTGCCCACATAGCCCATGGATGACACTTCTGAGATGGGTTAAACAGGGCAGAGGTAAAGGTTTGGCCTGTTAATGACCTTCAAAAAGCACTTCAGCCCTTTTTATGCCTCAGTTTCCCTCTCGCTGAGTAGGCAGTTCATGCAACTGGCCTTCAGGAAAAAAGCTCTGAGGATCTTCAGAGATGTACAGAGATTCATCTCTGGTATCTTCAGGTCTCTCCATCTCATCTGGGTCCCCATGCTCTGACTATAATCAGTGCAGGGACACCCTCTATGATCCACAGAGTTTGGGATGCGGATCCCCTGCCTGTCTGCAAGGCATTTGCTCCAAGGATTTGCATAGGTGCCACCCTGGGGGCCATACAGACACCCCTTGATCCTACAAAAGAAAACCCTAGAGTAAATTGCACCTGCTAACATCATCATCGAGCTCTGCAGGCCCCAGTGGGTGAGGAGGACCCTGAGCCCAAAACGGTGGGCTGAAGAAATACCGAGGTGGAGCGAGAGGTGGAGGGATGGTGCCCGGTGTGCATACCCCATGCAGGGACAGCTGTCTTTGCTTTCCTTCTCGGCACAGCAAAAAGACAGGGGTGGGGATGGCTGACCCCCCTGGAGGTCTGCAGCAGGTTGGCAGTGGGGCAGCGAGGAGGAGGTGCCTGTGCAAGGGGGTTGCCATAGCAATGGAGTAAGGGAGGACTCCGGCTGCTGCACGGTGGTGGATGGAGGCTCCCGAGCATCCTCTGGGCAGCGGAGACGCTGAGGCCCCGGGGCAGCGGGTGAGGGAAGGAGAGACCCATCTGGGTCAACACTGCAGCTCCCTGGAGCTGGTGGTTCCTTTTCAGGGAGGCTGCAGATGAATCACTCCTTTCCACGTGCCAAAATGACCTTACTCAGGAGAGGAGCTGCTGTGTTGTGTGGGCTTTGGTGAGCTCGGGCTCTTCCTCACCCTGGGGTCCCCTGCCACAGCCCCCCAGGCAGCACGGCTGCAGCATGCTGCTCTGCACAAGGCTCCTACAGAGACGGAGAGCAAATCGCTCCCCTGGCCGTCCCACCGGCTCAGAGGAGAGCCGACCTCCCTGGGTTATATTATCCAGCATTTGGCCACCCAATCCCTTTCTGTAGCACCTGAAATCCCCTCCTGCAGAAAACCGAGCTGGTTCCCAAATGCCTTTCTCACCTGTCCCAAAGTGACCTTCAGCATCCCTCCCCCCAAAAAGAGAAGACTCCAGCAGCCTGAAGATCTGCCCGATCCTGAAGTCAGGACTCCCTCCAGGGCAGAGGCCTCTGCTGAAATCGGTGCTGTCAGGATCAGATGCTCTCTGCCTGCTCAGAATGGTTGGGACAGGATGGAAGGGGACCTGCCCATGCGAGGCTGGAGGGGTCATGGCAGAGCCCTCGGTGCTCACTGGACACAGTGCCCATGGAGACCTCCTGGCCACACTCATGCGGGCTGTGAGCTTGTCCCTTCTTCCAGGGGCAAGATGATGACACTGAAGTGACCAAGCTGGACATCACAAGCATGGGCACAGGTCCATGTCTGGTGACTCTACCTTCAGGCCTCCTTGCAGGGTTGCTCACATTGGCTCTGTCCCTTCACACACGCACAGACCTGACTTCCAGCCTAATACATGAGAAAAGCCCAGGGAGGGGACCAAGTTTCTGTCCCCAGGTTGATCCAGAATGCAACGCCCTTGCAGGGGTTTGGAGAGGTGGTCACAGAGCCGCCCCACGCAGTGGGCTGAGATATGGGTACAGCACCCAGCTTAATGGGATCCTGAGTGCACCTAGATATTCCTGTCCATTTACTGCCACGAACAAACCCCCAGAAGACCTCGCAGACAGCTTGGATGCTAAGGTCAGCAGCGGGGAAGCAGCCCCTCCTCCTGCTTCAGCCCTTCAGATGTGGACACGGCATTCACAGATACATGGGGGAAAGAGGGAAGAAGTAGGGCTTTCCACTCACGTATGACCTGGAGCAGGGTGAAGGTTTGCCCTGGCACGTCCTTCTGCCCAAATGACCTCCAGAAAGACCCCTAAACACCGCAATGAAGGGAGGAGGGGAGAGCAGTGGGGGGGCTGCAGAAAACTTAACAGCCTGATGAGGAGCGGAGCCGAAGTACACAGATAAGAGGGGACCAGTTTGCACTCCCTGCCCTAAGGTAATTCTCCCTGGCTGATCTCCAGCATCCGTAATAGAGTCAGAACCTGTTTCAATAAATACATCTCTACCTTCCTGCCTGACTACATCTTATCCCTCCTGCATCCCCTGCACAAAAGCAAGCTCCTTCCAAGGAAGCAGGACTGAGATTGCTGCCTGCTTCAGATGGACCCTAGCTGCTCCATTTTCAGACCAGCTCAACTCCCCTTCATCAGCAGATTTCCAGTGCTTATGTGGAAATCCTGCATGAAGATGGGCATTGCCAGATATTTGGCATTCCCGCAAACCAGTCTTCCAGTGAGTGGGAAGTATTTGGAAACTGGGAAGATGGATGGGGTCAATGCTCTCAGCCCGTCAGGCAAAACCAGGTATGATTACTCTTAGAGGGAAAGGGATTAAGCAGCAGCAGCAAAGGCAAGTTTACATCCTCTTGGTGAAGACACCCCGTCCACCCTAGTCATCTTCTGGTAAGGTCTGTTGAGGTGAAGGGAGCCATGGATTATGGGCAAGGGTTGCTTCTCCATTCACTGCCCCAGGGTCCTAGCAGATTTTGGGACCTAATCTTGGAGTTGGCACGCCTAACCTGTCCCCAGAGATGCCCCCAAAGGACCTGTGGCTTGGCGGAGCCAGTTCCTTCCCTTATTTTCCCTGCTGCCACCCCAAGCACAGCCGCTTTTCAGCAAGGAAAGAGCAGACGGAGCAGGCAGGGACCTCTGCGCCCGTGCAACCAGGGTAATGTGAAGGGCTGGGACTCCTTGGGAATGAGCCAGGTCAGGCTGAGAAATGCTCTCTTCCCAGGAGACTAGCACAGGGGGTTATTTTTCCCTAAATGCAGCATGGAAGGCAGAAGGGTGTGCTTTCAGAAAAAAACCCTCTTTCCGTCTTTGCTGGGCTTCATTCTGCCCAGCACTGAGCTCAGTCCCTGCAGAGAAAAGGGCCAGGGCCAGCTCCCACTCGAGACCCCGAAGCTCCAAGTTAAAGTGACCAGGGGAGTGGGGTCAGCCCCCCGGCAATCCCCTAATCCTCTTTACATGCTCCCTGTCCCATCCAATTACCCACCTTGGCGGCTGCCCGAGCAATGATCATACAACCTCTGTACTCAGACCTGCCTTCTCCCAGTGCTGAGCTGCACTTTGTTATTTAATATTATTGAAGGCGAGCTGGTTGCAAACAGACCCCCACTCCCTTCCCCCAGAAAGGCTACATTACTCTGAGGCTGCTTATTAATTTTTTTTTTTTTTTTCTGCAGTGTCTCTGCTACATTTTGCAAACACCTAATGGCTGCGGAACTACTGCAAGCCCAGAGCCTGGGAGAAGCCGGATCCCTCCCATTCTGTTTCATTTTTTTGTGTCGTACAGATCCCCCCATGAAGAGGTACCACTGCAAAGGGCATTCGAAAGCAGAGGAGACCTGAGATGCAAATAACAGCGACAGCCCCAGCATGCTGAAATGATGGCTGGCAGAGAAAAAACCCACAGCGGCCAAAACAGGCTTGTTCCCACTGAAAAGTGGGGAGTCCATAGGATACAGGGGATGAGCAGACAAAGCCAAGGGAATCAGCTGGACACAGCTCCTCACTGGAAACAAGGCACTCGGTTTTCACCCATTTTACCCCCCCTCCACTGAGCTCCCTGATGTAGAAAAGCTCCGAAGGGCAGAGCAGAACCGAATAATACAGGGAGCATCACAGGAAAACAGGGAGGGGTCTCCTTAGCCCTGCGTGGGTGCCCATTGTGGGAGAGGTGTCAGTCTGCATAGACTGGAGAGGGTGCAGGCTGTATAATTTGGGCGCTGTGGGTGCAGAGGTGTGCATCGCACCAGGGCACGCTGGCTGGGGTTGCACAAACACTTGTGGCTGGGAGGGGTGTGGGCTGACGGTATTATTTTAGCAATTAGTCCCAAGCTGTTATAAAGGGCTCTGAAGAAGTTCTGGGTGATTTTTTTTTTTTTCCTCTCAGTGTTAACGTGAGCTGTAAGGGCCAGACCTGAGCAGGTGGAAACCTGCTCTGCTCAGCACACAGTGCTTGCTTCAAAAATCAAAGGTAGCTACGCCCTGCGAGGCCACCACGCTTTATCCCTTTATGTCTGCACTGCACAAACCAACAAACCTTTCCAGGGCTCTTGCAAATCTCAGGGAGGGGGCAGAAGGAGCAACAGGTGATCATCCCGAAACCTGGCCGGACTCTTCCCTGTTACACCTCATCCAGTGCAGAAAAATCCCCCTGAAAGTGGTGAGTACCTCCACACCGCTCCCAGCTGAGAGCAAAATCCACAAGCCTCATTGTAAAGGAGGACTCAAACCCTGCCCTGATTTCCAGCCCGTCCCAATCAACGGGGAGGCATCGTGCCGGCCATCTCCAGGGGATTTCGGCAAGGCAGGAGATTGGGGTTGGTGGGGGGACAATGCAAGCCCCCAGCCCCACCACATCATAGCCAGCACGCCAGACCCCAGTGCTGAACTTCACGGTGCATGGGGTCCTCATTGCCCCCATCCTGATGCTCCCCAGGGACCCGGTCCTTGCTGGTACCCCTCTCCGCGGAGCTAGAAAAGCCGGGGGTCCCCTCTAGCACCGGGCATCTCTCAGACAGCTCCCATCCTGGGTGCAGCGGGGTGTCCCCAGGGTGGCTGTGCTCCCACCCAGCCCCAGCACGGCCAAGCCAACGCGAGCAACAAACTTACCGGGGACCGAGTCAGAGGGAAGATTGCACGGACATCTTGGCTCCCTCCTTCCGCCTCAGGTCTCCAACTTGGTATTTGCAGAGCAGTGTCACCAGTGCCTTCAGGAGACTGTCTCATCCTCCTCTCTGTCTCGCTTCAGAAATCTCTGTGTGTGTGTGTGTGTGTGTGTGTGGTTTTTTTTATTTAAGGGACTTTTTTTTTTTTTCCAGCGGTTGCGTCAGGCCTGTTGCCTGGAGACAGGCGAGCTATTCCAGTTCGAGCTTTTCAGTACAGATTTCCTCTCTCTCTTTCATTCATACCACCAAGCCCTGAACCTACCTCCCACCAAGCAATAACCCTGGAGAGACCTGAAAGGGAGGAGCTGCACAGCCTGGGTCCTAAACATCCTCCGACTCCCGCACCCAAACGAGGGAGGAGGGGTAGCGATGCCCTCGGCATGGATAACAGGGATGAAGGGGTGCTCTCGAGGGCAGGGACCCAAAAGGCTTGCAGGAGATGCCCGGAGAGCTGGTGTACTCCCACAGGAGCCTGTGGCTCTTCCTGACATGAACCAGGCTGGTGTCCCCGCGGCTGTTGCCGTTGCACGCCATGGAGAGCTATGAGCCCTTCTCCAAGAAGCCTGGGGTCCTCTGGCACTCGGGAAAGCTTTGGGATAATGTTTTCCAGATGCCACGGCTTGCCCAAGGGTCAGTGTGTGTGTGGAGGGCAGGGAGTTTTGCAAGGGCTGCATCAGCATCTCCGGGAAGCCCTGGGGTGGGTATCTCCAGGCACCATGGCTAGTACTTGCTTGCTGGCAGCATCAATCCCTGGACAGAAACCAGCTCAGAAACCAGCTCAGAAACCAGCCTTTGCCTGTCTTTTGTACTGGGAAAGCGCCTGTTGCTCCCACGTTTCCCCCAGTGGGGCTGGAAACCATTTTAACTGCTTCCAAGGAGGGACTGATACAGGCATGTGCCCCAGCTGCTGGCTGACTCAGGGCCAGAAGCAAAGGCAGGTGACAGAGAGGGTTTAGTTCCTTCACCAGGAGCTGAAGGTTAACCCCTCCAAGCCTGGGGACAGCTCTCAAAAGCATCCCACGCATCTGTCCCCACGTGCAGCTATTGCACATCTGGTCTCTCAGGACCACTGGCCGTGTTTGTGAACCTGGTGGTGCGAAGGGTTAAGTGTTGGCCATCACACCTAACCATCCAGGCCCCTTCCCACATTCAGCTTTTGTAGAGAAACCCCCTCACAGACTCTTTTTTTTTTTTTTAACCCTTCCCTTCTCCTGCCTAAACTGTCCCTCCTCTCCCCACCGGCATCAGGGAGAGATTTACAGCCCTTTCCTGAGTCCAGCACCCCAACAAGGGCCTTGCAAACCACATCACAGGGCTGGGATTTCCCACCTCCCTTCCAATGCCAGCCAGACCGAGGGTGCCCCAGACCCCCCCCCAGTAATTTGGATGCTGCGTCTGTACAGCACCGAGTACAGGGGCAGCGGGCGCCCTGCCAGACGCGGCAACGCAGACTGCGAAGAGTGAAGAACCGCATTTTCACATTTCTGATGCAAATGCAATTTTTTAAATTTTTTTTTTTTTGCTTTGCCAGCACCCTTTTTTGTCAGATTTCAGATGTGCATATGCAAACTCAGTCTGGTGATCAGCTCTCGCTGTGCTGCAGGCAGTCACCCGACGGCTTACACTCACCCTTCCTGGGACTGCTGACGATGGAGAGGGACCAGGGAGATGGAAGAGCTGTTGCCTTCATGCTAAAACCATCTGACACAGAACTACAGCTGTATTTAAGCTCTTAGCAGCGAACGGGTGGTTCAATATTTCCTGCAACATCTCATCAAAACAAAAACTGGGTCCGTGCCAATGAACCAAACGGTGTCAGGGAACGGATATGGGCACAGGAGCCTGGTGAAACACAGTCCCTGGTCTGGTTTTGACGTGGGACGAGCAATCGCAGGACACGGGTCAGGAATAAGCAAGACCAGGGCCCCTTCCTGACGGACAAGTTGGATGCAGCCACCCAGATTTGATAGCCAAGAGAATTTAGTTGCACGGATGTGGCGAAACAAGGTCCATTGGCCTCAGGGCCAGAGACCAGGTCTAGCACGGGTTAGTTTACTAACAGAGGTGTCGCTACCAAGGCTGGACATCTATCTCATCGCAGTAAGAGACCACACACTGTCACCCGCTCCCTCTTCTGTAAATGTTTATTTTTAATTTAGTTGTGTAATGGATTTCAAATGAGCTGCCATAAGACACCAGCGAAAGGCTGGAGTCAGGTCCCTCTGAAGTCTCTTCATGGGTTTTGAATGTTTTTTGGCCTGAATTTACCTTGTTTAAGTTGCCTTCACCCAAAAGACCTGTGGTGGGGAGCTGCTGAAGAGCAGTGACGCTCCCAGTGACAAGGCTCTAAGCCCAACTACCTGCAGCGCACACCTGAGATTAGATGTGATGAGTCAAAATAAACCTGTGCAACACTAACACTGTCCGTACCTATGGCTTAGATTTTTTTCTTTTGCTCAGATGAAGCGAGGCCTTTCTGTTGCTCTCAGAGATGCAGAAGCTGCCAGTTCCCGGAGTTACGTCCCACAGCATCCCTGGGCACAGCACCTTTTCCAGAGGACACCTGAATCCTTGGGAACACTTGGATCCAAGCCTGGGTCCTTGCTGGGATGTGGTTTTGCAAAGCCCAGGCTGGGAATTGTCTGCTCTAGAGGTAATTCCCTCCAGACTTTCTTGGGAACCCGGATCTCCTGTGCCAGTCTGAGCACCACAAATGCTGTAAGGTAGATATGCCCTATAGAGAGCTAAATCTCATCTGGACCTTCTGAGCTGCCTCCGTATCACCAGGAACAGGCAGAAATGGCCATTCCTCTACCATAACAGCAGCGGTTCAACACAGCTCGGATTCGAACCATCTCCTTCTTGCCCTGGCTCCTGGCTTTGGGGAATTTCTCCTTGTAGGCATCCTGCCAACAGAGCATGGAGGAGCTGGACCTCCTGGCAGGGGAGTGTGGCCATTCTGTGGGACCACGTGCTGGGAGCATCTTGCAGGAGCATCGATGGTTGCTTCTCAGTTGGTCACCAAATAAACGCATTTCCCCCCAAAAGCAAAGTCCCTGGGGCTCAGCCTGCCCAGGCTGGGATGGGGAGAGAAGGCTGTGGTGCTCTTAACCATCACCATCCTCTCCTAGCCAGGTGCAGCCTCCACTCCCTGGACAGGGACTGGTACACCAGGAAAGTCCTCTGACATTGTTGGGGGGCCACCTGGGAGCCAGTCAACCTGGAAATGTGGCAGAGGCACCTACAGAGGGCAGCAGGTCTCCAGGTAATGCTGTCCCCTGGTCACCCCAAAGGAACCGATGCGAGTGCAGAAGACCTGCAGAGGGCTGTGGTCACCTGGCTGCTCATCTCCACGGATCACTGAGGGACCTGGGACCGGCCTTTTTCAGTATTGCTCTGTTGTTTAGTTTGGGTCAACTTGTTTAAGAAATGGCTTTTCCCAGCTGGGATGGCACAAGGTTTCTGAGCAACACAGGGGAAATAGCCCACTGCGAGGACAAACCCCCTGCACGCACGTGTTTGGCCCTGCTCTGCTTCTGGATGATGCTGAGCATCCACCCCTCACCCTGCCGAAATGATGTGCACGCTGGGACTGAGGAATTGCCTTTCCCATGGAGAAAGTTGTCCACCCCTGCCTTCAGGCCCGGCCTGGAGTGTGATGCAGATTAATTGTCAATTACCGGGACAGGGTACGGGGAGGAACTGGGGTCCTGGGAATCTAGAATAACATGGCAGAGAGTGCTGGGGCTGCTTCAGCATAAAACAGGTTCAAGCGAGAGGGAAGGTGGTTTTTGGACCATATATCCTGCATGTAGGTGGAGGTAGAGTAGTGATGTAGAGATGCAGGGGAAGGAAGGTGGTATGTGAAGTGCTTCAAGAACAAGGCAAGGGGCTGCAAATATTTCACCGCTATTTGGAATAGTTCTTAATCTTGACCCTCCTCATTCAAATACCATCCCTGTGAGCTATTAGGTTTCTTTCTCAATATTTTCAGAGGTTGGTGTTTTGTTTTCTTTTGAGTTTCCAAACCAATTGTATTGTTGGTCTGTCCATCAACGCCTCCCTCCAAATAACTTGTAAAATTTCTGGAGAATTCTGTCTGAGTTTGGTAAAGGAGGAGATGTTTCAAAGATGCAAAGAGGTTGCCAAGCAGAGGAGTGAGGAGACCAAGTCCACTAGAGGAAAAGCTGCACGGTGAGCACCACCAGCGTGTTAAACACAAAGGCATCAACAGGAAATCAGATTTCATAAGTTTTCACCATCATGGAAGATCATGATGTTTTTTGCATTGTGTGTTGCCTCGGGGTATCAGCGATATTTTTTCTATGGGTTTCTCCCAGGTGAGTCAACATCAAAGAGAAAAGCAAAGGTCAATTGTGCCTGAAGTCCTACTGAAATCATGGTGGGAATTTTCAGTCCATTTGTTTTTTCATAGGTAAAAAGAAATCAATTTGGTGACTTCAGAACTAACTTTGCAAGTGTGTATATTGAGCCAGCAAATTATTCCTCCCTCCAACTCCAAAAAAGTTCCCAAACCCTGAAGGACTAGAAATCATTTCCAAAGAAAATCAAAACCTTTTCCAAAGGTTTGAAGTGGCTCATTTGTAATGACTTGCCTTTGATAAACCTGCTAATCCAATTCATTGCAGCAACCCATAGAAGCAAAAAGCATTTAAAATCTCAGGACCGATGTGTAGTTTTTTCCACTTCTCTACTTCGCCGGAAAAAGGACTTGAGTTCCACTTTCACCCAAAATATTTGTCGTAAATTATTTTCCAGAACTGCTAGTGAACCAAAAATTCCCCCTCCAGTCTTACCTGGCTACCCAGTAAGGCATCTTCACTGAAAAACACAAGAGTGGAGGCATCCTGGGTGGACACCATCTCCTCAAACTTCAGTTAAAAGATTCTGTGTCTATGCTTAACTCATTTCCTTGGCTTTCTGAGCCAAGGAAGGGAAAGGCAAGGCAAGACCATCTCAGATACCTGCTTTAGGTTGGGATGAATGAATGATGAAGAGACACGCTGCAGCGTCCCTGTCCTTGTCACCCTCCTCGGTGTCAGAGTCAGTTTCAACTCACTCCCATGACAAGAGCGGGGTGAAATCTCCTGGATTTGTAGCCGATTGTCAGAAAACACAATTTCACAGCAAACCTTGCCGACTTGACAAACTGAGTCTGGACAATAGCTTCAGTTCAGGGCAAAAAATGAAGGATGAATAATTGGTTTTGACTTTTTTTTCAGCCCAGCAGTTTGATTTTTCATGTTCCTGGATCAAACCGACCCCTTTTTGGGGCATTAAAAATAAAACAAAAAGTGAAGCATTGTTGCTTGTTAGATTCTTCTGCTTTGCTGTTTTTTCAGCCTAGTGAATGAACCATAAAATCAAACGTTTGCAACACTCCCGATGACCACTGTTCCAGAGATATCCATACTTTGGAGGTTGTCTCCATCCCCCAGACAGCCATCAGCAGGAGGCTGTTATCTCAGCCAGCGATGCTACCTGAAACTGCAGAACCGAGACCTAAGATTCAATCTTCTCTTACCTAAAGTTGTCATCCCTCCTCTCAAAAAAGAGCTGATAAACAGCCCATCACTCAACCAGCCTCAGGCAGGATCCCTGTTGTCCTGTTTGATGAAGCTTTGGCTGGCTTGCCTTTCTGCTTGTCTCGACACGGCAGAGGCTCTATCCAAAATCCAGCAGGATCAGTAGGTGACACACATCAGCTTCCTGGCCTTCAGGTGGGTTGGTGGGTCTGAAACCCTGCTGATGAGGGTGGAAATGAGAACGATGGAGCTTCACAGTATTGCATGCTTGGAAACAAAGCTGTGCCCGAAAGACCCTTGAGGATAGCAGGCACCGAAACACCCCAGCGTAGTGAGATCTGAGCTGATCCCTGCCCACAGCAGCTCCAGATGGGCACAGGGTGCTCAGCCCAGGCAAAGCTTTTTGCAATACAACAAGTAGCTAATTGCACAAAATAGAGGGAAGGCAGATCTTACAAGATCTTACATACAAGCGATAAAGAGATATCAGGATGTGCTGTCAGCTGTCTCCCACACCTCTCTTCCCCTCCAGCCCTAAATGGCATCAGCTGTCTTGTACTCGTTGCCAAAAGGCAGCCGGCTCTGAGAAGGAACATGACCACTCTCTTTAGATGAGATTTTAAGCAGAAACAGAACCTCAAATGGAAAGTGAGTAAGATTACAGCACCGTAACCTAGATGATTACAAAAGGGGAAACTGTTCAGACTAGAACCTGACTCGAGATAAACTCTCCCAAAGGTTAAGCGCAGGCTATAAATACCTCCGCCCCTGCTATTGGCCCAGACTGCTCTTAGCTGTGAATGGGCCAATCTAGAAAACTCAAGGACCCATATTTCTCCTCCCATTTGCAGACCAGTTCTACACCCTGTGGCTCCAGGGGATGACTTTCAACTCACACCAGCCCGAATGAGAGCGATTCGGGGCATCATTTGTAGCGGGACGGTATTTTTTATAGCCTGCCAAGCCTTTGCGGGTAACGGTTCTTCTAAGGTAGACACTGTTCTAACATTAGCGCTAAATGAGCAGTGTGGTTATACTACCAGCCCTTAATTGCTATAAGTGTAACAAACCAGTTCGATTTGTCATTCAGCTGTTGTCGACAGGAAACCACTAACAGCAGTCAACTGACGACGCCAAGAAGAATTAGGGTTTCTCTTTCTACCTACTCTAAGGATTAAAACTCATCAAGATGAGCTTATGTTCTTAAGTACACACCTTGCAAGGGATTTTTTAACTCTGGTGGACAACTAGGACCGAGCAGGATATGATTTAATCCGTACAAAGGAATCACCAGGTAAGTGCAAATGATTTTCCAAAAATTTTGCTTCATTCCTGCTGCCCGTTCATTGCCTGGAGCTCCACTGGATGCATCCCCTTAGAGCATTTAAAGATTTGGCCCATCTCTGGATATTGTCTATGGACCGGTGGCAATTAAGCCCTTAAAGATTTGGAGTGGGATGTTCAAGGGAATGGGCCACACTGCTGCTGTGGATTGGGGCAGGGTGCATCTCTTTCTTTCCTTCTGGCAGTGTCTCAGCACTGAAATCGGGGCACTCTCCGAGGTGGGACTGATGCTCTGAGTCAGAAGCTGACCCAGCAGGTTCTCTCTTGGGCACAAATCAACTTCTTTCTCTTAAAAAAAGATAAAGGTAGATAAAAACCCTTTAAATAGCAAGGGGTGAATGAGATTCTTCCACCTGAATTCCTTGGAGAGGAGAGAGAGGGGAGAAAGTGAAATCAGGAACCCCATTCTGAATTTAAGGGGAGAGGGAAGTTTGGATGCTCAGGCTCCAACTCGGAAACCTTTGCCGAGTTGAACCCATGGACGCTGCGTACGGTACAGAGAAGGGTTGAGGCTTTAATTCCCCTTCTGCCGAGAGGCACATTTGGGGCTGAGGATCTTTGCTTTCTTTTGCCTCACAGATGGTTTGGATGGTCTTCTTGGAGGTAATATTTTGTTTTCACCAGCTCCTCCATTCAAGCTGGTAAAACCAGTGGCGGGTTAACGCTGGTTGCGGACAAAGCTTCTGGCAAGTTGGAGATCTCCAACAGAGTTATAAGGATGGACTTACTGCTTCTCCCCCTGGTCACTTCCCATCCCCACACGTGCAGAGTCTACGCTAAGTCCATAACTTTCATTCTTGATTAAAATTTCCGCCAGACTCAAAATTCCACAGCACTCTAACTTGGAGCTTGGATATCTCAGAAGCCACCTTGTTTGCTGTGCCACTTCTGAGAGGGAAGAGCAGTTGCAGTATTGTGGGGTATTTGCATCTCAGACCCCCTCAGGTGTTTGCTTGGGGCTTTGTGGCCAGCGATGCCTGGCAAGCCAATGCTCTTCAAGGTGCTTCAGTTACCCTGCTTGTGAAATGGGGGCATTTCTCGCCATTCTTGCAGGGCTGCTGTGGTATTTAATTGATTACAGATCTTTAAAAATGCAAAATCAGGACAAGGGTGCGTACACTGTCAGCAGCGAGGGTTTCTGCTGCACGCAGAGCACGCACACGTGGTCCCTGCTCTGGTATGTGCTGGAGAAGAGAAGGCAGATGGAAATTAAGAATAAAAAAGGACAGCTGCAGGGCAGCAAAGGCACCCTCATTAATATGCACCATTAGTAATTCTGTCAAGGTTTAGGTAATTTTTATCAGAAGATTTGAGGGCTGCAGAGCTTGTGATTTCTTGCCCACATTTTGTTTTTTCTCCCAGACCTCCTGCAGCATTATCATTATACTGATGCACAAAAATCTGCGAAAAAAACTTCTGGCCCATTCTTGTTTTGTTCTGCCAAAATAGGGATATTACTGCACCTTGAGGGTTATGGCTAAAAAGCCAAAGGCTGAATTTTCTGACGGAGGAGAAAAGACCCAAGATATATTTAAGTAAAAGTTTTGCAAAGTTGCTACTTATTTTTATTTATCTGCTTTTCTAATGACTTTCCATGTTCTGCTTAATCAGTGTGGGGTGTTCTGGCATGCATTTATACCCTGGGCTCTCAGCTGAGACGGTGTGCTCCCCAGCCACTGTTAAATAAGCCCGTGATATTGCAGGCTGAGCATCTCACTTCTGCACAATGTGGGCTGTGCGTCCATTTTAGACAAGGATATCGGCTCTTTTATTTCTGCTTTGTGACTTTCCTCTTGACTGACCTTTCAGCCTTTAACTCTCAGTGGCACCTTTATCGGCACATCAGAATCCAAAAAGGTCTCGAGGCCTTATTTAGGTGCAGACAAGGCTTTATGTCATCTCGGTCAGGTGTGGAAACAGGTCAACATGGATTTCACGGGGGTCACGGCACCGTGTTGAGCAGAGTAGGAGCACTCGGGCACACTATTACTTCATCATTATTTTTCTTCCTTCCTTCTCATTCTTTCCATTCTCTCTGTGTTAAAAAGGGAGTTTCCTTGCTGCTCTTCCATGGTTGACGAGACTCTGGAGGCAACCAAGCGTTGACTCCATGTCAGTGAGCTCCCCTGTAGTCAATCTTTTCCTGCAGGCTCACAGGGTTCAATCACGGGCAAGAATTTAGCAAGATACCCGGGGCCAAATCCTGCTGGGGCCCTCGGCGGCCCCAAAGTTTCCGTTCACGGCTTCATTTTACGTCGTGCAAGTCAGCTTTCTCATTAGGTCAGCACCACATTGCAAGATTAGAAGTAGCTGAGGGGATTAAAAAAGGATGCAATTCCCCCTTGGCAGAGGTCTTGGCAACAGATCGGTTGCCTCAGGGTCCTGCTGCTTGTTGTGGAAGAAGTGGCTGCACCGCTGGACATCACTGTGAAACTCAAAAGAAGGTACATCCCCGTATGAAACAAGATATACAGGGTCTCAATCATCGCTTAAAAATAAATGCTAAGGCGCAACATATGCAATACGAATGTAAACCAGACCTCCAGTATTTCATGCTGGACAAGCCACGTGCCTCTCACAGGTCAGCTTGTTTTCCATATCAGGGTTAAATCCATGTGAATTCATTTCACTGGCCAGCCAAAAATATCCCCCTCCAAAACAAAACTCAAAACACAGCAGCTCCTTGTGTTGAAATAAAAAATAGGTTTCTAATTATAAATTTTTCCAAGAAAATGTTGCAACTGAGCGGGAGAACAATGTTTCTGCGGTTTTACGGAGCAATTTTGCCTTTGTTAATGTTGGTCAGTTTTAATTTGGAAAACATTGCGGGCTTGCCTATTCAAACTTCCAAACCCAATTACAAATGCCCGAAGGAGAGGGACACAGTTGAGCAAAGGTGTGGAAAGTGTGATCAGTGAGGACTTCTTGCAAGAAGGAATGTGCCTCATTTGCTGGAGCCACTGAGAAGAAGGAAGGAATAAACTTCTTGTCCACCATGGACAGGACAAGCAGTTGTAGGTCTTTCAGTGAAGGAAATTAGTGCTGATGGTTAGGAAGTCATTTTAAGGCTATAGGAATCGGAGGGCTGGGATAGACTGACGGGAGCAGTGGAAATTTCCATCATTGATAGCTTTGAAGCGCAAGTAGTCTCTTAGATGCAACGTAGGTCCACCAGATTAATGACCTTCTAGGGGCCAGTCCTACATTTCTACCATCCTGTGAAATATATGTGGCTTCTGAAGTGAAATGTGCTTTTCAAAATCTCTCTCCTGCATTTCCCCCTCTTTATTTATTTACGTATTTACGAAGTTATTCTCCAAATTTGACCAAATCTCACCGAACATTTCTGCTCCTCTGGAAACCGTGAAATGTGTTACTGATCAAAAAGCAGTGTGCAGGACCCCTCGGGTCCTGTGTGTCAGGCACGTAGGAGATGGAGCAGAAATAGAAAACACATGATTTACAAATGAATCCTTTGCTACCTAATGAGGGGAGAAGAGTGAAAAATTATTCAGTTGTCCGAGATGTCTGGTCTGCCTTACTGATGGTTGAATATGCAACACTTTTGGTGGATGAAGGCTGGTTGAAAAAACTCTTTGTGCCATCTTCTTAAGGGTCGTTATGGCCAAGAGGCAAAAGAGGTGATTGGCCCTGTGTCCAGGTCCCCGGGGCCCCAATTTACTACATTATGGTGTATCCTCGTACACAGAAGGTCACAGCCTCCCCTTTTCTCACATCTCTGTGCTTCCCCACGTTATGGCAGCTAGCGGTGAAGGACCATCAGGTCACACGAGGTGTCCTCATAAGAAGGTACTCTCTTCTGCATGAATCCGTGAGGTGGGAAAGAAAAACCTTGAAAAAATGCCACGGGCAGAGGAGCTGCAGGACTTCTTTCAGCCCAGCCGGTTGCCTGCCCAACACCCGAGCCATGATGGCATCCATGTTTATGTGAATAGCTGCTAATGGTGAATGGCTCGGAACCATGAAAAATTGGGGCAGAACATCTCAAAGTATGTGTATGGGAGGATGATGCTTGAGAAGTGGGCTTTGAATAGAGGTTAAATTTGATCTATGGAAAAATCAAGGCATCACCCACAATACATGATGGAAGGAGGGAGAACTAAGGTCATACTAAGCAAATGGAGAAATTGATATAAAAGCTTTAACTTGACTTTTATCTCAAGATTTTTTCCCGGATGTCTCTTACGTATTTGGCCTTCGTCATTTTTGAAGCACAGGAAGAAGACCGCAGCTGCTTGAGACATTAGTACAGCAAACTTGCATGGGCAACTATTCTTTTTCCAGTGAAAGATGACATTATGCATGATGTTTTAGTGACAGAACCTTTTCAAGAGTAGTGGTTTCCCATGGAATGCTTTTTTTCCTGGAAATTTTGGAGGACAAGTGGGAAAAATGTTCTGTGTAAAAGTTGCTGAGTGGGCTGCCAACGAATAACAACTGTGCACAGAAGGGAATCGAGACCATGGGACTGTGTACAAGAGAGGTCTTTAGCCAGGTGGGAAGAAATCCTTGTTGTTTAAACTCAGTGCTTGCACGGGCATCAACCCGTCCTGCTGATGCTAGTGAGAGTATGGACACTGGCAAAGCCAGAAACTTGAGGAAATATGATTTCTTCTGGCTCTGATGCAATAGAATTAGACCAGGTCAAAGATGAGGTAACCTGAGAGTGGATCAGCCCCATAATTTCTGTGCCATAAATAATGACTTCTGCAATAGACCTGGCTGCGAGATTTGGCCTTGTCCTGCTGCATTTCTATCATCTCCATCAAGCACCTTGGGGAAGTTTGAATCCTCTCTTGATTCTGAAAGTCAAGCTCATCTTCTAATTTTGAATAAGGGATAATTTTTTTTTCCTTTATTAGCATCAAAAAGAAAATAATATTGAGGCAGGGTCTTGACTGCTGTATGTAGCCGAGATTAGGCATGGTGTGAGCAGTGTAGAGGAAGCCTGGCAGGGAGGACTGGTGTGGGTAGGAGAGAAGAATCAGCACCATCACATCCAGCATGGGCAGGCTCTTGGGAGCAAGGTCCACACACTCCTCCAGCACGGTTTTGTGTGGGCTGATCCTGCTTCGGGGCAGAGGGCTGTGCTAGATGCTTCTCCAGTGGCTATTTTCTGCAAGCAGTTGTACTGATTCTGGACAGCGGAAATTCACACTTCCATGAGGCCACCAGAAAGGTGTCTGTTTTAAAATGTTTGCATTTCTCCTCATTAGTCCTCTTTTCTATATGCGAGAAGAAGAAAAAGAAAAAAAAGTCACTTTCTCCTTCCAAAAAATGCTTTTCCTAACTGGAGCCAGACAAAATCTCTTTGTAGTCCCTACTAGCAGAATACCCCCTAGTTGCCATCAGTCAAAGCCACTGCTGCGTTTTCATCCCATTCCCTCGAGACAGCCCTGCAATGCCCTCAGGATTCAGCAATAAATAACAATAGTGAAACGAGAGGGAGCCCATCACCACCCTGCGCTCGGCGTGGTCTGGTACCTGGGGCTACACCAGGTGCCTGTGTCTGAGTGTCATCCCAAACCCAGTGACGTGTTTAGGACAGAGGATCAGGGCAAAAGGGACAGCATGTCTCTTAGAAAGCAGAGACCCAACAGGCGGGCAGTGCAACCTGAGCAGTCAGGCTAGACTTTCCTAAACACAGTCCAGGAGCTAGCACAGGATGGGGACTCCAAGGGGTTTGGATGCAGCCACCTAATTTTGAAGGGTGGGAGAATGAGCCCCGATATTGCCTATTTTACTAGTCGAGATGCTGCCTCAGAGAGCTCAGAAAGTGTAAGTGCTCAAAATGGAGGCTGGTGGGTTGGTTATAATGCGTCAGCATCTTCCAGGAGCAACAGTACATTGCATTAAATAAGCTTTCAATCTGCTAGAGGAATGGAAACAGGGAGGTTCAGATGTTAAATTAGGCCACTCATTCTTAAGAGGGAAGAGAAAAACATGGGAAGACCATGAAAACAACATCTTGAGGGAATGAGCCGCCCAGCTTTCACAGCAGCCGTATAGGGAAGCAGCCCTGGGGGCCAGTTGGAAGAGGAGAGGTGCCTTCATCCCTCTTGGTGGTTTCAGATCAAAGCCGGAGCCACCTCTGCAGCAGACACCTTAACAGGAACACTTTTGGTTCAGCATGAACTGGACAAAATGCAGTGGGAGTGGGCGCTGCTGCAGAAGGAGGCTATGCAGTTGGCCACCGGTGTAGGTGTCTGGCTGTGGGGTCATCCTGGTGGGCTGTGGGTCATCTGGAGGGAGGCTGCCACATTTTCTGGTCCCTCTCCACATCCTGTGGAGAGGTGGGTCCTAGAGGTCTTGCTTATAGGCAACCCTAAGAGCCCATGGGCATTTACCGCATGGGCTGGACCTCTGGTCTCCATGCACGTCTTACAGGGAACTGTAAAAGGTAGCAGAGACAAGCCAGCCTTGGGATGGCACACTTGTGTAGAGGCCTGCAAAGGTACTGAAGAACATCTGGGGACTGACGTATGGAAACAGGGTGAAAACCACTGCCAGACAGACCCTACTCGGCCAGGTGAGACTACAGCCTGCGCTTTCAGATCAGGGAAGTGGGGGCAGATGGAGTCCATCTGGAGTGACCTGGGAGCTGCATACGAGAGACTTTTCTCTTTTTAGTGCCCTTTTTCACATGCTTTCTCAGTGGTCTCCCTCCAGCTGCTTTCAAAGGACATCCCTGGGGTGTTTCTTCATGATTTCTGAGTAAAAATTGCAAAAGGGCACTCTCTGCCTGGGCTTCTTGACTCCAGGTCTCATCTCATGGCCATGAGATGCCTGGCCTGGAGGAAACAGACGAGGCACAAGGATGAAGGGACATGCCCCAGGTGACGTGCAGGGGCACAGCCAGGATAACTTAGATACCAAAAAAACTCCCTGGGATGCAAGAGACAGACCACACCATATCTAGTCCTTTTTATTTTTACTTCTTGCTTCTGAGCTGCTTGAACCGTGGCTGTCGCTGGAAGGGCCTTTGCAGCAGCTCGGCTGCAGCTGCTGCGTTTCCCCACTGTCAGCATCGGGAGCGTGTCTCAAATCAGAAGCAGGTTTCTGTCTGGAGCTGCCGTGCTATCGCCCTGTTTCCCAAGATGACTTGGCAGCCACTAGCTTATTTCTAAGCCTTTGCTGCACCTCGTGGTAGCTCCTCCTTCCTACCTCAGCGGTGGATGACAAGCAGCTTTCTAAAAGAGCAACTTCCCTTTTCATAGGAAGTGAAGCTCGCTTAGCGAAGAGAGGTCAGGTACCTCAGATGTGCTCTCCACCAAAGGATGAGCCCCTGCCCTAAAGCTCAAAGCACTCCAGCTAACCCTGAAGCTGTCCTCTCCTTCCCCAGCCACAACCTGACCGCCTCCATCTCTCTCCCCTGCCCTTAGCTGGAGGAGAACTGAGCAGGCAAAATGCAAGCCGGCAAGGGAGAAGGTTGATGAATCTACAAGGGCTTCCTCATTTCTGTATCTCCTTGGTATGCAAACGGCAGGCCTGACTCTGCAGCACACTTGGCTGAGGGGTGATGGGGTGGGTGTCTGTCCTGGCTGTCTTCAGAGTCACCCTGTGCTGACCCTCTAGCGTAAGAGGCATGGCGTGACCCCCAAGCACTTGCAGACCCCTGCTTATGGCCCAGACAGCCTAGCAGCTCTCCATGCGGTTTTCTTCCTTTGTCAGGAGCACCAGAGCAGTTGCAGAGCCATGGCTGATTTCCACGCCGTGCATCCCATGGGGGTTTACCAGGAGGGCACTTCACTGCCCCACAAGCAGTGCTGGGGCGTCAGGCACGTGCATCCTGGGGCAGCTGCTCCCATCTCACACAGCATCATGTCCTCAGCCAACCTCGTCTTGTCCTTGGGTCTTATGGCTGGTAAAGGTCCTCTGCCTTGAACTCAGCTTAGATCTGCTCCGCCAAGCCTTTCCTCCTGTAAACAACATCACCAGCGTGTGAGCGACCTTTAGGTTGTGCATCACACTTGGCAGATGTCGGCTTGTGTTTGTCCTTCTCAGTGAGGGCAGCTGAAGTGCAAACTATGTGAGGTCATTCGAGCCTCGAGCTGGCTGAGACCAAGAGTTCCTTCCCTCCTGCTGCCTCATATAACACAAAAATGACGTCATGCAATTACCCACAGAGGTTTACATGGTGGTTCTTGGGGGCCTTATCTCTGCAACAGCTTAAGAAAATACTTTGAAAACACCCCAGAGAAGCCAGCTCTTTATGCACCCTACGGGAAGCCTCAGGAGTCTGTAGAAACAAATCCTGCTTCTTATACAACATTTATCTCCTAAGACAGAGGTGTTTCAGTCTCCCTGTTGAACATGCTGAGGCAGAATGAGAAAGTCACTTCCTCAGAGTCACCCACAAGTCCCTGTCCAGGTCTTCATTTGTTTGACCACGCTGCTACGGTTGAGTAGGTTCATAGAGGGTTGGGGCTCACTGGGAGAAGATGCATTTCATCTGAAAAAGGTCTTTTTTTAATCACAGAAAGGAAAGATCGTTGCAAAGCCAGTTTGTTCAGCTGCTTCCTAAAATTTAGTGGTTTGCATAGTGGAAACACAATCCATTCACAGTCGTTGTAGCTGGTTTTAATGACAGCTGTTAATAGCCTGTGGGTTTTGCTGGGTTTTGTGTCTGGATTCTCTTTGGGTTTCTCGCCTTCCTCACTGCTATTTTCATTGGCCAGGTTGTCTGGGAAGTGCAACTCCCACCCCCTCCCAGATGATCATTTTTATATTTAAAATAGAGCAAGGAATCCTTGGGGGGAGAAAAGAGTCAGTTCTGACACAAAGACCTGATTAAAAAAAAGAAAGCCCATTAAAAGCGTTTGCAAAATCAGGCTGCTCCTGCAATCTGGGGGGTGTAACATTCAAAGCAGTCGGTCCCATGGATGGTGTGGACGTGGTGGGAGCCAGAGGTCTCTAACAGAGAAATTCTGCAAGGGCCGTCAGCCCCATGGAGCATCTGTCATGGGTCGGACCAGTGGTTCGTCCGTCCTCGGATCGTGTCTCCAGGAGCAGCTGCGTAGGAAGCAGGCAAGTAGGGAACATCCCACCCCCATCCACATTCCCCTGAGGGTGGGGAGAAGCCCAGCAGGTTTTTCTCTATCCTCTTCCTCTCACCCATCCCTCCTTCACGTGATGCCCCCCCTGCCCTCTTTCCCTTCCCCAAGATCCGTGGGGTAGAGAGATGATGAGGGCACTACCCAGCGGCTGCTAAGATCGAGCCCCGAGGGATGGTTTGCAGGGATGCTGTTCCCTTGGTTTACTGCAAAAGGAGAGGAGGACAAATAAGTGCCAGGCGTGTACACCCTGGTACTCCCATCCTCCCCTGTCCCCTCAGGGCCTGGAGGGGGAAGAGAGAGTGTATGTGTGGGGAAGGCTGGCCAGAGCTGGACACAGCTGTGATGAGTAGGGGAAGCGCTCTGGCATCCAGTAGCTATTTCTGACATGCGGTTGGAGGTGTTCAGGTGGGGAATTGGAGATGTACATCTTTCCCTACAGCCCTTTGCCTCATCTGAGGATGGTGGGAGGGAGCATCATTCCATCTGAGACCCGACTCAAGGAGGGGATCTCTGACAGCATCGAATGCCTGAGCACCACCAGCCTGCCACCAGCTTCATTGCTCCTCTTGGGTCATGGCTAAGGGGTCCTACAAAATGCCATCCTCTTGCTAGGAAAAGGCAGCCTCTGGGATGCAGGGCCTCCAGGAAGGGCCTTTTCCAGGGCAGAAATGTGGGTGGCCACACGTAGAGGTGTGGAGGAACACCCCATCCATCTCCTCATGTTCCCAGGGCTATGAGGGCCAGGACCTCCCCACATCCCTACAGACCACCGTGATGTGCCCTCAAAGTGCTGTGAAACAGAGCATCAGGCACTCTGGCCAAGTGAGCATGGCCTGTGCCCACTTCCATAGGACTTAGATGTCAGATAGGGGTGGCCTGCAGAGAGGATTTCTCCCTGCTGTGCTCCAACTCACCCATAGCGCATCCACAAGTTTGGCCCACACCCGCGTTGGGCAGCAGATAGATTTGAGTTGAAATTTGGGTTGAAATTCCAGCCACCGCAGCAATTGCCGTCGAGCAATGCAGCTTCGTGATAAAACCTCTCACACCTGAAGAACCCCAGAGATGCCCCAGGTACCCAAAGAGATGTGCCTACTAATCCTGGCCCCATCCTCCTTCTTCCCCCCTCCAGTGCATCCCACCTCCCTGTGCTGCAAGACCTCAGGTCCTGCAGAGCCATTCCCAGCAGACGTCCCACTTGGCTGATGCAACGCCTGGGGTGAGCTCATGAGGAAAGCATGTTTAAGGGAGGTGGGATAAGCAGTCTGCCCTCCTGCTCTTCCCCCCTCCCCAGGACCCTGAGCCCTGGCTCGCTTCCTGGCCCACAGCCTCTTGCAGCTCAGCCAAGCATCTGCCAGGTTCCAGCAGGGCGCGATGCTCAATGTAAGCAGCCATTTTTCCTCCAGACAGATGTTTTGATTAGTGAATGACCACTCTGGCAACAGGCGGCTGTTTTCTACTTCTGGAGAGAGCAAGAAGCTTTTATTATCTTTTTTTTTTTTTTTCTTCCCCCCTCTGTCAAGAAACTTTTTGCATCTGCTTAAACTCAGGGTCCTGGAAATCTGTGCGCTCCCACCCCCCAGCTTTCTTCCATGGGGTATTCCAGCTCTTCAGAAAGTCCTGAAACAGATTTTCTGCTTGGTTTGTTTGCTTGGGCCAGGTTCTCCTTCAAAGCATGGCCTAAGAAAGACGGTAGATTCAGGGCAGACTTAAGTTGCAATGGAAATGGCAAGCTGGCTAGGATTGCAGCAGGAGATCCCAAAATAAGCCAACGGGCTCCAATCTCATTTCTGCAATGTGTACCCCTCACCAAGGGATAAATTGCAGGATCACAGAGCTCCTGGATTTGTCCTCTGGCTGCCCTGGGCTGGCAAGGGACAAACATTGCCAAGACCAGTTTGGCCACACTGGCTGTGCTCGAGACTGGGACCTGCAGCAGCACAACACCAACATTAGCACCTCACCAGCATTAGCTGGAGAGCCTGGCTGCTCCTGGGGGTTGCCTTTCATGCTGCCTCAAAGACCTTTTACACAGGCCAGAGTGTTTGAAAGAGGCCTCAATGCAAGCACAAATACAACTTGGTGTATTTATCCAACAAGGACAAGGACTGGATGGGATCTGAACATTGCCAGTAGGATATTCCCAGTTCTCCAGCAAAGATGCAACATGCAAGCCAGACATCTGCTTCACTCCCCAGCAAAAAACATGATGCTTCTTGCTCCGGGCTCTCCAGCTCTTCATGGGGACTTTCTGCATTGCTGTAATTCCTCCTCACACAGCCTGGTCGTACTGAGCGGCAGCTTTTGGCTCTGAAAGTCCCCCTGACGTTAGCTGGAGACCCAGTACTGTGAATATCATCACAGGAGGGCTCGCTGCTCGCCCACTTGCAGGGATGGGTCTTCAGCAAGACTTTGGCCACTGTGTCCTGGAGAACGGTGGTCGTAGCCTCCACCTTCTGCCTCTGGGAAAGACTTTCTGCAAGGTCAATGCTGTTTGGTCACAGCACACTTGTTTGTAGCTGTCTTCTAACCACCTCCTAGCAACAAAGCCGCTAATCATTTAAAAAAAAAAAGGTAAAAAGAACTTGACCAAAACCCAGCAAAAGTAGAAAACAGTCACATTAGAAAACGCTTTGGTAGCAAATCTTCGTTCCTATTTAAGTAGCTGATCTCACCAAGATCTTCAGTAATTCTCTGGGTTTGTGTCTTGCAAAGCAATGCAAGGGTGCCAGGTCGGGAAATGTATTGAAGAGCTATTTTATTGAGGAAAAAGAGAATTTAATGCACCTGGGATGCGCCTAGAACTGGAGGCAATTTTTTTTTCTACTGAATTTTTTTGCTCCTCGCTGATGCAAAAATGCAAATCTGGAATACTTAAATTATTGTATCCAAAGTGAGTTGATTTCAGCAATTCTTTCTGGAAGGGGGAGGACTTGCAAAGAGATATTCAGCATTTAAAACCTTTCCTAATTGGCTATATCTGCATTTTCAAAGTAATTTTTTCAGGGTTTTTAATGCCATTTCCTTTTAAAATGTGTTTTCTTAAAAAAGACGTACTGAAGTTTTAAAATGACGTGAAATATCTAATCTTGGTGAACTATGAAAACACTTTGTTGGACCCACCCTAGAATCTGAATGGAAAGGGGGCTCATTTTGTGATTTCACTGGGCTTGGGGGGGGTTTTGGAGCTGCCCTCACAGTGAAACACTATTGGCTTACTCGGGTCTTAACCTATTTTTCCATGGCACAGTTTCATGGGGGTGAGGCAAATGATGAGCCGAGACTTCTGCTTTTCTGCTACATTCTGTCTTGTTTTTTCCCCGCACCCGCCCATGCAATCCCAAGGCCGTTTATCTGTGTCATCCACATCCCTGTTGCAGAAGACATTGCTGCATTTACATCAGAAACAACTTTTGAGCTCCCTTGCTCTGGTAGCGGAAACCAGCCAACCGCAGTAGATGGTGCGCCCATGGTGCAGGGCTGCTTACCGTAAAGATGAGATGGGCAATAAGCCCATGCTTGCAGTGCCTGGCTTAGACCGGGTACCTCCATCCTACCTTCTGATCTGCTGCAACAAAAGGGGTACGTGCATCCAGCAGGTCCAATTCGACACCGTCCTGTTTGCTTTAGCCCACCCTGGGCACTCAAAACAGGCCAAACACAGGTGCAAGGCAGGTCTCCAAACCCTGTGGTTAGCAAACACTTGTGTCCATCTCTACCGGGCCTTGGTCCCCCTGGAGTTCCAGGTTCAGCTTGATGGGTTTCTCCTGTAGGGTACGTTCTCCAATCCTCTTTGAAGATAGGGGAGCGATAGGACATTTAGTCACATTCGTTCCTCTCTACCACAAAGAAGTCATCTAAACGCCAGTAAAAGCATTGCTGGAGCAGGGCCTTGTGGTGGGATCTTCAGAAGACCTCCCCTTGGCCCATTGACGCTGGAACATCTGTACCTGCATCCAGCTCTCGCTAGCCAAAATGTCACCTCAACTGCCCCTCTGAAGGCTACTAAAATTATCTTCTGTTGTCCTACAACAGAGGACACACAGCATGTTTTAGAGGTCCTATACAAGCATCCAGTGTGCCTGTGACCTATATGTCTGTCCCACACGCGTTCAGAGCTGGATGCTACACGGAGCTCACCGTCCTTGTGTCTATTGACTTCTTCAGCAAAGGCTTGCTTGACTCTCCCAGGAAGACTTCTGCATCAAATGTTTTTACTCAAAACTTCTCAGCAGCTAAGCTGGACTATTTTTTGCTAAAGCTTTTCAAGCATATTGAAAAATTTTGTGTTGCCTTAAGATTTTTTTGTTCAGTTTTTGATTTCTAGTTGCTTTAAAAAGAACTTGTTTTATAAATCTTCTTTTTTTGAACTTGAGTAAAGTTGAGAAAATGAGTTTCCCCACTCTCAGTTATTAAAAATAAACAAACATTTTTAGATGTGAAAAACTGTAAATTCACAAAAGGAAATTTTCATGCTTTTCTGAGTTACTGTTTTCTCCCCAGTGCTCTTTTCCACTGTGAAAAAAACAAAAAAACAACAAAAAATGGCTGGAGAACTATCAGTTACTTTTCTCAATATATTTTTTTGAAGCTAATTTTAAAAAACATTGATCAGAAGCAGAAACACTGTGGAACAATGTACATTCCACTCAGCTACCTTTTTTTAGAAAAGAAAAAATTACTTTTTAAAAAATGAAAACTCCACCAGCTGTGGGCTGGGAGCTCAGCAGCAGCTCGCCGCATCTGACAACATTTGTCTGCGGCACTATTTTGGGATTTTGTATAGCACCTATCGGCATGAAGGAAGGTCACGCTGGCTGCCGAAGGCCGCAGAGGCAACCTGGAAAGTGCGAAGGGTGGATTTCGTAGGGACTGTGAACGCCTAAAGCAGTGCTGACGTCTTTTGTGTGTGGGTGGGAGCGAGTGACCTTTGTGGGAGACTTCGCCAGTTCCATTTCCCACCCGTGCTGGGACCTGCTGTTCGCTTCTCTGTGCTGCTTTGCACGCATGTGTCTTCGACATACGCATGCGGGGAGAAAGCTCAGTTTGTGCAAACGTGCAGAGAGGTGTTTCCAGTCTCAGCGTGGCACAGAAGGGGTTGCAATGCCCCCGTGGACACAAGAGCACCATGGGGAGATGCACAGGTTAGAGCATGGTCCCTGCTCCCAATACACCCTGTCAGATCAGTTGGGATGGCCACAAGCCCCTGATGGGACTTGCTGATGTTGACCTTCCTCCATGCCCTTTCCCACTCTGCCCCACCAGTGCTGTCACTGAGAGCAACTTGAAACCCCAAAAGGTGCATCGACGTGGTTGGTCCATCAATCCTCTCGTAAGATCATCCTGGTGACATGACTGGTGGTCAAAGCATATTGCTGACTCATGCTAATGTCTCACTTCCCCTAACTCTGCCAAAAAGACAGCAGTTGCCACGTCTGTATCTCCCATTCGGGAGCAGAGTATGTCAAAGACCCCGAGATGCTCCAGTGAGATAGTAAGAAGGACCGTAGATATATGTCGAACATGTAGGTAGACTTTGTGCCTTTCATGGTTGGTAATTAGTGGTATCTAAAACTTGTCGATCATCCAGCCTTGACTTAATATGATACCTTGCGGTTCCCCGGGTGAAAAGGGAATTCCAGCTACTCTCACTTACTATCCTGGCAAATAACACCACTGAGAATCAGAAATCCTGCCACAAAGTTGTCTTCCACCAATTTGCAAGTGGAAGAGCGGGAAAAGCTCACTTAAAAAATCATGTGTCATTGCACGACAACCAGACCTTCTGAGCAAAGCAAACCCTGGTTGCAACCTGGAAGGGAGGCTGCCGAATTAAAATGAACTTGCTGTAGGAAATGCTGTGGCTCATTCAGTGGTCGAAACTTCCCCTCCAACCGTGTTGTCAGTGCCTGGAGCAGTGCTGAGACCTGGGTACAGATGGATGGGCCATCTGTAAACTTGGGTCAAAGAAAAGCTCAGAGAAGTTTGGATGGTGGAAAACTTCTGATTGGGGGGAAAAATGTGTATTGGGCTATCCTGAAATATTTCACCAATTCCTTCCATTTTGCTCACTTTATCAGTGAAAATAAAAATGAGGCAGAAGGGAGAAGACATTTCAAAAAAACCCCACCTTAAAATATTGGGATGGCTCTGTTAGAAACCTCATTTCAGAGTCCCAGTTTTTGAAATATTAGATACATGCTAGAAAGCAAAAAAAGTTGCTTTTACTGGCATATTTTTTTCACGCAAGTCTGGTTTGCTGGAAGCTTTTTTGAACACATCTGTTGGAGTCTGACTATCACGACACAGCACCAGACTGACATTTGGGGGAACTGACTAACCACATTGGTCCCTGGGCCTCCAGTCCCCGATCCTCCATGTTCATAGTAGACTTTGAGGTATTTTGGCAAGAATAGGAGCCAACATGTCTTTGCTCAGCTACGAGTATTCAGGGTTTGGGTTGTTTGGGGTTTTTTTGGACATGTAGCCCACACCTTTCAATGCCGTTGGTTCAAAGCAGTGGCTGGGGCAGACTATGGTGCTGGACGGTGTAGATAGCTTATACGCTCGTGGCAACAGCACTTCAGTAACGCTGGCTTCAGCTGCTCACTACTTTTTCAGGGGGCTGAGCAGGCTGACTTTGCCATGGTTTGGCTATCTTGGCTACCCAGCCCAGTATTATGCTAGAATTATTGACCAGAGCTGAAACTACATTTCTGGGCTCCAAGTTAAACAAGCCCTCAAGCATAAGTGTGGAAACCCCAGCGTGAACCAGAGGATAGTCCCCGGAGAGGGTTTGATTCATTTGTGTCTGGTGATCCTTGAGGTATCCAGGAGGTCTGCACACGGGGTTGGGAAACATAATCCACGATGTATGGGAGACCCACACCTTGTGAGAACCCAGAGCACATCAAAAGGTACTAGGGCATTGCAGATGGACAACCAAGTCAAGCACTAGGCCCACACTTTACAGGCAGGATGGATGCGAGCTACACCATATTTGACTCCCTAAGCTTCTTGCAGTCCTCCAAAGCGTCGCATGAGGTTCCATGCCTTCGTGGACAAGCTGAGTGTGTGTCTGTGCTGCTTAAGCATGAGGAACAGTGGGACTGGTACCATGCAGATAGCTACTGCATCCGTGTGCTGCTCTTGCTGCATGGGAGGGACATGACCTATGGAAAGCACTGAGCAGCACGAGTATGGCTCGTTCTTGGTCCGGGGACTACGTGACCCTCTTGAAGCCCTGGTACACCTGAACAGCTCAGCACAGGGATATTCCCCAGGATCTCCAGCAGTGCATGCATGTGGCATCACTCAGCTCTGAAGCAAGTCTGCTCAATGCCAGCTGGGGGTCTCTGCATTGGAGAGGGGACATATCCAAAGCAGTCATTTGTGCCCATTTTTTTCTGGTGACTTACAGTGTCTGTCTGAGCCTCATCTGCAAAGTGTGAAACACCAGAGCTGTGTGGGAACAGAAACTATGGGGTTCACAAAGTCCAAGCTAGCAGGAGGACTGTAGATGGGATGATTTTAGACTCTTCTCTCCACTGTCCCATTGCTCTGCATCCTCATCTTCTCCAACTTGTTCTTCATGAACGAGAAGATTGTTTTGTCCCTCAGTGCCTGCCCTTTTCCCCAAGAGCATTCTCATTAAAAAGTAATTTCTGGTCTTTCTTCCAGGATGGGGTTGCTCGGGAGCAAAAATCAGCTGACATCCAATGAGAAACACACTTTTGGAAGCAACCCAAAAAACAAGAGTAAACCTCCTCCCGCCCCACCCAAGGTAAGCCTGCGGTTTTGTGTCTTTTCGGGATCCTCCAGAGCTCAGTTAGTGTCTGGAGTGATGCAGGCAATACTTGTGTGTGCCAGCAGGAACTTGAGTACTTCTGTTTCCTAAAATTTGGTCACCAATCAGGAAATGTTGTTCAAAGGGCAGGAGACAAATGTTTATGCCTGGCTTCCCCCCATGAGCTTCTTAATATGGAGTGAACTGTTCAATCAACCCTTTCTTGCTCTGGGTTTTTGATCTGTCAAAAAGGATGCCATTTTCTCTTCGGAGATATCTGATGGCCGTGAATTGTCTGAGTGGGCTAGGGATGGTGGTGGTCTGAAAGGCTATGTGATGTTGAGCCTGGCACAATTATTTGCATGGGCTGGACTGGAGAGCAGGGCAGGAGACAGGGAGAGGAGGTGCAGAGGCCACTGCCGTGTGTGCCCTGCATGGCTTGGACACAAGTCTTCCAAGCTGATCCTCATATCTTTTAGACAGGGCTGCTGCCCTCAGCGCTCTGCAACCCAAGCTGATGCTGCTGACTTGCAAATGGCACAAAGATGGGTCAGATTCAGGCTAAGATTCAAAATTGCAAACCGCAATGGAAACTTTATGATCAGAGAGAACAACAGGTTCACTAAAGAGCATCTACAGCTAATCTGTGTTGGAGTGGGCTGAGAATGAGGAATGCTGAGCATCTGCTGCTCCCTTTGAATTCATACGGCCTCTGCTTGCATGGACACAGATGAGTAAGACACTGGGTCAGGATTTAGGAGACCTCAAATGACAAACTCCTTGCTTAAACTTTGGAAATCACTGTCTGTCTGTCTGTTGCTGTACAGAGGACATGAAGTTGTTTTCTCTTTTCTTGCCCTTGTCAGCACTGCATCCAGCAGCCAGCACAAGAGCAACTCTAGGTGCAACCGTCATGTGAAAACCATCTCGGGTCTTGAGCTCTGAGAGGGGGGAGGAACTGCCTATCATTGCTTTTGATGACAAGTGGAGATGTTTTTCACTCCTTTAGTTTCATTTCTGAGTTCTCCCATGGTTATGAAGTCCAGTTTTCATGACAGCAGATGTCAGATTGACCAAGAAGATGTTCTTTCCCTAAATTTCTCTCCAGCTCACTGGAGAGAAGCTGCTATCAGTGCAAATATAGTATCAATCACTTTCTGACACTCATTTTTTTGCCATGGGCACTAAGCTCTCACATGTCAGGGGAAGTCCATATTTCTTTCAGTTAAATTAGAAAGAGCAGTGGGTGAGCAGCTCTCCCACCCCACACTGCTGCTAAGTAGGAGCCAAAGGGTGGCGTGGACAGACAATACTAGATGTTTTTAATTCAGCGTCTGTAGTTCGCTCCTTTTCCACATGTATAAAAATAAGTGGCAGTGGTCAAACACCCACTATAGTCACTAGGTACTGTACCTTGGACTGATCACAGGACTGGCATTTGAAGTTGGGCAGAGGCCAACAGAGCCCACCGGGCCATTTCCATAATACTAAACTCTTAGCCCACAAAACAAGGTGGTTGCATCCCAGCTGCTGATTAGGAGTGGTCTATGACCAGTTGGCCACTCTCAGGGTCTGGGCCAAACCAAACTAGGGACCATGTCAACATTTTAAAAGTGTGCCTAGGTGAGCTGCAGTACCTTCCTGCTGTTTAATTTGCTAATATAGTCACTGCCTCCGTTTTTGAAACATATCCCTGAGCAAAGGATATTCCATGAGCCTTGGGACAATTATGGCAACGAGTATCCCCGGTTTTCTGCTTCAAATAATATTGCAATTGTCATTTCTCAGTGTGACCATTCATGTCTCATCCCCCATTGATCTGAAATCTGGCATCAGTGAACAAGAGTTAGACAGACCAGGGTCTAAATGAGTGGGTAGCAGATTTATGCTTTTATTCAGAGGGGAGCCAGGGATTATTCAAGCTGACAGTTAAGACAGCTATGAACACATCATGGCAAAATGTGCTAAAGCCATCACAACACGTACGGAGCCAGATGCAGGGGCTGTTGACTGACTACTGTGGGCTCTGGATCAGACTCCCACTCATCTGTGAAGCTGAGAGCAGGTTTCCCTGCAAACACAGCAAAGTAATAAATGTCTTATTTTTTCTTTTTATTTCTATCAAAGGGCAGACAATTTATCAGCATCCCTCATCTAAACCAAGCCTCTGTGCAAGGTAAGATTCTTAGCTCAATTGCTGTTTTCTTTTCCTTCCCATGGGGTTTTGCAAGGTGATGGTCCCCCAACAGCAGGTCTTGAGAACAAGCCGTCATGTCACAGGCGTGCGGTTTCTGTATCTTTAGCATTGCCAGGCAGGGAGTTTATCAGTGCGTTTTTGAAGATTCAGTTTACATCACTAACTGCTCGTAGCTGCCAGTTTCCCCTGCTCATCAAAGAAATTAAGAGGGAAAAGCAGTCCTTCTTCATTGGTTGAGCAAAGTGAGATCTGAGACATCAACTGCATGAGATTTCTGTCTGCTGCCCTGTCTGCAGCATGACAACTTGTGGAGCTATATCCAGTTAGCTGAAAGTTTCAGAGGAAACAGCAGGCATCAGAGAGCCCAGAGGACTACAAAGAGAATGAGAAGAAAGAAAAGAGTATAAAATAAGATGCACAGAGCTCCTGCTTGGAGAATGTTTGTTGGTTTCATCCAACTCTGCAATTATCTGCGGGTCGCAGGTGGCATTTGGTAGATGATTGCCTTTTAGCAGGAAGCCCTCTGCTACCTCTGCCCAGCCTCTGACAGTCACTTGTATATATTTCTGTCAAAGAAGTTTCCCAGATTAAGGACAGAGAGAGAGAGAGAGAGAATTAGAAGAGGGAAAAAAATAAGAGGAAGCTGGAAGAAAGCAGTTAGCAACACACAAAAGTTCCTCACGTAGGCAAAAGCATAGGATTAGGGGAGACAGGGCATGAGGAAAGAAAAAAGTGGGGTGACAAATAAATAGGATGGGTGGAACAGCAGACCTAGGTCCTCACGGTCTCATGGATGATGATGGAGGGTCTCTGCCGTGGGGCAGACAGAGAAAATCCTGCAACGTCAAAATATTCTTCAAAACTGACATTTGTTACGGAGATCAAATTTGTGGGAGGTGTAGCTCTTCAACCATGTGAATCGGGGTGCGTTTTCACGGAAGTACCATTTTTCCAGGAACCATGCTTTCTCTTGCAAAATTGTTTTCATGGCACGTTTCCAACCATGCTCTCCTACCTCCACAACTGAGCAGACATCACCAGTTTTTCACGGGGTTTTTATCAACCTTCTCACTCTGGTGAGAAGCAGAACAGAAGCTATCATCAGGGAGGCGGCTTTTACTTCTGCTTCATGCCAGAAGGCAGAAGTGGAAAGATGCTAAAAAATGCATTAAGTACCATGTTAGCCATTTTCAGCTCTGAAAAATATTTTGGTTTGTTAGGTTCAGTTCCAGTTTTGGAGGAATATTCACACTGACACTCTGGGGAACTTCTTATTTTTCTCTACCGGTGCCTGAGTTTCCAGAAATGATGTTATGTCTGGCTCTGTCCTGTGTAGCAAAATGGGCTGATAGGAACCATGCAAGATATTTGAGATGAGATAACTGAAATGTTCTCATGAAAGAAGGCAATTCAAGTGAATTGATAGAGAAAGCACAAAATCCAGGCAATTCAATCATATAAAAAAATCAAAGAGCTGAATTACATCCTGTGGGAGCACTTCAAATTCAGTCAAGCAAAATTGTTGACTATGGAAGTGTGGCATGTAATATAAAACTAAAGCCTTTTTTTCCTTGTTTGGGTTTTTTTTTGCATTTTTTTGCATTCCTTGCATTTTGATTTTTTTTTTTTTTCCTGATCTCGGTGTTGTGCAACTTGTTTCACAGTTTCAAGCTTTCACACCACTGCCTTGGAAATCATTTATTTATTTATTTATTGTTAACAAAAGCCTAAATTCCTCCTGACATTATTTATCTTAATGGAAGTAACACAAAGGCAGGCAAGGAGTGCATAACTCTGGACTCAACTGCAGTGTTGGCAGCATCACCAATCCACTTTTCACTTGGGGTGGGTTCTTCCATCGTGTCTCATTCATTTTAACGTGGTTGCCTAAGCATTCATGATGTCTTTAAGGTCGGTTCTAGATCTCAATGGAGTCAAAATTTACCTTTAATTCTGCACTTCTAAAGCCCCCAGTACAGCAAAGTCCTGGCCCATGATGGTGGTCCCCAAACCAACAGCTCCATTGCTACAGCTGCTGCTATTCGCTTGCATTGGATAGATAAGACAGAGCAGATAGGTAGAATAACCCCTGCCCTTGTCCTGCCAGCTGCTCACAGCTGGATTTATATACTACAGATGGAGAGAGCTGGTCGTTTTGGGTGCTTGTCCTCAGGCATTATAATAACCTGCGACTGCACAAAGAATCGGTCTCTCTGCGAGGTCATTTTCTGATTGAGGAACTGCAACTTTTTCCACCTCTTCGCTTGCTTTTGGCTAACCATAATATGAATAGGACTGATTTTCAGGGGGTAGGACCTTAGTGTGCTCTGGGAATTGAGGTCTTTTGAGGCATCTCAAGATTAGCGTCAAAGCTCTTAGTCGTTTTTATTGTTGTTCCTTAAATATGGATTTGAGTTTGAAAGGAATGCTGCCAGAAACATGGTTTTGAGCTTAATTGGGAAAAGGAGGGGTTGTTTCGACTTAAAAGGCTGACTTCTCAATGAGAAACTAAAACTTCTCATCAAAAATGGGCATTGCCAATCAAAAGGAAGAGGGGGAAGGAAGGTGAGAGGAAATTGCCCCAAAAGTTCAGATTTCCTAATAAAAAAGTTATGAGTTTAGGTCTGACATGATTTTATGAGGAAAGCAGAAATTATCTGCGAAAACATTCACTGTGACAAAACACAGTGCAGAAAGGTATTTGGCAGAAAGCACTCTCGCAGTGTCCCTGGATGTCCCAGGAGACATCTCCCATGCTGTCACACCTGGGCTTGCTGACCAGCTGGGAGATGAAACACTCCCAGCCCGTAGTCTTCTGCATCTCCACCAACGGGATCTAATGATGTTCCTCTTGGTGACAGCAGCAATGAGGCCGCTGTGCCACCAGCAGCTGTGTGTTTTGAAGGCATCCTTTTCTAGCACATGTTTACCTTGGTGAACCAGCCCATGCCATGCTGAAACGGAAAGCTGGACCCGTTTTCAGCAGCAGTAACTCATAGCTCAGTGCACCCAGCCGGCCATGGGCTGAGAGTTGTCATTTACCCCATGACGGCTCTAAACCAACTGATGGTCCTCTGCGGGACCCTGGCACAGTCTCAGCCCGGCTCCGTAGCCATGAGGCGGTTGCAAAGACCTTCCATTCATGACGGGGCAGCGGTGGAAAGACTGGTTGAATCATTTCTATGAAGCCATCAAACTGGCACTCAGCCTATGCAAACTGAGCTGGTATCTAACTTTCCTGACAGCAACTCTGAGCCAAGATGTATTTGGCTCGCAATCAAAGTCTCTGGGCTGCTAGCATTATCTGCGAAGCAGTCACTCCTGGCAGCCCCGACGGCTTCTCTGCTGTAGAGTCACTCATGGCCTAACTTGATCAAATAGGCCAAGAAAGTGTTATCGACGCTGTTTCTCAGTGGGGTGACAGACTCAGAGACAGGAAGAGTCACTTTCATCATGAGACGGCAAGTCTGGCTGGCTTGAGCAGAGCGCGCTTTTCTTCTGGTTCACTTAAATGTGCAGTTTTTCTCAGCACCTGTGTTGAGAAGGGGATAAGAGATGATCATAATTTTTTTTTGGCATATAAAACCTGTTTGTCCTTGCTATATTTGCTCTTTTTCTTTCTCCCTCTCTGCTTTTCGTTTTTCGTTTCGTTTATTTGTACTTATGTCAGTTGCTTCAAGATCAAAACTACATTTTTCATTTTATTTTGTGGAATACACAGCCACTCTGTGCTTGAAGGTGTTTACATATTTGCTTCTATTTTTCAAAGCAAAAGTGTGACCACTGCATTATTTCACTTTCAAGAGGAGCACGATGGTGCACGTGGATGAGCGTGTTTGTTGTGGACACCTTCCAGTAGGCACATGCCCCAAAAACCTTTCATGTCAGAGAAGCTGTGTGATAACAACTTTCTCAAGGAGGCAACAAGCGTTCGGGTGCATTGCTAATGCCAAACACTTTGACATCCCTCAAGGGGAAGCCCCCAACCGTGCAAGCCATTTTAAGACTTCAAAGCATTCTCCCTTGTGACTGATCATCCTTTTCCCCATACGTAGGAAAGAGTGAGGCTCTGCTGAAACCTCTCATGGATCTCCAAGTTCCTCCTCACAAGCCTGAAGGGAACTGCTCAGGGCTTTGGTTTACAAAGCTACATTTCCTCCCACGCTGACCCTTTCTCCTTCCTCCTCTCCAATAAATCGCCAGCAGAGCAGCAGCCAGGCCTTGCACAGACACAAAACCCAAGTTGCCCCAGAGACATGTTATCTTGCGATGACAAAGGGCCAGTCTGGCTCTCTTGCTGGTGGCATTATTTGAAAAGGTCACACAGACACTGTGGCTTGACAGTCTGTTTTGAAAAATGCTAATAATAGACCGTCCATCGCTCTCGGTGCATTAATTAGGCTGTGTACAAGATAAAACCTTTCTGCAGCAAGTGATCTCCTTTTCTTTTTCTCTTTCTCTTTTTTTTCTTTCTTTTCCTCTTTCTTTTTCTTTTTCTTTTCCTCTTTCTTTTTCTTTTTTTTTCTTTTTCACCATTGTGTTTTGGTTCGATTTTTCTGTTTGTCTGCGTGTGCTGATCCTCTTTATAAAGTTTGATCTGCCCCAAAATAGCTGCTCATTTCTGCTTCAGTAGCTGCGAGCCTGTAGAGCACATGTGAACGGTTGCACAACATCTCCGAGAGTAGCACCGGCACAACCCGGGCATGCAAAGGTAGCGATTCAGCTCCAGCCCACAGAGATCTGCCCCGGGGTGGGTTAGCAGCCTCACAGCACACGTACCAGGCAGCAGCTTTGCCACGCACAGCACGGCTCGCATGCACCAGAGAGCGAAAGTTCATTTTGCCGTGCCAAAACCTGGGCTCGGCCAACATGGCTGGAGTAAAAGCGATGTGGTAGGGTAGGGGATGGGGTTGCAGACTTGCTCACAGCCTCGGTCCAGGTGGGTTGCAAGTGAAATGGGAGACACAGAGCACCGGTTTTGTGGTCTGGAGCATCTAAAGTGCATTGGGGCCAGGGAGGGGGAAGGGGATCCTGGAGCACCCACCACCCCCGTGGGATTTTCAGCCGAGCAGAGCAGCCGGGTGCTATAGAGGTGCCGGGTCGAAAGCAGCAGCGTGACTTAAACGTGGTGGCACTACCTTCAAGGAATAGTGTGTAAAAGGGATGGCAAGATAGAGGCTGAGTCGAGAGCATCTGGAGGGAGAGTTAAATCCTAGCAATGGGCTCGAATAACAGAAACTGAGATGAATTTATACCTTTTTCAATCAAGAAAGCCTCATCTTTTTGAGTTAAATCCCAGAGCCACCCTTGGAAATGTTGCTACAGCAGTTTTCATTTACCACTGTGTAAAACTCAGGCCAAACACTGACAGGTTATTTATGACCCTTCTTATTCCACACAAACCCTTTTTTCTTGTTGACACACTGGGTTTTGTGGATAGGGGGATCTGGAGTGCTTTAAAAACACATACACAGGAAACACTTGGGTGAATCAGTGTTAGTCCCCGAGCAGAAGTTGTGGTTGGCAGGAAAGCTGGGTTGGTGGAAAACTTGGCTTTTGGGGGACGGGGGGCGGGGGGGTGAGTGCCCCTGTGTGTGGGGGTGTGAAATGCCCCACCATACACCTGGGTGCGTATCACCCCCTTGACAGGGAACTGGCTGGATTTAATGGTGCTGCTTCTTCTTGCAGATAACTTGGTTGTGATTGCACTGTACGATTTTCCTGCCTCAAGTGACCGTGACCTGCAGCTGGTCAAGGGGGAAAAACTCCAAGTCCTCTCCAAGTAAGTGACCTGCTGCCAGAGGGAGGTTCAAAGATGAGTATGGTGAGGCTGGGAAAGGGGAGACCTCGGGGTCAGACACCAATTTGCAGCTGACCAGAGCTGAGTCTGTGCCTTAGCTTTGCTCCAAAGCATGACTCCGGGTACCCTCTTCTCTCTGCAAGGTGGAGAAAGTGACACTTCCGTGCCTTCCTTGGGTTATGGATACTTTGGGGTCAAGTAGTGTCCCTGCCTGGATACGACTGGGACCGTCTTCACTGCCGGTGCCCGTGGGCGCAGAAGTAGCATAAATAACAACAACAACCTAGCTCCTGTTTCGTATTTTGTGCTGATCGTGCTTTTGCAAAGGATGTGGGTTGGGTGTAGTCAGAGGAAAGGACAGAATCAAGCCAGAGGGGTGTGTGGTTTCCTTTCACCTTCTCAAACTCACGAGAGAAGAGGCTGAGAGTCCATCTGCCCAGTCCATAAACAGGGCAGAGGCGGGCTTGGTTCCCCCAGTCAACAGACCTTCTAGGACTGCTCCATCACTGACTGCTTTGTGAGGTGGCCTCCAGAGGTGACATTTCTCACCCAGACACCGTGGGCTGGGACCCATAGGGCAGGGGAGACTGCTGGGTGGGGATGGCTTTTGGTCACGGCTGGTGGCTGAGTCAGTGGTGGGAGAGCAAAGCAGCGGGATGTCTGGCAGATGAAGGAGCAGAAAGGAGGAGCCCCGATGTCCCTATGCAAGAGGCAAAATAAACCCACGGTCACCCAGACTTCCCTCCTCTCACTTGGGGTGTGTAGCAGAGGTCTGGGTCTGTGGTCGCTCTGTGCTTCCTCTGCATTCATGGAAAGAGTCTGTCACCTCCAGAAGTCCCTGAGATACCAACAGCCTTCAACCTGGTGGTGGTCCTAGGAAATTGAGAGGGACCTGTAGGGTGGATTAAGGAGTGCTCGCCTATTTGCAGCGCTCAAAACCCCAGAAACCATGCCGTCCCCGCAGCCTTAGCTTGTCATGAAACCTCCTCTGAGCGCTCACACCTTCTCTTCTGCTTGCTTTGCAGTGAGGGGGACTGGTGGCTGGCAAAATCCCTCAGCAGCGGGAGGAAAGGCTACATCCCCAGTAACTTCGTTGCACAAGTAGACAGTTTGGAAGAGGAAAAGTAAGTGTGTAAGCTTGTGAATGGTGAACACTGATGCAGTGCCCTGTCCCTCAAGAAGCTATGGGAACAGCTTTACTTGCCAGCAGGAAGATGTCACTGCTGGGCTGGATGGCAAGAGGTCTTTCACCATCCCCAGCAATGCTGCCCAAAAGTTCAGGAGAAGTTTTAAGCACCATGTGGGTGCGGAGCAGGGAGGATGAGGTTGCTACTGGGAAAGTGGGCAAAGACTCCTGTCCCATTCATTTCACTCACCGTGGAAAACAAGGATTTGGGGGAAAGAACATAAAGGTTATGCTTGCACTGGTAAATTAGCAGTGCCAGGGACCATCCTCTGGCCCCACTGGGCCAGTCCACCCACACGCATAGTGTTAAACTTCCTCAACCTCCAAGAGGGTATCTGTGTGTAAACTGGGAATCACTCAGGAGGGGGTGCATTGATCCAGGTCTCAGATGTGCCAGGGACCACACCAACAATTTAATGGGGCAGACAGCTGAGTGCCAGTGCCCAGCCCCACAGCCTGGTGCTGTTTGTTTCATTAGCCCAGATGCAGCCTTCATGTTTGGCTCCCTGCAAAGAAGATGGTAAGAAAGACTTGAGCCAAAAGGGGTTATTACGCCTACAATACAAGCAGCAGAAGAAATTGTTTCCGTGCCTTATTCTCCTCTGTGGCATTCAGCTATAAATGATCAGCCCCACTTGCAATCTCTCTTGGAGGGACACAACCATTCTTGAATCCAGTAAATATTTAACAGCGCACAGAAATGTGGTTGAGACATAAATGCTCTTTGTATCCAAAGGGTACATTTAAATGGCTATGGGCACCCTGTGCTCAGCCTCCAGCCCACGTATCTGCTTTATACACAGCCTGCCTGGACACTGCTCAGGGCTTACTCACTCACCAGGTGAGCCGTGGGTCCCTGCGTGCCTCAGAGTCTGTGCGCTGTCTGAGCTTGCACCTCTCTCATGTATGGGGTACTGCGCATACCATTTACTTTCTGCTCTGGCTGAATTGCTAGGCTGTGAAACAAGCCCAAAGTGACCGAAATCTGGTGTCAATCTACTGAAAACAGTCTATTACTGGCACTTCCCAGCAGATAAAAAACTATTTGCTGATAAAAATAACCCACGGTTTCAGAGTGTAATGATAAAAAAAAATGAACTAACTGGAAAGAATTTGATTTTTTTAGAGCTTTCCCTTTTCAAACAACGATTTTGCCTTTTCTGTCTCCCAGGTGGTATTTTAGAACTCTGAGCAGAAAAGATGCTGAACGGCTGCTGTTGTCTTCTGGTAACAAAGTCGGGTCCTTCCTTGTCCGAGAGAGTGAAACCAGCCAAGGTGAGATACACAGAGCAAGGGTAACTCCTTGTTATAGCCACAGCTTGGAAAACCTTTCAGACCTGAGCTGCAAAGTTCAGCTGTGTCAGTGTTTCTTGGATCTGGCTGGGCAAAATAGCATTTGCTAGGCTCGGCAGGGCTGTAGAATTGAGCTGGGGATTTGGAGGGCAAAGATTTGCTCATGATGCTACTCATATGTGTAGTTCAGGCTGTGGTAAGGGTGGTTCTTGTCACCATAGTTCGTGACAGAGATGTGGGAACACAGATAAGCAGAAAAGACTTTCCAAAACAATGTGTAGGGGTTTTCTTTTCCTTTTCTCCCCAAGGAAATGTTACTTTTTTGGCAAACTGAGATACTTCTACGCACTCTTGAAGAAGCATTTCTCCTGCTTCCAGCAGAAGCTTGCAGAATTTTGGAAAAAATCTTTTGGTGAAACATTTTCCCAGAGGAAACATGTTTTTCCTGATAGTCTGTAGCAGGGGGAATTGATGCAAACCAGGACTTTTGAAAGGAGACTGATGAGCAGGAAAGGTGGACTTCATCCACTTTCCTTCCCTATGAACATGTCTGGCTTTTGAAGACATGACCCAATGAGGATGGAAAGGGCAGAGCATTGTGGTCACATCTCTCGGGCAGTGGGTATAGTTATTAACCATAATACTTAACCGTGTAACTGCAACTTCCTTGTTCTGTGCTGTTAACTTGACAGTCTGGAAGCTAGCTTAGGTCGTCCCATGGGAATTGCATATTGTTTCTTTCCTACTTTTCTCTCCTTGCATCCTCTGGGCCAGCGGGTGTGTTTACAGCATGGAGGAAATGATGCTTATGGTGGTCACATGGTTCTGCTCTGAATCAGCTCCATACAGCAGTTCAGGAAAGTACTTCAGTCTTGGTGTGCTTTAGTTTCTTTCCTGTGAAATGGATATAGGAGTCTTTTCTTGCCGCATGGGAAAAGGTGGTTTGTATCTTCCTAATAGATCACTAGAGACTTGGAGCATCCATCTGAAGTAATATGGGACCTTCTTTTCCTTGACTTGCTTCCTAAATTCTTCTACAAGGTCCTGGCCAAACAGTAAGAGAGGGAACACATAGACTGGATCCTCCGTTTTACAACTACTTCTTGCCTACAGTAGCTTCTCCTTCTTCCTTTCTCATCTCTGTTTTCCCCCATTCACATGGGAGGTCTCCACAGCCGTATCTGTCCCTTCCTCCATGGCTACATCATTACCAGTAAATTAAACAGTGCCAGAGCCTGGATGCAACAGCTGGGTCATCCACACATTCTCTGTGCAGGTTTTATCCTGGCGTCAACCAGGCACCATTCCCAATAGTTAATTTGAGTGCAGCCACCCAGTTTCGAAGGCTGAGAGTTTCATGGTGTGGATGTGTCCCCAGGACTAGAAAGCAGGTTCTGGCATGGCGTAGTTTACTCACAGCTGTAGTCTGAGCCCTGGCTGTGTTGCAGACCTGACCATTTCAGCCACCTCCAGCAGCAGGATTTGACAAATAGAGTAAAACTGGAGCGCTGGTCTTGAGCTGGTGTGATATCTGTTGTGCTAAGTGGGGCAACAAGATGCTCATCTTCCTGTAGCCCTCTCCCTCAGCCATTAGGCAGGGTTGCTGTGTTAGCATTATAGCAGTCTACTTTGACTTTCCCCCCTGCCCCATGCCTGGGCTCACCTCCACATGTCCCTGCTGAGCTGATGCCAAGTAGGAGGGCTGCTTTCCATGAGGATTTGCAGTTTTCAGAATTTTTAGGGAATGTTCAGGTGTAGGAAACTGAAGAGACTTGTTTCTAAGCATTTCGCTTTACAAGTCACTTGTTCTGCTTGTATATTGGTTTCCCTGCTACCTTTGCGGTGCCTTTGAAATGATCAGGCTTGGACTAGTCACCACATGCTGCTCTTCTGTTTATCCCCTTCCCACTGTCCCCTTTGTTTGGTGGGATATTTGGGTAGCTGGCACGACTGTGCATTGCACCCAGGAAGGGTAGGGAGCACCACACGTGCTGTGCACAAGCCCAGCAGACACTCGTGCATTGTATCTGAAGGTCTGGGAAGGAGTGAGGCCCTCTGTCCACACATGATCCTAGTCTTTGTGGCATTTCTAGACGCCACACAGGGATGGGATCAGACCTTTGCCTACACTTGCTCAGGACAATTTCCCCCCTACTTCTGCTAGCCACGAGCTGCAAACGCAGGTTGAAATAATTCCCTGCAATTCTCTGGAGTGTGGGTGAGTCTAGGTCACACAGCGCTTGGACAGAGGTGGTAGAGTCCTGAGACTCAAGGAGAAATAACCAGTCTAGACCTGATCTTTAATGCCCTGTCTCTGCTGTCTAGAAGTAGACTTAGCTGGAGGTGTGTGATATTCTGCATTAGCAGATGTGGCGTGTTCCACTCCGTGAAAGTCCCATGTTAGTCCCAAATGGTCAGAGATCAGCTTCTGCTCTGAAAAGTGACTCTCACCTGTGCCTTTTCTGATATTCAGCATTCTGTCTTAAAATATGGCTGTTATTCCTTCAAACACCTCATCCTCTGAATCAGCCTATGCGATCAGCTTCTACCTGAATACCCTGTGCCTTAGACTACCTGAATGGCCGTGGTGATACCATTTGATCTTTCTTAACCACAGCTTCCTCCTCTCTAAAGAGAAGGGGAAAAGAGGAAGCCCTGCATCTCCAAATGTGCCGTGAAGCTGAGTTCACTAATGTAAAGCACCCTGTGACCCACCACAAGATGTCCAGAGCAATGCCATGGAATTACTCCTGCCCTTCGAACCCCACAGGTTCTTCCTGTTTTCCTCCTCCACAACATACATTTTCATTCACTTTGCACATCATCAGCAACACTGGACCTTCAGGGCCGAGCACTGAGTTGAGCTAAGGACAGTATCCCCATTAGCTGCCTTCACTGGAGCGTGGTGGTCTCATATTGTGTTGTCTCAGCCACAGCAGGACTCATTCTGCACCCTGCCTAAAAGCAGCACCCATTCACAGCTCATCCTAAGCAGAGTCTCATTTTGCTCATGGTTAAAGACACAGAAACTCTGCAAACCTGAGGGCTTCGCTTTCAGACGACATTTTGCAGAGGCCGTGAAAGGCACATTCAACATCCCAGGAAGATGGGTCCTTGTCAAGACAGTGTGGGAAGCAAACCAGCAGTGAAATCATCGGTGGACAGCTAGCTTTGCTGAAGCTGCTGGAAATAAACAAATCTTCCCCCGAAGCAATAATCATTCTGAAACCTGCGGGAACGCAGTCGCACAGCTGTGCCGAGTCACGAACGCCTGGCTCGCAGCAAGGCTGCTGCGTCTGCGCTCCCGGCAGGAGAGACCTCGCAGAGCTCAGCCGCCGTATCCGGCTGAGCTCCTGGGTTTCCCATCGGGAAGGGGTTAAGAGCCTGATGAGACCTGTAAGAACAGGAGATACCACATGTAGTAGGACTCAGTCTTGAGATGCAGGCATCAAAATTTAGATATCGCATGTGGCAGTTTCCTGAGCTCCCACTGTAGCCAACGGGGCTTGATTTGGTCACCAAACCCTGGACGTCTTAAGAGTTACCTCCAGGTGCTCCACCAGAAGGTATGGTCTGGCACCATATCTACCAGGCCCATGTAGATGTCCCAGAGCATCTCAACTGATACCAGACACCCATGTTTAGGTGACTGAATCAGCCCTAGGTATGAAGTGAAGTTGAATCTCCTCCTTTGCACCTTCTGTTGCTCTTTCCCATACAAAACTTGCCACCCTTTGAACAGAAAGGACCTGAGAGCCCTTGCAGGATGGTTTCAGGATCTCAGACCCAGAACAGGAGGGTCTGAGACCCAGAGCTGCCCAGGGTTGTGGTCACACTGCTCTGAGCTGGTGTCGAGTGCAGGTGTGGACTTCTGTGTGTCAGCCCAGCTCTGTGCCGGGATGCGACGCAGGACCGTAGGACGGGCAAATGTCCCTTGTGGCTGAGGAGCACAAACTCCTTTCGGCCATCCTGGCTATCATTGGGGGAGATTAAGAGTCCTGCCATCTATCTGGCTCCACTTAACATTGGTCATTTGCTGCTGTCACTGAGAGAAGAGAGAATTGTAGCTTTTCAGCCCTAGTGCTTTGCCTTTACACTGCAGCTCCCAAGGGAACAGTAACCAGCCACGGTGGATGACAGGGAAAGCTCTACAACACTCACTCCAGCAAACTAAACACTGACTTGGCGTGAAATACCATCATTAGCTCTAATGGCAGGACAAGTATTAACGCTGGTAGTAGGCAGCTGATAGATAGGCCTGGAGGGTGCCTGGAGCCCCTGCCACCGCTGCATGCTGTGCATCACTGGTTTGAAAGATGCAGGAGGATTTAAAGGGTCAGTGGGGTCTGGAGAGGAGGTCCTGCAGGAGAGCAGGCATTTTGGGTGCAACCACACTAACAAACAGATCAGGTCTCCTCTCCTCTGCTGACTCTCAGCCCCCAGGCACCAACTTGCACACATGTTAGTCATTAATTCCTGCGCTCCCTTCTGCAACGCTGTCTGTCGTCAGTACAGCTGGGTTCACACCATGTTTGGCTCCTTCCTCTAGCAGGCCTTGCATTGTAAAAATCCCACGTATACCCTAAGCCGCATCCCAGGCATGCAAAGCAGCCTCTTGGACTTGTCCCATATAAGCCCGACTCTGATGGGCTGCAGCCCGGCCTGCACATTATTTCAATCACTTTGAAATTAAAATAACATCATCATCCTCAACAACAATAATAGAAGTTAATAATAATAATAATAATAATAATTATTATTATTATTAACTTAGGGCCACATAGGTACCACAGAGGAGCCAGAGGAGGTCTGGGCCAAGTGCTACGGAGAGTGAATGTGGCTGATCAACTCTAGCAGGACTTGTGCTGAGGACTGTGGACATCTCTGCACCCACCGGGGACCAAAGATCACTCCCTGGGAAAGACATCCTTAGCTGTGTAGTGACCTTTGGTCACTGAGACATGGACTGTAAAAACGAGCCATTCCTTTGCCCTTCCCTTGAGTTTTTTGTTGCCCTATTGAAGATGCTTCAAGGCTGTTTGTCAGATGTTCAGCTGCAGGACTGATAGAGCCAAAAGGGCTTCTCAGTCTGTCTTCTGCCTGACACTCACAGCGAAGGAAAGAGTTTCAGAAGAGCATCTTCTGTTGAGAAGGAGCCCACCACGCTGAGGCTGTGTGCTTCCAGTCTTGAGGTTCCCTGGCTCTGCATTTAAACCAGCAGGTCTTCCATGAACATTATGCCACCATATCTCGTAGTCTGGTCTCTGCAGAAAGGGAGTCCCCCCAAAATGACTGCTAAGCGCTTGGAAAAATTTTAGACTCTGCCAAATTCTGCTTGTAAAGATTTATAATCATTGCAACAGAGCAAATATCCACAGAGGTGGTTTTATTTTGTTACTGTTTAAAAATGTAAGTGGTTTCCAGCCGCAGTGTAGGGAACTGCTGGTGCTGCGATGGAGAAACATCAGCCAGTGAGCGTTGTATGTTAGTAAACTTGCCCCTCACACGCAGGATTAGGGTTTCAGAGTCCCTGTGGAAAGTCTCACTTCTGCTTATGATCCTACATGACAGATACATACTTTTTAACATATATAGCCTTGCCTTTTCAAACATTAAAAAAGGCAGCCTATCAACCCGGGTGACGTATTAGACTTTTAACAGCCCAGCAGGCTTGTAACAACTTACTCAGGAAATGTGATCCAGACAAAGGGAAAAAAAACACTGCTAAGCTGTATTGAAATTTACACTGACATCATAGGCTGGAAGTTGCTGTTCTGTAGCAACATTGAGTGATATTTTTGTGCGCAAAAAAACAACCCCATGGTTTAGATTATAAACCCATTATGAGGAGGAATAGCAGGTTGGAGTGGTAGATTGTTGAGTACCTTCCTTGAGGTCAAAAGGTACATGAATCTAGATGTGAATCCCTAGATAAGGTTTATCCACAGCCACAAGCTTATGGCTGAACAAGACAATTCTCCTGAATCCCCCTTCTGTACCTCCTTCTGTACCTCCCAGCTGAACCACTGACCTTGGCACAAGGGTTATAGGGGATAAAAGGGACACGGGGACCTTGGATAATGCTGAGAAGGGACACGTATCTCTTGACCTTATCTCTCCCACTAACCAAAATTCTGGTTGTGCTGGTGGGGTGGTTCAGCTCCTTGTCAGTCCTGTGTTTCTACAGACTGGTGAGACTGCAGTCACTTGTTTCATCCAGATGAGATGACAGGGTTGACAGAGCTCAGATGGGAGTTATGGAGCTGTGGCAAGACCATCATGACCTAAGGAGCGTCTGATTGCTCTGGCTGGAGATGTGCTATTGATTGCCATATTGCTTCCTTGGGGCTGTTGGCCACGGCATAGGCAGGTCTTACTCAACGAAGCCTCGACAGGCCCAGTTAAGCTCTGACGAAACTTTATCCTCTCCACTTGCCTTGGAGAGAGGGAAGTTTGTAGCTTTGCGGCCTGGTGGGACTTGCCCTGAGAAGGCATCAGCAAGCGCTGGGAGAGGTGTCTGAAGCTGTAGGCAGCCGAGGAAAGAGGCGGCAGCTGGTCCCTAAGTAGGGTGCTGCTTGTCCTCATGGTTCCTTCTTCTGCTCATTCTCCAGGTGCCTATTCCTTGTCTGTGAGAGACAGCGACTCTGCTCACGGGGACATCATCAAACACTACAGGATCCGCTCCTTAGATGGCGGGGGGTATTACATCTCCCCCAGGATGACTTTCTCCAGCCTGCCAGAACTAATCCATCATTACAGCCGTAAGTTGTTTGCCTTCCCTAATGGGTTTGTCTCCTAGCAGAACGTGGGCATGTGCACAGAGGGAGGACAGGCTTACCAGCCACCACCACCACTCCTCCACTCTCATGGGCCAGGTGTGCTCCTACAAGCAGAACTTGGGCACCCATGTCCTGTTTTTCATCCTAGGGCATTGTGAGGGTGAGCTCTGCCCACAGCCCTATAACCGGGGAGTGTCTCCCATCAGGAAAGGAAAGAGATGAATGCTGAAGGGATATCCAGGAGGGATGCTTGGGAAGCAGGCTTTGGACTAGCTGAGCAGGAGCATTTGCTCCTCTGTGGCTCCCTTTGAGCTTTTTCCTTTCATTGGGTCCATTCTGGGCGCCTTGATCCCTGGGGCTGAAACATTTGTGTGGTTGTGGAGGTTTCCCATGGGTTCACTTTTTCCTGGCATGTGTAGATGGAGGAGAAGGATAGCTCTGCCATCCCATTGAACTGTCCTGTGCTTTGTCCTCATACAGAGAAAGGGGATGGCCTGTGCCAGCGACTCACAGCTCCCTGCATATCCCTGGTTCCCCAGAGACCCTGGGCACAGGATGAATGGGAGATCCCACGGGAGTCTCTGAAGCTTGTAAAGAAACTTGGCAGTGGGCAGTTTGGGGAAGTGTGGATGGGTAAGTATAATTCCCCTCATTCCAGGAAAGAAATATATAAACAGAGGAGAGGGAAAGCTGTCTTTGCCTAAGACAAGACTAGTCTGGGCGTGGGGATCCTAAAGTATGAACACATATTTATGGGTACACACACAGCAGTAGATGCTGTATTCCTGGGAAGGACCAGACAGGTTGTGTTTGCACCGATCAGTGGTTGAGCATGGGTTTCACTGGCTAGATACATGCAGTAGGTGTTGAAGTAACTATATACTCATCTCCTGAGACATGCTCTCGTTCTTCCTGGGAATCCTGGTCATGGTTGTAGGATCCTAAGCTACACACAGCAGGGTACCTGGGTGATACTATCCCACTTTTTCTGCTTCCCTGTTCCACTTGATAACCCAGCTCTCAATCCCTTGTGCCTTCCTGCCCACTGCTAATCGGTGGGAGAGGAAGTGGGGTGAGCTCAGCTTCCTTTGCTGTCCTCTTTGTGGTTGCCTGTTGCCTTGGCAGTTGAGATTGTGGACAGGACCAGACTGAGTCGACATCCTGACTGCAGAGCCCTGGCTTTCTCGACAGCATTTGGATTATTTGGGAACCCAGCTGGTGGGAGGCCTAGGGGTTTCAGCCAGAAAGGGTCTTGCAGGGCTGGGAGGGCTGCGTGAGGACGGGCTCATTGCATGGGTGTCCACCACCCAGAGCAGGGATGATCCCTGATGAAGCCACATGGCTTGACAGCTGTGCTGTGTCTCTCCCTTCTCCTCTCATACCTGCTGGCTGCTCAGAGCCCACTGGCACTGAGATTTACCATGCATTTCTTTCTGAGAGATTGAAAGCTGTTGCTGTGGTTTTCTGCTCCCTGATCCACAAGCTCTTCTGCTCCTTATTGCATGGCCTAATAGAGCCGTAGAGAGGCCAAAATTCCTCAGTGCATTATTATCTGTCTGCAGGCTACTACAAGAACAACATCAAGGTGGCTGTGAAGACCATGAAGGAGGGCAGCATGGATCCTGATGCCTTCTTGGCAGAGGCAAACTTGATGAAGAGACTCCAGCATAACAAACTGGTCCGACTATATGCAGTAGTCACGAAGCAGCCTATCTACATTGTGACAGAGTACATGGCCAATGGTAAAGAGCCTCATTGAGTTTTTTGTTGGGTTTCTGCAAAATCAGGTCAACGAGATGGCTGATACATCATAATGGGGGTTGGGAGCAGGGCGTTGCACCAAATCTGTAAGCAGAAGGACTAAGTGATCCACAAGTTTGTTTCTACTACTGGAAGGGACTTTCTGGGCAATGAAATCCTGCCTCTTGTGGTCTCATATTTCGTAAACTACTTCACAAGATGGGGATGCTTCATTTGAAGAGTATTTAAAGTTCTCATCTCCACTGTTTCTACTGGAAGTTTGATTCAGATTTTTACTCCCCTCATGGTGAAATTGTCCTTTCTTTTGCCCCTCTTGTCTATAAGGCTTTGAGTGATGAATGCCCAGCAGTATGCACAAGGTCTGCACAAAATACAGGGGAAAAATGGGATGCACTTCGTCGCTTTCCTAATGGAAGATGCTCCAGCAAACACCCACTGTGGATCTTCAGATTTTCTCTAGGATGCAGGCAGATTTATTGCATATATTCAGAGAAGCACCAGGGAAAGCAAATGCATAGGCTTATGCAGAAGACTCACAGCAGTCTCTCTTTTTCTGCAGGGTGTTTGCTGGATTACCTGAAGACAGAAGAAGGAAGCCAACTGAATCTCCCCAAACTCATTGATATGTCTGCTCAGGTTAGTGAACAGCCTCTGGGAAACTGACTCAAGACCATGATTTGTTATTGACTCCGTGAAATTCTTGCAAGTCTGAAGTCTGTCAGTCGATTTCATGGAGAAAAACAGCACCTCCTGGTGTGCTTTCTTAGGGTTTCTCTCTCAGCCCTCTTGTGTTGATGTGCATGTCAGCTCAGCAATGCTCTGCTGTCCTCAGGACAGCCTCTGGGGAACTTAGTGCAGTGCTAGAGAACTGGGGTTTGCTTTTTGGTTTTTTTGAGTTTGTTTTGGTTTGTTTTGTTTTTTTCTGGCTTACTGAGCAGGAAATGTTTGTTTCTTTTTTTACCAAAAGGAAGAAAAAGCTCAACAAAGAGACTTTCAATGTAGAGACATGCTGGCTTTCAGCAGTTCTTCCCTTCTGATGATTAGGCACAAAGGATGTTCTGACCCTCAAATCTAGGAATATTGCTCCTTATGAGAACAAACTTTTGTCTTTGTAGGGTTGTTTCCCTCTAAGCACCCCCAGGCTGTAAATGTTGCAGCTGCACCATCACATTTGAGTCCAGAAGTGCATCTAAACTCAAACAGGTCACAGTCAGGGAAACTGCAACCAGAGTGGCAGCATCTTTGGCAACAAGTAGTACATGGAGGATGAGATTGGCAAAGTCACTCCACTTTGGACCTAGCCAGCTGTTGACAGAGTTTGGCTCACCCAGAGCAGAGTTGGGCTAATTTTGGAAATACTGGAAAAAAACCATGAAGCATCAGTGTCATGGCTGAATACAGCTGTTCTGATGTGCAGGTCTGGGATTTACCCATAAGATCACTCGGCCTTTCTGGGTCAAAGTGAGCCTGAGCAAACAATGTGTAAAGACTGGCCACTTGGTTCCAGCCATCATACAGAGTTATTTTGTAATGTATTAAAAACTGGAGAATCTTAATATTTGAGCAAATGTTACATGATAGCGAAAGATTTTCCTTCTTGCTTTAACCAGGATGAAAATATTTAAATACTTTAAAGCAGTGTCGCCATCTGTCATTTTTATTTTCTTTTTTATTTTTATTTATACGCACTTCATAGGGGTGCAGAGGAACATGTTTCAATGCCTTCCCTCTTCACTACTGATAAATCGACCATATCTGCAGCTTTACCTTTGTTGTCTGTGAGAGGTTATGGGGCCAACTGCAGCCTTCCTGTTTAGTACCTTTCCCTTAATTTCTTCCTTCTTTCCCTCCTTCTCTCTTTACCTCCCCACTTCCCTCCCTTTTTCATTCTTTCATTCCATCTCTTGAAAGTTATAGCCTGTGGTTTGTTTTAAATTCCTGATGACAAGCAGAATGGTCCAAATTCATCAGTATTACAGAGCCCTTGGGTTTGGTGGGAGCATTACCGCAGAAATTGTCTTGATGCATTTCTAGGCAAGAGGAAAGTGCCGTAGCCAGAGCAATCTGCACTCAGCTATAGTCACAGAGGTGACCCAGAGCAAAGCTGTTGGCCAACTTTATACCCAGCTTTGAGGCAGGGACAGCAGAAGCTACGAGTACTCATGCATTTATTTAACACAACATTATAACTTGCATTGAGCACATGGAATAACAAAGCATTTCCAGGCAGGTATGTGGAAGCATCTGGGGAGAGGTCAGTGATCTTGTCTGTCCCAGGCACGAGGGTGGTATAGATCTGAAAACACACTGGCTGCAGGAACCCCTGGGAGAAACCCGTCCCAGGGCAACATTGTGTACCCAAACCTCCTCTCCGAGTTCAGGGTTGAAGCCTTGAATATGATCGCGTGGCGTGTGGCCTGAGCTGGCCAGAAACCTGTGCACTACGATGGTCAAATAGTGCCCACAGTTGAGCAATTGCACGTGGACGTCACCTCTCCGTGGGCAGGAGAAGCACCCACCCACCCTGCACATCCCTCTCACATCCCTCCACGCTCTTTGCAGCATCCTGCACTGCGCATCGCTTCCAGGACCAGGACAGTTGAACACAGACCAAACCCACACCCCCCAACAATGTAGTAACTCACAGAAGCCACCCACAGTGCATAGGGGTGGAAGGATTTTGCCCATCCCTCAAGGCATGGGCGTCAACCAGAAGGACAGCTTTCATCGTTCCCCCTCCCACCCTGGCACCACCTCCCCAGGGCAAGGATTCAAATACTCACTAGGTAGCTCTGGGAAGAGGAGAAGGAAAAGGGCAATCTCTTGAGCTATTTTGCAATCTGTTCATCTGCGGTGTCAGGATGACGTCACGGCCCAACAGGCACCCAACCCTCTCGAGCGCAATTTTGGATCCAATAGCATCCGTCAGAGTTAAAATTAGAAATCTATGGGCCAATGCACTTGATCCTGTGGTCAGTCTTGAGGGTACATGCTCGAAAGCACGCTGGGCTGGAACAGGCCCATCACCGGGTACTATCTCATTAACATCAGGACAGGAAATTACATCAATTCTTCCATTTTCCACTGCAGCAAGCAGCACTTGCGCTGAAGGGGTGTTGACACAGGTTAGAAATGCAGCATTGGAAAGTATGTGTTAGTATCCTGTTTAAAACCACATGTAAGTCGAGATGCTGATGTGAATCTGTATGGAGTGGAAAATTGCTCTGCCCTCATGCACAGGCGTATAAAAGATTTAATAGGTGCTAACCATTATTAGCAGGGGTTGCATGCATCCACTCACCCTCCTGACAAATGCCTAACCCAAATCTGAAACTCAGCTGACAGAGCAACTTTGCAACCTCTTTTTTCTATATCTCCCAGCACCCAGCAATAAAAGATTGCTGCCATCATTTATAGAGGCTTGTCATGCACCAGGCACCTCCCCAGGGCTGCTCCCTGCTCCAAGGAGCTAAACACTGCAAGATGATCCTGGGAGCAAGAACCTCCCAAAGTAAAGTTTGGAGATGGTTGAAGAAGGCAGTGCATGCCCAGGATAAGGTATTTGTCCAGGGACATACTCTCTATCCCAGTCTTGTTTCTATGGATATCTGGGTCTTCTGCTCTAATGCATCCTGTAGGTATCAGAGGGGAGAACTGTGTTGTGTCCTGGGTCCTCGTCTGGATCTAGCACAGGGAAAGAAAACATCAGTCCGAGTTTTATTGTGGAGGGATCTCCAGGGGTCTCCTCCTCATCCCGAAGCAGATCAGTGAGGGAGAACAGAGGAGGTTGCTGAAAAACAACTAGTGGTCCTCCTAGATCTTGACTTTGCTACTGTGCCTGAGGGACGGATGAGTTCTTTGAGGGTTTTTTTCTTTTTTTAATTCACATATTTAATCCGGAGTGTTTGTGATTAAAATCCCAACTAGAGAGGAGAGTCTTGTGGCAGAAACTGGGAACCCAGTGATGTGGTTTTGGGTTTGCTTCAACTTTCTGCATCTCGCTGCAGACACGACTCATGGCTGTAACTTCTGAGCAAAACAGAGAGTGATGTTTCTGTTCTGCTTGACTTGTCTGCTCAAAGCTTTTGGTGGCCAAGTGTATGCTGGTAGAGCTGAACATATGCACACATACATGGGCAGTATCTATTTCTGTATGTATGTATCTCTCTCTCTGATTATCTATCTGTCCGTTGATCTATCTGTCCATCCAACCATCCATGGAGCATGTATGCATGTCCATGCACGTGGAGGCCTTTGAGCAACCCTATATGCATGCTGTGCTTTTGTAAAGGTGGGTAAGATGCAGCCAAGCTAACTTGTTGTCGTGGGGAGGTGACTGATGAAGATGGACTCTTCCTTCTCTCCTAGGTGGCAGAGGGAATGGCGTACATCGAGCGCATGAACTCCATCCACCGTGACTTGAGAGCCGCCAACATCCTCGTCTCAGAGACGCTCTGCTGCAAAATTGCCGATTTTGGCCTGGCCAGGATCATCGAGAATGAATACTTGGCACAAGAAGGTGGGTGTCGTTCCCAGCATTGCCTCACCAACACATTTCCCTTATCTCTAATCCTCCTGCCGCGCAGAGGTGCCAAGATACAGGGTGTCCAAGGACTGGGCTGGGACCAGGCACAGGGCACCACTGCCGATGGCGTGAGACCAGAGCCTCCATTGCTGCCATTGTCAGCATCCAGGCAGCAGGCAGAGCGAGCAAGAGAGCCAAATATTGGGTCCTAGGAGAGGCAGCAGCGCTTGGGGACAATAAAGAGCAAGTGAGGTTTGCAGAGGGAAACGGGAAAAAAGTCTTTTGGCACTGTTTGGGGGAGTCCTGCTGAATCTCAGGTTGTGCTACTGGAGAAATTTGACCTCCGCTAATGAAACCTGCTGCCTGTGCCTACGTGTTCTCAGTGAGTCAGTCCGAAGGGAAGGAAATAGCAGTGTAACTCAGTCATCGCACTGCAGAGGGGAGCTGGAGCCACGAATCTGGATGTAACGGCGGTTTCCAGATGTCCCAGGCAAACCGAGCCCAGACCAGATCAGGTCCCTTCCACAGCAGAAGGACAACTTACAAAACGTAGGAGAGGGTTTGCGGCTTGGCAGGTGTTTCTCATGGGACCAGAGTACCTTGAGCGTCTAAAACAAAACAAACACACAAAAAAGGCACACAGAAACCAGTATTTTCCATGTTAATGTGAAATCTCCTTATGATTCCACCTGCAAAGCCAAGCCTCTTGCTGGGACTGAGTATCTGAACTGGTGGTGGACAGGAGAGCATGGCCATGAGAGGTGACAACTGGTTTGGCTGGTGCAGAGGTCCGTCTACAGCCATTTGACAACAGGCTTAAGTCAAATTCCTCTGGTGGCAGCTTTTTCTCTGTCCTTTCTCTGTATTGACCTCTGACTCTGAGGTCAATTATGGGATCATGCCGTTCAGATTGCAAAGATTTATAGAGCATCAGGGAAACAAGCAGAAATGACTGAAATAAAACAAAGTCTGGCATAAGTGGCACTTACCAGGAGATTTTCGAATTTTGGAAATCTGTCCTCCTCTAGAGTTGGGATGAAGCTAAAATCCCCCATAAAAAATACTCTGGGGAAAGGAAATTGAATAGATTTTTTTTCTTATAAGATAGAAAACTTTTCTTTCAGTTTGCTGTCCCAAAACACTTTATGATACAAATTATACCCATTTCAACATGTAAAACTATCTCAAAGTAGTAAAAGCTCGCAAATGTAATTTGTGAAATGTCATGAAGGGGTATTGTGAGATTGCTGCAATTTTTTAAGGCAGTTTTTATCCTTAGGAGAAGTTTTGGTGAAATCAGTATAATTGTGTTAACATACCCAAAGGAGCTATGTTTCCAGTGGAAAACAGTTCCTATCAGCTTTTTTCCAGCTAGCTTTAATCTGAAATAACAACTGCCCCTCTATCTACTTTGAACAATTTTCACTTCATAGACTGCATTTCCGAGCCTCGTCAGTCTACTTGTCAGAGTACGATGTGCAAGAACAAAGGCGCTTATTTCACACACTGCATTTGGGCTTTCAGTCCTGAAAGGATACATACACATAAAAACATGGTTTGCTCTGCAGTCTTTAACACATTGACTTCCTACTTATCAAGGTGTTTTGGGATTTGGGGTTTTTTTTTGGCCTTAGCTAAACTGAAATTGCAATCTTACGGTCATTGCTGTCCGCAGCGTGCATAACAAGAACTTGGTGGACAAAATAAAATGGGACTGCTTTTGTTTTTAATAGACATATGCAGCTTTAAGAACTGGAGAATTCATATATGCTGTATCGTTTATGCACTTTTGCTAAAAACAGCCCCCTTCCAGTGAGTGATTTTATACAGAATAAGATCCTACTGTTGTTGTCCTCTAATAAAGCCACTCAAGGCATTGGCTTTGAATAGCCCAGACACGTAGTTTGGGCTACAGAAACCCACTGATTCCCCACAGCGGGTTGCTACCTGAGGAGCGATGGGTCTCTCACGAGAGCTGCTTGATGCCCAAGGGCTGCAGCAGGCACTGCTTGCTCCCAGCATCGTGCCCTCTGCGCGCACCGCACTGGTCGGCCATCCGCGCTACCATTCCTGGCTCCATTCCTGAGATCCCATTGCTAAACACACAAGAGATGCAAAGGAGGTATAAGACTGCAGATTCCTTTAACTTCATCAGTAAAATAGTTTACCTAGAGTTTTTTAGTATGCGTATTATCAGTTACCTAAGGCATTAAGGTTTTTCATTATTTGGCCTCCATGTATCAGTATCTATGGATGTTTATAAGCATATACATGTGAAAAAGTCTTTTAAGATGAAATAGCCTTGATTGCACTAGAAAAAGAACCAAGAAAGGCAAGGAAATGCCAGGTAGAAATGAACTTTTAATAAAAGCAGGAGATAGGCAGCAATTACCTTCCTCTGGCCTTATCTCCATAACTCCACAGTTCCTTCAGCAAGTCCCATCACAGCCCCCTGATGCAGTCAACAGCCCGCAGGACCCAGGGCTCAGTTTTGGGGAACTGCTTGCCCGTGCCTATGGGAGCAGAGGGAGATGCTGTAACTCCACGTGCTATTTCCCTTTGTTTCCTCTGGACAGGTGCCAAATTCCCCATCAAATGGACAGCGCCGGAGGCCATTAACTTCGGAGTTTTCACCATCAAATCTGACGTGTGGTCTTTTGGGATCCTCCTGACAGAAATCATAACCTACGGCAGGATCCCTTACCCAGGTACAGCGCGCTGCGAATATGGGATGAGTGTGCATCAACTTCAAAGCATCTAGTGCTGCTTTACGCTTGGAGGCACATACCCAAGTGTGCACACGTGTGCCCAGGCTCACACGCCCGTCTCTTCATGCTAGGTTTCCTTTCCTAGGCTCCCACAAGCCTCAGCTATACCTGTGCTAGGCAAAACCTATAGAGGGGAGCCAGGGAGGGAACAGAAGGATGGAGGGGGGGAGTGCAACCCTGAAGAAGATATGGTTCCCAGATATGGCCCAGCATCCCAGTCCCTCATGCCCCTCCAGCTCTGCCTGGATGTGAGCTACTGGGAGCACTGAGCTTCACCCCCAGGGTGCTGAATAACTCCTGTTGGGCTGTGTTTCCCTCCAGGGATGACCAACCCCGAAGTGATTCGCAACCTGGAGAGGGGCTACCGCATGCCCTGCCCGGACATGTGCCCCGGCGAACTCTACAATATCATCCTGAAGTGCTGGCGAAACAAGCCCGAGGAGCGCCCGACCTTTGAGTACCTGCAGTCGGTCCTTGAGGACTTTTACACTGCCACGGAGAAGCAGTATGAGCCGGAGCCTCAGCAGTAAGCCACTGTCCCACCAGCACCTGGGGACAGGTCTGGAGGAAAGCCACCACCTGGCAATGGCTCGTTTCAGGCCTTTCCCTTCCTCCTGTGCGCCACCAGGATGCATTTGGAGACGGGGAACGAGGAGGGACATGAGGGAGGTGGATGCTGCCAGCTCTGTGGTTATCATGGAGACTAAAGAGGTGGCTGAGAGCTGGCACAGCTCCTTCCTCATCCACCTTGGAGGTCTGTACCCACTTCGCAGACATCGCCTCCGCCACGAAGGACAGCCAACTCCTTTGTGACCCACTTGGACACAGAAAAGCCCCTCAGCCCTGCAACTGCAGCCCCGGGAAGAGGGGGCCATGCCCAGGGTGGTGGTACAGGGGGTGCACAATCTCTCCCCCACCTTCTGATGTCACTGCCGGCAATACTACAACCCCCTTCATACCATGGGCAGGGGTGGGAACGTGTCCTGTCTGCACCTTCTTGGGCTACACCAGGCCACCAAGCTTGGGAGCAACCTCTCCAGGTGGTGCCACCCCTCTGCCCCCAGTCAATAATAAAGAACTGGATACGACCATTTCCCATTTCTTTATTCGGGTGTCAGGCCCCTGTGCTTCCCGTGCCCACCCCCAGCCCATGGAGGAGAAGGGGAGAAGCCATGGGGCTCCCCGGGCAGCTCGGGGTGATGCTGGGGTGGTACCCCGGGGAGGGAAGGGGGGATGCCCGGGGTGCACCCCACCGACCGCCGGCACAGGCGGCCCTGGAGCCCGGAGGCAAGAGAGATGTTCGTGGTGTGGCCACGAGATGTCCCTCCTTCCCCGCAAATCTGGGTGTCTCCTGCCACCCAGCTGGTGGGGGGGAATGTAAAATAGACATCTTCAAACACCTCAAAAATAAAAAATACCCTCCTTGCTTTGCTGAGCCCTTCACTGCACAAGCTCCTGATGCAGCATCGGTGCATCATGCCAGCCCCACGGTGGGTCCCGCTCCGCACCCAGCACCAGGAGGGTTCAAATGCCATTTCCCTGCTTTCTGGTGCATCTCTGACGCACAGCTTCTGTGGGAATGCCCACATCAGGCTGCAGGGTGGTCTCCAATCAGCAGCTGCACTGGGCTGGGGAGTGGAGGATGAAGAAATAAGGCACAGATGGCACACTGAGGGGGTGTTAGGACCACAGGAGTGAGCACCAGGCTGGGACCCAGGTGGACTCTCCTTCAGGTTATGGCACTGAGCGGCATCTCCCCAGGGTGCTTGATCTGCTGTTTTCTACCCCATGAACCAGATTTTGAGTCCTTCTGTACAGGGTGCTTCTCATAGCGTAACAAGGATGCTACGAGAAAGAAACAGCAGGGATGACCCGTGTGCCAGAAAAAATACCTGGCCATCACCAACACATGACACGGGGTTACTTGTGCATGCCACTGCCCCAAGAGAGCCTAGAAAGAAAAAGGAGTGGGAAGATTCATAACAAATCTGTAGGGACAACTGGGCTATCGGCAGCTACATTCAGTCCAAGGCCTTGATCTTCAGTGCCATAATGCCCCTGTCCATCACCTCTGATGAGACAAAATCCCCTACCATGATGCCAGCATCACTTCCCAAGTGTTCCCAATGGGATAACATGCTTGTGTTGGCATGAACAGCGCTTTGCCTGGCTTCCAATGCTGTTTATCCCTCCTTTGCAGACCCACAAGTGGGAGAAAGAGCACGTAGGTACTGGTTTAGCATTCACAGGAGGTCAAAGTCTGTGGAGATGGCTGGTTTGTACAGCTTGGAAATGTCATTCCCTGCATCCTGAGGAGGGAAGGAGGCTTTAATAGCAGTAAACAAGTGTCCCTGACACAGGAGGAAGGGAGGTGGGTGAGATGATCCAGCCTCAGAAATCCTAGATGTAGTGGAGACACTCTAGGGTGTCCAGGATGTTTTCACAGGGCTGGTGGATAGGGGTTTATGGGAGACCTGCACCCCTCTAGGACTGCAGCTGGAGCTGGATGGGAAACCTCGGGGTGTGGAAAAGAGCATTAGACACCTGTGTTCAGGAGGTGGGATTTCACCCCCAGAAAGTGTCCAAACCTGAAGGTGAATCAACCCCTGGTGTCTCAGAGCTCTTTTCTTATCCCACCCGTAACACACCTGATCTGCAACTGCTTTCCACAGCAGACCCATGGGCAGCTTCGCTTCCCGTGGAAGAAGATGAAGTTTCCACCTGAGCATTTCTGTGAGCCATCAGAAGTTGTCCTCCAATTCAGCATGAACACCTGGGGAGCAGCCGTGTGGCCAGGGCCTGGAGACGGTCACACAGACCTCTTCATCAAATCATCAGCAAACCTTGTCCACCCATCTCTATCTTCACAATCTGGTTCCTGGGCCCTGTGAACCCAGTGCTAGTAGGTCCTAGTGATTCAGGCTTGGTCCACTTGTTTCATGGTTCCAAGGAACACGTTATATGTGCTATAAATACGCAAAGCCCATTTGAAACAAGAAGTCATTTATTCAATAATTTCACTGGAGTTGAAGAAACAGTCTTTCCCCTTGCTTGAACTCCAGCTTGGTCTTTCACATATACCAGGAACTCCATGCAGGACTAGCAGATTTCTATTAATACGATGACACACTGCAAATAAATACAGACAAAAGATATTTGACTCCTTGGCTGCAAATATTTTATTGAACTGAAAACTGCGGATCATTTGTGCTGGAACAAACCAGGAAGAAGAGTTACAGAGTGTCTGCTAAGCACTTGTGCGTTTCATTATCACCCAAGGCCAAAGAGTCAAGTATTGTAGCTCAATTTAGAAAGGAAATGGATATTTTTATGGCCAATAGCAACACGTGGCCAAGCCCAGGGTGAACACAACAAAGAGGCTGTAAGCTGTGCTTCCTCTGCACTGGACGCCATAGCCTTTTTTGTTCATGCTACACAAACAACTGTTGAATTTTGTTCCCTGCCGTGCCTGTGATAAATGGATGGGGCAGACACTCACCTGGCTGCAGAGTCACATGTGCTTCCACCACAAAGCCATTGCAGAAGCCACTGGCAGCTCTTCCTTTGCTTAGGGGAGCAGGACTGGGGGCTGTGCCACCCACTTGAGTCTCTCCAGGGGGTGGAGGGAGACCGTGAGCCTCATGAGCAGCCATGGTTTTACACAACAGCCACCAAAACCGCTGGGAAACGGACCCCACAGCTCCACCACAGCAGAGGTCATTCAGTTGGAGAGAAAAGGACCTGCACTCCAGTCTGCATCCTGGACATGTACATCTGGGACTTCAGTCAAAAACCCAGGTGAGAAGTGGGATGCTGTCTCCTGTGACTTCCAGCCCAGGAGACAACTGTACCGCAGGGGGCCAGGACATCTCCTATGGCCCCAGCAAGCTTTGCAAGAGCCCCTTCACCCCCATACCTACCTGGCAGCCTAAGAGATGGATGAGCTCCAGCCAGAGGCTCAGGTGAGTCTCAGAGCAGGACAAAGGTGATAAAAGTGATCCAGGCTTTCACATCCAGTTTGTGATTCTGGAGTGATCTGCAGCAGGGACCCTATCGGTCACACAAACAGCTCAGTTACAAGGACCCTGTGAAGCTACCCAAGAAGAGCATGCTGTTTATTTTGTGCAGGCATCGGGCTATGCCAGGTGTTTTACAAGATAAGAGGCAATTCCTGCCGTAGACAGAGTATGAACACTCTGAATGGCCCAGACAAGGATTAAAAGGGATACCTAATGATATGTATCTTGCATAACAACCAAGATAGTCCTTTCATTTCTTCCCCAGGTGCCAGATGGTCTTTCCAAAGACTGCTGGAATGGTCTCTCCAATTCTCGTACGGAAAGACCCAGACCTCCATTATTGGTCTTTGCTACTGCTTTCCCATGCAACCTTGGTCCTGTTACTTCATCCCCATCCTCTGTCTGAAAATTCGTCTGTGCAGGTAATGTCTGGTCTTCTGTTGGTGTTGAGTTCATCTGCATTAACACCCTGTTTGCAAGCGGTTTGAAACTCTGGAGGGAAGGTTTCTGTGGTATTTCTCAGTTTTCCGCCTTGCAGATGTAGAAATATACACTGCAGCCACAGAGTAAAACCTTCTCCAGGCAACAGCTGTCCACTGTGACATCTTAGCAAAGCAGAAAGTGCAACTGGAAACGTGGAGCCAGGGCCAGGGGGTGAGACAGGCATGGAAAAATCAGCAGGTTCTCAGAGGAGAGAGATGGGAGCGAGAGGGAGAGCAAAGGAAAACCAGTGAGAGGGCAGGGCTGTGGGGAGCAGCAGCACTGAGGAAATCAGGTGGCTTCTCTGATGTCTAGTAAGGTTTGAGCTCCAGCTGAGACTTTTCCCGTAACCCAGGCATTCATAGCAATGCGGATTTTCTTGTGTCTAATAAAAGATTAAGCATAGTATACCCTATAGGCTTTCCTGAATGTCTTTATGAAGGTGGGTTAAAATCAGAGCAGGACGAGAAGATTAGCTGAGATGGAAGAGCAGAGCAGGGAGAAGGAGGGAGCGCGTGGCGTTACCCATGAGATAAAGACCTAGGGCTTCTCAAGTAAGGCTCCTCTACCGTCTTCTTTCTCCCCATGCTGTATTAGCACCCCAATCTGCCTGACTCTGGCTCACACTGCAACCCTGTGTGTGCAGGACTCAGCCAGGGCAGGGGTAAAGAAGAGAAGTCCATTACATTTCCAGCCCTCTGGCTAATGGGGGAGCTGGTACACTTTTTGGGAAGGAGGTTGCCCAGCAGAGAGAGGTCTGCATCTACTTGAACAGGCTGCAGTTGGACCCTGGAGCTCTGAGGTAGGCTTGGTTGGCTGGTGTAAAGTGAAAGCAAAGCAGCGATGTATTGAAGCCATGTTCTGGGAAATGAGCGTTTTTCAATGCCATCCCATGCTAGGCTCTTGTTTGGTCCTGAGTAGAAGAGCATTGGCAGGCACAGCCTCACCAACAGTACACGCTGGCATGTGCCAGGAGCTCAGGACCTCTCCCAGGGTGACAAAGTGAGGATCCGAGTGTCCCCACCCGCTCCGTGCAGGACAGGGTCCCTGGAGCTTGCCACGCTGCCACCAAATAGCGAGGCAGGGCCCCCAGGGAAGGGAGATGGTGAGGAGCCCTCACCTTGCTCTGTTTTACCTCCACACACACACGGCAGAGCAAATATTCCCCGGCAAATACTGCAGAGCAAACAAGGGCATCAATGTCCTGCCAGCCTGAGCCCTGGTCTCCAAGCTGCTCCACCAAAGGGAACAATGACCGCTTTTTTGCTAGGAGGGCCCCCTCCCTGGCTAGGCAGCTAGCTAGCCTAGTGCTTACAGCCAAGGGAGACTTCATCTGGCTTGCTTCTCCAAGAAGAAGGCTTGGTTCAGAGCATTCCCAAGGGCTGGTGAGGCTCCAGTCTGGGTCTGAAAAGTGTGGGTGACCATCCCTGAGCACCCCCTAACTGAAGGAGAGGTTGGGGCCATGGGTCACAGCCAGGCTGGGTGGGTGGCAGAGAGCAGAGATGCGTTACTGATGTGAAGCAGAGACAGAGTCCCCAGCAAATCTGCCCAAGGAAAGGCCTCTCCATCCCCACCGGCCACTCAGTGCAACATTGCACATCTCTGCCAGCAGCCAGAAAAACCCTCCGTGGATAACGAAGCTCAAGGGAGGCATTTTCTTTATACACTCAGGGCCCATGGCTGCTCCAGAAAGGTTTGTGGGATGTGTCAAAAACACTCCCTTCAGTCCTGCTGGGCTGCAGGCAGGAGGGCTGGAGCTGTTTCTGGATGATTGCCCATCCCTCAGTGATCTGTCAGGTGTTACGACACCATCCCTGGCTCGGAAAGTCTCTAAATTGCTGATTTCCTTGTTCTTCTCTCCCAGGGCTCTTGCTGAGCCCTTCCCCTGCTCTGCCCATGGCATCTGCAATTGCCCACCACTGGAGATAGGCTGTGACCTGCCATGGGTGCTCCTTTTCTAGGCTGCTTCCAGACCTCCTTTCTCCAGAGATTCCTTCCCCACCAATCTGTTCAAGGTCACTCCCAGTTAAAATTAGCAGCTTATTCAGCATTGGAGAGAAGGGACGGCCAACTTCTCTGGCCCGCTCACAATCCTGGGACCAGGCGTCAGGAGATCCAGCTCCGACTCCCCTTGGAGGTGAGGGAGCCTGTGCTTGCCATCCTCATAGTCATAAGCAAAGGACTTGCAGCCAGCTCACCCCCTCTGCCTTAAATCTGAGCTCCAGATCTGTGCCAGCAAAGCAGGAGGAAGGAGCATCTCCCTGGAGCCTCCAGTTCCCACCACCATCCTCCGAATGCCAGATGTCACCCTCATTGTACCCAAGCCAGACGTTTTACTGGTTGTAATTGTCTCTGTGATAGCAAGAGAGTTCCCCCAGCCTTTCAAATCTATACTTAACTCGTCCTCACCTGATCCCTCTTCCTGGCCTTCTTATCTTTCTTTCCCTTTTTCCAGGGCAGGCTGAAGCCACAGGGTGGAGATAGCAGAAAGGCAGCCGTGGCAGGGTAGTGGGAGTTTTGCTGTCGTCAGTCCCCTGCCCTGGGTTGAGGATGCTCGAGGCAGGGGGGTGATGTCTGGTCCACCAGGAAAGGGCATAGATGGTAAAGGGAATCAGGGCCTCGGTCCCAGTTTGGTGCACAGCCCAGGGAAACATCCCTGGCACAGGGCAGCAGTAACACTCACGTAGCTTTTCCCTCTTGTAACATACGCACCAAAATTTGGTCCCAAGGAGGAAGAGCATCCTCATCTCCCTGATGTACCTGTCAGGGCATCTCCTCCAGGCTGAACTCAACCCTGAACTGGAACATCAGTGCACGAGCCACTGGTAGCTGATGTGGCCAACAGAGTGATGGCAGAAAAAAATGAAATCACATGCACCTCGCTAGGAGGAATGAAAGACCTTTGCAGCGGGCAGCTGTGAATGAATATCCCTGTGGTGGCACTGCTTGAGAGAGGATATTCTTCAAAAATAGAGGTGTCTCCATGATTAAAAAGAAGCCAAGAGGAACTGCTGTAACACCCAAGCCTTTCCTTATCACTACATGCCACCTGAAACTATCTGGACAATACTAAGTTTTTCACAGAGAAAATATGTTCACTTAAATTGAAGCTGTTAGCTAGACTCTTGGGGTCGACAAACAGTTAACCACAAAAGAGGGGTGGGAGAGATTTTATACCACAGAAACTAGGGGGTTGGTGGACTTCTTGGAGCAAAACCAGGGTGTTTGGAATGCTAAATGCCCAGCCTAGTGGTTAGTGCCTTGGAGAACAGCTATTGGGGTGAAACTACTGTGCTACAAATCTCCTACACAAAGGGGAAGAGCTGGAAGGGGTGAGCTTAAGAAAAGCTGTCCTGGACTAGCAGAACATCATCATCTGGGTCTAGAGAGCAGGGCCTTGGGGACATGGTTCCTCTGAACCCTTGTCCTTCTGGCAGCACTGCTGAATCTCATATCACCTGGCTTCTGGCACCCAGTGAGGGAGGAAAGTGTCTCTTGCTGTAGCCCTGACTCCCTGGCCAGAAGGGTGAAGATCGCAGAGGTATTATGTTCCTGTGAGCTTGAAAGAAATGGGCAGCTGAGGAGAAGAGAGAGCTCATGGATGTCCTTTCTAAGGGAAAGTCTGTAGCATGAACACAGTCCTTATAACAGGAGCTGAAAGAGATGTTATGGATGCCCCAGATGCAGAAAAAGCTTCAGATTGGAGGACGCATCTTATTAGACAGCAAATAATCCAACTGCAAGGACCCCCCACATTGAGAATACAGTTCATTCACGCACATTTCCCAAAATACCTCATTTGGATGGAAAACTTATTGGGTCTCAGGTGGACCATGAAAACATTTCCAAAATCTCAAAAATACTGAGACAGTGGGGAAAAAACACTTCTCCAAATCTTCTCTCTGTACCTTGAACCACCATGTGCCCCCGTGGCCTACCTACAAGAAGATACCTTACAAAGCTTTGGAGAGCAACAGTTTTATTTCAGTCTCTGGTCCTGTCTTGCAGCTTTCATTGTGGCTTTTCCTTCCCAAAGATGCCACTCTTTTGAGGAAATTCTCCATAGCGAGGTGCAAAACGGAGGTCCCTGGAAGCAAGTCAAGGTGCTGAGTCCTTTTGGCAGCCAAGCCTGGACAATGTGGGCCTCAGGGTGGGGTACCTTGCTTAGCTCTCATGTTGATACTCAACTCAGGTATTAACAATACGCCTTTCTTTTGGCCTCATGAGGGTCTGAAACATTACTGCTTCTGGATTTAGATATTGGGGTGGTCACCACTTCTCCATCAAGGATCAGCAGGCAGTAACAGGAAGGTGGGGTGCAATTACCAGCTCGTAGTTAAGTCTTTGAAGGATAAAAACAATAAATGTGATAAGGAGGGTCACACTCTGAGGAAGCTTCAGTGCAAGTAGGTGTGGGACCATTCATGTGGACCCACTTGACCAGAAATGGGAGCTATAGCCATATTGGTGTCTGGGAATGAGGACACCTAGTTTGGACCTATCTGCTTCCACTGGCATTTGATGCTCACATATCTGCATCCCTCTGTGAGTGACATTAACAGGGACTGGAGTCAGTTTTCTGAGTTTTCCTGGAATTTGAGTGCCTGCCAGGGAGCTCTGAGCAAATAGCAGAGGAACAACTCCAGAGCAGGAATTTCAGTGTATTTCCAAGTGGAGAGGGGCATGTAGGAACCCAGCCCAGAGCTGAGCTCACTTGTTTTATTTGGGAAGAAACCCTTGCAAGAAAGATCTGGCCTGGCCTCCAGGTTCCCCTCTGCTAAGGACTAGCAATGTGATGTGAGCAACAACAGACCTTCTTCCCAGGGAGCCCTACAGGCATGGCATGCTGCTCTCCCCTGCCCCACAAGCTAGGGGTCCCAACCAGGCCCCCAGCTCACCCACAGGGATATATTAGGAAGGGTAAAGACTGGAGCTGTACGAGGCAGTGCCCATTGCTAAGAGGATATCCCCGTTGCAAAGAAGAAAGGCGGAACACAGAGAACCTCCAAGCCATAGGGATAAGCCTTGACTGGGGCATGTGCTTTTGCAAGCAGAGGGACGTTCAGCTGCTCTGAACAGGTAAATGTGAGAGTCTTTGCCCCATGTTTTCTTGTCCAGATCGAACCTTCAGAACAACTGGCCTGTCCCATCCAGGAGGTCAGAAATTAACATCACAACAAGCCCTTCTGCACTTGAAATTGGACCCTGCCCTACAGTGAGGGTGTGCTCTGACCTTCCTTTTCTACCAGCACCTTGCCTTTGCCATCTTCATCTAACCATCTTTGTCTTTGCCACCATCAACCAAGCACCTCGAGAGCCTTCCTTCTGCAGGACAAACACTGCTAGGGATGTTCTGGCTGGTGTTGACTCTCCAGTACCTTAAGCTTTTGAGCCTACTCATTACAGCTGTGCTGGTAAACAAAAAAGGTACCTAGCGTGTCCTCTGATCCTGAGGCCAGCTGCCTGGTCTGGCCACATCCACACTATTAAACTCTCTCAGCCTCCAGAACAAGGCGGACAGATCCAAAATACTTTTGGGAAATGGTCCCTGGTGTGTGCGGTCTCCAGTCTGATGCCCAGGGATTGTTTGGGTCTATGCTAGTTGAGCTGGGCCAAGCTGATGCTGGGAGCATGTTAACAGTTTAGCAGTGCAGATGATAAGATTCCTGGCTGTGTTGAATTTACTAGTACAGATATATCCACTAAGCCCAATTTTGCCAGAAATCACCAGCATTGGTTTTCATCTGGTAGACAGAGCCACCTCACTCCATGGGCCAACACCACAGAGGAGGTTAATCAGCCCAACTGGATAGACTGGGAAAAAGCACCTCTGCCATCTGTGGACTGGCAATTATTTATCCTGGGTGTTTAGATGCTCATATAGGTTCCCAGCCTTGGATCTATATGGGCCAGGAGCCCCCTGTGTAGACTGTATCTCTAGATCTCCTCTCCTTGAGCTGTGCAAGATCGCCACACAGCTCACGTCGCACCGTAGGTGGTCCTCCAGCCCCACCGCATGGTCGCTTCCCTCTGATAACTCCGAGGTCTTAAAGGTCAACCCAAGGGCAGCGGGTGGACATGTATCAACCAGCTTCGACATGCTGCACTCCAGGAGTAGCTGTGTTTAGACCCAGAGATTCTCTGATCTTCAATAACCTGGCAGCAGCTTGTAAACAGTGGGCTTGATGTGATAGCATCCTCAGTGAGCAATTTACGCCCTTCCCCCTGATGCCCCTACCCTCTTCTCTCTCCCACAGCATTGGGAGCCTGAGGGAGAGCCATGCTCAGAGCCAAAATTGCTAAGAGAGGCTCAGCTTGCAGCTGAGTGTCGGCTACAGCGAGTTGGGGAGTCGGGAAGGCTGAAAGGGTGGGAGCACTAATGTGTGTGTGTGTGTGCTCTACATGCACAGCTTTGTGTGCGTGGTGCTCAAGGAGCACTTATAGGTGCTTCTAAACCATTGCCTTGGTTTCTCTCTTATGTATTCGGTCTAAAAAGAGTGGGACAGTGGAAGACTTAAAGCCTTTAGCATGTACCTATAACATCCTAGCCCCAAGGTGTGACCTGCAAATCTAAAGCTATTTGTTGGGATAAAAGCAACACCCACCAGGCTGGTGGTCTGAACATGTCTCCTGTTTCCCAGCCTCAGCTCCTTGTACACAAGTAAGGAAGGTCTGAGCCCTGGAGACGGGCTGCATTTTACTCAGAGGGTTTCTCACAGCCTTGTCCCCCTTGGATGCAATAGGACAGGATATCGGGATGGTTCACCGCAGGGGAAATGCCTAACCAATGTCCCCTCTGAAGCAGGAGGAGCTCACAAAGATGGACAGAGGGAAAGGGGATCACCACGTTGCTCTGTCTCACATTGAAACGTGGAAAAACCCCTTTGAATCTCCGTCTCCAAATTGTGCATCCGGCTTAGTCTAGCACAGGTCTGGCTTGACCTGGCTAGCACTGACCCAGATGAGTCCCAGGCACGGTTTGGGGGTTATCACGGGCTGGGGGCTATTCCCAATAGTCATTTTGAATGTGGCCATCCTTTTCTGAAGGTGAAGAGAGCTTAATAGGATGGATCAAATCCATGCTGGTCTGCTTGCCTGCGGGACCAGAGAGTCCTTCCACCTGGGAAGAAACCGAAGTATGAAGGCAGGAGAAATCAAAGGGCTCCCCAGCCAAGTCCCCCCCTTTCCTTTTCCCCTAGCAAAGCAGCAAGGTGAAGGCCACCGGACAGAGCCCAGCTGTGCTGGCTATTTCCAACGCAGTCTCCCATGCAATCCCTGCCGGCGGCCCCGCTCCTCCTCCTCCTCCTCCTCTCGCTTGGAGTAGGACTGCAAAACAAGCCGACCGTATCCCCGCTCGCTCGGAAGCCGTTCCCCGGCTCTCAAGGTAACAGGCAGCGTGTATTTGTGCCCTGGCCCCCCTGCCCACCCCTCACCTCCCCACGGGAATGTTCTGTACCCGGGCGCAGGAGCGTCATAGGCAGGGAGCTGCCTGCGTCAGGCTCTCCTGCCGTGGAGACCTTGACTTCTGCCTGGGAACAGGAAGGACAGGCAAGGGCTGCACTTGCAGACAAGTCTGCAATAACGGGGTTTGGGTGCAGGATGCTCTGGTCCAGAGTCCGCTCTCCGAGCTGCTGGCTCGAGAGTGATGCTTCTCTGGAGAATGGAGCAATGGTATTGAAGGAAGGTGCCAGATACCCTCAGCAGCAGGATGAGCAGCTCCCGTGGGATATTTCTTCTAGATCCCATTTACCTCCTCCCCTCAGACATAAGGGTTTGTATCTCTTACAAAGCCCTGGTGTATTATTTAAGGTCTTGCTGTTACAAAATTGGATTTTCTTTCTATCCATGTAAACATCCACTCTGTTTTCACGTGGATTGTAAACCCACTGTGACCTCGGCCCCTGTGACATCTTGTGGAAAGGATTTCCCCTGGTCCACAGGCCCAATCACCTGTTAATGCTGATGGCCTGGACCTGAATGAGGACAAGGAAACTTTAAGGCCCTGCAATGCCTGGAGATCAGATGCAGAAGTGCACTTGAACCTGCACGCATCATGCACAGGACAATGTCTCAGCCTTTGCTGCAGTCCAGCCAGCTCACTCTTCAGCAGTATTGATTGGGGGGGGGCGGTGAAAAGAGGCTTTTCCATCCTAAAGAGAAAGCTGGTTCTTAGCCAGAGAAGGGCCTCACCTTCCTTGCTCATCCACTGACCACAGCCAGCCCAGAGGAAGTCAGATCACCTCCTCATGCCTCTTCTTCTCCTTCAGCCTTTTCTCTGGGATACAACATCTGCAAGGTCCTGAGTGCTCAGCAAGGCAGAGTCACCTCCTTCCTCCTCCCTACATGAACAGGAGCCTCAGAGCTGCTGGGAGCTCAGCAATGCATGAGCAGGGCAGCCACTTTGACCCATGTCCTTGAGAAGAAAACTTGAGGCACCGGGAAGCACCACAACATCTCAGAGACAAGGCAGGACCTTGGTGGTCACCAAGACACATCTGAGCCCCTAAAAACACCTCACTGCCCTGTGACTTTCCAGACAACGTTGTTTCCACCTAAGCCCCTAAGCCCCTGTGCTCCTCACCACCAGTCTTCAGGTAGCTCCCACCTTACCAAGTTGCCCTCAACTTCCTCAGAGGCACCACGGAGCAGGCTAGATTTTAGAGTCCCCTATATCCATCTACAACAGCCCCAGCACAGTGAAGCTCCGAACTCACCTACAGCCCCCAGATACACTGCAACTAAGCAGTCAGTCCTCTAAGGCTCTTAACACAACACTCGGTCCACACTCAGCAAGGAAACAACAACATTTTGGTGAAATGCAATGTCCGATCTGCCCAGCAGTGCTTCTTTCTGTTCACTCGCACCTCCTCCTGTTGTTTCAGGGGATGTCTACATATCTGTCTGGCTTGTGAGCTGCCTTTTCTCAGCACAAGTCAAGAGCAAGAGGGGTTGGCCACCACGCTGCTGAACAGATATGGGTAGGCAAGAAACTGTTTGGCAGGGAGAGTTGACATTAACTGCTCGGGCTATTTAAAAAGAGTGATTTAATCAGCTGAGGTATTTCTGCCCAGCTCTGTGCACGGTACATTTGGCACTTTGCTGGAATTGGACCAGGGTCTTTTATCAAGAGGACTGAGGAAGGGAAGGAAAGGGCAAAGCAGATGCGGGTGCAGATGAAAAAAAAGAGGGCTTCCAAGGCTCTTCCATAAAGAAAAGCAAGGAAGAGAAAAGAGAGTTAAAAATAATATCATGGCATGTTCTGGGCAGAGATACCAGCGTCCTAGGAAAAATATACGCGTTTGTTTTTTGCCAAGAGGGAAATAAAAGGGAGGATGAGGGAGGATGCTGAGGCTGTTCTTTGATTTGAAAATGAATCAAGGCCAAAGAGCAGAGCTGGTCACTGGGATTTTTCAGCAGAATCTGCATTTTGTAGCTAAAGCAAGCTGGGCTTGAAACCTGCCAAGTGCAGAAATTTGCTCCTAGGGAGAGAGGCCAGATCTGTTAACATCGGGTGGTGTGCTACCAAATGCTGCTCAAATAGTACTGTAAAGAAAACTGTGCAAATCCTTGGACAGGAGTGAATGGAGCTAGTGTGAACTCTGCTTTTTGCTTTCGGTGGTCATTGGTTCAGTCCCTTCTGCTGTCGAAAACAGTCGTCACCATATAAGCATGAAGGGCCAATGTCATCCAAGAATTAAGTACTAACTCTCTGTCATTTGAGAGGGAGTTAGGTACATGCATTCCTTTAAGAAGCTAACCAGAAAGGCTTGTCTGGGAAGACTTTTGCACCATTTTAACTTTATCTCTTCAAAACAGCTCTGGGTTTTGTCTCAGCTGGCTGAAATTTTTCATGACAATCATTAATTCACTCAAAAATGCAGGTTTTGGCAGATCAAGTCTCTTTGCAAGTTCAGGCCAAATTTGGCAAGCTCTTTCAGCCAAAAAAGAAATGGAGAAAACTTTGAAGCATTTTGCCCTGAGTTTCAAAATGAAATTTCTTGCCTTTTCTTTCTTGTGCAATGGTTTTGCCTTGAAATGAAGCTATGATCTCCTTATTCAATTTCTTGTGGGATTAAGTAATAAACCAAGAGAAAATTAAATATTTGGTATCATTTCATTCACCTGAAAACAATGATCTGAATTCTTTGTGGGAGGAGGAAGGGATTTGTCCCCCAAACCAGAAGCCCATTCCCTCCTCACCATTATACCTTCCAGGTTACCTGGATGGGCATGCCAGGACACAACACTGGGAAACAGGCACTGCAAAACAGCAAATATCAGCTAAGCCGCAGCTTAAACCTCTGAACAAAACAGGCTGAGTGAGAGAGAGTCCAGTTGTGCCAGTATAAATTGCAGCTCGTCTGGGACTCCTGCCAGCACAGTTTTTTCTAGGCAGGGACCACAGCTCTTCACCTCCAGCTTCAGGAGACGTGGTGTGGACACAGTCACCATTAAAGCAGAGAAATCTCCACCAGGAGATATAGTTATGTCGAAGCGAAGGAGCTCATACTACCATAGCTTGTTTCTTTGCGTGCTCCTGTTATCCTCTCCTTCAGTCTCCTGCCTGCCTGATACTCTGATGCCAGGTCCCCTCTGCCTCTGAGAGCTGCATGAGTAAGCCTGGTTTTCTGGTCTTTTCAACGCAAAACAGAGCTGTTTTCATACAAATGTCGGCCCTGAGGTGCAAGAGTGTGGTGTAATCACACAGCATGTGGTCCACCAGGTCCTTAAGGGCACCAGGGATACTTTGGGGGTCTCATACATCTGCTTCACAGAAGACCATGATATGGCCATGAACAGAGGAAGGGACTGATCACAGCCCTCAGGGTAACCTCGTCTTAGCCAGAAAGACCCCACATCATTTTGCCTCCATGATGAGCCCCATCATGCCAAAGGGCACCGCTGGCAGGTGGGACCACAGAGCCGAGACACCAATTTTGGCAGGCTCCACAACACAGTACTTTGAGAAACTTACCCATGCCATCCTAACCTGGCTCCATCTCTTGTCCCCCCTGCCTCCATGGGGAGCCTATTTCCACCCCTGATGGCGAAAACACTTATTTCCATTTCTTTCCTACTGTAAACATAAGAAGAATCATTGCAATCAGGACAGGTAAAGCTACAGCCCCATATCCCATTGCTATATAGACAACAGCGAACTCCTGTGCATTCCTCTCTCCGGTGGCTGTGTTGACTCCTTTTTCACAGGTAGCTCTTTGGAAGAGGGACCCCTCTTTCTGATGCCTTTCCTAGACTGAATTTGTTCATCAGGGCTTTGTAAACCAGAAGTAAGTGCATGCACAGACTGAGTAACACAGCTTGCAGAAGCTGAAGGTCTCCAAAAATTTGTGAGAAATGAGCAGAACAGGCCTGCAAAGTCATTTCTGGTTTGGTCCAAAATAGGAAGTAAAGAATGTGGTTGCACCACAATTAAAGACAACCTTCTAACATCCCTTGCGTAGAAGCAGTAACTAGTATGTCTTTCCCTAGTGAAATTGATTATTCAGCTCAGCTCACTGATAAAACATCAGCTTCCACCGTAAAATCTGAAGGTGGAAAGTGCTGAGCCACTGGTGTCTGCAGAAAACGCTGGTTGTCTTTCAAGAAAACCTGCACACCCTGAGGTCCTAAATAGCTCCAGAGATTAGCAAAAGGGTAGTAGAGGGGCTCCCATAGGGACTTGTGGTTTGTTTTCAGCCTACGATAGCTGTATTGGAAACCCTTGCATCAGCTCTTTGGTACATAAATGTTGATTCTGGTCCATTCTCAAGTATCCCTTGATGTTGAGACACAAAAACTGCCATGCCAGCTCACGGTGGTACAGGCATTTTCAGAGTGCTCCTCCAAAAGACGGTCAGACAGCAAGGCTGGTTGCACGCACTGACTTGAGGGACAGCACTTCCTCAAATGTCACTGCACATCTTCTCCCCTTCCCAGATAAATGACACGACCAGGATGCGACTCTCAGCATTAGATCCAAAGGACCCCCCAAAATGCTAAGCCCCTGTGTTTAGGCATCTGAATTCATCCCAGCCAGTACAGTCAGTGGAGCCTGGGGAGCAATTCAGCTGGATGCACGTGCCTGCTCTAGCATGAGCTGAACCCCTCCAGGCTCTGCTGCCTGCCTGGATGACATCTCCAGTGACTGCAATGGGAAGGTACACTGAACAGCTATCGTGAGCAAAGGGGAGCTGACAAACTGCTTTGCTGTGATATTTTTCAATGCAAAGGCAATAAATGATTAAATCTTATCCTTAGTCTGGAGTCCGATCTGGAGGAGGTGTTGAAATGTGCAGGAGGAGGCCCAGTGTCTTAAGATTTGGGAAGCTCCTTGTAGCACTGGGTTTTGCTTGGAGGGAGTGAAAAATCCCTGCAGCTGCTGGAAGCTGCCGTGTTCATCACACCATTGGGGCACAGAGCAGCCGAGAGACTCATGACAACACGGGGACTAAAAGCCAAGCTTCCCATGGTGGACATTAATTCCTGAATCACAGACCACTCTGCTCCCTTTTCTTCTTGTGTTCGGAGCAAAGGTGGAAATCACACCACCACGTATCTCCCAGCTCATTCCCCTAAGCACCTCCATGAGCAGCTCCTCACAACACCTGGCTTGCTTCAACAGTTCCTAAACCCTGTGGTTTGAGAAGAAACTAAAACTATATCTCATCACTTCCCCCTGTTACAGTTTCAGCTAAGTCATAATGATCCTATTTTTTGTAATTGGACCACACAGCTTCTGGGGCATTTTAAGGAAGCCAGCAGCTCCTAGGGGATGCTGAAAGCACCATTTCTCCAACGTGGTCTCCAGCATGACCTGCCAGGTCCTGCTGCCTTCACCATGCAGGTGTCCATCAGGAGAAGGGGTTGTCCCATAACTCAGGATGCAGTTCAGTGACATTTTCTCTGATGAGAAAGCTGGTTTAGGAGGGTCAAGGAACAGTATACAGAAAATAGAGGGGAAGTGAAGACTCTCATCCTATTGTTTTGAGTGCAGACCTTTCTTTTTCTTTTTCTTTTTCTTTTTCTTTTTCTTTTTCTTTTTCTTTTTCTTTTTTCTTTTTCTTTTTCTTTTTCTTTTTCTTTTTCTTTTTCTTTCTTTTTCTTTTTTCTTTTTCTTTTTCTTTTCCTTTTTTCTCTTTTCCTTTTCCTTTTCCTTTTTCTCTTTTCCTTTTCCTTTTTCCCTTTTTCTTTTCCTTTTTCTTTTCTTCTTTTCCTTTTTCTTTTTCTTCTTCTTCTTTTTCTTTTTCTTTTCTTTTTCTTTTTCTTTTTTCTTTTTCTTTTTCTTTTTCTTTTTCTTTTTCTTCTTCTTTTTCTTTTTTCTTCTTCTTCTTTTTCTTTTTCTTTTCTTCTTTTTCTTTTTCTTCTTCTTTTTCTTTTCTTTTTCTTTTTCTTTTTCTTTTTCTTTTTCTTTTTCTTTTTCTTTTTCTTTTTCTTTTTCTTTTTCTTTTTCTTTTTCATCTTTTTTTCCTTTTCTTCTTTTTCTTTTCTTCCTTTCTCTTTTTCTCTTTCTCTTTCTCTTCTTTTTTCTCTTTTTTTCCCTCTTCTTCCTCTTCCTCTTCCTCTTCCTCTTTTTCATTAGTCCTAATCATTCCAATGACCTGGCACAGCACCAGAAATTTTGTCATCAGAGTAACTGCAGGTTTGGCAGCCTGGGGCACAGACCTGGGGGACATCACCAGGGCCAGACACCCTTAAACCGGCTTCACATCCACAGAGAGTAAAACTTGGATCTAGACCCTTAGTGTCTGGATGGGTTTGCTCACAAGCATCTGTGAAATGCTGCTGACATTGACCATTTGAACACCTCGGAGAGTATCTATCTCCACTTCCATTTCTTTCTCTTCTCCAAATGTGGTTGCTCAGGCAAATCCACCCCTTTGGACTGGCAGCTCCAGGTAGTCACAGAGTAACTTTTGTTTGAGTTGCCCAAGCGATCCAGGTGGCACATCTGCAGTTCTTTCACAAATGAAATGCAAAGTCAGTTTGTCTCAGATGTCCTGAGGTATCCTGGGCTGGAGCAGAGGCAACCTGGGAGCACACAGGCAAAGCCAGGCTTTGTGGCACCTTCCCATGTGCCGTACCTCCAGTCCTGAAGAAGCTATCAGCTTAGCATGAAAACCATGAGGTTTTAAAAACATTGCTGAGTTTCAAGCATCTTTTCCTCTCCTGGAGAATTTCACTTTTTCTCCCCAAAGGCGGAGGACTAACAACTTTTGAAGCTGAAAGTGTAGGCTCATCAGCTTGTGCTGCAGTCAGGGGACTTCCCAGAAAGGCTGAACCAACAGTGGATTTGCAGCAAATCTGTGATGGGCAACATCACTTCAGGGCAGCTCCTGAGGATGCTGGGGAGGAAGAGCCCAAGCAATCGGGTCTGTGACTATGTCTCTAGCAGGAATCAGACCCTGATCCCTTTTGTGGTGTCTTCTCCTCTTGTTCCTTCCACCCAGCGAGCTCCGTTTCTAGTTGTCACAGGTGCCTTTGGAGTATTTCTTGGTTTGGATGGGTTTGTTTCCAGGAGGGTTAAAGGGACAATCAGCTCCTGTTTTGTTCTTGAGGAATAACGTTCATTGCAATCAACCCTCGGTCACAAGACACAGGAAGAGCAGTGAACGCTGGGGTAAATGAACAAAATTATGATGTTAAAAATGCAGAGGGATTGCCAGGAAACACTCAGAGGACATCTGAAATGCAGCAAGGGAAATGAGATGGAAGCAAGGTCTAATTTAGGGATGAACTACCCAATTTGCATTTATTATCTTCACCCCCCCCTTGCCTTCCCTTTGGCCCTTTTTAGATCCAGAACCTTTTTTTAGGTTCTCAGATATTCAGGATTGTTTTCATATTCATTCCAGCCAGCCATAGCAAAATGATCCTGCATGATTTTCTGCCTGGCCAGAAATCAGAGGTGAATGAAATCTGCACAACAGCGACATACACAGCTTCACCCAGCAGCCCCCGCCATCTGGCTTGCTCAAAAAGGCGGTAGCAGCCCCATTGCTTCCAAATCCATGTCTAGCGGCTTCCTCCAGCTGGGGGAAAGCTGACTTACTACTGGCATTTCAGATCTTCTCCATGGACCAAATTTCCAAAGGCAGAGGAGCTGCAAAATACACAGTTGAGCACCAAAAATGTTTTCCAAGATGTTCTTGCAGGTTAGGTTTTGCTAGTCTGTATTTTATCACCTTGCACAAGAAGTGCAAATCACAGAAGACCATAGGGAGAGGGAGTCTCTGTCTGTAAATCAGAGACTCCAGCCTCCATCCCCGCCATCTTACTGCATCGATGCAAATGCACAGACAGCTGCAGAGTCCACCTGTGCAGGGGAGCACCCTAAAGATGAAACACACAGCCAGCCCTCCCTCCCCTCGGTTACCTTCACGGTCTACAAGTCACTTTTTTTTTTGATATAGAGTTGGTCAGCTTCAGCAAGAAGGCTGGAGAGGAGGTCGTGCCTCCTTCCTGGGAAACAGATTATTTCAGTCTCGATTTCCTGAGCCTGAGAGGAGCTATCAACTGAAATCTCTTCTTCTCTCCCAAACAGCCCAGCCACGGGGCTCTCCTGCACCTTTCCCGCAGTGTCACAGAGAGGGTTATCACTCTGGGACAGTATTCGGGAATATGATGGGGATGGGGACCCAAACCCCTCTTGCTAGGAAATCCCTCAGTAGCCTTTCAAGAGGGAATTTGTCCATTGGCAGCCAAAACATGAAGGCTTTACAGTTTTCAGCCATTCATTCTGGTGATAACAAAACAATTTCTACCGCAAAAGAACACCCAAAGAAAGCATTAAGAGGAAACCTGAATTCTCAGTCCTGTATCCCCTTTTCCCTTCCAAAAACATTTCAAGTGAATAATTTCTGACCGCTGCCACTGCAATGCCGTGGGCAGAGTGAATGGAAGCAGCTGAGACCAGCCAACTCAGTGCACGCAGGGCCAGGACTTGCAGCTGGGAGGAACCACTGGGCACCAGGTCCCTTTCGCATTGCTCTCAGATCCCCGATCACTCATCAGCAGGCCCAGAAAAAAGAGATGCAAGTCACTGCAAAGAGTCTCACTGGTTTGGGGGCAGGGGATGGGGCGAAATCAGTGTTTTCTCATAAATCTGGACAACGTGTATATCACTTTAATTGATGTCAAACTTTCAGCCTGACATGCTTTATAAACCCTAGGCAGCTTTGATCTCCTTGTCTTTGTCTATAAATGCAAGGATTACAAAAACATTCCAAAAAAACGGCACCAAAAAATGTCTTTCACCGAGGTACTTTGCTCCAGCAGATAAGGCTAATAAGCAAAGAAACCCCAGGTATTAGGAAACGAGGCTTTTCAGGAACATACTCCGGGGCGGAGAGAGGGGGGCCGAAGCGTCTGAAGGATATTGATGCTTATGCTCCCCCTGTCATTATTTCACGATATTGTTTATATCCCCGGGATGTGGATAAAGGTAGCTGTCACTTCTGGCACCGCTCTCCCCCCACCCCCACCCCCCACCCCCCCCCCGAGATTACAGCGAACTGTGGCTGACACTGCCCAACGTTGCGTTGACTGACAGCCCCCCGTGGCATGGTTACTGTCAGAGGCCTCGGAGGGCTGCGGGTGCCCGGGTCTGCGAGGCATGGGGAAGGGGAGGGGGGTTTCCAGAGAGCAATGGGCTCTGCTCAGCCTCCAGCACATCCCCATGCAGGAGGAGGCAGCTCCTCTCCACGCAGTGCTCAACAGTGTTAGTAGAGTTGAGGGAAGGTGTTTTACCATCCCTTTCATCTGTACAAGACTCAAATCCCAAATGTTGGGGTCCCTCTCAGGTGTTTCAGTGCCCTGCTCCCAGGGGATGCTCAGGAATGTAGATGGGATGGGGTCCTATAATGCCTCCACCGAGCAGGGCAAGGAGTGTTTCTTTGCATGGGGAGAAGAGATGGAAATTGAGAAGGCAGATGTGAAAACAGAGCAAGGGAAGCTGTAAGACTTGGCACCCCAAGTCAGGACTCAGTTGTGGATTAAGACTAATAAATTTCTCCAGGCCAGTGTCTCCCCGCGAGTTGGATGTCTATATTCTCTTTATATTCCCTTTATTCCCCATGGTACCCTTAGACACAATTCAGCTGGCCAAACAGAGGCACTGAGGATGTCTGAAAGCACCTGAGAGGTCAACACAGGGTCAGAAGATATGGCACAAGACTCACACCCATTCGACTGGCAGCAGGATCTCCGACTGTGCCTAAAATGACCTTGGACATCCACGTGGCAACCAAATCCCACCCCAGTATTGACTGAAGCTGCCACAGTTACTTGCTGCACTCAGCAGCAGAGACCTAGGCTTGGCCAGCTGGATGACTGACCTGTGGACACCGAAATGTGGGTGTCTTGTATCTGCAGACCAACAGCCTTCCCCAGTTTCCTTTCGTAATGGGAACCACTCTTCCCAGTCCCTGGGAAGCTGGGAGGTGTCTGAGCCTTTGGGGAGCTCTGTGGAGTTATGACATTATCTTTGAAGTTAGCTATGAAGTTATCTCCTTGGTGGTGGGAAGGTCTCAGCTGGAGTGCTGGGCCCCCTCCGGGGCCCTGGGCTTCAAGGAAAAAAGGGGTCAGACTGGGGACAGCCCCAAAAAAATGCAAAGAGAATGACTAAAGGAGTAGAAACGACAGATTAAGGAGGAAGCACTGAAGTTGGTTAGTCTGCAGAGACACTTGAGGAGTGACATTCCTTCATGAAAGGTAAAAGAAGGGAGGGATCAAAGGGAGGGAGGGGACTTTTAACGGCAAGGACAGGGAAGCCCAGGAAGCAGAAACTGCCTGGGAAACTCAGCATCCTTCAGAACAGCCTCTGACAAGGATAAGTAGGTAGATACAGCTGACTCTGCCTTGAGGCAGCAGGATGGGCAACATGGCCTCAAGGAGCCCCTTCCAATCCTGCAGTGCTTTGACCCTTGTCGGCTAGGGCTGTGGCAGCTGCCATACGGTGTGACTTGCCCCAGGCGTCTCAGGACTTTTGGGGTGGAGCAGGGAACAAGACCCATCTCTACGGGCGCCCACACCGGTGTCTGGCTGCAAGGCCACCCTCTGTATCTGTCTGCATCTGTCAAACAAGCTGATTAAGACATCTGAGAAAAGCAAAACCCAGGGCTGGGACTGTCTTTTGATGGCATTACTTGGGTCACACTGGGTAAACTCTAACAGGCTTTGTCAATGAAAACGGGGGGCAGGGATTTCCAGCCCCGGCAAACACAGCCCTGGATGTACGATTCCAGGCTTTGCCATATTTCTCCAGGACATTTTCCCCTTTCTCACTTGTAGGCTTTTATTTATACAAACAAAACCCCTGCAAACTAGATTTTGCACTCTCCTTTCCGTAAGACAGAGGAATGCAACTAAACTGCCCACATGATGGGTTTTGATAGGAACATGGGTTTCAAAAAAAAAGGAATCAGACATTTATATGAATTAAATGACATTGTTAATTAACATGATTTAAGATGGCAGACCATCTAGAAGGGACGTTAACTCTCCTGCTTTGGGGTTGAAAGCAAGCTCCAGTTTTTACAAGTCCAGATAAGTCGTCTTTGAGAAATGGGAATTTGGCTCCTAAATCAATTAGGCCTGCCAACTCTACAAAGGAAAATTTATAACTGAGCACAGAATTAACCCTAGACCTTGCAAACTGTATGTCAAGCTGCTGAGCACTGCCTCTCGCCTCTTTGCCTACTAGAGTCGCATGGCCCGAAGAGAGAAATTACTTTGCAGTAATGCTGTCAGAGACCAAAGCAAATCTGATGCTCCCAGACATGCAGAGGGCACAGGCCTTGACCTGTGACTGTAACCATCTGCAAACAAAGGATCCACCCATCTGAGCATGAGAGGAAACCAAAGCGTGCAGCATCACTGGTTTTCTGCTAACTGCCTCTTTGCTGGACCTGAGCTGGCTGTGTGAGGAGTCCTGGCAAAGTCCAGGGTTGTTCTAAGACCACCAGCATGGTCCTGAACTCAGCTCTATACACATCATCTGTCCTCATGAAAGATGGAGTTGGGACCCCTCAAGGAAGCATGTTGGACCACTTTGTCTGCCAGACATCATGACCACAAAGACTGACGAAGGACACACATGGTGCAGTTCATGCCTAAACGATCTTGTAAACATGACTTTGAGTTTGTTTTAAAGCATTTGGTGATCTTTCTTCTAGAACAAACGGGTCACTCAACAGCCACTTGCAGCATGGAAACACAAATCATGGATTGCCAGTCAATCTGGTCTCAAGCCTGACTTTGGAGCCACTTCTTCCCAGCCATGTACACAAAACTTGGTCAGCTAAAGCCAGACATCCAAAGCCCGAGTCGTCTGCTTTGACTTTAGCAGCTTGATTCAGTTGCCCATGAGTAGGCATCAAGTGACGTTTTAGACGCCTTCAGTCTCCAGCTGCTTTTCAAGACCTGCACAGGTCCCCACAGATCTGTTGTCGTATCTGTGTGACACCAGATAAATGTAAATGTCTCAGGAAAAAAACGTCTTGGGGTTGGAACTAGATGATCTTTAAGGTCCCTTCCAACCCAAACCATTCTATGATTCTATGATAAACCCTAGAGCATCTCAGAGGGCACTAGATGCCTACATGTGTGCAGCTGAATGGATGCGTCTGCTCAAGCTAATGACCTCTAGGCTCCCTTTCCAGTCACTGCAGACCCTTGCAGACAAGCAGGCATGAATTATTTGACCTCTTTGAGACGCCTGCTTTAGGCTGAGACGAACTGTGCCTTAGAAGTGCCTGTCTCTCTTTGCTGACTACAAAGTGAGCTCGAGGTGATTAGCTCAGCTCTGGATGTTTACAATGCGTACGGCAAAATTTGGCCAGAAGCCTCTCACCCTTGGGCCTTTGCTATTCTACATGTCCCTGTGTCCCTTCCAAGGCTGGGTTTCTAATAGAAAAAGGGAAAAGAGAAAGACAAAGAGGCCCTCCCACTCTGTCTCTGCTTACATCGTCCTTACACTAAATGGAGAAGATCCTAATAGGATATTTAGAAGAGGTTAGCTCTTCAGAAGCCTCCGTCTCTGCCCTACATCCTGGACGCCTGCCAGAGCAAAGCCAAGGATAACAAACCAGCTTTCGTTCAAGTATTCTGAGCCAATTAAAAAAGACAAATTAGTTTGGCCTTATCTCTCCCTCCTCCTCCCCCTTCCCACCCGAGAGACAAGAGGGGATTCGCAGAGGAATGTTTCTCCTCTGTGATGGCTCTGCCTCGCTGAACTCTTCAAGGTCTATGATGGATGAAAGCTCTCTCTTCCATTATGCTTCCGACAGCCTGCTGGGTCCTAATGGGACGGGGGGCAGGGGCAGCGGTGGGGGGACTGGAGTGGCAAAGTAGGGAGAAAGCTTTACACGGGGGATGAAGGCAATGGAGCTAATGGACATCTCTTCCCCATCCAAGCTCAGCCTGAGGATCTCTGCAACCTTGCAAGCCCCAGTGCAAGATAAACAAGAACTACCCTGCGCTATCTGCCCTTTTCTTTTGTTTTTCTTTCTTCCTCTGCATTTTTTGACATGCAGTTGCTGCATTTTCCACGTGCTGCAAGCAGAAACTCTGGCATGGCCTGGGTATGCCAGGAGGGAAAAAAAAAAATGCCAGGAAAGGCTTTTGGGAAGAACTATCTGGTTCAGTTCTGGGCTTTTTAAAGATATCACGTGCTGGTTTGACCTCTGCCATGGTCTGAGCTCATCTGCATGAAAAGCAGGGCAAAAACATCTGAGCGGCCGCAATGAGTCAGAGCAGAGCTCTATCTGCTTACGCGCTCTTTCCCAACCCTGGCCACTAGCAAATGTTTATGTAAAGGGTTTAAGAAGCAGGGCAAGAGGAGCAATACATCAACAGGCTCAGCTGTGCTGTGGCCACATGCTCGCTGCACCCAGAGGGGGTTCAGATAGGGCACCCCAAGAGACTGGGTGCTCCACCTGAACCTCATCTGGGTGAAGCAGCATCCCTGTGCTCAGACCACAAAGACATTGCCCTGTGCAGGTTTAGGATGGCTTAGGTTGGCACTAGTTGGTTGGGGCCAAAACTGTGCCAAGCATTGTGGTGATACAGACAATCAAGTTCCAGTATCTGTGCTTGGCACTGTTTAATTTATTAGTAGAGCTGTGTCCTGTGACGGAAAAGATCATCTCATTCCCAAGATTAGGAACCCACTTGTTCTTGTTATTCATGATAACGCTGAGCTCCTTTCATCCCACTCTTGCACTGTCTTTATTTCACAGCTGGGGGAGACGCATGATGAGACACTGCAAGGAGGGGAGTTTAAATCCCATCTTACTTCCCAAACTAACACTCTACCCAGTGGGTAACTAAATATGTCTTGCTTGGCTAACTGGTTGCCTGGGGAAGGCAGGGACAGGACCCAACACACACTGCAGATAACCCTAAGGTACTCTGTCCCCACTCCATGGACCTTGGGCTGAAGAAAGCCAAAACATCCAAGCAATTCAGGAGAACAAGACTCCTTCGTTTCCATCCAGTCTCAATCTCCTAGACTCTTTAGGGATTTTGCAATATGCTGCTTCTGAGAGTCTAAGAGAAACACTCCAGGATGTCTTCACAGTAAGACTGTATCTTTACAGAAGGAGCAAGAAAGACTTTATAGAAAGGTCTTGGGGAAGTCTCCAGTCCCCTTTGTGAAACAGCTATTGGGAAGGAGTTGCATGCACTTGACTTTCTGCTAATGCTGTCCAATAGTTGGCAATGTGGAGAAACAGCAGCAGACCAGGAGGTATGGGGACAGCAAGAGGACGGGCTCTCAGAGACAGAGAAAGGATGAAAACACAAAACAAGTCAGAGGTCCATGGAGAGAAGAAGATGCTCATTTGCACTTTGTTAGTTCCATGCGATTTGGGCTGAGAGTTGGGTTTGAAAGGCTGGTGGGGGCAGGATGGTGGTGGTGTGTGGCGTTCTCCCTTCTTCCTGTTTAATCAGCCTGACCAGCCACTGCTGTTGACTACCAGGATGCCAGAGAGCCCCAGATTTCCCACAGCACAAGCATCTCTCAGACAACAGCAGTGCAAGACTCCTCCTACCTTGCCCTACCACTTGCCTCTTCCCCACCACCACCACTGCTTTGGAAGGAGATCATCACAGGAAGGTTAGCTCCTGATCTGCATCCTTACATCTGCCCCGCAGGGACCCTGCAAGCAAGAGTGGTTGGGATGGTATGGACACTCCTTGGGTAAAACCTAGACTAAGGAAAAGGGCTCACAAATTATCTAGGAAGTGGTAGCCACGTAGAGCTCCTGGAGACGGGAGACGTGCACAAATGGGGGGGTCACACTATATCCTCCGTAACTGCAATTTTTTAAGGACCTGGTCTCTGCGTAGTGTCTGCAGCAGCAGGGACTTTGCAGAGACGTGGCCAACGCCAGGCACAGCCTTCCCAGGGCAGAGTTGTGACTATACCCCATGGGCAAGGCGCCAGGAAGGTTTTCTAGGAAGCACTCAAAGGACCCACGGGGCTTGAGGTCAATGCTGCAGCACTTTCACATCAGTCCTGGGGACAGAGAGTGTAAAAGACTATCAGAGGCCCAGGAGCAGTCCCTTGGAGGGGCTCTGGCCGGTTATAAAAGGAACTGGTCTCTGCTAAATTCCACAGGGAGGGAACATGCTGTAATTACGCTGGTGCTGTCTCAATCGACAGTGGCACAAACCAGAACCTTCCAGTTCTGCGGTGAACAACAGCAGAAAAAACGCCTTGTGCCCTTGAAACAGGGAGCCTGCAAATTAAAGTTTAGTCTGAAGCTCCACTCCTCTGCAAGCTCAGCCCTGGCCTTGGAAAGGGAGTGTGCATGTGGGCTGCTGGAGAGGGAAACAGTGGGAGAAAAAGCAGGAAAGGGAGAGGTGGAGGGGGAGACGTGAAAAGGAGAAAAGAAAGATTTAGGATAAACATATCCCAGCTGATAAGCAATCAGGGTCAAGACGGGAGGGACTGGAAAACCTGCTCAGAAGGAATGAATGGAGGGGCTTTCTTTTCTTCAGCCATGCAATGAAAGGCATCACGGCCTCTCTATATGCAGGAGCCTACAGCCCCTCCCTGCCATGCCAAAGGCTGTGTACACAGGGCATGAAACACTTGATGCCCTCCAGAGTTGGGAGCTCACCTCCGTCTCATATGGAGATGACCAGCCTGATTTCCAAAGGGTCTGGGTCACCACTGGTTCTGTGGGTGTCAGAGAAACTTAGCAAGAAGAGAGCAGAGTATTTCCATGGGCATCATATAGAAACTCTGCACTGGGAGCTGAGTATTTGTGAGAATACAGAGTAATCTCCATAGATCAAAGGGTTGTGGGAAAAAGGAGAATTTAGTAAAGAGATTCTGCACGCAACAAGATAGGATTGATGGCGGCCAACCACAAGGCAACAGATCAACAGGAGCAGAAGAGGATCTGCATTGCAGATCAGAAGCTGAGCATGAGTCAGCTGGTGCAAAGGAGGTTAACTCCACACTGAGATGTAGAAACTGGTGCATAACCTGGGATACAGGAGGTCCAGACTGCTCAGTGCTGGAGCACAGGGTCCGGCTTGAGGCATCACATGGGGCTACAGGAGCAAGTGGAGGGAATGCAGAAGACAGCAACAAGGATGAGCAGGGGAGTGGAAAACACAGACAATGAGGAGCAGTTGAAGGACATGGAGCGTTCGGTTCAAAGATAAGACATAGGGTAAATGTGATATGTACCTCATTTGCCTGTCTAGGGAGAGAGTAGAGAGGAAGAACAGTGTCTCCATCACTAGTGGTTTACAAGAACAGGCTGCACAAGGAGGAAAGGTTATGGAGGTCTAATCCAGCCGAGGGAGGAGTGTTTGGACTGGCTGAGTTTTTCAAGGGCCCCTACCTGTTACAATATCCTTCACTCCTGTTCTCTTTTCATTCCTCCGTTGCTAAAGATTTGCTCAAGATTTGCTCAAGTTGCCCTCCTGATGGTCGCACCTTGTAGCCCATAGTCTAAACGGTGTTTTTAGAATCTGTTTAGCTGCTGGCAGCTCTCCCCATTGGTGATCCATCAAGAGCTTTGCTCAGAACGGTAGGCAGAGCTCGGAAAAAGCATTTTGCAAGCAACACATTTGGTGAAAGTCTGTCCTGCAAATCTTGCCCATTGATAATGAAGCAGCAGGGAGTGAAATATGCCTTTAAAGGGGGAAAAAAAAAAGTAAAAAATTAAGAAGAACAGAATGAGTAATAAAGAAAGGACAAGTCCATTTTGAAGAGGTGAAGTACTAAATCACACAGCTTTCCTGTTTGCTTATGACCTGCAAACCCCGCAGGACCAGTGTAATAACACTGGTATAAAAGCACAAGAAAACATTTCCTGGATTACTCCAAGTTCTTCTGGTGAAATTTCTCACTCTGGTTTCTCCATCACCTTGATTGGGTGAGCTGTTAACCTTACCTTGAGCAGAAGCTCCATGACCATGAATAAGCTCTTGTAAGCACTTACCAAACTGGCTAACAAGTAGGTGCCAGGTCCCCCTCAGCAGTCCTTCCAGGTTTGCCGAAGCAAATCCAGCTGGAATCTCCATCCATCAGCTAGGTAACAAAAAAGGATCTGCCCACATCCTTTTCCTAAATCCCCCCTCACTTTTCATGAATCACAGCATTCAAGGTCCCCGTGGTCTCACCTCCCATATAGCTCAACCCATTATATTTCAGCACTGTAAGTATGATATTCAGATGTAGCTCCCGCCCATAACTCAACAGCTTGCACTTCGCTAAAACATTGCTTCCAGAAAGGCATCTGCTCTTAATTTAAATGTATCCAGGGATGAAGAACCTGGGTAGCCCATTGACTAATTACCCTCAGAGGTAACCACAAGCCTGGGTGGTTTGGCTCTGCTTTGCAGCCATGGGAAGGCCATTTTTGCTAGATTAAAGAGATTGTTCGCATCAGGCATTTTTCTCCCCAAGTAATTCTTCTCCAGTCACCTCTCCATCTCCTTTTCTGATAAGCCGACCAGAACAAGCTTTCTGGGCCTGTCACGCTAAGGCTTTCTCTTCACTCTTCAGATAATTTCTGTAGCCCTTTTTTCCATGCCCTTTCTCATTTTTCAGTATCTTCTTTAAAGCAGCAATGTGGCTTTCCCAGTGTCTATCTCTGCCTTCACAGAGAGAAGACCTCTCTGTTTTAAGATATGTGGCTGGTTAGAAATGACAGGCAAAGAGCCAGGAGGTTTTATAAAGGTATAGAAATTAGGAGGTTTTCATCTTTCCTTTTCTATATTTTCATTCATTCCTTCCTGTTTACAGTGACAAATCGTAATAAAAACTTGACTACAGAATCTATATTTGAGGAAACTCCTATATCTTCGGGGAGCGCCGCTTTTCACCTTCATTTTCGGAAAAGAGTGGGAAAATTTCAGAAATGGGAACATTTCCTGCAGATTTTTTTCTTTCCGTCTAGCTACACCAGTCAAGGAAATAGGGCCAAGAACACCCGTTGGCACCGGCCCACAGTCACCCACACCATTGTTAGCAAAGTCTTTGCCATGGCCTTTGCCCTTGACCAACCAGCAGGTGAGCTTCTCAACAAGTAGTTGAGCTTCCCAAGACCTAAGTCCTACCTGGAAGACACGACCTGCGTGAGTAGGGATTGCCTGCCCACAGTAGCATTGACCCTGGACTGCAGGGACCTCCAGCCCTGCCTTTGGTCCTCAAGAAAAGTTGGCTAATTAACAGAAGAGCCAAAGTGCAGTATTGCTGGGTAGTGGAGAGAGGTGAAGGAGAAGGAGATGTTGCTCACTTAGGGACTAGTGGATGTGTTAGATGAGCCACAATGCCTCACACGCATGGCTTTCTTTTCAGGCCCTCAATACAGCTACCTCGACCCGGTCCAAGGCAGATGAGGACCACCCTGGCTTTAAAGCAATGCACACCCCAGAGAATATTGGAAGTGGGATCCAACATTGTTTTGGGACACAGCAAATGTGAAAGGTCACCACAGGCCAAGGAGTGCTGGGTTTCACAGGCAGAGCTTTGCACCATCCTGTTCTGCAGCTGAAAGAAAACCCATAGAGTGCCTAAAAGTGGGTGTCGCACCTCATCTCCTCATGTCCAGCAATGCCAATGAAATAAAACAAAATCAGAGCAAGGACAGAGCAATGCTTCCCCAACACCCTCTTCCAGCCTCTAGCAAGTTACATCCACGTGACATCCTGAGCTGGATGAAGCTGATCTCGTGTTTAATGGCCCTCGATAGACTGTTTTTCCTCCGCTCAACTGTCCGGTTGCTTTTCTGAACCCACATGAACCTCTAGCTGGGCTGGAGTTCAGCTTGCCGGGTTTGATCCCGCGCCCTGGTGTCATGAGGCCAAGCTTCTTGCAGACGCTAGGTTTGAGGACGTGGTGGGGGCCAGAGGAGCCCTATCAGCCTTACCCGCCACTGAACTCCCGCTGACACCGAAAGGAGCCAGCCAGACTCCCCGGAATGCTGAGCGCAGGGGAACTGCGCAGGCCACGTCCCAAACAAACAGGAGGGAAGAGGCAGAAATTGGTCTGTGTAAAAAATGAGAGGGGGAAGTAAGGGGCAAAGTGAGAAGGGAAACGTCTGATTCATTATACGCTTGTTTTGCTTTTGTCTTCTCCAAGGAGGAAGAGGATGGAGCGCCGTCGAAGACAGAGACAGAAGGATGTTTCCTGGCCCGGCCTGGGAGAGGATCAGATAATGGGCAGATAACAATAGAAATGATGACTGAGACGAAACCGCAGCCATTTGCCCGGCAAAGAGAGCAGCTGGCCCTGCCGTGGGCGGCCGGAGGCTGAAGAGGAAGAGGCGAGAGCACAAACAGCTTCGCTGGCTGGTCCAGGTAGGACCGCTGTGAGCCGAGACCCTCCAGGGCGGCTGCACCCCATTGCATGAGCGCTTCCACGTTTTTATTTGGGGTCTGAGGACACAACAGCAAATTCAAACCATAAATGTGGCCGGAGATGGGCAGTAACCATTTACCGTGACTCCTTCTGCATGCCATGGTTCACGTCTCTACTCTTGCTTTCCCTTCATCAGCAGTTCAGACACTGCCACCTAAGCACTCTGTTTGAACCCAGGTCTGTTGAGTCCCCATCACAGTAGGATTTCCACAAATCTGATGGGTGCCATCCTGTACAAAGGGGCAATAAATCAAACTAACTCCGAAGGTCTTCTCAGAAAGATGTGTTTCGATTTCTCCATTGCAAGTAAAACATGCTGTGGTCTTCACACATCTCCAGGGGTCCACATGCAAACGTAGTCATCCAGGGTACGCAAACACAGATGCAAAAGTACGGGTAGGCAAATGCAAAAGTCCCAGGCTGAAGCCTGTTCTGTGTGGATGAAAAGTGCTGTTGTTCATGTCTGAATTAGTGGTAGACAGGACACACTACTGTGTATGAGGTAACTTCCAGCATCAGACCCCAATGGAAACTGCTGCAAGATGCGTATGTACGTACCACTCACCTTCTCCTCTGGGGAAAGCATGTTGTGTATGAGTACTCCTGCAGCTGGAGAGCGATGTCGGTCACACCCCAGACAATGGCCCAGAGGATGATGCTTACACGTGTTTGTCCAGGGTTAGTATTAGCAGTTCACTGTAAGTTCCTCTTGTCTCAAGGGTAAACTCTGAAGAGATGCAAATGGGTCCTGAGTAGCTTTTTGGAGCTCCACAGACTCTTCCTATGTATCACAGAAAAGCCTTGACTCTGACTCTAGCTATTAAACAGGAGTTTAGGGGTGTGTAGCAAGACACGTGATTGCTTATCCTTCCACATCAAACAAGCCTGCTGAGCCGACACCAGAGCTGCTGAGCTGCTGGGGTGATGGATGTGCAGCAGACACCTATCTAGAGCCACACAATACAACCCCTCGCCCGGAGTGAGTCACCCAGTAGTTGAACCCAAGGTCCTAAATCAATGCTGTCCTCTGCTTGGTCACACTGTGAATCAGGCACTAGTGAAGCAGCCAAAGTATGAGTCATACCAGGTTATTAATAACACATTAATTATTCTACGGCTTCTACAAGTGGCTATACATACTTTCTGAGGACGTACCCCGGCTCCAGCTTCTTTACCGGCCTACGGGGCTTGAGTGAGGCAAAATAGGAAATGAGCAAGTTCATTATAAGCAGTGGAAACCCAAGCTGGCACATGTACCTGCAAACATCTTCTGATCCTACCTCTGTGCACAGAGTCAGGCAGAAAGGATAAGCACGAAATCCCACCAAGGAAGGAGCAGAGAGCACCTGATGCGGTCCAGCCCCCTCACACCAGAGACCGCTCCAAGAGGGAGTTACAGTGGGCTTGAAAATACTGGTGCTGCTGACTTTGGCCAAGGGATGGTCACACAACAGGGCTGCCACATGGGCTGGGGTAGCTGAGTGAAATCAGGCCATAGCACTCAAGGATGATGCTCAGGTATGACTCCAGATGGCCCGTGCCCCGGGTTGATAACCTCAGTGCTGCTCTTACTGCTGCTGGATAGGCTAAATCTAACATGCTTAATCCTACCTGGCCATATAACTCATGTTCCTGTATTAACATAAATTCCATGTGCTTCTCTCTTCCCACGTAGCAGCTGAAGTGACTCTGCCCCTGTTGCTGTAATGGAGATGGGTCCTGAGGATTTAAATGTCAGGAAGCAAAGCCTATGAGGCCACTTTGTCATGTTACTACTTCATGCAGGTAGCTTCATTTGTCCTTCCCATTCAACCCCAGAAATTTTTTAAGCCATTGGCCACTTAAGGATGCTAAGTTGCTGGCTGTTTTTTGAAAACAGATGTTTAGAGATGTGAAAAAAAATGGGGGAAAAGCTACAGCGGGAGCTCAACTAGTATATCAGCCAGTGAAAAGCTGCCCGGGAAAGTGCTGTTAGAGATGACCCGTGCTGCAGGACAAATCTGGGCTCACCCTGCCACCAGCAGCTGGGCCAGTCCAGCTGCAGAAAGCCAGGTCTGCACCTTCTGGGGCTTGCAGAAGGAACCAGAGAGGACATTTATCCTGACAAGTGAGCACTTCGGTTAAAAATAGTCTGGAGGGGGGGAGAAGAAATTATGTTCATTAAATTGCTGGCTGCAAATAGTCTGCTCAGCTCAGGCTGGTAGCCCCCCTCCACCACCCAGCCAGCCCTCCCTCCCCGCTCCATGCAGGAGAAGGGTTCCTATCTCCTGAGAATCCCGATAAACCCTCCTCTCGCGCCCTCCCCTTCCCCCCCCCGAAATAAAAGTGAGCTGTCTTAGTGCTAGGATGCAGAAACCACTTCCAAGCCAGCATTACATCAACATTGCAGCTGATAAAGGGATGCACAATGGAGTGTTAGACTAATAGAAAAACACAGCTCAGATAAGGCAGGCTCCTGATAGCCTGGGCTGATGTAAAATGCCATTGTCTCCCTTTCTGTCAGCTGAGTCACGGAGCGATAGGGAATTCCAGTGGCAACGGGCAAGTCAGGGGTCAGAAACCACAAACCCTGGGCAACGCAAATCCCCCGGTGTGGGCACTGGTGGGCAGAGACAGAGCTGGGGTGGGAGGACGTTGCCTGGGGCGTAGGTGGTGGCAAATGCCCCGCGGTTGCAGGGATGGGGAGAGAGGATGAAGGATGGAAAGGGTCCAGGCTGCAAGACTGAGCCAGGCTCTGTGTGCAAGGATGTACCCGGTGTAGATCCCTCAGCCCCACCAGTCCTGGCATGGGATCCATCGATTTTAGTGGCTTTTCCTCGCTGTTTCACCTCCCTCCCACTACCTCATCCATCTCCTGTATTTTCCCCGGGTACTCTGAAGTCAGGGAGGGTGGGAAGTCAGCTGGAGAATGAAGGGGAGGAGATGCTGATGGCACTGCCCTGGGTAACTGCAGTCTCCCAAGTTCTTTTGGCTCAAGATCATCTCTTCCATGGGGCTTGAACAGCACCAGGCACAAGAGGGGCCGAATCTCATCTCAAGCTGCTGTCTCACGCTAGTCTGAATGATAAGGTGGGAGAGGCATGGAGAAGGACACCATGCCCGCACCCACCCGGGTGCCCGGAGCCAGAGGAGGATGTCTGTCTCCATCCCTCCTGTGAACGGGAACTCCCAAAGCCCGCCGAGGGCTGTGATTAGTCCCCCGGCCGGCGGGTGAGGGTGTTTTTCCCTCTATGGGCTCTGCTCTCGTTTTCCTGTGCTGCCCTTTGATCTCCTCTCACACGGCCCCAGCCCGCAAGGCTGCCCCAAAGGAGGAACTCCAGATTACATGACAGGGTTATGTCATTTTTCCAGCGGACGTGCTGGCCTGCCTTTCAGTTGAGAGGGCTTTTTTTAGTGCCGGCACTGCACTCATTGGCCGGACAGGTCCTAGAGAAACCCTGCGGTGGGGACGCGGCAAAGACCTTGTGCCCCAGTGAAAATCTGGGCCAGCCAGATAGGACACAAGACAGGCTCAGGAACCAGCCCTGGTCCTTCTATCTGTGTTTGCTCGCACCTCCGTGGGAATACGAGGGGTTCAGAGCCTGCCACAAGCCAGCTGGTGCAAGATCAGCCCTGGCTGAAGCCCCAGTGTAAAGGCAGAGCATGGGTTTTATGCTGGGGAATGGGTGCTGCCTCCTACCCAAGTCCTTGGAGGTGGAGCAGACCTACAAGGACATGGCACATTACAGGGGTAGAAAACATGAAACTCCAGTGACAGAGAATCAAATCTGGCTGAAAATCTTCATAGATTGTCCTTCTGTTTCATCAGAAGCGGAGACTTTTGCTGAAAAGTAAACAAACAAAAAAAAATCATGTTTGTTTTCGATAAAGCTTTCTTACATATTTTTCTTCTGAAAAATTTCTGATTAAAACCTTTCTCTTCTCCCCAAACTAGTGGGCTTTCTTACCAGTCTGGACACTTGGGGACCACTTCCTCATTGTTCAAAGGTAGAAGCAAAACCCAAAAGGTTGAAGAGTGCAAAAAAAGGAGGATGGAGGCCCATCATCTACATGATTGTGAAGGAGCCAAGATGGCCAGGCAAAGCTGCTGAAGGTGGAAGATGGTGGAAGAGACCCTGTCACATAAGGAACTCTGATTCTTGCATCTTGATCCTAGCTATAGTCTCTTTGTTTCAATAAACTGACACTGACCAACCGAAGGAGCCCCCCATGTCAGTCCCACTACAAACTCTTGTGAGTGTGGAAAGACCCAGCCTGAACCTGGCTTCTGATACCAGCCAGATGGATGGAGGGTACTTTCTTGTCGTAGTGCCTGGCTTTAGTACTTAGGGATACAAGGAAGGACAGAAGGTCCTCTCCATTTGGAAGAAGAGAGTGATGGAGGCTCAAGCCCGCCTTGCTCATCAGGACTGCTGGGAGTACAGTTTGTGCCCTGATTGCATTGGCTAGTAGAGGTGTGCTTGTGAAGGACAAAGACAGTGTTCCAGAAAGTGCTCCCGAAGTGCTAAAGGCTTCTTCTGACTCAATCAAGATGAATCGGTATTTCAGAGGTTGACCCACGCTCCCTCAAAACTCAATATCCTCCTGGAGGTTCCCATCCCCTGGAGGTTCCTACCTCTTGTCTATCATTGACTGAGGCAAACATGGGCCACAGTCTGCATGCATTGGCGTGGATCAGGGCTTGCGGTCTGCCAGCACTGATCACCTCCAGGACAGAGCAGGAGAAGAGGTCTGGCTTTGTATGGAAACTGCAGGGAGATGTTCACGGCAGAAATTCATTATCTGCTCTGGAACACCACCAGGGCAATGGACTAACACCTCTGTTCCCATGGGGAAATCTTTAATGACCACAGGTTTTGCAGGGAATTTTCCATGAATAAAGGACCATTTCACACAATTAAAAGCATCACCCCTTCTGGAAAGAAAGGGTCCCTGGAATAGCCTCTCTCTTCCAGAAGAAACTATGCCACCTTTGACTCAAGACTACTTGAAGAAGAGGGGCTCTGCAGTGCCGAACTGCAGCCCAGAAGAAGAAGGTGTTTCCCTGTGACACGTTTCTTTGTTGAAATGATCAAAGCCGCCTGAAGGCTCAAACTACAGTTGATACGACCTCAGTGCTGTGCTGTTTCCCTCCCCTGACCTCATCGGTTCTTAGATCTGGCTTTGAAAGGCGGAAGCTGTGTTGTGTTAGCTGCAGACATGGTTGAGGACTGGGGACCAGGCTTCAGAGACCCAGGGAGAGGGGATGTGGGGTAGATTCTGGATTTCAGGAAACAGAACAGCCTGGGTCTGGTCTCAAATTCTTGCAGATGCTCAGCGCTGTGCTTTGGAAATGCTTCAGTAGGAATAGTTACGAAACACAAGAGTCTCCGCACCAGATCCTCAAAGATCTTTTGAAGCCAATGGGATTTCCTTATCGATATGACTGTGGGGGTGTCGTGCTCTCATGAAAAACCCTTTACCTCCCACAGTACAAAACCCGTGGGGAGATCCTCTTTATCTGCAGAGAAATTCATAGTGTTTATCCTTCCACAAAGATCTTGGATGGGATTCAGCTGAAAGATTCAGGAACCTAAATTTAGGGCTTAAGATGGTTGTCATCACTGAAGATGCACTAGAGCAGCCAAGATGCCCACATGGGGCTGGAAGGCAACGGAAATAGAGGTGACTCATGCCCTTCTGTCCAGCAGCTGGGGATGAAGTGGGGATATCCCAAGGCTGACCTAAGCCTGATGCCTGGATTAGCGTGAGTTAATCTGCTCCTCTGCCTTCATGAACTGGATCTCCAGTGACTATTATGGGAGCTCAGGCACTCAGAGCCTATGGAGACCCTTCCAATGTACGTACGCAGTGCAGGTGTCTGATCCTGCAAGAGGAATCCCTCCCTCCATCCCCTTCTGCCAGCACAGGGAGGCCTCAAACTAAGCAGAAAGTTACTCCTACCCATTTTAAACATAGTGTTATTACCATGGACCTTCACTCAACAAAGGCCTAGCTTTTTCCCTTTCCTCTTATCCCTCCAGTTATACTTGACAGTAGCTGTCTCCACATCAGTGCAAGGCTTGGAGGCCACCAAAGAGCTCAGACCATCACCTACAGTGGAGACCTACCTGGTCACCTACTCCCACTGTAGGTCTGTTTCCACGGCAAAAACCTACCGCTGGGTCTTATTTTGAAGCCAGCTCCAAAACCACTTAAATCATGCATGTGTTGGGAGAGGAGCTATGAGGATAAACTCTGGAGAGTGCAGCTGGGCTGTTGCAGATGGTTTAGATCCTGAGAGCCAAGATCCCACCCATCAGCTCACCCTTTTTCAAGAGAGACAGAGACTGCTGAGTTTTTGCTGGGGAAGAAAAATACAGTCTGGCATTCAACCCTTGAAAGGTTTCCGGCCCCTGGATTAGATGACCTCAGTATGCCTTTTTCATATCTGCTACCACAGATACAGGCCTAACTTGAGCCCGCTGGGAATTTTTGGACAAAACTACTCTTTTCTTTTTTTTCTTTTTAAATGGAGAAAGCCAGTTTGTTTAGCTTTTTTATTATTATTATTACTATTATTATTATTACACTTTTCTATGGAAATGTGCTTGTTTCAGTGAATCCTGTAAAAATTGTCAATGTTGGATGGAATTTCTGCTCAAAATTATCACATTTCTCATCCTATAGATTTGAAGACCTTTACAGTCCAAATCAGCCATTTAATTCTCAGTTTCTCAGAACAGGGATCAGCTTTTACTCTTTGGACATCTCTTTTTAATGTTTCCCCATGACAATCCACAGCTAGGCACAAGGGTTCACTGCTTTGCGAATAAATGGCCAGAGAACGGCTTCCCCACTTGAAAACAGTCTCCGGATTTCAGAGTTCTGCACAAACCCTTTTTTTTTTGCCTATCCTGAAATAAAATTAAAAGGAAATGCACACCCTGTCAAAAAGCAGCGGCTCGTATTAGGTCTCCTATCCCAACGCTCTTGATGATAGTGTTGTTTTCTCATCTTTCTTGCTTTTTTCCGTGTTAGCTGGGGGGCAGAGGAACCAACTGACTCCAGTCCTCCGCTAGCCTGCAAGACAGGTTGTGGCTTGCTGCTTATGACCAAATGTTAAAGCATCTTGGCTCCCTCCCCTCAAACCCCTCGTAGCTCGGTGGTCCTGGCATCCTGGGCAACACCACGTCCTCTGAAGGAGCCACGGAAAGGGAGGATAGCTGTGGCTTGGAGCAAACAGTGATGTGATCCCAGCTTCTCTCCTCAAGGATTAAAAACGGTTCAGACATGAATGTTTAAGACACTCTTCAGCTATGCAGTGCTATCCTCAGCTTGTTATAAGTCAGCTTCTTTATACCTGCATCCTTTTCAGTATTCTCAGACAGCTGGTCCAGTCTCTATCAAAGTCAATGGAAAGTCTTCTACAGAGCAAAGGTATTGTTGCTTGCAGGTGGTGCCTTTCCATGACCTCTGCCTGCATATGTGTGAATACAGCACCCGTTATGATGCACTGTAATGGTAGAAGATGTCCATATTATTTACTATGAAATCTGGAATTGCCTTCTTTATGGAAAACAGGCTGACTTAAAAAGCTGACTTCATTTTGGAAGTGATCAGCTTGGCATGCCTTAAAAACATCTTGTTGTCATGCAGCACCAAATACATTCTCCTGCCCCGAGATGACATTGTAAAGTGGCTGGAGTCAAATCTTCCCAAAGCCATTATTGAATGTCTTGGCCCACCTCAAGAAATTGATTTTCCTGAAGGAGACAGCTCCCAGTCTGAGCATCGCCACTGCCAGCCTCCTGAGAGCAGCTGTGGGGTTAGGAGAGATGCCAGCAACCAGAAATCCACTTTTTGCCCTGGTACACCAAATCGGGGCTAGCAGAAATCCTCCATGCAGCAATCATTGCCACTAAAAACACACCCTCATGAAAGCTGGTTTGCAAGTATGACGGTGTCCTATCTGAAGGCAGGAAGCTGAAAGGTCCAGGTTGTTTCGGTTTGTTTTGCTTTTCAGGGAAGGAAAGGAGTTTCATTTTCAATCAATATCTTTATGTCAAAGTTTGGAGTGGAAAAGACAACTTGTGGCTCAAATCAGTTTGAAACTGCCCTGAGGGAAATGGAAATTCTGCAGCCAAAGAAATTCTAAATCAGGTGTGTTCGTTTTATAAATGTATTTTGAAGAAAAGCAATGACTCTCAGAGTGCGTCCTTTCATGGGTGCAGAAGGGCATATACGCCCTTTGGAGATATGGCTGCTGAATTCCCCTTTTTTGGTCCAACACTTTCCTTCCCCACCACGCCAAGACCCATGGGGGACGCAGTGGGATGGGACAGCTACAACAGCAGTCTGGGTGCTGGGGGTTACTTCCATCACCCCAATGGGAATATCATCCTCTCCTTCCCATGCTGCCAATGGGAAAGGGTCCCGGAGCTGGAGGTGCTGGCACAAAAGGAGACCAGGGTGAGCATGCAAAAGGGGGGGATGAGGATGGAGAGAGCAAGGGGAGAGGCGAGCTGTATCGATTGGTGTGTGAAAGGCCTCCCGGGAGCCCCGTTGCTGAGAGACAGCCCTGGGAGATGCAAGGCTGGAATTAATAACTGCTCCATTGGGGCCCTGTTTGCTCTCCTTGCCCAGAGCCAGAGGACTTTGGTCGCAGCTTATCACCCAGCCGAAAGCCCCAGGAATGCAGTCACAGGCAAATGTGCATGTTCACACAACATCTATTAATCAAATGGCTCCCCCACCCTTTAACCCTTTGCAGGTCAGGGAGGGGGGAGGAGGTGAGCATAGCTCTGCTTTGTCTAAAATCAGGGTCCCAGGAGTCTCTTTAGAGATAGGGGTAAGTCTTCTGTGAACTTTGGTTAAGATACCATCCTCTTGCTCTGCATCCAGGGCTTTTCTAAAATGATATCCCCCACCCCCTTCAAAATGCTTAGGGAACTGATTTTGGTACATGCACCTGAAGACATCCCTTTTCAGTAGGAGCTAAGCATCTAACTGCCTTAAAATACCCTGGAAGTCCCAATCATTGGCCCTGAAAAATTATCACAGACTTTTCTTCCTCTTCACTCTATTTCAAATTTCAGGTGCTATTTGCACTCACACCATGGTGGTTGTTGTACAGCTTCCCCGAGCTGCCCGTGGCTATGGTTCCTCTGCTGATGTAGATGTCCGTAACGGGATGATCTCCGCTCTGAACAGCACAGGGCTAATCACACACACTCTTTCTCCCCAGCTTTCACCTGGGGACACAAAACATCGCAGGCAAATGGCTCTGTTGCAGCGTACCGCAGGCAGGATTTACGCCAACTTGGTGTCTCCATGGCAAGACCAACCACCCTCTTGCCTTGTTGTTGAGTGTTTTAGTCTCAGCAGTGTGCAGCAGAGTGAGTTCCTGCCTTGACACATGAGGTTGAGGAAGGTTTTCAGGCTCTTGACTTGTTAGCAGTTATTTAGGCAGCTAAATTAGCCGGAGAGTCTCTGTAGGCCCTCCATGGCAACGGAAGAGACAGTGGCACCTCCTGAGGGCAATTTAGCACACCAAAGTTAGGTTCCTGCTCTGTATCATCCCCTGGAAGTCCCTGATGACAGACACCCCAGGAAAACATTACCTGCTGAATTAAATGTTGCAAGCTGGCCAGGATGGACATTGCTTCATTGCTTACCCTGAGATGTCACCTCATCCTTGCCAATACCCTGAAATCCACAAGTTGGATCAACAAGTCAGTTAAACATAGACAGACACCAAATAGACCCTTCAGGAAGGCATCAGGGATGCTCCAGTGCTGCAAGGTACATGTGAGCCTGGGAAATGTCAGCTGGGCATTAGAAGATGGCTGCTACAGAGGAGTGAGGCTCTGGGACAGCCTCCCAGATAGGACAAGAAGCCCACCCAACCTACAGATGGACTCTGAGCAGCTTCTGGTGTGGTGACCTAGAGTGGAAGCTGATGCTGCTCCTCCCTGTCCTCTGTCCCTTGTTCCTGGGTAAACAGTGCCCAGCGATAAGGTGCCCATTTGTAAAAGGGATGGGGACTGAGCAGCCCTGGAGAAGTGTGGTCAGGTCCCCATCACCTGAAGTTTTCCATCCAGATTGGCATCTCCTCCCCGAACACCGCCACCACCAGCAGCCAAGTTGGGTGACAGGGTGAGGCTATGGCGTTTGCCACAGGCCAGATCAGATTGGATGACGGGGTCGATGACTTTTAGTCTTCCCGCACCAGGAAGGAAGAAGGATAGATTTTTGTGCGTCAGGCCTTGAGAGGTCGTTAGCCCTGGATCCTGTCCTGTCTACCTTGTGTCAAGAGGAGGAGCATGAACTGAAGCGCTTGAATGAAGACAGAAGGCATCACCCCAGAGGTGGGATTTGGTGTATTTTTACCTGCATTTGAGTTCCTAGCCTAATTCATGAAATCTCCCAGGCTTAGCTCCCAGGCTCTCACAAGCCAAAGGGGCCAGGACAACAGCTGCCTTCTCATCAGGGCAGGTTTCATCTGTTAAGGACAGTGATGGAGACGAAGTACATATTGTTATTAGCTGGCATTTTTAGGTGTGCAAAATTTTGGGTTCTTCTAGCTGTTAAAGAACCAAGCACATCTTTTGGAGCTGAATCATTTAATTTCTGAAGCATCATCACACCCCAGTCTCTGTTTTGAGCCTTGAAAAATTCCCCCTCAGATCCAACTGTGCCTAAAAATCTGGATTCCTTCTGAATGAAACTAACGCAAAAGATGCACTACCGCTGCTAATGGGTCTTTTTGTCTATGGGACCAGAGCAAGGCTGGCCCAGAGTAAACCCTTGCTGAAATGTGTGCAGTGTGGACATCACGTGCTCAAGACCAACCCTTTGGCTACATTCACCTACTCCTACATGGCCACCCCACTGGCTGGTGTAGTCTTTCTTCTTGCTCTTCTACAACCTATTGCATAGGACTTGCCACATGTCTGTGCAGCTTCCAAAGCAAAGGGACCTAGTGGGGCCCCAGCATGAAAGACAAGCAGTAATACTTATTACAGGATCCCGTTCCTTATTCCTGATGAATCAATGCACAGAGAGAAAGAGATACAAACAGAAAAAAATGCATTATGAACCCTGCAGTCCAAACAACCTCCAGCAAACCAGATATTAAGAAAGGGAAGGGGGGGAAAAAAAAAAACCTTCAAGCAATTTGACACTTCTACCTGTAAATAATTATTCATCCAAACCCTAGCGATAAGCGCATGACACTGTCCATGCAGATTAGGACCCCGCCGGAGAAGAAAACCCTTCTTGCTTTCCCTCTTCCCGTCAAAGGCCGTATTGTTCCCAAAGAGTTAACAGCAAAGCAGGTCTGCAATTACCCGGGAATAATGGGGTGTGATTGGGGCACTAAAGAGCTGGAATTGATTTTTTTTCATGCTTTCAGCCCTGGAAGCCCCTCCCTGACTTCCTGGTAACTCATGACCAGCAGGGTCAATAGAGCAGAAATCCTTCCAAAGGGCCAATCTGTATTTGAATTATTTAAACAATGTAGTACAGCCAAGTTAAATGGGGCTTATCAAACGTTACACCTCTTAAAGCACAATTGGAGACAGAAGGATATTAACTGCTGAATGCTCCACCGCTGGCCCGAGAGAGGAGAAGCGAGAAAAAAGGGGGGAGAAAGAAGGGAAAAAAAGGGGGGCCAAGGCAGGCCAATTTGTACAAGGGGAGGAGCAGGTGTCTGCTGCAGGGTCTTGGCCAGAGACGGTCTCTTCTTCCTTTTGGAGACCCTCCACGCTTACCCAAACCGGGGTTGGCTTTACCATCCTGACCCAAGGGAATTAAAAACCCAGACTTGGGGTATTTGAGTGCTTAATCTGCATCATCTCCCCCCCCCCACTCCCAGGATGAGAGCAACTGGGGATATGGCACTAGAGGATACGGGTCTTTTTTTTTGCCTTTCCCGAAGGAAATGCAGGCAGAGATTGTTTCCACGTCACGATAGGCTGTGGGTTATTATCCCCGTGCGCAGCTCGGGATGTGCACTTTGCCCAGAAAGGGCTGAGACACAGAGCCGTCCGCAGGGCACAGTGGAAAAAGGAACAGGAAGCTAAAAAACATAATAATAGCAGGATTTTCCTCCAAATTTGGGAGCCAAACAAAAAACTCTTATATATTGAGAGGGGCTAAGGCCAACCAGGGAAAGCCCAGCTTGCCGAGCAGCCCCAAAAGACAACTGCGAGTATTTTTGCCCATAAAAGCAGTGAGCTTGCTTAGGTTTGGGAGCCAGGAATTTGTCCAGGAAAACAGCTCTTGATTTTCTTACAAAGGTGAAAGCAAAAAAGAATCCACCTGGATGTTTTTCTGGCCATTTATCCTGCTTTACCCCAACCCTTTCATGGTGTTTCAGGTGACCAGCCGTGCATCGGGAAGCTCGGAGGGTCCCTGGTGGGATGCAAGGGGTAAATAGTTCACAGGTAATTTGCGCACTGACTTTTTCACGTGACTTATTTGACCCAGAGAGAAAACAAATATGTTTGCAAGTAAGAAAGCCTGATCTGCCAACAAACTGCAAACAGGCCCCAAAAGAGCCTGAATTCACTAGACAAGGTATGGTTGGGTGAGAAATAATTCAGCCACATACAACCATGCAGTAAGGATATAGGGGAAATGGTATAGGGGGAAAGGGTTTGTGAACGATTTGCGGACCAAAAATGTATAAATATTGGTTAATTGACGTGCAAAGGTTTTACCAGAAAACACTGAGTCTCAAGGAAAGGAGGAAAGAGGAAGAAATGCAAATTAACACTGCTGTCTTAATGACCCACATCCTTCACTAATATAACTACTGTGCTGCCTCTGAGCTAATTATCCCCGTCAATTAATGGGAATTCAAACTGTTTTCTCTGTGCTGTGCGCACAGAGGTACCAGCTTCCCGAGAGCTGATTTTGGGGGGGGTCTTTGCCCACCCCTGAGCTGAGCTGCGGTGCCCAGGCTGAACCTCCAGCCTGACGGCAGCAGGTCGGGGACATGCAGTCAGCCAGAGCTGGCCAGGAAAACCCGGAGGGAAACATTTCCTGCTGCGAGAGGCTCTCCCATCCAAACTGGAACATTTCAGGAGACGTTGCTGATTTCACTGAGGTTGTGGTTTTGTTTTATTTTTTTTTTAGGAAAAAAAAAAAGAAAAATAATGAGGAGAAGGAGAGGAAACTTTTCCTGACTCTGTTCCATTCTTTTTATCAGAAGTTAGGAATATAAGAAGGTGCCTCGCGGCTCAAATCCAGCCCAGTGCTATCTCAGTATTTGACATTATTTGTCATTTGGGGAAGAATTTCAAAATGTTTAGATTTCATTATGGTTCAAAATGAAGCCCCAAACTCAACCCTTCCTCCCCCCTTCTCACCAAGCGGTGTTTGCCATCCTTCCCCAGCCGCACTTTTAGGATTATTGTCTGCCGCAAACCCGAACGGGTTTTTGGGCCAATGTCTGTAACCTCCAGCTCAAACAAAACCGGGCGCTGGGTTTGCTCACTCGGCTGTGACAGATCCAGCCCCAGCCACCCTCTGCCTTCCCGTGCATGTGGAGGTCCTGTCCCCGCCGGCTCTGGACGTCACATCTCCAACGGGTTCTTCCACCTTGAACGCCGGACGTCTCGGCGAAGGTCACCATTGCCAGCAGCCCCTGCTTTCGCACGCTGCCTTCCCACCCTGCAGCACCGGGCGACGTTGGAAGGGGACGGGATGATCACGGTATTGAGAAAGCTCAACCCAAGCAAATGGAGGATTTATAAACTCCTGGCCTAGCCCGCAGGCTGCAAGGTCGCCCCTTATCTGAGTTTGCAGAGGGTTTGCAAAGTGCTGGCAGCCCTCCAAATATGTTTGGGAGTTTTTACTCTAACCTAAGGCTGCCGGACTCCCACATTTGACATTTTCCAAGTGCTGTTAAACGACGAGGCAGCGACCGGGAACAATGTGTGATTATAACAGCCGGCTGGGAAAGGGAAAGCCGCTAGCTGAGGCTTTCCAAGAGCCGTAGCAAGTGTGAAGGCTCAGCAGCCTGGCTGCCCGCCCCACGGGAGCCGTCTTCATCAAGGATACTGCAGGGTGGAGGGGGGTGCTGGACAAAGCCAGTGCTCGCCCCTTGAAAGCCTTTTAATTGCAGCCCAAAGGTGAAATAATGAAGTTTTGCAAAGGGGGAAAAGCTGGGGTACCTTTATCAGAGCTGCTCCGGGAGCATCCCTGCCTGGTTGCCTCTGCTCTGCCTGCAGATGCCCCATAGGCTGCACCATCGTGGTCCAAGACCCTGCAAGGGATCCTACGCACTGCTCTTTGCCCACATGGCTGGGCTACCACCCCCGTTTTACAAAGAAACAAGACAAAAATTAGCCATACGACGATTCAGAGTCAGTAAAGGAGCTTGTGGACTTGAACCCAGGTTTCTCAAGGTCTGAGTTAACCTGCATAGACTATTCTTTCCCTCTGTGCCTTAATTAATCCATCAGTAGCAAGGGTTAACCACAGTTAAAGAGCTGCATTCCTTAATGGATGTGCTCAATATTGCACGATAATTTAAATGAGCTGAGGTGCCCTAATTCTCAGCTGGAATATTTCTGTTATTTGGTGGAAAAAAGGGGAAGAGAGGAAATCCACGCTGAAGACAGATAAAAATAAAAACTTGCTCGTTGTTTTATTTCCCCTTTTTCTTCCTTTTATCTGGCTGGAAAACTGACTGTGCAGGACACTGAGTAAAAGAAAACAAAAGAAAGAGGAAGGAAAACCAAAAAACAAAAGTGCTGTTTTTCCTTCTTTCTTTCTTAAGAAAACAAGCACAGAAAATTCCTTCCCAAATACAGTTTTTCACCCGACAGATGCCCCCACTTAAAAATATATATTTTTGAGAGGGGAAATGAAAGGAGAGGAATGGCTGAGGAGAAGCGACATGTGCTTGAATACAAATTGGACTGGAAGTGCAAAGGGGGTTATTAGTCAGATAGGGAAGATTATTTTACAACTCGACCACCTATACAACCACGCGTGCAACTGCCTAAATGAAATGTTGGCTTAATCATCCTGGTCAAAGTCCTCTGGCTACAAGCAAGGCTTGTGGTACTGTGGATTAACAGGGGGAAAAAAAATTAAGGGATTCTATATACACAGTTTTTCTGGCTTTGGTTAGAAACCCCAGGGTCAGAGTAAAGCTCTGATTTCAAACAACTGTATTTTGAGTGATCCTGTTTATTCCAAGTGTCTGCGGAGGCTTTGACTCCAAGCTATTAATACAAAATAAATAATTATCACACGAGCTATTTTTTCCTCCATTGCCAGAAAAATAAAGCAAGGCGGCCACAGCATCGACACGTGTGAACAGCAGAGAGGGAGTGAGAGGGGGCCGTGGGCTGCTGTGATTTTCTCGGCTGCTGAATGACACACGGAGCTCTGCTGGCAAAGGATGCCGAGCGAGACTGCCTTGGCCAGCATGACGAAGGATGCTTTTGCGACACATACAGGGTGGTGGGAGACTCCCAGGGTGTGTTAGACCACGGGTTTTATGGCATCTAAATCCACTGCTGTTCGAGAGGGTGTGTGACCTGCAATAAAGGTAGCTTAGCCTCTGTCAGCGGTAGCTTCGAAACCTGCCCATTGCAGATCCTGCCAGGCAGATGTGAGCCCAGATGAGGCAGATGTGAGCCCAGATGAGGCAGATGTGCTGGTACAAGACCCTGCAGTGGGTGCAGATGCATCCAGAGGACTGTCCTTCTGTGGGGCTGGGTGCAAATATGTTTTTTGGGTAGCAGCATCCCACCACAGTGCTCCCAAGTAAGGATCCAAGGGATCCCTCGAGGAGTCTCATTCCCCGTGGTGTGGGACCCATCCAGGCTGGCTGGGATGCCCTTGGACCCACGGCATTTGGATCCTCAGGGCAGGGGAGCAAGAGGTCAAGAGATAAAGGTAGTGGGTCCCTGCTCAGCTGCGTTCCCAGCACATGCCAGGGATGGGCTGTATTTGCACACCTGCAGCTGAGCCCCCTCCCACGCTGATGGTTGTACACTCACAGCCCCTTACCTTCTCCACCAGCTGCTTTCCTGGTCCCCTTTTTGCAGGTTGATGTCTTGAGCTCACCAGGTCTCTGCATCTGGGTACCAGATTTTAGATTTAGTGATGGAGGGAAAGGCGAGGGAGGTTCAAATAGTAGCATGCACTCCAACAAATGAGGGCCTCAAAGATGGGAAATAATTCTGCAAAGCCTCTGCAGAGGCCACCTGGCCTCCTTCTGTGGTGTACCTGAAGGACAGCCCTGCTATTTGTCTCCAAGAACCACTTTAAAGTCTCCACCACTTGCTTGTTGTGCGCCCCGTAATAAAGGGGCTTCACCAGGGTTTAGAGGTTCAGAAGTGATGTCAGCCTTGGGGGGCATCGGCAAGGCAAGGAGAAGGCAACTAGTGAAAGGGCAAAGTGATTGCCTCTCAAAACCACAGCCCTTAACCTATATCCATGTCAGGCACTCAAATCTGCTTGGGGAAATGGAGATCTCTGCTCTCCGCTAACACCGTGGCCCCTCCGTTGAAATAAGCACCAGCTGGACCAGGAAAGGCTCTCCCACCTCTGATGGATACAAATCATGGAGGGATGCAGCCTGACCCCGAGGTGTTTCGCATGCTCAGACTCACACAGGCACAAGGAAAGACCTTCAAAGTTGCCAGACAAAGGACCTGGTGTGGAAGGCTCCCTCTGGAGCAGGCGGGGGAATTGATTGCTGCGGAGATGTGGGAGGTGTTTGCTGGAGTCTGAGAGTCTGCAGGGAGAGCACGCGGCTGGAAAACTCTGCCTGCCATTCATATCTGGGTCCTGCAGTTTTGGTGCTGGTTTTTAAGGATCTATTAAACTATGTATTGATCCATCTAGCTAGCTAGCTTAAATTATCAAGTTATAAACAGACATACATTCATTTAAACTGTAAGATCTCCAAGATGGGACTGTGTCCTACAGAAGGCGAGCATTGCAGTGAGGTGTAACATCCCTGTTAAACTACTGGGATGTAGAAGAAGCAGACAAGGCTTCAGATATACAGGTGTTTCTTAAGGAAAAAAAATGAAGATAAGGATTTAAACACATTTATATCAATTCTGGTTCTGGATATCTATCACCTTCAATTTTCTAGAGGCAGGGGGAGGGATCCTACTCTGTACCAGGGGAAAATCTCTACAAGCTTACTTTGTTCTCATCTTTTTCCACAGATATCTCCTAACAGCCAACTATTTTCAGTTTGGAGGAAGGAGGTATAACACAGTCCATCACTGTCACAAATTATACATTTCAGTTTTCCATGTTTGGCAAAATCAGGGCTCAGCATACCCCCGGTGCAAAGCACCAGCTTGATTTTACTGTCACCCTTGGAGACGCCAGTTGGCTGGACCACTGTCATGTTAATAAGGTCTTGATCTCAAATAGAGCACCTGTACACCCCATAATATGGCTAAATACCAATAAAATCGTACGTGTCCTGCCCATCCTTCCTGGCAGGGCTTGGGATCTGCAGTGTCCCAAAGGAAATCTATGAATAACCCAAATCTGAGGTCCCACCAGGACCAAGGCAGGAGAGCAGAGGGGGCCAGCTGGCTTTCCCGAGCCGTGAGCTGTAGGCATCTATTAACAATTAGCTTTTTGGCTCCACTAAGTGCACTCAGCCTGACTTGGTTTTATTGGCATCACCCATCTCCCAGTAAATGTGATAAGAGAGTCTGATTAGCCACGGCGTTCAGACCAGGCTCTGAGCTAGTCTCAGGCACGGCTGTCTGAAGGCTACTTACCACATGTGCTTTCCACGCCACGCTTCCAGGCCCAGGAAGGTCTAATGAAGATTGTCCCTGGACCTCATTGTTTACTTTTAGGCAAGCATCAGAATTAAGACCAATTTAGCTGCCCCTTCTTTTCCTTTTCTTTTTTTCACCAGGCTCAGTCTAAACATGCATCTCAAGAAAGAGACTTTTTTACGGCCAAGACAATGCGTGATAAGGAAAGATCATCTGTCTGCGAGAAAATTACTTCTGTGGGGTTCAGAAAGTGGTCCCAAGGGTCTGATTCCAGCACAGGAACAGCCCCTGGAGAACATTAAAGAATTATAACCCCCATGATAAGGCACTTTCTTTTATAGTTTTTTATTTCATAGCGATAGTCACAGCTTAAAGATAAGAACAACATACATTTTGTTTAACTAGGCTCTTGTTCCTTGGTGTGGGGCTCCCTGTGAACTGGCATCCATCAAACTCTTTTGTGATTTACATGAATACCTGATTCTTCTGATAAGGGAAAGTGTAAGTCAACACAGTTCTGTTGTAATTGGGTGTTACCTGTTTAGATACTGAACTGCTATCGCAGCATCAGTTCACAGGCAAGCTCGACTTTACCTTTTCTTGCTAGGTGCAGAGAGAATGTCTCTTGGTTTTGCATTGGCCCCCAGGTGTTGCAACAAGCTGCCTGGAAGTATCTTTTCTCTTCAGTCTAGTAGAGGTGGCCACAGGACGTTGCAGATGCTAAAAGCCAATGTGCATTCAAACAGTGATGGGAAAAAATTACAGACGAAAAATCCCCAGTTAAAACCAAAGTCCCCACTTCAGGTTCAGCATAAACCCTGGCCACGGGCTGGTGGAGACTGCATGGTCTAGCAAAGAGGTACTACCATATCCTTATTTTGCTGATATAATTATTTATCTTAGTGAGCAGCGTTTCATGCTTATAGTATAAAAAAGATATTACTGATGTGCGTATGATAGCAGCAATCTCTGACCCTCAGCGTACCAAGACTTCTTTGCATTAGATGATGGAGATACTAAGACATCTCAAAGCCTGAGAAGTTTGCAACCTAAAAACAAACCACAAAAGGAGCCCAGTAAAGGATTTGATGACTGCCATGAAGCAGGACTTCTCGGAACAGAGACCATAGCTCCTGCCTTGGACCGTACCACCTTTAATTAGATGCCAGTGTCCCAGGAGACAACTGCTTACTTCTAACAAAAATAAGAGCAGCTGATCTTCCATAACAAGAATAACTAGAAACAAAAAAAGAAAGAAGGAAAGACCACGAACAGCCTGAATCTCTCACCTGCAGGCTCCGAGGGCCAGAGGACTGAAGAAATTAAATGCAAATCACTAACCAAAATGTTCATTTTGGATAAGGAATACCCCAGAGGCTGCCCAGTGTTTGCTCTCTCTCTGCCTGACATCTTTAGCAGAGCCAAGCTCAGGAACCTGAAGTGGAGAAGCAGCATGGAAGTCAGCCATTAGCAGCAAGACGATTTCTTCTGCTTCCATCCCAAGTTTTAATATCAGCCTACAACTTTTCACGATTTCCCTGGCCTAAGCCAGGGCCCCAGCAAACCCCCTGGAGCGGCAGAGGTGTGGGCAGTGGCACAGGACTGCAGCGATCTCTCAGGAACTGCTGGTAGAGGGGCCAGGAGACCATCAGTCAGTGAGATGCAGACTGGGAAGATCCCATACAAGGGCTGTGAAGGGATGTTTGGGTGTATCTCCCTCCCAAAATCAAAAGTGAATCTGGGTGATTTGCCAGCTCCTAGCTGGGATGATGCAGGAATGCGCAAAGGTCTTTTATTAGGCCAAATTCTCCTCTTGGTATGAACCCACTTGATTGCAGCAAAGGTGCAGCAATGCTTTGCCATGAAAGGGCTGTTCATGGCAGATCTCCCCAAACCACAGTGATATCCCCCGTGCTAAACCTACGCCACTGCCCAGATGGGAGGAACATTGCTTCCTGCCGGCAAACACTCAGGGCTGGATAAATAAGAGGAGTAGCAGAGTAAGATACAGCCTTCTTCCCAGGTTCCAGGCCTTCAAAAAGAGTAAGACTCAAAGCCTGGTCCCTTCTCAGCCTCCCCAAAAGCTTCTGCTCAACGCAAAGTCTTGGTTGAGCCCCCTCATCCAAGTGTTGGGCTCCAGGGTGCAGTGGGTCATGCACCACCTAAAACATCATCTTGGCCATGCTTGGCCAAGGGCCCTCTCTGTGGAGCTAGCTACTGGTTGGGTGGGCACCTCTTGGCAAGTGGAGATCATGGCTCTGTTGGCCTCAGGCGTCTTCAGAGGCTGGCAATATTTGATATTGGGAGAGATTTGAAAAAATGCTCCAGCCTACGTAGTTGAAAAGGCAGCTTGTTGTATTGGCTTGTTTTTATGAGTTTGAAAGAATTTCTTGGCCACCACACTGTTACAAGACAGGGATTTTATGGTGGTATAGAGAAAGACAGATATATAGATGTATATTTATATAAAATGCTAAATATACTTTTAGCACGGGAGAGCTGAGGTTTAAGAGGTTATTTCCTGGCTTAGTCTAATTCTCTCGACATTTTCCTTCACACTAAGTGAAATTCTGGCTGAATTAAAGAACCACTTTTCCTCTTATCTGCTGTTCCTGTTATCTAACTCCAAGGCAAAGGCTGGGAGCTGAGAGACAGCCAGGGCATACCATTTTACAGCTCGCCTTCCCACCGTTCCCCTGGGCTTGCATCAAATGCCAGGAAGATTTGTTAAAAAATAGCCTGTCATTCTCAACCCAACTATACAGGGGGAACAGCAATGGGAAAGCCACAAAATAGGTGGCTTTGCTGGATATCTTCTTTTTTTTTTTTTAGGAGGGGTGTCCCAAAATCTCCTACAGACCCCAGTGAAGCAGTTGCACTATGACCTCTGTGGAGCAGGGACCATCCTTTCCATTAAAAGGTCCAGGTCCATTCACATGTGCAAGCCTCCAAGGGTGTTACGAAAAGGGAAGGAATAAAAAGCACCAACCCCGTTCATTATTTACTGTCACTACTTGTTTCTGGCTCCTGAGTCAGGTTGGTGCAACCAGCAGGACCCGAGACACCTCAGCTCCCTCCCTGACTCCACCACTGACTTACTGCTTAGACCTGGACAAGTTCCTCCACTTACTTTCACCTCTTTCTCCACCTTCAGCAAAGTCTCTGTCTTGGTTATAAAGGTTTCCAGTTTTGGGGGAGCAGGATATGTTTGTCCAGCACCAAACACAACCGAGGCTCCTACTTCCAACTGATCCTCTTCATGCCATGGTGAGAACAATACTCGTGCCTAATTAGAGTAGCCCTTAACTAAGAAAGCTCTTTTATCCTTGGAGTTTCCATTAGTGTCTTGTCCCAGAGTTATTCACACACCTTTCTCCAGGATTCCTCCAAGGCCTCCCTTGTCTCAAGGTACCATCAGTCTCTTCCTCGCTTCTTGTTTGTGCATCCCAGACTTTGCAACTGAGTTAGCTGTGCCAAGAGCTGCACTTCTCACTCAGGCCAGGTTTATTAGGTTTGCATTGGCATTGTGTGACGTGTCTGTTCCCTAAGTTAAGAATACACTGCTAGGCAGAGGCGTTTAGAGCCCTTGAAACCAAATTAGCTACTGTCCATTTTGCTCACATGCAGGTTCCTTAGATATATCCTTAATTCAGGGGTTCTTGCAACCCACCCCCTTGCAGCATCCTGCTGTCTCTGGCAAAATCAAGAGAAAAATCAAGAAAAATCAAGAAAAAAAAAAAACACAAACAAAAAAACCCCAAGTTCCTTCCTTGCAGGACCCAGACATCCTTCCAAGAAGTTCCCTGCTCCACAGGCAGCTGGGAAGTGCAGCAGCCTCAATTTCAAAGGCAGTATGGATGCTGGGTCTCAGGAGAAGCTGTTATTTCCAAGGTTTTCCAGAAACGGACAGGGCAGCATATGTATAGGTCTATGACAGACTGCATGAGCTGCAGTTCTGCCACTGTGAAGTTCTGCCTGTAGAGAAGTGTCAAAATAGTATGCCACAGGTGAACATGGTTGTGGTTGGACATCTTCTGGGGGACAGCTGTGGGGAGCTGAGATGGTGACGAGTGCCCAGGCGTTTGTTAGCACTCCTTCCTCCTTTTTTCACCACCCTCTTGCACAGCTGGTGTTCACCTGTAGACCATGAGGCCAATAAATCTTAGGAAGTGGAAATCAGAGATCCACCTTTGAGGGAGCCAAGAGGTCTTGGTTTGAAGCATGATCTCATGCCCAGAGCAACAAAGAGGCAGAGTCCTGTTTGTCCTCCCAGGCCTCTCCCTTGCCTCCTGGGGAACTTTAGGAAAAGCCTCCTGTTTTGATTTCCCCTCCTGTAAAACAGGAGTGAAATCTTCTTCCTCTGAGACTGGCTAGTGAAAAGGCACGTACAGCATCATAAAATGATGGTGATTAGAATGACGTGCCTCTTCCTATCTGAAACAGATACAGATCTGGACCAATAATTCCACAAAAAATCTTGGTCTGAATATCTTTAATACACTGATCTGATTTAAAAAGAAACAGAAACCTGGAGTTAAAAAGCAGGTGGGTTTTATCACCTCTTTTATTATTTAATTTGGCTGGAATGTCTTTCTTTTCTTTTAAGATGAATGAACCTTCTGCTGACAGCAACTCCCTTACTTTTTGCTTTCAAACCAAAATAGACGGGATTTTAGGGGATTTTCTGTTTTAAAAAAAAACCTTCCTCATAGTGTGTTCAGCTGCTGTCCTGAAAAACTCTGGCTAAAACCACAGTAACCTTCTGGGGAAGTTACTCCACGTAGAGTAGTTGCAGCCCAGAACGTTTCTGGTCTCTCCTGCTCTGACAGGTTTAGATGCCCAGTCCTTCAGACATCCACATAAATTCAGGCTATGGTAAGGACAACTTTAGGGTGCCTGGGACCAGGTCAGCATCCCTGCACCTACCTGCCACAAGGCACTAATCAGGGCTTGGACTTCTTTAAAGTTACGCTGAATCAGACGGTGTGCACCTTGGCCAATGCCACCCAGGTGTGGTTTGCCACCCAAGCTCCAGGAAACTCTGCCTCTAAGACACAAAAAACTTGGTACAAGAAACCTTGCCATGGTATATGTCTTCCTAAGACTGAGCACTTGCTTGCACAGCGCCAGAAGACTGCAGCACCACTTGGTGATACCTCCCCATGCGAATCTATGGGGCTACGCGCTTGGATAAGACAAGTTAGCTGTAAATTCAGCTCAAAGCCAAGCCTCACAGAGGTTTGGGCAGTATGGTCTTCATAGATGCGTAGCACTGAGAGGTTGGCTCGCGTTATTGCTGTCCAGCTCCCCAAGAAGTAACATCGCCAGTAAAACATCACGGCTTACTTGGTTTAGGTGAAGATGTAAAAAAATGATCATCAGCATTACCTCAGCGACAGCTAAGCAGGGCTAAACCTGTGGAAGCCCGGTATTTGCTAGTAAAATTCTTTTAAGCAGGAAACATGTGGCTTTACCTCTAGACAAATATCCTCCTGAGCATCAGCGCGAGAGCTGAAAGCCCTCCATCTAGCAGAGCATAAGCTGGAGACCTCCAAAACTTGCCTGAGCAACCTTAGATTTTTCCATAAAAAATAATACGGTCACTTCTTTGCATTTCTTCTAGCTCATCACATGGGCTTGTCCAACCAGCCATCGTCAATGCCTTTATCTCCCTCCTCTCACCCTTGGGGGATGCCACTTCTTGGCCCAGCAGTGAAGAACCACAGCTGACCCAGGAGACCTGTAAAGCAGAGCAGCAACCTTGCAACCCGAATAGAAAATAAAGCAGGCAGCTACATATTTTCTTTAGACAAGGCATATCGGGGACAACTGGAGCCCGGACTTTGCTTCCTCACATTGTGTGGATTCAGAAGGTTTTTTCTTGCTGCAGCAATAGCCCATGCTCACTAGAAGTAACCTCTGCATCTTTAAGTGCATAATTTGTGGTCTCTGCCAAGTGGCCAGGAAATTAATGAAGTTTAAATGAAGAGCTGCTCCCTTTTCTAGCCGTCTGATTATTTCTTTTGATTTAGTATAATCCTGGCAGAGTGCTCCTGATCTAATCACAGGAGCTTGCACTTCATGATCCAATTACTGCCAAGTTTCTGGACGTTCCTTTTGCTTTGATGGGAACATTTAAATGTGTGAACTTCGCAGGGGCTGGCTGACAGCTCTCAGCTCTGGGATCTCATTTTAATTATAGGCCCAGTGGAAATGGGTGCAAATTGGTTGTCTCAAAGCATAATGTTGTGAGAGCAGATTTCTTTCCGTAGGAAAGCTAGAATCCTTTCATTTGGGGGAAAAAAAATGAAATAGCATGATTTTTCACAGACCAGAACATCTACTTCACTGTTAGCCAGTCTTGCAGCCTGTCCATAGCTTAGCCATGCAAACAGCTCCTGGCTCAGCATTGCTTCTAGCCAGAGTCTGTGAATCCTGGTTATTCTTACTCTTACCTACAGGTCTCCACCCCTCTGCCAAACCTGGCTTGAACTCATCAGTAAATTTAAATGTTATCTGGACAAACGTGCAGCCAGCACACTCACATAGTTTCGGTTTTAAAAAGGAAGCTACAGACATAACACTGAGCCTGTTTTCCAACAGCCTTCCCCAGCCCAAACTTGCACAAAGTTGGGCTGAGAACTGATGATTTCAGTGTCTTGGTGAGAGGGTCCAAGACATCTGCTTTGCACACTGATTTTCCAGCGCTGTTGCCCAAACACCATCACGTTGTGCCCTCAGTCTTTCATGACCTAAGGTTGCCGCAGTCGACAATCCCCTCCCAACACCACCAGGCAGAAAAAGCAGCCCCTGGGGTCTGCCTTGCGCGACAGCATCACCCCACCGGCTCCCAGAGCCTTCCTTGCGATGCCGCTGCCCGGTGTTTGCTCATGTCCTCGCATTGTCCCCAAACCTGATATCTCCTCTGTTCAACGTTATCGTCTTATCGCCGCAGTGGCACTGCCGAGCCATCAGCCCTCCACGTTTCGCAGGGAGAGCACCAAGCTCCAGCCGCTGATAGACCTATCTATAAGCCCATTCAGGATTGTTTTGATCAGTGGCTTAATCTCTGTTTGCACGGTCGAATCCCTCCCTCCCTTGTCTGCAAGCTGGATGCGGGGATGAATGTCCCCTCGGCTCGTGCCGTCTCAGGGCCTGGCTACGCGGAGAGCACGTCGCAGTCAAAGATTCACCGTTTGCACCCCACGGGGCTTTATTACCCTTATTTTAGCAGATGGGCAACTGAGGTCCCAAGAGAGGTGCAGTGGCCTCTCCAAAGTCTCAGGACAATTGAGAATTGAGCTAGAGTTTCCCAAGCCTTAAGGACATCCTTCTCCTCCAACAGTGCTGTAAAGAACCGACCAAGTCAGGGCGTTACTGTGCTGACAGCCGAACACAGGAGCCTTGACCAGAGACACCTTTCCATCTAAAGTCTTGATATCTTTTGAAGACGTGACCATTTGCTTAGCTTTATTTACTGAGCAACCCTCTTCCAGTCAATGGAACGGAGATAAGGACATGCAGAGATCTTGATCAGATCAGGATTCATCTGATAGGACAAGAATAGGGTGGAGAAGAAGAAAGAAAAAAAGTAAAAGTAAAAGCTCATTGATGATCCAGGCTCCAAAACAGGCGAAATCTGAAGGGCAGAGCTCTCCCCCAAATACTTCTCTTTTTTTTTTTTTCCAAAAATGGCAATGATGTAAGGCTTTTGGGCTCCAGCATTGAACCAGCAGCAGAGAGAAAAAAATGAGAGCGGGGGAAAGAGAAACCAGGAAAAATGGATAAAAATGGGGAAAAGCTGTATACATTTTCACCTCCTTTTTTTTTTTTCCCCAAACATGAAAAACGTGAAATTGGCCAAGAATTCTGAAGAATAAATCCATCACCAACAGCAGATGTCCTCACTCTCCGCCTTGTGTTTAACATTGGTGTCCAACTTTACACAAGGGAAGGGAACCAAGCCCGTTTCACAGAAGGAGGACCTGGCCTGGAGGCCCAGCTGTACCCACCTGACTTCAGATGCTTCCCAGTGGTGTCTAAATTATTGTCAGTAATGGATGGAAAGGGATGGTTCCTCCTCCTGAGAAGCACCCACCACTCTGGAGTGACTGCAGAGGGACATTAAGCTTACAGGATTTGCCCAAAGGCTCGCCGGCAGCTTGCAGCAGAGTTAAGGGAATTGGCTGCAGCATCCTCAGAAACATCAAGTAAGTTATAACAGAGCCAGGCTTGGGTTTTGGCCAGGTGGCCACATCCATCCTATTGAACTCCAGCTCCCAACTCAGAGTGGCAACAGCCAAGCTCCCTCGTGGGAGCAGTCTCGGCACGTTCCCACAAAGAGTTCGGGATATGTCTGTTTGGTTGTCCCTACGGCTGATGTCCAGCACCCTTGCTCCAGTGTGGCTAAACCTTCTAGGAGACATCCTGCCTCAAAATCTGGTGGGAAACCCTTAGCAGAGAGATCATCCTCCCAGTTAATAGCAGAACAAAGTGGACGCACAGCTGTTCACGGCCACCATCTCCTGATCTCCGCATTTGATGGGACTCCACCAGCTTCGGTCTATGGGCCCCTGGAGAAAGGGAAGGGACTAACCCTGGAAGATAAGGGGCCTGACTCCGGCCTTGCTTTCACCAGCTGCCCCTCAGCCACGGTCCCTGCCTGTGGTAGATGTGGTATGTCTATGACTTGATTTGATCCTGTTCAGCTGAGGATGAAAGTGGAACATCCATTTTGCAATTCACAGGAGGTACCTGGACAGCAGAGGAAAGGAGCGGATCAGAGAGATTTCCATGATTACAAACAACCCCTGAATTTTGCTCACAGCCTTGAATGTCTGAAGAAAGTCGATACGGTGGGAGCAATTCTCCAGGTATCTCCCCCACAGCCAGAGCACCCAGGCTCCATCAGATGCGAACAGCTCTGCATGGCATATTAACTCACGTCACCTCTGATTTGGGGCTGAAATCCCAACGACAGACAAAAGGCAGGAAAATAGACAGGCACAGCTAAGGCTCAAAGATGCTCTTCACACAAATGATCACTGGAAAATGAAAGATTTTAGGGTGCCCTCGAAAAAAACCTGTGATTTATTCCAAATGGGATATGAAGATGGGCAGAACAAAGAGCAAAACCTCTGTTCCTAAGTGCATCTCGCCTAAAACCTCGAGACCAGGGCTGATGTGACCCAGCTACGACGCTGAGATTTGCTCAAAGAACAGGTGAGTAGAAGAAACATCTGCAAGGGGTGATGACAGAAATGTGCATCCTCTGCAAACAAGTGAGAAAAACAACATTGGAGACTTCTCCGTTATCCTGGTGTTTGTGGCAGAGAGCTGTGGCTCTCTTACATTTTTAATAACATTTTCCATGGAAGATGAAAAGCCAGGAAATAAATAGTTAAACAACAAAGGCCCCATTGGGTTTTTTTGTTTGTGTGTGTGTTTTTTGCCTGCAACAACATAAAATGTAACATCTTTTGTCCATTCTGTGTTTTTCCGACTGCATGCTGTTAACAGCCAAGGCTTTTTAGACTTGCAGGCATGCAATACAAAGACAGAATTTTGAAAAAGTTTTTTATTCTCTATATGAACCCCCCAAAAAAGAAGACTCTGGAAAGAAGGAATATATTTTTACTGCAAGCTAAGGAAAATACTTCAAAATGTTTTCAGCTATAATTAGTAAAGCCCATCTGAATTCATGCTCCAGTTATATTGTCCTTTCAAGAACAAAACCTCAACCCTAAACGTAGCTGAAAACAATTGGAAATGTTTAAACTTCTTGCTTATAGCAGTTCAAGCCCAGCTTTTCTTTTTATTGAGTTTAAACAGCAATTCATCCAGAAATGTCTTCGAATCTTCTTAAAACAAGCAAACCAACCAAAACCAAACCAAAAACCCAAAAGTGAAAGTGAAATTCAATTAAATTTAAAAAAAAAAAAAATTGAACTGAACTATTACACTTCAGAGCTTTGTTCAGCCAGAAACAAAAAATATTGAATCGTCCAGTTTGCCGATTTCGTATTTCTACCTCTTCCAGATGAAACACAAATGACAATTTTCTTGATTTTGGGAGGATTTTCCACTGAACCAAACAATGCATTTCCTAATCAGTTCTACTGCTGACATGTGTGTTTTTCAGGAGTGAATATTAGACGTACAGCTCTACCACGGTCTGTAGGGAAAGGTGCTAAAAATTGTCCTCTTTGCATGTCAGAAGAAGACAGTAAATCAAAAGTATATATTTTGCAGAGGAGCCCTCCGTGCGTGCACGCAGCCATTTCTCCGTGGCGGTTTACGTATCTTTGGGTGTTAACAACTGGAATACGCTCCGATGCCTCCGATGTCCCACTGGCATTACAGTGAGACTTCACAGCTGTTCTGCCAAAAATACATAATCCTCTGTTGAGGCACGGGACTAAGTGCTCTGTGAGAGACGGGCCCTGTCCTGGATCTGCTATCCCCCACAAGCCTTTTAATCATCCTTTCCCTTGTCTTCCCAGATAATAAGATCTACCTGCCCTGCAGCGCTGTTGTGAGGCTTAACTTGGTAATCTTTATGAAGTGCCCAGGGATCCTTTGTAAAAGAGAAAAGAAAAAGAAAAGAAAACAGAAAAATCTATGATCCAGCCTGATTCTGGTCTCATATGGCCAAGGAGCGACTCCCGGGGAGCTACAGCTGATCAACACAAGGAAGCCCAAGATCAGCTGTCTGTCTTGGAGGTTATCATCGTAGAGCACAGGACCCATCCTTCATTTAGCCTCTTGGGTACCAGCAAGGGTGACACTGCAGTGACACGTTTTTCCAGCCCATCTGAAGACCTGTGCTTTTGCGTTGTCTTCGCTGTTACGTACTAAATCAAAGTCTGCTTTGTCCCCCTTGCTTGAAATGCTGTTAGTACATCTTTTCTCCAGCGCAATATTCCCCTTAGAGTCAACCATGAAGATGGTGGCCACCTAGATGGGAGGGCAAAGGAAGACCTCTGCCTCCGCCCAGGACCTCCGAAAGGTCAGGGAACCCCATTCACCCTAAAAAAGGTGAGGGCTTCCAGGCAAAGGCATGCTTTTTTTTCCCCCAAAAGATGTCAGCTGGTCTAATAAAAGCTACACCCTCTCCCTGCACTCCTGCTCCTCCTTTATTACTGGTTTTATGCTACTAGCAAGAATGTTAAGCCAAAGAAGTCTCAAACCGGTCATGGGGCAAGACCCCAAGAGCAGGTGCAAGGTGCAGTTCACGCTGTCCAGCTCAAGCAGAGGTTTCACTTTCCTTAATGACAACGGATGAGGATCTCCCACCGCCCTGCTTAAGGCATCCATCCAGTCCCTGGTACCTGGCCAGGGTAGGACAACGTGGGGCTGGGCCCGAGCTGCTCTCTCCTGCAAGCCAAGAGCTATATACAGCTACTCAAAGCACTGTCTGTTCAGCTAGGTACACTGCAAACTCGTATAGCTGCGTGTACAAGCACATCAGGCTTTATCTAAATCTACATCTATATTTTTTCCACCTGGAACAATAGATAAATTGATCGATGGATTAATGGATTGATTGACAGACAATAGCTAGAACTACACAGACATTCAAGTCCAGGTTTCTCCAGCCTCTAACTGGCTTTTTTTTTTTTTTCATTTCCAATAAAAACCTCCAAAACCCAAGCGATGCCCAGGACTCCCCCTCTCCCCCTCACGCACTGCCAGCCCCAAGACTCACAGTGTTCCTCCTGACTTGTATGATGCCAGTGGAGATGCATGAAAAATCAGAGGTGCATCTATCTCCAAGCGCATTGCCTAACAGGTATTACCGTTTATTAATAATATCAACACTGTATTAATGCTCTAAGAATGAGGGCTAATTAGATATAAATTTGCCAACATACCTGAGTATTCTCTCCACGGTGTGCTGCACTGGAGTTTTGCCTAACGGTAACAATATCATTTCATGATAAAAGGAACTTTCACATCACGGTACGTTTTACGATTACAGCGTGTTGTGTATTTTCTTGCTTTTCCCCACAGATGACAAAATGCCACCTTCCCCCAAGATTTTCCATCCTGGACAGCACTCCTAGGTCGGTGCGAAGCTGCGTGCTGAGTCTGAAAGCCAAAGCCGGGCTGGGTTTCAGCAGATTTAAGGGATCATCAGCTCTGCTGCTCTCGAGTAATGCCAATGCATCAGCAATATTAACACCGTCGATACTTGTCTTTACAGTACAAAGCCAAAAGAGGAGAAGCAGAAGAGCAAGCAGGCTCTTCCCGATGGTAAAGGGAAGCTGGAAGCTTTATTTGTGCAGCCATAGGAATCTCATCGGCATAGTCTGAATTCCTGCTGCCGGGAGCGAAGCTGGGGAAGGTTGCGATGTTTGCTTGGCTGGAGAACAGCAGCGCAAGGGGTGCTCTGAGTGGTTTTTTGGTGGGATATTTTTGGAAAGTTGGATGGCCCCGTCATTAGGAAAGAAGAAAATGGCCATGATGTTGCCTCAACTCCAGAAATTGTTGTGTAGATCACAGGGCAATTAGATATAATCCAAAGGAGCTCCGGCAGCGCTTGGAGATTAATGACTATTTATTAGCACCAGCTCTGCTTATCCAGCCTCTGATCCTAAACATCCCCAGCACTGAAGGAGCTGAGTCCTTCCCACGTGCAGTTGTCCTAACACCTCTCAAGGTGTCTGAGGCTTTTAGATCCCCGATTCCCTCAGGAGTTCGGGGCCTCCTTTCCTTTGCAAAGCTGAGGCCGGGGGACTTGGGGGAGGCTGCGTGAGCATCTGCTGGGTCCCAGCCCAGTGTCCCGAGCTCAGGGAATTCGTCTGTGACAGATCCAGGTGAAGAGAGGAAGATTCCCAGAAAGCTCCCAGCTGCCTCCACTGTCCCTTGCTGGAGGACGCTGTCAACCTCAGATCACACACTCACCCTGCGCCAGAGGGTTTTTTTCCTTGTTGAAAAAGACTAGATGTTTTTAAGCCTTTTTTTCAAGTTCTCCATTTTAAAATTGTCAATATTTTGTGTTTTTTGACCGGTAATCTAGTCCAAGGTCAAACCAGCCTCCTGCATTACCGCTCAGTCCTGCCAGCACTTGACTGCACGTGAAACCCTACTTGTCCTTTGCTCATGTGAGAGCATTTCACGTGGATTTGGCACTTGGAGGTTCAGTGCTTGGAGCACTGAGCATCAGTATGAAAAACGACCGTTTGGTTTTCTGGTTTCACTTTTGCTTCTCTTTTTTTTTCCCCCTCTGCAGAATAGGTGGATTAATTCAAGCCCATGCAACCCCCTGATGTGTCAGTGCAGAGAGAGAAATGGTTTTTTTCAGCCCAGAAGGAAATCAGTGATGAAGCCTCCATCCTGACACCGCATCTGCCACCCAGAGGCAGAGGATTTGGGTCAGGATTCGCCCTTTCTCATCATATCCAACCTCACCGCTGCAGTTCCCACAGCCCAGTGCCCGGTGCATGATGCTCGGAAGGGGGAGCAGGGGCATCCCCTCCGGGTCCAGCCCTTCCCTTCCCGGCGGCAGCAGGGCTGGCCAGGGCACTGACCCCAGCGCCGGGGAGTCTGGAGCGAAGCCGGCGGCCGCCACTCCCCGCCATCAGCCCACACCTCATCAATAGGGGCTGACAGCCTTGGCCTCGCCGACCCGATGGCACCGCTGACGGCACTGTTCGGCACAGCTCGGCACGGCTGGGAGTCGGGGCTGCAAGCAGGCAGCCCCCAAAAGTCGGGGTTGCAGGCAGACCCGAGGGTCTGAGGTGCAGGCAGCCCCATCAGCCCGGGCTGTAGGGAGACCAACGGTTTTGGGATACAGGCAGCAATATGGGGAGGTGTGCAGGCAGGGCTGTGGGTCCGGGTGCAGGCAGCCCGGTGGGTCTGAGATGCAGGCAGCGCTGTGGGTCCAGGTGGAGGCAGTCCCAGGGGGTCCGGGGTACAGGCAGCCCTGTAAGTCAAGGTGCAGAGAGCCTTGTGGGTCGGGTTGCAGGCAGCCCCATTGATCTGGGGTGTAGGCAGCCCTGTGGGTCGGGGGGTACAGGCAGCTTCCCAGGTCAGGACACAGGCAGCCTCATGAGTCCAGGGTGTCCAGACATTCCCACAGGCTGGGAGTGCAGACAGCTCCATAGGTCTGGGGTAGCGGCAGCATCACTTGTCAGGGGGTACGAACTGCCCTGCGGGTCTGGGAGACGGGCAGACCGGAGGGTCAAGGCAGCCATGGATCTGGCAGGGGTACAGGCAGCACCACTTGTCAGGGGGTGTGGGGAGCCCCACGGGCCCTGGGGGCACAGAGAGCCCCATAGTTGAGGTGGTACTGACAGCTGCCTGGGTCGGGGCTCAGCGGACAGACTCGTAATAGACTTTCACAGGGAGGGATACACAGATGCAGCCGTACGCGAAGATACAGTGACAGATAAGGATATATAGTGGGTAGGTATAGGCACGTAGGCAGATAGACACATAAGTGAGAGAGACATAGACACGTGGATAGATATGTATAGATAAATAAATAGGTATTTCGGCAAGTAGATAGGCACAAGTAGGCAAATAGACATAGAAATGACTAGAAAGTTACATAGATATATGGGTATATGGCTAGATAGATAGATGGATAGATGGATAGATGGATAGATGGATAGATGGATAGTGATACTGACTGAGGTTCTGCATTGCCAGGGCTCCAGCCCATGCATTTCCAAGCAGCCCAGCCTTCCGCCTGACGCGGGAGGCTTTTCCAGCCTCTCCGACATGGGAAGGGGCTTTCCATCACCGCTGCCGTTACTGCCGGACATGAGGGGCTGTGCCTGGGCCTGAGCCGCCGGTTGGTACCCAACAGCCAGGAAGGTGATTTCACGGTAGGTGTGCTCCGCACGTGTGGTTTTATTGTCATTACGTCAAAGCACCGCGGTGCTTTGACGTAATGACAATAAAACCACACGTGCGGACGGCGGTGCGAGCGGGCCACGGGAACCCGGGCAGTGGCGCGCCCCCGTTCATCCCCCTTGGGCTTCCCCCGTCCCTGGAGGCGATGCTCGCCCATTCATCCCCACACCGGCAGCCCCGAGGGATCCCCCCACCCACCGGTGACGTGCGCCCGCAGGTTCCCACACGGCCATTCATCACGCCGCGGGTGGCGGCAGCGCAGCCCCTCTCCCCCGGGGGAAGCCCCCTTTGTGCAGGGCTTTCACGGCTCCCCGCCAGCTGAGAGGGTCCCGGATCGGGAAATGCAAAGCCCTGATATTTTAGGCTCAATTCGCTTGATTTTGGCAGTAAAGCTGAACAGGAATGTAACACTTTGATTTACCACTGTATTTTCTACCCTGGGACGCCTCTGTCCCCTGCAGCAGGGTTCCGCCACGCACACGCAGCAGCACAGACACGCGTGGCATCACGCAAGGGCACACGTGTTCACATCCTGTGGCCCCCGTTTCCCTAAAGATCCCCGTTCCGGGTGGGTTTCAGATCCTGACTCTCCCCAAATCACCCCAGCACTGACCCTCACCGCTCAGCCTCTCTCCTCTCCTGCTGCATCGGAGCATGAAGCGCTGCTCCACGCACCTCTGCACCCACGGCTTCGTCCTTGAGGAAGTCACTGGGGGGGGGGGAGAAAAAAAGAAAAAGCAATAACATAATATTTGGGGGCGGAGAGGGCAGTCAAGAAGAATTTTCAAATGCCCCTGGAGCATCAGTGAGCCGTGATGCTCTTTGGACACCCTTCTCCCAGGTGGTAGTACCTGGCTTTTGGGAGGGGGGGGGTGTAGGTGAGGCGCGGGGGGCATTTTAGGACCACAGACATCCTGTAAACAGATGTGATGTTTGTTTAGGTAAGTGTCTCTGAAGGTGTGACATGAGACTTTGATAAGTTGGGGGGGGGTGGTAGCCAAAGTAGGGCCCCTCCAGCTCTGACACCTTCCTGCCCACATGCTCCCTCAGTTGTGGGGAGGGGGGGGGGGTTTGTCCCACTGGTTCCCCCCCCAAGCCGTGGGGCCGGCTGCCCACAGTCTCCTGTGGGGTTTCCTTGGGCCAGGATGTCCCAACACGTGGACAGGGGTGCAAGGGGGTGCAAGGTGGTCCGGCGCAAGGACTGCAAGGCTAACTGGGGGGGGGGGGGGCAGGATCAGTCCCAAGGAGGGGGGACTGATTCCCCCTCCCCTAGCAGCACTCCAGCGGGGTTTGATGCTCGGGGGTCGCCCCCTTGGTCGGCGTCGGCCAGATCGGGGGAGGGCAGGAGCCGGCAGGGAGGGGATCAGCGACATCCCCCCCCCCTCACCCCTCCATCCCCAGACCCCCAAAGGCGGTGGGGGGGAGGCGGGGGGAGGCGGGTGCTCTCCGCCGCGGTGCCGCCCCGGGATGTCTCCGGGCTCGCAGGGTGCCTCTCCCGGCCCCCGGCCAGCACCCCCCCACCACCCCACACACACACCCCCGCCCGGTCTGATCCTGCCGCGCTGCCCCCCAAAAAACAGGGGTGCAGCCGGGCCCCGTCCCCTCGGCTTGGGACCCCCCCCCTCCACATCCCAAATTGCACCGGCTGCTCTAATACAAGACGGCGCCGTGCAAACTCCGCCGGCTGCATCTCCGCATCCCTTATACCTATCGATGTATACCTATAGATATACCTCTAGATATATACCGCCCGCAGATGCCACCCAGCCGAGGGCACTGGTTTTTTGGAGCCCGGTTGCTGGCCCCCACGCTGCTCCGGGATGGCCGGTCCCCTCCCGCAGCCCGTAACACCCGGACCCCCGACCCCCCCCCAAAACCCTTCCCGGCTGGCAGGCAAGGCACGAAATAAATAAAATAATTTAAAAAAACAAAAAAAAAGTTCAAAAATACCCGCGCATGCTTGGCACAGCAGCCGCCGGCTGCGTTTATCCCTTTCGCTCTGCTAAAACCACACTTGCACGCTGGTTTGGGGTTTTTTTTTCCATTTTTTAACCATTTTTTTCGTGATTTTTTGAAATTAAAATTTTTGAAAAATTAAATCGACTTTTCCGCCCCTCTCTCCCCTCATCCCCAATCCTTAATGTGGGTTGGTTTTCTTTTTGTTGTTGTTGTTGTTGTTGTTCGCTGCCACTCGCGGGTGCATTTATCAACACCCGGAGATTTAACTCTAAAACCGCCGCGGAATTAAAACTTCGATGCGGGGACAAAAAAAAAACCCAAAACCCGGCATCGTATCGATTTATTTCCTCCCTGGAGGAGAAGAGGGGGCTGGAAAGGAAAGTAGAAAGGCCGAGGTTTGTTCCGCAGGGTTATTTTCAGCCAGGTTTCGTTAAGCGCTTCGCTTTGCGGGCGAGAGCACTCTGTAATCGCAGGGAAAAAAAGCTCCTCCGAGTGCAGAGCAGAGATTTTTTTTTTTCATTGTCACCGCACTCTTCTGTGTCCCATCCTCTGCTTTTTTTCGGGATAAAAAAGTGTCCGAAATCCATCCTCTCCCTCCCGGCTGGGTAGTTTATACCAGGCTGGGGCTCGGCTCAGCTCCTCACGGCATCATTGCTTTTTCGGGGTGCGCACCCCCCGCGACGCGATGCTGGGCACAAGGACCAAGGACCGAGATTTCCCCGGGGAAAGAGGCTGGATCCGGCCACGCACACGCAAAACCGACCACGGGGGGTTTTTTTTGTGTGTGTGTGTGTTTTTTCCTGGAAGAGGCAAAGCCAAAGGCAGGTCCTTGAAATCATCTCTGCTCCTGGTAGAGCTGCTCGGGCGGTTTTAATCGGTTTTAATGGGGTTTTTGCTTTCTTTTTTTAAGGAAAGCGCTGATATTCAGTAGGAATTCGACGAAGCTTCAGCAAAGCGCTGCTTTGGTAGAGAAAATCGCCAGGGATTTTGCAAGGCGTGGAGAAGGAGATGCGTGTCCGAAACCCAGCACATCTGGATACGCAGCTGCTTTGGGAGAAGAAAAAAAAGAAAAAAAAAAAGACATCGATACATTCAATTCTCCCTTCTTTCTCTGCACGCCGATAGCCCTACGTTCATAAGCATATTTTTATATATATACACACGCACACAGCGTGGTATAAACTACACTGTATATTTAGGTATGGGAGTATATACATGTTTATATGTAACACACGTTCCCGTGTCTAATATGCATTAAGTCCCATCTATATACAATATTTGTATTGGTACGTATATAACTACCTACTTATTATCACATACATATTTCCCCCGCGTGCTTAAAGTATGGATATCTGCATGGCACACAGCAGCACCGTTGCCGATATTTCTCTGCACCGTATTTATGCGCCTGTAATTTTATTTCTATACGTGCCTATAACCATCTTCGTGCCTATATTTGTGTATTTGCCCGGATTTAGCTTTAGCCGCGTTTTTAGCCTTTGCCGGTGCTCACATGCATCCCCGCCGGGCTGGAGCCCCCTTTTTGGGGTTTCCCGGCCACAGAATCCCTGTGCCCCCCCCTCGGGTGCCCCGGAGTAACGGGGAGGCGGGGGGGGGGGGGTTGCGGGCGGCTCCGGGGTGGAGGATGGGGGGGACCCCGCGTCCCCCGGGACCCGCTCCCGGCCTCGGGGCACCCCCGAGCGCTCCCTTCAATAAGTCGTTCCCCCCCCCCTTCCTTTTTTCCCCCCCTGCTCCCTCCGCCTCTTTCATACGGAGATTTTTAATTTCCTCGGAGATTTTTTTCTTTCCGAGCCCCAAAAGCGCTGCCAGCCTTCCCTCCCCCGCCCCCCCCCCCCCCGGCAGAGTAGGACCCCCAAATTTCCAAGGGGAACCCCGGAGCCGGGGTGTAGGAAATATTAAGGGTGTGAGCGTTATTGCCGGGGTGCAGGGCTGTAGGACCCCCCCGGCGGCTCTCACAGGCTGGAGCCACCCCGGGGGGAAATGAGCCCCCGGGAGAGGGGGGGCAGTGGGGGGGCTGAGCCCCCCCCCCCGTGGGCTCGGTGCCTGGTGGGACCCCGCATTGCAGAGGGGTGCAGCCGGCCCTGGGCTGTCCCTGCGCTGCACCATTAACCTTTAGACCCGGCGGCCTCTGCAGCGCACGGGGAGGCGGTGGTGGGCAAGAGATGGGTGCCCAGTTTGGGGGGGACACCCCCCCCCCCCCCCAAACAGGCTGGGGTGGAGGGGAGAGCAGCTGCGACCTCTTCACTCTGCTTGGACCAGGAAGATTTGGGGCAGGAGCTTGGAGAAATCCCCCCTGTGCAATATCCCCATGGAAGGGAGGTTGCCTCCAAAGGGATTGGGGAGCTGGGGGGGTGTCTGCCCCCCCCCCCCAGCAAATACCCCTTATTATTTCTGCGAGCTGGGCATGGGTGTCCCTCTGGGTGCGTGGGGAGGTGCGGACCAGGGCTGCCCGGCTGGACTTTGCCTGCAGCGTGGGGCCAGCCGTGCGGCCATGCCCGGGGTGGTGGTTTGATTTTATTATTTTATTCCTCTTTTTTTTTTTTTTTTCCACGGCAATGAAACCTGGCGCCCGGCTGATGGTGTAACAGATACCAGCCACCCCCCTCTTACCCCCCCCCCCCCACCTCTTTCCTCCCATCGCCGCCCACTTCCACGTGACGTGGGCAAACCAGTCAGCGAGTGGGACTGGGGAATCTGGCCACACTGGGGAGCCAAGGCGGGGGGGGGGAAGACAGAGCCCCGCTGCCCCTAACCCCCCCTCCCACGAAGCAGGAGCAGGCAGGAGCCAGGCATCTCCTAGCCCTCTGCCTTCCCCGCAGCGAGGGGGTGTCCTGCCCCACGGCCTCGCCCCCCTCCACCCCTTGCCCCCCCCAGCACTGAAGGTGGGTAGCGCTTCTCTGTCCCCTCGCTCCTCTCCCTCGCTGTCACAGCCGGGACCCCGGCGAGCCCCTTCCTACAGGCCTCCCTTGAAAGCTTCCTCCTATTGTCTCCTCGGGCTTGAAAATGGACTCGATTTTGCTTTTTTTGGTTGATTTTTTTTATTATCATCATTACTATTTTTAAGGCAGGAGGGGAATTCACTCCTTTTTCCCCTCCTGTGGATCCTGCTCCTCTCTGGAGAGTCCTGTGGAAACGCTCCATCCGAGGCTGGTTACACGCACACAAACCAGCCACTCCTCTGTCCCCTGGGTTTTGGGGGGAAGCAGAGCTCCCTTAAACCCCCTTCTTCCCGGCTCGCTTCCATCCTTACCCCTTCCCAACGCTGCCTCTGGCTTCTCCCCCCTTCCTCGGCTGCCTGCCGGTCTCCCGCTGTCCTCCTGGGTATCAGTCCTTATCTCCCGGTTATCTCTTCTGCTGCTAAATTCAGCCCAGCGGAGGGGTTCAGCCTGGGGAATCTGCTAGTTTAATCTAAATCAGTCCCAAGAGTTATTTCTCCAGCCATAATTCCCCCCCATCCAGCCCTTCTCCGGGTGTGAGATGGTTTTCTAGGATCCCTCCACGATCTGCAGAGAAAACAGCATCTCAGATCATTTCACTCCCCTCCCGGACCCACCTTGGGAAGGGTATTTCACCCTGACCCCCCCCACAAGTGTTTTTTGGGGTTTTGCCGTTGCAAGCCACATGCAAGGCCCCAGCGGCATCCCACAACTTGTGCCGTGCCCGAAAATCAGCCCCTCCACCCCAACCCCCCCCACCCACAGGAGCCCAAATCAGAAACAAAACCAACATGGGAAAAAGCACCCATCGCACCCACCCTGCACTGTGACTCTGGGAAATGTCTCCCCATCCGGACCCACGGCATCCCTGGTCCCCAGTGGGTCAGCCCGCTCTGCTTCCAGCTTCTCCCAGCTCCCCACGTGGGAAAAGCGGGGAGGAGAGGGGATTAAAAACACGCGGGAGGGGGAGTTTTGTGGGTGCTGCTAGGGGTCTGCTCCCCACACGCTGTCACTTACAAGTGGGTCTGGGCAGCATTGAAGCGGGGGGGGGTGCAGCGGTTAATGCCCCCCCTCGCCTTTTAAGCACTCCCCTCCCTCCACGCGTGGCTGGCCTTCGGGGGGGTGCGGACACGCGTGGGGCAAGCGCCGGGTGGGAGGGTCGAGGCGGCCTTCCTCCTCCTCCTCCTCCCCTCCTTTCCCCACCGTCTGCCTAATTTAATTCCCCCCCCCCCCCCCCCCCTCGCCCTCCGCAGCTTCAGCCTCCGGGTCGCCTCCCCGCCGCCAGCCCACATCAAACGCCGGCCTCGGGGGCCATTAACAACTTAAAGCACCCATCGTACCTGCGGGACAAAGGTTTTTGCTCCAGGCCCTAGGAGAGAGCATCGCTGTCTCTCACCTTCCAGGCTGTGTACCCCCCTTCTTTCACCTCCCCCCCCCCCCCGGACTGCTCTAACCTCCTTATCTCCTCCGCCCCGAGGGGGGGTCCCGGGGCTGCCGCCGCCTCCTCCCGCATCCCCGGCCGCATCTCCCCCTGCCTCCCCCGGAGGTGTTGGTGGACGGGGCGGGGGGGGGGGGGGGGGGGGGGGGAAGAAAGGCGGGGAGGAGACTGACCGAGGGTTTTAAGCAGCCCAGCCCCATCGTGGAGGGGGGGGGGGGGGGGGGGGGGGGGAGGTGATGGATGGAGCCCGGTGGGAGAAGCTAAATCCAGGCGGGAGCTAAATCTCTCCTCCGGAGGGACGTGGACTTCTTGCTTGGGGTCTCGAAGTGGCGGCCGGACCTGCTGAAGGTGGGGAAGGTGGGCGGTGGGGAAGGGTGGGGTGGGGGGGGTTTGGAGGAAAATTGCATCGCTGGTGGTGTTTTGGTTTTGGCTGGAAGGCTGTACCCACGCGAGACCGCTCCGGCCACCGCTCACCGCAAGGGGAAAGTGGAGCCTGGGGTTTTTCACCCGCTCCCCATCGCTCTGGATTGTGGCCGGGGAGCCGGCTGGGGTTTGGGGAGGCCCGTCGCGAGATGTACCAGAGTTTAGCCATGGCAGCTAACCCCGGCCCTCCGGCGTACGAGGGGGCAGGTGGCTTCATGCACAGCGCAGCCGCAGCATCCCCCGTCTATGTGCCCACCACGAGGGTCACCTCCATGCTCCCCAGCCTGCCGTACCTCCAGAGCAGCGGCTCTTCCCAGCAAGGCAGCCCCGTCTCCAGCCACTCCATCTGGACTCAACCCGGAGCCGAAAGCGCCACTTACAACCCCGGATCTTCTCACCCTCCGTGTCACCTCGGTTCTCCTTCTCCACCAGCACCCCCATCCCTGCCACCTCTTCTCGGGAAGCCGCGGCGGCTTACAGCAGCTCCTTGAACCTTTCTGCTAACGGGAGGGAGCAGTACAGCAGGGGTTTCGGCAGCTCCTATTCCAGCCCCTACCCGGCTTATATGAGCCCCGAAATGGCCACGACCTGGACTTCTTCGCCCTTCGACAGCCCCATGCTGCACAACCTGCAGAGCCGAGGGACGCCCGCAGCCACCCGGCATGCCAACATCGGTGAGCGCAGCCAGGGTTGGGATAGGGGAGGGAGGGTTTCACCCCGCTGCCCCCCAATCCCCCCAAAATTTTGCTCATGCACCCCTCTTTGGGTAGGGCAGGAGGGAGAAATTCAGCAGATTCGGGATGTCGCTGCCGGAGCCGCCTCTCTGGCTGCAAAACGTGGGGGGTACCCGCGGTGCTGTGGTTGCCCCCCCCCTGCACGTACACTTTCTCTGCAAGACCGCCATTTCAAAATAGCCTCAAGGACCACAGATTTCAAAAATAAATATAATTTAGGGTAGGCCTGGCGCGGCAAGAAATGATGTGCCGAGCTCCTGCGCAAGGGCCTGCTGGCTCCACAAATAGCTCCGAGGGGATTTAGGGGCTGTGATGGGGATGACCACGGTGTGCAGGACCACGATGCTCCACGGGCACGCAGGCAGCCCCTTCCTGGGCTTGCTTTAGGTGTAAAATGCGGAAAATTTGTTTGGAAAATGGGGAGATCAAAGTTTGGCCCGTGAATCCCAGATCTTCCCTTTGGGCTGTTTTATGTTATGTTTTTTTCTTTAATTTTTGGAAAGGTCAGTTAGGCTAGAAAAAGCGAAAGCAAAGGGAAATTTGGCGCCGAGGGGGGAGAGACGACGGAGACGGAGAAAAAGAAATGCATCCACATTTATTATTGTGCTTTTTGGGGGGACTCACAGGCACATCTGAACGACCCAGCCCTGTATTGCAGTGTCTCCTTGCCCCAAAAAATCTCAGCCCCAATCTCTCGTGCTGATCCCGATCTCGGAGCCTTTCATTTCATTAAGCGCCCCTGGGTCCTACGGCCAGAAATCGGCCTGAATAGCTTAAAATATTGCTTTTATATTTTATACACATCTTTGTATCGTGGTTTCAGAAACCCTTTTTTCCTCCCCGCCTTCTCTCCATGAAGGTATTTCTGTCGGCTTCGGGGTTGGGGGTTAACAAAGAAAATAACTCAAATTTGTCTGCAGATACGTTCTTTAACTTGAATTTTGGAGGGTAATTTTTCCATCGTGTCTAGCAAGATTTGCTTTATCTTTAGCATTATTTTAAGACGTTAAAGAAAGGAAAGGTGGGCGTCGGTGAAGGCTTGGCCTTGCCAATGCCTTTTGCTTTTCTTTGGGCATTATGAAATTGCTTAAACTGGGGAACAGATTTACCTTTAACAATGAAGTTTTGGCCAACCAGGCAATGTTTTTGGGAAGCCATGAGAAGGTAGAAAGTATAGGAAAAAAAGCAGGGTGAATCGAATAATCAAATAATAATAATTGAATATTATCAACAAGGACATATGTACATTTGTATTTGACTCCCGTGCCATCTCTTCCTTGGGAAAAAAATATCACCTTTTGGCAGTGGTCTGAAAAGGGCTCTTAGTAATAAAAATAACTTGAAACCAAAATAATGCAAATGAAGAACTGCAGTTGCAGAAATACCCAGCAGCTTTTAAGGTGCCAGAAATTGAGCGTAGTGATTTTGGGGTTTCAAGCCCTGCGTTAAGCAGTGGTTTGCGTTGCAGGTCTCGCAGCCCGCCCTTTTGGTGGCAAAAAGTGCTTTTTATCTGGGCTCTTAAATAGCACCGGGAAGACGGGATGCGTTGAGCCAGTCCAGAAAACATTAGCGGTCGCTAATGAAGGAGGAAGGAGTCGGGGACCCCTTTCCATAGCCAGGTCCTGATTTGGGTGCTGGATTCACGGCACCACCTCCGGCATCGCCGAGGGCAGGGCGGCAGAAACCGGGGGATTTATTAGTGTGGCTCTAATTACGTCTCTGCCTTGAATGTGGAAAAAGCATTCGAGTTTTAAATACGAAGGGCTTGGGTTTTGGTAAAAAAAAAAAAAAAAAAGAAACTGCCTGAAAGCTGTCGAGTTTTAAATTCAGGATTAAAATGGATTTTTGGAAGGCAGCTCCCCCGGCAAGTAGTTTAAGGCTCAGACCTGCCCCTTCCCTCTTCTCCCCGAGTCGGGACGCGGCCGCTGCCCGGCTGCTCCCAGCCGGGTCCCTTCTCGATGCCGGGGCGATGCTTTGTACAGGCTGCGGGTATCGAGGAGGTTGTATGAAGCATGTAAAGGCTGGCTGGTGGTTTCTGAGAGGGGAGAAGGGGTTTTTTTTATGAGCAAGCCCTGACGGGCTGAAAAACTGAAGGCACGGAAAGATTTAGTGGGAGGGAAACACCGTCGCGGATTGCACCCATCACAGACCGACTTTAATAGCACATCTGAGCCTGGCTCAGCATCTGAGCAGTCCCTGGCACAGGGGAGCCCAGACTCCTTCCTTTGCCTTTCCTTAGGACGAAAGATATTTCTATTCTCTCCACAATGAGGAATCTCAGGGTGGAAGCAAAATCCTTCCTGCAAGGCTATATTAAATCCAGTGATTTTTGCAGCACTCTCATTTCCCTCCAGTGATTTTGGTTCCTGGAGAACCGTCACCTTTGGATAGCGCTAATTGCAGAGCATCCCTGGGATCACTGGAATATTAACTATTATAATTTTTTAATAATGAAGATCAAGTCTATGCAGATGTAGCTGGATATGCAGACACAGATATACAGTCTATGTAATTGGGCATGGCATTTTTTTCCCCGCTGTAAAGCAATGCACTGGGGAAAGGGAGTTAGTGAAACTGTATACAAAGACGATAGAAAATGGAAAAAGCAAAAAGATCTTTATTTCTACTAAAAGAAATAAGGATCTTATTGCTTTTTTCTAATAAGAGGAATTTTGGCCTGGGTTAAAACGTGCCAATGCAGCTCTGTGGTACAAAGTGGGAAGGCTGGGCGCGTAAATCACATGGGCCTATTTGAAAAACTTTCCCCAGTGTGGGTTCAAAATGCCAAATTTGGGCTTTTCAGGGTAAGTTTGGCGAATGATTTCATTACCCTGAAGGGCAGGATCAGACCCTGCGGTCGAGGCCGTGAACTTGCTCCAGGCATTGCCTGGGATGGCGTTACAGTGAATTCCCGACTTAATGAGGCATGAAAAGGACCCGCTGCAAAGTCCCCTTTCAGGAGACTTCCCTGCCAGCGCCAAAAACCTCTTGAAATCTGTCCCAAAATAAGCACGGACGGGCAGCTTGCTCCTTCCCCCTTCCCCAGGCAGAGGGGAGCGGGGATCGAGGGCAGCACCGGACCCTGACCGCATCCAGCCCGCTGCCGCTTGCTGCCTCCTGGATGTTTCCAGGCTGGGGATGGAGGGCCAGATCCTGGTTTGCCATCCCCACCCCCTGTAATTTTGCTTTTTGCAAAAAAGCAGCGGGGTTTTTCTTTTGCTGTGGCATCGAGGAGGTTGATGTGGTTGGGAGTGGGTCGGGCCGAGGGGCTGCGGGCATTTCTGATGGGTGCTTTGCATTTTGTTTTGACTGAGGCGAAGTCAGGGTTCCCCGAACAGGCACCGTTTGAACACAGCAGCAGCATCTGGGAAGATCAAAGCCCAGAGCAGACGCTCGGTTGGAAAATGTCTTCTCCACTGCTGGTGGGGGAGAGATTGTGAACCAGATCTTAAGCTTTCCCATAGGGATGCTAAGAGATTTGCCCTGTAGCATCCCCGGGGCCGGCATTTCCAGTGATTCATTGGCATTTGTTACAACCCTCTGCTCTACAAGCAGCCCCTGACCTTCCTCACGTACCTAAGGACAAGGTGGCTGCTCCCCGTGGGGCAGCGGGCGATGCAGGGAGCCCAGCATCTCTGCTGTCCCTGCCCTGGGAGGGATGGGGCCGTAGGACGGAGGGATGGGGCCGGAGGATGTGTCTGTATTTTGCACGGGACCCTACATCCCCCGGTTTGCAAGCGGTTGCAGTTCTCACCTCGGCTCCGCCGGCGGGGAAGGTTGGCCCAGGGCTTTGTTCCCCCCCTCCCCGACCCGGGGTTTCAAGCCACCTTCTGCTCTCCTGCCTAATTTAATTGTCACCGGTCAGACTGGGATTTGGGATGAAACCCACAGAATTAGGGTTTCTAATCTTTGAGCAAGATCAAGCTCAAACACGCAACTGATTATTACCCCCCAAATCCCCAAAGAGTATATTTTAAATTGTAAATAAAGCAACAATAATAATAAAAGTATCACCATCACGGGCACTATATCACCCTTATTAGTAATACAATTCCTTAAATGAAAATTGCACTTTATTACCAAATACAAATACATATGTTGCATAGAACAGCCATGGTGTAGTATATAATACATTATAAATGCTCATTAATTTTTGTAACGCAGTAAAACTTAGGGCGATGGATAGTGGCACTGAATCTAAGACTTTATTAAGCCAGGATTAATTATTTTTCTCCTCCGCACACGCACTCATGTACGTGTCTTTATCCCTGTAACAATAACAGCAATATTTTTTTTAAGAGACAGCTGATATTTTCCTCTCTCCGTATTTATTTCCACCAATTTTGGGAGAAAGAGGCGAAATCCTTGGAAACAGATGAGTGTTTATCAGGCGGTGTTTCCTAAAAGAAATTTGGGTCTGATCCTGCTGCCTCTGTGCTCTTCTGAGGATGGGGAAACCTTGGCTCGGCAGGCAGAGAGGGGTCCCCAAAATGAGTTATCCCAAACGCAGCTGGGTATTTTGAATGGGCAAACCATCTCACTCTGAAAAATTAAGGATGCCTCAAAAAAAAAACCAACCCACCAACAAAGCACCAACCAGCAAATAAAACCCTAAAGAGGATGAAAAAGCAGCAGCGCAGTGACATGAGCAAGTTTTTGTGCCTGAGGGTCGGCAGCCTGTTGCTGCTGGGGGAAGATGTGTGCAGGGGCTGTTAAAATAAAGGTGGAAAAATACAATTTTAAGGAAAATTCAATTAAAAAAAAATTATAGTGTAGTCCCGAAACCTGCAGAGACCTTGTTTCTCATCGGCACAGGGCTCTGGGCTGAAATTTTTGCTCCTCGAGCCCCGCAGAGCTTTGCACGTGTAGGAAAAAGGGGTGCAAACATAATGTATCATCTTTCAGAGGTTTTGTTCCCAAATTCATACGCCAGCCCGGTGTGTCCTTCCCTCCCTACAACCTCCTTACTGAAAGGGAGGTGCAGAAATGGAATATTCGGGGATCTCCCCCTGCTCGGCGATGCTGCCGGGGGCACGAGGCAGAGGAAGGTGGGGGAATGCAGCTGAACATCTCGGGTCCTTCGAGGCTTTTGCAACCCTATTATAAAAAGACTTAACGAAGCGTCTGCCTCCCATTTGGGGCTCACCGCTGCCTGCGAAACCAGGCGGGGATCTGTGTCGAGAGCTCAGACCGTGGGCTTAAAGCGGCCGGTTTTGCTCACGCTGGGAGGGCAGAGGCAGAAATGCAGATTTTTTTTGCTGGGACAGCTGCGCCGGCCCCATGTTACGGGGACGCGTGATCCCCGAATAACGCGATTACGCTGCCAAAACCCTTCAGTCGTACTGGCAAGGTTGGGTTGTTATGGGTCCGGCTTGCTTTTTGGGGGTGATGTGTGTAATTATGCCTGTGGGATTGCAAAAAGGGAGAGTGGAAATGCCAAATATTCACCTTGTCGATGGCTCCCGAATTCACGCTGCTGTCTGGCAGGAAGGTGTAAATACGCCTTTGGTGCGCGAGTGTGAAACGCTGCTTAAATAACCAGGGAAATACGTGAGAATGTGCTCTCGCCTCCAAAATTAACCCAAATTATAAAAGCAAATTTCATCATAAGGTTGGATTGAAGGGTTTTTTATTTTGGGGCGGGGGGAAGAAAAAAGCCTTGTGGGTCCCCTTTGTGGGGCAAAACCCTTGCAGCTGTCTATGATAACGTCCAGCATTACAGCAAAATATTAAAATCTCTCTGGCCTTTACAAGTCTTCCCCACATCATCGGTCACGGTGACCTGTCCAAGCTGTAAATACATCTGTAATGACAAATTAAACCCAATTATCTGCCATGCCTGAGCAGCGAGGTCTTTATACATGGGTGCTTACACGTGCGTGACAGCGCTTGAAAATAATTCGATCATCATTGGCTTCGCAGCGGCTGGTACAAGCGGTAGTAAAGGCTCTTTTGAAACCCCCCCGTGTTTCTGCCGCACCGAGCGATGCCGTTGTAAGGTCTCGTACGGCAGAAGTGTTTTGGGTTGTTTTTTTTTTTCCCCTTGCAGTTTTTCAGAAGGTCACTGGCTGCAGGGTATGCTTGAGTTTGCGGCATTCCCCGTGCTCTTGCACCCTTTTAAACACTTGGGGCACTCGGTGGTGATTTCTTTTTCAATATGATAAGCTGGAGCTGGATTTTCTCATCCCAAAAAAGCGCAGGCAGGCGGGCGGGCGCTGAGTCTGCTAGGAAAGAAGATCTGGGCAGAGATTTTTGAAGCTGGACATAGATCTGACCCCGCCATCAGCGCTGAAACGTTTCAGCTTTCAGGTTTTGGCAGGATCTGGATTTTAAAACCAAGTTTGGGGCAGTGTCAACTGGAAGCGAAAATCATTTTTTCTTTTCCAAGAAGTACCCGGTGATTATTTTTTTCTTAATTATTTGCTGGCAGAGAGGGTTTTTTTTGCTTAATTCGGTGGACACCTAAATGTAGGATGCACCCTTTGCTTGCAGGGGAGCAAAGCTGGGTCATTCCCACATCTTTCTGCTGTTTTCTCTGTCTTTCTAAGAAGAATCCTGCTGTTTTGCCCAGGCAAGGCTTGCAGGATCAGGCCCCCCGGTAAACATATTCAGTATGGACTGTGGAAAAAAAAAATATAACCCCCCAACCCCCCCCACCTCGCTCAGAACTGAAACCATCCCTGTTTTAAAGCAAAGCGGGGTGAGCCTGGGGCCGGTGCAGAATCAGGCCCACGCAAGAAGCTTCCATAGGGAAGAAAAATGCAGCCCCCCTGCAAACTAGTTGGAGACCTACAGATTTTCTCGGGGAGGTGAAGCCCCAAAAGGCAGTGGGACCTTTCTTTTTCCTTTCTGGAAAGTGGCCACTCGGTTTATATGTTGCAGCGTGAAAGGATTTGTGCTTTTTTTTTTTTTTTTAATTATTTTTAGTGACCCGTAAAGCTGGTGAGCCCCTTATCGGAGCCAGCTGGGCTCGAACAGCTCACGCCAGCCTTGGGAGAGACTCAGAAATTCATTTTGTTTGTGAAAGAGGAAAAAAAATAATTCATGGAAAGTCAAGGAAAAGTAAGTTTTCCACCAGAGGTGGGGTGAAGGCAGCCGGATGAGGGATGCAGCGCGGCTGATCCCCGTCTCCACCAGGGACTGGTACTGGATGCTTCTGAATCTGGGATAACAAAATCGCTGCCTGGAAATGTTTCCTCCTAATCCCTGGGAATTAGGTCGGTGTCTGCCGGGGGAGCATTTCAGGAGAGGTCCTGCGGTGGGACGCCGCTGCCTGCTCTTGCTCTTCTTCCCAAAGCTCAGCCGTTTTCCTCCGGTCGATGCTTCCAGCTGCAGCGCGGTGTATTTACGGGGTGCCGGGGCAGGGCTGCGTGCCTGTTGCCGTCAGGCTCTCCTAAAAGGTTAAAACCCAAGCCCAGCAGAAGAAGTTGGGGGCAGAGATGGAGCAAGGGGGGTGGGGGGGGAGAAGGAGACCACACCGCTCCCTCGGAGCAAGATTTGGCCAATTCTTGCTTTTTTTTCACACTTCCTACTTGCATGGTGCTCTCTGGCTGTGTCTAGAATATTGAAGCAAGTTCCAGGTTGTTCTCCGGCTTCGAGGGCCAGGGGAGCGGGCTGTCTCCTTTGGCTCTGCAAACATCTCCGAACAGTTTGGGAGACATCTCCCTCTCGTCTGCATCTCAGCTGCCTGCCTCTGGCTGTCGCCAGCCGTTGTGCCTCCATGCGCCTTGGTTTTCCTTCAAGCTCCAGCTTCCGGAGTCATGTTATCATACGTCAGGCTCTGGTTTTGCAGGAGCAGCTTTTCTGGACAAGAGAAAAGCTGGGAAACCCTGATTCCTATGTGCTGAAACTCTAGAAGAGACAACAAAATAACCTAATATTTATTATTTAAACTCATAAGCCAGGTTCTTGGGTTTGCAAGCCAGGGAGCCATCATTATTTAATATTCAGGGCGTGCAGTGCTGGAGCTGTAGAAAATCAGCGAGGCGGTGAGCCCCAGACATCAGGACTCCTCCGAATGACATGTTTGGCCCCAGATGTCTGAGATTATTTTGGGAAGGGAGTGCTGGCCCCAGGGGCTGGCTGCTCAGGCGACGGGCTGCTGGGAAGGACGCTGAGTTGGGACATGCCTTGGTGATGTGGAGCACGAGAGGGGCAGCTGGCTTGGGGGGGGGATGTCTCCTCCTCACGCTTCCCTAGGCTGGGAGGATGCCCTGGATCCTGGGCACGACCGAGGCTTTTCTCCAGGGGCTTCCCAGTTTGGTCCTTCTTTGCTTCAGTGGGGCAGATTATCGATGCTGTGATTTACCCTGACCCTCTGGATGTGAAGATCTGGCCTCGAGGGTTTTCCCAGTTCCCAGCACAAGCAGGACCACAAGCAGGAGGGTGAAATCCTCCTCACTCCTCCTTCCCTTTGCCCCCAGCCAGGGAAAGGTCTCACTCCGGCAGGGCTAGCTGCCTGCCCTGCTGCCTGCCCCGCTGCCTGCCCTCCCCAACCATTTCTATTCCTAAACCAACATCCCAGTCAGACTCTGTCACCTCCCTTCACGCGAAATCAATAACAACGGGTGAGCAGGTTAATTATAATCACAGAATAAACGCCGCGGTCTCAAAGTTCACTCAACTTCAGCAGCGTTTCAAAACGAGTGGACGACGCCAAGAAACTTTCATTGATTCCTCCGGGGCAGGTGTGGGAGTTTGAACCGGTCCCCAGGCTGATCTTGATTCAAGACCTACTCAATTTTCTTCCTTATCTCGACTTTCGCCTATCTTATAATGCCTGTTATTTTAGATAAAAAGTCCAATCAATTGAGTTAGAAAAACTGCAAGTTATATGTTGCCCTGATAAGTTCGGTACCTGCCATTTTATTGGCCTGGGCTGCAGTTTCTGTGCGAACTGACCTTTGCAGATACTTTATCGGCGGCTGGGAGAATCGCTCCATCCTCCCGCCCCGCTCGGGGGCTGAGTTGACTTAATGTTCAGAATAACTAATAAAAGAGGAAAAGAGAAGGGCCAGGCATCGGACGAACAGACTGTCCCCTATAACGTGACGAACCGTAGTAAACACCTTTTTGTTTGTCCCTGGCTGGCGTCCCGTAGGGAGGTCAGGATCTGGCCTAACTTATTTTGGTGTAACTCCTCTGAGTGGGATTTATCAGTGTAACACCTCCAAATTGGAGTCAGAGCCTGTGTCTAAATTAGTGAGCTAAAGAAAGCTGGGGCAGGGGTTTGGATACGCACGTAATCGTCAGCATTGGTTAGTGCCGTCATGCTCAGGGAGGGCTTAGACGTGTGGAGCAGTATATACCCTACATATTTCATATGTTCCTACACATGGTATATATATGTTTTATATATATAAAGTGAGTTTTTTAATATATATCTCTCTCTGTGTGTGTCTGTGTGTGTTATATTTGTGCACGTATATATAAATATATATACACACACACACACAATTCTATATAGCTATGTTCTATATAGCCATAGAATAATAATTCTAATAGCAAAACCAGAGAGAATTGATTAGAGATGACTTCTAGCTTGCTACAATAGCATTCTTAAGGACATGGTATATGTGTATATATACAAATATACTCGTTTATATGTACATACATATATACATACACATGTATAATACACACATATGATAACAATAATACAATTAATTGTATTCCTACAAGCAGGATTTTGCCCATTTGACTTGGATAAATTTCTTTCATTCTGATCTGCACCAGTCTGGGAAAAAAAACCCCAACTTTTTGTTTCTGGAGTTGCAGGACTGTGGAAATGCAGGTTGGAAGATCTCTAGCCCAGCCTCCTGCTTGAAGCAGGACAACCACCAGCAGTGGCTGAGGTCAGCTGTGGCTTTACCTGGATGAGGCTTGGAAATGCCCAGGGATGGAAATTCCCCCACCTCCCAACGAAAATGCTTTTCCTAATGCCCAGCCTGTGGTTTGTGCTGCGTCCCCTTGTGCCTTCTCCCACTATTGAGAAGAGTTTGGCTCTGTTGTCTGCATACATCTGCCTAGCTGATGTCCTCGTAATGATCCCAAACAGCACCAACTTCCCTGGGCCTAGAGCTGGCCCTGGCTTTGGTCCACCTGGGTGCTGGTAGTCACCTCTACAGACAGACACATGGTCACCATTAGACAGACAGATGCTGCACTAGGACGTACGACCACAAACCGTTGGGTTCCTGTGGTTTAAGGAGTTTCAGCTCATCAGCTGCTCTGTAGGAGCCCAAGCGGGCCAAGAGCACGTGAAGGCTGTGTCATGCTTGATGATGAACTAGTGCCAGATGCCAACCATGGGAACCCAACAGACCATGCTCTTCAATGGTTAGCACGGCCCCTGGCACGGTCCAAGCACAGACCATCTCAGCCTGACCTAAGCATCTCCTGATGCAGGTCCTGGGAAGCAGTTTGGATGGGACCACTGTAGATTGGAGTCCAAGAGCATCTGAACATGGCCAGACTCTGCCAGCTGGGCTTAGGGTCAGGGTTCACCAGTTACCCCGTAACTGGCCCTGGTTCACCAGTTACCCAGTAGCCATAAGGCCAGTTCCCATGGCTCAGCCGTGGAGCAGCAGCTTGGCATGCCTCCACAGCACACCTGCTTGTGGTCCCCTGTGGGTACATCAGACAGGGCTGCACACGTCGGAAGTGATCCATTGCCTGTGCCCAACTCAGAAACAGCTGCCCAGGTGGGATCATGGCATTGCAAATCCCAAGCTTTCCTGATCCTCTTTTTCCCCACCATGGACTAGATCATCTTCAAAGGTCCCTTCCAACCCAAACCATTCTGTGATTCTGTGACCCTTCCCTTGCAGTCATCAAAGAAGAGCCTCTGCTAGGCTCTTCTCCCATTTGGAGATGGGACGTATTTCAAGGATAACACTGTAGCTGTTTTTCCTTTGTCAAAAGAGAGAAAGACCATTTCCAGGTGCCTCCTGCCAAGCAGACCCCAGGCTGTGGATGGCTCCATTCTAGTCATTCCCTGGGCTCTCCACACTAATCTAAGATTTGTTAAAAAATATTTGGACAGTTGATAAGCAGAGGAATCTCCTGTTTATCAGAAGAGCCTCAGATATTTACAAGTGTAAGAATTGTAAGTAGGAGTATGAAAAGGCAGGTCACCTTGGTGGGTGGGATCAGGCGTGCATCCCAGCAAAAGAAAGCAGACCTTGGAGTTCAGTCACGCACAACTTGACAGTCAGCAGAAGTTGCTGTAGGACACCAGGTTGCTGTCAAAGGGGTGGCCAGCAAATGCTCCGACCAAAAGCACCCTACACCCTCAGGCGTGTTTGCATGCCTGTCTCCTGTATAGCAGACTGTGTACCTTTTGGACGTGGGACACAGTACTTCAGTGTGTGGGTCGACAGTCTCTCCACTCAGTTCTGGTACAACCATTGGGCTTGGTGGTTTGGGGTCTGGTGGTTCTGGTGTGCTGGAGAGCTGTCAATGGTTTTCCAAGCAACCAGGCGGGCCAGTCCCTCAGGACCATCTCCTGCCCCTTCCCAAAACAGGCAGTTTGTCTGTATCTGCTTTAGAGAAATCCGGCCCGTTTTCACCCACCCTTTTTCCATCCACTGCTTGCCTCCACATCTATGACTGTGGCCTTTGAAAGTTGTCCTGTTGCCCCCACCCAGCGAGGCAGGGAAGAGCCTTTACTCCTTCTCACGGGGGAAGAACAGTATTGCAAGGAGATGAAAAGCCTTGCTCAAGGGAAGCCTATTGCAGAGCCAAGACTGAACTCCAATCCAGGCCCAGGATTTGACCAACCTTCCCGTCGTGTCCTTCTTGCCACATGATCTCAGCTGGTCCCTTGGCTGCTTCTAACTCCACTGTCCTTCAAACTGGGGAAAACATATCCACGAAGTAAAGGAGTATTCTTGGCTGTTGGCAATGGTGTGTGCCATAGACCTTGGCTTGCCGCAGGCAGAAGAGGGAACTTTGCAGGGGAGGGACACAACATTCCCTTTGCCTTGATGTGAAACATTTGGCCTGGGAAGGGTTGCACAGGAACAGCCTCGCTGTGGTGCTTCACGAAGCAAGGGAAAAACAGATTTTTTTGCCTTTTTGAAAGCAGCATGTGGCTCAGCCAGATTGTAGGTTGAATGTTTCCTCAGCAATAAGTAGGGTCTTTACGTTTGCAGGGGGAAAGCTGTTTGGTCTAGGCAGCCAACTGAGTAACCAACCATTTTCTCCACCGTAGATGTGTCAGATAAACCCCAAAACATTCTGGGACAGCATCGAGCCATTTCTGTGAAGCTTCACAATGATACATTTTGCTTGAAACTGTGTTTCTGGTTAACAGCAAGGAATTTACCCCCTTCTCCATTTCCTGCAGATCAGCAATCACACAGGCGATGTCTTCTGTTAATCCAGACCAGAGGAGAGTAGGGAGCCACATTCCCACCAGCAACCAGCTCAGTGATGGGCACTACTCAAACAGGCACTGTCCTGCTCTCCCCATGTCTAGGTCCCATTAGTCTCTAAAATAGTGGGGCCCTGGATGAATTTCTCCCAAATTCTGTCAGAGGGGAAACAGGCAGAGAAGAAGGAGCGGGGAAAAAGCCAATGGGCAGAACCTGTTTTACAGAAACATCCTCGGCTCCATTAGCTGAAGGGTAAGATAATGCACATGGGCTTTCTGATCCCAGTCTGTGTGTCAAGCTGATGATGTCCCTGTCGAAAAAAGGAAAGGCTCACTGACAGCTTTTTTTTGGCTACAGATCTCTCCCATACATAAATTTGGGCTCTTTTATTTACAGTCACTCCCTGCTCCTTCTACTTTTGTCTCTCCTTGGTTTTTGCTGCTGTCTCCCTTTCCAGTTCAGCCCTGCTCTGCCATGGTACTGGACCAGCCAGCACTTTTAACTGCTGTGATCTGACCAGAAACCTTTTGGTGGGTTTTTTGCCTTGAAACTTCAGCTTCTGGAGTCATGCAATTCATGGGAGCATCTCAACCCATTCAAAAGAAACAGAAGATGGGACTTTCAGCTCCACTAGCTGCAGGAAAACGCTTATTAAAAGGAGCCCTAAAGGCCTGAACTGTAGGAAGGATTTCCACACTGTCACTTTTTAACGGAAACAATCTTGGGATTTGGGACAAACCATGCTGAGCAGCTGGGAAAGGCAAGTCCTGTTTCCCCCTGCCATGCTCTCCCTTGAAGCAGAAGGTGAGGGTGTCTTGGGTGGGATTCCAGGGTGTCCATGTGTCCGAGGGGCCAATGTCCTTTGCCTCAGCTGCGAGTGCCCCTGAGAGTTCATTTGGGATTCGTGTATACACAGGACTGTGGCTCTCACCTCTTATCGTAACAAATTGTTTTAGGAAACTGCTTCTCTGCAGGGAAAACTGCTCTCAGGCTCTGTTTAGAGCCTGTAAGTGCCTGGCTGTGTTTGAAGGACAGCTTCTCCTTTGCTAAGTTGCTTCATTGGGTTGAGAAGACACTTCTGCAGGGGGAAATGTTGATATCAAATATCCCTCCAGCTGTAAACAAAACTCCAGTGCTATATTAATGGAAGTCTCTTCCCATTCCTCTTCACCCAGAGGGGGTGAAGGCAGGAGGGGGCTGGAGGGCAGGAGAAGGTAGACAACCTCGTTGTTGTTTCTCATGCAGCAGGGTCTGACCCAAACCCACGCAGGGAGGGCTCTCTGTCCCCTTCTAGAGGCTGGTTTGGGAACAGAAACTTATAAACTGGTTGCTGGCTCTGGACTGAAGGATTCAAAATCTTTCTATCGGAGGTGCTTTTACTGTTATTATTCTTTTGGGTCCTGATCCATCAAGTTTACGCATTCAAGATGATCTCTCCAAGGTTAACAGATTTAGGGTTACTAAAGAAAAGCCCAAACAAACCCAGAAGTTCTGGACCTAGGAACGGACATACTGTGAGGCTGGCAGAGTTGGGGTTTGCAGAGATCGTGGCAAGACCCAGAGAAGGCAGGTCAAGCCACTCTTCAGACTCAGGCCCTGGGCAACCTCCTTCTGATCCCCAGCTGACTTGGTTGCAAGAGGGTATCCGATTCTCCTGGTTGGGAAGGCAAAAGTATGCAGACTTTGGGTGGGCCATGTCCTTGGTCAGAGATGCTGTCATGTCCCAGCCATGCTGGAAAAAGTGCCTGTAGGTGTGGGCTGGCTGGCGGTGCTCAGATCTGCTTTCTTGTTGAGCCCTGCATTGTCCGTACCAGTTGATCTCTGTGGACCTGGCGGTGGATGTGAAGGACCACTCCCAATGACTAAGAGCCATGAAGGGCCATATCCAAGAATGCTTTTTCCCTACTAGACCCCAGCGCCCCACTTAGGAGTTACTCCTGGCTCCCTGGGGACTGAATGTCCCATTGTGGAAAGTATTTCTGACATTAGCATGCTCAAGGCCTCACCCAAGATTAGGAGGCTGTTGTGCAACCCACAAGTGACATTTCCTGCCCTGGGGACCTTGCAGTCCTCATAAACAGTAGGTGTGAGGGGAAAAAGATCTCCTTTTACACAGCAAGCTGATGACCAGGATCAAGACAGGACCCAAGCCATCCTTTCCACCGGCCGGGTCATTCAGCGAGATTTCATGATCTGCTCTCATGTGAGAAGCTCTTTCATGGACTAAAGGTAGGGTCTTACGAAGATTTAAGTAGAAGGCCATTAGCATTAGTCAATGCCAGGGACCCAACCCATAAAAAGGACTGAATGATCCCAAGACCGACATTATCCAAGATAAGGGCTAGGCAAAGGCACTTGGGGGAGCTGTACGTTCAAAGAGGAAGATGAGGCCATTCAGCACACATGAGGCTACTCCAGCCATGGGCCGGTGTCCTTCTCAGCCTAACCAGCAAACGTTATCCTTTCCTCAACCCTGTCCCAGTGCTGGCCATACCTGGCTTTGGGAGAGGGAGTAAATCTTTCCAGCAGAAAGGCTATTACAGAGGTCACCGGACGGACCCATAAATCTCCATTATCAGGCAGCGGCTCCTGTGCCACGAAACGGAAATTATTGCCCTGAGTGCGACTGGGGGAGCCTTTCCTTCCCCCCGCATTGTTCAGGGCCCTCCGGGAGCTGCTTGGGCAATTTGCTGCCTGAATAAATGTTTCCTTTCCCGGCTGCTAAGTACAAGGAGTAAGTGTCAGGGGATCTCATAATGCCAGGATTTAGAGCTCCAGCCCCGAGACGGAAGCCAAGAAAACACTTTGCTGCTTTTTCCCGGGGAGCCTCCTTAATCCCCTTTATTAATAACGATGGCAAATTAAACAATTAGTGCGCTTGAAGCCCAGTGACCTCCATGCCCAATATAGCTCAGCCTGCCAGTGGATCACGGTTCCCGTGGGCTCTGAGCCCTGGGAACGTTTGGGTTTCCTACGTCTTGGACACCCACTCACATCAAACTGCATGGGCTGCAGCTCTTCAGGTGATACTTTCTCATTATTTTGTGGACCCTCAAGTTTTCAAGAGCAGCTGGGATGTCTCACCTGTGTAGCCAGAAGGTCAGCTCAGAAAGCTCCCCTTGGCAACTTTATCCCCGAGTTTAGCGATGCTATGAAATTACAGCACCTTTTTTAGAAAGAAATCCAGTCCCTTGCCTTCCACTTCTCCACTGGGGCCCAAATGCCCTTCGTTCACTAAAGGGCATGCACTAAGCCTACATCATCTTCTCCGAGCCAGTATCCAGTAGTGTCCAAGACACATCCTTTGCCATCATCAAGCATACTTTGAAGCAGGAAAGGATATTTCTCCTCCAGGTGAGATCTCTTGAGGTCAAGGAGCTCCCTCTGCTCTGATGGGCCTCCGGGAATGGTTTTAATGAGGTTGCACTCTGCAGATGTCATCTTCTGACTCAGCACTGGGTGGTGCACGCAAGGGACGCACCCATCTGATATCGCCCCATGAGGGCTGTGATTAGGGAGAGCCACCCATTGCGTGGAGCCTCAGTGTGCCCTGGGAACAAAGTCTGTTCCTTCCCCGTCTCGAGCACCAGTGATTCCTGTTTATTAACGTTCACAAGGATCACCTTTGTCTACAGCTGAGAGGGGAAAATCACACAAATGTTATTACTACGGAAGCTGAAGAGGTTTTTTTGAAACTTAAACCAGTGAAAGTCCCTCAAGAGAGAAGCTCCAGTCCAAATCCCATGGAAACTGAAAAAAAAAAAAACAAAACCAACCCCCAAACAAGTAGTGAAGAATATAACTCAAACAAATACAGACGAAAAAGGAGAGCAAAGGGAGCAGGTCTCAAGACTGCTTTGTACTGGCATTTTAGATGTCTGATTACAAACCAACAGTGAAAATAATGTGGACAGTGGAGCTCGGTGTCACACAAACTCTTAGGAAATAACACTCAGTATTCAGTAGCAAATTTGATTATTGTCAGAAAATCAAAGACTTACACTTTGCCTGGTTTCAACTCCACATCCTCTGTTTTTTTTCTAAAAACAAAAGTATTCCTATACTTGACATTTCTTCTTATCATACCCACTTTGAGGGACCTTCTTCTTCAAGAGCTAGTCCAACTCTTAACATTTCTGAGGGACTGTTAGGAATTTTGTCCTTTTTCTTCGATTAAAAACTTTCAGATTTTGATTATCTGGTGGAAAAATCTCCAGGAAATATGATATTTTGTAATTAGTCACAGACACAACTCAATCGGTCAAGAGTTTCAACTGTTACCTTTGGACTCCTCTGCTCTGCTAAATTCTCCCTGGATTATGTCAACAAGTTTGAACTGAATTATTTTCAAGGAAGAAGGGATTTTCTCACAGGACGAAAATTACTGTGAAAATAATGTGGCTTTTTCTTTGGAAAATGATAATCAAAAACCTCAACAACTTCTAAGATGAACAAAATAGTGAAATGTTTTCCTTTCTTGAAATTTTTCAAGGAAATGAGTTCTTTCCTGACCAGCTGTTCCAATCCCTTCTCTTTTCAAAGGAAGTTTATTTGATCTAGATTTTGGCTGCAGCTCAATGGTGATTTTAAAGGGGAAAGTGAGGCATTATGGTTACAGTATCACTGAATCCACGTGTACAAAAATCACCTGGAGAGATTCCCATCTTTCCTAAACCACCAGAATTGCTCAAAGGTAATGAGATTTTCCTAAACTGCTGAGAAGATACTGGATTCCTTCTTTTCTGGCTCCCGAGCCCCTTGGGTACACTCATTTGCTGTTTTACTGGTATTTCCCCATGGCCACACAGTGTAATCTCTTGCCATTTTTAGCCTTTTTTTCTAGGGAGAATTAGGCTCACGTGAATCTTTTTCTCTGTGTCTCTGTTTACTGGTGCCACTCTAGTAATTTTTTAATTCTTTGGCTGTTTCATGGTTATGTAGTTTCCTACAGGTTTTCCAAAAATAATCTGGAGAAAAGAGAAAATAAGGCTGGCGCTGGAACGTAACCCTTATTAGATATCAGAGAATCCACGTGGGATTGAGACACAGATCGGCAAGAAGCCAGATTTTGTTGGTTTGCTGTTTGGGGAACTATCATCTTCCAGCAGAAAGCTGAGATACTCATATAACAAGCAGGTGGACAAGCACAAAATATAGCAAGATGCACAATAACATTTTAAGAGTTAATGGTATGCTGGTCTGTAATGGCTGAAGGTCCTGATGCAAAGCTCTTGCCATCCTCCAAACGTCTCCTCTGCGCTGCAGTTTGTTGGGAATTTTTTCAGCAGCCTGGTTTATTCCCAGCCTACGCTAAGTAATGGAGCCGTTTGCTGTCATTTGTCTTTTTCTTCTTCTCCCCAATTATTTTACCATCTAGTGTTCCCTTTTTGGTGCCCACAACAGAACGTGTCCATGTGCAGGAAGGAATGGTTTTGTAATAGAAGAAATACATCCCCAAGCTGAACTCAATAGCTGATACTCTCCAGGTGGGATCACCATCAGGAACGTACATTTTCAAGGGCCATGCCAGCTGGATGCAGCTATATTTACATCTCAGCAAGGCCTATAGCTGATGCTCATATTTTATTAGGTGAAGTTCTTGGCTTCTCAAGGGCATTGTATCCAGCTGACCTGTGTCTTTCCAAATGACGATGCAGTCGAGGTGCGTTGTGTTGACCTCTGCACCGCGTTGCAGATGATATGGACCTGCCATAGCCAGAGGGATTGGACTGGCCCAGCCCAGGGCAGTTGTCCTCACCCTCACATCACGGCTGCAGCCGGGCCCCGGTGGAGGATGAAGCAGGAATGTGGTGGGTGAATGCACCAAGCCCTGGAGAGTGTCATCAAGCACGATGGAGATTTGCATCAAAAGCTGAGTCTCTGACACCTGTGAATGCCCAACGATGTCTGTTAGCCGCCAGCCTGAGCTGTACATGTGCATTCTTGTAGCTCAGGATATGTTTCTCGTGCAGAGAATAGGGCGAAGGCACGTGAACATCTCTCCCCCTTGGCTCTCTGCAGCCATTCCCCTCTGCAGAGGGGCTGGGTGGGAGCTGGCGTGGGCCGGGTGAGGAGCAGTCCTGCAGGGCACATGGCATGGCTTTCCCTGCCCACGCCTGCTTGAGTCCCGTTGAGAGATGCTTGGGCAGCTGTCTGATCTCTGGGCAGTTCTGCTTTGTGGGTCCAGGCTTGTGTTTGTCCGTGGTCGCAGGCAATTTGTCTCGATCGTAAACACGGCTGTTCGCCTGCCCCAGTCTGTTTGCCCTGGCTATATCCAATCTTGAAAATTGGATAACGTCAGAGCAGAAGGGAAGGTTTCTATTTCTGTCTCCTTGTATCTGTGTCCCAGCACATCCCTGCTGCCACAGAAGTCCTGCAGCCAACATTGTATGGCAGGGAAAGGGGTTCCTCTTCCCAATAATCCCAGGGGCTTCCTTGAGAAAGGAAGAGCTGTTTCTTGCAACCTATGAAATCTGAATGTTTGTGATTTCTTGAAATGTCACTTCTGGGCTAAATTGAGAACCAGACCAGAAATTAAATGTACGGCCACCTAATTAACCAAGTCTTTTCCCTTCTCTCCCATCATGGCAGCAGAATTTTTTGATGATTATTCAGAGGGGCGAGAATGTGTCAACTGTGGGGCCATGTCCACCCCACTCTGGAGGAGAGATGGCACGGGGCACTACCTCTGCAACGCCTGCGGGCTCTACCACAAGATGAACGGCATCAACCGGCCCTTGTTCAAACCTCAGAGGAGGCTGGTAAGTCAAGATCACACAACGCATGTGGGGCAAGGCTGCGTGCGAGGATGAGGCAAAAAGAACTCGGCTAGGTGGAGATGCCAGGGGTGTTTCAGCTCCTTGGGTCCCCATCTGCCCAACCTAGGTGGTTTTGGTCCAGATTTCCAAAATAAGCCAGATTGTCTTGTGCTTGGTACACTGCAAGACCTTGTACTGTCCAGACTAGTTCTGCAGACACCCAGGCCAGGCAGTGGAAGGGGCTGTAGGACACGGGGCAGTACCTTGGTGTCGGTTTAGCAAAAGCCAGTCTTTGCTTTAGTATCCCTGTAGGCATATTAGGACAAATGGAAACCCTTTTCAGCTCCACCACACTACCAGTCCATCTTCTCTTACCCTCAGGGTTCTTATTCCCCGGTCACTACTGGGTGACCCCTCTCACTTCATGGTGACTGGCCACCTTTTCTGGATACCCTGCTCCCAGCTCCGTTGGGTGAGCTGAAGCAGAGCTTGTGGGGCAGGTCCGAGCATCCTAAAGCCTGGCGGGTCAGGGCATCTCAAAGCCTGTGGGGTCAGGATGGGGTATGCATGAGGAACCTGGGGGATGAGAACATCTCGGTGTTGATATCCTGCCTGTCCCTGCCCATTTTGGTGAGGGGTTTTGGGAAGGTCTCTGTAGTCTGTGCCCCAGGGACACGGGTCCATCATGACCCCAGGAGCCAGCAAGCCATCCCTGAGGCCCATGTTTCCCCACTCCTTGTCTTCCATGAGGCTCCATTCCCAACGTGCCTGCCCTCTGCATCGCCCAGACCTGTCTGCGCCCAAACCCAGCCATCCCCTGCAAGTGTCAAAAATGACACTGGCAGCTTGAGCGCTGCCACCAGCCACAGCCACCCAGCGCCCTCTTGTGAAAACCCCTTCTTAGACATTGCACTGACTGAGCCAGGCAGCGTCTGCACCCTGGCACCCAGGCCCTTGCCCTCTTTCATTTTCTGGTCTACGTGTTATCCTTGGGCACATCTGTGTAGGCAGGGATGGCCCGTTGGGTGCCGGGCTTGGTCCTTTACAGCAAGCAGCAATGCATGCTGTTAACTCTGCACAGCCTTGGAGTAAGGTTTGGAAAACCCCGTGAGAAATATAAACGCGTGAGCTGTGCAGATCTGCGCATGCACTTTTGTCACTTGGCTGGGCAGCTGGCAATCTGGAAATCTTGCAAAAATGGCCAAATTTCTGCTTTTTCTTCTAGAAGAGAATTTCCATGAACAAAAAGAAGGACATGTCTAGGGATGCAATGTAGGGATGTGGTTAAAGTAATGCCAACTGGTATACCTAAATACGTATATTCAGTACAAGTGATTGGGTTTAATCTGTCACTGTGTAACCCCTTTTTTCAGAGACTGAGCTATGCCAGAGAGCGCTGCAAGGGGAGATCTTTGCCTTCGCTGCAAGCTCTCTTTTAAGCTCTTGGTCCACTTACAAAGGCCAACGATTGAAGCTAATACATGGTGAGGTTACAACTAAAGAAGAGTTTGGTTTCTCTGCACCAAAGGGGCTTCCAGCTTTTGAAGTCTTAAGAAGTACTTGAATTTCAATTTTTATTGTCCTGCTGCCATAGATTAACTGATTCTGTTTTATAATGAGGGAGAAGACACAGAGAGAAAGCTGTGGCAAAGATCACAGAGGAAGTCCCTGGTAGCTGCCAGGTCCTCATCTCCCAGGCTTTCACCCCATTATACAGCTGCCAGCTATGCTGTTCAGATCTGCAGAGCTGATGAGATGTCCAAGACCACCAGATTTCCTCCCTATAGGCTCCTCTTCAGGCACTGCGAGAACAGGCATCTTCACACAGCTCTAGCACGTCTGTTCAGTCCCCAGTTTATCAGCAAGCAAAGAGGGAATTTGACCCCAGCCCATCCAGACTGTATCCTCAGCCTCTTAAGACCCGAGCTTTGAAGGATGCTGGGAAGAGTCAGGCAGGCATGGAGGTTGTGGCTTTTTCTTCCTCCACCTCCCACTCTGCTTCCAAGCTCAAAACTTGTATTTTATATGGTTTCAAGCCCATTGTCTTTCTCCTGTGGCCTTTTGAGCCTGGCTAAACCAGTTCACCCAGAAAGGGAACTTCAAAAGGCCTGTTCCCTGCACGGCTTCATTAGTGGGGATTCCTATTAATTATCCCTCTTTATCTTTAGGAAGACGATGCTGCGGGAAGCACTCTTTTTCTTATCTCCCCCTCAAGCCACATGAGCAACATCACGCAAAGCCAGCAAGGAGTATGTAACATTCATGGCATTGATAACATCTTCCGGGATATGCCATGATGCTTGGAAGGTGAAGGGCTTGGGAGCCTGAAAGGGGAGGACGGTCTGAGATCCAGACACCTTACCGTAGGTGTGTGCATGTGCTCTAAGCTGCTACTAGACCCGCTGGAGATCTGGGGCTCTGTTCAGGTGATGTCTCTGGCATCATCTGAGATGCCCCAGGACAGCTGAGATGTCTGCGCAGCACTGGCAGGTAGGAGGCAGTGGAAAGGCAGCGGAGGAGAAGCTGAAAGGCAAGAGGGGAAGAAAAAGGCAGTTGTGTTATCCACTGCAGCAAGGCAAGAGAAAAAGACAGAGAAATAAGAGAGGCAAGAGGAGAGGAAAACCTGAGGCGTGCTGGAGCGAGCTCGTTGGGATCTGAGATGCCACTGGTGGCAGCAGTGGAGGGCTGATGTGTTTTTTTCCTCTGCATTTTCTCACAGTCGGCTTCCCGCCGCGTTGGCCTCTCTTGTGCCAACTGCCACACAACGACAACCACGCTCTGGCGCAGAAACGCCGAGGGAGAGCCCGTCTGTAATGCCTGCGGTCTCTACATGAAGCTCCATGGGGTAACACCTTCATTGATCTTTACTCTCAATGGGGAGGGTATCGATAGCACCAAGCTGGGGATTGGCTTCGTTGCACAGCTCCGTGCTCTCTTGGAGCTGTTCTTCCTACGGGCTTTAGTCCCCCTCAACATTACATCATGTTTATACTGGCAAGGGGTGACGGACACAGGGCATTTCTCACATTAGCTACCGTTTGCATCAAAGTCTTAAAACCCAATAAAACTAGGCCCCGATTCTTCCCACCTAAATTCAGGTACTTTAGTGAAAAATCTGAGTCAGAAGCCCAAAGAAGGGCTGAGCTCCTCCACACGGGGTGTCAGATCCCAGCTAAGACTTGGTTGTAGACTTGTCATGGGACTGATAGATGACTTTTCTTGCACGGATGTCCAGATAGTCTCTTCCTGTCAGTGGGGGCTTCATGTATCTATGTCATGTCTGACTGATATATCTAGAAGAGTCCTGTTGGAGTCCAAGGCATAGCAGGACTTCAAGATGCAAATCTCCAGTCCTTCTCCCATCAGTCAGCGGCAACGGGGCCACTGTCTCCATGGCAGAGACAGAGGCCTTCAACACCCTGGTGATTGCTTAGTAGCAAACCCCAGTTCCGCTTCTCATTGCTGTTCCTGGGGTTTTTATACACATCCATGCTCTTAATGATGTCCAGTGCTTCAGAGTGGATGGAAGAGCATTCATGAGAGACAGGTCAAAGCTGGAAGACAAGGTGGATGAGGGGAAGCCTTACCTAACCCAACTAATTCTTCCTAGAAATCCCAGCGTGTTTCTGATCATGAGGGTGACTACCTCAGTGGGATCAGTTCCTAAGGGAGGTCTCCCCACACAGACTTGGTACCTTTCCAGAAAGCAGGCATTAGCCAGAAAGACATCTTCTGCTCTGAGTTAAACAGTAAATCACCTGAGCTGTTGTTCTCTTCTGGCCTTAGAACACTCTATACCTATGGTGTGAAAGCCCTACCTATTCCCATTTGGATGCACATCGTGTAGCTTTGACAGATCTCTTCACACAGCAGTGCTGACCAGTCACTTTGGGCTCCATCTTTTTGCTTTGAATTAAATCAGCTGGTTTTTGTGGAGCCTACGAGGCAGAGCTGGAATCATGTTCTCCTAGATGACCTTATGGCCATACAGAAACTAATGTGCTTTTATATTTGGTTCTGTAGGTTCCAAGGCCTTTAGCAATGAGAAAAGAGGGCATTCAGACAAGGAAGCGCAAGCCAAAGAACCTTAACAAAACAAAGACGCCAGCAGGTAAGTGTTGAACGAGGGAGTTTATTGTATGCGTATATGTGTGTGCACTTGTGTTTCTGACCATCATGTCCTGTGAGTCAGACACCCAACCACAAAATGGGCTGATTCTTCAAAAATGAGGGATGTCTCAATGCCTTTCAGAAGTAACAAAGCCCTTCCCACTATTTTTTTTTTTATTATTATTTTTACCTACACTAACTTTGGGTGGGTGGGTTCAGCTCTGTACCGAAAGGTCTTTGGGAAGGGCCTGGTTTACTGTCTGCTTTCTCACAGGTCCATCCAGCAGCGAGAGTCTTACCCCGACCACCAGCTCCACCAGCAGCAGCAGCAGTGCCACGACCACTGAGGAAATGCGCCCCATAAAAACAGAACCTGGGCTCTCATCTCATTACGGGCACCCCAGCCCAATTTCTCAGGTACAGAGGGGAGATGCTGGCAGCGGGACAAAGATGGGAACTAGGACGGTAGACATGGTGAGAAGAACATCCTCAAAACCTCTGTGGAAAGAGGCTGCCTCTTTTCAACCCAGGGGTTTAAGAGTTCACAGTAAGAGATCTGTCCTCTGGGATGGGGCAAACCCCCACATTCTTGTTGCCATGTCTGCAGCACAATATAGCTTTTTACTGATGTGTGGCAGTTCTGAATGGACAACGAGAAGCAGCAGCTTTGCTGAAAACATGAAATTCCTTCTAGGGGGGGCAGCTATATAGGTCCCGTAGCAAGAAAATGCCCGTTCCCTTTTTATGATTTGATTCGATTTGTCTTGAGCAAGGAAAAACTTGGCAATGTTACCCTACTTTCTCTGCACTGGCTGGCTGTGTGTTGAGCGATACGAGAAATGCAATGTGAGGAGAATAAATTCATACAGCCCGAATCTGAGTCGAGTCCCCGCGAAGGTAAAGCAAGCCAGCGTGAGGGCAGAGAGCTGCAGGGTGAAGTGGGGTGCTCTGTACCATACCCACCACTAGATGTCTTGGGACCAGCACTGCATCCACACAAGGTGCGTATCCTGCCGAGCAACACCCAGATCTGGAAGCTGATCTGTGTGCAGGTTTAATAACTGTGCCTTGGTTAATCATCCCCATCGCACAGCACGACTAAGAGACAGAGCAGTATATGATAGTTGCTTGCCTTTTGGGTTCGTACAGGGAACTCCAGTTTTCTCCCTGGAGAAAAAAAATACGTGGTTGAGTGTTGTGCTGGACTGATCCCGCACCTGCAACACTTCGCAGCACTGTTCACGTGTCCTGCAACCCACAGGAGGCCATTTGAAAGCCAGGAGAGCCCAAGGCCAATGAAATCTCAAGCCTTGGGAGGTAAAATGATCATTTCTGACATTTAGAAGAGAACAAGATGCCCTGTATGCAGTAGTAGGAAAGAACAGGGTTTAGAACAAGAAGGAAAGAGCCTGTCCAAAGTATCATGCATAAGCTGCAATCTGCAGCAAATCCGCAGACATGTTATTACAATAGCACCGGTCCCCCGTAAAGGGTTTCATATGGTCCCCTATGGTTTGAAGCTTTGTTCACAGGATTTTCCTTTTCCCACAGGCATTCTCAGTCTCTGCCATGTCCGGACATGGATCATCTATTCACCCTGCGATTTCAGCTCTGAAGCTTTCCCCGCAGGCTTACCAGTCAGCTATCGGCCAGTCTCCACAAACCAGCTCCAAACAGGACTCCTGGAACAGCCTGGTGTTAGCTGAAAACCATGGGGATATCATAACTGCATAACCTGGTCTTCTACCCATGAACTTCAGGCTGATCCACTTGAGAGATGAAGAAGATGCCATGTAATCATCAAGTCAATGCTGTTTCCCACCTCCCCTGCTCTCCTGCCTTCTCTCCCCTTGTGAGATGTTCCAGCAAAGAGGTAAAGAGGACTTATCTGAGGTTTAGGAGAGCTCTTACACAACGAACAGAGAAGACTCAAATCTCAAAGTAACTAATGGATTTGAAGCCTTTTTTTCCCACTTTAAATGAGCCTCTCTATTTGATTGTCACCGCCTTCTGTGAAATAGCCAGAAACACAAAGATGGACACAGTTCTTGAGTTTTGTTTATTTAAAAATACCTGGCATTTAAGACTCAGACAATGGTGGAGCAGAGATACATTTTTCTTCTGTCACCATCTGTTCTTTTCCTGACCAGAAGAAAATGCCACCATCTTCTCATTTCCCAAATTCAGTGATCTTTCACCAAATGGAGCCAGTTCCAGAACAGTTTGTTGAACAGACTTCACTAGACATGCTGTGGTGGCTTTAGTGGATTTGATATGATCTAGGGCAGAGAAAAAAAGAGACCCTCCCCCCCAAACATCCTCAGCTCACACATCTAGAGCATTGTCTTCATTTTCCTAGATGGTCTGAAAAGCTAATGAATGTCCGTATTTAGTAACTCCTTTCCTATTTATCATTACAAAAGCATGGGACTGTGTTTCCAAAAGGTTGTTGGCTGAGCCTGGAGAAGGTCTGTCCAAAGTCAAAGCAGGATTTGGGAAGGAGGAACCTTCTGGAAGCAGGTAGAGGAGACCCATGTTGGTCATCAAATCCTGGAGGAAATTGCTGGGCTCCTCCCTTACGGATAGCTACAAGCCAGGCCCAGAGATTATTCAAGAGCACAGCAAGTGAAAGATGCTCTTCTAACGCTGCTGTGCCATTGCTTTTGAGACAGCTAATTTAATTATTTTGCATACTTTTATGTTGGTTTTGATGTCATTGATGAAATCTGATTGTCATTTATTTTTGGCTGTACTGTGAGTGCCCACTTTCCTTCTAACAGCTGGCTCGTGACCACTTCACACATCTAACCCTTTAGGATTTCACCTTTTGCAACAAGCAAGGGCTTCAGCCTCTAATGGAGGTAGGCAGGGGCCGTTTTCTTTACCAAGCATGTGCACAGACTTGCTTGCCTGCAAGAGAAGCATAAGTCCATTCATGCATGAGTATTAAACAAGACTCGTGTTTTTTCTTGCCCATAAGGCTCTCAGCAACCAGGGAATCCTAGCAAATGGAGCTGGAAGAGATGCTGAGAGCTCACCGACTCATTCCCTTTTCCCAAAGGGATCAATTCTACCTAACCTAGCCCTGACTGCTCTTTCTCTAGCATGCGCTTAACAAACTCCAGCATCGCAGATGCCACAGCTCCCCTGCGCAGCCTAAGTGCTTCACCAGATGCTTGCCATGACGTTTTCATCAACGTTTCTGAGGAGGGACAGCTTTGCCTGTCCAGGCAGAGAATTTCTGGGAGACCTCATCCTACAAGATTCTCCACTTTTGTTTCTGTCCACTCCCAAACTGTTACTCTTCTTGCCTTCCCAGCTCCTCTCTTTTCCTCCCTGCATCCAGAACTCAAGTACGGAACTACCAAGTGAAAATCTAGAATAGGGATCGTGCATCCCTCCTAAATGTGCCATCCTCTGTCTCCCACTGTTTAACATTCCCACAGAGAGTGTTTCCACCCAAACACCAAGATACATGGCTTGGCGAAGAGGAAAGCCACATATATGTTTGAAGAAAAAGAATGGCATTGTGTTGTCTTTGAACTCGCCATTTTCCTCCTGATGGTAGAAAAGCTTCTTTAAGGAGAAGGATTCAACTGGACTGGTCATGATAAAGACTGGGACTGGAGTCACAGTAGAGACCTGGACCCTTCCACATTCCCTGTGCTCTGCGTAACTCAGATTTGCAGGGTTTTGGAGGGGTGACAGAGCCTCTGCACTCCTCAGAGAAAAACACCATGGCAGTGACGCCATGGGAATGGCTGGATGGTGTCTGCCCCAGAGTTTCCACTCTGTCTTGCTGAGCTAATGCAGGGTCTAGCCTCATTAGTGTTAATTACAGACAAGGAAAAGACATTCATGAAACATGAATAAAAATAAATAAAATGCTGCGATTCTGCTCAGGTGTGGTAGGCTGCAGAGAAGAGGCCAGAAATAGCACCTAAAAATATGAATTTGGGGTGAAAACATAAAGGCAGTTCTCCCCGGGCGTGCAGGTCTTTAGCCAGCCTCCTCCTTGACCTATATTCCTTTGTAAATGGCAACTGAGGTCTCTTGGGATCTGGCTGTGAATTCCTGTCCGTAACAGAGAAGCACGCACCACAAAGATGCCACTTGGCTAATGCACACATTTGAGACACCTAGAACTACCCTGGACAACCTGAGAGGGAGGGGAGCCGGTGGCCTCCTGGAGAGGAGCTAAAGTCCGGACTAACCACACGCCTCATTTCTCTTTCCATACGGATGCTCCCAGAGGCTCTGTCCACCTTGCCTTATTACTGCACTCCTCCTACTGCCCTCAGAGCTAAACTCCCTGGCTGCATTTTTTCTCCTGCCCTTAAAACACACTCTGAGATGCCATAAAGGAGTCTGTTTGCAATGCAAGAGGGGAAAACCTCTGCAGGACATAAGCTTGCCTTATGCTCCCTCAGGTTATCTAAATGACCATGGTAGAGATTTGTTAACTGGTTCTCAGCCTTCCGCAAAGCCTTAAAAATAATTCTTGAAATGCAGTGAGGAGCATTTACGAGGACCCTGATAACAGAACAAGTCGTCTGCATTGAGAAGGTGAGGCTAAGGGGGCTGTGAGGACAACTTGTCTCTCTTTAGTGGTAGAAATTAACTCTTTTGTCCCCCCTTTTGCACCACAAGCAGTAGAAGTTCAGATGCGCCTGGTTCTGCTGTTCCTTTCAATCACCCAAAACTGTTGTAGAGCTATTGACCACCCTCATGGTGGAAATGTTTTTCCAAATAAACGTTAGATTCTAATGAGAAGCACAATCATTGGTAAATTAATTGCTCAGGCTTGGGGACTCCCAAGCAATGAGTCATTGCAGGAGACTGAAAGTTGTCTCCAAGCCCAGGAGTCACACTGAGCCCCTTCTGGTAGGTAGGAGCTGGGATGGCCAGCGCAGGATGACAAACACCAGAAGTGACAGGTGAAGGGATACTCACAGGACGAGAGGATAAAAGTGCTACCAGTTTCAGGACACTCAGCTCATTCTAGCAGGAGGGGCAACTTACAAAATTCTGGGTTCCACCTGAGCTCTGCTTTCCTTCCCATGATGGGGGAGGCATTTAGAGCCTGTTTCGCTAATGAAATTAGATACACTTATTAGGCAAGATAATTATTGCTATTATTATTGCTGTAATTTATTTCATTGCAGCGTGGCTGGAGAACCTAGTGAGGACCATACCAGGCCAGGTCCTACACAAATGCAGGACCAAGAACCATCCCTGCCCTGAGGAGTAAGAGGCAAGGGCCCAGTCCTGCAAAACACTTAAGCACGTATATAAATGCGTTTAGTGGGATTTGTTCCCTTAGAGGTCATCACTAATCACACATGCAAATTTTGATGTCGAAGGGTTTGCAGCACAAGGTTTGATTGTGCCAAGCCAGGCCTTTGCAATGGCTCAGTGGTCACCGGAGTGAAATGAGCAGATGAGAAGCAGGACGGGAAGCCAGAGGGGTAGAAAGGTCATTTAACCATTTCTAAATGTCTTTCCTCTTTGTGGAAGTGCAATATCTTGAATCACTTCAGTTCTTCTTTTGTAAATTGATCAGAAGAGATCCATATTTTCCTTGCAATCTTATGGGCTGACTGGAGAGGGTGCAATCAGGAGGAGCTCAGGAATATTGTAAGGGAGCTTTAAAAGCGATCAACAACTCTTAATGTAACACTGAAGCTGTGACTATGTCAGGGGTGGTGTTCTGTTTTGCTTTTTTCCCCCCCCATGTATAAAGTTTGAAGCTTCCCAGGTCATCTGGGAAGGTCCCATGGAAATAGACACTTATTTGTAAGGGGGAGAGGGAAACCAACCAACTGAACAAGCTGTAATTATTTAAAGATCTAAAAAACTATATATTATGAAGTAGTATGGCTACCAATCCACGTAACTTCTACACCTTTAGAACTAATGGAAATAAAACAATGATAATAAAACCAGAAGGCTGCTGCTTGACTCTGACTACCCTCGTGGGCTTCTTGGAGAGGGCTGGGGGTAAATGACCACATATGCAGTGCACCTGGAGAAGCAACGCTGCAGTGGGTCCTGTCCTAGGGAGCTCATAATGATAGAATTACAGAGTAATTTAAATCAGAAGGGACTAGATCAGGTTTCTCAGGGTCCTGCTCAGTCAAGCGTTGAATATCCCCAAGGATGGAAATCCTACAACCTCTTCGGGTCCCTGTTCCAGCGTTTGACCACCCTCATGGTGGAAATGTTTTTCCAAATAAATGTTAGATTCTAATGAGAGGCACAATCATTGGTTAATTAATTGCTCAGACCTGGGGACACCCAAGCAATGAGTCATTGCAGGAGACTGAATGTTGCCTCCAAGCCCAGGAGCCACACTGAGCCCCTTCTCTTAGGTAGGAGCTGGGATGGCCAGCGCAGGATGACAAACACCAGAAGTGACAGACCCAGCAATGGAGCAATTCAAGGCCAGGCTGGATGGGGCTTTGAGCAAGCTGGTCTAGTGGAAGGTGTCCCTGCCGATGGCAGGGGGGTTGGAACTAGGTGATCTTCAAGGTCCCTTCCAACCCAAACCATCCTATGATTTTAATACAAAGGGGGAAAAGCACCCAATATGTCTTCCATGCAGCAGGTAATCCCCCTAGCACAGCAGAGAGAGGAAAAGCTCCTCAGGGCACTTTAATACCATCATGACTTATCTTTTTGGTGTGCTCACTAACACCGTTTTGCGTAGTAGGCTGTTGTTCAGCCTAAATGCTTCCAGCCGAACTCAGAGAGACCCCCCTCAGGCCAAAATCACATTGCCAGCAGGGGCTGCGCTGCTGCAGGGGGTGGAGGTGCCTGAGCACAGCTCTCCTACAAGCACCCAACCTTCCTTTCAGGGCGCCCAGCCTCCTTCCCAGTCCAACCAGTCCTTGGACACTGGTGCAACTGGTGGGGTGACTACAGCCAGAACTTGAAACCCCACCCCTTCCTCCCCCAGCAGCCAATTGGGAAGCTCCCCTCCTATTTAGGGGGGGAGGGTCCTCCTCCTCTATAAAAGTGGATGGGTGGAAGGGTTTTGGGTGCAGATGGTGATGTTGAGGGTGGGTAAGTTGGTCATGGAGAGTGTGGAGGTGCTGTGGGAGGTGGCTGGGGGTGTTGGAAGGGGAACTGAGGGCAGAGGAAGGGCTCTGGAGCATGGAGGAGCAGAAGGGGGGCAAGGAAGGAGGGGAGAAAGGCTGTGTGGTCTGCTTCCCAGGTGCATGTGTAGGGTGGGCCTGGGAAGGGCAGTGGCTTGAGGGCTGGATGCAGGAATATGGGGTTTGGGGGAGCGCAATGGGTGCCTCCCCTGCCCTGGGGAGAATGGGGTGGAAACTCTGGGCTCAGTTGTTTTGGAGAGGTGCAAATTGATGCTTGGCTGAGTGTGAGAAGATGGGGAGCTCTGTACCCCCCCAATTGCACGTGGAGGGTCAGGGCTGTGCCTTGAAATCCCTGCAGGAGCCATGTACAGGGGTGTGAAGCCACGGTGGGGCTTCCTCCACAGCGGCGTGTGGGGCTGCGATCCCTGGGTGCAGGTGAGCTGGCAGTGTGGGTATGCAGGTAAAGCTGGGTTGAGGTGGGTGAACTTGGCACTCTTGTCCTTGTAATGTCCCGGTGTGGGTGCTTGGCTTCTGTCTGAGCACCAGGACTGGAAATGAGCCCATACATGGGGAGGATTTCTCCTGGAGGCCTGGCTCCCTGCCCCAGACCTGTAGTGGTACCAGCTCAGGTGGCTTGCTGGGACAGGCTCTGGGGTGCCATGGTCATGCTCTTGGGGAGATGGGTGTCATGCCCTGCAGAGAGCTGGGGCTTGTTATCCTCCTCTTCCTCCTTGGAGGGGGGAAGCATTTTGGAAGAGGCTGAAGTAGGTTTGGAGCGAAAAGGCAAAGTAGGGAGGTCCATGGAGAGAAGGAGGAGACCAGAGACAGCAGATGCTGGTTCTTCTAATGCCCTGGGGGAAAGGGCAGGCTCTCCTCTTGAAGAGGAGCATTATTCTGCTGTCCAGAGTGGCTACAGCTGGGGGAGTGTGTGCATTAAAACCTTACAAAGTGCTCAGCACTTGTAGTGTCTCACAACGAGCCTGCTGTGAGCTGAATCAGCAGCAACTGGAGCTGTGCAGCTCTGCAGGTGATGGGCTTCCTTGGGGTCTGGGCTGTGGGAGCTGTCCTGGGGCTCAATCCATGCTGCCTGATATGAAGCCAGTGCCTGGATAGTCAGGAGGAAGACCCAAAGGGCCCTGGGGCATGGGCAGACCCCTTGGATGACCTGTGTCCAGCAGCCAAACGCTGCTCCCAGGGATCCAGGTTGCTGCTGATGCCTTCGGTAGCAGGAGCTTGTCTTTAGCTGACTCTTGATCTGCAACTGGCTTTTGACTAAAGTCTGAACACAATATGCAGCTGTTTTGGGTGAAACTGGAGCAGGCCTGTGAATAATTATCCCATGCCCTAGGAGACACAGGAATAAAGCTCAGTCTTTTACTCCTGGTAAAGCTAGTTTGTATGAACAAATAATATTTTGAATTTCATATCTTGGATCCAGGTAACATTTTCCTCCTAAGGCCTTCCAAAAAGGGCTTTGGTTTGTCCTGCAGAACATGAAGGCGTTTACAGCCATGCTGCCTTGCCTGCTCCTGTTGAGGGTATGTCCGCACCTCGCTGCTGTTCACAGCCCCGTGGAGGTGGCTGCTGGCTTAAATGCCTCTTCTGGGCTAAGAGCTTCAGTGGACAAGGATGTCCCCTTGCTGTGGCAGGAGCATGTGGCACTGAAGGCTTTGGTTTTACAGTCTCTCTGAGCTGATACAACCATGGGCTGCTGTATCTGAGCTAGCCCAGACAGTGGAGAAGCTGAGATGCTAGATGAGGTGGGAATGCCTCTTCTGGTGGGGGACCATGCACAAGATTGCTGTTGATTTTCACATCAAGCTATCTCAGAGCTGTGCCAGGTAGCTTCAGAGCCTTGTACCGAGTGCTGTGGAGTTTGAAGCTGAGCCTCTGGTGAGTGCTGGTCTCCGGGATTAGTCTGCAGGGGGAACTGGCACTGTGAGATGAAAGCCAAACTGTGCTTTCCTTGTCCTGGAGCCTGCTTTCTTGTACACCCAGTCCTGGCAGAAGTCCTCAGAAGAACTGCAAGTGACATGTGGCTGGCATTTCATGCCAGAAATAACTCCTTATGTACTGCTGTGACTTCCTGGAGGGAGCTACAGGATGCTGTAGGATGGTGCTGCTTCATCTCCCCCTCATCCAGAGTATTCTGATCCCAGATGCTGCTGGTAGAGTGTATGAATGCTCCCTAACTGGCCCCATGCTATTGCACTCAGTGGGGCAAGCAGCTGGTAAAGCAAGGGGAGGGGATGAGGTAACTCCAGGGCTGAGCAGGGACCAGGGCTTGCCTTCGTGGCTGTATCAGGAAAAGGATGGCTCACTGGCCTGCGCTGGTTCTGGTTCATTAATATCTATGTAAGGTTGCAGTCATCCTTTGTACTAGGACATCAAGACTGTAACAGAGAATGGTTGGAGTTAGGTGAGGTCTTGTTCTTGGTGAGGAGAGAGATGCTAAACAGTCTAATTTAAGATCCTCTGACTCCTGGAGAACCTGTGGTAGGAAAGGACTTCTGGAGATCCCCAGGCCAAATTCCTGCCTGTGGGGTGAAAATTACCATTAGAGCAGGTTGCTCAGGGCCTTATTTGATTGAATTACAAATATCCCCAAGGTTGGAAATTCCCCCACCTCTCTGGGCCTGAAAGGAACCTATTTCTCTTCATGGACTTTGCCACAGGGACTTGAGGAGGAAAATGGGGGTGAGGAGATTGTGGTGAGCTCAGCCTCTGACTGGTTTTGTGCATTTCTGAGTTGCAACTTTCCTTCAAGCCTAGGGCACCAAGCGTGAGAAGGACCTGCTATTCCCTCAACAGCTGCTGGAGATGCCGGAGGGCCCATTGGTGAGGAAGTTCCAGCTGCTGACCTCCCCTTTTGTGGGACAAGTGGTGGCCAAGGTGGGGGGAAGCAGCTGAAAGATCAATGTGAATGACCTGAATGCCCTGAGGCTCCAGGACTCCCAGGTGAGCTGTACTAAAGATGAACTTAGTGGTCCATGACCAGTCTGAGGCAAACCGCCATTGTCCTGCATCTGGGTCACAGAAGGTGCATAACCTAAGAATGACACCAAGCTTGTGTTGGAGGTGGGCCATTGGCTTTGTTTATAGCCACAAAATGGGTGCGTGTGGCCAAAGAGATGTGAATGCCCATTTTGGAGTACTGCTCTGTGTTGCAAAGTTTGGGATGAAGGTTACTGTGAGGAGAGGCTGTTGCAGTGATGTGGCTAGACATGGAGGTGCCCAGAATTATTTGCAGTTTTGAGTCAGTCATGCTAATGTACTGGTTCTGTGCCTCTCAAGGGATAAGGAATTGATGAGGGCTGTTTGTAGAAGATGAGAGTTGATTTCTTCAGTATGTGGATATCAGAAGCAGCAGCCTTGTTTCCCTCAGCTGTGAACTTGCACAGTTGCTTCCCGTATGCCAGAGAGCAGGGTTTCACCTGGCTAGGTTGAAATGCCTATGCACTTGTGAGATAGTTACACTGGGTCAGTCCTGCTGGGGACTTCACTTGCCTGACTTCCCTCGGATGATGACTTGGACTTGACTGACCAAATGCTAGTGCAGCCTCACCTCTGATTACCTGATAGTCTCAGCTAGGGGCACAGATGTGAGCTGCTCAACTGTCATTTGTGGCTAGCCTGTGGCTTCAGACCCACCATTGAGTTAAGTCACCTTAGCCTGACATGCTTGAGGCCAGCACAAAGTGGGGAGGCAAACGCGAAGCAGTGATGACAGACTTTGAAACCCTGAGTGTCTGTCCTGGTGTGTCTCTTTGGCCTGACAGGAGCCTCTGGGGGGGGCTTCACACTGGAGTGGCATCTAAACACCTTGTGCGTCATGTAGACAAAGAAGGGATGCTGAGAGGATGACTGCAGCTCTGATGGGAATGGCTCAGATGCTGGGGTGATGTGCCTTCTATCTAAAAGAGGTTGTAGAAAATAGTCACTTGTATGGAAACAGCCAGAGGTTATATGGATCCTCAGTACATCCCACCTTTTTTCTCAGGTTCATGGGAAGAACTTGTACCTGGCATTTGTGGCAGCTGAAGGTCCCTTAGGACCAACTGCAGAAGAGGGAGTGCTGCAAAGAGAGGCTGCTAGTGGGGCAAGTTCTCCTGCCCAGGGAGGGCTAGAACAGGTTTGTGCTCCACAGGCACATCCCCGGGATGAGGAGCTGCAAGAACTCCAGCATTCAAGATCTGAAGTCCCAGATGCAGCAGAAGGTCCGGGCAACTGGCTGCGCTTCCACTTTGGCTTGTTTGGCAGCATTCGGGCAAATGAGTTCTCAAGAGCAAACAAAGCCAATAAGAGGGGGGACTGGAAGGACCCTATACCCAGGTATTTAGTGGAGTCCTCACAAACTGTGCTTTCTCCCTGCCTCCCATTCTGGAGAGGCACTCTTCTGTCTCGAACTACATTTGTGTGGGGATGATCTTAACCCTGTCTTTTCTTTGATAGTTCTTAAGATAAGTAGGCATGAGAGATGGCATGAGTGGGTGTGGGGTGTGTTCAGCCAGGGAATCCACAATGCACTTGTGGGATGTATGTTGCCTGCCAGCCTGGGGATCATGGTACCAGCTCAGTTACGGTTTTTATTCAAAGAGAGAAATTTTAGGATGCCAGACTGAATCATGCCCTGAAAATGCCAGTTTCTCCCAATTATGTGTTTTTAAAAAAGCCTTGGATAAAAGGCATATGTCTAGGGCAGCTGGAATCACAGGCTGGAGTGATGCTGTTACAGGCAGCAGGGCGTTGAAAACAAGGACACAGCCTGTAGTCCGAAGTCCCACTGGAAGTGTACTGAACAAGGGGTAAATACTGGAAGATAGTGTGGACTCCGCTCTTGTGAGCTGTTTAGCCTGAGTGGTTAATAATGCACAAGGTGGGTCTGGCCCCTGCGTACATGGTATACTTGGTAGGGACACACTCCGTGCCCCCCCATCCTGCAATCTTTTGAGGGATTACTTCATTTCTATACAAGTAGTTTTAGACACAGTCAGTTTTGTGTGCTACTTCCAGCATCGGTTTCCCTGATTTGTGGACCCTGCTGCTGGAGCCCTTGGTCATCCGCCTTGCCTGCTGGGGAGAGCTAAGATGCTGGTACATCTCCCTGCCTGCTGCTGTCTCTCGGCTAGGGACCACAGGGCAGCAGAATGAACAATAGTCCACAAGTTGTGTGGGTTCACAACCAAGTTTCTTGGCTGAAATCATTAAAGAGGCTACCTTGTATTAAGATGGTGGCCTGCTGTGTTGGAGTGCCTGCTGTGACCCTGTGCACACAAGCAAGTGTAGTGATAAGCTGCAGGGAAGGAATAGCTGGGCTAGGGTACAGCCTTTGATTCCCGCTTGAACTGTGGCAGTCCTCCTGCCTGAGGAGGCCTGGGGGACTGGTACTTCAAGATGTCTCCCTGGCTCTCGTGAGAATGAGTAGGCATGTGCGAGGGCTGATGCCTCACTGTGTGCTTCTCCCTAAGCTTATGTCACGTACAGGCTCTTTTCTCACCTTCCAGTAGCTTTTCACTCTATTGCTACGCTGCTGTCTCTTTCTGCTCTTGCTGTGCAAGTTTCTTCAGCCAGAGCAGAATATAACAAATGGTTCAGGGATGTTTCTGACGAGAGACTTCTACTTCTCTGCTTCTCCCAGGCTGGTTCTGCACTTTGAGAGCGGAGGCTTCCTTGTTTTCTACAACTGCCGAATGCAGTGGTGCTCCTCTCCGAGGGCTGATCCTACTTCTGATATACTGTCTGTGGAGTTCCACCGTGGCCAGGCGCTGGATGCCCTCCGCACACCCAATCCCATCTGCTACACCCTCTTAGACCAAAGATATTTTTCAGGGCTGGGTGAGTTCCAGGGCATAGTGGCAGAGCAAGAAATGGAGGAAGGTGGGTGGGATGTCTACAGATCTGGAGCTGTGTGTCTGAGCTTTTTACTCCTTAGCCTTATGGCTTCTGGTTGATCCAGCTGAGGGTATGTGGTCATCTTGCTGAGGACAAGGCTTGCAGTCTGTAGCCACAGGCTTCAGATGCTTGAGTGCACCACGTGAGCACAGTGAACTGTCTTTGCATGCGTAACTATGCATTGGCTTGTATTTGTGGAAGAAAGGAAGGTCTGCTTCAAGGGTAGTGGGAAGAGAACATCTTCCAGTCCAATCCCAGCTGTATGCCACCTCTGATATGGGGAATGGTGTTGCTAGCTGTGATCCTTGAGGCACAAGTCACAGATTGGAGCCATAGGTCTTGCATCATCTTGATAAGAAATATCCTTATTGTCTCCTTATTTCTGACCATTTCCAGGGAACATCATTAAGAATGAGATCTTGTACCTGGCCAAGATCCATCCGTTAACACACGGCTCTCTCTTGGCTCTCTCGGATCTGGAACGTCTGCTCGATTGTGCCATTCAATTCAGCTCTGACTGGCTGCACAGCAAGCTGCACGGCAAAGGGCTGCACCCTCAGATCTACCAGAAGGAGCAGTGTCCCCTCGGGCATGCAGTGATGAAGGAAACTCTTGGACCTTCAGGTGGCTTTAAGAGACTTACGTGGTGGTGTCCTCAGTGCCAGCCTGCAGTGCTGTCAGGGGATGGGGATCCTTCCCCAGTCACCAAGTGACCTGGCTTTCTGTGTTCCTTCTGTCCTGGAGGGTGTCTAGGTCATCTCTGAACCATGCTCTTAGTTGTCCTGAGAAGGTCTTCATGGTTTCTTTGAAGCTGTTGAGTTTGCTCCTTAGGGACAGTGAGCTGGCAGGGTTAAGTGCTCGGTGGAGGTTCCAGGAATCGCTGCAGTACTGTATGCCTCTGGATGCAAAAAGGAAAGTGGTTGTACATGTCTATCGCTTTTTGTCACGGTGACACAACAGCGTAAATAGTCTGACTAGTTCCGAGGTCTCTTGGTCACCCTGTTCAGACTACAGTGAATGGAAAGCGTAGGGTGTTGAGCGGGTGATTACTGTGGTCTGAAGTGACCCTATCCCTTGATCCTGGTGCGGGAGCAATGCCTTACGGTGGAGTTAGCAGAAAGAGGTTTATCCCTTTCTGCCTAAACAGCTTGATTAATTCAGTATTAGATAATCCGGCCTCTGCTTGTAGCTGAATACCTGTGTGCTGGGCTGCGATTAGGTGTAGTTAAAAGTGAGTGGCTGTTCCCTCTGTCAGCTCTTACAGGAACAGCTGCCTCCTTCCGTGGGGAGAAAATAAACCTCGGCAGTGCTTGGGGGAGCTCATCTCTGCTCTCACAGGTTTCGGTTTTGTGGCAAGCTGCCAATTCCAGATCTCCCTGTAAAAATAAAGAAATGCTATGCTTGTGACAGGGATTGCATAAAACTCATGATCTCCAAGGTAACTTGAAAGCAGAAAGGTTTGGAAATAGAGATGATGTGGTCCCTCCTTTGTTGAGCTGTGTGTCTCTATGCAGTAGGCAGAAGCTGTTGCTGTCCTCTCTCCCTGGATCTGGGTTTACTCGAACAATAGATTGTTGACTTGAGTGAAAAATAAAAGCTGGAGTTAGAACTGGTGATGTTCAGCTTAACCTCAGTGTGTCTTTTCTGGTAGTTTCTTGGTTAAAAACTGAGGTGTCCAGGGAAACTCCAGTGTTTGGTGCTGCCCTTTAGTATGATGTACCAACAGCTTTTCTCAGCTGTGTAAGAGTGGCTCAGCAGGAAAACTCTTTCATGGGAACCGGATCTAAAGGCGGATTGCAAATCAACAGGGAATGCTGGAGTTAAATGCTTCCCAAACAAGACTTGCACAGCCTCTCCCCTGTGAACTGCAACGCGCTTGAGTGGTTGCAGGTTATGGGACTGCTGAATAATCCAGTTAATGGGGTTATGGTGCCAAAGAAGATAGTTAATGTCACTTCTGAGCGTGTCCTGCAGGGTGTTAGCGAAGGCCTGGACACGAGGCATGGTATTTTCAGTGCCCTGCTAAACCAAAGAAAACAACCGCCCCAAAAAAAAAGAACCCCCCCAAAAGCTGAACCTCACACCTGGAAGGATGAGGCAGCAGCTGGGTATCTGTGGGGGACAGATGGCAGAGCTAGCGGAGGTCGCCGGGTGAGGTCTCATGTGCTGACTCACAGCAGGCTGGGACCATCCTGCTGAGCGAAGGGTGACTCCAGAGGAGAAGTGCCACCAGGGAGAAGGACAGAAGGGGACTGAAACAAATAAACCGCCCCCCCCCCCACGTCTGAAGCAGGGAGGGCCTGGCTGCACCCCCGGCGGCTGCCTGAGGAAGGCGGGGCGGGAAAAGGGGCGGTGGAGCGGAGCAGGTGACCTCAGGGGGAGCGGGGGGAGGGTGGTGTGCCTTCCCCGGGACCCCACGGGCCTGAGTGGGGGCTGACTCCGAGACGCTCCGTGGCGGCGGGGCCGCGCGTGGGCCGCCCGCTTCCTTCCCGCTCCGCCGGCGCGGCGCGCGTGGTGACAGGTGCCGCTAGCCAGTCAGCGCCGGCCGGCGGCCGTCACACCAGCCTCGCCGCCTTCCTATTGGCTGGCGTTCCCCTGGTGCGAGCGCGCCTTGGCCAATAAGCGCCCCGCCGGCCCACCGAGCGATGGGACGAGCGAGCTGATTGGCGGAGGGGCGGGGCAGAGGCACCCCCCCCTCCCCCCCCCCCCCCCGACGCCGGTTAAGCACCGGGCGGGGCGGGGGGGGCGGCGGGAGCAGGCGGCGACGGCGGGGGGATGAGCGTGGCCCCCATGGAGCTGCTGAGGAAATGGCTGGGCCACCCCGAGGACATCTACAACCTGCTGCGGTTTAAGATGGGCGGCTACCGGGCCGTCATGCCGCGGATCGACCCGGTGAGCGGGACGGGATGCGATGACGGGGGGGAGGGGGATGCGCTTCGCTGTCGGGGGCGGGGGGGGGGGGGGGGGGGGGGGGGGGGGGGGGCCGGGAGGAGGAGGAGGAGGGGGCTGTTATCTCCCTGCGCGGCTGCGGCGTTACCGTGGGTGAGCGTTGCACGGTCGCCGTCCGCAGCACCGGCCCGGTGTTACCCGTAGGCAGCACCGGCTCGGCTTTGTGCGCCTTGCACAGTGTTAGTGCTTCCCGGGCGTTGCACCGGTTCGGGCCTCTCATTTATCGCACCGGCTCCGGTGCATCGCAGCGGCTTCTGGCTTTCCATGTATTGCAGCGGGTCTGGCTTCACCGTGCATCGCTCGGAGCCGGTGCAATGCAGGCAGGGTACCGACTCCGACCGATGCACGGTCCTGATGCTTCGCGTGCATCGCACTGACGCAGGGCATTGCACGGCCCGGGTGCTTTGCACCGGCTTCATGCATCCCATGCACCGCACCGGTGCGGCCTTTGCGTGCATTGCACGGCCCGGGTGCTTTGCGTGCATCTCACCGGCTGCGGGCATTGCACGGCCCGGGTGCTTTGCGTGCATCTCAGCGGCTGCGGGCATTGCACGGCCCGGGTGCTTTGCGTGCATCTCAGCGGCTGCGGGCATTGCACGGCCCGGGTGCTTTGCGTGCATCTCAGCGGCTGCGGGCATTGCACGGCCCGGGTGCTTTGCGTGCATCTCAGCGGCTGCGGGCATTGCACGGCCCGGGTGCTTTGCGTGCATCTCAGCGGCTGCGGGCATTGCACGGCCCGGGTGCTTTGCGTGCATCTCAGCGGCTGCGGGCATTGCACGGCCCGGGTGCTTTGCACCGGCTTTCTGCTTCCCGTACATTGCACGGCTCCGGGTATCGCACGGGCCCGGTGCCTTGCACCGGCTGCAGGCTTTCCGTGCATTGCTCGGGGCCGGTACCCTGCCTGCATTGCTCAGGGCCGGGTGCTTTCCGTGCACGGCCCCGGCGCTCGGACGGAACGGGCGCCGAGCGGGTTAAGGGGGCGGGCGGCGGGCGGGCCGGGGGGGGGGGGGGGGCGGAGCGGGCCGCAGCCCCCCGCCGCCGCGCCCCCATGGCGGCCAGCACCAAAGCCGTCTCCCTCTTCAAGCGGACGCTGGCCCTCTCCCCGCCGCGGGGCTCCCCCCGGGCGCTGGGGCGGCTGCGGGGCGGCGGGCGGAGGGCGCAGCAGCGCGGTGCCCCCCCGACCCCCCGACCCCGCCGCCGGTCGCCCCCCGCCTCCAGCCGCCCCCCTGCACCCCGCTCTGCCCGCAGGACTCGCTGGGACGCGGCCTCCGCACTTGCTACCGCTACCTCAACCAGACCAGCCGCAGCTTCGCCGCCGTCATCCAGGCCCTGGACGGAGAGCTGCGGTGAGCGGGGAGGGGGGGGACGGGGTGGCTGGGAGGTGACGGTTGCAATGCCCCCCCCCCAAGACCAGGATTCCTTGGGACGTGGTGGGTGCAATGCCCCCCACAATGCTAGGGCTCCCTGGGAGGTGACGGTTGCAATGCTCCCCCTTGCAAGACCAGGATTCCTTGGGACATGGTGGGTGCAGTGCCCCCCACAATGCTAGAGCTCCTCAGGAGGTGACGGTTGCAATGCCAACCACCCCCCCCCAGGATTTCTTGGGACATGGTGGGTGCAATGCCCCCCACAATGCCAGGGCTCCCCGGGAGGTGGTGGGTGCAATGCCCCCCCCCAAGACCATGATTCCTCAGGATGTGGTGGGTGCAATGCCCCCCACAATGCCAGGGTTCCTCAGGAGGTGACGGTTGCAATGCCCGCCCCCCCCAAGACCACGATTCCTCAGGATGTGGTGGGTGCAATGCCCCCCACAATGCTAGGGCTCCCCGTGAGGTGGTGGGTGCAATGCTTCCCCCCCCCCCCAAGACTAGGATTCCTTGAGAGGTGGCGGGTGCAATGGGCCCCCAACGCTGGGGCTCCCTGGCAGAGCTGGCCAGGAGGTGCTCCACGCAGTGCCCCCACATGCCGTGTTTCTTTAGCTGAGCTGGCGGGAAATGCTCCCCCTTCAGTCCCCGTGCAGCAGATCGCCAGGGAACTGGGCTGAACTGGTGGGGAGACGCTGGGTGCAGCCCCGCCCCGTGCAGCTGGATGTGGGATTTTTCACGTCCGAGCTGGCTGGCTGTAATGCACGGCCCCCCCCGACTCCCGGGTTGCGTTCCTTGGCCGAGCAGGCCCGGGCACTGCAGCTTCTCAGCCAGCAGACAGTTAAACACGGCGCCTGGCCCTGTGCTGTTTGTGACACCCTGGGAATGTGTCCTGGCAGTGCCGAGGCTGGCGCTGGCCTTCGGGCTGGCCGGAGGGACGTGGGCCCGCTGGTGGGAGGAGGTGAGCAAAAACCCGGGGCTGACCGAGGGTCTGGACCCTGCCTGGAAGGTGCTTTTGAAAGCAGCTGCCTCAAACCCTGCACAGGCGTCGGAGGGGGCTTGCTGCACGCTCATTTTTTGCTGTACAAATTTTGCTGACCTGTGCAGGAAAGCTTCAGATGGTAATAGTAACAGAGGATGCAAACCTCAGCTGGCCTGGGACTCCGTGCATATATATATATATATATGCTCTATATAATTCCTTATGTGCATACGGTAATTACTGATTTCAGTACGTAGATCTCTCTCCAGTTAATCCCAAACTGGGTTAATCGTCAAAATTAGGGGTTTCTGTAGGTTGCACCAGACACGTCTCACGCTGCGGTTGCAACGCCGCCGAGCAGTCGCAGGCGTCAGCCTGAACACTGGGTTATCTGTTGGGTTTCTGAGCCTTGGTTTGGCATTTTGGACGGTGCCCCATAGCTGTCATCCAGCATTTATGAAATGGTCGTCTGCAGCCTGTTTTACAGGAAATGCGAAGAAATTCAGTGGCTTGGCCAGGGTTGCGTGGAAAGGTACGAGTGGGGCCAAGAATTAAACTTTTTTTTCCATGCTTGATATATTAGCTAATGTAGAAATTAAGAAAAAAAAAAGCCAATCGATAAAACACCTTGAAACCTGTTAGCAGTGTCAGTATGCAGTGTGCTTGCCTTGATCTTCCTGCAGTTATCTGTCTTGTCTGTCTTTTCTGTTCTTTAATCCTTGCATTGCAGCTTGCTCGGATCAGGAAGGCTCCCTACCGTCAGGGCACAGAAACTTCTGCCTGGCATCCTAAAAATGCTATTGCCGGATCTTTACAACCTACGGCTTCGCAGGGATTGCTGCTGAATTACAGCTGGCTCTGTAATGGATCAGAAGAAACTAATTTTCAAAGCACAGTAGCTCCGCTGAAGAGTTTAGGGACAAAAGAGGGAAATGCAAAATAGGCAGAATATAGAAATAGGCAGAGCAGCAAGCTTACCGAAGGAATTAGTTTTGCTGGATCACGTCAAAGTGCTTTCATTGACGTTAACCCCATTAGGGGGTTAAACTGAACCCCTGTGGTTACAGACTGTTTAATATTTGCCTCTGCGCTCGGTGGTTGAAAGAGCTGGTGGTGTAGGGTTCAAGCATTAAAACAACCACGCCATGCTGAGAAACGCAGCACTGCCTGGCATCTGCTCCCAAGCGCGGTGTGCTACGCCACAGCCCGGTCCCCTCCCCTGCCGCCACTTTGTTTGCGACTCCTTTGGAGTGAAATCTCCTCGTTTGAAGGCTGGGGAAGCGTGAAGCTCTTGCTCCCTGGTTCGCATCCCTGCTCCCGGGAGAGTTTCCGTGCATCCCCCCAAGGACTGGTGGAAAATGGAGAGCTTGGTGGAAAATGGATGCGTGCTTGGAGCGATGCTCCCCAGGCTAGTGCACAGGGAGTTGAGCTAAAATGTTTGCTTTCTTCCTGCTTTTTTTTTTTGGCCCCTAAACTGTATGTTTTTCTGGCCAGGCCCATGTCCAGCCCATAGCTCCATGGTTAGGGTGTTTTCTTGGCAGGTGGGAGGCTCAAAACTGCAGCTTCATCGGCAGCTGAGCCAACATCGTAACTCCTGTCCTGCTGGTGGAGAGGAGGAGAGGGATGCTCCTGCCTTCCCCTGCTGCCTGTGGTCCTGCCTGTCCCTGGGACCCCTCAGGATCAATTCCTGCAGATTCAGCTGCTTTGTGGAGAGGACCAGCCTTGTGCTGGCAGAGGGTGAACGTGGTGGCACGGAGAAAGGAGACCTCCTCACCTGGGAAGGTGGGAGCTGTGCCTAGGACAGGGCTGGAGTTTGAGCCCTGAGATGAAGCTGGGCTTGGTCTTCGGAAGTGGGCACTTCCAGTTGTGCAAAGGGGAGGTAACGCCGGAGCGTCCTCTTCCCAGCACTGTTACGCATGTTTTCTGGTGAAGACTGCGTGGCTTTGGTTGGCCCCTGTCATCCCCATGGATCTCAGGTTGGAGCCCAGCTGGGACCATGGTGCCTGGGCACCCTGCAGAGAAACGGGGAGCTGCTGCAGGCAGACCACGCTCACTGTGTAGTTGTTTTTGTGATCTTATGTTTCATAGAATCATAGAATGGTTTGGGTTGGAAGGGACCTTTAAAGGTCATCTAGTCCAACCCCCCTGCCATGGGCAGGGACATCTTCAACTCGATCAGGTTGCTCAGAGCCCCGTCCAACCTGACCTGGAATGTTTGCAGGGACGGGGCATCTACCACCTCTCTGGGCAACCTGTGCCGGTGTTTCACCACCCTCATCGTAAAAAATTTCTTCCTTTGATTTGCCCAAATCGCCATGGAGCTAAATTCAGCATCTGATGGAAGCTAGGGATGCAGTTAAGGTTTGGATGCAGAAGTGGGGTTAAATAAGTGTTTTAACTATGCTGGGCTCCGGAGTTATTGCTAGCTCTTTCCTTGGCACGGTGTCAGTGTGAGAGGTGCTTCTGGGATGGCTTTTCAGGTTTTGCTCTGCCTTTCTTGGTTGCTGCCGGTGGAAGTTGCCGCTGAAGGCGGGTAGGAGTCCTGGGCCCTTGCATCATGTCAGATGAACGTTTGCAGCCTGGTTGAAATGGAATAACTCAGTCACGCAAAGGAACAGGAGGGCACGAGAGCGCTGCTCTGACCGCTCAGATGCGTGGTTTGACGGAGGTATTAAATACCTTTCAATTAAGGAAAAAAAATGCCAAATTTATCAGTATTGGCTCTAAGTGCCAGGCAGTTTTCCCTGGCTGCTTAATCACCGCTTGCATGTTGTCATCCCAGGAGAGCAACGCTTTCACCTAGTAATTAGCGCTTAAGCAGTCCAAGCTAATTTCCATTTGTCAAACAAGTAATAAACGCCTCATCTCCTTGATATATCAGTGTGCTCATTTAGAGCTAAGGGATTATTTTATATAAATCCTGGAGTCAGAGCCGGTATTTCTTGCCATCAGGACTTTTTTTCGCTTCAGCTGCAGAAATGTGGAGCCCGAGTGGGGAAGGCAGGGGCAGTGGGTCCAGGAGGGGAAGCGGTTCTCCAGCACCTTTCCGCTGGCGTGCTGGGACACTTGGGCTGTCTCCAGTGTCTTGTGCATGGAGATATAAAATACAGGGCGTTTTTGGCTCTGTCTGCCAGTCCTAATGTTCCTGTTGCACAGTAAGGGACCCTCTTGTTCTCCCCCAAACAGGATAAAAGGGTGCTGGGTGCAGAGAAGGGGAAGTGATAGGAAAAGTATGCCTGCTTTTTTCCCCTTCCTTATTTTGCATTTGCTTTTTCCAGTAAGGTGACCTCAGGCTCTGTCCTCTGGGTCCTACGGAGTGCTGGCCTTGCTGGCAGGGTTGGATCTTGCTTGCAGGGTTGGATCTGGCAGTGCCCTGCCCTGCCCAGGGAGACCTTACAGGCCCGTCCCTTCCCCGATGCGCATCTTAGAAAGCCAGAAGCCGTGCTGTAGTTCTCTGCGTGAAGGGAAAAACCTGGGTTTCCTAACCCAGCTCGGGCGTGCCGCAGCTTTCGCAGCCGTCAGCCCATGGGGAGTTTGTGCGGAGGCACCTCTGTTGCTCAGAGTGGAGGTTTGAGGAGATGATGAGCAAGGTAGGTGGGAAGCGCTGCTGTTGGTGCTTTCCATTCCTAACCTGCTCCTGTGACCCTGGGATTTGAGCAGCACGTTTCTAACGCATTTATTTTACGTTCCTGCACTGCAGGGGACAGCCACGGTCCCCAGATGAGGGCTGGGGAAGCTGACACCCTGGATCTAGTTGAAGATGTCCCTGCTCATTGCAGAGGGGTTGGACTAGATGACCTTTAAAGGTCCCTTCCAACCCAAACCATTCTATGATTTGATGGAAGAGGGATTGGACGTGGGCATCCCTTGACCAAGGCTGGTTTCCAAACTGTAGGAGACACTGGGATACAACGGTGGGGGCTGGGAAGGTTTTCACATCACCGCTTTCTCTTCTCAGTGGCTGAAGTACCGTATCGCTTGAAACGTGAAAGCGAAATTGTGCTGGAAGTGCTTGTATCTTCCAAGGCATCAACGACCTGGCAGTGCCAGTGCGTGTCGTGTTGAGCTGGAGGCACCTGTGCCAAAGGCTGTGTGGTTAATCTAAACTGTTTGTCCTGCCTAATAGGCAATCCCAAGTAAGGCATGATTGTTTTTTCTCCCCCCCCCTCCGACCCCCAGGCATGCCGTCTGCATATTCTACCTAGTTCTCCGTGCCCTGGACACTATAGAGGATGACATGACCATCAGCTTAGATGTAAAGGTCCCGATGCTGCACGAGTTTCACTCCTATCTGTATCAACCAGAGTGGAAGTACATGGAGAGCAAGGAGAGGGACCGGCAGGTGCTCGAGGACTTCCCAACGGTAAGGCATCCTTGCTTCAGCTGCCTTGTGTCACCTTTGTGTGCATGGTTGTCTCTCCACATTACACCTGAGCTCGTTCAGTCCCTGGTGAGCCCATAGCTCTTCCGAAGAGCTACATCACCTGCACGTGGGGCTGGATGCAGAGCTGGAGTGAGAAACCCAAACGTTGTGCAACTGTCTATATGAGCCGGAGGTAGTCTGGCTGTGGAAGAGTGCCAGTTCTAAAAAGTGGCTTTTTGCCTCCCTTGTTGGAAGAGTAAACGACCATCGCCTTGTGGAGAGCGGTTTGGATTTGTTGCCTGGCTTGGGTATCCTGTGACCCCTACCAGATGGGGAGAAGAGGAAAGCTTGTCTGGCATCTGGCTTATGGATGGACCAGTGTTTGCAGCAGCCCTGCAAGCTCTGCTCTAGAGCTACAGGAGTCTGTCTGCAGATCTTTGACATGCATATAAGATAAAAAGCACCCTCATTGTTAGTAACAGTATCGCCCAAAGTCTTACTGCTCTAAGGATCCTTCCAAGAAGTAGCCACAGACAGTCTGCATCTCCACTAGCAAGCTAAAGCAGAGCTTCTTCTCTGACCTGGAGGCCAGTCGAGAAAATCTGGCCATGTCCAAGCCATTAAACTCCTCTCAGCATCCAGAACAGTGTGGTTGCATCCCAGACTGTCCTTGAGAAGTGGTTTCTGGCCCACGCTACCTCCCGAGCTCTGCCTGGGGATTGCTTGGGGTCAGAAGCGCAGCAGGGGCCGTGCTGATGGGGTAGCTGCAGGTGATTGAGTCCATGCTTAAAGTGCAGATGTGGCTGTAGGACCTTGACTCTGTGCTGTAGGTGCTCAGGATGGCAGGCAGCAAGAGGTGAAATCACGATGCTCGTCCTGGGCTCCTGCCAGGTTTCAGCCCCAGTAGAAGCAACGGGATGATGGAGCTTTGCTGCACCGAGATGCGGTATCTCCCAGTGCCGTGTTACAGAGTGGAACGGGGAACCCATCTGGCCGGTCGTCCCAGAGGGGATCCATCAAGCTTACAGCCAAAAGAGATGCTGTGGCTGGAAGGCAAGGCTGGGCTCTGCTGAGTGGGGATACAGACGTCTGGTTTTGGTGAGGGCACAAGGACCGGCCCTTGGTGGATGCTGCAGTTTCGCTGTTGCTCACATTGATCGAGAATAGCTGGGTTTATTTTTTAGGTTTTTTCCAAGCTCTGTTTAAGAAAAAGTATAACAGTTATAGTGAGGAGCATTTCATTTTCTGAGGAAGTTCTGTTTTGTTCGGCTTTTTACCATTTTAAATTTATTCTACCCTTATAGGGCTTTCCCTAGCAGTGGGAATGGGATAATTGTTTGGAAAACTGAGGTGTATTGTAAATTCTGATGCTCAGCCTTGGGATAACAGTGACTGTGCCCTATCTGGGAGGGGCGTGCGCTGTAGGAGACGGTCGTGTTAGGGGATTCTTCATGTATAGTGATAGAGATATGGTAGGTATGCCAATGGCTTGGTACTTTAGAAAAGCTTTTGAGAAGGTGTTTATGGCACTTTGTTGTTCTCTCTTGGTGTGTATGTGTTACTCGGGCAATCTGAGTTCATGTTCAGGTATGATTTTAATAATACTTGGTAGAGGTGTACTCACAGGTCGTGCTTCTCTGTGTAGTGGATTGAAGCCATTGAGACAGAAGGAGAGTTGATATGCTTATTTTACAGACAGACTGAGACACAGGGCAAGGACACACCGGCAGCCGTGGATAGAGTCAGGAGGAGAGCCTGGATCTGCGGTGGTGTCTGAGCTGTAATCGTTCAGACCGCTGTCCTTCTTGGACACACACCCTGGGCTGGCTGTAGTTACCCACTGATGGAGGATAAAGCTCAGCACAATAAAATGTGATGCCCCACAGTTTTGGGAAGGAGAGGATGCGCTTTTTAATTTTTTTTTTTTCAGTGTGAGAGCGATTGAGTCACTGAATCATGTTATTGGACATGCAGAAGAAGGATTTCACACTTTCTCCGTTGCTTGATGCCTTTCTAGTTGTGCAAAATGTGCCCTGCAGAGCCAGAGCTGGAGAGGGCTCGGGAGAACAGAGCACCAGAAACCTCCCCTGTCTTTTTCCCAAGGCTGGCATGATGGTAGTGCTCTCACAAATTACAAAAAAAACAACTCTGTGCACCAAGCGTAGATAGTTTTGTCCTGCAACTCCCAGGTGATACCAGTCCAAGGCCACAGAGCCTTCCCAAAGATATTGCTGTGTCTGATCTACTGCCAGAGACCATACCGTTTAGACTGAGAACAGACTGAGCCTGTGCTTTAAGGGCCTTGAAACAAATCTGGTTGTGGGAGTTGTCCTAGATCTCCAGCCACAGCGGGATAAGAGCCTGGTAAACAGTGTTTTTCTGATTTCTTAATAAATGTTGAGCTTTGCTTTTTTTTTCCTAACACTGTCTTTTTTTTTTTTTTTTCCTTGTGGCGGTTTGTGCTGCAGATCTCTATGGAGTTCAGGAACCTGTCAAAGGTCTACCAGGATGTGATTTCGGATATTTGCCACAAAATGGGAGTCGGGATGGCGGAGTTCTTGGAGAAGAAGGTGGACTCTCAGCATGAGTGGGATAAGGTAAGTCAGCCCGGACAGAGGAGTGGACTGAACGTGAGTAGGGTCCACCTTGTCTCTGTGGAAAGAGGAGACAGAGCATCCCTGTGGGAAGAGGGTTCAGCTGGATGAGGGAGGCTGTGCGGGCTTGGGAAGGCTTTTGAGAGACGGCTGGTCCTGTGGGTAACAGGAAGATGGCATGGATTGTTGGTGTTGCCCACCAGCACGTGTTTGGATGTCCCTTTGGATGGTAGGACATCCTTGGTGAGGTGTTTACTGGGCATGGGAAAGCTGAGACATCCCAGGGAGGGCCGTGAGAACTTGAAGAAAGCGTACTGTCAATTGCCTCCTGAGCATCGCTTTTGTAAAACTCGCTGTGGCAAATAGGCAGCTCTTTGTAACTGCTCCTTTTATCTTGTTTTTTTTTTTCCTGCCCCTTCCCCTCTCGGTGCCTCGCAGTATTGTCACTACGTTGCTGGGTTGGTGGGGATAGGACTTTCCCGTCTCTTCTCTGCATCAGAGCTAGAAGATCCTATCGTCGGGCAGGACACGGAGCTGGCCAACTCCATGGGCCTCTTCCTGCAGAAAACCAACATCATCCGTGACTATCTGGAGGACCAGCTGGAGGGAAGGGAGTTCTGGCCCAGAGAGGTGAGGGAAAACGCTGCCTTGGGGCAAGCGTTTGTGCTGTGCCTCTGTGGGAAATGCACTAAGACTGAAGGTACTGTTGTTGCTGCTCTGATACAGTGAGTCGCATCCTCTCGTTAGAAGGGTTCCTGCTGGAATTTCCTTTGAAATCCCCAAAGCCAGGGTTTTTCCCACCGTTTGTTGGTGTCCCTTGACAATCTTTCATACTTCTGGCCAAGACCTGTAATGGATGTAGCCAACGGGCCATGCTTCCCAGGACACCTGCCTTGGGAATGCGTTACAGGGTACATAGCAGAAGGTGCACAGCTAAAATTGTAGTGTCTCTCATGTCCCTTTGATTTAAAGTTAACAGGAGAGACTTGACGGTCTGCTTTAATTTTATTAAGACCCTACAGTAAAGCTGTGCTGCATAAGATCGCTCCTGTGGGTCGTACATCTTCTTGATAATAACAGTTCTTCTAATGACGGCTGGCTGAGAAGTTCCACATCTACCTACAGCCGTCTGGGTACAGATGTGGGGGTGAGGTGATGCCTCCCCGCGCTGCCAAGAACTTGTTGGGCAGCTTTGTCCCCTCTCTGTTACGTTGGTTCTAGGAATGAGGGAGAATAAGAGTGGGTAAGATCTTGAGAGGGTACCTAGCCTGTTCCCAAAGGCAGGATCAGCTCTGCCTGTGCCTGACAGATGCTTGTCTGCTCTTCTTGAGGCCCTCCAAGAATTTTTCTCTCCCTTTTCCACGTGGCTCACCTGTCTCATAGAGCGTTTCTTGATGTCAGCCTGATGTGTGAGGCGTCTTTTCCTTGCCCTGCCTAGAGAAGATGTGGAGATGAGTTGTATCCTTCTTCTTTGCAACCCCTTTGTGTATGCAAAGGCCACTGTCATGTCTCCGCAGCCTGCCTGCCCTTCTTTTCTTTAGCCTAGTAAGCCCCAATCCTTCAAGGCTTTCATGGGTCTCTGGTGGTTCGTGGTGCTCTCCCAGACCTCACGCTGGTACTGATGTCTGTCTTACAGCATGAATGTACCCTCCAACTTGTGAATCCTTATCTTGATGTTTAGGTTTGGAGCAGATACGCAAAGAAGCTCTCGGATCTTGCCAAACCAGAGAACATCGATATGGCTGTCCAGTGTCTGAATGAGCTCATCACCAACGCCCTCCACCATGTCCCTGATGTCCTCACGTACTTATCCCGCCTGAAAAACCAAAGTGTCTTCAACTTCTGCGCTATCCCCCAGGTGAGTTATGTTTTCAAGTGGTTCCTCATTGTCTGCAGCCCGGCTGATGAGAAGTTGGAGGTATGGGGGGATTATATGTCATGTCAGTACAAGCCTGTTTTATTCTCCATCTCTTCCTTCTTTCCTGGTACCTGCCGTTTCTGCTGTCGGTGAGGTTGTGGCTTCCCTCCAGAGTGTTTTGCCATCGATTTCACTAGGGCCAAGGTTACTCCCTTGGCAAGGTCCTTGCAATGCGGTAAGGCCTCTTGGTGTTTCTCCTTAGGTGATGGCTATTGCCACGTTGGCTGCCTGCTATAACAACAAGCAGGTGTTCAGGGGTGTCGTGAAGATCCGGAAGGGACAAGCCGTCACTCTCATGATGGATGCCACAAACATACAAGCTGTCAAAGCCATCATGTACCAGTATGTGGAAGAGGTAGGTTGAGCAGTTTTGCTTTGAGTAATTTCTGGCTGTTCCCATCCTCATTCCTGGTGTGGAATTGGGAAGACTTGTGTATCCGTTCATTCTTTACATCTCTTAGTTCAGTGATGGCAGGGAACAGTGACCCTGATGTGGTTTTGGCCTGGACCAAACTGGGTGCTTGATGTGTTCCCTCAAATGTACCCTTGGTCTGTGCCTGTGTTGAGAGGTAGAGACTGAAGTCCTGCCGTCCTTCTGGTGGAGAACCAGAGGAGTCAGCTGTCACGGTGCAGGGCTTCCCCTGGGCTGAGCAGGCACAGAGGACCTTTCTCACAACACACTTCTGCGTCATCCCCCCCATGGGCTGCTCCAGCGAGCAGTCTTGTTTTCTCTATGTCTGTAGTTGCAGCTGGCAGCATGATGTGGTGGTTGTTTCCTTGCGCTCCATGGCCAACGGTAAATAAGGGCAGCTCTTCACAGGTGGTTAAAGCAGTGGGGCTCCCGACTTCAGGGTACTATGGAGGTTAAAAGCTCACGTGGAGGATCAGCTGGTGGGTGGTTACATGGGGAAAAAAAAACCCAACCCCAAAAAACAAATCCAGCGAGGGCAGCTGAATAAAAAGACATTACTTCTGCACCAGAGAGACCCCAAACCATGGGTTATTAGAGCTCCCTTTGTGGGCTGGCCAACCCCACGGCAAGGGACAGTGACACCTCAGCACCTTAGCCCAGAAGAGGGTTTCTGCTTGTGCATGCCTCCCTAAGACTCATGCAGACAAGTATCTCCAAGACCATCGGGTTTGCAGACCACGAAAAGAGAACACCAAAGACCATGGGGTTATCTGGTGGAGGTGGCCATTTCCTGGCAGTCACACCGGCTGCTGGTCACACTGGGGTGTCCTCACTGGTTTGGGGTTGGCTGCAGCACACTGGCAATGAGTGGGGATTGCTGGGCGCGAGAACCGCTGGTTCCCAGCAACACCACTTGTGGTTGAGGGATTGTGTCTGAGGCCGTGCGGTCCGTCTCCCATCATGGGGTGCCCTGAAGAGGCTGCTTGGCTTAATGCACTTCTCAAGGGAAATGGGCCCTGGCCCCATCCAGGCATCCCTTGCAGCTGGTCCTTGCTCCATGGCAGTCCACCACTGAGGTTGCTCTTGAGGACATGGTGGCCCTAAAGGCTTCCTCTTCCACCCGGTGGTCCCGTTTGTCTCCTCAACCTCGGGTGAGAACCGTAACTCCTCCTTCCTTCCCCCCCTCCCCAGATCTACCAGAAGATCCCAAGCACGGACCCGTCATCCAACAAGACGCAGCAGGTCATCGCCTCCATCCGCGCCATGAGCTTGCCCAGCGGCCCCATGGCATCACGCCACCACTACTCCCCCATCTACCTGTCATGCGCCATGCTCCTGGCCGCCCTGAGCTGGCAGTACCTGAGCACCATCTCCAAAGCCACCGAGGAGTACGTCCAGGCGGGCGAAAACTGATGGGCAGCGGGCAGGCGGGGGGAGAGATGGTTGGCGGATGGGCAGCGGATGGGCAGGAGGCTCCTCGTCCCCTGCCGGTGGGGATGGCCGGGCACCGGGGTGCTGCGGGGCCTGGGACGGTGACGAGGACGGGACGCTGGTGAGCTGCAGCCCCGGGGCGACGGTGTGGTGTTGCCGGACTCCGCTCCTCGCCTCCCTTGCCGTCTGCTTGGATGGTTACAAACGCTAATCGGAGTCTTACTGTTTGGGGTTGAATATTTTTTTTTTTTTTCCCTTCTTTCCTGTTGGATGGTTTACCTGAATTTTTTTTTTTTTTTGGTTAGGATGGTTTTAAATAGAAACTCCAGTTGCCTCTTTTCTTGCTTGAGAGGAGACGCCTTTCCAGCTCAGAGCTGAGCAAAACCTTTTGGGTTTTGCCTCCCTTTCTCAGGCAGCCTGTTCCCCATCGCCTCCGGTGCCTGCTCTGCACTGGAAGGACACTACTTCAGCCAGGAGAGGAACGTGCTTCCTTATCCAGGGAAAAAGCTCTGGCTGCCTTCTGGCCCTCAGCCCAGGCTGGTTGACATCCTGCAGCCTGGAAACAGGCAGAGGCAACCTTCACATTTCTATTGTTGTGCTGAAGGAGGCTGCTAGGCTTGAAACAAGCCCTTTTAATGTTAAATAAAGTTGGAGGTGGGATGCTCTGTCCACTTTAATGTGCCCCCAGCTGAAAGCCATCTATCGCAGCTCCCTGCCCTCTAGCAGATGTGGACCCTGCACTTGCAAAGCTTTGTGTTTTAGCAGCTGGGGGGGTGGTTCAGAGGAGAAGGGAGCTGCTTGCATGGCCCTGAGCTAATAACCCTGTGCCCGACTCTGCTGTGGGGTCTGGGCTCTGCACCACTTCTTCAGCCCGAGGGGATGGGTGGCTGTGGCAGAGCAGCACCATCACGGCAGCGCCAGGTGCCTCAGCAAGGCAGTAGAGTGAGGGTTTGTACCACGCCGTCCCTTGTGGGATGCTTTTTTGGGGGCCTTGGTGCATCGGCCACCCTGAAAGGCAGCGGTGATCCCTGCCGCAGGCTGGGAAGGCTTGAGCCACTGAGGAGATGGCCAGGGCAGGTTTCCCTGGCCCACTTGGCTCTAGCTTAGGATGCTGCTTTGGGTTAGACTGATGTGCAAACTGGAAGAGGCTTCTACTGCTGTTTTGAAATACATCAGGCTGGACATACAGGTGGGCCATCTTCCTCCTGGGAAGAGCTTGGGTGAGAAGAAACAATGCTTCAAAGGCAAGTCCTGTTTTCCTGGGGTGGATTTTTGTTTTCATGGTCCCTATCACCCCCGAATGCTGCTTTGCCTTTGTGAAGGGGAGGGCAGCCTGCATCCTGGTGCAGGACAGAGCTAAGTCTACCAGGTATGGTTCGGTGGCCTTTGCAAGGCCAAGCCCATGTGGCCACTGTTACTCAGAGGGAGGACCCCTACTCCACAAGTACCAATGTAGATAGTTTTAAGCTGTTGTTCAAAAAAATCTTGTGGTAGCTCTCTTTGTGCAGCTTCCTGTCTTGTTGAAATTAAAGTTTTCTTTGGGAAAAAAAAAAAGATAATTTTCTTTAGCTGTCATTTCTTTTACGTTGGTAATTCCCCACCATGCCACAAGTTACAAGCCCTCAGCTCAGATGAAATGCCGATGCTTCCTTGCTGTCACTCACGGGCATCACAGTTAAAGGGGTGTGTGCCAGACCCGAAGGAAGATTTTTAACCAGGGTGAGAGACAGCTAAAGGTCAGTAAATAAACTTTTAATGGACCTTGCACTGCAGGCAGCAGGAGTGGTGGCACAGCCCTGGGCTGCGGGCATGCTCTCCCCACGCACCCTCCGTGCCAGTGTGCAGAGATGCTGGGGGCAGTCCTGGCTGCACTCTGGTCCGTGTTGAAGCACCTTCCCCATCACCACGAGCAGGCAATGCCCAGGGGCTGCTCAGGAGTCGGCACAAGTCACACTGTCACCAGTATGGCCAGAGGCCAGGGCTGGGACTGACCGTGCTTGCGTGAAGACAGAAGGGTCTCACCTGGCTTCCACAATGCACGGAACAACAGGAGAATAGCTTGAGGTGGTTTGAAGTCAAGCAGAAGCAACCAAAGGCCAGGAGACAAGACACCGGAGAAATCATTTATTGGCACAGTTGTTTCAATCATATACACCACAGCTCTGTCTCACTGGTGTCTGAGTAAGCAGAGGTAAGGGGCTATTTTACAGTGCAAGGGAGAGCCTGCTTCACGCATTTCAGGCCTGTAGCCTCAGCTCAGCAATAAACTTTGTGCTTTAAAATTAAAAAAAAAAAAAAAAAGCTCTTTCGCTATATTAGTGTTGGCAAATCACATGATTCCTCCTACACAGCTATTATACCTCTCCCCAGTAACAAAAATAAGGTTTTTTCTTCTTCCTTAATGCCTGCAGCTCAAAAAAAAAAAGCTTCAATTGTGTGCAAGTTAGTTAGCGAGATACCTCCAAACGTCTCCATGAGGTCCCTGCAGCAGACCTGGGGAACATCCCTCACCTCTGCTCAGCGTTCAGCGCCCGCAGTCCCAAAGCACCACACCAATTTCGGATGCGGCACCCTTGCCAAGGCATGACCCGCTGCATGCACCGAGCTGCCCAGCCACGGATGCAAAGTGGTTTGCTCTTTCCAGTGTGCTCCTAGATGCTTGCAGGACATTTGATCAAAGGCTCATGGAGCTCCAGCCAGGCCCTTCCCTAGGATCAATAACCCCAGCCTACAGCAGGGAAAAAAAAAAAAGCAAATAAACAGCTGAGGAACAAGTGGTTTAAAAAGCAGCCGAATGGATGGAGCAGAGCAAGCGATGCGCAAAGGACTTGCTGCAGGCAGGAAGGGGCCTTAACGCAGCTCCGGCCAGAGCCAGCCCCACATCAAGTTTGTCAGTATTTCGTCATTAATAAGTCTAAGTTTAGCCAATTCAAGGCACACGCTAACACACCCTGCTTGTTTTGGGTGCTAACAGTCAGACCAACCCAGGCAGGGGTGCACAAATCACCCCTAGCCATGGCTTCCCAGCAGGTTCCATCTCCGCTGCCCCACCAAGTCCCTAGTCCCAGCACAAAGCTACTGCGTCCTACCCACCCAGTAACAGACTGGGCTGGAAGGGGTCCAGGCTAACCAAATACCATGGCTCAAGAGGCCAACGAGCCCTCCAGCAGTCCTTTGAGCAGGGAATGCCCCATAGCTGTGACCCACCAGGAGCAGAGGGCTTGCAGAGAGCAGTTCCACCTCCAGCTCCATCATACAATTAAAAAAAAAAAAAAAAAAAAAAAAAAGATAAAAAGCTTTAATAAAGTAACCTCAACTATAGTCTCTTAGAAGGGGGGGTTCTGCACCCAACCCGCTATCAGTTAAAAGCATGGGGGACTCAGGATTATTTGTGGTTTGATCAAGAGGGTTACACCCTCTTCCAGTACTGCTCCGTGCTGGGGATGCCGGCCACGATCTCGGACTCGATGCCGCAGTGGTCCTCTCCTCGGAGGATTTTGAAGAAGCCTGGAAGCACACCAAGAGCAAAAGTCAACCTCCCCATCGTGCCAAGGAGAACAGGGAAAGGGTTCCCTCCGGCAGCATCTAGGGGTACCTCACCGTTGTCCCCCCAGTCGGTGTTCCAGGAGTTAGCGGCCAGCCAGTACGGAGTGCCGTTGTCCACCCCCCAGCCCAGGATCCGGATCGCGTGCCCTCCAACCTGCTCGCCGGACACGTGCTGGTAGACCCCTGCAAGGCAACACGCCAACACGTCAACGGGCGCCGCGTCTCCCCCCCGCTTCAGACGGCTGCCAGCTTGCGAGACGTTCGATATCAAAGCCCAGAGACCAGCTGAGAAGGTTTTTTTGGTTAAATGCAAATCTGGAGCTTAGCGTAGAGTCTGGAGGAAAGACTGATGCTAAGTGTCAGCTCAGCACGCAGGACACCCAGAGACATTCAGCAAGGGGCCCAAAGGCAGCACATCCCAAGCAGTTCAGAACACACCAGGAGAGCCATCTGCCAGGATTTTACCTAAAATCCTAGCTGTTGTTCTCAGCTGCAATTCTGGGGGCTCCCCACTGGGGCTTCCTCCCTGAGCGAGTCCCTGGCACCTATTCCCCTTGCTGTAAACCAGTGGATACAGGAGATGCTATCTGCCCATGTTCTTGCAACACCAGATACTCAAGTGTGAACTTGAGATCTCCTTTCAGACTTGAGTAGAGGGACAAGGGCCACAAAAGATAGAACCTATGGATGAAGTAGGGAACAGGGCTCCCTACAGCCTTGGTGTTGATGCTCACCAGACTTGTACATCAGGAAGTCCTCATAGACAATAAAGGCTCCTTCCACCGGGCCGTTCTTGTAGATCTCAGCCATGATTTCCTTCTCACTGTGAGGGACACCATAGGATGTGATGCCTAGGGAGAAAAAAAGTCCCACCATTAGTATGGCATTGTCAGGCCACACAGGTCTTGGGACAGCTGGACAGTGACTGCTTGGCGTGCCGGTGCAAGAAGCCTTCTCCACTTAAAGGTTAAATTCAAACCCAGCTGCTCCAGAGGCACTGACACAGCCAGGCAGGGAAAGTAGGCTCCAACCATCCCTCTTCCAGAGGGAATGATTTAACCTGAGTCCTGTTCTGTACCCAAAGACCTATTCCAGGCAATTTCAGTGAGAAGGGAACTTTTCCAAAACAAACCAAATTACTCGAGGCTAAGACAAATCTCCAAGAAACAGCCAGACTCTCCTACAGGTATAGTGCTGGCTACCATCAAGGAGTAGGAAGGAGGTGGCTTTGACACCAGACTCCCCCAGGGCTCACCACCATGCTCTTCAACCCAGGCATGTGCACCACGAGGACCCAGATCAGTTCCCCCAATCTCAGTTGAGTCTCAGCAAATACAAACTGTGCATCTGCCAGGCTTGCTCCAGGACCACCCAAACTGAGGGCGCAGAAAACAGCCTCCATAAAACAGCTTAGAAAGAGGTCCAACCCCACCGAGCTACCGCTAGGTACAGCTCTGGAGCTGCGGTGCATCCAGCAGCGGCCAAGGCCACCTCCCTTACCGTAGTGCTTGTCCTCCTTGTACGAGGGCGAGTAACCGGGTTCGCAGTGCCGGCTGCACCTGGGGGTTTCCCCCCCTTCCCCGGTGCACGGCGGCCGGGAGCCGTTGACGTGGTGCTCGCAGGGTGGGATGGAGTAGGGACGGCAGCCTGTTGAGGACAGAGGCGGCATGAACTGGCTGTCCCCAAGCACCCCTGTCCCCAACGGCCATGCTGGAGAAGGCACCAGATGCCCCGAGAAAGGGTATGACCTTTCTGACCTAGAAACCCCACAGATCAGTGGGGTGCAAGCAAGAGTAGGTCTGCCGCTGCCAGATGAGCAATCCCTGCATCAGCAATGGGTTTCCCCTCTGGACCTGCTTCCCACCTTGTCAAGAGCGAGGTGGTGATGGAAAAGATGGAAACACAAACCAACTCACAGCCATGCTAGGAGGAGGCAGAGGTTTCCAGTCTAGAAGTTACTTTTTGAGAGGAAACACGTCAGGAAGACTCCTGCCCTCATCCAAAGTGTACTGAGCTGGTCCAAAACCAGCAACAACAACAAATTCACAGCCTGATTCATTCCTGCTACGGAAGCAGGAGCCTTGTGGGGTTAAGTCCGGCTACCGTGCTCCCTTCCTGGATGGGTCTCCTGCCACTAGGTGCTGCTCGGGGACCCTTGTCCCAAAGGGGTGCCCAGAAGGAGCCATGAGGACAGGAGCAGCCAGCTGGGACAGCAGAGGTGTTTGAGCCCAGACCTGAAGGAGGGAGCAGCCACAAGGATGCAGACCAGAAGAGAAGCACCCTCAAGGACATGAACCTCTAACCGAGCAGAGATGCTCCTCTTTGCTTTCACAAGGGTATCTGCCAGGACTTACCCACATGGGAATCGTAGAGACCCCCAGACACGAGGCCCCTCTCTGTCCAGTACCTCCACGCGCCAGAGGGGTAACCACCATTGCACCTGCAGAAAGAGGCAGCAGTTCCAGCTCCAGCCTGCTCAGAGCCATCCCCTTTTGGGGGAGGCAGGGCAAATGGAGCCAGCTTGGGATGGCTGAAGGGAAGCTTTCAGCACGCTGAACCTTTTTAAGTCTGTCCCTGCCTTCCCCAGGATTTCTAGGCCTCGAGACACCAAAGTCTCAGGGCAAGAAGGAGCTAAGACCACCCATGCCTCCAAATCCCAAAGCAGCGGTGCCTCCTTACCCAGGTCCCTGGTCAGCCTCTGCCGCCAGGAACAGCAGAAGCCACACAACTTGGAGACCCAACTCCCCGCTCTGCTCTCAACAACGGCAAAAGCCACAGGCAAAAAGGCTTGGGCCTGAAAACCAAGGCTCTGGGGCTATTAAAAGATCCTTCCTTTGGCTTAGGCAGCTGCCAACTCTGTATGGGAAAGCACACTTATGTGCGTGCCCTCCCTCCACCAGCCATCATCATCCACTACTGCTGGGGGCAGGACGTGGCCCAGAGGGACTTTCAGTCCATGCAGTCACCTTTATGTTCCCACCTAACTCCAGCACCTACAGCACAAACCACTGGTGGGGCTTCCTGCTCATTAGGAAGGCTAGGAAGACAGGGCTGAAACGATCAGCATCATCGGATTGTGTCCCTGCTCCTCCCACCCACCTTTTAAGTGCACAAGAACCAAGAGCAGCTCACCCCATGCCGCACTCGAAGCCGCAGCACGACAGCAAGTCCTCCGCCGAGACCTCCACGCTCACCTTGGCGTTCGTGTGAACGCAGATTCTGTCTGAAATCGCTTCTACGGCACCAAAAGCCTGCGGGCAGCCCCAAAAACCCAAGGGAAGACCGTTAGAGCTGGCCATGGGAGAGAAACCAGACAACCTTGTGGCAATGAGTGCAGCAAGCATGAGCCTGGCTGGGAGAAGCCCACCGAGAAGCTCAGACGCTGCAGGATCCCGCGTGTCCCCCCATTTATGCAGTTCAGTAGCAAACTCAACAGCATGGTTTTTTTGTCCAGCAAACTCTGTATCGACATGACCTTAAACCACCCATGCTCTTACCCAGCAAGAGCCACAAGAGCCCTGGTCTCTTATCTCATTGATGGTAGGACAGTTAGGCCACTGCGTCCGCGAGTCAAAGTTATCAGGCAGCTCCATATCTGCAGCAAAATCTACCCTGCAAGTGAGAAGAGTGAAGTCCTGTTACAGGAACACCAGTGTAACAGGACTGGGTGCACAGGACTCTCCAGCCTCCTCTGAAGGTGACCTGGAGGACTCTTGTTGTTTGCTTACTGAAGGAGAATAAATACTTCTGAAGTCCTCAGACCGGGTCAGCAGCTCCTCCAGTGTTTTGAGTTTCAAGGAGTACAAATTACACGATTGGTCAAGTATCTGGCCGGACAGAGGATGGATGTTCCCCCCACGCATGCTTCTCTGCTTAATTCCATGCAAGATGTCCACCAAGCCGCACCCAGGGGAACCCCACTCGCAGTCTGCCAGGAGAGACCCTCACCCACTCCAGACACACCAGGAGCATCCACACAAGCTTTTACAGGGCCCTCGTCTTCTCCCGGCACTCACCTCTCAGGGAGCTTGGGCCCACCCAAGAAGGTGCCGCAGAGCTTCTTCACATAGCTCATGTCAGTGTTGTGGAAGTTGTGCCCTGCCTGGGAAGAGACACAGAGAAATGGGAGATGACTCTTCACAGCCACCAAGTGCATTGCTGAGACCAGCCTCATGCTCCAGATCTCCCTCAAACCCAACCAGTGTCTGACACTTGCTATAAAACCCAGGGGCCGAGAGCCAAACTACCTATAGACGCAGAACACAGCCCCTTCCAGGATCAGTGCATCATGACCAGTAAGCTAAGGTCCAACTCTAGGCTTTGGCCACAGCAGCCTGGCCGAGGAGGGTTTGGCCAGGTCACCAATACAGCTTGACACTTGCTGCTTGTTTCCAGCCTCCCACAGAGCTTCCTCCTCTTAGCATTGCTCCTACTCTACAAATTCATCAGTGCTCTGCTCCAAAGAGGAGAAGCTCCACAGTTACTGTCACCTCAGGAATTCCTGACAGCATCAACTCACTGGAGAAGTCAACTGGGACCAAGGCTGGTTTGATGCAACCACCACGGTGAGACTCCCAAAGCTCAGCTATTGAGTCCCACAAAGAGATTGTTGAGCAATGCATCAAAAAAAAAAATCCCAAAACAAAACAAAACCCAACCCGGTACTCACCTTCCAGGTGGTGTTGAGCTTGTTTATGTGGTTGACCAAGTCACTGGAGAGAGGAGGGTAGTAAGGAATGCTGCGAGCATTGGCGAAGGCCACCAGGACACACAGGATGGACACGGACAGCCACATCTTGGCGACAGAACGGGACACACTACCTGCAGCCAGATTTGGGTATCATTGGAAACCTTCCCAAGGCGGACTCCGACCACGAGCAAGGACTTGGCAGAAGGACCGTCGCAGCAACACATGGGAGGATAAAACACGTGGCTGCACGAAGTCCCTCCCAATCCCGATTTACCCCAAAGGTCAGGAGAGACGCAGGAGCAGACTAATAACCCCTCTCCCGCAGCTCAGAAGAAATCAGACAAGGCAACCCTGTTTGTTGACCACTGCAGGATTAGTAGCAGCAGGAAAATATCTTTTGAAGCAGATCCAAGGGATTTGGAGGGTATTAAAAGCTGTGTTTACTTCCACAAAAATGGAAAATAAGGACTAGGAGAAGGAATAAGTGACGCCCCACCTCCACGGCAAGCTGCAGGGAGGGCTGCAGCCCCGGGGACTTGCTAGCCCCTGCCCTAGTGCAGTGCTCTTCCCTTTGAAGATATCACTCCAAATCACATTTTTGGCCTTTACGGCCTCATTTTGGCCAGCCCATTGCCCTGGGGACCCTGATCGTGGTCACAGCCCTGGGGTAGTGACCCCCTGCCCATGCAGGGGGGGGTCCGCATGCACCGGAGCTGCCTGTGGCTGCTGCCTGTGCTCCCCTCCCACCGGGGCTTTTCACGAGGGAGGCTGTGAAGCCGCATCCCTTGGCGCAGGGCACCAGGAAAGTCCCAGTTTGGGGAACAGAGACGCAGGGAAAGTCCAGGAGCACGGCAAGAGTGGCCCACAGCCTCCCGTGCAGGAGCACAAGCATCACCCAGCCCAAAGATGCTCCAGGGCTCAGTGGTTTCTCTGCTCTCCTGCCTTTTTATTCACATTAAATTGCCCAACTCCAGTTTAACCCCCAATGCCAGCAGCCACCGCTTGCTCCGCGTCCTCACGCCTGACTCAGACACACAGCCAGGCCACGAACTGCTCGACCTCTGCAAACACACCAGGGCACCCTCCTCCTCCAAAACCTCCCAGCTCCCCTTCCACCAACCCCACATCCACCCCGACGAGCACCAAACCTGGTGAGCAACCCAAGACCTCAGATACTCCACAGCAGCCTGAACAGCAGAGATATTTAGGCTTTAATTCCTACTCATCTCAGCGAGCTGAACATGTAATCACCTTTGCAAGCCTGGGCTTAAACCCTTCTGGGCAAATACGCCCGAGCAGCCGGACACGCAGCTCTTGCCAGCAGCTCTCCAGCCCGGCGGCAAGCAGAGCTTGCTGAGCAGGGGCAGGGGATGGGGAGACGCACACGCATTTCCATGCAGGCTGCCTCCACCCACTCGCAGCCAAGTTTAGCCTTTCCAGGGAAGAAAAACCAGCAGGAGTGTCCTACTTTCTGCCAGCGACAAACCCAGGCAGCTGCAGCTAACTGTAGAAAGGGGCTTTTTTTTTTTTCTTTCCCCCTCCTCCTTCCACCACTTATTTATTTTTCTTCCCACTCTCCATGCTTTCAGCAGGATGCTCAGCCCAAAAAGCTAGTTGAGTTTCAGCAGCACATGGGTCCTCCTACCCCTAAATCTCACCTCTCTGAAGGGGTTTCATGCATCTTTGCTTGCTTAGAGGTTTCTCCCAGACAAGGGACTCGCTGGCACTGACGGTGTCCCCGCCGTGCTCCCCTGCTTACACAGCAGGAAGGAGGTTATGCCCAGAGAAACAAATATACATTTCTAAGGCTAGTGTGGTTTTTGCCTTGTGCCCCTTCAACATGGCCATAGGAAGCCTATAGGTGACTGGCCTGAGCTGAAGCACCTTTTCTAATGAAAAATCTTTAAAAAAAAGAACAACAAAAAACCAAACCAAACCCAAAAACCTCTGTACTTCCTGCAGTCAACTTTGTATTTTCTGCAGCACAGCAGCGAGGCATTTTTGAGGCTGGAAGCCACCCGATACACTTTTGTTTTCAGCAGGATGCTTGTAAATTTGCTGGCACGCTGAAGCCCGCCCTGCAAAGCCTCCTGCATCGATACGCCTGCTTGCACCGAGCTCTTGATGGATGGACATGGGAGGCCTCACATCCTCAGGTTACCAGACCACACCGGCTGCAGACTGCGAGCTCCAGGCAACCCGAGACCAAACTGAAAAAAGATAGCAGGCAGTTTCCCCTCCGACAGGCATTCGTCTTTTAAGCTCTGCTGCATTGCATCCGCCCCGCGACATGGCCGACGGCCAGCAAACCCAGCAGAAGCAGCAAGACTTTGCCCAGCGCAACCCAAATAACTGGGAGCCAGTCGGTTGTTTCAGCAAACAAGCCTCTTGCCAAGTCTCCTATGGGCATGAAATCTTGGGGGGGGGGGGGGAGCTGATACTCTCAGCTGGATGGCACAGAGTATCCCAAGACGTGGGTGGAGAAAGAAGGGGAAATCCTTGATCTCGTGCAATTTCTTCCTCCCTGCCCTCCCACGGCTTTAGCAAGCGCCCTGTGTACAGCAAACCTATATATAGAGAGCACAGGCACGGGACTCGCAGGACGAATTTCCACCGACGGCAAGTCACGTGCCGCCGGAGGCACGCCGACCCCAGCGGCAACGCAGCAAGTACGAAAAGGCTGCTGGTTTCCACCATCACCCCCCCTTTCCCCACACACAGGGTGCAGCAAGACGCTTCCCCTGGCAGCGTTATCGCCTGCGTGCTTCCCCCACCACCGCTATCTCCTCCACACACGCCTCCCTCCCCCTAAAGCCCCACGGCTGTTCTGACCACCACCAAAAGAGCAGCACCAAAACGAAACTTGCCTAACAGCTGCTGCACCCGACAGATATCTGCTCTTTTTCCGCACGGCGAAGCAGGCCAGAGGAGTTTCTCCAGCAACCCCAGGAGATTCCCTTCCCTCTGCACCTCCCAGGTCTCTGGAGGTGCCTCGCAGCTTCAGGATAACCCTGGCAAAGGCTGTCTTCACAGGTCACATCCCGCCACAGCTTATTAGCTTGAAAATAGAAGCAAAGCTTGGCTCTTGGACTTCTTAAGACACGGCAGCTTCACCCTAGCAAACTCTCCAGACGGCAGGAGGATGTTTGGGGCTTGCAGAGAGCCCCCCAAGCTGCTCTACCTCCTCTTGGGCTGCGGACCTGGCAGCTGAGAACAAGTCCCCTGCCCCCTGCTTAGGGATCCAAAGTATCTGGTAATGCAATTTCTTGAAGGCTGAGCAAGAAATAACTCCCGAAAGCTGCTACTCACCAGCACACCTGACCCTGGGCAGAACTCTCACAATTCAGCCCGCGGGTTGCTTAAAAAGAGGAAATTTGGGCCACCTAAGTGCAACCCTTGAGCCCCCCCCCCCCCCCAGCCAGCGAGGAGGAAGCACTGAGGCTGAAGGCCCTCCAACACGAGCTGCTCAGAGCAGCTGCAGCATGCGAGGGAAGCGAGATGGCTGCGGCTGGTGCTGCACCACCCACCCGCAGTCCCGCTACGCTGCCAGCTGCTGCCTGCAACGGCGCAGGCAGGGAGGAGGGAAGGAGGTGACATCACCCAGGTGCCTTCTCCATCCCTCCTGATCAGGAGATCTTGGAGCCAGAGGCAGTTCCCTGCCTGCTTTCTCAGGGACAGAGCTCCAACTATTTGGACCGCATTATGCCAGCCATCAGCAGGGTCCCACGGCCTCCTCCAGCACCCAAGGGAGATGCGCGGCGCCCGCGACAGCAAATCCCTCTGCAGTTCACCGCTGCAGAGTCCCACCACGGAGGTCTTCTCCACGTCGCCCAGAAACCAAAGCCCACAAGTCCTATTTAACTGGGCATTTCTCTGCCCGGTCAAAAAAAGAAAAACACCCAAACCAGGCTATTCAAAGCTCACATGACTCAGTTTAGGCTGGTCAGGCCATGAGATAAGTCACAGCCCTGAAGCACCTCTCCGTTCCTCTGCTGTCTGGGCCAAACCCCTCCAGGCACAGACGGAGGCATCCACACACCCACACACCCTTTTCGGAGAGTTTGAGGAAGATAAAAGCTGTCCCACCCTCACAGCTACAACACCCCCACCCCTCCAGGGTGAGAGGTACTCAGCAAAGCCCAAGTCATGTGTCCTCCTCCAGCAAGCAGCCCTTTACCCGAGCTTTGTCCTTTGTTCTAGCTGCCAGTATTTGTGCCTGACTCTGAGCCACAATAAAGCAAGCCTATAAACAAAGCAATCCAGCTTAGCTTGCTACGCCGCCAGGTTAGCTTGGTGGCCCCATAGGCACGCACCAAACTCATGGCCTGGTGACTTCATTACAGCTATTATCAAAGCTTGATTTTTTTTGTCTTTTCAAAAAAAAAAGGGGGGGGGGGGGGCACGAGGCACTCTTCCCCACACCCATTCCTTTCCAGGAAAGCCAAATCATTAGTGCAGATTAGAAATCTGACAAAATAAATACATCTTGAGACAAGTTGCAGCGCTTGCCTCTACAGCTTACATTCACAGAAAGTGCAAGACTCCTCCCAAATGGAGCTGCACTGATTTTTTTTTTTTTCTCTTCTTCTTGCAGACCAATCCATAAACCAGAGTCTTGCACAAGACCTCAGCTGCTGTAGCAGACACCCTGCGCTACTGAAATGCCTTGCCCTCATCCGCACCCTCAACCTTGCAACCTGGAGCTAAATACAAGAAGGAAACGATCTTTGCTGTATCACGCCCGCAGCGCAACCCTGAGAGTGCGATATATGGACGACAGATATAGATGCGAGGGAGCTTTTCTCCAGCGCCGTCTCCAAGCCATGGTCCTGGTGCCAGACCCAAGCTCGGCCGTGCATCACGGGATGTTCCCAGAAGCACTTCACCGGGTGCCAAACCGACCTCCTTAGAGTCAGCTGACGAGCAGGGCTGGGTTTTTTTTTTTTTTTCCATCTTCATTGCAAAAACAAGGTTTCATCTCTCCTCCCCTCCACTTACAGGAAGATTTGCTGGTTTTGAGACGCACTGAGGGTTAATGGCATTTTCCCGGCAACAAACCTCACCTCAGAGCCGCAGAGCATCCCTCCTGGACCCGCCACCGCCAAAAATAACCCCCAATTGCAGCTGGAAAACGTGGGAGACGCTGCTGCTGCTGCTGCCCCAAGGGGGTGTTTCGCAGCACCAGGGCTGGGGTCCCCCCCCCCTGCGGGCACAGGGCTTCCTGCCCGGCCCCGCTGCTCCCCACGGAGCCGCCCCACGGCGCCAGTGGAAGGAGATGCCTCATCCCCACCCCACGCGTGTCCCCCTGCCCCAAGGCGGGCCGTCCAGCGCAGCATCCCTTCCCCTTACCTGCCCTCGCTCCAGCGCCCGCACCCGCGCCCCGCTCCGCTCCTTATGCCCGGCTCGGCCCGGCCCGGCCCGGCCCCCCGCCGGGACTCACCGCCCCGCACGGCCCCGCACGGCCCCGGCCGGCCCCGCGCTCCCTCGGCGGCCGCGGAAGGGGCAGCTCCCGGCGGCTGAGTCATCCCGGCCCCGGCCCGCCCCCGGCGTGACTGCATCCTGCCTGCTCCCCGCCTCCATCCCGCCTGCCGCCCTCCTCCTGCAGCCTGCCGGCTTCCATCCCTCCTCAATCCCACCCGCGTTCCACCGCCATCCCTCCTCAGTCCCACCCGCGTTCCACCGCCATCCCTCCTCAGTCCCACCCGCGTTCCACCTCCATCCCTCCTCAATCCCACCCGCGTTCCACCGCCATCCCTCCTCAATCCCACCCGCGTTCCACCGCCATCCCTCCTCAATCCCACCCGCGTTCCACCTCCATCCCTCCTCAGTCCCACCCGCGTTCCACCGCCATCCCTCCTCAATCCCACCCGCGTTCCACCGCCATCCCTCCTCAGTCCCACCCGCAGCCTGCCGGCTTCCTTCCTCCAGCCTGTCCCCATCCCTCCTGCTTCCCTCCTCCAGCCTGCCCGCAGCCTGCCTCCATCCCACCTAACTTGCCTCCTCCAACCTGCTTGCATCCCACCACCATCCTGTCTCCGTCCCACCTCCTCCTGCCTGCTTCCCACCTCCAACCAGCCTCCATCCCGCCTGCCACCCTCCTCCTGCAGCCTGCCTGCTTCCATCCCTCCTCAATCCCACCCGCGTTCCACCTCCATCCCTCCTCAATCCCACCCGCAGCCTGCCGGCTTCCTTCCTCCAGCCTGTCTCCATCCCTCCTGCTTCCCTCCTCCAGCCTGCCCGCAGCCTGCCTCCATCCCACCTAACTTGCCTCCTCCAACCTGCTTGCATCCCACCGCCATCCTGTCTCCATCCCACCTCCATCCTGCCTGCTTCCCACCTCCAACCAGCCTCCATCCCGCCTGCTTCTCTCCTGCATCCTATCTCCATCCCCTGCCCATCCCAGTTCCAGCCTGCCAGTGTCCTTTGAAGTTTTCATCTGGAAGTCCAGCAAGTTTTTACTGTGTTATTGTGTTGTTACTGTGTTAAGTGACTTTTTTTTTCCCTCATTTTGGCTGATTTTCAGAAGGGCACATGAAAGGTCATCTTAAGAGCCAGTTTCAGGCCCTGTTCTAAACCACAATGATGCTAAAGCTTCTCTTTACTAGGAAAGACTATCCTTTTTTTTCCTTTCTCACCCCGCTCTGGGAGAAGGCGGGGATAAAATATATTCCCCGCCATCCTCAGAAATGGACACACCGTTTGGCCTGGAATAGAAAATAATAACTCTAATCAGTGACCAAAAGCCTACTGACATCCAGCAGCCAGCGGGGAAAATGAAAGCTTGGCAAAGGGAATCACCTGGGACTTATTTCAGGCATTGAAAAGGGGAACCCTGAGGCCTCCTTAGCAGGAATGGAGAACAGCAGGGATGGTCCATGGTGCTGCCCAGATGGAGCAGAAGGGCTGGCCTGCAAAGGCCAGAGGGATGCAATGCTACTGACCGGCTTCTCTAGACTTTCAGGAAGCTTTAGGTGCCTTATAGGAGCTCAGGCTTTATGGCAGGACGCAAGCGGATGCCAAACAGGATGGAATAAAAGCAGATGATTGATCCTGATTTCTTCCCAGCTTCGTCTGTGGTGCCTGGGCAAGGCTGCTCCAAGATCTCCAGCCACCTGAGAGCATTTCTGCAAGGCAGCAAATGCATCCCTTGGCAGTTGGTAAGATCCCTCTCTCTGTTGGGTTTTTACAAGCATTGTGCTTTGTATACATATTTTTCCATAAGGTTTAGGATTTGCATTCTACTTTTTGGAAGTTTTGTTATATATTTGCTCTAGAAAATCAGTGATTATACCCCCCCCCCCCCCCCCGCTGCTATTTAAATCCAATCATTTTTTGGTCACATTCACATTTTAAAGATTGATTTTTGGGTTAGGAGGCTTCCTAGTGAAGTGATGAAAAAAATCAGAAAAATAATATTTAATACACTTGATTGTATACCCCAGTATTTATGCAGTAAAATTGGAGGTGGTTTTGTTGTGTTTAAATGTATTTATGCTTTGATACACTGTGTGTAAAGGCCCTTGGACCATTGTCTGCTTTTACATATAATTTTTAACCAGCAAAGAGTAAAGCCCTTCACTATGTTTTTATTTGTGCTTTGGCAATTAAAATAATAATAAAAAAGTAAATAAATCACTTGTAACCTGTCTAACCTCCCTCTGACTCGCACAGGATTTCTTCGCTCTGCTCATTACTGTTTGGTTTTGCAATCAGGTGTCGTCGACATAAAACACGGGCAAAAGAACCCGATTTTTGCCCTGCCCTTTGTACGACCCGGCTCAGAAATCCTCGGCGCCGCCAGCCACGCAGGCACGGTGTGCGATGCCGGGGAGCTGGAGTCAGGACATCACTAATGCTCATTTTTCCCAGCAATTGCTGCATGTACCTCTTTATTCCCAATACCTCCTTATTTCCAAATAGGTTTTTGCCTAGAAGTTGCATATTAGCAATTTTAAACCTGTGCGGTCCTATAAAACACCTTTTACTTTGTTATGGGGCATCATGGAGCCCATCCTTTGGGCTATGCCGATGTCCTCCGCTGTTTGTCCAGGGGGGAGCAGCCGCCTGTTTTTCTGCAAATGCTTTGCGGCTTTTTCAAGAACTGAAAGTATGAACTAAAACTTTGCACAGACTGCTGGCCTTTCTACCCTCTTTGGGGAAGTGTTGAAGTTGCCATCCTGTTTTCAGTCAGTTTGGGCTGAAAACATACCAATTTTTGAGATAGGTTGGTTTTATATATGAAGCTGAATGCTCTGGGAAAGTTTCCCCGTTAGAGATGCTCTCCAGGGAGCCTGTAAATCCTTTGTGTGCCCAAATCAGGCGTGAAACAACCCCCTTTTTCTCTTTTGTGGGATTTTTTTAGTGTCTTGGAGAAATAAATGGCGTTTGCTCAGGCCATGGCAAGCTTCAGCCTTTGGAGCAAAATCTACCACTACAGGAATGAGATAAGGAAAACAGCCCGGAGGTCTTGGGCAACCTTCTGTTATGATTGACTCATGGTGTCTCTGCTTCAACATTAAGCAGCAAATAGCTCCTAACGAAGCCGCTGCAGGACCAACACCTCTACGTTTAAGAAAAAAAGCTTCTATGCATATTCATCTCCCACCAGAAAAAAAAAAAAAGAAGCCCTAAATAATGCAGGTATGGTTTTTTTCATCTCCAGGGTTTAAAATCATTATCGCTTACGACAAGGGTATGAAATGCAGATATATTTAATAAGCAAATGGCTTGGCTTGGCTTTGGATAGGAGTGAAGCGTGCTCCTCCCTGAACCCAAAGCCTGCGCTGCGCAGTTGGGCTGCCAGACCTCCTTCTGCGTGTATCCACCCAGATTTTTCCGAATTCACCTTTATCAGCCACCTTTAAACACTAAAATTTTACTACCAAAACAACACTACAGAATTTGCTTTTTAAGGTCTTTAATATTCTTGCCCTCTCCTCATTCCTTCACATTTTTATCCTTGACTTTGTGTCCTTCTTCAAGCATCACCATTCATCCTCAAAAGTCAACACTGCCCTTCTCCATGCCCGTTTTCCCCTTCCCAGCTGTCTTCTTGTTGGGTGTTGAATCACCTCATCTACAAAATATTGCAGGTTACCCAACATGAGGCATTTGGGAAATAAATTAAATAAATGGAATTAATGAACTAGAAATGCATTTTTGGCCCAGAGACATTACTTCAAGGGTGCGTATCAGCATTTATTGCTTTAAATTGAGAATTAGCCAGCCTAGATTGGTCACCCGTGTCATTTTAGACAATATATCTGGGTTTTTCATCAGTAAAACGGAAAAGCAGCATCTCAGCGATTTGAAAGGGTACATCAGATGTACATCTTGTACCCAAATTTGCAAACTAATTCATTTGAATGTGAGTTGTATCTGTGTCCCTAACAGCGATCTATCGCTTCTGTAGATTTTGCACCTGACTTGCAAACCCTCGCAGCGGCAGAACCTCTCCCGCGACTCATCGGTTGGGTTTTGATGGGGATAATAACGGTTCTTAGGGTTGGATCAGCTGCCAAAGTAAATAACTCAGCCAGGGCAACTGGTAAGCAGGATTTTATAAAGCTATAACCTTGCCTGATAAATCCTTGCTGGAAGGGTTAGGCACCGATGTAATTCTCACCTCTCCATGGGAGCTGGGACATCCTGAGTTCAAAGCCTCACGCTCGAAGCTTTCAACAGCTGCCAGAGCTACTGCTGGAGCACATGGCTTTAAAAAACTCACTGAAACATGCCTTGGACTGGCTGTTGGCTAACGCTGCTGGATTTAGGCTTGTCCAGTGGCAGCTGGGGGTTTGTTGACCAGATTTTTCTGCCCAGGCAGAAAATGAGCTTTGCTGCTCGCATTGAGCAAGAGGCTGGCCAGGCTGCCCCGGCTGCTGGATGGGCGAGGGGGCTGCGTGCTCCTGTTGTGGGTGGGAGATAAGCAAAGTGCCTCAATGCCACGGGGATGGCTCCCCGGCCATGGGGGAGATGTGGGAAGGGTTGCTGTGAGGGCAGAGCCTGGCTTTGCAGCTCTGCTCCTTCCCCCTTTGCAGGTTTGGTCTGTATCTAACCCAAGAACGGCCAAGCAGGAGGCAGCAGCGCTCGGCCATGCCATAAAGGCATCAGCAGAGCTAAATCCAACACCGAGCCTGGATTTCCATCCATGCAGCAAGGCAGGTGGAAACTCGGGGGGTCTTGGTGTCCTCCAACCCCTGTGCACCCCTTTTGCCTTAGGCTGCTGATGCTCCTTAAGAGGCTGAAGGCCCCTTCTGGATCTGGAGGATCCTGCAGCGTCCTCCCCCCTGCTCCCTGCAAATCCTTGCAAACAGGGAACTCTGGTTCTCTGCAAATCCTTGCAAACAGGGAACTCCGGTTATGCAACACCGCAGCGCCTGGTGACTCAGCCGAGCTCACGAGGAAGCAGGTGACTTTGCCTGGAGGTGACTCAGGAATGGGTGACATAAGCAAAAAGCTTCTTCCCACCATTGCTGGAACAAATCAAATCCGGATCTGGGTGAGCAGAGAGATGACGAGGACAGAGCCTGCGGACGCTGGCTGGGTTTGGGACGGCAATGGCAGGGCTATCATTTGCTCCTGCAAAGTTTATGTCCCTTTGCACAGCACTGGCTATGGGCAGGAGGGAAAATGAAGGAAAAAACCACTCAGGACCTCTCTTCCCAGTTTATTCCAGCTGCTGCTGCCAGGGCTGTGGTTTGAACAAAGGGGGCTGCAGGACACAGCTGATCCTTGGCTCCAATGTAAGGCAAAATCCTTGTCTAAATTAAACATTAATAGCATTTTCTGTATTTTCTATTGAAAAGCTTTCCTTGGTTCCCTTGCTTCATCCATCCCATCTTCCTGGGGTGTCTCCCCTCCTTTGACTTCAAGCAAACACGATCAGCTGTGCTAAGTCTACGCTGTGCCCAAGGAGCTGCCAAACTGCTCTCATCTGAAGGTGGAAATGTCTGTCTTCATGTCTGGCACGTAAGAGAGGCTGAGAGCAAAACTTCTCCTGCATCTGGTTTGAGACAGACCTTTGTACCTCGAATACTGTGTTCAGTTTTGGGCCCCTCACTGCAAGACAGACATTGAGGTGCTGGAGCGTGTCCAAAGAAGAGCAACGAAGCTGGTGAAGGGTCTGGAGCACAAGTCCTATGAGGAGCGGCTGAGGGCACTGGGGTTGTTCAGCCTGGAGAAAAGGAGGCTCAGGGGAGACCTTCTCGCTCTCTACAACTACCTGAAAGGAGGGTGTAGCGAGGTGGGGGTTGGGCTCTTTTCCCAAGTAACAAGCGATAGGACGAGAGGAAACGGCCTCAGGTTGCACCAGGGGAGGTTTAGATTGGATATTAGGAAAAATGTCTTCCCAGAAAAGGTTGTCAAGCACTGGAACAGGCTGCCCAGGGAAGTGGTTGAGTCACCATCCCTGGAGGTATTTAAAAGACGTGTAGATGTGTCACGTAGAGACACGGTTTAGTGGTGGACTTGGCAGTGTAAGGTTTATGGTTGGACTTGATGATCTTAAGGGTCTTTTCCAACCTAAATGATTCTATGATCCAGGTGTGAATGTTGCTGCTCATTTATTCAGTCTTACCAGACCTCTCTTGCCAGCTCTCCCAGCAATTTTTGGCTGTGGTACTCTTGGATCCAGAGGTGGACCTCTGTGTTTAGCAGTCCAGGATTGATTTTTTTTTTTCCTCCATGACTCTGATTTTTGAGTCTACAGGAACTTTTTCCATTTACTCCGTCCTCCAGCAAGGGGGCTTCTTCCTCAGCTTTTTGGGCTGGGCCAGCTCCCCAGTGCTGTCCCCCCTTTGATGTGGGGCTGGTTGGGGTTTCGGTAGGTGATAGGGTCCCAGGCAGACCAAGATGTCCCTCTTGGGAAACACCTTACCTCCAGGGAACTTTTCCCATGTGCTTTCCATACGAGGTGTCAGGCAGGTTCAGACACTTTGGGGCAGATGCTGTGGCCTCGTTTCCCTTTGTGGTACGTGCCTGACTTTGGTCTTGCTCCTACCGTACCTCAGCCTTCCGCGAAATTCAAGAGCGGTGGCAAGTGCTCGGATCTCAGCTGCTCTCCCTGGGCACCTGATCCTGACCTCCTGCCTCCGTCACTTGCTGAGCTCGTGCTTTTGAGAGCCGCCCGGCCGCAATCTCTGTCCGTCTGTCCCAGCTTGTGACGGAAAGCGGGAGCTGACTTCCCCTCCGTGCCCCGCTGTGGTCACCCCCCGCTCAGATGACAGGTTTGTGTAAGAAAAGCCAAGGATGAGGACAGCTCTTGTGCTTCAAAAAAGAAACCTTCAGCTGGCCTCGGAGGAGGAAATCCACTGGAAAGAAGAAGTGAGAAAGAAGCTGGGGTGCTGACACACACCATGAAAATTTGCATCCAGAGCATTTTTCTGTGGGTGCTGGACACAGAGGCAGATAAAGCAAACCCCCCCTTTCATGTACTTTGCTCTTCTGCAGGACCAGCATGTCAGTGCCTTCCATTGAGAGCAACTTTGACATCCTGACTTTACAGGGAGACCTCTGGGAACAGCTTTTTGGGGGAGTGTTTAACAATTTTGCCTTTCTCTGAAGGCTCAGAGGTTGGCTGTGCCCAAGACGAGAGCCTGAACAAGGTGGGCACGTGGGCTTTTGGCTGATGGGGCTTGCTCGTACACTCACGTGTGTCTTCCCTCCCCATACAGGGTTGGGAAGATGCTTTCCCAAAGTGGCTGGCCGAGGAACGGGGCTGTACTTGCCCTTGTCTATTTAAAGAGACCCTCCAGACTCTTATCTGTGTCACTGAATCTCCATCTCTTGATCTCTTCTGCTCACACCATGAAAGACACGTTGTGGTGGGGTTCCTTAGGCCAAAATATTTGTTCTGTATTGTGTTTGGTTTTGATAGATGATATGGGGATGCAGGCTGTGTCTTGTACATGCAGAATTCAGGTTCAGGGAGATATCAGTTTCTCTGCAGAGCCATTATCAGTGTCCGCTTTGCAGAAGGGAAACTGAGGCATAAAGGGTCCATCCCATGGTACGCCCAGATGGAGAAAGCAGCAGTCCTGGCCCATGGAGAGCCCTGCTGCAACCACTTGGCCATGCTGCCTGCACCTTTCTCCTGCCTGCAAAGCTAGAAGGGTTGCTGGCTCCTGGCAGGAAGGGAAACCTCCCAAGATTCTTCGGAAATGGTTTTTTTGGTGCTCTGGTGAGAGGTTATCTCATCAGGCACCGTGCCAGGCACTCAGTGACGTGTGAGGGTCTGTCACACGCCGCCGGCCACCCGGGACCCATTTTCTCCTGGTAACCCTGTTTTTCTCTGTTCTTTGCTTTGTTTATACATGAGCCTCAGGGGGGAAGTGGAACTAGGAGGAGGACTGGTGGAACTGGAAATCAGGGTCATTCGTAAGGAGCTGGGGCAGGAAGGGCAAAGTGCTGAGAGGGTTTTCTGAGGGTCAGCGGCAAGGGACTCTGAACCGGCTGAGAAGGGTACCTAAAAGCCAGCCTGGACCTATTTTGGATATGAGGGAAACTGGAAGTACATTTTATTTCATTTTAATTTATTTAGAAAAAAATGTGCAGGACGAGGAAGCCAATGGGGAGTTTCCCACGGGCAGAAGGGACATCCCTGCGAGGAGGGACATGCTGCACCGTCCGTCCCAGCAGGATCCCACTCAGAACCTCTGGTTTTGCTGGACGAGGACAGACCAGAGGGGAAACCAGTCTGTTTCAGGCTGCACTGGTTTTTGATGCCATCTCGTGGTCCGGGAAGGCTTTACAAAGGGATGTGTGGAGCGTATTTCCTTGGCTAGGCAGAAAACTGCAGAGTCAACCAGCTCCTGCTGCCACTTCCCGGGGCATCATGAGAGCTGGCCCTGGCCCCATCCCTTTGAACAGGTCTCATTCCTGGAGGATGATTTCCACCACCTCATCCCGTGTCTGGAAACTGCCATCCTGAATACCTCTAGGGAGCTGGGCTATCTCATCCCATCTCATTTTAAGCTCCTATGGGGGAAAGTCCCTCACCCTAGCATCCCTCCAAGGCAGTGGACAGAGATGAGCAGGGAGGGTTTGCCTCACCTTCAGCCCTAACCCTCTCCAGATGTGGTCATTGCCCTCTGTCCCTACAGAGCGGGCTCGGGTGGTCACCTCCTCTTTCTGCCCCTCCCTAAATGAAACAAAGGCAGATCCCCTTCAGAGGTGAGGAAAATCAGGAGGTGATGAGATACTGGAGCTGCAGCATCCTTATCTGCATCTACAGAAGAGATTGAATCAAGTCCCAGCCCAATGACACCCTTGTCAGCTGCTCAGGCTGGAAGCAGCCTTGTTGCACAACATTTAGCAAGTATTGACCCTCACAGAAATTGGGGGGACCATTTAAAGTGCCTGCTGGCAGCTAAATAAAGCAACTGCGGAGCCCTGCTTCATCACAGCACAGAAAGAAAAAAAAACAGGTCAGAGACCAAAAGGCAAGGAGCGTGTGCATCAGGAATGAACACCATAAAATCTCTGAGCACCATAAAATCTCCACAGCAAAGGGGATTGAACCTCTGTTGCTGCAAGCCCGGTTGCCCAACAGCAGTCCGTGTGCTGTGGTGTACAGCAGAAATCACTTGCGAAGCTTGCTCAACATCTGCAGCTGCAGAGATTGGAGCGAGTACCTCCTGGCTGGCACAGGCAGGGCTTCCAGCTGGGAACAGATCTTACCAAGGGATGCAAAAAAGTGAGGGGTAAAAGGCAGCTGCATGCTGTCCTTTCTCACTGTGGGGGTTTTGGAGAGGTTTCGCCTCTTCTTCTCCTCTGGTCTCACTGCCACAGGATAGCCTGGAGGTGTCAAAACTTTTTTAGGTACTTAAATGCATCAGTCTTGCTTTCATCAGCAAGAATTCCCATTTTAGGCTGACTATCCCTGTGGTTTCAGAGGAATGGCACTGAGGGACAGGGGGAGGACAAATTGCTTTGGACCATCTCCTGGGCAGGAGAAAAGTGGCACCAGCTCATCCTGGAAATCTCTCGTTAGAGATGAGGATTGTGAAGGTTTGGGAGGCAAGCAGGTCTCCAGCACAAGGACAATGAGCCCAGCTGGCCGTGCACAAGGGTGCTAAAGACTTAAAAATTATCTGTAGAGCATTAGCAATTCAACAGATGATGAGCAGCCTCCCAACTTTACACTGGAATTGCCCCGAGGGAGATGTGAGAGCATCTTGCAACAGCCACATCAGGACGGAGGCGGCTGCAGGTTTTCTCCCATGGCTGATTTCCAAGGTCTCTCCACCCCCGCTGCCGCCCCAAGCACTTTCCAGCCAGCTAAATCATTCTGATAAATATAGCAGGAGGAAGGCTGCAGGTTCAGCTTGGGAAGAGAGGATGGAGCTGGCTCTGAGACAGCGAGCGTGCTTCATACTCATTGCAATGGAGTCACGTGCGTGTATTTAAACTGAGACCCAAGTGTAAAATTATGCTATTCTGGGACTTTGGAGAAGTCTTGAGATTTGGAGGGGAAGTTGGCAGCTGGGTGTTTTCCTAGCTGATGAGGTGGCAAGTCAGCTAGATTAAAATGGGTCTTCTTTAGCTATGAGGTGGCCTTCTTCACCTGGGGAAAGGGAGGCAGATATCCTAACACACAGCCCTTGTGCACAGTCCTGTTGGTATCTCCAGCTATGCCTGTGCAGTGGGGGCCAAGGGGCTGTCCCCCAGGTCCTCGTTCCTGTTCCCCATCCCGGGGCATCACTTGGCTGCAGGACGTTCCTGGGATGGAGAGCCTCTGGGATGGAGAAAGAGGTGGTGGTGACTTCTGGCTGCAGCCTCCACTGTGCTAAGGTACCCGGTCGCTCACCGGGGGATGGACCTCAGCGTTTGAGGGCTGACAAAACACCATGAGGTCTTCCCAGAGGGGCCTCACTGCATGCTCCAAGCACAGGGAGCATCTGCAGCCTCTCCGAGGACTTGTAGGCAACAAATACTATGTGCTGGTGTTTGCAAGAGCCACGGGCTCCTGAGACTGGCCCACTAAGGTGTATGGTGGACATCATCTATGGTAGTCCTCACAAGGCAGGCAGCTGTCCCACGGGATGGACTGTGTCACCGTGGCCTTGTGTGTGCAACTAGTGCCTGTAGGTCTTACGTGAGCGGCAAGGGATAGCCCTGGGTCTTTCCAGCACCAGGCACAGTGAGGTCCTAACCCCGAATTGGCACCCACCCAAGGCAACAAACACCAAAAAAGAAGGGACCCTCTCCTGGGAACTGCTGTGTCAGGGCTTGGCCCTCCTAACGTTGTCTCCCCATGGCCTTGAGCATCTTCCTCGCTGCCATGGTGCTGAGCTGCACGTCCCAAGGTGAGCAGAGGCCGAATAAACAATCGCCCCCGCTCCAAAAAGGATGCTGGCGCCCGCTGGGAAAGCCCAGACCAGTGTTTGTGCCAGAAGACGCGCAAACATCTCAGATGAACAGCCCTGACCTCCTCCTCCTTCCCCCCGAAATGAGGCTTTTTCTGCTTATCTCTGCATCCCTGGGGTAACCCTTTGCGGAGATATTCTGGGAGCCCAGTGCCGTCGTTTCCTCCCAGCGCTGTTTCCTTCGGCGCAGGGTCAGCCCCACCACCCTCTCCCGACGGGGCCCTGCGGGATGCCCGTGGTCCCCCGGGATGCTTGGGGCTATCACTGGGAGGACATTGGCCGGAGAAGGAGGAAGCACTTCGACAGGAGCCGATGGTCCAGGAGCCGGGGAGGCTGGAGGGTGCTGGGCGAGGAAGAAAAACAGGAAGGTGGTGGCAGATAAGGAAAAGACTCTGGAAGAGGAATATAGAGGGATAATGGACGGTAGGAGGGAAATGAAGATCACGGCTTCTCCTACAGCAGACGTCGTGCCGTGAGAGGAAGCTGCTGAGACAAAGGCAGCCCAGAAAAATCCTTCTCGTCGTGTTAGGAAGCAGGTCTCAGCCTCACAGCAAGGTGGGAGCTGGGGATGCTCCAGCAGGTCTGGGGTGAGGGGGGTTATCACACACCCACAGGGTCGTACTGGGCTGGGAGACTCCAAGCACAGCCCTATGGGAAACTGTTAATTAGCTTGTTGTGAAGTGCTGCTAATTAATCTGTGAGTGGCACGCTTCCCATCGTGGTGCGACCAAGTCACTGCCTTGCTCTTGGGATAGACAAAGAGGGGGTGTCTTGGGGACAGGACTTGATGTGAACTCAAAACCTTGCTATCCTGCCGGGATGAAACATATCAGAGACAAGGGCTTGTGTCCATGTCCCAGGTCTGTCCTGCCTCAGGGTTCCCTTTGCAGGTGTCCTGGTGTTTAATCTTACTGTGGTAGAACCTAACAAACAACTGTGTTTCCTGACTGATTTCTGCAGACACCACCACTTTCCTGCTGGTCACTCAGGCATATGCTCTTGGTATCACCTTTGAGCAGGTCTCACTTGTGGCACATGGAAATCTGGTGCATACTTTCTCCACGACACAGCCTGTCTTCTACACCTGCATGGATAAAACCCCAATCCAGGTGCTTACCATCGTCCATCCTGATTATGGCTGTAACCTTTGGTGTAACCCTCCCCAAAACACAGATAGGTGCGATGGAGGGACACCTAAACTGGTGGCCCTTCAGAATCATTTCTCTACCCGCAGGCTCCTGGGAGCGTGCCAGGTCTGAGACCTCTTCACTGCAGGAGAGCTTGTTGGGAATGTACTGATGGCCAAACTGTGCCCAGGGCTTGTTTAGCTCAGTCCTCACTGGTCAGCGTTAAAAGCAAGGACCTAGTAATTTAAAAGTGTAGACAAAGGCACTTATTTAATTCCCTCCTTGACAGGAGGGATTATCCGTGTACTGCCAAGGTAACCTGCCAACAGTGAGGGTCTGGTAGATGATAACCCCAGAAGGGAAGAGGTCAATCCTTCAGATATACCAGAGGTTGAAGAGACCTACAGGGTGACTGCGTCCCCCGTGATGAGATGGGATGCAGCACACCTGCCTGCGCTGCCAGACAAGGGATGTGGGCAGATGAGCCCAAGCAGAATCATCTCAGTAACCTGATCCAGGAGCCATCACTGATGGTGCTGGGGATGGAAACCAAAATCCCAGCCTGAGAGTGACAACCACAAACGCACAGGGAATTGGCTGACTTGGCCAGGACATGGCTGGTGTCCACCGAAGGCAGAACCAGTCCCTCTAACACCTAGGATGTGGGACATGGGCCAAAAGGAAAGGAGATGAAGTATCTGTGGGCTGAATCCCTCCATCCGTGCCACAGGGTTGTCTTCCGTTCCTCTCTTCGTGTTTCCCCTGGGCTCCCCATCTCTCTGGTGCAGGGTGGGATATCACGTGGTGATAAGAGCTAGGTAATGGTAGGCAAACTCCCCGGGCATTTCCAGGCATGGCTTGGGCAACCTTGAGAAGAGGGGACAAAGGAAGAGCTTGGCCACCAGTCTTCTCTAGACAGTCCATCTCATCCCACCACTAACATCGGTGATATGCTGAAGCTGAGCCTGTGCTCATGGTACCGCTGGCAGGTCTCCAGCTGGCATTAGTGGGGCAGGGTTGGACCACAAACAGTTGGTGATGAAGCCCAGCCAGGTCATGTGGAGAAAGCAAAGAGGGAACCCTGGGGGCTGTGTGATCTGTCCCTCAGCATCCTACTGCTGATCTGATCTGGATGTCTCCAAGCACGCTCTAGAGATGGATACCGTGCGTCCTCTCCAGATGGGTCTGGAGGTGGACATGTGATCACATCATGGGCATGACGTGGAGGGTAGGCTATGAGAAGGTGGTGCATCGGATGGGCCATGACAAGGGAGAACCATGATCCTAAACTGCATCTAGTTAGTGAAAGAAAGGTGGGCTCAGTGAATCGTTTGTGCATGGGCTGCATGAAGGAGGAGACCCTCTTTTCCTTTGCAACGTAACAAAAAGAGAGTGAGTGACATACAACGCCCTGTCTTGCTAGCATTGTGGTCTCTTGGCCAAGGAAGTCAGACCAACTTCTCTAGGCCTGATCAGAAAGCCTTTGGAGGGCAGGGTAGGCTCCCTCGTGGTGCCTTGTTAGGTGATAAGATGCCAACAATAAGAAAGTCTGGGTGACTCTGCACATGAAAGTGGCAATGCCCAAAGCTGGGCCAGCTCCACGACTGGTCTCCAGGAATTGCTGGGCCCAGGACTGCATTTGTCTCCTTTGCTGAGCCACCCGAAGGGCAGCATCACTGGAAGAGAGAAGGAAACAAGCGAGAGCAGAAGCCAGCCCATGAGGCATGGTCTGCTCCTTGCAGCATCTTTGCTTCCTCCATACACAGCCAAATTCCAGCAACAACAGTTATGAATGGCGTTGGGTTTGGGAGAGCACTTGGTAACCCATCAGCCTCCAGCTCTGCCGCAGGCAGGCTGTGTGACCTCGGTGACATCACCGCATCCCTTCTCCCCTGCCTACAAGGCTGGAGATGAAGAGGGAGAAGAACAGGGGTCCACACCAGGTGGTGGTGGCCGGGTTGTCCTCCTCAAGGGGGTGGGGAGGACGTTTTTCTGAATGGAAATTTGTCTCTGGGTCCCTGCCTGGGTCGGTTATCTCTGCTGCTATTTTGGTTGGCAAGAAACAGCCAAACCCGTGCCAGATGCGGCGGTGGCAGGGGCCGGAGGGGAGCGGGGCGATGGGAGAGGGTGGGGAGCCGGGGCAGCTCCTCTGCCGCCAGAAAACCGCGAGCCCCCGCCAAGGTCTCAGCCGGTGCCGGAGATAGCAGAGGTCCCCTGGAGATGGGGCCGGCCCCGGGGTGGGCGCGCAGTGGCTGAGCTAAGTGGGATCGGTGACAGGCTGCACATGAGTGCCGATAAGAGCTGGGAAGCGGTAGCCAAACTCCCACGGTCTCTTCAGGCATGGCTGGGTACCCTGGGGACTGGCGGAGAGGGAGGAAGCCTGGGGGGCTCGCCCCGGGGAGAAACCTGCGGACGGCTTTGGGCTGCCCCACTCGTGGGGACTGCGTGACCCCCTGCCGATCCATCTTCTCCGGGGATGGCGGGTGGGGAGGGAAACAGGTTCACCCCCTCCACCACCCCCAAGAAGGAAAGTTTCATGGCAAGAAGTGAATATCACTTTTTTAGACTTTTTTTTTTTTTTTTTTTTTTTTTGAGATTATATGGAGGCATTTTCCTGCTGAATGCTTTTGGTTTTCAATTTGCACAAGGGAAAAAAAAATATCAGGGTCACAGGCTGTTTCTGTGGGAGGTTTAATCCTGTCAAAAATCACTTTCTTCAGTATGGATGTCTCTAACAGCCCATGGCCCAAGATAGCCTTTACTATTGTAGGATATTATAAAGATCATATTCTAAGATATTTCTTAAAAAATCTAATAAATGGTGTTTGACCCCCTGGGACACCTCCTTCAGATTTCCCCAAAAGCAGCTGATCTATGTTGCCCTAGCTGGAGCAGGGGGTGGATCAGAGATCTCTTGAGGTCCCACCCAGCCCCAATTACTTCGTGTCTTCAGGAGCTGTTCTCCAGCATTCACCTTTGGGAGAGAGAGTTATCTTTGCCCCCATCTTACAGATGGGTAAACTGAGGCAGGAAAGCTTTCAAAGCTGTTCAGAGACAGGAGCGGAGACCAGCTCTCCACATACCTGGTCACGTGCTGTAGGAAAAGCTCTACCCCGAAGCTGAACAAGTGCCAAACCTTAAATAAGGTTGCTTCCCACAGCAAGCCTTTACTGACCTCCTGTTTGCTGGGATGCTGGCTCAGGCAGGCTCAGCCCAGAAAAAAAACACTCATTTTTTGATTCAGCATTTCTGTCACTGTCTGGGAGGAGCATCCGGCACCAGGGACATTTCTGGACTGGTGCATGCACTCATCCAGACAGGCAACACCTCCTTGAAAGTAGACATTGTTGGTAGCTGTTTTGCTGCGTGTGTTTATTGACAGTAGGGCTAAATGAGTCAAAAAGATCCGGTTTACTCCTGGGGTTTCTCAAGGAAGACAAACCATTGAGGGAAGCCTCCTCTCCGTTCCCCCCATGGCTCGTGCAAATGGTTTTACTAGCTAATCGATGCATGGTTGAATGTTAATTTGGGAGCTGTCTGCCTCCAGAACCGTATCATCAGGGTCAGCCGGCGATGCCCTATGTGATTTTGGCAAAGCAGTGACACAGGCACTCCTGACTCCCTATCACCACTCCTTAAGGAGGGAAGAGGGAACCCTGGTTTTGCTCGTGGTTGTTTTGCATGATGCAGGGTTGGGTCTGCAGCTTCATAACTTCTTGCTGGGTGGTTGCCTGACCCAACCCAGGACAGGCCCACAAGGATGGGTTCCCAAAAGGCTTTGTGGTGCATAGATGCCTTGGCTTTACCATCTGTTACATCGGGCTTTCCCAGCTAATGGAGGAACTTCCCCACATCCCTCAAAACAAGCGTATCTCTGTACTCACTGCCCTGTTTCTGTGAGGAAAAGGAGAAGAGAGGAAAGGAGAAAGGAAAGGTCTGCTGTCTCCCCTCCATCACTTTTAGTGCCCTCCAGATGTCCACTGATACCTCCTGAGCTCAAAGGACAGTCCCAGGCACAGGGAGCAGAGCTGCCAGCTCAGGTGATGTGACCCTTGGGGACAGCTCTCATAGACATGTGAGCATGGCAGGTTGAAAAATATCTTTTCAAGGAAACGGGATTGCTCTTTTGCTATACACGAGAGCTGGCTTATTTCTGTTTCTGATGGCGTGTGGTGGTTTGTCCTTTGACACTTGGCCAATATATTCCTGTCCTGTTCCTAATTCCTTGTGCAGTTGTGCCTTGGTCCATACAAGTTGGTCCATGCTTCACCTGTGTTATCTAGCCCATGACCCCAGCAGTGGGGCCCTTACCTCCAGTACCACTAGCTCACCTTCCTTCCATGGTGCAGATACCACCCTTCCAGAGCAGGTTCTCTCCACTTTGGTCATCCACAATGTGTGAAGACAGAGAACAGCAAAGAGATGGGCAAGGACCACCTAGGCAAACAACTGGAGGTGTCTCTGACCTCTGCCTTGTTGCCACCCCTGCAGTCCAGGTGGACTGCTTATCTGCTGGATGGTCAGGTTTGGAAGACCTTCTGGGTGCCTAGGGGAAACTCTTCAGCCCTTCAGTTGCCTGGATGGTGAAAGGGCAATCTGGGAAAAGTCTTTTGTTCTCAAGAGCAGCACAACATGGACATGGATGCATTGGGCTTATGTACAGATACGAGAGAATTTAAAAAAGAAAAAAAAGCACCTTCTCACCTCCCACCCTGCTGGAGGATATTCGTTGGCCTTATAACACCATCATCCTTCACAAACCTCATTTATTGGTCTAAGGATGACCACTGCCCTCATGAGAGGGTTACTGCTGCAAACAGACTCATCCATGAGAAACCCACTCGTCTCTGTCCCACCCTCAAGTCACAGAAGGTCTTCACACGTATTTTGAGATTCAGTTTTATCTCAGGATGGTCCAGCTGGTGGCTTGGGGCCTGGCAATAGCTGGTGGGATGATTCTGCCTGTTTCTGAAAGCACTTTGAAGGCTTTCACCACGTGACTCTAGTGAGTAACAGGGCTGTTGTGGAAGCTGATAGCTGGATTAGCTCGAGCCAAAATTGCTTCTGCCTACGCTCAGCAGGACCTTGGTTCATCCCTCACTGTGTCAGCTCGCAAAATGCAAAGGACCCTTTTCAAGCCTGTGCTTAACCCACCACAGTTAGTCACCCCCCCAGGGGACTCTGCTAATGAACTGTGCTTAAAGACCGTCATCTCCCAGCAGATAGCAGTTCCCCAAGGAACAGTCAGCCTGGGGGTGATGGTGCTGATGGTGAAACCTCCCATCCATCACAGAAGCACAGACACTACCTCCCCACACCAGCTACCAGAAGTAATCACATCACTGAGCAGACAAAGTACGCACATTTTTCCCCTGCCATGAGCTTCCATGTGTTTTCTCTCCCATGTGCTCAGTGTCAGGAGATGTCTGGTGCTCAGACAGGGCTGCCCCTTGACTGGGGACCATACATTAAAAGACTGTATTGTCATCCAGCCCCATCCTTGGAAACACCAGCCTGGAGAGTCCATAATGCACTCAACGGGCAAATCCATAACTGTCCTCCTTGGGGAGATAAACCTATTCACATGCCAGCAAGGAGGACCTCAGCTTCACCTCTGCCTTCAGAGGTGACTCCTTTGGGCAATTACCTCCCCATGGTCCCGAGACAGCATTGCCAAACTTCTTGCCTTGAAGAAAAACCAGGGCAGTGTTGTCTTGGGCTTTCCTTGCAAGCAGCAGCTTGGTGGGAGAGGTTATTTAATCTATTTTTTTCATTCCAGGAACCGTGTTTTATTTGAGGTGGCTGCTTCAAAGGGCTGCTATGGACCAAGCAGAAACCCAGCGCTTGGGAGGAAAGGGGCTAATGGCAAACTTGGGGTACACTTGAACTTGCCTACCTTGGAATAAATCTAGTGGTTTCCAGAGCAAACGTAGTGACCCCCTGAAATCACACCTCTATCCTCAGCTCCTTGTCCTGCAGACCTGACTGAGATGTGTTGCCATTGCAAGTGCTGCCAACTCCAGACCTCCATCAGAAGACTCACCAAGTCTTGTAGTTCCCTAAAGCCTTCCCATCAGTCCGGCTGCAGGTTTGGTTTTGTCCTCACAGCTCCTGTAGCTGCACAAACCTCAGTTTCCTGGTGCCCCAGGACCATGGCATCAGGTCCTCCAGGCTGGGGATGGACTGCCAGGCTTGAAGAGCCATACCTTACTTCTGCTCCCTCTGTCTTCTCCGGACGAAGACCTAGAGAGCCAGGTTTCAGGTTCTGCTCTGCAAAACAGGGTTGTGGGCCAAGACCTTGCCTTCCCAGGGCTTGATAAAAGTGACCACTGCGAAAACCCAGCAAGATGCAATGCGCAGTTGACAACTGCAGCCACAGTGATGGGGTCCCAGTTGCTCTGTCCGTGTCTGATACAGCTGAGCTTTTTACTCTATTATTATCTTTCCTGCTGGCTGGAGCTTCCCCCAGTCCTGGGAAGGATCAGTCTGACACCAAGGAGGGGTCATACCCCTTGGGGTCTTGCTAGCCCAGCCAACATCCTTGCAGAAGGTCTCTCCATTTGTACGTACACCCATATGAATTAAGAGATATGTTTTCAGGAAGAGTGTTTTCGGATCTTACCCAAGGAATTTAAGACTGTCTCTACTGGGCCAGGACGCTGTAGGTCTGACACAACTGCTTTGCCAACACGTTCCTGCAAAAACCCATTTTTCCTCTCCTTCTTTCATAGGTTTGGGGGAGCATGGGGTGGGTGAAGGATGGGGTAGGTGGGTGTTCATGCCCATGCACCTCCCCTCCTTCCCCTGTCCTCCCCATCACCCTCCCCAGCCCCTTCCCCTCTTCTCAGCAACGATAAACTTGCCGATGGAAAAAATGTTGTCACACATATCTCACTTCCAGTGTGTGGGAGTCACTGATAGTGGCACGAAGATCTGGAAAATAAAGCCTCCTGACAGCTTTTGTGTCCGTCCCAGGCATGGGGACCTGGTCCTGGAGGAAGGGCTGAGCGCTCGCAGGGCTTGGGGAAGGGTCCTGCAAGCGGTGGCCCTGGGGAGGAGAATGGAGAGGGGAAAGGGGTCCTTTACCCTCCCTTATCTGGGATGCAAAGCCTTTCCCCTGCACTTTCCCCAAGTTCAGCATTGCCTCTCATCCCTGGGGCGTCTGCAAACCAAGAGCCAGAAGCTTTTGGCTGCTGGTGGTTTTGCCAGCGCACTGGGAAGCAGCCCAGCAGCTGCTCACCACGGTGTTTGTTTTGGAGCATCCCGACCGGCCAGCGCTCCCTCCCTGGGGAGAAGGGGGCTGTGTTGCTCCAGCACTGCTGTTCTTCCGTGTGGGGCTGCCGAAAGAGCCCAGAGCACCTCGCCAGAAGGGTGAAGTCATTTATTTACACCTAGAAAAAAATGTACTTTATTACACAGCCTCTGAGATGTTAGGGCTGAGCAACTGCCAGGCTTTCGCTCTGACGTAGACACCCGAGGTCAGTACGGGGCAGTCCCGGTGGTTGCGTCTTTTCTTAGTCCCCTTGTAGGGGTGTACAAACAGGACATCAATTTATTCATGTAAAAAAATTGCCAAGATTTTGCTGGCAGAGGTTCATTTGACCAACGGAAGTGTCTCCATGGTGGCAGGTCACCCTGGGCTCCCTTCGCCATCCACAGAGATAAGAAAACCCCGGTAAGACATAATTTCTTGCTGCACGAAGCCTGTTCCTCCAGTTCTCAAGGGAGCCATGGAGGCCAAGGAGATGGAGACCTTTGCTTCAAGAAGTTCAAATCGCTTACCCAATGCAAGGGCTTGGTTCTGCCCGAGATGAGAGGGGCTCTTCTGAAACAGGGCTTAGATGTGAAAGAGTCCCTGAATGTGACCCTGGTTTTATAGCACTCCTAGTTTTTCAGTCTCTATTTTCTCACTGTAATTACAACAAGTGAGAAAATGATTTTTACAGAAAATCTCATTTTTTCCAAGCAAAAAAAAATCAATTTTATGAAATTTCCAGCTAGAAAGAGAACCACTCAGTGTTTACATTTCTGCCCCATGCCTCGGGGGCTGTCATTCCTGTCTCCAAAGTCTCCATTTTCCTCTAGAGCAGTGGTCTCCAAAGTGGGATGTGAGCAAGACAATCCGTGGGGATGGGGGAAGAAAATTTTCTTTGTACTATTAATAAATAATATAAAATAAAATAAAAATATTAAAAGACCACTGCTGTAGGGAACTGTTTCTCTCCTTGGGCTGCAGCTCCCATGTCCCACAAGGCTTTTCCCTCCTGAGGGCTGTGTTGTAGGAGATAGGAAGCACAGTTTGTTTCTAGATTTAGCCAAAAATATTTCATTCTCTTCTGATCAAACCACGTTTCTGGGGGAGAGAAGAAAAGAGTGGGTGGCATTAGGAATTATTGCTGTTTTATGGAGAATGAAGTTTTTCCATTGGAAGTTGGGGAAAAATTGCCAAAAACATTTAGAGGAGGACCAATGCTCCATCTCAAAACCATTTCCATGGTCAATTTGTAGCCAGCCCTGCTTGAGATCACTCCTAACCCCAAACTTTGGGTAAGGGGCAGATGGATTCACCTCCCCCTCTTTGCCCTGGCCTCATCCTTTGATGGCAAGGGGGATCTTTTAACCCTTTGCGGACAGTCACGCAGGATTTTCCAGGTTGCCTGCCCGGGACGTGAGAGGTTAAACTGTCCCAAGCCTTAGCAGGAGTGGAGCTGGGCGACAGCATCGCCCGTGACTTGTCTGGTTTTCGGCATAGAGGCGCTTTCTTCTCCGCGGCGGCCGATAGCCGGCTCCATCCTGCTGAGAGCAATTTCCCTCTGCAGCTCCTGCCAGCGAGCGCACACACACACACACACGTAGCCATGTGCACACCCAGGCGTGCATGCTTCTCACAAGGCTCACATTCAGGGGCTCCCCACCTCCTTTCCCTTGCAACCCCGGCAGCCCGTCCCCGAGATGTCATCCTGCCCCTGATAAGGCGCAGAGGCGGCTGCGAAAGGAAGGCTCCCAGTTGCTCCCGGCGCCAGGCTGGGTAGAGGCAGACGTGTCTAACCCTTGCCTCCTCCGGCAGCGCCTGCTCCTCTGCAGGGCCAAAAACAGATGACATCACCCCCCTCGTCGTCCTCCCCCCAGCATCCCTGTCAGCCCCACGGCAAGACGTGTGCATGGAGGAGCGAGGAGGAAGAGGGAAGGCGGGGGGGAAGGAGGTCAGGGAAAAGGAGGGAAGACGAAGGCTGGAGCTGGAAGTTGGTTACTTTGGCAAAAAGACAAAGTTCTGCAAAACTTCACCGGCCAGACTTCAAAAAGGTGGAAAAACTGGAGGCTCATTTCTGGCAGGTCTTGTTATCAAGGGGAGCCTTATCTGCTCGATGGGACTGATGGCTCGAGTGAGCCGGAGTGGCTGCTAACCTCTGGCTGAGCTTTCCAAGGCCTCCGAGGAGCCGGACCATCACTCAACAGAGAGGAGCAACATCCAGGAGAGAGGACTGCGTGAAGGCGTTGCCGCCGTGTTTGCAGCCTGCAGAGCGAGAGGAGCAAGGATGGGGGTATCCCCAGCCCGGGAGCGCATGGGACCCCAGTCCCTCACTGGTTTAATTCATGGTGGTAGGAGGAGCGGGGGAATCTCTCACTGCTCAGAGTCCAGACAGAGATGGGACAGATCTCCTCAGGGTGTCACCTGGCACAGTTGAGTCACTGGTTTTACTGGTTTCCCTCTGTTTCCTCCAGGGCAAGACTGGTCCCTCTGGGGTAGATAGCAGAGTGGGTTTAGGTTAAAGCTAGGTGTGTAGCTGGGCGTTTTGCAATTCAAGGAAGCTTTTGGGTGGGAATTTTGGCCACTTCGTTGCTTGCATGTCCCAGATACCACGCTGGGTGTTTTCCAGAGATGAACCTTCCAACTTTTCTCTCGAGGAGACTTTCATATCCCGTCATGCCCTCTCTCTCCTCACACCTCCAAGACATCTTTACTCTTGCTCACCCTATACCACCTTCTTTCCTAGGTGAAGACCTGCTCCTGGGGTCCCACTCCAGAGCACATCGTAGTGGGCAATTCCCCTTCCTTCTTAGCACCACAGTCAACAACATTTACTCCCTGGTGAGGAGTTGCTGTAAATGAACTTGGCCTTGGCCCATTCCCACTTGTAATTCCACTCAATAGATTGGCGTATGCAGGAAAAGAGGCAGTGATGCCCCTCATGTGATGTTGGGATATGGTCTGAAATACAAGAATTTATTCTCTTTCACCTCCAAAAACGCTGCATGGATGAGGCATGGGTGAAACTGCCCCTGGGCTTTTGTTCTGTGCCAGTTGGTCCAGACACAACCCTAGCATGGCTCAGGGAACAGCACAGGCCAGATGGTCTTCCTACCATGCAGGCATCCTTCCCTTCCCTTCCCTTCCCTTCCCTTCCTTCCCTTCCCTTCCCTTCCCTTCCCTTCCCTTCCCTTCCCTTCCCTTCCCTTCCCTTCCCTTCCCTTCCCTTCCTTCCCTTCCCTTCCCTTCCCTTCCCTTCCCTTCCCTTCCCTTCCCTTCCCTTCCCTTCCCTTCCCTTCCCTTCCCTTCCCTTCCCTTCCCTGACATGTGTCCCAAGCCTCCCTTTTGGGGGGGTGCCCAGGATAGTGGGGTTTGGAGGGATGCTCCCCAGCCAGGGCGGTGGTTTGCTGGCTCTGGTATCTCCTTCTCCTCCTTCACATGTTCATCATTTCCTCTCTGGCAAGAATTTTCCCCTTTTTCTCCCACTAAGCAAACAGCATTTTTTCAGCATTATTTTACACCCACCCCAAAAGCAAGTGCTTCGTACGTGTCGGCGTTCAGGGTCCGTCCAAAATCAGGTTGGCTGCTTCAGTCCTCTTCTCCTGCCCCCAGACCCACAACCTCACTCAGCCTGGGGTATCCCTCACCAGCAAATAGCAGTGAGGCCAGAAAAGCTCCTTTTGCTTTTATCATCAGCCTTACGAGCAGTTTCTCTTTTTATTTAAACCTTGCACTATGCAAGTAAGGTTTCACATGAGAATTGCTCCATGCAGAAGCAGGACAGATGCAGAACCCACCACACTCGCTGTGCGACCACCGGGTGAATTGTTTCGCTCATGGGAGTGGGATTTCTCCATCTCACCCACCTTTACCTCATCTCAGGGGTGGATAACCTCAGCCATCCACTCAGGTTCACCTTGTTGTTGTTATGGGGAAGGAAGAGGCACTTCTGGAGGGCAAATCACACCTCTGTCTTGGATCTGTCCCCTTGAAGAGGATGGATCCTACTGTGGTCTCTTCTGTTGACAGAGCAAGAGACAGAGGTTGATAAAGGCTGTGACAGAGACAGAGATAGAGGTATGGGCTAGAAGAGAGGCTTCATAACTTCTTGGACAAGCCCAGCAGATCCCTCTCTTGCTGCCACCCTGGAAGGGCACAGCGTGCCCTTGGTCCTGTGCCATATCTGCCAGCCTCACACAGATGTTTTGGATACCCCAGTGCATCTCAAGCAGCATCAAACCCCAAGTGTTAGGCAGGGTGGTCCATCTCAGAGGGAAACACGGCTGCACTCTGGACCCAGAAGGACATATAAAACCAACACATTTATTGGTGATGGACAAACTGAGCTGCGGGGGTAGGCACGGAGGTGTCCGAGAGCAGATCCTACGTACAGTTGCGGTTGCAGGGTCACTGGGCTGGTCCCCCTGGGGTGCCGGGGTCCGTCCCAGCGTGGCCACTCTCATCGGCAGCAGCGCAGGCGACCATTACTGCAGCTCCCTTCCCAGCGCTCCATGTGGAAGCAAAGCCTCCGGCAGTGGCCGTGGTTGCTTCTGCACTGCTGGCTGTCCGAAAAGCCTCTTGCTGCAGGGGGAAAGGGGAGGGGAGACCTGCTTAGGGGACCTGCAAACCCACGCGGGGATCCGCTGGTGTCGGTGGCTGAGCAATGAGACGCTTGCAGTTGGCAACGGGGAAATTCAGCTGGCTTCACGGTGAAGTTCAGATGTGCTTGGGAGGAGCACCTCGCTCCAGCAAGCGCTGGGAGTCTCTTAACAACTAGCGTAGGTGAGATGGCCAGCTTGGGGTTGGCTAAGTTAGGTTAGATGAGTTAGGTGAAGTGGATCCCTTGGGCAACATCAAAAGTCAGAGGAGTGTCTTTTTGGAACAGGTGCTTTATCTATTGGTTTGTTTGGGGTTTTTTGTGATTGTTGGTTTCTTGGTGTTTCGGGGTTTTTTTTGTTTTTTAAATCTTGTTTTGATAAAAAGGGTATGTGCTGCTTCTCTTTCCACACAGCAGGAACACCAAGTTTGGGGTTTCTGGAGGGATACACTGGTGGGTATCCACCATCAGTGGAGTGGGCAAACCCTTCTCTCTCCCCTCTTTATCCTTAGGACTTAAGTTAACTAAATGAGAGCATAAACAGGCTGAGCAAGTAAATCTCCTCTTCTTGGTTATCAGGTTTGTTTTCTGGGAAAGTTATACCACCATAGGCCTAGTAACATCATAGTGACCTTACAGCTGAATGAAACCTGAATTCCTAACATATATATACAAGCAACCAGTGAAAAAGCCAAGCCAAGGAAGATTTTTCTATTAAAACAGAATCCCAAACAGACAGACAAAAAAATAAACTAGCAGTCTTTCCTCCTGCTTTTTTTCCCCTGAAAGATGCTTTTGATTTCGTGGGGTTCTCCTTGTTTTGTGGAGAACGAGGCTGGTATCCTGGTCAGGAGCAGAGCTCAGGCTCCTGGCTTAGGCTCAGCATTGCTGGGTGGGTTCTGAGGGGATGGAGAGGAGGGGACGTACAGTCTATGAACCTGAGACACCTGCATCCAGGAACTTCACGGAGACCGTTTCAGAAGGAATTTGTTCCTTGGAAGCAAGAGTCAGTTCAGCCTCAACTTGGTTTGACTTGAGGGCCCTGTCTTGTCCTTTTCTACCTCGGGGTAGGAACCTGACTTTTCTCTCTCCACAGTCCTGCAGAAACCCCTGTGAGTATTTTGTCCTTACCGGGAACGTCCTGGAGCAGGAGAATGACAATGACTGCAGAGAGCAGCTGGAGGATCCGCATGGCTGAATGTGGGTGGCGGTTCCACCACGAGGAGGAGTGAAGGGCCGTAGAGAGATGGAGAAGAGGGAAATCCTGGATTTATAGTGCCCGGGGGGTTGTGTAACGCTCCTGGAGTGGAGGGAACTTTGTCAATCTCAGATTTATTTCAACATGACAGCAAACAGTTGCACTGGGATGTGCCCACTCTTGGGCACACCATGTTACAGGGGCGGGGGTAAGGAAAAAAAAAAAAAAGAAAAAGAAAAAAGAAAAAAAAAAAAGGCAAGGTTTTGTCAACAAATTGCACTGAGCACTGGGGAGTCTGCTACTGCTTGCTGCTGGAGACAGGATGTTGGGGCTGACCCAGTCTGGCTCTTCTTGTGTTTGTAGGCTCGAGCATGTGATGTTAAAATCCCGTCCAAGTGTTTGCAGTATCAAAGTTTTTTTTTTTTATTTCCAGCTCCCAGTCTCTGTGTTTAGCACTGACACAGTCAAGCATGAAAAAATCCAGAGTCTCCTCCAGAGTCTCCTCCAACACACAAAGTTGGCTTGAAAATCATGGGATTCTTAAAAATCAAAGGTCTGTTTGTACTTCCCAACTTCTAGGCTGCAAAGAGACTGTTTGCCAAGGTTTTGTTTACAATTGTCAAGAAAAATGGCAATTTAGCATCTTATTCATTTATGTATTTATTAAATGGGAAAGCTGGGATACCTCCCCGTAATTATCAGGAGCAGGAGCATTGGGAAAGCTTGTGTATTACAGCTCTCCCAAGAAAGCTGGCAGGCTCTCTGGTTTGTACTAGTTCTCCAGGTTGGTTCCAGGAAATCAGTAGAGGTGGGACCTGAGTTTCAACTTCGGAAAACAACACAAAGCAAACAACGACCAGAAATCTCCCCCAACAAACAACAAATAGAGGAAGAGGAAATAAAAACTTTATAAAGGTTTCTTTTTACAGCAACAACACAGCAGAGGGCATCACCACGTCTTCCATTTTCACTTAATAAGTCACCTTGATGGCTTTTTATTTGCAGGCTGGATGCCAGGTAGTGCTGGAAAATGTAAAACCAATGGCCTTCGGGCTGCTTGAACAGAACAAGGATCACCTTCATCAAACAGTGCAGATAAGGGGCCCTTCACCAGCTGGACTTTGGATCACGGGACACTGAGCATTTAAACAGGGTGTCGTGCAAACTGGCCACACAAAACCCGGGGAAAGAAAACGGGTCTGTAACCCCATCTGCGGGAGGGTTGGTTGCAAGGATGTGTGTAGAGCCTCTCTATAACTGTTGGTGCTTTGCATGTCTGGTGGTACTGCTTGGTGCAGTGGGTGGCAGACCATAACCCACCACGCACCTCTGAGGATCGGCATCTCCAATGTGAGAGCTGGTGCAATGGGGCTGGGGCAGAGTTTGTCTAGCAGAAACGAGACTGCAGCTCTTGAGCTACAGCCCAAGCAGGGAGGAGCGTGTGGATGCTCATATGAGCGTCCTGCTCTGAGGGTGTGACCTGATGTGTCTGAACATGTGTGTGCAGGCAGCTTGATGCGCTCTAGAGAGGAGGTTTAGCGCAGAGCCAGAGTACCACGTGGCCATGGTGTTCCCGACGATGGATGGCAAAACGCCACGTTTTATCTCGAGCTCAGCTGCTCTCCCTTGGTGGGAGCAGCACCATCTCAGAGGATGAGTTGTGTCTGGAGCTGTTTGAATGCTGCAGGCGCCACAGGGGCGGGCACACAGGTGGCCAGGATGCGTCCTCCACACCACCACAAGCCCCTGCTCTGCAGCTGTGGTGCATGGGTCGAGTTGCAGAATGTGGCTTGGGAAAGAAAGCCAAGACCAGACAGTACCAACATAAACAAGATTTCCCCCAGAAATCAGGGGCAGGAAGTCTCTGTCCCCTGGGCAATTGCTGAAACAGCAGCTGGGCTTGCTCCCTCCGGCGTGGTCCCTGTGCCGTGTTGGCCGCAGCCTCTGGTGAGCCTACTGGGGCTGGTCCAGCAGCCTCCTGCCCTTCCCCGCTCCCCAACCTGCCACCAGATGTTTCTTTTCAGAGCTCACCATGCACAAAGGCTGATCTGTGCTCAGCGACACACGGCACAGAAATTAGCTCCTGGGTGCCTTAGAGGTTTTGAGGTTGGGGAGGAGTCAAGTCAATCTGCATCCGCCCCACAGCCCCAGACGGGAGGGATGTCTCCACTGACTTCATCTGCCTTCAGGTCAGGACCTGAGCAGCCCTATTTTTAAAATGCAGCCTGGGATAAATTTACACCAGCAGGAGCAAATCCCTTGGTGATGGAACCCTTGCCAGCTTGTGATGCCACCTCCACCTCCCCATCCCACTGGTGGCTTTTTACCAAACCCCGAGCCAAGCAAGCACTGATACAGCCCTGCAGTTCAGCCCATGAAGAAGTGACTGTGGGCTCAGCTCTGGGCTCAGCCCTGGCCCAGAAACCCCCCATGGCCTTGGGCAGGCTTTCATAACAGACCGCAATACAACTGTCTTCACCCAGCCTGCAGGACCATCCACCTCCTGCCCGTAACAGTGGCCATAGGGGGAGGTCTGAATTAGAGTAAGCACAGCATGTTTGTGGTATTTATCTCAACTTTTCTCCTGCTTTCAGGCTATTTTCTGGTCTGAGGAGTGAAGCGTTACATGGTCATATCCTTCGACAGGGAGTTTCATAGGTCTGCAACCGGTTGCATAAAGGAACAAATTTGTTTGTTTGTTTTAAATGTGTCTCCCACCATTTTCCCGGTAGTTCTTGTGCATGACGAGACCGTGAACAGTCAGACCCCATTCACCCTCCGCACGTTTCAGCAGACTTTCCTGATCCTCTAGACTGCAGCCATATCCCCCCCGTAAACCACCAGACGCCAGTCCTGCTTTGCAAGAGATGCTTCTGGACTCAACCTCTGCCCATCGGGCTCTGTCTGCCTCCTGCCTACTCCCCAGGTCCCCCGTGAGCACAGGGGAGACGTTTGTGGCTAATCCCAAAACTCTATGTGTGTTCAGGCCTACAGACATCTGGTGGGTCATACATATCCCTCAAAACACGTAGATCTTCAGGCTCATGAGATGTCTAAGTAAGTGCTCACTGAAGTTCGTGGAGATCTAGCACTCACGTCAGTCACCTAAACAGGCATCTGTTAGCATTTGGGATGCTCTGGGGTACCTGAGACACCCACACTGGGCTGGTAGGTGTGACACCAGATCTATGTGCCCTTCTCCTGTGGCAGCTGGAGGTCAGGGCCAATACCCTGGCCTTCTCAAACTCATCTGGTACCTGGTGTGTGAACCACATCACACTGATTACATTGGCAGCTAGACTTCATGCCGGCCTTGTCCTGCACCATGCCCCACCTGTGCAACCAGCTACGCTCCTGGTCTCACAGCCTGCTGCAGCTTATTTACTCTCTGACTGGAAAAAGATTTCATTTTATGTGGTCTGAATCTGCAAATCCCTCCTTTCTCCCTGTTTTTCTGCAAAATGCTGTTCTTCGCCCCACGGAAAACGGACACAGCTCACCTTGTGTCTGCACAGCTAAGCTCTCGCCCTCAGCTGCGTGGCCGCATTCAGACGTCTATTACGGATGGTCCCTGGCATGTGCCCACCTCTAAACTGTGCCGAGGAACAGTTTGGCAAAGTCCTAGCTTGCTGATAGCATGGGTGGGTATCTGCTAATGTCTGAGCCTGAGCCTCACGCGCTTTGATTGACTCGTGTAGATACAGCCTCTGAATCCAGACCCATTTTATCTTCCTAGCGTGCCCCTGGAGCTGGGCTGTGGTAGGGTGATATCTTTCACTCCACAGGAGGTGGAGGAGCCACCACATGAGCAGGCTGCATATGATCCTCTTTCTCCAGCACAGGGGTGAAGGAAGAACCATGCATGCAGGTGGTTGCATTGGTTTGCATGGGATTACTGGGGACATGAGGGACAACCTAGACGTCAGGGGCTTGCCCAAGACTATGAGAGCTCAGCTTCCCTGAACAGGAGCCCGTCTGACTGCTGTTCTGCTCCTGATTACACAGCTCCGTTTACAATGGCAGTTTTAGGGCAGAAGCAGAGGATTTCGTCTCTGTCTGGTGCTCTCTGCCAAACAAACACTGGCCTGTTGCCTGGGAACAGCAAACAAATTCCAGTGAGGGGGACGTTCATGCTGTGCTTTGATGAACCAACGTCTCCAGTTATTCACGAGGCTTGTGCTGGTTGACAGACTGGGCATGAGGGTAGGCCTCTACCCTAGCTGTCCGTATGGCTGCAAAGACCCCAAATATACCTCCCAAGATGTCTGGATGGTTTCTGGGTCTCCCTTAGGAGCTGGTGTAGGTCTGCTAGGGTAGTACTGAAGAATCCCTATTTTTGTAGCCAACTGAGCTGTGACAGGTACAGGGAGCTGGAGTTAAAGTCTCAGCCAAGCCTCAAAAATCCTCTTCCTCATTTGGCTTTCTCCCACGAGGGCAAAAACTTCATGTCTTTTCAGAGTGGACAACTAATCTGATTTAAATTCTCACCAGTCTGCATCTCTTAAGGGTTGATAGACTTCACCTTCTCATTTCTTCTGCTATTCTGTCTTCCCCCTGGCCTGACTGTCCCCTCTGTTCCTACATGCAACCCTGCAGCTAACAGGATGGATTCAGATGGACTCCGCTGACTTCACTTGCATTTACACTCTGGGAAGTGGTCCTGGTTGGGCAGTACTACTGGTCACGGGTGGAAGTCCTCTGGCTGTAGCAAAGGGTCACACTGGGGATGACTTTTGCTGAGTGCCTCAAACAATGAATAGTTTTTTGGCTTTTGGATATAAAGGGTTGGAAAATGGTGTTTGAGGGCCTGCAAGAGTGTGGTCTCATGGTGAATGAAAAAGCACAGATGAACAGCTCTGTGCTGAGTGGATGAACGTGGTCACTCAGCCAGAGGAGTTTAGTGCTTCCTCCTCCCCAGGGTTACGGGATACACCGGCCTGGGGGTAATTAATTTGAGCAGCATTCCCTATCATACACTTACACCAAAGCATCTCATACTGCTGTTTAAGCAGCTCCTCATGAGCTGCGCTGGTGGCTGGGTGCTCTGCCCCAGGAGAGTTAATGGGTCAAGAAACCACGTCAAGAAACAGTTGTGTAGCGTTGATGGACTGGAGGGTGCCGTTCTCCACCCTCTACCATGTCCTTGGTGCTTTCTCTCTCCTCCCTCTGTGTCAGACCAGGTAGCTGGAAGGGATGCCGGTTCATCTTATTCATCAGGCAGAAATGATGATGGATTTTTGTTGCTTTTTTTTTTTTGTTAGGTTGTGTTTTGGGTTTTTTTAAGGTTATTTCCAGCCAGATCAGCAAGCAAGGGAACACACAGCCGGGGGAGAGTGGGACCATGCCTTTTAGCACCAACCTGCATTTACGTTACTGCCAGAGGGACAATGTTGCCTATAAACTGTCTGAGCATTTCCACCTTCCCTGATTGAAATTTGGCTGGCCAACAGGTCCAAAATGTATAGGGGGCAAAAGACCCAGCAACTGGCAGGTTGAGCTGCATGAGCCCATATGTTTCACTTCCTTAGGAAACCAGGCTATAAATATGGTGGCTAAGCGTCCCCCAGATAAGAGGTGCGAATCACGAACTTTGTGGATGAATGTGAGAGATAAACTGTTTGATTTGGAAAGGTGCCTTGATTTAAAAGCCTGCCTGTTCTGTACTCGTACATCAGCATGTGTTGGAGAGGCGGGCTGGATCTGGGGAGGAATTTGGCTCTGGGCTCAGCCCCGTCTCTGTTTTCAGCATCGGTTCCCAAGCCAACAGCCGGCTCTGGGTAATTTGGCTCTCCTGATGGGTCCTCCAACTGCAGGGGATCTCCAGGGGAGCGCTGGCATCTCCCTGCGTGCGTTGGTGTCCCGGACTGTGTTATGATGACCTGAGGAGAATAGCTGGGCTGCTCATGGGAGAATGGAGTTGCTCGGATGAATTAATTGTTGGACCTCTGGCGATGGGTCCTGACCCTGGTGAGGTCAATGGGAATTTTCCTGTTTGATTCATCACAGCAAGAATTTCATCTCCCAGGGAGGACTTTTCCCTGGCTCTGACCAATGCCTCAGCTAATTGGCATAGCTCTCTCATTACATCATTGTTTTCTTGCTTTCACAGAAACGATTGACCCAGAGATAAATATTTTACCTGGAAAGGGAGAGCAAAAGCTAACTGACAAAGGCAGGGGAGCGTCAAAATTTCATGCTGAAAAAACACAGAAGGGCTGAGAGTGGATCTGGACAGCTAGTGGATTTAGGCTGATGCAGTTTGTAGGCAGAAAGCTGTTAGGTGCAAACACACTAATTGCTTTGGAATTATGCTGGGTGATTACAGAGGAAAGGAGGAGCACCAGAAATGTAGTCCATGGATAAGGAGAGCAGCCTGTCAAGGGCAATTGTACACAAGTTTCAGATCCATTCCCCACCATGTTTAAAACAAGAAAGCCTGGGCTCTTCCTTGGTCTTGCAGCATTATGGAAGAGGGATGAACCTGGGACAACCCTGTTGGGCTTTGCATTTTCTGGTCTAGGTGGGGGAAGCATGGCTGATGGACAGCACATTCCTGCTATGAACCCCATGGGTGAAGGGGTCTGTATGCATGTGGGGAATCCTGCTCCTTGTCTGTGTCTTATTTCTCCAGCCAGCCCTTCCCATTGCCTGTAAGAACCTGGCACAGCCTGGAAAGGAAGAGTAGATATGGGGGGGCTTGCCTGAGAAACACAGACCACACTCGCCTTTATGTCAAACCGGGTAGCTGTCGCACCAAAAGAGATGGAAAAAAGGCTAACCCATTGCAACTGTTTTCTCTGGGAAGGGAAATAAAGAGACAGAGCCACCCTGCTCTGCTGGGAAGGTGTGGGCTGCTGTGTTCACTCCTGGTTAGTGGGAGAGCGTGCATCCCACCACCGGCAGCTTTGCTGAGTGTCAGCAGGAGTCACAGACGGGCACTTGCTGTTCTGTTAAACTTCAGGTTTATTGCTTTCAGGTAAGGAGGAAGGCAATTTCTCATCTGTGTGTGACAGGTAACAACCAGATGCCAAAAGGGGCAATACATAGTCTGGGTGGCTCCAATTTCTTCTTGTCACAGTGTTACCTAGAAAGTCACAGCAAAAGCAAAAAGCAATGTGTTCAGAAGTTCATGAGTGAATCCACGGCCATGTTCTCCCGGGGGAGCAACAGTCACAGAAAGGCACAACATCTCCTTCCCAACAGCAGCTCATTCCTTGTTAGTGGAGCCTGCTGCTCTCCACGTGCTGCAGTTTGCTCCTTTGAAAATCTTCAGCTCTTTGCAGTAGTGGGTGATGATAAACTTTTACAACAGAGAATGATGGGTTCAAAGCAGTACCTAGCCAGATATTCACCAGAAATGCAGTTTCCAACTCGGCACAAGCCCCCTTCGTGGTTACAGCTGTCTGGTCCATGAGCATCTCCTGTACAAAGAAGCAGCAAGTTGGTGGGTAAAATGCATGGGGCTTCCTCTGGCACCATGTGCCTGGTCAGCCAAGCCAGCACTGTGAGCATGTGTGGAGCCTGGGCATGCACGGCTGCAAAGAGCACACCCGGGATCCCTGTCCCAAAGGGCAGCTTCAGACATCTGTCTTAAAAAACCCAAGTTGCAGAGCCAACCTCACTCAAGGAACATTTTATCATGCGATTGTTTTTTCAGGACGTTGCCAAAGACCGTGCACGGGAGGTCAGAGTCATCGTCCTCGCCCTACCAAGGAGGCAACTGCAGCCTGAGAAAAGGCAGAAACATTTTCTCAGAGCACAGGACATCTCCTCTAGGGCTTCTCCAACCAGTCTGCTCCTAGAAAGGCAGTGAGGTGCCCCATTTTCACAGCTTCTTCCCTGCTCATTTTTGCATTACCCCAAGGGATTAAATCATACATTTTGCCAAAGTGTCTGACCCACTATCTCATCCAGAAACCTAAGGGCACCTTTCCCCCTCAGTACCTGTAATATTTTGATTTGATTACACAGTGAGGAAATATTATTCCTGCTCCCACATATCTCTGTTTACCACCCTCGGCCTTCCTGGTCTTACCGTGACTGGTCAGGGAGACGAAGATTAAAATGAACCAAAGGATCCCCATTGCTTTGGTTCCGCTGGAAAATCGCAGGGCTGAGCGTGAGATTTTGCAGAAGCCTCTGCGTGCTGCTGGCATGCTGGATGGCATCCGGGAAGAGGGAGGGAGTAGGCAGGAGTTAATTATATTCCAGTCTCGGGCGTAACATTTGCTGCTGAGAAACCCTCCGTGTCGTTCTGACCCAGTGCTGCGGCTCCAAACAACGTTGACTTGCTTCACGTTCGCTGGTTATCGGTTTCCCCGGTTCCTCTCCCCGGCAGTTGGCATTTTGGACTGGTAGATTGCCAGCTGCAGGCAACTCGGTGGAAAAAGAGACTCAAGGGGATCCTCTGCCCTTCATCTGCAGCCAGCAAGGTCCCCGGGGAGCTGATGGGTGGGAGGGTGGCAACCTGCAAGGAAAGACTCCTGAGGAGCTGCAAGGAGGAGAACGGTGCAGGCTAGGAGTGATTCATTTTTTATCTGAGCTCGTGTGAATATTTTCTCCAACTGAAACCTGGGTGTGATTTTTTCCTGCCAAAAAGGCCATTCCAGCTTTGGCTTCCGAGGAATTTGGGAGGCTTCATTCCTGAGCATGATGAGCACACAGCACTGGTGGAGGAGGTAGCCGGTTAGCTCAGCAATGCACCACTTGGTGGTAATTATGTGATAGATATGCAGCTCTTGCTGTAAAATCAGCCTGTGATATTCCAGCTACCCTTGCTTGACTGCTGCCCCTGCCTGGGCCTGCTGTTTGCTGTCCCTTCAGCTGTGTTAATATAACTGTTTGTGTGAACACATCCTAAGCTGGATACTTGAAAGATTGAGATTAAAAATTCCCTTCCCCCTCAAAAAATGTAATTCAGATGCACTTGACAGAGTCAAAGTTTGCTGTCCTGGATCAGCAGGCCTGAAAACTTTGATTTATGTCCGTTGAGATGCCTAGGTATTGGGGATTTCTGTGTGAGTGACAGTGGCAGACAGGACACTCTGGAAGCCCAGCATAGAATCATAGAATCATAGAACCGTTTAGGTTGGAAAAGACCTTTAAGATCATCAAGTCCAACCATAAACCTAACACTGCCAAGTCCACCAGTAAACCGTGTCTCTACGTGACACATCTACACGTCTTTTAAATACCTCCAGGGATGGTGACTCCACCACTTCCCTGGGCAGCCTGTTCCAGTGCTTGACAACCCTTCTGGTGAAAAAGTTTTTCCTAATATCCAATCTAAACCTCCCCTGGTGCAACTTGAGGCCGTTTCCTCTCGTCCTATCGCTTGTTACTTGGGAGAAGAGACCGACCCCCACCTCGCTACAACCTCCTTTCAGGTAGTTGTAGAGGGCGAGAAGGTCTCCCCTCAGCCTCCTTTTCTCCAGGCTAAACAACCCCAGTGCCCTCAGCTGCTCCTCACAGGACTTGTTCTCTAGACCCTTCACCAGCTTCCTTGCCCTTCTTTGGACACGCTCCAGCACCTCAACGTCTGTCTTGTAGTGAGGGGCCCAAAACTGAACACAGTATTCGAGGTGCAGCCTCACCAATGCCAAGTACAGGGGGATGATCACTGCCCTCGGCCTGCTGGACATGCTATTTCTGATATCCTGGGTCATCTCAAGTGACACCAATGTCTAGCTGTGGGCAACTGAGTCTGGCCCTAAAGCCAAGAAGAACAAAAGACAGATTTCATCTCATCTCTAGGCTCAGATAGGTTAAAGCATCTTGTTCGAAGGTGACCAGTCTTGATCTAAAGCAGTCAAGTGCTGGCAAACCCCTCATTTTCCTTGTCCACTTAATATTCTGATTACTCCATGGTCACCTGCTGGACCAGAAATAGGTCCAACCACCCTCTTGGAGTGAGAACTAGTCCCTTAGGAGTGGGACTGTTCCCTTGGGTCTACAGCAAGGAGCTGGTCTGGGACATTTACACAACTGTTTGAACACTGTAGTGTTTGGACTTGCCCCTCTGGGCTGTGTGGTGGGCAAACCTGCAAGGCAGGTCTGGCAAAAGAGCTTGCAGCTGTGGACCATATCATGCTAGAGAGATACCAATCTCGGAGGAACAGCAGAGTCATATGCCTGCTGCTGTCTGATAACTTCCAGGTGAGCCTGCTCAGATTTTGCAAAAGACAGAATTTTTCTACCTCCTCTCCCCAGGCTATTTTTTTGATGTGTTGCTATTTCAGTGCATTTCCACTCCAACAGAGGGGCGTGGGCTTGATTTTTCCCCGTAGCCCCCTCCCAAGCAACATTGCTCCCCTCTCCTCATCCTCTTCATGCCTTATAAGTGATGACAAAGCTTGGCTGGTCCCGCATGTCGCTGTGTGCTGTATCCTCATCTCCCTTGTGTGAGGATGAGATGTACCCTCTCTTGAAAGGGTTGCAGGACTGCTTGCCGCTCCTTGTTGCTCCTTGCTGTCTCTGAGACTGGAAGGTGCGTAGTAGGTCAAGACCCTTTGCATGCTGCCCCACATGCTGGTCCACTCACTAAGGATGCAGGGAAGTGAGACAACCCTGGAACTGAAAGAGCTTTCTTGCCTGTGGCCCATGACAGTGTGGATCAGGTCAGCCTTGCAAAGAGAGTTTGGAGCGTCTTTTGTGATGTAAAGAGGGTGGATATCTGGGCATCTTTTGTGGTTCAATGATGGGACAAGAGGTTGCATGGAAGGGTCAGGACATATTGTAGTCTTGCAAAAAATGAACCCCTCACCTCTTTGCTTTTTGCCTCTGTGAAATAATTATTGGCTTTTTGGGGCAGCACTTCCCAAAAGGGACTTGTCCCGCTGATAACACACATGTGCCCGCAGTTATTAGAATCAGTTAAAAATCAGGTTTGAGGGGACTTGTACAGTCCGTCCCCCTGCCTAAAGTGTGGCCATCTTCAAAACTGCATTCTCCCAAGGACATGTACACTGTGGATTTACCGTGCACCACACATACGTTGTACAGCTGTGGATATGTAAGTACTATTGCTGTTAATAGCATCTTCTCCGTGTTCCCTGGGCCAAGTGGTGTGGACAGGCTCCTCCCCATAGCGTGTGATTCTGCGTGTGGCTTTCCACACACAAGCACACAGTTGGTTCACTCCAGAGTGGAAATGGGGTGTAAATGGTTATGAATGGTGTAAATGGTTATGAATGCAGCACAGACAATCAAGTGCCCAACATCTCCATGCAAAGCAAGAGATGGACTAATGTGTTAGTACAGATGCACCATTGTGTTAACTCCAGGGCCTACTAATGCTAAATTTTGTAGCTGGACTGGGGAGAAACATTTCTTTGTGAAAACAGGGGCAGCTAAGGCAAGATACTCAGTGCCACAGTTTTGAGGGCAATAAGTCTTTACTTACATGGATAAGCAAGATCCTTTCCACCTCTTTGGCAGAGTTGGGGTATACACCTCAACACGCCCCTCATCCTGCCCTCAGATAACCCTGGTCCATGGAGGGCAGCCAGCGATGGTTGTATGTGTCTTAGGAAGGCTGGAGGAACATGATGCTGGCTTTAAAACCACATCATGACATAGCAGTCAGTGGATGCACACCATCTGCAAATCTGAGTGCAGCCCTTTTTGTTTGGCTTTGACCCAGGACCTTCTGAGAAATGATAAACACTTGGCTGGACAGCTGCAGCCGCTGGGACCTTGCCGTTCACCAGTTCATGTGGCTGCTGAGCCGTGGATCTCTTTCACACCCCCAGGTCACTCCACGTTTCGGGTTTGCAATGTGCCTTTGTGAGTGGGTGAATTGCTTTCAAGGAAGGGCTTTCATCTGCGGTTACGGTGACCTCAGTGAGTCCCTCAATGAGTTTCTTCGGGAACTGTGCGGACTGTGACTCTTTCCTGTGTCCTTTATCTGCACACAGATTGCAGATTATTTGGGGCTAATAGCAGGCTCTTTATACTTTGCTGATTTAGATCTGATGGCACCTCAGTGAAATCTTCTAGCAAGCCATTAACTTGCTGGTTACAGTGCCTCTTCCCCCGTACTAAAGTTGAGCATTGCCCCCCTTCATGACTCAAGGAAGCTGAGATCTTGAATAAATTAGCAAACAATTACAAACTGCCACCACCCAACCAAAATCAGCTAAAACTAATGGAAATGAGTTCCATCCAGCTCCAGCACCTTAGCCTGGCTCTGCTTATATTACAAACACGACATAGCCTCAGAGACAGCTGGAGCAAGCCCAACATTTGCTTTGTGTCCACAATTCAATAAAGTGCCCGAGTGGTGCAGTGCACAGCAGGACTTCATCCCTGACATTTCTCAAAGGCTTATCTGATGCTTACACCTCTAGATTTTGAGTTGGATTTGTGCTGGGTAAAGACCACTGTGGGTGCAGACACGGAGGGTCCCAAGGGGGAGTCAGTGTTGCAGTTACTCCTAGGCAGACTGCAAGTCTTTCTCTCTGAAAGACGGTGAGATGTGCAGATGCTGGGCAGTGGGTGGCCAGACAGAAACACCTAGGCTATTAAGATTTTAAAATAAATTCTTCCTGGATAATAACTTACAATGGCACTAGGGAGAGGTGGGGTCAGAGAAGCAAAGCAGAAGGACCTTTGTACCCAAAAATCCTTCTAGCAGGAATTTCTTTTAATGAAGAACTACTATGTCTTTCAAGCCCAATCTGAAGTCTCAGGACAATTCTCCAACAGGTGACTCCTTTGCCAACTCCGAATCTCTCTCTCTGCAGCATTTTAGTGCATGTTGATAACGGGTGACCATCTCATCTTTGCTGTAATAGCAATTGCTCCTGAGGCTCCTGGATCAGCTATCCTCATTGGGGCATGACCTGTAAACAGCTCAGCAGGGCACTCAGAGCCACCACTATTGAGTAATTAAATGTCACTTAAATCCTCCTGCCCTGGAAAAGCCACGTAACTTATGGGGAGGAGTAGGCAGCGTTTGTGTCTGGCACGGTGTGTGATGAGGGACATCTGGATATCTGAATGCCTGAATCAGTGGAGAGGTGGTTTCTAGCTCATTAAACTCTCTGCTTTCCATGGACCATCAAGGATATGTCAACACGGTATTTTTCTCAACTTGCATCAAGCTTTGGAAGAGCCACTTTTGTTTTAGGTCTGGATAAAGGCTTGTGTGCTTAAACCCGTCCAACTTCTCCAGCTGTGCCAGTTGGCTTTCTCTGTGTACAAACCTTGCTCTGCTGGTGTCATTCAACCATCAGAGCCATCGCGAAATGGTGGAGTGACCTGAGAGCAGCCTCTCACCTGCAAACTCCCTCTGTGCTTCACTTCTTTATTAGCTGTTTCCTTCAATAAAAAAGCTTAATTGTCCTCAATCCTGTAAAGCATCCAAGCAACATGATGCTGGTAAGCAAGATCAGGCTAATCTTCTGACTGTAATAGAGGTAGCTCTGCAAGCAAATGTTTCCCTCTGATGACTCCTCCACAGCATGACGTCTGGCATCGGGTAAGGCAGAGAGCTAGGGACAGCAGCTTCCTACGGACATAGTCACTGTCACAGTTTTCTCAAAAAAACTCAGTTTCTTATGAAATTAAAGAAAATTGGCTTCTCCTACACACTTCTGAAGCAGACAAGCCATCTGCAGCCTTGCTTCTCTTTCCATGTCTTTCTGTTCTCACTTGTCTTTCCGAGACTCCTCCGGGAAGAGTTGCTGACATTAAAAACTCCTAAAATAATGCAGATCAACTGGTGTAGGCACACCATAAGCCTAGTACGTAATGCTTATGTATTTGTGTTTTTTTTCTTCCCTTGAGACTTTTTTCCCCTGTGTGTTGTTACACAAATTGCCCTCCCTCTTCTCTAGCAAAAAATACAAAAGGCAGACAACAGTCAAAGCCAAAATGCTTAAAAAAAATCTCAAATAATTTCTAAACCTTTCTTCCCCTTTAGTAATCCATCCTAGGTAAAAAATGTGGCTTCAGGAAGGGTTCTGCTGTTTCCAGCTGCAAGCCACACACACCTGCCTGATTTGTGACGCAAACTGGGGGAACACCTCCATAAAATACTCCTTGAACTACCAGCAATAGACATGGCAGAAAACACCCTCAGAGATATTAAAAGAGTGCAAAGAATTTCTTGCAGAGTGAATATTCCTAGGAGAAAATGAATTAAATTAGTTTGAACAACTGATTGGAGAGCTCATCTGAAGAGCGTTTTTCTCCAATTACTAAGAATCCCTGCAGAGCTCTTGGTTGGTTACCTAGACTGTCACATGGAGAGGTGATGCTGTTACTGAAATAAAGGCAGAGGCCAATATCATTTTACACGTCTTAAGAATGGAGGAAAAAAGTGTTAGACCAACGTCATCTCACCTGTCTAAATGCTGGCTGACTAAGAGTGAGGTCACTCTTTGGTCAGTGAAGGATGAGCGTAATGACCTTGCCAGTGGATCTGTTCCTCTCTGTAGTCCAGAAGAGCAGCATAGGATGACTGGCTAAGACTGGTTAAAACACTGGCTTAGAGAACGACCTTTCTGAAGTCTGTGGTGGGGATGTGAACAAGCCATTTGCACTAGTTTAAGCCAGAGGAAAGGATGGCTCAGCTGTTGAGATACAGGATGATGGAACTTCGCTGCTGCAAGGGGCTTTTTGTCCTGTGTGGGAAGGGTTTGAAATCCTCCCATCCGAGGAAGGTGCCACGGCTTGTGTTCCGAAGGTCATTTTTAGATGGCTGGGAGACACCCCTCGTAACATTCCTCTGCAAAGATGTCCAGCTGCTCAGCCTTCAACTGGAGAAATTAGAAAGCCAGCAGTCATGACTGGGAGCTGCTGAGCCCATGGAGATGACGCTCAGAAGCAAGCACTTTTTCATCTACTTTTTGAATGAAACTTCTGCAGTTAATAAATTCAAACTTACCACAGAGGGAAGCACAGACTGCATAGAATGGTTTTAGATAGACAGTTTTAGATAGATTTGCCCAGTCACACATGAAGAATTCCCATAGGTAGTACCTGTGCTCAAGTGGGTGCAGTTTATTGGTAGAAATAGGGAGGCGGGGAAGAGCAGTTGACCGGCATCCTGCTTTGGAGAATGGGAGTTAAATAGTGTAGACATGGCCTGATCATGCCAGTTGGACAGTCCTTGTATCCATCACTTTAATAGAAGGAAAAGACATTGCTTTTCCTTCTAGAAGGAAGGAAGGAAGGAAGGAAGACAGAAAAGGGAGGGAGGTGAAGTTCGGATTACGAGGGGATGTGGTTTCCAAGGACATTACAGGAAAGTTTCTGTGGATTTGTGTGTGTGGGTCTAATAGAGAGAGACATTCTGCCTCTTTCCATGTATATACGACTGTTAGACCTGTTTATTTAGTATTTATTGCCTTTGTTATATAAAGAAATGTGTCACCTCTAGTTAATTATACATGCTGCATGTTGAGAAAGCCAGGCATCTTCTCTACAACACCAGGAAGAAAACTTGTTTGTTTTCTTGTCCATGCATTTCTGTGGTTTTCTGCAATTCCATGAGGTCTTTATTACACTTCTGTGCAGCACTTCCATTCTCTGTGAGGGCAAAGTCCCACTTGTTCTTGCAGACATTTGATTTCTGGAGGTACACAATGACCCCCCTCGTCTTGACAAGTATGGAAGTTTGATGTCGTGTCTGCAATGAAAAGGATTTAAGTCAAAACAGAAAACATTACGCCACCATCTGAACCAACTCATACTTGGGAAGTGTCATGAAGTTCTGGTTCCTGTGTCTCCAAAAGCAAAGACACAAAGATGGACTATGGGGGTCATCAGAGCACTGCTGTAAAAAGAGGAATTTGTGACCCACTAACTTGGAAAAGAAACAACTGAAGGAGGGATATTGTAAAGGTATGAAGAAGGTGGATGCAGAATGACTACATTTCATTTGCAGTACAGAAGTAGGTGGCACTGAATAAAATTACGAGGGAAGAGGTTTTAAAAAAAACAGAAGGAATTCCTAATCTAAGGGGGAAAAATCCAGTAAGGACTTTTAAAGACAAAGATGCTTAAATCTAAAAGTCCTGAACTGCAAATTCATGAAAGCCAGGAGAATATATGAGGAAGTGTAATTATATGGTTGTGGTGTTCATTAATAATCGTTTTACACACACAGAGTAACTGTATAGAAATATCCATTTCTGGCCACAGACAGATACAGGATGCTGGATCAGATGAGCCTTAGGTCTGATTAGCACAGTTGGCTATAAAGCATGTATTGACTTAATGATATATGTTGACTATTGAGGAGCTCCAAAAATAAGCAAGTCCAGAAAGGATTAAATAAGTTTACAAGGAAGAGGTCAGCTGGCACCTATTAAGCCGAGCAGCGTGGATGCAGTCAGCAGTCCCCCAACAGATGATTATAAGAAGATATATCAAGGAAGGAGGACTCTGTGTGGGCCACAATTTTAATTTTATTTCCCCAGGCATCTGTTCTGTTGGAGATATGACATTGGGCTACGTGGTATTTGGCCAGCCCAAAATGGCAATTCTGTTCCTGTGCTCTATGCTGATGATAGCGGAGGAACAGAGAGGTCCATCTTTGTAGGTGAGAGGAGATGGCTTAGGCCATTTGGAGACAAAGAGAGTAAGAGTGTGTCTTACTGAGTTTAGTAATCTCCTCTCCAAACGTTGCCTGCCTGGGCAGGGTTTCCACACATACCTATGCAGCAGGTTTTCTGACGCCGAAAGCAAGTTCCAAACGCGGCAAATGGCTCTGGGCAGGATTTTGAATGGAAGCAGAAACCATGGTATCCAACACAACGTAAGGTGTCTTTGGGCAAGCTGAGACCTACAGGAAGAATGGGGTTCCCAGCTGTGCTGCAGGATCAGTTCATTTCTCATGGTCTTCCTCCTGCTGAAACCCCATGGACCCCCGAATATAGGGGTCTGATACAAATACCCCCAAAGCCCAAGGCAGCTTTTCCAAAAGTTTTGAGAAGCCCCATGGGACCTCACACGACTCCAAGGAAGGCATTTGTACACCTAGAGAAAAATGTAGCTGTTCGTGCCAAGTTTCTGAACATATCCTGGGCATGCATGTTGTAGTGGGTAGGGACAGCCCAGCCTTTGGATGCTTCTAAGTTCTGGGACTGCAATGCTGCAGGCTGGTCATGCAAGGGACAGCATGGTGCTCATATGCCCTGAGATGTACCTATGGCTTAAAAAAAAAATCAAAAGCTGGGAACTGCCACAGTTAACAGGGGCAGGAGGTTTGCCCAGTTCCTTCCTTCTCTGAAAGCCTTACTTCAAGATGGGGAGTTTCATTAAGCAGGAAGAGAAGCTAGGCTAAAAGCACAATCAGTAAATGAATCAGTGCAGCAGAAGGGCTGAGGAAGGGGATCCAGCATATTCAGAGAGCGTAAGTAAACTTCACTGGTGTAGTTCAACTTGAGTAATACAAGGGAACACCTCTGCCGCTCTTCTACCGTACACAAAGGAGACTATGACCCTGGGGTAAGAAGAGGCAGATGATTTCCATGGTACCATCTTCCAATAGTGCCACAAAGTGGCATAAAGAGATTTCAAAGAGTCATAAGGAGCCAACACCCGGTAGTGGCTTCTGTGGGGAGGTTCATGTTTAACATCTGGTCACCATAGGTTAATTTTTCACTTCTGTTTCTAGACTGAGAAATAGGGAATAGCTCTAATGAAAGGAGCTGAAGAGCACGGAGGAGTACATTCTGCACCACTGCACAAGCTAGTTGTACCTCCTACACAGGCAGACCCCAGCGTGGGTGTTGCCCCTTACCTGGAACAGCCAGGAGGAGGAAAAGGAGAAGAGCCATGAGGCAGGAGAAGAACTTCATGGTGGAAGGTCTCAGCTGCAGCGTGGAGACAGGGCCACAACGCCAGAACCTTTGAGCAGGGGAGGAGGGAGCACTCTTGCATTTATAGGGCTGTGGGAACAGACCTGACTGTCCAGGGGACCTTGGCAGTGGTGAGTGTGGAAGGCAACGAGTACAGCTTGACCGCTGCACACGGCTAAACCTGAACAATGGCAGAGGGTCACAAAAGCAAGCGGAGAAGTAACTATACCTCCCTACCCAGCCACTGGGAAGGTTGCTTCTCAATACCGACCCACCCGGAGAGCATCGTTATTTGTTAACTTCAAGGATCAAGGTGGTTGGTAATGGACCACCTGGAGAAAATTAGCCATCGTTTTGGTGGGAGAGAAGGCACCTGGGAATATCAGAAGACTGTTGCTGATTTTGAGTATAGCAGAGGGTCCAAGGTACTGCTGCAATGTTTGCAGTCTCCATTCATCAATGCAAAGAAATTATTTTTTGTACCATTTCCCTAACTGAAAAATCGAATTTGAACCAACTAAACAGCCAATTTTCTTTTTGAAAATATTAGTTGGTTGATATTATAGGCTCGATTCAGTTGCCCAAATATATCGGCCTAACTCCTGTGGCCTGCCCTAGGGTATCCAAGGAACCTCATGGGACTACCTGGTAAGACTACAGAACCTCTGTGACAATCTGCATACGACTAGAGGGGCAAATGGATGGCCATGTGTATGGTCTAACTTATTTAAAATGGCACTGGACACTCATGTGCGGTCAACTGACTGAAGCTCAATGGCAGTGGTCAGTGCTACACTCAGATACTGAGAAGTAGGCATCTACAATGGATGTGGCTGCATGGGAAAGAGATGATTAATTAGTGGTTCTAGGACTCAAATCACCTGTTTAGCTATAGTGGGACCTTAGGAGCCAACACACGTGCAGAAGCCTGCACTGTAGATACTTGTACTTAGCTGGCCAAGTCCAGAGCTAAGGGCATCTATTGTCATTAAAGACACCTCAGGGATCCCATCTGGCCTCCAGCTGCTGCTCCATGAGGGCGCAGATCCCCCATAGCTCCAGCATGATATCTGCCAGCCCCAGGCAGACTTCGACATTTCTAATGTCACAGGGCCTCTCAAATGGCTCTAGTGTCTATGTGTGGGCAACTGGGTCAACTCTTAAATGTTCTTCTCAGTTGTGAACTTCTGGCTGTGGTCATTTTGTAGGAAAAAAAAAAGAAAAAAGAGAAGGTTATAGAATCCTTTGTAAGGCCCTGCTTTGTGGTGCAATGATCAAAAAGTTTAATACAAAATAAAGCACTTCTAGTAGCAAGGAATCCTGTCCCAAAATACCACTGTGTCAGCTAGACCACTCTCTGTGTAAGCCAGGAGGCCCAGGATGCTGTCCCTACTCCAGCAGATGTATGATTTGTTTTTTATACCACATACAACAGGGTAAAGAAGGTAAAACAAACATTTTTCTTTAGTACTTGATAGTCTGAAAAGGAGCACTAATGGATTTAAGTACCCCAGGGAAAAGCAGAACTGGAGCTGGGTCTCACATATCCTAGCTACAGAGCTGTCAGACAAAAGAAGTAATAACGTCCTCTTATCCAGCAGTGTTGTGTGAAACAGCCCTGAAAAGTCTTTCTTCCATATGAATTGTTGCAGTGAATGCAAGCTGCATCTATAACTTGCCTTGGTGTAACAAAATCCAAATTTATTTGTAAAGAGCAAGCCTACCCCTAATTTTCATGCTTGGATATCTAGTTTCAGGTATCTGAATACGTAGGTATTTAGATACCCAGCTGGTTTAGTTTTTCCCTTTTGAGAGACTTACCTGAGAAACTCCATTGAAACTTCTGGTAAGGTGAAGTGTAGAAGATATTTTTTCCCAAACTATTCATCTTATACATTAATCAAAATTGTTAAATCATCCACACAATTGTCTTCAGACAAACTGGGAATATTTCATGAACGATGTGTATGTATTTCTTTCTGTCGTTATAACAGATATGAGTTACAGCAGAAGCTTAATAAAATGTTAGTTAACAAAATGTAATCTTAATAAAATAGGAATCCTCCTCATTTGCGTGAGATACAGACATCTTTCACATTGTCAGAACAACATGTCTTAATTTGTTATATCTATAGTGGATAAAATTGGAATTTTTCCCCTTAAACCAAGTTACTGCATCTAGCAGTGTGAGAAGTTAACTCTGGAAGGAAAACAGGGAAAGCATATACTCAACATCAAAAATAGAAGAAAAATCCTTTTATTGAAGAATCATGAATGAGCCTAAGTTAAAGAGCGGAGATATCTTTGAAGCTAAGAACACTCCTCCTTTTTCTTTTCTTTATTCTTTGGGAACATAGAATATTCCTGGGTATTTCTTACAGCATCTGTATTTGTTATAGAAGCAGCTTCCAATCAGATCCTCATTTACGTGGCAGCGATGTCTGCAGCTTCCTCTTAGACCACACCGGAAAGTGTCCAAGACGTCGCAAGTCCTGCAGCCTGCACATAGAAAACATTTTGTACTCTGATGAGAAGGGATAGGCACAAAATGCTATCAGATCAATGGGTTTGTGGTTAGGTTGCCTGCAAGTAACCCACAGCCTGTGTTGTATGCATAGCTGAACTTCTGAGCGACGCATCAAGCTGGAAAACAGAAAGGGGTTTCATTTGGACTGAAGCGAACTGGGACTTCTCCAAGTTACTGGAGAAATTACTATTTAGAAGTTACTGTGAAATTGCCATTGGAAAAAAAAATACATTATCTCACTTAACGTGAAAATTTCCGTTCACACTAAACTGAAACTTTCTGCGCTGTGCAGGTGTAAGACACAAAGGAAGTAATAGTTGGGTCTTTGGAAACCCCTCCATGAAGTGGTGCTGCCTTAGTTTTATCCAGGCTTTTAAGCAGCAGAAAGAACCAAACTCCAGCCTGTCTTTTGTATATAGAAAACAGCTGAGGAACAGTCAGCATCTCCAACTGAAATATCACCCATGCTGTTTTCTCTCCAGAATTACTTAATAAATGTAACCAATATCTGCAAACAGTTTGCAGATCCTCTCAGAACTTCGGGGCCAAATGGTTGCAAACTTCATACGAGTATCGAACTATTATTTCTTAACTAAGAAAGGATCCTGGGTCTACTCTGGGATGGCTAATAGCCTGAGGTAGTCCTCAGGGACATGGCAGACTTAGGTCCAAAAGTCTCTCCTGCTAGTTTTCAGCGTTGCCTTAGCAAACAGTCTCTTCTAGAGCAAGTCTCTCATGATGTCTCCTGCTGTTCCTTCTGCATTAAACAAGTGCAGAGCATGGCTCAGAAAACAGGGGTGGGCTTCAGCCACATAGTCATAAGTGTCTCAATATAATCTAGGTGTCTGAGCTCCCATTTTCAACGGGATTTCTGTGGCCACAAGGTACTCATTTAGTGATGTTTCAGGTACCCTTGGGTATGAGGCTTGACCAATACCATACCTCCTCACCCTGTGCAAATGTCTTGAGTATCCCAGATAGCGAAGGGTTCACGAACAACACCACGTGGCTATGTTTAGGCAGATGAAGTCTGCTCGGAAGAGTGAGGCAGGGCAATCAGCAAAGTCATCTCAGCTCACCTTTACTCTGGTGTGCACATGTGAGCTGCCGAATAGGTCTCTAGACCCCATGCGCTCTACAACCTGTGGGCTCCACTGAGATATCTGCATATGGGAGCACAGGGCTGAGGTGGGCCATGGTACCTTGCCGGGCTCCAGCTGCCCATCTAGAAGGTCTCAGCTGTCCCACAGGGTCTGTGTCCTATCTGCCCCCTTGAGATGATATCTCAGGTACACTAGGACATCTCAGTGCATGCAGGTGCCTATGTCAAGCTGTTGATCTCTGGAGACCATAATCCTACCCCAGCTCTTTCACTTTGCAGGTGGGTTCTCTAAGCATGGGAGGACCATGTAGTCCAGAGGAACTTTCTTTCCTGCTCAGCTTTCAATGGGAGTTCTCTTGAGACCTGGAAAACATTTCCCAATAGGATCTGCACCCACACCAGTGACAACCTGTGGAAATGGGATAACTTTAAAGGGGTGTTTAATGCCACATTGTACCATAGCTATGGATTAGTCTTCAGCAAGAAAGCTTACCAGACACAAGGGTGCTCCTTAAACTGATGCACTGCCTGCTTATGGTGACCTTCAAAGCTTCCTGGCTCTCAGTCTTTATCGTTCCATTATACGGGTTCATTCCCCGTGGAGTCAGGGGTGCTGTTATACTCTGTACAACTGAATTGCACTCCTAAGCACTATTTAAAATTCTCACAGGCTCCTAAACAATTCAGGCAATTCTGGACACTTTCCTTGAAGTGGCAGGATTGGTTCTCTAGTACCCTCCCAGGTTTACCTTGAAAATGCTGGAAAGTCGAGACAAGAAGAGCAATCAGAAGGTATGAGGAAGTCCTCATGGCTGGAGCCTGGTCTCAGACTCACAGAAGATACACAGAGAAAAAGGCTTTCATACGCAGAGAATGATGAAGCATCCCTGTATTTGTATAAGCAGGCAAATGAAAATCTCAGAATAGCTCTATAAAATCCGTAGCCCCATAAGACTTATTAGCTCAAGTTACACTTTTATGACATGACAGCAAAGGACTCAATGGATCCTTGAAAATCCTGGCTATAGGATGTAATATAGGTAGTGAAACGGGAAGGAGGGGTCCTAAATCAAGGCAGGGTAGAAACATCTCCAGAAGCACCTTTCCGTGCCAATGGTGTGTATGGGTGAAAAATGTCTTTTCTCATTACCAGGGGAATAAAGGTGTCTCTCACAGGAGAGACGGAGCAGCTTTGCAGCATCACCTCTGAGATGGTGGTGGAAGAGGGGGAAGGAAAACCCCCTCTTTCCCAGGAGGAGAGGTCTATGCAGTGGATCAGCCCTGTAAAAATCCATCCACCTGCGCTGGTAGAGGGGAGGTCCACCTTGCCACGCCATTGCTTTAGGATCCCTGGAAATTGCCACTAAGGATCCTGCTAATAACCCCTCTGTCAGATCAGGGACTTTGGAAAACCATCTTCCCCTCTCAGCAGCAGATGATGAGGCGCGTACATCGGTACAAAGAGTCATGTACACAATGGGCTGGCAGGAGTGTCACAGAGCGTCATCGTATATATATTTACGATAAATATATATATTTATCCCCATACAGGGGATATTGAAGGCAACTGCATGCGCATCCTTGGATGTATGGGAGCAAGGGAAAAGAGTTTTCACCTTCCTACTCTGCTCCTGGGGCTTTGGCTTTGCTTTTCTTCAGCTCTTCTCTTTTTTCTCTGCACCCTTGACCTTCTGAACCCAAATCTACCATCCTTCTAACTCATCCCCTACACCGCCAGAAACACAACCCAGATCCCATGCCTGGTACCTCCTCTGCCCCGCTCTCTCCCCACCTACCATGCCGCGTGCTTCCTACCTTGCAAGCCAAATCTGCATTGGACCCTGATCTCCAGGCTGCAGTTGAAAGTACAGATCTTGTCAGTGGCTAGGAACTATGTCTCCAGGATGCTGCACTTGCTCATTTTGCTTTCAAATACCTTGGAAAATATCCAGATGGTTAGTTAACCCACTCAGGTCAAGCCAGCATAGACCACAGGTCATTTCCCATCTCCACTCTTACATCACACAGAGCAAGCGTCTGAATCTTAAAGAACTAAGAAGAACTTACACCTCAGAGATAAAGTAACAGGTTATTAAGAAAAGCTGTGCAGATTAATTCAGGTTCTTCTCACATGGTTTCAATTTGATTGGGTTGTTATCTTACAGAAAACATATGTGTCAGTCAGAATGCATGAACCTGCACTTCTGCAGAGAGGTCATTTGGTTCCATAATGCATTTAAGTACAAGCACGTGGAATTTGCCAGAAAGTCTCCCCAGGGCTGAATCATTACGTCCCACTGTTCTCCCACACCTCAGTTCCTCAAATGCTCAAATACTTACCCCAAGAACAAGGTGTTAACGTAGTCTGGAATTAACCAGCTTAGTTTGTGCTCGAGCTGCCAGGACTTCATTTCCATGGAACATACTGTATTATTAAAAATGCCATTTTTCTACTTAAAAAGTAAGACCTTGCCATCTTAGAAGTGGTCAGCACTGCGAGTTCCTGTACCTATTGCCTGAAGCCATTGTTCATCCTCCGAGTGCTCATGCTGTTCTCTTAAACAGGATCAAATGCTTTAGGGATACTCATAAACTAGAAGTGAGTGTTTGTCCACACTCTGCTCCAGGGAGTCCTGAGGAAATGCTTTGTCACTTTTCTGGCTTTTCAAGGATAGTATGACAAACAAAAAGGACTTTTTTTTTTTCTTGAAAGCACCTTTCACAGAGCAAAACAGATTTATTTGCTATGTCTATGGATGGAATGCCCATTACTCCTTATTGCTTTCTGTTGGGAACCAGTGTTGCATCACAGGACATACAGCAGGGTCATACATGAGGTGCAGATTGTCAGAGTTTGCAGAGGTCATGAGCAGCACCCTCAGTTTTGCAGGTGTACAAAGAGCAGAGGACAAGTGAGATTCATGACACAGTTTTCATAAGGATCTGTCCATACAGTGTTTGAATTGTGCTACAAATAGCCATACTGGAATGGCAGCTGACAGCACAGATTCTCCTTCAGAGCAGAAGAAACCCATGTCACTTATTTGAGCCTGTTTCTGTACATGATATTTATTGATGTTGTTCTGACCCAGTGGCCTTGATATCAACAATAGAAACCTTCCCCTTAGTCAATGTGCATTGTTCTCTGCCTTTCTGGTTTCTTTGTTAGGTTTTCATTTCAAATTTGCGGGCTCCATTGAGTCTCCTGGGCAGCTATGGGGCAGGAGAGCTGTTTATGTCCATTTTCAGGCACTCCAGGGGAATGGATGAAACAAAGACCTTGACAAGAAAACTTCAGCTGGCTCTCAGACAGGACCCAACATCGTACCCAGTCAGACTGGAGCAGGAATCCAGCTTTCTAATTCTGCAAAGTTATTTTTAAAATTGCAAAAAGCGGACCTGTTCTGTTTAATGATGGACTGGAAATGTTTGCCTTTTTTTTCATGGGAAGTGAAGGACAAATGCAACACCCCAAGTGTGTTAATAACCTGGTAGAGGAGGAGTGCTTGTCCAATAATCTTACATTCAAAATCCTTCCCTATCATTTCCAGCCATTGCACAGGCAGTGTTCTCACTGTCAGGCTATAAGCATTTATATGATCATGATTCCCTTCAAATTATGATAAAAAAATTTTATCTCAGAAAAAAACCTTTGGATTTGGAGTGAAATTCACTTTGGTAAAGGGTTTCCCTCCAGCGTCCCTGTTGCTTGGAGCGGGTCGGATCACCTCTCCTGACTCAGAGATGACCCTGTGATTGTTCAGGGAAAGTGATGCACAGAGGTGTTCGCTAGCAATTTTGGCCAAGGGTTACACTATATACATTGAAGTAAAAACCCTGTTTCCAGTCCTTCTTGCTCCCAGAAGCCCTAGAAACACTGGAACTCTCTCACCACCTAGCAAAGAATTGCCATCTCATTCTGCTTTGGTGCCTCTGCATTTCACTTGCTCTTGTTCATTCTCCTCTTCCTCTCCCAGAGTTATTCCAGGTAAGAGGCATGTTTTATACGGATCACAGAAGAAATACTTACACATGGGGAAAGCTCTGCCTCCTGCCTAATGACCAGTTCTGCAGCTGACCTACAGTCACCAACCCTCCATATAGTCAATAGCTTCCTCACGCTCAGTGTTGCAACAGTCACAGGGAAGGCTTGTTCCCAGTTCATCCAGTTTACCAGCAGACAGAACTGCTGGAGACTTTTTCATGCATTTCCATGCAGGGTGTGAAAATGCAAACAACTGCAGAATTCTGAGCAGGGTGGTTTTAACCAGTAATTTTAGTCATTAACGTTATTAAGATGAATCACCCATGATTTGGGATCTTCTGTTTTGTGGCTTTCGGTGGAGTATGTCTCACATTAGATACATGCGAATTAGAAGTGGGGTTCCCCTCACCCCACGTGAGATGCCTACAGTTTAGCGCCTGCATTGAAGCCACTCATGTAGCCAGTGTCCTTTCTACGGTGTGATATTCTGGCAGACTCATCCAGTGCTTGCATCTCTCCATTGACTATGAAGGGAACGCAGAAGACTAGTTCAGATGGAGGGATCTGTACTGTCAACCTCCAAAAGAGGTGGGATGAAACCCATCCCAGCTGTCTAATCTAACATCATCTTCTAGTTTTCCCTTGGAGTCAATGGAGACACAGGAACTTCCAGAGGAAACTTCAGTGCTGTCTGAGATATGTGTCTGAGGCAGGTGGGATAGGCAGTCTTTGGAAGATGGCTGTTTCTCTTTCATCTGGGGAACAGAGATAAACCCTTTAGTGACCTTTCTGCTGTGGAGTAGATCTTGCTAATCTGGCCTTCCATGCCAATGTAGACTGCCCATATAGTAGCATCCCTACCCACCTCATCCAGTTACATTCGCTAATTTAACAGAAGCTATAGCCTGAAAAATGTACTCCATGGGTATCAATCCCACCAGCAGAGTCACCTCTTCTGACGGGGCCATGGGAAGTGATGAGTAGGTATTTACAGATATTTCCAGAAGATGCCTGCATCCCTGCTGCAATTGGTGGGGAAGCAGGCAGCAGTCATCAATACGGGATGAAATTGGGGTGACCCAATGGATTGAATTCTCCTAAAGTGGCAGAGGGTCTGGCCATAGGAGAGCCCTCCAGTGCTGCAGCGAGCTCGTCAGCCATGGGCCTGACAGCCATAGTCATCCCCACTAGGCAGTTCTCTACCTTGAAATCACCGTGATGGCTCCTGAGAAGTGTCCGCCAGGTGAAATCATTGTAGCTACATGTCCTCAAGCAGGGGTACGCTGAAGAAGATGTAGATCCATCTGAGTGGCAGACAGCAATGAGGGAGAAGCTTCTACCATTGTGTGAAAAGTCTGTTCTCTCCTTTCAGTAGATTCAGAAAACTATGAACCTTTCCCTGGGACTCACGTCCCTTTGAGAGTGTGAGGAAGGGAGTATGCGTGAGAAGGGAGGACTTCTCTTTCATTTTGAAGTTTTCAGTCAATGGGCCTGGGATAGCTCTGAAGTAACCTGGGACGCTAATGGGAAACATCTGCTTCCCCCGAGCACTTATACAGCTTTGCATTATGGCAAAGTAAATCAGCAGAATTTGACTGCAGTTGGGGCGCAGTGCTCCTCGAACTAGCTGAAAACCTGACCTTATTTATAACATTGTATGGAGTTGGAAAGGGGTGTTGGGGGGAAAACGGGGTGTTCTGCTGAGAAATTTGAAAATTTCAGTATTCTATCAAACTGATATCATACAGACATCAATATATTCTCCTTAAAAATAAAAATGAACACAGCAAAGCCAAGTGTCCAGAAATATCTCCTGCATCTCTTCAAGACATTTTCTGGCCCTAGTATTGTATCAACTATCGAACACACAAATACACCCCTGTGTGGAGACACCTACTTTAGATATCCAAATCTTTGAGCCCCCAGGCAGGATTCAGTTGCCTGAACGTAATATCACTATAGATGTCCTGGAGCATCCAAGATACTTGCGTGGGACAGAGGTCTGTGGGATACTCAATGCTTCCGAAGGGGCAAATGGACACCAAGCAGCGTATCCCATAACACAACACTAGATGCCTGAATTTAGGCAGCGGAATCTTTCCCATTACATCATGCAGTTGGAAATTAAGCAAGTACCGGAGTGGGACAGATGAGGAGAGGTGCCACTGCGAGGTGGTCAGAGGGGAGCAGGCAGCAGGTGAAGCTCCCCGTGGCCACTTCTGAGGCTGCACTTCTAGAAAAATGTGGGCTGATGGAGGGAAAGTCTAACAGAGAACAGTGGGACTGAATAGCCAAAAAAATATGGGCTATGGAGAAAGAACTGTATTTCCAGGAAGGAAACAAGCTGAATTTCCAGCCTGGCCTAGGGATGGAGGGTCCTTCACTGAGCAAAGTGCATCTCCAGCCTGGCTCTGCAGCTTGTGGAGCCCATGAGCTAGTTCATGGCTCCCTCTTGCGGGAAGGCATGCTGGCGGAGGAAGGGACAGTCAAGCCCTTCTTGTGGGCAGGGTTTGCTCAGATGGAAAGGTAGGTGCCTGCCTCATTGCTCCATCTTCAGCACCACTAATTCACAGAGCAAACGCGTGACGATTATTAATGTGTTTGGAGAGCAGGGATGGGTTTTGGTTTCAGACGTCGAATTTTAGGGACTGGAGTTGCTGACATTCAGGAAGCGTATAACTGTAAACTTTTTTCTAACTTCATATGATTTTATATCACTTATATAACTTTAAAAAGCTTTGTAACTATAGTAATAATGGGACCTCTGCTGCCTAGTGCACAGGTAGGTATCTTCCTTGTGGACAGATTCAAGTTTCTAAAGCAGCATCCCACCCCAGGAGACCTTCCCCTAGCGCTTCATGGCTTGCCAATCAATGCTGCCTTGTACAGTCAGAGAGCCGTAACCACATGATACCAGTGATTTTTTTTAAAAATAAAACTCATTTTCAAAAGCTTGAAAATGCAGGATTTCAGAGAGTCTTCTGCTGAGATTTCTTCTTTCACAAGAGAAGAACATTTCCATATAGAAATGTACCCTGCCACTAGCCAGGTGAGAGTGCTGTGACTTGCTCCCAAACAATTATCCACAAACAGAAATCTAATAAAGTTCAGCAGCTGTCTTTCCCTCCAAATGAATATTGTATATCTCATGTATTTATCCACGGTACATACAGATGGTGGACAAGTAGCTCATTGGCTATGCAATTCAAGCAAACTGCCTTAAGCATAGCTAGATAACTATATCCACTGCAGAAAATAAATGCATCTATTGAACTATCAATTATGCCATTCCTCATCTGGGTGCTGTAATTTTTATTTGCATTTCTAAACCATTTTCTCAATTTTTGTCCTCATTTCTCAAGGATTTTTCTGAAATGGATCATTCTTAATAACAACAAGAAATTCGGCATTGCATCAGAAACTTGTACACTTATATTAAATAGTTTATTTTCTTTAAAAGGAAAGAGACATATTAGTAACAGTGTCAGAGCTCTAACTCTAAGGTTTTTAATATGAGCTCCAGGGCAAACAGGAACTGAGTGCAAAGATGTCAGAATTTGTGACAAGAGGCCGAAGGTAGGGCAGTGGAGAACAATGTGGGATGAAATGGAGGTGGAGCAAAGCAAAGAGGGGTTGAGCAGAAAAAAACATGATCTGAAAAAGAAAGCGAATGGGACAGATGGAGGCACAGCCACTCCGCCTCTGTCCAGTCCGCAGGAGGTCCAGATGAAATGGGACATTTGTGAATGAGGTGTAACAACAACTGTTTTTGAGAAAAATGCCTGATGGATTTCTGATAGAAAAACGTCTTATTGCTCACAGAATACATGACAAAGCAAGGGAATAAGCCAGGGCTAGGGCAAAACCCAAGGCCGGTTACCCACCACTTCCAGAACGACACCAGGGCAGCCTGATCCCCATCACCCCGGCCATGGCCAGTCTGTGGGCAGGATTAGGTTGAGCCAGGCAGGAGTCTCCTGGTGCTTTGTGCATTGCAGTGCTGGCCCCAGCCCCCTGCCCGTATGGTGCCCCCACCATGTCCCTGCCCCAGCCAGCCTAGCACCCAGCAGACTTCCTCCAGCATGCTGGGGTGGGCATGGAGTTGGAGAGGAAGAAGGGAAGTTTCATCTCCTCTCTGACACCTTTGTCCATGGCAACCTTGTACTAGCCACCCACGGGGACAGGACTGGGCAGCCAGAGCTGGCAGTGAACCTTGCCTGCACTGTTGGTGGACCTTGCCTGCAATGGTGAGATGTCTTTCTTTCCTTGGAGAAGGTCCAGCTGCCATTCCTAGCCAAAACAGGGTTTGGTTACCTACATCAGGAGCTGTAGTGTCCCTCTGTGACTGGGCTGAGTCCATGGGCTGTCTGCTCTGTCCACCACCATTTCTGGGTACGTACTCAGAGCCCACCGCAGGCTGTGCTGCAGGAGGGCACCTGGTCCCTTCCCTGTGTTCTGCCCTGGGCCATCATCCTCCCTCACAGCATCCCTGAGCCTGGCTCCTGCCCACACTGACCCCGCAGATCACCCCATCCCAGCCTGCACGTTCATCCTCCAGCCTGGACTCCTCTCTGCAGCCATGCCTTGGCCACCCTTCCCCTCCATAGCTGCAGCAGAGGGGTTCCTGGGCGCCCCTGGGGTGCTCCCCGTGGAGATGACATCCCCACTGCCCAGGCTGGGGTCCGCGGCAGGGAGCTGCACCCCTCCACCCCGACCTCGTGGCGCAAGGGCAGCGCGTCTGACTCCAGATCAGAAGGCTGTGTGTTCGAATCACACCGGGGTCAGCCTCGGGGGGCCACTCGCCACCCTCTGTATTGCCCCTGCTTTTCTGGGGGGCTGCCCTGCGGGAGGGGCAGGGCTCTGCAAGGCATTGGCCAGCTCAGCTAGAGGGGGGCACCTCGGCAATGGGCTATGGCGGGGGGAAACGTGGTGCCCAGAGCTTTCCTTTCAGCCAAGTGGGATGGGTCTGGTTGAGAGGTTACGGGTCATGACCAGAGTGGAGGCCAATGCAGGGAGGTGGTGTGGTGTGGTGGGTGTCTGCTACAGGTGGTGGCCTCATCAACAAGCTGAAGGGAGTGAAGCCTTCCTCAGGGAAGGGCAAGAAGCTTCCTAACTGCATGCTCAGTCCCTCCTGGGGGACCTGGACTTACCCTCGGGCAACACTTGACTGGGAGTCATGGTAACATGGCTTGGTACACTCAGTCCAGGCCGCTTCTGGAGGGGGTCAAGGGCAATTACTCAAGGAAAGAGCATGGCAACAGGGAGAGGTTTCTGCACAACAACAGGAGAAGTTTTTTCAAGAAGAGTAAGAAGGAGGATCTGGGGAGCTCTAGTCTGCTCAGCCTCACCGCAGAGCCCTCATGAAGACTATGCAATAAATACTCCTCAAAGCCATGCTCAAAGGAAGAGAAGGATATGATGACAACTGGAAACAGTGACCATGGATTTACCAACGGCTGACCACTCTTGGCCAGCACAATAGATTTCTTTGAAGAGATGACTTCCTCAGTGTTCAAGATGACACCAAGGGACATCGTTTATCTTGACTTTGGTTTGACCTCTGACAGGGTCTGCCAGATGTATCACTGTAGCAGCACACAGAGACAGAGTGCCTAAGCTGAATCACAAGGCAAAGCCAAGGGGCTGGACCAGGGGGCCGAGGGAGTTGCGGTCAGCGGTTGGCAGTCCAGCTGATGTTCCTCACCGCTTGATATTGCATTGGATGTTGTTTCGTGCCTTCACGATGGGCACAGCAGCCATTCTACAGAACGAAGGATGCGGGCAGGCTGCCATGGCCACAGGGATGGTGAGAGACCAGGGCCAGTGGCGCAATGGACAACGCGCCTGACTACGGATCAGGAGACTGCAGGTTCGACTCCTGCCTGGCTCAACACTTTTAGCCCGGCGGAGGTTCCTCCTGCTCCCTCTGTGAGGGCGTTCCTTCTGCCCATCATTCGTCCTCCCAGGCCTTCTGCAGGGCAAAAGTGCTGGGGTGTCCTCTTGCCCTGCAGGAAGGAAAGAGTTCCTCCAGACCTTACGGTGGAGCTGGGTACCTTGTCTCATCAGTCTCCTCTACTCAGTACTGACATCTCTCTATTCCCACTGCTTACTCATTCCACACTGGGAATACTGCACAGAGCTTTGGGGCCCCAGTAGAAGGACAATGATCAACTAGAACAAGTCCAGTGGAGGGCCACCAAAACAGCCTGGTATTGGTCCCATGGCTCCTCTTCATACTCACCACATGAGGAGAAGCCATGGGAACTGGGTTTATTTGGCCTGGGGAAGAGGAGGTTTCAATGAGGACCTGATAGCAATCCTCCAGGACCTGTGAGGAGGTCATCAAGCCAGGCTCTTCACAGTGTTTCATGACAAAAGGATGAGAGACAATAGGTATAAATTGAAATGGGAGGTTCTGTCCAAATGTGAGGGAAAAGTATTTTCCCAAATTTTTTGTCATTGATGAAGGTGGGCAGGAGAGAGCGATAAAGCGAGGGAATGAAAAAGGGAGGGAGCTGCAACCAAGGCATGGGAACAGGGGCTCAGCAGGTAAGTTTTCTGTTGGTGCAAAAGGTGCCCGGTGGGTGCCAGGGTTAATGACTGAGGTGGGGGACACGTCTCACTTGCCCCGCAGGAGGACCAGCTGCAATGCCCAGCTTATCAGGGTTGGGGTCAGCCCTGGGTCTCCTGGGAGCTGTAGTGGCCAGCTCTGGGGTGGTCCCCATGGGGAGTGCATCCCCACCACCCAGGCTGGGTCCGTGCCTGGGGGCTGCATCCCTCCATATCGACCCTGTAGCACAAGGGCAGCGTGTCTGACTCCGGATCAGGAGGTTATGTGGTTGAATCACACCAGGGTAAAGGTTCCCCATTTCTGCAGGCTTCTGCTGGGGTGCTTCCTACCCACATGGTAGGACTTTACTTTTGTCCTCTCTAAGGTTTATGAGGTTTCTATCAGCCTGTTTCTCCTGCCTCACAAGGCCCCTCTGAAGAGCAATCCTGCCCTCCAGCATATCAGCCTCTGCTCCCAATTTAATGTCGTCCAGAAACTTGCCGAGTGTGCACCCCATCCCATCATGTAGGTTGTTAACGAAGACATGTGAGAGTGTCAGTGTCAGTACCAACACCTGCAAACTCCATTACTAACAGGACACGTGCTACATTTCCAACTGGTGATCCCAACACTGGGCCTGGTGGTCCAGCCAGGTTTTCTCCCACCTTCTTAGCCTCTCATTCAGTCCATATCTTTTCAATCTGGCTACAAGAAGACTCGGAGACCCTATTTAAAAGTCAAGATAAACAAATGTTTCTTTCCCAGGTTCCAGCAAGGCAGGCAGTTGGGTCGGTCAGGTAGGACCTTAGTAAATCTACGCTGGCAGTTTGCAACTACTTTTGTCCTTCGTGTGTCCATTTTGCTCGAGTGATTCCTGACTTGATCGTCCTCTGCCATGAATAATCCACTGACAGAAGCTGTCAGAAGGCAAAGGGACGTAAAGCTGAGCGCAGACCTCATCAATAAAGACAGAGGCAGAGAAGGCACTGAGTACTTTAGCCTGCTCCATGCCTGTTGCTGTCTCCCTCACTCGCTCAGAAGTGGTCCCACACTTTCTTTTATTTTTCTTTTGCTGCCGATGTGATTCTAAAAGCCATTTAGTTGACCTTTCACATCCCTACCAATCTCAACTCCAGCTGAGCTTCGTTTTTACTGTGTCAGCAGCTAATTCTAACCATCAGGTTGGGGGAATGATTATCACCCTGCTTGACATGTGTGGGACCACATCTGGAGTCTGTGTCCAGTTTTGGGATCTCCAGGACAAGAAAGACATTTACAAACTGCATTAAATCCCAGAGATGGTCGTCCAGATGAGAAAGTGGTGGAGTCCCTGATGAGGAGTGGCCTAGAGAGCTAGGTTTCTATAATATGCAGAAGAAGAGGTCAAGGAAGGACTATAATCTTGGTTTATGCTACGTGTGCCTACAGAGAAAGTGGAGCCAGGCTTTTCTTGTGGGCACGGAGGATGGAGCTCAACAAAAACAGATTACGTCAAGAAAAATCTCTATTAGATGACAGGAAACAAATTTCACACATCAGAGGTCACACATTAGAACAGGGTCCCAGAGAGGTTTTGGAGTTCCCATCCTTGGAGACATTCAAAGTTCAACTAACAAAACGACCTAATGTCAAAGACTTTTGTGCTCTGAGCAGGGGATTAGATCACCTGACTTCCAGGGATCTTGTACAATCTAATTTTTTCTATACTTAACTAAATCCTTCTGCACCCTGCCCTGCTCTCTTCGCAAAGCCCATCCAGTGATGGGAAGCCCCCGGAGCTCCAGGACGGCCAGGGCCAGTGGCGCAATGGACAACGCGCCTGACTACGGATCAGGAGATTGCAGGTTCAACTCCTGCCTGGCTCGCCATTTTCCTGCCCACAGCCTGGCCATAGTCACTGATGGTGACAGGGGACCTCTTTCTCCATGGTGGCCTGCCTTTGCCTGGAGTTTCTCCCTTCTTGCTGGGCTTCCTGCACAGCAAAAGCTTCCCTTGCATCAGGAGAGGCTCTGACTGGATATACTGGCAAAAAAAATTTCACCATGAGGGTGGTAAATCACTGAGAGAGGGGCCCAGAGAGGCTGTGGGCTCTCCATCTTTGGAGTTATTCAGAGCTCAAGCAGGCAAGGCACTGATCTGAAAGTCATAAGTTGAGTAGAAATTTGGACTAGAGACCTCCACATGTCATTTCCAACCTGAATCACTCCATTATTCAATGGAAAGTTCCTGCTTCCATGTTCTTTTGCTGCTCCATCCCATGTCGGCAGGCTCATGGGCTTCTCACCACCTTTGTGGTACCTTCACCCTGCATGTGGCTTGGACAAGGAAGGTCGAAGATGCCCGGGTACACGCTAGCCCAGACCAACTGGCCATCAAGGAAGATCTTGCTACCCACAGCTCACCTGCTCTGCCCTCTGTCATCAGGCAGGAGTAAGTGGAGGACAAAACAGGTGGCCTTGGGCTGAGCTCAACCCTCAGCTATGCACCATGGCTCCAGAGAGCCCTGGGATGCTCCAAGGCCTGCATTGGCTGGGAAGAGTAGCCACATCTCCCATGGGGCAGGCAAGATGTCACCTCCAACCCACCAGAGCAGGTGAGGGGCTGGAGGCCACCATCTGCCCTTGCTGCCTGGCCTCCTTGTGGGGGGACTCAGCATAGGCACCACTTCTCCTGGGTGGTGGGACCAGTGGGACCAATACTGACCTCTTCCCCATCGGTGAGTAGGGCAAGGGCAAGGCTGTCATGGATGGGGCAGGAGGGAGCTAGGTGAGGTCTTGCCACTTGCCTTTGACCACCAACACACCCAGGTGGTACAGAAGGCATGGTGGGGGCACCAGGTGTGGCCAGAGGCTGGGGCCAGTGGCGCAATGGACAACGCGCCTGACTACGGATCAGGAGACTGCAGGTTCGACTCCTGCCTGGCTCGGCCTGAAACTGCCTGGCTGTCGTGGAGGTGACAGGGGACAGCTGTCTTCATGAGGCCCTTCCCCTTCCAGGCTTTTTTCCCATCTGTCTGACATCAGCATCACAGGAGCATCATCTTGTGAAATGCTTTTCGTCAAAGCTGCAAACGTGCCACCTGCTTCAAAGGCCACCAATCCTCAAGTCCTTTTTGGCCTGGCCTGCTGACCTCCTAGACTGCTGAGCAGCAGGATTGCTTCTGAGGTCTCTGAGTGTGTGTTTTCCTCATAAGCCCTGTGCAGATCTCCTCTCTGTCTCCCTGAGCACTACTGAGTGAAAGCTGGCTGAAGCCTCACTAGTAACAACTGTGGGTAAGGGGTGGGTGGAAAGTGGGCTGGGACATGGGGCTTGAAGGGTTGTGGTCAGGGACTGGAGCACGCGTGGTGGTTAATTGCTCCTAGTGCTCCTCAGGAGTCAAAGCTGCCACTGGTACTATTGAACACCTTCACTGACATACTCAGTAATGGGATAGGATGAATCCTATGTGAGTTCATGGATGACACCAGCGGGGAGGGGAGCAGTTGACACTGGCAGGGATGGTTGTCATTCAGAGTGACCTGGACAGGGTGAAGGAGTTCAGCAAAGGTAAACACCATGTCCTGCCTCTGGGATGGGATAACGCCCTGCAGCCCTACAGACTGTCAAGAAAATAGCTGTGCAGAAAAGGCGTAGGGGATCCTGGAGAACAACGTGAACAGGAGTCAGCAGTGTGCCCTTGCACCCATGAAGGCCAACTGCATGCTGGGCTGTCCTACCAAGAACATAGCTACCAGCTCAAGACGAAGGTTTATTGCTCTCCATCCAGCACTTCTGAGACCATCGTTGGGGCACTATGTCCAAGACTAACCTCCTCAGTACAAACAAGATGCTGACAACATGGAGCAGGCCTAGCTTTGTCCTCTTCCGTACTTTTCCACACCTCTTTGAGCTTTTCCCCTAGTTAAAGTTTTTAAAGCCTGCTGGCAGACATACTTTTGCCTCTTCCTGTTGGATATGCCTTGTAGTCTCCTGAGCAATCCTAATTGCTAAAAGAAGGTTGCAAAGTTATAAAAGTGAGGGGTCTGAGATGCCCAGGTGCTGCACGCCTCCAACCCTGACCTTGTGGCACAAGGGCAGTGCGTCTGCACCTGGATCACAAGGTTGGGTGTCTGAATGACTCTGAGACCAGGCTCGGGACAGTGCTGTGGCAGGTGGCCTGTCCGTGCTTTCCATGGGGCTCATTGATGTTGCATGGAGACCTTTCAAGGCATCGACAAACTGCAACAAGGCTGATGTGGGCCTTGAAGGTGGTTGGAGACCAGAGCACATGACCTGCCAGGATAGCCTGAGAGTGCTGGGTCTGTCCAGCCTACGGGGGAGCCACTCAGGAGGCATCTTCCTTCTGCTGTGGAATTTGCTGTTGTGCCCCTGGATGTGGTGTGGGCCCCAGCTCTGCCCACTTTGGGGTGCCCAGCTCTGCTGGAAGGTCTGGAGGAACTCTTTCCTTCCTGCAGGGCAAGAGGACACCCCAGCACTTTTGCCCTGCAGAAGGCCTGGGAGCATGGATGATGGGCAGAAGGAACGCCCTCGCAGGAGGGAGCAGGAGGAACCTCCGCCGGGCTAAAAGTGTTGAGCCAGGCAGGAGTCGAACCTGCAGTCTCCTGATCCGTAGTCAGGCGCGTTGTCCATTGCGCCACTGGCCCCGGCCCTCACCATCCCTGTGGCCACGGCAGCCTGCCCGCATCCTTTGTTCTGTAGAATGGCCGCTGTGCCCATCACGAAGACACCAAACAACATCCAATGCAATATCAAGCGGTGAGGAACATCAGCTGGACTGCCAACCGCTGACCGCAACTCCCTCGGCCCCCTGGTCCAGCCCCTTGGCTTTGCCTTGTGATTCAGCTTAGGCACTCTTCTGTGTGCTGCTACAGTGATACGTCTGGCAGACCCTGTCAGAGGTCAAACCAAAGTCAAGATAAACGATGTCCTTGGTGTCATCTTGAACACCGAGGAAGTCATCTCTTCAAAGAAATCTATTGTGCTGGCCAAGAGTGGTCAGCCGTTGGTAAATCCATGGTCACTGTTTCCAGTTGTCATCATATCCTTCTCTTCCTTTGAGCATGGCTTTGAGGAGTATTTATTGCATAGTCTTCATGAGGGCTCTGCGGTGAGGCTGAGCAGACTAGAGCTCCCCAGATCCTCCTTCTTACTCTTCTTGAAAAAACTTCTCCTGTTGTTGTGCAGAAACCTCTCCCTGTTGCCATGCTCTTTCCTTGAGTAATTGCCCTTGACCCCCTCCAGAAGCGGCCTGGACTGAGTGTACCAAGCCATGTCACCATCTCCCAGTCAAGTGTTGCCCGAGGGTAAGTCCAGGTCCCCCAGGAGGGACTGAGCATGCAGTTAGGAAGCTTCTTGCCCTTCCCTGAGGAAGGCTTCACTCCCTTCAGCTTGTTGATGAGGCCACCACCTGTAGCAGACACCCACCACACCACACCACCTCCCTGCATTGGCCTCCACTCTGGTCATGACCCGTAACCTCTCAACCAGACCCATCCCACTTGGCTGAAAGGAAAGCTCTGGGCACCACGTTTCCCCCCGCCATAGCCCATTGCCGAGGTGCCCCCCTCTAGCTGAGCTGGCCAATGCCTTGCAGAGCCCTGCCCCTCCCGCAGGGCAGCCCCCAGAAAAGCAGGGGCAATACAGAGGGTGGCGAGTGGCCCCCCGAGGCTGACCCCGGTGTGATTCGAACACACAGCCTTCTGATCTGGAGTCAGACGCGCTGCCCTTGCGCCACGAGGTCGGGGTGGAGGGGTGCAGCTCCCTGCCGCGGACCCCAGCCTGGGCAGTGGGGTTGTCATCTCCACGGGGAGCACCCCAGGGATGTCCAGGCCACCCCAAAAGAAGGCTATGGGAGGTAGAGAAGACAGGGCCACCCCTTGAGGAGAGGCCCCCAAGTTGTGCCCACAGTGTGGTGACCCGGCTGGAGGGTAAAAGGGGGATCCCCAGGGAGGGATGGGGCAGAAGTGCAGAGTGAACAGCATGGGTCCAGGCTACGTGGGGGCAGCTGAACTCAAAGCACACTCCATCCTCCTGTTGTGGGGAAGGTGACTGCAGCCAGGCAGTGCAAAAGGCATGAGGGTTTCTCCTTCCACAGGTCTTGAGGTGGGTGCTGTGCATCTGCCAGGTGAACGGGGCCTCTCTCCCCAGGGAGGTGGTGGGCCACCATCCCTCTTGCCCCTCTGGAGACACCACGCTCAGGAGCCTGTTTCTTCTGGAAGAGGCCCTGCAGGGCTGCTCTGGGCAATGGTTATGTTTTGGCCTTCCTCCTCTGAAGTACCTCATTTAGAGCCCTCCTTGCACGTTTTGCAAGGCAACTGGCAAAGATGCTCCCACTCCTTTTTCAGACGAATCATAAGTCCCCTTCCTCAAAGAACAGCCCATGGCCACAAAGTCCAGGACGACGTTTGGGCAGAAACCCACCCAGCCCTGACCTCGTGGCGCAATGGTAGCGCGTCTGACTCCAGATCAGAAGGCTGTGTGTTCAAATCACACCGGGGTCAGGATGTCCCCCCTCCATGGGGTAGCACTGTCAGCCGGGGCATCTCATGAGCAATTGTTTTTGCCCTCCCCCTCTGTACCCCACAGCCCTGGTGAAAGGCAGTAAATGAGCCATGGCAGAGTGGTCTTTCCTTGCTGGACCAGTGTTGGGAAGTATCTGGATAGCTTCAGCCTTCCTTCGTCCTGTGTCTACAAAGGAGACAGGATTAGTGGACATCCCAGCTGTGGCTCCACATCTGGGTACCACTTCTGCTGGTCCCAATCCTCCTCCAGAAGGGCAAGGGCATCTGACTCCGGATGAAGACTTCTACAAAAAGCCCAGCCTGCAGTCTCCTGATCCATAGCAGGGCACAGTATCCATTGCAGCACTGGCCCTCGCGAGCCTGGCACCCCATGGCAACATGTCCTCTTGTTGCTGTTTGTTTTTTTGCCTCCCATCTTATCATTGTGCACTCTGAGAAAAGTCTAGGTCCATCTGCTCTATACCCTGCTGTTAGGTGGTTGAAGGTTGGGATAAGATCCCTTTGCATATTCTCCTCAGGTTGAATAAACCCGATTCTTTCCACCTCTCCTCACATCTCAAGAACCCAAGTCCCTCACCACCTTGGTGGCTGTCACTGGACTTGCTTCACTATGTCAGAGTCTTTTTGTTGATTCTGTTGAAACACCTGGCTGTGGGGAACCGAAACCAAGCTGTCAGGACTAGTCATCAGATCTTTAACTCTCTACTTACTCTCTTCCTGGTTCCCCATGCATTTCTTGGTGAGACGGACAGAGGGGATGGAGGGCTGGAAAAAAAGGAGACTCAAAGCTATAGGAATGACCTTATATGAATTATAGTTCATTAAAAGTAGTTGAACTCTTTTAAGGGCTCTTTAAAGGTGATTTAAAAGACATAAACAGGAGGCATAACGAAAAGAGACAATGGAGCCATAAGAAAGGCAAGAGTGTCGGGGGGGAAAAGTTAATTTCTGCAGCTGTACCCACACCAAGGGTTCACCCTCGCACAGTAGGTCCAGGCTGCTACTCCTGTGCCAGGATCAGGCATTTAGCGGGAAGCAAAGCCCTACGATTCTGCATCCTGCACACAGAGGAGGGCATCGATCCAAAAGTCCGTGAGAACAACACAGGTGTGGGACACCTAACAAGGCAGCCTTGAGCTCACACCTCCAACAAACTCAGGCGTCCTGATGTTTGGGACAACAGTTGAATGGTGATATCTGAACATAGTACTGGACTAACATCTTCGGAAGCTCATGTAGCTATTTAGCCAGTGAGGAAGATCAGCTAAGGGTATCTGGTAGATGGAGTGTCTCAAAAAGGTAGTTTGCATGGATTCATGGGTGGTAGGATTACATGTGGGCTTTGGCAATGCTGCTGGCCTGAAAGTGCAAAGAGCTTAATTTACCTGGACACAGGCTGCCCTGTCTGACCACCCAGCCTTTGAAGACCCCCTTTCTGCCCATAGCCTGCCTGGCACCATCCACAAGTGTCTCTGGGGATGGGGACGGAGGGAAAAATAAACAACCCCTGGGCTCAGACCATCCCACAGCTGGGCATCACAGCTCTAGAGAGCCCTGGGGACGCCCTAAGCCTGACATCGCCTGGGAATCACAGCCACAGACAGAAGGCAGAAGAATCTGATGAACCAAGGAGGGCAAGGTCCTCAGGGTGCTCCCACTGTTTCTAACCCTGTGCTAAAAAACTAAGCGTAGGTCCTTCCGTGACTCCCATTCTCACTTATCTGATGAACGTAGACCTAAGGGCCGCTATCCCATGTCCCAAAACTCCTGTTGTGTCACCGATGGGTTGAGTGAGCAGAGGATTTTGTAGGTGGCTGTCCTCCAGATGTCGCTACCTCACCGTTGTTCAATGTCCTTGGCTCTTCCAAAAACAAATGGGCAAGGGGAGCACCCAAAGGCAGGGGAGATGTCTCCTGACTGTGGACCAAGTGCACGTAGCTGTGACATGGGGAAAACATTGCAGCTGGAATCCGTACATGCCAAATCCTGTACGTGCTGAGAGCATTCACGCAGCTGCGATCGCTGCTGAACCAGGGGCAAGCTTGGGTTGCCCCTACACTCCTACACCACCCCTACACCACCACTCTGTCTCTGTAATGTGATTTTCTGTCCCTTTGACTTCTCTGAATATAAAAAAAATCAGGTATTTCCTTTTGCAGATCTTCCACAGCTTGAAAAAACCCATACAGTACAGGTTGCTAGATGCTTTTTCTGGGAGTGCTAGCACACTCTTGAAAGAATGGTATCTGGTAAGAAGTATTATTCTGGTATACTTCTGGTTAGAAGAATTACTTTCACTGCAGCCAATGGGAACAGTTTTTACATTTCATAAAAAATGCTAAGATTTACAATTATTTTCACTTTTCAACGGGCTGAACTTTTAAGACTTTTTAAAGTCTTTTTTTTTTAAAAGCAGGAGTGACTTGAGTCACAATATAGGCAAGAGCTGGCTGGTGATGAAGTTTAGTCAAGAGGACAGTTTACCAGGCAGTAGAACTTGACGTCTCCCATGCAAGGAAAGTTGTCATAGGTTACTTAATAACCAAACTATTTAATAATCTTGAGGCTTTTTAAATTTTTCTAGTTAAAACACTCTACCTTGCATAAATAAGGAAATTTTTGAGGCCGTATCAGATAGGGAAGTGTGAGGGAGAAAGGCATAAAAATATTCCATAAAATTGTAAGTCCTTGTAACATATGCTGTTTCAGATATATCTTTATTTTCCAATGAAAATCCAGTTCTCAGGAAATTGTGATCAGTCCTGTTGAGGTCCATTATACAAAACAGTTTACTCTAAATATTGACATACAATGAGCTTGCCCAGAGGAGGACATGAAGCCTGTGAGCACAAGTCCAACTTTCCTGAGTCGGGACCCCTGCTCACAGCACTAGATTGGGTCCAGCTCTGGATTTGCTGTGTCTGGTGAAAGTAATTACAGATACTTTAACTATATATCAGGCAGCGAGAATTTTTTCTAGCTGTATAAGCATCTGTGGCACTCCTGTGTCACGAGGCTATACTCACTTCTAGCACAATCTTATGGCTGCACTGGAAGCTGAAGTTTCATTTTCATTTCCCTCCACCCTGTTGACTCAAGGCTCAGTGTTTAAGTTGAGGACAAAGTCACATCTCCCTCTTAGTGATCAAGGTAAGGTCATTTTTGTTCTGCTGGACCTTTTTTAAGGATAAAGATCCTCCTGTTTGCAGAGGGAGGCTAACTCCTAGGCACTGGGGCCAATAACAAGGTCTTTAGCCTCTTTTTCCTTCAGTATCTGAATCACTGATGAAGCGGCTGCTGGAGAAGTGATGGAGTCTATTAAGATCTAAATCCCAAGCTTTGGGTCTCTTGTTTTCTCTGGTCAGGCCTATCCCTGGACACTCTCATCCCTGTCCCTATTTACATTTAAGGCTCACCCCTGCCTTAGTGCAGAGCAGGATGGAGGTGCCAGGGCTGTGACTGCTGGTCATCCATGAGGTGCCCCAATCTTCAGTGTGTGGGTGAATTTTTGTAACTATCTTCAGCAATGACATGGAAAAGAAGCAAAGAGTGAAATCTCCAGGTCTGCAATTTTTATTTCAGATATTTAAAAGCTGTGCCAGTTGCAAGGAACTTCATAAAGTGGAGTGAGTGGGAAAATAGATGATAGAAGTGCTTCAGTAACACTACATCTAGGGGAAAATAACTCAGACTGACACACTGAACTGGCAGTTACAACCCAGGAAACACATCTGGACATTTGCAGACTGCAAACTTGTCAACCTTGCTGCCATGGGAGGCTGTGAAGGCAGACAATACCAGCAAGGTCAAAAAGCTCTAGACATAGATGGTCCGATAGGGCATTGCTCTGTTCTTACGTTCTAATGTGAGGTCAAGATTGCCCCAGCAGGGAGTTGTTGGGGATTATTTCTTTCCCAATGTATATTTTGGTGATAACATGTGGCTGACATTTATCTTTCTCTGCAATCAGGAGGCAGAAGGGCTTTCAGATAGTACACTGATATCTTTAAAATCAGACCATAAACCAGATGTGGTAGGAGATGGATTATCAGCCAAGAATCTACAAGAGAGAAATATTTCGTTGGAATTATTTCAGGGCAAAACAACAATAAAAAGGGCTCAAAGCAATTTCTTATATCTACCTCTGTTGCAATCCCCAAAACTGAAAATCTTCGAATCTCTTTGTGACGCCAGGTTCAAGGCCTGCATTCGTAATGATTTTTTTTAAACTTTGTTATTTTTCACTTGTTTTTCCAGGTGCAGACCCAGGAATACTCCTGAGTGAATGTCAGGTTGTCTCCTTAGGAACTGGACGAATGTCAGAACAAAGTCCAAGAAGACCTACACAAAGCACAAGGACCACCCTTGTGAGCAGACATCAATGCTGATAGTGAGATGCAATCAAGAGTGAATTTTTTAAATGGATAAATGTCTAAATGAGAGGTGTACAAGTCAGAGCTCATCAGTTTGCAGGTAACTGTTGTAGTAGTATTCCCTGCTCTGTCACAGTTCATTGGGTTTTCAAAGCCAGGTGTGCTAGACACTTCTTCTGCCTTATGTTTGCAGTGAAGAAGTCATGATGTGAATTTCTCCCGAGAAAGAAAGTGGCAAGAGGAGCTGGAGCATATGGCCCTGCTCAGCACATCATTCCCCTTCTCCCAAGGCTGATAGAGGAATAATACCAAAGAGTCCTTTTCCTCATAGCATCTCAGATGTATTGGCATCCCTTGGGACAACAGAGCATTGTCACCATTCATACATTAATTCTTACAATACCCCTGGGAAGGAGGGGAGAGGAAACCTTCTCCTGGTTTTACCAACGTGGGGATGGAAAGACTTTCTTGGGAACAGGTTGTTGAAGCAAGGAATCAAACTTGTGTCTTTGGAGGCTCCACATCGGCTCACCATGCCATCCCTGAAAGGCTCTGCCCTGACCAACCTTCTGTGAGATCTTAGCAAGTCATCTCATATGAAAGTTAGGAAAGGTTGTGCAGAGCCATTCCACATCTACTCCAGGGTCCTGTCTCTTACAGCGGTCCAGATGTCCACAAAAAAGATTAAGAAAAAGACAGGCAGAGCCTCGTATTTTCCTTGATACACTCTCTGAGCTTCCCACTGATACTTACTTCCAGAAATGGGATGGGTTTGCGTGTTTACCACCCTTCCAGGGTGTTTTCCTGGGAATTTGCCTGATCATTTTCAAATATACAAACTGCCAGAAAGAGGATTGCGAGCAATTTTTCTCATTGATCAGGAGAGAAAAGGACACACAGATAATGGTGCCAGCGTAGCTCAGATACCACTGCTATCGCTGTCCCAAATAATTCAAATTTGCTGTAAGCATCAGTTAGTTGCACAATTACCCAGCAAGGCAAGTTCAGCTGCCACCGGATCACGTGCAATACCCTAAAATGACTCAGCAGATTCCTGGCTGCTCTCCCCTCCTCTGCTTGCTGCTCTCTGTGCCTCTATTTCCCTTTCTGGTTTGTGACTTCCCACTAGGGAAGGGCTTGTCCAGGTACCAGATGGGGTACAACAGAGACTGCCAAATTCCAGTGCAAAGGAAATCATGATTAACAAGGCATGGAGAGCTGTCTATAAAAATCTCACTATTCCAACCTACAGTACATTTATTTACATGTTTACATCATGAAAAAAGGCAAAATCCACTGTTCATTTCCCCTGCAGGGTGAGCTCCCTACTTTATACAGCTGAAGAAAGGCAGGGGGAATGCCATGCAGATGCAGCATATCTGGGTAACATTAATTCCCCCACCTGAAAGAGCTGGGAGACCTGGCAGACCTTCTCACCTTGCTATTATCAGTACGCTTTTCATGGGTGCATGATCTCATGGCCATGTTGTTCTCTCAGCACACCCTTTTCACAAGGTTTGTGCCAGAAGATGAACAAGTGCTTCTTAATCTTTCGTGCATGGAAGATCAACCAAATTTTCTTTCCTTTGTATGAACTTTTCCCTGGGATTTTGTCACTTGTGTAAGAACAGAAGCTGTCTGCCAAATGGGATTTGGTCCCACAGCTTGCTTGCTTGTTAGCTTGCTTGCTTCCTTCCTTCCTTCCTTTATGCTTCTGAGATTTTAAATCATATTCCTGTACTCAAAACTGTTCTTGCAACTAAATCACTACACAAGACCTATGTCCTTTATACTGGTGAAATGGCTGATCAAATAAAGAACTGTTGTAACCAAAAGGGCAATTAGTTTGTAGGGGAAAAGCCAGAGATCTCACTTATTTGTGGTGTCATTGCAACGGCTTTGGTCCAAATAGTGTACCAGCATAACTGATGAGTGTTTTGGGGCAGGAGGAGTGAGTGGAGGGGAAGGAGAGAGGGAGAGGCTCTATTTACCCTCTCCTGTGAGAACATCCGTAGCAAAATTCCCTGGGGCAGCATCATGTCCATGTTGACAAGTAAACCAGTGTAGGGGCAGAGGTACAGGACCATGGCTCTATAATATCAGCTAATCTGGGCATAGTTTGGGCCCAGGCCAAGCAGCACCGACCCAAACTGTCCCTGGGCACAGCTGGGGGTTGGCACAGGCCAGGGACCATTCCCAATAGACAGTTTTAATTCAGCCACCTTGTTCTGGAGGATGAAAGAGTTTAACAGGACGAATGTGGCCAGGCATCCTAGTTGCCTTAGGAATGTTCCCTGTCATGTTTAGTTGCATGGTTGACACAACTCTCCTTCCTGTCCTTCCTCTGGCAACCTCCTTCCACCCACTGTTGGACTGGCTCCACTGTCACCCATCACCAGACTCCATCAGCACACAGGAAGGTATGCCAAAATAACTTCTGACATACCAAAATTTCCCTGTTCATCATCTATCCTTCTGCCCCAACCCAATGGAAGGAGTTAGACAGAAAAGAAAACCCAGATTTTAAGGCTAAATATGTACCTATTCACAATCAGCTTCAGATGATATGACTCTGCCTTGCAGGTCCTATCCAAAGAGCAGTGATCCATGGGGCTTGTCTGTGAAGAGGTGACACATTTTTGCCTTGATAAGGAGTTAGACTTTTTGCTATATTTTGATAATTCCTTACCAAGGCCAAACCTTTACATATGCTCTTTGCACCAACGCCCACAAAACCATACACACTGCCCCTCTGAAGGGCTGGAGATGAGGGTGAAGGGTGAATGAAACTGTGCTTTACACCCCCAGCAAAGTCGTGGGCATGAAAAGTGTACAGAGGACTCTTGAGAAACGCAGCCCGTAATGCTGCTAGCAAGTCTTGGCCTTTCCAAAGGTCATTTGCCTGGCAGTGTCTGCCTCATTACCCACGAGGAATCCCATCCTCGGAGCAGGGGTTGAGGTGCTGCTGTTAAAGGCATGGTTTCCCAGCAAAGTCATGCACAGGGGAGCGGGAGCTATTAGCCGTGGGTGGAGACCTTTATGCAGGTGGCTGGAAGTGACCCTCTTAGCTGCTGTGGGGTTGGGTCCCTGAAAATGGTCTTGAGCATTTTGTCAACTTCAGCAGATGAAAATCAGATTGGCTTATGCCCTATCAGTATGTCTGTGAACAAGGGAGTTCAAAAATTAACAACTCAGTGGCTTCCCTTTCCTTTTGAGGGACTCTTTTAGGCTGGCCTCTGCAGGTGCTGCAGTATTAGTCCTGTTCCCAGCTAAGATTGGACCAAGCCTCATCCCCCAGCATGGGACCAGAGTGGTGGGGAAACACCATCCACAGATGGGGAGATGAAATAAGGAGAGAGGCAGAGAGCAGATTTACATGGTGCTCCCAGAGGCTCACCTGATAGATGCTTATCTCAAGGAGATATTTAAGGGACAGAGACAGCATATATCAAGGAGATGCTTACAGTCCTGTCTCTGACCACTAAGAAATGGTACAGTCATATATTGCAGTGTTTTCAATCCACAAAGGGTGCAGTTCCGGCAAGAAGATTAACTGAAACTTGTCTTAAAGTAGAAACTGGGAAGCAAATATTTTGGTGATGAAGGCACAAGGAAAGAGCTCTCTGTCCCCAGCCAGGCACTGCCCCTTCTCTTCCCATCTGCAGCAGACGTAGCCCACCAGGTGGTAGAAAGCAAATGCTGCATACACCTCCAGCCCCTGCGTGCATTACACAATGCACTGATTAGTTCATTGGAAATTGATTATGTACTTGATTACGTCACGGTTTACATAACCGGGTTTTGCCTGTGGTATTGACCTCAGAAGATGTGAGCTGCTTTCCAGAGGGCTAGAAATGAAGCAACTAAGTAAATTGAAGTAACTAGGTATGTATTATAAGGGAGCCCTCCAGGTGGCTTGTTTTCTTTGTTCTTTAAAGGGTTATATTTCAAGTCATCTTTTATAACTCCATGGATGTATTTTGTTCGCTAGATTAGTGATGCATTTTCTTTTAGTATCATCCCTCACTGTGTGTCATCTGTCCAAGTAGAGATCTGCAATGGTTGACTTCCAACATGGGATTTAGATGTCACTCACAAGCACCTAATCGCTGTGGTTTCCTTTGGTGACAGTGGCACCCAAGCAGAGACAGGCACGGTGAGGAAACCCTGTGCAACTCCAAACTTTAATCAGCACACCGATCTGTGTAGAAGATAGTTGTCTTAATCTCAAATCCTTTATAGCACAGGCAAGATTGCTAGCAGCAAGACAAAGAGGCATTCAAGACAGCTGAGCTATGGGTAGGGGGAAGGGGGGCAATTGCTGGAGCACCTTGTTAAAGGCTCATTTGCAATTGGTGCAAAACCAGATAAATATGAATACCTGTAATACGATTAGTTGCAAATACAGACCGGAAAGCTATACTTCTGTACTAGTAACAGTGCCTTTCCCTAGGTCCTGAGATCCTATGGCATGATGTGACCATACCCATATTGTACAACTGTCTTAGCCTCCAAAACAAGGTTACCACATCAGACTGCCTACTGGAATAGTTCCTAGCCAGGACTGATCATCGAAACAGCCCAGGAATTTTTGGCAGAGAGCTAACAGAGGCCAAAACTGCCAGGGCTGTTCCAATAATTTAATATTATGGATGATCAAGTTTCAGTGATCATGTCCTGGCACTTTTTAATCTGTTTGTACAGACACAGAGAGGTCAGCTGAATCACTGTTCAGACTCTACTAACTGTATTAGCTACAACTTGACAGGTTATAATGAGATTTTGGATGTAGCAGACACAACGGACTTGTCTATTACCCATGAAAACAAGCATGCATATGCAGGTGAAGGTCAATGCCATGCTGACCTGTGATATATATATGACTCCAATTCTTGTGGCTGCAGCATTAGCGGCTTCCTACCTAACAAGAGCCAAAGGAGCTCCAGTGATTTTAGTTTTGATGATGACAGTACCAGAGTTAACAGAAATCCACCCAATACACCACAGGAGTAGCCATTTTGGTGCTGCACAGAGAGAAGCATGTAGACACAGCTCACTGTCTAATGAAAACACTTCTGGTGTTTTAGTTTGTAGCCAACTGCACCATAATTCTTAAAAATTAAAGCTTCTGTGCTATTTCATATGATACCATCCACACAGAAGCCTCAGCCCCTTCCCAGAAAAGCATCACTCCAGCAACATTAGCGCCATGTAACAGATCAGGAAACTCATCATACAAGACCAGAGTAGCACTAGTCTTTTCTCCGTAAAATATAAGAGATCCTGCCTCCCAGCCTTCGTCTCGAACACTGATTATTATTCCTTCTTGCCCTCATCTTTACAGAGGAATCTTCCTTTTGCACAGGCTTTAGGGGCACAGAGGACATTACATTCTCTATGCTGATTTTCAGTGTCGTCGTGTACAGGTCTGTTTAACCTTGACTCACTGTATGGATTGCAACATGAGGCCACATGCAATTGAAATCAAAGCAACGAAGGGTAGGTAATGATTAACTAGGTTCCCAGACCTCAGGATTGCAGCATCCCTGAACCTTAGGTACACAGAGGCTCTTCTGCCCACCTCAGATTTGTGCCTTTTCAGTGATGCTAGCAAGTCTCTTGCGCATCAGGATTCTTTAACTGCTCTTTGCTGTACTTTTCTTCCTCTAAAAGGTTTAAGGAGTTTCTCTAACGGAGGACCATTCTAGCTATCACAAGCACAGTGAGGACTGTTGGAAGAACAGAGGTAAAACGTGACTGATGGTCTTTGCTTTGAGCCTTGTGCACCCACTTAGCCTATGTGAAATGGCATAAAACACTCTACCGACAAGTCACATGTGGGAATATTTTGCACAAGAGCAAAGTGTATCTATTAGAGGATTTCCACTAATACAGCTCCATGGATGAAGTAACATCAGCCCTCATGTTCCCATTCTCATTGTGCCCTTAGCAAGATGATGCCAAAGGATATCCCATGGGATGGCAAGTTAATAAATGGACATGGCAGTGGTCGAGACTACAGATGGATTTGCAGCCTGATTGGTCTGAGCTGCTCCTTCCCTGAACTATGAGTGGTATGGCTATGTGTCAAGAGATGTAAGATGCAATGGAGAAGCAGGCTGGATGCCAGCTTCACCTGTAGCTATCCAGGCAGAGGTGCGACGAGTGCACATCCCTTACCACCAAGTATCTGCAGTCAGCTGTGGGAAAGAACCACCCCATTACTTACACTGCAAAGGAAAGAGCTGTAAATTTGATTGACGTCATTGATTTCCCACATAGAAAACTGCAAAAGCAGACTAGCCAGCTATAAAAGTAGGAAAACCCAAATGTGTTTGTTAAAATTGCCCTGTGTGTACATGATGATGGTGATAAAATGAATGTAAGATTTCAGCCTATGTTCTTTTATCTTGTTTGCTAAAACTTGGAAGCGTCAGACAAAGGGCACAATTGAAGAACATATTATTATCATAATAAATTAACTTATCAGTGACTAACAGAAAATGAAGCACTGAAAACATAAATCACTCTGCATGTATTGTAAGGTTTTGTGCCTTAATTAGGAAAGCCAGAATACTGAAGTATGTGCTAACACGAACTTCGTTTTAGTGGGACGTAAGCATGCTTTCCTGAGTAACCATGTGCCTATGCAGTTTTAAAGGCATACTTAAAGTTAAAATGGCAAAATCAAGCCCTACCAGTGTCCAAATACATGTACCCCATTATAAATAACCATTCTAAATAGTGTAATAGTTCTTAGTCTCTAAAAAAACCATTTTATTAGCCATTAGCTGTTAAGTTTTGCTTAAGACAACATCTTTGAGAAAATGTTGAGGCAAAAAGCAATCAACACCATATATGGTGCTCGTTATGAACTATTATGGGAGGTAGTTTGTCAACCCAGAAGGGAAAAAGAGAAGAAAAACACCCGCCTTGCAGAAGACCAAGAAATCTACTCAGTCATTGTGTGCTCCTTCATCAGGATGAGGTAATGTTTGCAAGGGCTGGCCCCACTGCACATTTCAGATTTTGCTTGCAATACCACCTTTGGAAAGCTGTGCTGCTAGGGCAAAATTCAGCAAAATTGGATTGCAAACATCAAAACATAAGTATCTATTCATACCTTACAGATTTACAAAATTTCCTATTAGTAAATGGGAGAAATAAAGGGAGCACCATTCTGAGATATTGCATCCTTCATGATCATCCGGAGATCTGCTGATGTACCAAGTCCTTCTTTCGCACTCAGCTGTTGGAGCACGGGTAAGGGAGCTTCTACTATTATAAGCTGCCCATCTCTTCCTGATCTCAAAGGCAAAATTAAATGTCTTATGAGTGTCACGTGTGTCTTCCCTTTCTCTCGTTTGCTACCAATATTCTCATGGAATCTTTTATGTCTTGTTTGCATTGCAGTATTCTTGCCTAAGTTTTAAAGTAAAGTCCTCCCACACCTATTTGCTTAGAGAGCTTGATTTCTCTGGGGTAGGTACCTACGACTCCTTGAGTTCCCAGCTCATGGCTGGAAGTGAACCTTCAATAGAGATCTCCAGGACTCCTTCCTAGCCCTGACTACCGTGGGACACAGCTCCACGCACACACAGTCGTGTTCCAGCCCCAGGTCACTCCTGTGCTGCACAAATTGCTCTGCTCCTCGGGTGTTTTATACAAGTTTGGCCTGGTTTTAAGCAACCAGCTTGCACCTGTCTTTGTTTTTACTAGGAGCCAAAGTCATGGAATTTTCCTATTGCTCTGAATGACATTTTCAGGCTGCCCGTGCTAGCAGGGCTTAAAATGTTGCTCACTTTCCTAGAGGGCTGCTTTCCTTCTGCAAGAAATAAGGCTGTTCAGCAAAATCTATGAATGCTATGACAATCTGCATCACTGAAATTTAAAAAATTTGACTGTTATAGTAGATTTACTCTGTTCCACAGGTGGGAAACAGTACAGCCTTGAAAGCGAGCGGAGCTTGTTCAAATACTGCTTGTGATAGCAAAGACTAGTCACCATCTTCCCCAGTGCCACATTCTGATCTTATTTGGGGAAAACATGACTCCTCCCTAACATGAACTTCTTTAGGGAGCAATGAGTGCTCAAAAAAACACACTTCCATTTGCAAAACATCAGAACACTGTTGTCCTGTCTATGTGAAAGACAGGTGGGGGAAATTCACATTTCAATGTGTCTTCATAAAAACAAAAGGGTTTTGTTTCCTGGTTTGTCACGTTCATGTTGCAGGTCAGGTGTCTGTCTCTCTGTCGGGGTGTCCCACTGACAACTCACTGAAAGAGAAAAGAGAGGAGTGACAAATCAGCTCTCCTCTCCATTAGAAATGGGGAAAGCTGGAGAGTTGCTGGCAAAAAAAGAGATAATTCCCAAGGCAAGGGTACAAAAAAGGACATTCCGGAGCGCTTGACATTTCCTGGTTAATTAGATTTTATGGGTGGAAGAGGGAAATCAGTGTTTATCTTACTGTTATTCAGTGCATAAACACTTAAGTAACTCACCTTGTTGCTAATTTCTCAGCTGCTTAAGCTTGCCCGTTAGTATGTAGATTAAACATAAACATCAGTAACATTTTCATCCTACGAATAATTCTTAGAACAAAAATGCCATTAACTCCAAGTTAAATATAATAAACGAGGTAATAAGGAAGTAAACCGCTGAACCAGAACGCCAGAGCTAGGAACTGCAGAAACGCTTAGGCTTTGACAGAGATTAACCTGTTTGTTATGTGTGACGGTGTTTGGGCAAAGGGAGGGTTCCCATGGGTGCAAAGCTGTCGCAGTCGTTTGACATCTACAAGCCCAGGATTTTGTGAAGAAGAACCTTCAGTGGTTTGATCCCCTAACCAATGCTTCTCAGAAAATTTACAGCCACGGGGATCATGCTCTGAAGTGAAGCCCCAGAAGATGTTGCACTTCAAGGCACTATGTCTGCCGAGATTGTTATGGAATCAGCCCATTCTCCCAACCCTTTTGGGGCAATATGAGGGGATACAAAAGGGGACGTCAAAAGTTGGTAAAAATGCAAAGCACTCAAGGTGGCGTATAAGTGAGAATTAAAGGAGGGAGAGAGCTTTGTGTCAGCCCTCTGCAGTGGGTGAGGATGCCCTGAAACCTGTTTAAAAAGTGACAAAGCAAAGTTGCATCATCTCAGATCTTTCCCAATGCTTTCCTCTGCCTTTGACATCATCCGCCTGGTGACAGGGATGGGGAGACGGAGACAAAATGTTATGTGACTTGTCAGTGAGTGACGGATCCAGGGTCAACACTGGGACCAGACTCCAACAGTGGCTGACTCCCAAGCCCTCTGCCTGACCCATCCCCGTGCCTGTGCTAGAAGCAGGTCTGCAAAAGCCGTGCAAATTGGTGCAGCTCAGTGGGGCTTGGCTGATGGCCACATTATATAACTGACAGGGTCAGTGGAAATTCACCCTTGGGGATTGCAACATGTTCGCTGCACATTTCATTGCAACCTGCGATAAGGGGGATAACCAGCCTGCTTTCCAGAAGGTTGGTTGCAGTTACTTATTGACAAAGCACTCAGCTGTCAAACTTGCACAATCCCATGGGCCCTATAAATACCGGGTGCCTTTCCCAGCCTCTTCCTCAAACAAACTTCATCCTCCGTCGGTCTTTCAGGCGCTTTGCACAGGAGCACACAGTCCACAAACGACTGGCAGCCATGAGGATCCTCTACCTGCTCTTTGCTGTTCTCTTCCTCCTCTTCCAGGCTGGTCCAGGTGAGAAGCAAAGTAAATCTTACAAAGAACGAAAGGGTTTGTGAGCAGAAGTGTGTGCATTAGAGGAAAAAAGCAACCATCAACTGACAGGCAAAATCTGATGCTGTCGGGATGGTGCTACGCAGCGGATGGGACCAAGAACATCTGTGCTCATGATGGCACTCTACCTAAAAAAGCAACACATTGCATATTTATCCTTCATCATTTTAGACCGAAGACTGAGATTTTAATGTCTTCCACTTCCCACAGGTTCTGCAGATCCTTTATTTGCTGACACCGCAGAGTGCAGGAGCCAGGGAAATTTCTGCCGTGCTGGGGCATGCCCACCCACCTTCACTGCCTCGGGGTCGTGCCACGGGGGGCTGCTGAAATGCTGTTCAAAGTAAGTGCCGCAGGACTGAAGGGCATCAGAGGGCGTTTTTGTCCTGCTGTTTTATCTACTCTTTCTTTGAATAATATGCACAACTCCATGGGGCTTGCAGGGCAGCCATTTGTGAGGAAGTTCAGATGGAGGATGAACATGCATACATTGTAGATGTGTGTTTAAGGAGACAATTCATTTTGATGGAAGTTATGTATGAGAGTAAAAGTCCAGGAGGGTCAAAATTTCCCAGAATTCGGTATTTTTCACTTTATTTTAAATTTTGATGGGGGGAAAAAAAGAAGTTTTATCAAGAAATTATTAGGAAAATATATCACAGTGTTTTCATCCATCAGGGGAAACAATGTGTCATCCCTTCCTCTGTGCTTTTCATTTCCAAAATAACATAGAAAATTGAATTTCAAAGGAGGAAAAATGTTCACAGAACTCTACTTCTTACTCTCTTCCCATCTCTCATTCCTCCCACCACTGTGCAACTCGTAGAAAGGTGAAGAAGAACGAATTTCTTAGTGACTGGAGACAACTGGGTGTGCATTTCACTTTTGACTTTGGAGACCAGTTTCTAATAATGTTTGGAGCTTCTCCGATAGCAAGATTCTTTCTCTCCTTAAGGTTTTGAACATGCTTTTGGGGAATGCACTTTAGCTTAGGATAAAACATATTCCTCAGGTATTTAATTCTTACAATATTTTTGTTCCACTGATGGCCACGTGATGATCATTGCCAGCTGCAGTGACTATCACATGCACTGAATTCAGTGGCAAATTAGGAGAGGTTCCTGTATCTTTTGACGAAAAGGACAGGTATGATGACATAACTCATCTCAGCAAGAGATGTTCAGGCAGATCCTCAGCCATTGATGTGACTGGACAGAGCCTGGTTCGAAATAAAGGGAGAGCTCAGATCCACATTTTCTGAATTTTCCAGAACTCCTTATTCTGTTATTTATAGAATTGCCAGGGTTTAAAAGTTCCCAGAAACTGAAGAAGGTGTGATGAGATGGCTCTAAGGAAGAGGTTTCATAGCATTTGTTCAGGACATGGGGCTCCTCAGTCAGACAGTGGTTTCAGGAAACCCAAGTCATACCAATAATAGGACATGCTTGTTGTCAGGAGATTAAGATGCTAAGAAAGCATCCACTTAGGAACTCAGGAGAGTAAATGGTACAGAAGCAACCTACTGTTAGATGATTTTACAAAGGAATGATGTGATCCCTCAGTTTCTGTGAACCATCGTTCTCTTTAGGAAGCAATTTCTACTGATAGCAAATAGACTGGTAGGAGCAGATGGCAGATCTCCAACATCAAATTTCTGTAAGAACATCTGTTAGGCCTGATCAAAGGAGAATTGGGGCTAGGAAAGGAACAAGACCTCTTGAGTTTGGTTCCAGGTGTAATTTTTCTACAGAAATACTCTTTCTTGGAAGAATGTACCCGCATGTGATATTGATGGATGCTAATGTTCAGGATTAAAATTTTTCCTATTGGGCTGTTAGATTTTCAGCTGAGTTGATCAATACAGTAGTAGAAGTTGAAACCAACAGGGTATTCTGAGGTGCAATATAATTTTTTTTCCAGCTCAGGATTCAACCTACTGAGTTGCTTGAAAAGAAATCTTTGAAATTGGACACAAAGAGTTTGATTCAGTAAGCTACATTGAGATGTGTAGTGGCATTTGAGATGCCTTGGAGTATTTAAACCATATATACGTCTGGCTGAGATAGCTCATGACCTATGGGAAAACATTGTTTTTCAGAAAAGATGGCTGGAGGCCAAGCAGATACCCCAGAGCTCTTCAAATGGCACTAGACTTGTGTGATTCAGTAACTAAATCAAATCCCCAATCTTTATTTTGGGGTGAGCTGAATCAAAATTTTGTTACTCACGGTAATATAGCTAGTTTGCCAGTGACCATAGTTCTTGTGGACTGGATATCTGCAGACCTAGACACCCAGCACACATGGGGACTCTTCCATGGAGGCATCTAAATGTAGGTTTTTAAACCTGCAGGCTGAACCCACCCTGTACATTTATTCTGAAAGATAATTAGCAGGTATTGAGGCTTTTAGAGATTGAGTTTAGATTACACTTCAGCAAAATAACAAAACCCTTTGTATCCTTACAGGATTTTGGCAGAGTAAGAAGAGAATGCTTTCCTGGGTCAGTGCCCTTGTACCAGCAACATTTCCACTGCCTTGAGGAGGTGATTTTGATGGATTCCTCCTCTATCTAAACCCTCCTGCAAATGAGCATTAAAAGAAGCTTCCAGAGGGCACGTCCTGTTAGCACACTGCTTCTGGAGATCCAGGTTTTTCCTCACTGAAGTCACTCCCTTTTTTGCTTTTAATACACAAGCCACTTTGGTACCTTTGCCACCTATTCCAGCCTACCTCACAGGGATGTTTGGATGTTCAATCAGTTCAGGTTCATGCAGCTCTTGGAGGATGTGAAGCAATATATGTATTATTATTTTATTCACACACAAAAATAAATAATGTCGTCTTAAACCAATAATTGTAATCTTTTATTGTTTCTAACAGTAATTTTCTCTGTGGTTTCGACTCAAGGCTCATTGATTCATGCAATCTTTTAAAATAAGTAAGTCTGTGCAGTCTCACATATTCCCAAGTGATTTGGAAAACGGAATGGCTAAAACAGCAACCAGTTTTGATGGTGCTATTAAAGTATTCGGGATGACAAGACCTAAAGTTGAGTGTGAAGGACTGTACAAGCAACTCTTGATTGTGAGTGACTGGATGACAAAATGGCAATCAATAAACACCTCCAGTATTGCAAACTTTATATATATATTTTTATATATATATATATACACACACACCTGACTTCATAAGCACAGTGATGGGGCCTGAACTATCTCTACCCAGAAACAAGATTTGGGGTGATTATAGACTGTTTTTGAAAACATCAGACCTGTGTTCAATAGCAGTCATAAAAGTAAATTAAACGTCCTGTTTTATTCAGTAGTACAGATATAACCATGAGCTCTATAGTGCTAAAAATGCAAAACCAAGTTGTTTTTCATTGTTTCCTCCAATAGTTACAGATGCACAATCAATTTCCTTTCTCCCATCACAACTAGTCATGGAGGCAAGAAGTCCATTTTTTGGACTCAATTTCCTACATCTATCTTGAAAAGATGTTAGGGCAACACAGGGCTGATTTCATCCAGATGCACTAGAAAAAAACCAGGAGTTTCCCCATGGCACTGGAGCCTATTTTTAAGCAATTTAATTGATCCCCATATCTCTGAATTTGGAGCTGTATCAAGCCAAAGAAAGAGATGCTCCTTCCCCACACCTGTAGCTTTTTTTTTGTATCTAAAGAGTCTAAAAAGAACTCCAATCAAAACCACAAAGGAAATGCAGAAATCAAAAAGGTCAAATTAACACAGAGGTTCTGCAGCATTTTATTTCCTTCTTCTTGTCTTAACTTCCCCATTAAAAGCTTGACAATGCTCCCATCTTGTTAGTCTGAAGAGGGTGACATGTCCAAATTTTCCCTGTTATTTTGGAAATATTCTGCACAAGGTTTCTATAAGCTGTATTTGTGCAAGAAAAAAAATCTCCTGACTTCTGCAGCTTTGGATCTGTCAAATGAGGCTAGATCACTTTCTTCTGAATCAACACCTACAACAGGACCATACTCTGTAAGTGTTAAATGACACCAAAGGGCCACATATTCCACCTACTTTTGTGGCTTCTTAGACAGAAAAGGCCTGAGGATGTAGCAGTAATCCATGTTTGAAGCTGCCTCGAGTAATCTGCCTGACTGGAGTAATCTCACATTTATATCAGCAACTAAAAAGTCCAGGGACAGTTTTCTGGTGAAATGGAAGGTTACTCACCAGATCTCTTGGCCTCCAAAACAAGACGGTTGCGTTCAAGATGTGTACCAAGAACTGTGCCTGGTCTATGCTAACCCCTGAAACATGCTCAAGATTTGTTCAGGAGACGGCTAGCTGACCCACTCCTAAGCTATACCAAAGATCCTGATAACATTTAAACAACATGTTAACCATTTAGCAAGCACGTCTCACTGCCCATAACCTGGTCCTGTTCAACTTACTGCTACAGACATGGATGATCTGTTCTCCATCCCTCAAGTTTCTCCTGAAAAAAATCTCTGGTATTAAGTCTGGATAAATTCAGGACAGACTGAGCCTCAGATTTCCCTCCTGTCCTAACAAAACACATTTCTAGTGTATGAGTCATAGAGGTGTGACTCCAAACAGGGTTTTCTCCACTTCTGTCTCTAGATGCTTTACCTCATGTCCATCAAGGTCTTTTGTTTCACACCAGCAGCCACCCTCACTGCCATACATGGGTAACTTCAGGCTCATTCTCCCATTTTTGCCCAATTTCTATGGAGCCCCTTGAGTCTCTGTCTCACCTCTGCACTCCCCATGTCCCCTGAGTGGAGCCTGGGGTTGGCCTCATGTCGGAGAGCTCACACAGCTCTCCTGTGTCGACAGCCCTAGAGGGACCTGCCTCTCCCAGTTTTGGCCTGTCTCTCTCATGCACTGACCACTATGAGTTCTTCCCGAGAAGTTCCTCATCCCATCTCTATTAAGAACTTCCTTCCTAGGACACCACTATTTTTTTCCCTTGGAGGGCTGGTAGGAAGGCGGCTAGAACCAAACTCTTTGATAGTGCAGCTCAAGGTATGGGAGAAAAGAGATCTCTTGATTGATGTACACCTTCCAAAGCTAATGCAGGACCTCAGAAAACCTCCTCCTCGATCACCTGAAGAATGGATCAGTTTTCAAAATGGTGATTGGGATATGGACTTTCCAAAAATTTGCTGATCAGTGACTTCTTCCCCTCACAGCTCTCTTCCATGGCAGGGACCCAGATTGGAGATGGTCCCATGGCTGATCTTGGACAGGCGCTTCAGTCACTAGGACTGGAGTTCCCCCACTGAAACCTAGTTTCATGCACGAGCAGCCTCTATCAAGTGCTCCATCAAGAGGAACGAACATCATGTACCTTCCACCCGCTGTCATCTTCACCGTGTCTGTAAACGTCTGCGCCTCTCATCATCATTTTTTCCTTGCACTTAACTTTGGGACAGGGGAACGCAACACCACTGCTTGCTGCCACCTGTTTACTCCTAGCCCATAGAAGATTTTCACTAAATTAATTCTCCCCTTCTGTTCCGGCAGATTAGTTGCCCATCAGTTGTAATTAAAAGCAGGGACTCTCCTTCAGGTCCGAAGACATTTGCACTCCTTGCCCGCAGCCCAGAAAACAGACCACAAGTGGCAATTTCCCAAGCTGAAAAGGCAAACAACAAACCAACAAGCCCCCTGAAGGAACAGTGAGCCAAAGAGAACAATTTGCTCTTTCTGGGTCACGAATTGCCGTTTCTTCACAACGACAGGCCCCATACAAAATCCCCCACCCACTCCTTTGCTACCAGGTCAAATATTAACTCTAACAGACACCTCAAGATCAACAGCTTCCCATCAGTAACAGCCTTACTGCTTTCTCTGCATGCTGGCGACTGTTTGCCAGCATCTTCTCCTGCTGCCCAAGGTGAAGGAAGAAGTGGGGCACCTTGCCTAGGCTCCCTTTCCCAGGTGCCAGGCAGTCTTCAAGGGGGCTGTTATCACCCCAGGTATATTTAACTTTCCCCACAAGGGAGCCTGGACCCGGGACAAGTATTGCTGCCACTCTCCAGCTGGAGCTAGGGGAGGGAGGTGAGGAGGATGGAGCTGTTCCCCCTTTCCTTCCCTCTCCCCAGCATTGTTTGGTTCCAAAGAGCATTGAACAACGTGTGACGGCGTGGGCCGACCCTGGCAGGGTTTGTTCAGCAGCCTCACTCCCCAAAACAAACAACACCCCTGCCCCTCGTGCTGCCTGGGACAGGCAGGAGGAGAATTATGCAAGCAGTAGACAAGCACGTTTTCCTTCTCCATTAAATCCTGTTATTTTTGCAAGCAAACTTCACCCTTGACAGTTTCCTTATGGCTGGCCATGTTTCATGATCACGGACTGCCCCTTTCTTTCCCTCTTTTTGGCCACGCTCTGTTTTCAGAAATGAAGCTGAGGGTGCGTGTGGATGGGGTGCCTGGCTGAATCCTTGAGCAGGTGCACAGAGTGGTTTGGGTTGTGGGGTTGCGTCTATGTCTTAGCTCACAGATCAGAAATCAGAAGGCTGGTCAATGTTCCCTATGGCTTGCTTAAAATAAATTTCCAGCACACACACAGACACAGAGTGTTTAGTATAAAAGACTGACTCCTCAAAACTTCTTTTCCCATGTTCAGGAGGAAAACGGAGGAGTGATGACAGAGGATTCCTTCCTCATCCCCTGCCTGAAGCAAAAGAAGGAGACAACGCAGTACAGAACATAACGAGGTGCGAATGATTTCGCCTCCTGTACCCCTCATCTCCGCAGATGGGGTTGGTGAAGACACCAACTGTAAAGCCAACAGCCCATTTAAGAACCTGTGCCTCTGCCTCAGCAATGTGTGCAAAAATACATGGCCTTTCCCTAGACTGCCACTGCCCACCCCAGTTCTCACAGCTCCCTGGTAGAGGTCTGAAGCTCCATTTTCTTATCATGTTCCCCAAGAACTTCATCACAGGAACCCACCGCTGGCAGTCTGGGAGGTGCAAAGAGAGGGAGATGTGGGCTTGGTAACCCCAAGCCTCTTCTGGGTGTTGTGCCCATCACATGAGACAGACAAATATGAGGCTTCCCCTCCTTCCCTTGGACCTCAGGGGGCCATGGCAATGCTGCCAGTCCTATCTGTCCTGCAAGCATTACATAGTTGCCCAACCTGCTGAGCAGAGACAAACGTTCATGAAGCATGGAGAGGAATTTGTCCGCTCTGCTTTTCCACCTGCGTCCTCTTGCCCCTCCTCAACCTCCTCATCTGCCCTCCACTGTAAAGAAGATTTTTGCTTGTTTCTAAAATCCTAGTCCTGACGTAGCAAGCTGATGTGTTTTTTTCACTAACTGAAGCACCGGCTTCGTGCTCTACACCCAATTTGTAGCAGCCAGTTTACCAGACACAGACCTTTCTGCCCTCTGCGTGCAGACATAGCTCACCTCCTGCTGTTATTCTCCATTGCTTCAGTTTGCTGCTCTCACTGAAGCAGTAAAAAATTAAGCACCCTCATGACTTGATTTCATTAATGATTCTTGGTTTATACTGTTTGTCCAAAAAAACCCCACACTTGCAGTGCTCATATGTCTCAGGAGCGGCATTTCTTGGAGACAAGCACAAGTATATAGAGTGCTGTACAAAGCTCTGGTGGCACTTCCTTTGGTCCGTCTTATATGTGGCTGGTCCTTCACATGCATGAAAAAAATTTTCAGATTTTTTTTCAGATACAGAAAAAGGTTACAAGGTGATAAGAGATGCGGAGACATCACACGCAAGTAGACTTGGTGTGTTGAATCTACAAAATCAGAAAGAGAGATGTGAGTCTCTTCATAACCACTTTAGGAAGGTGACTAGCAGCAAGGGAAAAAGTTATTAAACCGAAGTAATTTTGGGCAAAGAATGAGTAGGTTTAGACTCTCCAGAAAGGCTAGGCTTTGGAAGAAGGTTCAAACCATCAGAGCAGGGTATGGGAATTCAGTGCCTGTAGCAGCAGTGAGCAACACGACCTCACTGTTTTCAGGACAGAGCTTAGCTGATTGCTGAAAGGGAACTGGGATGCAGTCTCCTATGGCAGTGTGGCACAACACGCAGTGGTGTCCCTTCCAGTCCTTTCTGTCTAATGACTTCTTCAAAGTTTGGTATAAATCCATGGCTAAAGTCACAAATACAAGATGCAGAGAGTAACTGAGCTCTGAACCATGCTAGAAGAACATCTGGGAGACTGGAGCTACTACCATGTCTGCCGATTTCATAGCCAGGAGGGGGAATATCCACAGCCCTTTCACCCCTACACTGCCTTCTTCAGCTGCAGCCCTACAACTGCGATCCAAGCAAGGACTGAAGCTCTGATTCCTTCCTGCATTCAAGGAGGAGGGTCTGTTGCCTTCTTATTTCACACAGCCTTGCAGGCCAGCTGCCCTGCCTTTGCTACGCTCACGGTGCCTGGTGGCTGGGGGGGAGGATAGGCTGTGACAAGACCATGGCCAAGAGCCATGGGGCATCAGCAGATCTGCATGTTTTACAGTATTGCGGATCACAGGAACCCACCTCCCTCCTCCTCCAATCCTGTGTCCTCCCCGGGTGCAGCCCACCAGCTGGCACAGGGCACGCAAGCACAGAGTGATTTGGCTGCTCAGGTCAGCTAGCATGATTTGGTCATTGCTCAGGTCAGGCGTCTTCAAACGTGTTAGGTTGCAACATCTTCATACATCACCAGTCTCTATGGTAATAGGGCAATGAACTCGCTGTTCTTCAGACAACCACTCCTCCGCCCCCCTAGTTCTCTGCACTGCTCCATCCCAGAGCCTTTATAAGTAGAGGGACTAACCGTCTTCTGCCTCAAACATCAGCTTCTGTCCACCTTCGAGAGTCTTCATACCTGCAAAGACTATCCTACTATCAGCTGGCAGTCATGAGAATCCTTTTCTTCCTCGTTGCTGTTCTCTTCTTCCTCTTCCAGGCTGCTCCAGGTAAGACTGAAAATAGATGAGATGTAGGCTAAAAGGGCGCATGTGCGGAGAAGTCCATTAGAGCCCAGTGCTGAGGTTCAGATTACCTTTCTGCTCTTGGACTCCATGACTTTCATATTAGAAGTTCTCTTCCCTAGTCATAGTCCTAATCTTTAAGCTATTGAGTTGAGGTCCTTGATCGTCTTCCTGATGGTCTCCTTCTAGCATCTTGCGTTCCAGTCACATGATGACATGATGGAAAAAAAGATGCTCCTGTGTATTGAGGCAATCCTTAGGCTGATACTTAAGATGCAAACCTGCAATGTGAGAGCTTTCTCTTTTCACATTCGCACCCACACCTCCTGTCTGTGTATTCTAGATTAGTAGACCTCCTATATTTTTGCGAAAGAAGTAGTTGTGACTGTGAGTCTTTGCCTGAACTCTATACAGTCCATGTCCATTAAGTGGATTTAGAGCACATGCATCATTCCAGGCTGTTTGAGGGACTTCAGAGAAGTTTAAGCTATCTCCATCCTTGCTTTGGTTTGCAGTAGACTCAAATTTGTACCTACTTTCCTAGACCAGCAAAAGTCTGTCTACTCAAAGAAGAAATGTAGAACCACTTCAGCCAAAAGCAGGCACTTGTACGAGCTTTAGACAAAGCCTGTACTACATGCTTCTGAACTGCTTCCTTGGACTTTTCCTATTTTATGCATCACAAAAAGTATATTTCGAACCAAACTGTGACCTCTGAGATGGCTGTGGGGCTGGTGCAACTCCAGTAGATTCTCTGGGAAAGGACAACAAGTTATTTTATATCTCTTCATAAAGACTTACACACAGAAAAGACCCATAACACCATAGGGCCTTTTAATTTAGGAGACAAGGGAAACCAAGGTCTAATGATGTCTTTAAAATCAGCTGAGTGAAATTAAAAACACACAATCCTTGAATAATACGTGATTAAGAGAAAAGACTTGAGAACCACTAGGACAAATTGGTTGAAATGTGGTAGATCTAATTTAGAATGAAGCTTGCATGCCTTTCAAATTAAGGATAGAGTCCAATTTGATGACAGGTGTGGACTGAGCTAGGCACAGAAAGTACTGGGTGAGATGATCCGGTTTGTGCTTAGCAAGAAGTTGGGGCAGCTGATAAGGGCCTCTTCTGCCTTTTAAATGCACATATATACAAGGCTCCAGGTGATATAAGAGATCCATTTAAATCATACAAAAATAACACAATTTGGATCTCAAGCTGAACATCCCAGTGAGAACAAGTAATGTTTAGCCTGGAAATACTCTGAACCCGAACTTGGGCCTGGCTTTTCAGCTGGGATAAGGCCAGGCAGATCCCCTGATGATGATGGAGCTGCAGTCCTTGCCACCACCTGAATATTTGGCTCTTCAGTTCTGAACGTATCAGCACGGTATAAAACCAGCGTAGCATCTAGCTAAACCATATACAGTACTAGTGACAACAGTCATTGACTTTATGTTGTATATTTAAGTGTATAAAACATTTCAGTTGGGCAAATGTTAGTCCTATTGGTTTGGCTGTGATTAAGATTTATCTTTTCTGAAGTTTTATGCCATCTGTGTTAGCCATACCGTATTTTACATGGTAACACAGTGCACAGGTTTCCTGTGAGCATGCCACTCATGCTCACAATGCTCAATGCTTCCTGTGAGGAAGCTATTCAAAGTAGGAGATAAAGATTATGAGTCATAAATATGCTTTACATTTGCTGAAACTTGAACTGAAAGTTTGAAGAAACTCAGTTAGGACGTTTTTATTTGAATATCATAATTCTTTTTTCTGAGAGTAATGTGAGATTAATTTTAAAAATACATTTTTCTGTGTTTCCTGTGGCTTTTTCATATAACATAGTATTTCTGTGTGTAACTGGAATGACAACCACATGTCACCAGGAGAGATGCTAAGGAAGCAGACAGTTATCTTTGGGTCACTATTAATCAGGCAGACTGTTTCTCCAGGCTGTGACGGAGAGATGCTAGCATTACAGCCTGCTCTTCTGGTCAGTTTGCATTTCATATAGATGTAAAGACCTCAAGAAGGTGTGATCAGGTTACCCCAATCACAAACCAGGCACTGTGGTAGGAAACCACATACGACGCCAAGTAAATCCGATGCCGCAGCTCTCCAATCCTCTGCCTTGACAAATGAACATGAATTTTCCCTTGGGTTTTTTTGCAGCTTACAGCCAAGAAGCTGCTGACACCGTAGCATGCCGGCAAAACCGGGGCTCCTGCTCGTTTGTTGCATGCTCTGCTCCTCTGGTTGACATTGGGACCTGCCGTGGTGGGAAGCTGAAATGCTGCAAATGGTAAGACGAACTCCTCCAGAGAAATGCTGCTGCACCAAGAGCAAATAGACTTACTGGGCTTTTCCCCCTTTTGGCATGCAACAGGCTACCTTCTCTAGCCCCCTACACCCTCCAAAAAAACCCTCTAATTGCTGGGGTTTATGGCTGGTAACAAAAAGGCAGAGCCTCGTGGTGTCAAAAATGCCAGTCTGCTTTCTCTGAAAAACCACAGGAAGAAGTCAATGATGAGCAGGGAGGAACCTGGAGTTTGGAGATCTAATATTGCTAATAACATATCACGTATCACTAATAATAACTTCTTCTGGCGTGAGTCTGGTACCAGGGCAGAACCAGCTCATGCTCAAACTCTGCCTCTACTAAGCCGGGTGGACACAACTGACTTGAGACAGTCATCTCTGAGGACTCCCCCTCAATCCACACAGGCAGCAGCATGGAGCTTCGTACTACCAAAAAAAAAGCTTATCGGCACAGAATAACCATTAAGCAAGTCAGGACTCATACCAGGGATGCAGTTCTTCATCTGAGTTACTTTATCTGGTGCAAAGTGCCAGATAGTAGACCAAAGTGCCACAGAACATTTTCCACCCTCTAGGAATGACGCATGTTTTCATCAGCACCAGTGAGAAAGCATCTGCATTTATAGGAGATATCCCATGCAGAGTGGTGCTGTAACAGGCCATGGTCCAGCTCTGCGGTTGGTGGCATTTCATACCAAAGGAGCTGTAATAGATCTACCCCTTTTTGGACCCCATACATCTTTTTTTAAATTATTATTTACATTTATATTTAATCTAATTGGGTTTCTGTGAAACGTCATGCTGAAGGATGCAAAAAAAGTGAGAAGCCTTGTCACCCTTTTTCTGTGAAAAAGGGCATGGAGGGCATGGAGGAAAGTGAGAGGATCAGCCACTTTCTCCAGTGTAGCTCTTTATTCCTAAACTAGTTTTATTCTTAAACTGTACCCTGGCAGGTATTCTGGGTCATCAGCAGCTGCAGCCGGATAGCCGTGGTGTGTGCTGAGTGGTAACATCCACATCCTCCATTTTATATGGGTTGTCTTATGGCCAGAAACACAGGTCAGCAGTCCAGATCACAAGGATCTCTGGTAGTCTTTAACCCTGTGTGTTACCTTATGTCTACGGTAGTCTGAGACAGCAATGAGCAATGTATAATTTACTTGTTTGGATGGAGATAGGTGGACTAGCTAAGCACCTCATTTTTCTTTGCAGGACACCCAGTTCCTAAAACTGACACCTCGCTGACCACACAGACAAGAGCTCTGGGCATCTGAGACATCTCCCATTTTTGACATCAATGGATCCTGGCCTCGGTGCAAGCCTGGGGAGCCTTACCATGGGGGTGAAGACCCTTAGGAGCACAAGAGGATCTGAGGAGGAGTTCTTGTACCCCGATATAGAGATTTGCAGCTTCAATTCTAATAAAAGCAAGTCACTGTGAAACCACAATGCTGACATTTGCCTATGTATGTCAGGGTGGTTTTTGCTGCTCTTATTGTCTATAAAAATCAACCTGTAAATGAAGTTTATTTAACTAAATTAAGTTAATTTAAGTGCATGTGTCATTGAGTCCTGTTAAATCGTCCTGCAGAGTGTCTGGGTTGCAGCTATTTGTGTGGCAACATATTTATTAATAAATCAAGAAGCACTAGAGCCCATTCCCTCTGCCATCCCAGTCCAGGGCACCAGGCTGGGGTTCAGGAGACAGACTCACTCCTCCACTCCTCCACAGGATTGCATCTGCTAGCCCAACCTGAAGTGCTGGGAATGGCAATGCAGAGAAACCCCAGGGTGGCAGAGGGCCAACTTCTTTAGGTCTTGAAACCACCTCGCCATATTCACGTCATTCTGCTCCTGATGCCTCTATTTAGTCTAGACCAGCATCAGGTCAATGGGATTTTACTTCTCTGGATCCTAAACTACTCAAACTATTTATCACTGTACTACGCTGTCTGGAGGCAGTGGTTTGCGTGTCCATGAGCCTGGAGTCTCGGCACCTGCTGTTACAAGGTATAGAAGCATCCCCCTGCTTCCTTTTCCAATCCCTAACATCCCAGAGTGCTAATGCAAAGGCCAAAAGGATTTGACATAAGGGATGACTAAAAATATCCATGCTTTCCATGCCATGAGCTGCTATGGATGGTTTTAGGACTGCCACAGGCCCTGAACATGGTCAGTTTGTGCCAGCTTTCTACTAGGATAATCACAGTGGGTTTAGAGAAGTTATTCTTGACTGTTACTGGTCAACCTAATAATGAATAGGACCAGGCCATATTCCTATCCATACGTGGGTTTGGTTTCTTCTCCTCTTCTTGGATAAGTTTACCATAAGGCACATCTCACGCTGACCCCAGGTGAGATGAGAGCCAGATCCTCCAGCAAAAACACACACCAAGGCAATTCCTCTCAGGTACAAGGATCAAACACAAGTCTTCTGGAGCAAGTTTATTAAAATTTATTGAGATATGTAGACTATGAAATATGAACACCCCAGCTGAGCATTCAGTGTCTCCTGGAGACTTTTTCTTCTAGCGTTATTCACATTATTGCTAACTCTAAAAGGAAAAGAAAATAGTGAATATCTGTTCTGAGGGCCAAAGGAAGAACCTGCTCTGCATCTTCTCATGGGGACAGACTTCTGCATGTTGGTGATCTGCTCTCTGGGATAGATGTTGGTAGCCACGACACAGTTTCAACAGAAAAAATTTTTAGAAAAATGAGAAATATTGGTCTTTTTCAGGGTGGTTCAAGAATTGCTTTGGAGTTTCTTCAGGTCTTTAAGTTTGTTTGTGGAGGAGTTTGATTTCTTTCTACTGTTGTTCATGTTTTGTTGTGTGCATGTGTGTGTTAAATGCATATTTTCAGCTCAAAATTCCAGATTTTCCAATGGGATGACGCATCTCAAATTGCTAGAAGCTCTGCTTAGCCCATCTGAGATGCCAACAGTGACTAATCATACTGCAAAAAAGGAAAGAAACTTTCAGATTTTGTACTTATAACCAGGAAAGGATTTGAATAAAAAGCACGGAAGGGATTGAATGAGCACCAAGAGCTGATATTCCTGGATAACTCATCAGTGCTTAGTCCTGCTGCTGCTGAATTTTAAACATAAATTGCCTTTCTATTTTACTTAATAATGAATTGCCCGGTCTTGTGCCTGAAGCTTCCTACTCATCTTGAAATCTCTGGTATGGAGAGGAATTTCTGCTGCTCATGCTTTGTTTTTAACATCTCTGCTATTAATATTGAACAAAGTTCAAATAAGAGCCTCCAAAAATAAGACTAGCTGCAGCATCTTACAGCAAAAAGAAACAGAAAATGAAATATTAGAATCAGTGGAGGCAGAGTGTAAATCTTCATGGATATTTGTTTCTGCAGTTTCATATTGCAGTAAAGATACAGGCTGAACTTTAGGATTCCAGTAAGGAATTCAAGAAAAAAAATACAATTTAACGTTTTGGGTTTGTCTAAAAGGGGAGAATTATGGAACTGGAGAAAACATCTAGCAGAACAACATGACTTTCAGATTGTTCTTCTGACTGTGAGACCTGGCAGACTTTGCAATGTGGAACATGCAGGTTTCCTACGAACCTGACCCAAATGTCCCAGGTCTCCAGACAGTGTGCACATTGAGAGACGTGTCCTTTGAAGCCAGTATTACTCATCACAAGCAGTTTGAACCAGCTAATGGGAACAGTAGGAAAAAAGAGTTCATTTCTAGCTAATTACTTACCTCTGCCAAAGAGATTTGACTGTGATCTTTCCCATGAGGCGCTCAAGCTGCATCGTTAATGGTACAGAGGGAACTAGTGAGGAAATCCTCAGGAAATCCTATCTCTGAGTGTACAGAGTCTCTGCTCCCTTGCCAGCTTGCACTAGAGGAGTCCCGCATGTAAAGGGCAGACTGGATGTGTGAAAGTGAATAATAAACCCATTCCCCCCAAAAACACCTGATCTTCATCAAATCCGTAACTCACCACAGTCCGACAGCAAGGGACCCCTTGCTGGCAACGTCCAAAGGACCTCATATGGGGTAGAGGACAGTGGTCGGTGGAACAGGTACCCCCAGCCTGTTTGCATTGCACATCGTTACTAGGTGCGCGCATGAAACCTGCACAAAAAAAACCCCAGAGTCTTGATTTTCCTTCCCAAAGAAGACTAAGAACAAGTTAGGGTTATAGTGTGATGGCAACAGTCTAGTCTGCCTGCAGGCTGCCCCAATCTGTACCATTAAATTCCCTTCTTTTCCAAAGCAGGAGGGTTCAGTGCATCCAATGGACCCAGCTGGCAACTGTTCACTGCTAAAGCGTGCCCAACACGCTGGCAGTGCTAGCTGGCCTGGAACAAAAGGGACTAAAATTCATTTTATTTCCATTTCTATTTTAAGTTCGCCATACTCACAATCTTCCCTCTGCATTTCCTTTGATTTTATGTAGCTCTTACCTAAAGTGCCTTGGAGCACTAAAAGGAGAACAGCAAAGAAAAGGGAAAAGATCTTCATGTCCGAATTCAGTGCCACCAAATACAACAGCTACTAAGAAAAAACCAGAAAGAGGTCATGCATTTAACCTGCATTTGTCATTACCCAGTACAAACACTATTTATGACTTATAAGCTGCAATTTGTTAATAAAAATTGTCATTTATGCAATAGAGTAAATGTTCTAGAATAAGTCTATTGAAATACCACTTTTTGAGGACAGATATTTGAAAGCACATTGCATAAGATCAAGAAAATGCATTTATGCCTATAAAATTTAAAAGAACTAGATGACTATTGTGATTTTCTTTCCATCAACTGCAAAGATAGCCTACAATAACTCCAGTGAAGCCTCCTATATTTGAGTCCCATACACCCTGCATGTTATAACTTTAAAAAAAAGTAAGAAATTTAATTAATTACCTCCAAGTTTTATCCAAGTCTTATAATATAAGCAAGCTTTTCTTAGATCCCTTTTATAACTTACAGTTAATGCTGCCACATGCACAAAATCATTGGTACTTCCATTTAGAGTTTTTTCCATTTTTATTTGAGCAACCGTACTGGGTCTGGCTGGGATGGAGTTAACTTTCTTCATGACAGTCCATATGGTGCGGTGCTTCATGTTTGTAGCAAGTCGCTTAATCACTAAAATGTCTGTTTTATTTAATTATCACATATTTTGTTTCAGATATGCGTAGATAATGACTTAAGCCATTCCAATTTCTTTGGATAATAAACACTCAGAAACTTTAATTATTCAAATAAAAGTCATTTTTGTAGCTTACAAGCCAGTAGTAAGTCCTTGAAAATGTCTGTACAGAAAAAGCTAAGGAACCATCTATCTCTTCTCTCCATAACACCTCTATAATGTGTGCCAGCTGAAAGCCTCAGAGTATCTCCCCACCATCATTTCTTGCCGCAGATTCCAGCTAACTTTTGAAAATAATGCAAACTACTATAATGATGCAGAATCACTATTAATTATTGACTGTAATAATCAGCCAAATGCATTACTGAAATACCAAGCATTGTACATTTCAATTGTTTATGAGGATTTCATTAAGCTGCAAAATTATACGTCTTGGAGTGATGAATTTCTTTTTAGAGAAGCAAAGAAAATTATCAAAAAGACATGTATTTTTCTCCTTATCAGTTGAAACTGGTGTGGAAACTATACCTTCAGCTCACCCTAGAGGACTTCAGGAGAGGGGGCACAGTGACCAGTCTGTCCTACCTGGTTCCTCTCAAGGGATAGCTTCAGAGAGTGATGTCTTGCCCCAGAACAACTGTCTTTATATATTCCTGTTGATGACAGAGCTGCCACAGATCAGCTGGCCAGGGACATGGGCTTCTCACAGCAATTCCCAGCAGCTGAAATGTCACTTCCCAGCAGCCGATAAGCAATGGTGACCGCTCGTGAACTCCCTCCCCTTTCTCTGGCACATGAGTTGTCTCTTCCGAAAAGCACCTTACACCACGCCAGTTTGTGTATAACACATTGATCCATCGTGGGCTGTGAAAAAAGCATCCTGGGACATATACTGAAAGCTGCTGGTTTGGATCCAGTGGGGACCTAATTCTACAGGGCTACACCACGGGCACAGTGCCTGGTGCTCACTGCAGAAAGGTCCTCTCTGAAGCCTGGAGATACCTACCACAGCACCTAAACATCCACATTAGGGAAGCTCAGTTTTTGCACAAGACTTTCAAAAAAAAAAAAAGCTCCTGATAGGTATTGTGGGCTGTAGACAATGTCTTGAGAGCAGAGAGGAGTTGAGCACCCAGCCTAGTTTCAGCAATCCTTTTGTAACAGCGCAGTCACACAGAAGAGCATGCTTATCTGTGCACCAAGAATATTGTCATTTTCATGCATTTACCACATCTGTATTCTACTCATTGCAGAGGAAATAACTATTGTTTGAATAATTAAAGTTTCAGGGAAGCACCCACTTCCATGCACCCACTTGCTAGGTGGCCAAAGGAAACAACCTCTACAAAACATGTTTTGGTCAAACATGTCCCCCCAGAGGATTTGGACCAGAGAGACTGATGGCAGCACTGGTATCTCCTGGACCCTGAAGGCACCCAGGTGAGCCCAGAAAAAGATGTTGGTTTTTGATTGTCATACTACTAAGAGTCTAGAAAATAAATCCAACATCCTTGTACTCCGAACAGCCATCCAAACAGCATCCATCTACCCAGGTCACCTGCCTCCCAGAAGAGGGCAATGAAGAGCTAATACTGAAATATCTCTCCAGCAGCCTTCTTCAGTCAAGAGTATGTAAATTATTCTGACAGCAGGGTTTTATTGATTTTCTTCTTAATTATACTGATGTCTTCTGATTCCCAGCATTGATATGTTAGTGAATTATGTCTTCTGACAGTTCAACCTCAAAGCCCTCAGTGTTTTCCAATCTGCTGTGGACTCCAGCAATGGGTCAAGAAGCCAGTCCTTGCTCTGAAAAATCACATTGAACCTAACAGGTAACAGAGGTAGGTCCAGGGAGAAGCGTGGGATGTCCTTTGCCTTGGCAGCTGGAGACAGCCAACGATGAGCACCTGGGGAGGTGGGACACATTTGCTTCCTCTGGAAATCATCAGTCTCTGTGTCACAGGAACCTGAAATCCTGTTTACTTGGGTCCAAGTGATATGATAGGAAAAATCCAAATAGGTGCTTTAACTGTCCAGAGATAGCTATTTTACTAAATCCCATTCATGTTTAATTTAATTGATGGAGCATGTATATGTGCTTTGGAATCATAGAAGCATAGAATCTTTTAGGTTGGAGAAGACCTTTAAGATCATCGGGTCCAACCATAAACCTAACACTGCCAAGTCCACCACTAAACCATGTCCCTAAGCGCCACATCTACACATCTTTTAAATATCTCCAGGGATGGTGACTCAACCACTTCCCTGGGCAGCCTGTTCCAGTGCTTGACAACCCTTTTGGTGAAGACGTTTTTCCTAATATCCAATCTAAACCTCCCCTGGCGCAACCTGAGGCCGTTTCCTCTTGCCCTATCTCTTGTTACTTGGGAGAAGAGACTGACCCCCACCTCGCTACAACCTCCTTTCAGGTAGTTGTAGAGGGTGAGAAGGTCTCCCCTGAGCCTCCTTTTCTCCAGGCTAAACAACCCCAGTGCCCTCAGCCACTCCTCATAGGACCTGTGCTGTAGACCCTTCCCCAGCTTCGTTGCTCTTCTTTGGACACGCTCCAGCACCTCAATGTCTGTCTTGCAGTGAGGGGCCCAAAACTGAACACAGGATTTGAGTTGTGGTCTCACCAGTGCCGAGTACAGGGGGACGATCACTGCCCTAACAGTAGGCAGGAGCGTTTGTTTCTATTGTTGGTTTTTTTTTTTCTTTTTTAAAAAAATTTACTTCAACAATCAAATGATGAAATGTAAAGAGACAGAAATAAACACTGTGAATATTAAATCCATAAATGTGTTCCTAGAGGCACAGAGCTCTGAACTGAGCTTTTGGGATCTGTTTCACCTCAGTAAATGCAGACAAGCAGAAGACAGACAACCAGTCACATCCTGAAAAGGACCTTTAAAAAGGTACCAAAAGGGTAAAATGACTCTTTCCTCCTGTTTTCCGCTTTGTGCCTGTGTCAGTGGCCTGATAGGGTACAAAACAGATCAAAGCTCAAATATGAATCAAGACTGGGATAAGATCTTCAATTACTGAATTGTATCTGTTGTTATACTTGTTGGTAAAGTTACTTTAAATTTCTTAAGTATGGTAATTAAACTGTTATTTTAATTACAGTATACTATTATTGATATATACAGTATACTGTATATTGATAATGTACAGTATACAATATCTAAATATTGTTTTGGCTACTCAAGCTCAGAAAAGGGATACATTTCCCTATCCTGTTTCTTGGCAATCAAACACATGTAATAAATGAACGAATATTGCATACCAATTAATATTGTATACTGAAACTATTTTGACAGCTGTATGGCTTATTCAGTTTCCTTTCTCTGCAGTACTGCAAAGGATACTGTGTGGAGCCCTAAAAATCATGTTGTTCTTTTATACAGAGAACATATGCAAGCACATATATATATGCGTGTGTACATATATATTTGTATGCCTGTGTATATGTATGTATATATTCATAACATAAATATTCAAAGAGAAATAAAGGCTGAATATTTTAAACTGCTTTATATTTTATCTTAGCTGAAGAACATATGAATGGAAAAGAATAATGCAGATACTCTAATCTGTGGTGTGCTCAGGAATAGTCAGGATATTAATTTAAGTAATTGTTTATTTAAAGTTACACATATTCTGTAATGATGGCATTTCTTACTCTCCCATTTCTCTACAGTCCTCCTAGCAAATCCACACTAACATATATATATATATTTATATATAAAATGTTGTTAATATGAACATGTGGAAGGACTCTTCTAAATCCCAGCTGGCTTTTTATCACTCAGCATGCCACAGACTCCTGTCCTCTGTGAATATCCAGGTCTCAATTCTCTTGCTCACACTTAGACAAGTGCCACCTGAGATGCCCCTGTGTCCCACCTGGCCTCCCCAGCTGCTCCAGCAAGGCTTGGTCTCCTCTCTCCTGACCTTGTCCACCAGCACCAGGTGGAGGTCTCAGAAAGTCCAGAGCACTGCAAATTGCTCTAGATGCTGGTGTGAAGGCGACTGAATTAAACCCTGTGTGTCTATATATCACCTCTGTCTTGCTGCAGCTTACCTCTGATGATGGGATGTCCTCAGCTAACTTGAAGCCACAGGATCCTTCACCTTCTCTTTGCCATCCTCTTCCTCCAGTGTCCTTTGTGCAAATGACAGGAAGGGATGACAGACCTTTGGTACAATTGCCCAATGCTTGTCCTCATGGCACGTCCACAATTTGCAAAAAAAGGCATGAAATCCAGCTGGGGAACAGCCCTGCTGTCAATTGGGTGGCCTTGGCTAGCCTTGTGGAAAGCTGCCCAGATCTGACTTGGCCAAAACCTGCCTGGAAATCACAGCTACTGCCCGGTGTTTTGTGCAGCGGTGCAGAGTGAACTGCCCTCTGCTCCCTCCAGCCACTGTGGCTGGGCTGCACGTCTCCCACCTGCAGAGACCCTCAAGCTTGGAGAAGACACCAGCAAACAGAAGGCTTGCCAGCTGCTTCCAAAGCCTTTGAAATACGAGGGCAAATGCGCTGCTCAGGGAACCAGAGAGCAGAAATTCAGCTTTACGTCTACAGAGCAGCAGTAATATTTGTCTGTGCTTCACCGACTGTACTGCGAACCCAGGCTTTATGCCACATGGAGAGTTTACCCAGCTGAGACCAAAACATAGATTTAGATAACCTGAAGGTGGACATCTGAGCTGTCTTTCCGTTCAGGGCACTCAAGCAACTATAAAGCTGACAGCTGGTCTTAAGGAAGATATTCCCACCATTGAGATTTCTTAAAATCATCCACATAGAGTCCCACGGAAAGAAACATCCTGTTCCAGTCCCCTTCCTCACCCAAGTGTGGCATCCCTCCTGGGCAGCAAGGTTTATGGTGCTCCTGGTTACATGGTTGTCATGGTTTAACCCCAGTCAGCAACTCAGCACCACGCAGCCATTTCCCCCTCCCCCTCCCAGTGGGGTGAGGAGGAGGAAAGCAAAGGAAAAAAAGTAAAACTCGTGGGTTGAGATAAGAACAGTTTAATAACTAAAGTAAAATATAATACTAACAATAGTAATAATAAAATATAACAATAATAGCAATGAAAAGGAATGAAAAAAAGGGGGGGGGGGGAAGGAAAAAAACCAGTGATGCACAATGCAATTGCTCACCACCCGCTGACCGATGCTCAGTTAGTTCCCGAACCGCGATCCACGCCGCCCAGCCAGCTCCCCCCTGTTTATATACTGGGCATGACGTTCCATGGTATGGAATACCCCTTTGGCTAGTTGGGGTGAGCTGCCCCGGCTCTGCTCCCTCCCAGCTCCTTGCACACCTGCTTGCTGGCAGAGCACGGGAAACTGAAAAGTCCTTGGCTTAAGATAAGCGCTACTTAGCAACAACTAAAACATCGGAGTGTTATCAACATCATTCTCACACTAAATCCAAAACACAGCACTGTACCAGCTACTAAAAAGAAAGTTAACTCTGTCCCAGCCGAAACCAGGACAATGGTCCAGAAGGTCTATAAAGCATTGCAGCAGTCACCAGAGGAAGTCGGTGACATGGGCAGTGACACCTATTCTGTTACACATTAGTTTTATTACAGTGGGACATTGTCTCACAGGCACAGTTGTTGTAAAGGGAAAATTCAGGACTCCAAGACATCACAGAAGTTTTGAGTTCTTCCTCTCCCTTTCGCCCAAGGTGATTTAAAGCCTTTTTACACATATGACCCAATGTAAGAGCAGCAACGCCTCATGCAAGTTTTGGGCTGCTGCGGTACCGGGTTGCCTGAATCAGCAAGAGTCCCAGCATCTTTTAAGGCTAACCCATTTTCTTCTTTCACATAGAGAAGCCATAATCAGGCAGTCCCTGGGCACTCCTGCTCCAGCCCAACATCACCAGTGCAATTAATAGCCATGAAATGTGGTGCCACTCAGCTCCCATCTTCAGCACCAGCCCTACCCAGAAAATTACCCTTCTACCTTGTGTAACTTCCTTGCAAAATCCATGTTGCTTTTTTCAAGCCACACGGTTTTCCAAAGGGCATAGCATAGACACAGCTGTGCACCTGTCAATAGAGAAAAGAACTGGCATGAACCCAAATAAAGTCTCCAGGAGAGAGAAGGGGAGTGCTGCTCCTTTTGGTCATGCTGCAAAACTCGGCGCGGAGCATCCTTTGAAGGCTGCGGTTTGTGTTTGAAAAAGAATAGCTATATATGCGGTGTAAAACTAAGCCTTGTGGGCCAGGGAGGAAAGAAGGAAATCATTCAGTGTTATTTTCCTACAGCTTTTACTTCCGTCTCTCCGTAAAGCCCTCTGTAACCTTCTACTGCAGCCCAGGTGCCAGCTCGCCGTGAGCCGGTGCCCAGCTCCGCTCCAGCCCAGCTGCGCAACGGGGCCTGGGATGCTGAGGAGCTGAGCAAGCGGGGTTTAAGAGCTTGTTGTGGTTTAACAGCAGCCAGCATCTAAGCACCACACAGCCGCTTCCCCCTCCACACTCCCAGTGGGGTGGGGAAGAGGAGGGGAAAAAAAGTAAAACTCGTGGGTTGAGATAAGAACACTTTAATAACTAAAGTAAAAATAAAATACATTGCTAACTAAGAATAATAATAATTGTAATGAAAAGGAATACAACAAAAAAAGAAATAACATCCAAGAAAAGAAAAGTGATGCACAATGCAAGTGCTCACCACCCGCTGACCGCTGCCCGAGCAGCGATCCGCGCCTCCCGGCCAACTCCCCCCTGTTTATATACTGGGCATGACGTTCCATGGTATGGAATACCCCTTTGGCTAGTTGGGGTCAGCTGCCCGGGCTCTGCTCCCTCCCAGCTCCTTGCACACCTGCTTGCTGGCAGAGCATGGGAAACTGAAAAGTCCTTAACTTAAGATAAGCGCTACTTAAAAACAACTAAAACATCAGAGTGTTATCAACAATATTCTCACACTAAATCCAAAACACAGCACTGTACCAGCGACTAAGAACAGAGTTAACTCTGTCCTAGCCGAAACCAGGACAATCCCCTCCTTCCCTAAAGAAACCACCCAAGGTTCAACCATGTGAATGCCATCATAACTGATTTTATTAAAGGGGTGGAAAGAAGTAATTTCCATGGTGTTGCCTGGTTTATATTTATGTTTTTGCAGACACCGATGGTTGCTTTATTGCAAGGGAGGATTCTGGGAGCTTTTTGTTGCAGCAGGAACTGGTGCCACCAGGAGCGATGGGATCAGGGTGATTCAGAGGCCATTCGGTAAAAGCAGAAGGGATTTCCAAGGAGAATCCAGACGGTCTTCAGATATTCAATGCCCTGCATGGTGAACAAAAGAGAGTCTCAGGTTACCCACCAGTAGGTTTGCTGCAGTGACGTTCTCTTTATTTCATGGCACCAGAGCAGAGGCTGCCGTGGGATGCAAATGCCCCCTGAGGACCCTCCATGCCAACAGGTTTGGCATTGGAGAAGTGAGACAGGATGGTGTCAGGAGCTGTGCCTCTAAGATGTTGCTCTGGAGAAAAGATAAGGAAGATACCAGTCATTGCCACAGTCATCCCTGCACTTCTACGTACTTTCTGCAGCAAGAAAATCCATTACGACATACTCCAATCCAGTAAAACGGCAGGAAACATGACCCTGGGAGGCAGATATCATTAGGGGCGACACAAGGATTGTATAGCCAAGGAAGGGAGGGCTGACCTGCACAGCAGAAAGAGAATAGTCGTTTACCATGAAAGTGAGCAAAAGTGGATGCACTCTCTTCCCTCTAATTCCTCTCTCTACTCCCCTCACGCCTTACCTGCAGCCCCTTGGAGCATCATGAAGAGGACAACCAGGAGCTGGTAGAGGATCCTCATGGCCACAGCTGGGATGTGAATTCCTTACCTGTAATGAGCAGAGAGCACAAGACCAAAAGACACTGAAGGGAGGGTTCCTTCCTGATGGGGAGACAAGGAACTGCTTCAAACATGCCCTGAGCGACCAAAGCCAACATCTTAATAAAGACAATGGACTTGAACGAAGATCAGAGGGAAAACTGCATCCTTGGAGATATTCAAAATCACAATGAATATACCTCTAAGCAACCTGACCTAATTAGCTCCGCATTATCTGAGCACAGATTCAGACGAGAAACTCGTGGACTCCCTTCCAACCTAAATTATTCTGGGATTCTATGGTGTTTGGGTGTTGGAGGGCTTTTTAACATTGGTCTTATTGCATTGAAGAATGGTATGCCAGACCTGTACACCACCAGGCAGGTTGCTCCGGTGCCAACGCAGACCCACGAATTATTCATCTTCCACCTACCGTAGTTCACAAAGTGTTCAGAGACCGAGCCGACCATCGTCCTTAGGAAAGTCTAAAAAAGACATCCGTATCTCCTGAACATCAGTTAAGGTGACAACTCACTGAAAAAGTTCCTGGAATTCAGGCAAGATATGTAGCTCCCAAAGCAACTCGGAACTGCTGTGCTAGCTAGGTGCCTGTTTCTGCAGGAAGCTAGGCGTTTCTTAACCGGCAAGCCCTCTGTCTCTGATGCCTCCTCGAGTGAAGGTTTCTGGGTCCCCTTGGAGGTCAGCAAGCAGCATTTCCTCCTGCAAGCCCTGCAAGCACCCAACCCGTGGTTCTGTGGAACACGTACAGACCGGACACACTCGCTGCAGTAGTGAGAAGGAAGGGGTTAATGAAAGCAGAATACTCCTTAGACTTGCGATTAATGAAAGGAAAAGACGTGGATAAAGGCAAAGAGGTGAAGGTGCCTGTCCAGAACCAGGCAGAGAGTTACCAGCGGAGGAGGGGGAGGATCACCACTGCTGTCCGTCTCTCTTCTCCAGCGGGTGCCCCAGACCCAACCATGCCTCTTTATAGAAAGGTTTGGGCATGCTGGCAGTGCAGTCACGGGCCAATGAAAAAAGCCTTTGCCAGCCAAATTTGTCCTTCCTTCTGTGTCTTCCAATGAGAAAGGAGGGTCTGCTTTGAGACGGCTTTCACCGCAAAGCCCCTGATCTTTGTGCAACCCGTCTTAGACCAGCCAAGTTTGTGTAAGCAACCCGTCTTAGACCATCCAAGTTTGTGTAAGATACGTTAGGCCACAGGGTTATGTAAAACACCTGGGAACATGCAATGGCTGCTCCTTTTGGTCCTGCAGGCTCCTTTGGTACGCAGCTTCGGTGTTGAATTTGCAGCTGTAGCACGGTCATTGTTTCCCTTCATAACATTGTGTCCTTCACCTCTAACCTTCTGGTTGTCTTTCCTCCGTGGCAGTAAAAGAATACGCATTGCTTACTTTTCCGCTTATTAATTACAGAGTTATTAGTTCAGTGCCTAATGAAATTATGAGGTATGAAATTATAAGACGAATACAATCTTTCATATAACGTTCTCTAATAGATCACATTTTCATTTCGGCTCCTTCCTCTCTGGATTACTCCGGGGTTTTTTTCCTGTTGTTTCGGTGTCCTTCCTGCTAGCCACTTTTACTCAACCTTTCTCAGGCTGCCAAGCCTCTGGCAGGATAACCGGCACACCTGCCAACCTCATACATATTTCTCAAACTATCTACAAAAGGTAAGCAGTTTATTACGAAGAAATTTCATTTCTAATCCTTCCGGTTTTGAACGGCAGTCAGAAGTCACACATTCTCTCTATATACATGTGCATGTACATTTGTATATAGATGTTATACGTGGATCCCTATACATCCAGCTATTCAAAGAGTAGATATTTACTTCAAAGGTTGTCAGGATTTTCCAGTTTCTGAGCCATGAGCACATTTGCTGTTACTCGGCCTAAGTCCTTTCTGGGACACAGGAGCAGCAATTCCTATTTCTGAAGCGCTTCTGCTCCAAGTCTAAACGGTATGAATAACTCCACCCTCTGTCAAGACATCTTTATCGACAGTTTATTCCATACAATCCAGCAAACGGCACTGGCCAGGCTAGGGAGGATGGGTAGCACACGTGAGAAGGCCGGTTAGGAAGTGCTGCTGAGGCTCTGCCTCCTCTTCCACAGCAGCGACCGATGTAGCTGGCCACGTGTTTTTCAACCCCTGACAGTCCACCAAGTCAGTCATGGCACGGAGAAGGAATTTTCTGCATTTTTGTCTCCCAGGGAACACATGAAAAACAATTCTCTGGATCGCCAACACTGATTTTGTTGGAGCACAGAGTCAAATGAGGAGATTTTTGGCAGGGAGAAAACACAAACCTGCCTGTCGCCTGCGTCTTCTGGTAAGCAAACCTTTCCTCCAGGTTTACCTTTAGCCTGGCAACTTTATGCGGTTTGGGGGCTGTTAGAAACCCCACACAGTCCCTTTCTGTGACAGCAAGAGATGTTCTTTCTTTCTACCTTTCCTTATCCCCATCCTGACAAGATGCCTGCTCCCTGTTCCTTTGCAACCTTCCCACTCTCCCCTGCTACCCCATCTCCTCTGGATGTGTCTCTGCTTAGCCCACTCTCCGCTCCACAAGTTTTACCCCCCCCAAAATATCAACAGATAATTGCCCATGAGCCAACACTTTAAAGTCAAGCCATGCCTTGCAGTAGCAGGCTTGTTAACCCGTGACATGGGCAGTTCGTTTCCATAGCTGGAGGATGGTGGGAAGACGCCGACGCCCACGGCTGCTGTCAGCTTGGCCGTCAGACCCTTCGCTGTGCTGTGTCCCACCAGGCAGGAGGTCCGGCTCTGTGGTGCCCTTGTCTGGAGGTTGCTGCCTTGAAGCTGGGCTGTGCCGTGCTTGTGCCTCTGGTGTTATAAAGGGGAGAGGTGGGAGGAAGCTGTGGATGCACAGCTGTAACCCGAGGTTTGACAGCACGGGAGACGGGTCAGGGGCGGCATCCTGGCTGTGCGACGTCTCCTGTTCGCATAAATCCCCATTTGTCGTCTTCTTTCCCCCCAGGCATCTTTAGGTGTGCAAAGAGAGGATTAACAGAGAGGGTAATTTATTGCAGCTCTTAAACCCCGCTTGCTCAGCTCCTCAGCATCCCAGGCCCCGTTGCGCAGCTGGGCTGGAGCGGAGCTGGGCACCGGCTCACGGCGAGCTGGCACCTGGGCTGCAGTAGAAGGTTACAGAGGGCTTTACGGAGAGACAGAAGTAAAAGCTGTAGGAAAATAACACTGAATGATTTCCTTCTTTCCTCCCTGGCCCACAAGGCTTAGTTTTACACCGCATATATAGCTATTCTTTTTCAAACACAAACCGCAGCCTTCGAAGGATGCTCCGCGCCGAGTTTTGCAGCATGACCAAAAGGAGCAGCACTCCCCTTCTCTCTCCTGGAGACTTTATTTGGGTTCATGCCAGTTGTTTTCTCTATTGACAGGTGCACAGCTGTGTCTATGCTATGCCCTTTGGAAAACCGTGTGGCTTGAAAAAAGCAACATGGATTTTGCAAGGAAGTTACACAAGGTAGAAGGGTAATTTTCTGGGTAGGGCTGGTGCTGAAGATGGGAGCTGAGTGGCACCACATTTCATGGCTATTAATTGCACTGGTGATGTTGGGCTGGAGCAGGAGTGCCCGGGGACTGCCTGATTATGGCTTCTCTATGTGAAAGAAGAAAATGGGTTAGCCTTAAAAGATGCTGGGACTCTTGCTGATTCAGGCAACCCGGTACCGCAGCAGCCCAAAACTTGCATGAGGCGTTGCTGCTCTTACATTGGGTCACATGTGTAAAAAGGCTTTAAATCGCCTTGGGCGAAAGGGAGAGGAGGAACTTCTTCAAGTTGGAGTTCACCCACGATGCCACACTCCCCCACCCAGTCCGGGTGCAGATCACCCAGTCCTCTTTGGAGGAGGAGGAATACTATGATGGGGTCGGCATTTTATGTAATAAGGCAGTGCTTAGAGCCCTGGCACAAGAACTGATAGATGGAGCCTGAAGCGCTGCTCTGCCTGATGCAGGTGGGATACACTATTAAGGGAAGTGTCTTGAGGCTGCAGAGTGTCGTGAGGAGAAATGGCTTTCACCCTTTTCAAATCAAGACGTTTGGGTGATTGTGCCAAGATCACTGCCCAGAGAGAAAGGAGGATCTTACCTCCATCCTAAGAGTCTGTATCTAGCACAGCAGATGAGGGAATTCGGAGCAAAAGGGAGAGTCTCAAACTCTGCTCCTAATAGTTTTCCGGTGGAAAAAAAGCAGCCCATATTAGGGAGGTCTTTCAGTAGTGTCACCCATGCAGTTTAAACTGGTGCGACACAAAATACCTGTCTGCTGTTCCATCCCTCGCCTCCAGAGGACGGTTTGTTCATGGCAATGAAGGCTCCAGGCATCTGGAAGTCACTGTATGCAGGCATAGCCAGAAGGGTGGGACCAACAAAAGGCTGAGCCCTAGCAGCCTAACAAAGAGCAGATGTTTTAGCGTGCTCCAAAGAGGAGCTATGTTGAACAACAGTGATGGTTGGTGGCCTAGCTAACCACAGACCGCTCCTCAGTCGTACGGCAACAGCGTCCCTTAGCCTCCTTCACGTGCACTGAACCGAATTCTAGCCATAAGGCATAATCGATGCACAGGAGATCCAGGTATTTTGATGCCACTGTGGAGTGTATAGTATAGAAATTCAGACTCCTCTAGATTAGCTGCAAAGGCTGTTAGCAGCAGTTGCACTGCCAAAGTAGGTCTAGCAAAAGGAGGATAACCAGTATTTAGATGTTGTTCTACAGTCGTAAGTGAATTTGCAAGGCATGTACTACACTATAGCAAACAGATAAAGTTTTGACCCAAGTACCGACCATCGGACTCCATACCGAATGGGTACGCAGTCATAAACTTCAAAGAGTGCACAAAAAGGATTTGATCAAGCTCAAGACTTTAACGACGACATAGTTATCTTGAGTAACCAGGGAGAAATGAGGAGATGAACATCTGTATGAGCAAATCTGCCCTCCCTCTTATTTTTGACTTGACAGCTAGTTGAAGGTTGTCAGGGTACCAGTGCAGAGTCCGGCCTCTTGGTGTAAGGACCACACTGTGACTGGCAGGCATGCAGTGTGTCTTCAAAGCTCCTTGGCACAGGCCGTGCAGCCTAAAGTTTTTAAAAACCAAAGAATCTCTGTAAACTGTATCACATTTTCTAGAGACAAATGGCTGGAGTGATCTCACCAAACTTTAGCTGTCCTAAAGGCAAACCTCAAAGTCCAAGCTATTTTCACCGCTCTTCCTTTAGAGTTCACAGGGAGAAACTGTTCTAAAGATTTTTAACTGCAGTACCAACACTTATAAGACGAGTGCTAGAATAAACGCAAAAGTAACAGTAAGGATACAAGAAACCCAGAAACGTTGCATTAGGAGAAGTTGTGCTGCAGCGTCTCCTGCAAGCTGAAGAGCCATAAGCCCTCATTCTGCAGAACAGTATCAATGGGAGCTGTGTCTCTAACAAAGCCAACATTTCCCCTTCAGAGGGTTTTTGTCATACGTGGGCACCTCTCCAAACCCACCCAGCAAGCCATTAGGGTTCAAAACCATCTCAGTTTGGTAATGTATTTGACTGGGCACTGTTCTGGGCACATTCAGCAACTGCTTCTGAGAAGACAACGGCCACATCACTGTATGTCGCACATCCATAACTTTTGGAAATGTGTTTGCTAGTCTCTTTCTCTTTCTTTCTTTGTACCTTTTTTCTGGTTTGTGTCACTGTCAAGGGATTGACGTTATCCAAAATGTTCCTGGTTTTCCCTTGCGTGAGGTCCCCTTACAAGTGAAATTTCTCAGATGCCTCCAGGCCCTCTGAAGGCAGCATCTGGAGATATCTTGGCATTTTCTACCCTGCTAGGCCATGATGGCAGGGAAAAAAGAGACAGAAAGCACGGATTCTCTCTTTGACCTGTCAGTCAAAAATACCGCAATACCTTCAAAAGGCAGCCTGGAAACTACCAGAATGTGTGCCTGCTGGACACAAGCACCCATGAAATCGTCACAGAGAGAAGCTAGGTTTCATCCCTGACAAAGATACCCTGGTCACTGCAGGAGTGTTCCAGGAATACGGCCATTGGGAAGCGGGGGATGAAATGACCTCCCTTTTCCCTGGGGGTGCCGTGGGGTGCAAGTGGAGAAATGTCTAGCTGTAAAAGCCGCCATCCCACCTGTGCGTTACTGCCCGTGGTGTGAGCAGTTCTGCGAAATATCGCCTCCTTCCCTACAGAAACCACCCAAGGTTCAACCATGTGAATGCCATCATAACTGATTTTATTAAAGGGGTGGAAAGAAGTAATTTCCATGGTGTTGCCTGGTTCATATTTATGTTTTTGCAGACACCGATGGTTGCTTCACTGCAAGGGAGGATTCTGGGAGCTTTTTGTTGCAGCAGGAACTGGTGCCACCAGGAGCGATGGGATCAGGGTGATTCAGAGGCCATCCCGTAGAAGAAGAAGGGATTTCCAAGGAGAATCCAGAGGGTCTTCAGACCCTCCACCCACTGCATGGTGAAGAAAAGAGAGTCTCAGGTTACCCACCAGTAGGTTTGCTGCAGTGACGTTCTCTTTATTTCATGGCACCAGAGCAGGGGCTGCCGTGGGATGCAAACGCCCCCTGAGGACCCTCCATGCCAACAGGTTTGGCATTGGAGAAGTGAGACAGGATGGTGTCAGGAGCTGTGCCTCTAAGATGTTGCTCTGGAGAAAAGATAAGGAAGATACCAGTCATTGCCACAGTCATCCCTGCACTTCTACGTACATTCTGCAGCAAGAAAATCCATTGTCACATGTTCCAATCCAGTAAAATGGCCGGCGACATATCCCTGGAAAGCAGCGTCCATTTTTGGCAAGACAATTATTGTATAGCCCAGGAAGGGAGGGCTGACCTGCACAGCGGAAAGAGAATAGTCGTTTACCATGAAAGTGAGCAAAAGTGGATGCACTCTCTTCCCTCTAATTCCTCTCTCTACTCCCCTCACGCCTTACCTGCAGCCCCTTGGAGCATCATGAAGAGGACAACCAGGAGCTGGTAGAGGATCCTCATGGCCGCAGCTGGGATGTGAATTCCTTACCTGTAATGAGCAGAGAGCACAAGACCAAAAGACACTGAAGGGAGGGTTCCTTCCTGATGGGGAGACAAGGAACTGCTTCAAACATGCCCTGAGCGACCAAAGCCAACATCTTAATAAAGACAATGGACTTGAACAAAGAACAGAGGGAAAACTGCATCCTTGGAGATATTCAAAATCACAATGAATATACCTCTAAGCAACCTGACCTAATTAGCTCCGCATTATCTGAGCACAGATTCAGACGAGAAACTCGTGGACTCCCTTCCAACCTAAATTATTCTGGGATTCTATGGTGTTTGGGTGTTGGCGGGTTTTTTAACATTGGTCTTATTGCATTGAAGAATGGTATGCCAGACCTGTACACCACCAGGCAGGTTGCTCCGGTGCCAACGCAGACCCACGAATTATCCATCTTCCACCTACCGTAGTTCACAAAGTGTTCAGAGACCGAGCCGACCATCGTCCTTAGGAAAGTCTAAAAAAGACATCCGTATCTCCTGAACATCAGTTAAGGTGACAACTCACTGAAAAAGTTCCTGGAATTCAGGCAAGATATGTAGCTCCCAAAGCAACTCGGAACTGCTGTGCTGGCTAGGTGCCTGTTTCTGCAGGAAGCTAGGCGTTTCTTAACCGGCAAGCCCTCTGTCTCTGATGCCTCCTCGAGTGAAGGTTTCTGGGTCCCTGTTCACTCCCCTTGGAGGTCAGCAAGCAGCATTTCCTCCTGCAAGCCCTGCAAGCACCCAACCCGTGGTTCTGTGGAACACGTACAGACCGGACACACTCGCTGCAGTAGTGAGAAGGAAGGGGTTAATGAAAGCCGAATACTCCTTAGACTTGCGATTAATGAAAGGAAAAGACATGGATAAAGGCAAAGAGGTGAAGGTGCCTGTCCAGAACCAGGCAGAGAGTTACCAGCGGAGGAGGGGGAGGATCACCACTGCTGTCCGTCTCTCTTCTCCAGCGGGTGCCCCAGACCCAACCATGCCTCTTTATAGAAAGGTTTGGGCATGCTGGCAGTGCAGTCACGGGCCAATGAAAAAAGCCTTTGCCAGCCAAATTTGTCCTTCCTTCTGTGTCTTCCAATGAGAAAGGAGGGTCTGCTTTGAGACGGCTTTCACCGCAAAGCCCCTGATCTTTGTGCAACCCGTCTTAGACCATCCAAGTTTGTGTAAGATACGTTAGGCCACAGGGTTATGTAAAACACCTGGGAACATGCAATGGCTGCTCCTTTTGGTCCTGCAGGCTCCTTTGGTACGCAGCTTCGGTGTTGAATTTGCAGCTGTAGCACGGTCATTGTTTCCCTTCATAACATTGTGTCCTTCACATCTAACCTTCTGGTTGTCTTTCCTCCGTGGCAGTAAAAGAATACGCATTGCTTACTTTTCCGCTTATTAATTACAGAGTTATTAGTTCAGTGCCTAATGAAATTATGAGGTATGAAATTATAAGACGAATACAATCTTTCATATAACGTTCTCTAATAGATCACATTTTCATTTCGGCTCCTTCCTCTCTGGATTACTCCGGGGTTTTTTTCCTGTTGTTTCGGTGTCCTTCCTGCTAGCCACTTTTACTCAACCTTTCTCAGGCTGCCAAGCCTCTGGCAGGATAACCGGCACACCTGCCAACCTCATACATATTTCTCAAACTATCTACAAAAGGTAAGCAGTTTATTACGAAGAAATTTCATTTCTAATCCTTCCGGTTTTGAACGGCAGTCAGAAGTCACACATTCTCTCTATATACATGTGCATGTACATTTGTATATAGATATTAGACGTGGATCCCTATACATCCAGCTATTCAAACAGTATAACAGGTTACAGCTGTAACCAGAGGTTTGACAGCACGGGAGACAGGTCAGGGGTGGCATCCTGGCTATGCGACGTCTCCTGTTTGCATAAATCCCCATTTGTCGTCTTCTTTCCCCCCAGGCATCTTTAGGTGTGCAAAGAGAGGATTAACAGAGAGGGTAATTTATTGCAGCTCTGTCCTGGTTTCTGCTGGGACAGAGTTAATTCTCTTCTTAGTCGCTGGTACAGTGCTGTGTTTTGGATTTAGTGTGAGAATGATGTTGATAACACTCCGATGTTTTAGTTGTTGCTAAGTAGCGCTTATCTTAAGCCAAGGACTTTTCAGTTTCCCATGCTCTGCCACCAAGCAGGTGTGCAAGAAGCTGGGAGGGAGCAGAGCCGGGGCGGCTGACCTGAACTAGCCAAAGGGATATTCCATACCATGGAACGTCATGCCCAGTGTATAAACAGGGGGGAGTTGGCAGGGAGGCGCAGATCGCGGCTCTGGCATCGGTGAGCGAGTGGTGAGCAATTGCATTGTGCATCACTTGTCTTTTCTTGGGTGTTATTTCTTCTTTTTTTGTTGTATTCCTTTTCATTGCAATTATTCTTATTATTACTCGTTAGTAGTATATTTTATTTTTACATTAGTTAGTAAACTGTTCTTATCTCAACCCACGAGTTTTACTTTTTTTCCATTCCTCTTCCCCACCCCACTGGGAGTGTGGAGGGGGAAGCGGCTGCGTGGTGCTGAGTTGCTGGCTGGGGTTAAACCACGACAGGGATATTTCGCAGAACTGCTCACACCACGGGCAGTAACGCACAGGTGGGATGGCGGCTTTTACAGCTAGACATTTCTCCACTTGCACCCCACGGCACCCCCAGGGAAAAGGGAGGTCATTTCATCCCCCGCTTCCCAATGGCCGTATTCCTGGAACACTCCTGCAGTGACCAGGGTATCTTTGTCAGGGATGAAACCTAGCTTCTCTCTGTGACGATTTCATGGGTGCTTGTGTCCAGCAGGCACACATTCTGGTAGTTTCCAGGCTGCCTTTTGAAGGTATTGCGGTATTTTTGACTGAGAGGTCAGAGAGAGAATCTGTGCTTTCTGTCTCTTTTTCCCTGCCATCATGGCCTAGCAGGGTAGAAAATGCCAAGATATCTCCAGATGCTGCCTTCAGAGGGCCTGGAGGCATCTGAGAAATTTCACTTCTAAGGGGACCTCACGCAAGGGAAAACCAGGAACATTTTGGATAACGTCAAACCCTTGACAGTGACACAAACCAGAAAAAAGGTACAAAGAAAGAAAGAGAGACTAGCAAACACATTTCCAAAAGTTATGGATGTGCGACATATAGTGATGCGGCCATTGTCTTCTCAGAAGCAGTTGCTGAATGTGCCCAGAACAGTGCCCAGTCAAATCACTTGATTTGAAAAGGGTGAAAGCCATTTCTCCTCACGACACTCTGCAGCCTCAAGACACTTCCCTTAATAGTGTATCCCATCTGCATCAGGCAGAGCAGCGCTTCAGGCTCCATCTATCAGTTCTTGTGCCAGGGCTCTAAGCACTGCCTTATTACATAAAATGCCGACCCCATCATAGTATTCCTCCTCCTCCAAAGAGGACTGGGTGATCTGCACCCGGACTGGGTGGGGGAGTGTGGCATCGTGGGTGAACTCCAACTTGAAGAAGTTCCTCCTCTCCCTTTCGCCCAAGGCGATTTAAAGCCTTTTTACACATATGACCCAATGTAAGAGCAGCAACGCCTCATGCAAGTTTTGGGCTGCTGCGGTACCGGGTTGCCTGAATGAGCAAGAGTCCCAGCATCTTTTAAGGCTAACCCATTTTCTTCTTTCACATAGAGAAGCCATAATCAGGCAGTCCCTGGGCACTCCTGCTCCAGCCCAACATCACCAGTGCAATTAATAGCCATGAAATGTGGTGCCACTCAGCTCCCATCTTCAGCACCAGCCCTACCCAGAAAATTACCCTTCTACCTTGTGTAACTTCCTTGCAAAATCCATGTTGCTTTTTTCAAGCCACACGGTTTTCCAAAGGGCATAGCATAGCCACAGCTGTGCACCTGTCAATAGAGAAAAGAACTGGCATGAACCCAAATAAAGTCTCCAGGAGAGAGAAGGGGAATGCTGCTCCTTTTGGTCATGCTTCTCCTTTTGGTCATGCTGCAAAACTCGGCGCGGAGCATCCTTCGAAGGCTGCGGTTTGTGTTTGAAAAAGAATAGCTACATATGCGGTGTAAAACTAAGCCTTGTGGGCCAGGGAGGAAAGAAGGAAATCATTCAGTGTTATTTTCCTACAGCTTTTACTTCTGTCTCTCCGTAAAGCCCTCTGTAACCTTCTACTGCAGCCCAGGTGCCAGCTCGCCGTGAGCCGGTGCCCAGCTCCGCTCCAGCCCAGCTGCGCAACGGGGCCTGGGATGCTGAGGAGCTGAGCAAGCAGGGTTTAAGAGCTGCAATGAATTACCCTCTCTGTTAATCCTCTCTTTGCACACCTAAAGATGCCTGGGGGGAAAGAAGACGACAAATGGGGATTTATGCGAACAGGAGACGTCGCACAGCCAGGATGCCGCCCCTGACCCGTCTCCCGTGCTGTCAAACCTCGGGTTACAGCTGTGCATCCACAGCTTCCTCCCACCTCTCCCCTTGATAACACCAGAGGCACAAGCACGGCACAGCCCAGCTTCAAGGCAGCAACCTCCAGACAAGGGCACCACAGAGCCGGACCTCCTGCCTGGTGGGACACAGCACAGCGAAGGGTCTGACGGCCAAGCTGACAGCAGCCGTGGGCGTCGGCGTCTTCCCACCATCCTCCAGCTATGGAAACGAACTGCCCATGTCACGGGTTAACAAGCCTGCTACTGCAAGGCATGGCTTGACTTTAAATTGTTGGCTCATGGGCAATTATTTGTTGATATTTTGGGGGGGGTAAAACTTGTGGAGCGGAGAGTGGGCTAAGCAGAGACACATCCAGAGGAGATGGGGTAGCAGGGGAGAGTGGGAAGGTTGCAAAGGAACAGGGAGCAGGCATCTTGTCAGGATGGGGATAAGGAAAGGTAGAAAGAAAGAACATCTCTTGCTGTCACAGAAAGGGACTGTGTGGGGTTTCTAACAGCCCCCAAACCGCATAAAGTTGCCAGGCTAAAGGTAAACCTGGAGGAAAGGTTTGCTTACCAGAAGACGCAGGTGACAGGCAGGTTTGTGTTTTCTCCCTGCCAAAAATCTCCTCATTTGACTCTGTGCTCCAACAAAATCAGTGTTGGCGATCCAGAGAATTGTTTTTCATGTGTTCCCTGGGAGACAAAAATGCAGAAAATTCCTTCTCCGTGCCATGACTGACTTGGTGGACTGTCAGGGGTTGAAAAACACATGGCCAGCTACATCGGTCGCTGCTGTGGAAGAGGAGGCAGAGCCTCAGCAGCACTTCCTAACCGGCCTTCTCACGTGGGCTACCCATCCTCCCTAGCCTGGCCAGTGCCGTTTGCTGGATTGTATGGAATAAACTGTCGATAAAGATGTCTTGACAGAGGGTGGAGTTATTCATACCGTTTAGACTTAGAGCAGAAGCGCTTCAGAAATAGGAATTGCTGCTCCTGTGTCCCAGAAAGGACTTAGGCCGAGTAACAGCAAATGTGCTCATGGCTCAGAAACTGGAAAATCCTGACAACCTTTGAAGTAAATATCTACTGTTTGAATAGCTGGATGTATAGGGATCCACGTATAACATCTATATACAAATGTACATGCACATGTATATAGAGAGAATGTGTGACTTCTGACTGCCGTTCAAAACCGGAAGGATTAGAAATGAAATTTCTTCGTAATAAACTGCTTACCTTTTGTAGATAGTTTGAGAAATATGTATGAGGTTGGCAGGTGTGCCGGTTATCCTGCCAGAGGCTTGGCAGCCTGAGAAAGGTTGAGTAAAAGTGGCTAGCAGGAAGGACACCGAAACAACAGGAAAAAAACCCCGGAGTAATCCAGAGAGGAAGGAGCCGAAATGAAAATGTGATCTATTAGAGAACGTTATATGAAAGATTGTATTCATCTTATAATTTCATACCTCATAATTTCATTAGGCACTGAACTAATAACTCTGTAATTAATAAGCGGAAAAGTAAGCAATGCGTATTCTTTTACTGCCACGGAGGAAAGACAACCAGAAGGTTAGAGGTGAAGGACACAATGTTATGAAGGGAAACAATGACCGTGCTACAGCTGCAAATTCAACACCGAAGCTGCGTACCAAAGGAGCCTGCAGGACCAAAAGGAGCAGCCATTGCATGTTCCCAGGTGTTTTACATAACCCTGTGGCCTAACGTATCTTACACAAACTTGGATGGTCTAAGACGGGTTGCTTACACAAACTTGGCTGGTCTAAGACGGGTTGCACAAAGATCAGGGGCTTTGCGGTGAAAGCCGTCTCAAAGCAGACCCTCCTTTCTCATTGGAAGACACAGAAGGAAGGACAAATTTGGCTGGCAAAGGCTTTTTTCATTGGCCCGTGACTGCACTGCCAGCGTGCCCAAACCTTTCTATAAAGAGGCATGGTTGGGTCTGGGGCACCCGCTGGAGAAGAGAGACGGACAGCAGTGGTGATCCTCCCCCTCCTCCGCTGGTAACTCTCTGCCTGGTTCTGGACAGGCACCTTCACCTCTTTGCCTTTATCCACGTCTTTTCCTTTCATTAATCGCAAGTCTAAGGAGTATTCGGCTTTCATTAACCCCTTCCTTCTCACTACTGCAGCGAGTGTGTCCGGTCTGTACGTGTTCCACAGAACCACGGGTTGGGTGCTTGCAGGGCTTGCAGGAGGAAATGCTGCTTGCTGACCTCCAAGGGGACCCAGAAACCTTCACTCGAGGAGGCATCAGAGACAGAGGGCTTGCCGGTTAAGAAACGCCTAGCTTCCTGCAGAAACAGGCACCTAGCCAGCACAGCAGTTCCGAGTTGCTTTGGGAGCTACATATCTTGCCTGAATTCCAGGAACTTTTTCAGTGAGTTGTCACCTTAACTGATGTTCAGGAGATACGGATGTCTTTTTTAGACTTTCCTAAGGACGATGGTCGGCTCGGTCTCTGAACACTTTGTGAACTACGGTAGGTGGAAGATGGATAATTCGTGGGTCTGCGTTGGCACCGGAGCAACCTGCCTGGTGGTGTACAGGTCTGGCATACCATTCTTCAATGCAATAAGACCAATGTTAAAAAGCCCTCCAACACCCAAACACCATAGAATCCCAGAATAATTTAGGTTGGAAGGGAGTCCACGAGTTTCTCGTCTGAATCTGTGCTCAGATAATGCGGAGCTAATTAGGTCAGGTTGCTTAGAGGTATATTCATTGTGATTTTGAATATCTCCAAGGATGCAGTTTTCCCTCTGTTCTTCGTTCAAGTCCATTGTCTTTATTAAGATGTTGGCTTTGGTCGCTCAGGGCATGTTTGAAGCAGTTCCTTGTCTCCCCATCAGGAAGGAACCCTCCCTTCAGTGTCTTTTGGTCTTGTGCTCTCTGCTCATTACAGGTAAGGAATTCACATCCCAGCTGCGGCCATGAGGATCCTCTACCAGCTCCTGGTTGTCCTCTTCATGATGCTCCAAGGGGCTGCAGGTAAGGCGTGAGGGGAGTAGAGAGAGGAATTAGAGGGAAGAGAGTGCATCCACTTTTGCTCACTTTCATGGTAAACGACTATTCTCTTTCCGCTGTGCAGGTCAGCCCTCCCTTCCTGGGCTATACAATAATTGTCTTGCCAAAAATGGACTCTGCTTTCCAGGGATATGTCGCCCGCCGTTTTTTTGGGTTGGAACATGTGGCAATGGATTTTCTTGCTGCAGAAGGTACGTAGAAGTGCAGGGATGACTGTGGCAATGACTGGTATCTTCCTTATCTTTTCTCCAGAGCAACATCTTAGAGGCACAGCTCCTGACACCATCCTGTCTCACTTCTCCAATGCCAAACCTGTTGGCATGGAGGGTCCTCAGGGGGCGTTTGCATCCCACGGCAGCCCCTGCTCTGGTGCCATGAAATAAAGAGAACGTCACTGCAGCAAACCTACTGGTGGGTAACCTGAGACTCTCTTTTCTTCACCATGCAGGGCGTGGAGGGTCTGAAGACCCTCTGGATTCTCCTTGGAAATCCCTTCTGCTTCTACGGGATGGCCTCTGAATCACCCTGATCCCATCACTCCTGGTGGCACCAGTTCCTGCTGCAACAAAAAGCTCCCAGAATCCTCCCTTGCAGTGAAGCAACCATTGGTGTCTGCAAAAACATAAATATGAACCAGGCAACACCATGGAAATTACTTCTTTCCACCCCTTTAATAAAATCAGTTATGATGGCATTCACATGGTTGAACCTTGGGTGGTTTCTGTAGGGAAGGAGGCGATATTTCGCAGAACTGCTCACACCACGGGCAGTAACACACAGGTGGGATGGCGGCTTTTACAGCTAGACATTTCTCCACTTGCACCCCACGGCACCCCCAGGGAAAAGGGAGGTCATTTCATCCCCCGCTTCCCAATGGCTGTATTCCTGGAACACTCCTGCAGTGACCAGGGTATCTTTGTCAGGGATGAAACCTAGCTTCTCTCTGTGACGATTTCATGGGTGCTTGTGTCCAGCAGGCACACATTCTGGTAGTTTCTAGGCTGCCTTTTGAAGGTATTGCGGTATTTTTGACTGAGAGGTCAGAGAGAGAATCCGTGCTTTCTGTCTCTTTTTCCCTGCCATCATGGCCTAGCAGGGTAGAAAATGCCAAGATATCTCCAGATGCTGCCTTCAGAGGGCCTGGAGGCATCTGAGAAATTTCACTTCTAAGGGGACCTCACGCAAGGGAAAACCAGGAACATTTTGGATAACGTCAAACCCTTGACAGTGACACAAACCAGAAAAAAGGTACACAGAAAGAAAGAGAGAGACTAGCAAACACATTTCCAAAAGTTATGGATGTGCGACATATAGTGATGTGGCCGTTGTCTTCTCAGAAGCAGTTGCTGAATGTGCCCAGAACAGTGCCCAGTCAAATCACTTGATTTGAAAAGGGTGAAAGCCATTTCTCCTCATGACACTCTGCAGCCTCAAGACACTTCCCTTAATAGTGTATCCCATCTGCATCAGCTGGGATGCAGTTCTTGTGCCAGGGCTCTAAGCACTACATTATTACATAAAATGTTGACCCCTCATAATATTTCTCCTCCTCCAAAGAGGATTGGGTGATCTGCACCCGGACTGGGTGGGGGAGTGTGGCATCGTTAGTGAACTCCAACTTGAAGAAGCTGGAGTGAAGGGTTGCCATGGAGATAGAGAGAAACATAACTGGATCGTCTTCTGAACTTTGATGAAACAAGAAATCAAAAGAAACATATTATTTAAGCAGAAGGAAACTCTCCATGAAGATTCTCTTTTCCCTCTGCACTGAAAATAGTGAGAAAGTAGATGGTGTTTTGGGTAGAGAGGATTACTTACCTAATGTCAAGAGCCAAATGATTATGAGGTGCTGCCCAGCTTAGCTAGGCAGGATCCCATGCACTTTCCTACCCAGTTACCCTGGGTGAAGGAACATGTAGGTCGTGCTACTGTGATCCTGGTGTAAGGCAGGTCTACCAGCAGAAGGCACGGGAGGAAAACGCTGAAATTGTGAAGGGCAAAACACTGATATGTCCCTCCTGATGTATGAAACTGGCTGACTGTCTCTTGCTCATAGGAACAGGAGCTGTAGGTGGGGATGGAAAGGTTATCCATCCTAAGAGCCACAAACCAAAATCTTGATAAAGCCTGCCTCGCCACTATGAGCTTTGGACAACCAAAGGTGCTCCATCCCTCCTCTGCTTCTCCCTTCCCCATGTCCAGGCAGAGGTATTTTGATGGTAACGATGAGCATGACCATGTAGATTTTGTAATTAACGGTGTCAAGAATGCTCAGCGTTAAAGCCAAGTCCTTGACATTACTTGCATATAGGACCTTGGACACGGTAAAAATTAACGATGCATCTTTGTTTCCTTGAGGAATCAGGTTGAGTAACAGTAACAGTTGGTAGGCGAGCTAGCCGCAAACTCCTGGCAAGTTGTGAAGTAACTACAACTTTTGCAATTTTATTCCCTCCATTTTCTGCTTTATGGCCAGAAGTTCACAGACACACCAGAAATTCAGCTATCTTTTTTTCCTACTTCAGAAACAGTTCACTTATAAAAATATGTGGAAAATAAAAAGCTATCTCAATTATCAAGGTATGCATTGAAGGGAAATCATTCGTAGGATTGTTTCCACATGCATATATATCTATGTGTGTCTGTGCATGTATGCACATGTGTAAACTTCTGTATACTTAAGAAATTAATATTGAAGTATTGAAAAAATCACGTCACTAATAACTAAACTGAGGAATCAATAAGCAATTAAAATATTTCACTTTAGTTTTGATACTAAATGATCTTTAACACATGGTGTCTTTTGCAGAGATCTTGGTCAATTAAAAACACTAATCGTTCAAAATAGCAAACGTATCATAACCTGTTATGATGTACTTCAGGTGTCATACTAAAATATTGCATGAACAATGTTTGTTGACTGAAGTGAGGTGTAAAGTAAAATATGATCTGAAAAAGTATTTAGTACTGGTGTCTTTGGATAGTTATTGGGTATGTCAGCAAGTGACTTGGTGCAATGGAAGATCAGTAGATAGAAAAGATCTCTAGATCTTAGCGAGTGTGCTGAGGCTCCTCAAATCTTCACTATATTGATTTATGAATTCAGTTTGACTTGGATTTTGCTATTGAATAAACCACAAAACAATGTAAGTTGGAATGGGTGTTTGGAGACCATCTGGTCCATCCTTCCCTCTAGACAGAGCCAGTTTCAAAGATAGACCAGGTTTTGCTTAGAGCTTTTTCCAGTTGAGTTTGAATATCTATATGGGGATTGAGATGCTGTACATCCTCTGGGCCCCCATTCCAATGTTTGACGACCCTCATTGTGAGAGGGTTTTTTTCCTTATATCTAATTGGAATTTCTCTCACTGCAATTTGTGTCTGTTACCTCTCATCCTTCCACTGTGCACCTCTGAGAAGAGTGTGGCTCCATCTTCTCTATAGCTACCGTTAGGTAGTTGTGAACAGCAATTAGATGACCCTTAGCTATGTTTTCTTCAAGATGAACAAAAATGGGTCCTTGAGCCTCTCCTCAAATGGCTGATCCCCCAGTCCAAACTCTCCAGGTTTCCAAAAGAAAGAAATGATATGTACACTGTACAGGACCTTGAGGTGGTGTAGCCCACGCATTGGTTCATGTCTCATTAGGCATTGGAGTACCTTCAGAATACCTTCAGAGTACCTTCAAAGCAAGACTTCTGGTTCACTTTCCTCCTAAGGAATCTAGTTTTCACACGTGAAAACCCCTCTGCAAACCAAACCAGCATGAAGTCACAGGGGACCATCAGGGGGTTACTTCAAAACTGTACTAATGCAATTGTAGGCTTCACTGTGGGTACCACTTTAGAAATGTCAGCGTTCACCTGTGGACAAAAAGGCAAGGCAAATGTTAGGAATTGAGGGGAAAAAAAGGAGCTGAAAACAAAAGAATAAATATGATTAGGCACTATACAAATCCAAGATGCATTTTGGACATTGCATCCAATTCTAGCTAGCTCATTCCCAAAAGGGTGTAATAGAACTGAAAAAATGAGATAAATGTGCAACAGGAATGATCCACTGAAATAGCTGGATCCATTTGAAGACTTATCTGACAGATGTGGTTGACAGAATCCCTCTTTTCATTGTGGGAAAATAGACAGACAAGGAGGAGTGTAAGAAAAGACCATAGTATCAGTAGTGATACAGAGAGGTGAAAATGGAATATTTATTTGCTACTTTCCATGACAGAAAAAGCAGAGATGATCAGCTGGCAAACTAAGAGCAGATAAGCAAAAAATGAGTGCTCACCTAAGGCATAATATGTTTGTGGAATTATCAACTGAAGGTCCTGTGGAGGCCAGAAGTACAAGAAGATCAGCCGGAGTAATGGAAAAATGCTCAATCAGGAGCTCTGCAGCCTGAGGGTCCAGAGACAGCCTCTGGATTTCCCTAAACTGATGTATTTTCCATCAGCCGGAAGAGTGTACAGGGACATAACCATGATGCACTCACTCTATTTCTGTACATTTTATGCTCTTTACATAGGCATCCTTAGGGGCCACTGGCCACTAAGCCAATGGACATTTGTTTTAGTTTCATATGTCCATTCTGTGTTCTTATATTCTGTATTTATGGAACAGGAAACAAACTAACTGAGAGTTCAGAGGAGCACGCAGATGTTTTGTATTGCAATGGATTATGTTGCTCCTAAGCAGGAACAGTTCAACGTATGTCCCAAGATGTTTGACACATACCACGGTGGCTTAACGTATCTTACACAAACCAGAGTGTCACAAGAGGTATTGCATGAATAACCTGGGATTTTCCAGACGAAAAGCTTCAATAGGTTCAGAGAGAAACCCTGCTTTTTCACTGGGAAATGAAAAGCAACTTGATTCTGGTTGGATTAGAAGTCACCAAAAAAAATGGGTAATTTTTTGATTGGCTCAATGTGTACTTGCTGAGAAGAGAAAGCAGTTGTCACTCCCCTTAGGAAACACGTTATAAAAGAGGCTCTCAGCCCCACAGCCAAAGCCCTCTGGAGGGAAGGGACCAAGAGCAGGTCTTGTTTGGCTTCTGGGCTCACCTGATACCTGGTAACTTCTCAGTTCTTTTCAGTCTTTCTTTCAATGTCTGCTGTTGTCTTTTCCTCAAAAAAAAAAACCCTACCCCAAAACCAAAACCCCAAACCTCTGCATTGTTATTACTAAAAAAGGTTAATCTAAGTTGTCCAGAAATTACACAGGTTGAATAAGTAGTTCAAATATGTGCTAATACCTAGAATACTTTGATAAAAATACTCTGCTTACTAACTCCTAGGAAAAAATCTGGCTGGGTCAGGTTACTGTAGAGAGAGGTCTGTGGTTCAGAGAAATTGGTGGTCTCTTCGATGGAAACCAGTATATATTTTTTATCTATGTCTCTATGTTAGGAACTTTATTTCATTTTCAGAATTGTTATCTTTGCCTACTTGTTTCTCCTGATATTTTCAAATATACAGAAATTTGTGTAAACTTCTAATACTAATTTGAGAGCTGTTTTGGGCCACTGTCTACCATTCTGTTTGCAGAAATATGACATTTCAGCACAACCTCATTTCCCTTCCTTGCTTAAGAGAACATAATTTGTGACAGATCAGAAGATTCTCTAATGCCAAGATATATGACATTAACTATCTCTTCTTTATCCATAAGCCCCCTTCTAGGATATCTTATCCCATTTTACTGATATTAATTCAATTATTAACTCTTTTAATGAAGGCATTACATGTTTGCTTTTCAAATTTCATTTGTCAAATGCGAACTGATCTGGTTGTACATTTCCATTCTAGAACTGCCGCCTGTAGACTAAGACTGAAGATTTTGAGCAAGTTGATTTTAGCTGTTATTTCTTGATAAATGTCAGCATTGCAAAATGAACATTTTTTTTCTGAAGTTTGTAAGTTTGACTGTATAATGACCTCATTTTGCTTAGTGTTGTTTATTTATTAGATAAAACGTTTAACTAAAAATAAAGTCATGATTGCGTTTTGGCTAAGGATTATTTGCGAAATGGGAAAGAAATCCGAGCAATTAAACTATTAAAATAACTTAGTGATCACATATCCTGAAAGCATGTTGACCCATATGTATTTGCTTTTTCCCAGAAATGCTCACACAACAGTCATGATGTCATATGGGTCTTACCGGTTATTTTTGAAAGTTTGAAGAAAAAGGCAATATAAATGTCATTTTGATTAACACAGTATTTGTACAGTTCAGAAGACTGTAGATCCCAGGGACTGTCTGTCACACATCGTTCTTGGTCCTTTTCCCTACAGTGACACAGCAGATCCACAGTCATGAAGATCCTTTACCTGCTTTTTTCTCTTCTCTTCTTGGCACTCCAGGTTTCTCCAGGTAAGATGGAAAAGAGATGCTAGAAGGGGATTTTTGTGCACCTGAAATAAACTTCCTAGCACATTTTAACCGCTATTGGTTAAAATTGCTAGAAATCAAGCAGGAGTTAGTCAAACAGCTCAGTGCCTGTGCTCCCCTATGAAAACTCTTTCAAAGGTGGAGAAATTATGGCTTCTGAAGAAAAGTGATTTTTCACTTCTAGTGTCTTCCTAAAAAGGTTGTGCTAAACGCTCCAGTGTTAGACACCTGAGATGGTGTCTGTGGTGGCCATGATCTTCGGGTAACAGCACACTCAGCAGTGCATATGCAGATGAAAATGAAGCCTGGCCAACTATTTTCAGATAGGAGCCAGTGTTAAAGCCTCTGGACCTGTGACCCTTTTCCATAAGGTAAAGGACAATGAGTCAGGAGGTCTGTATCATTCTCCACCTGGACTTTAAGGCCATCCATTTAGATGCACTATGAGCTAAGGATCCCACCTCTGCAAGGTGTAGACCTGCTTTGTAATCTCACCTCTTACATGGCCTTTCAACAAGGCCAAATCTGGTCAACAGTCCTTAAGGCAAGTTGATGGTGAAGGCAGCTCAACGAATGGGAAACCCTGCTGGCATTACGACTGCATTGTCCTGCCCTGCAGAATGGGAAGGAAGGAAATTTTTTGTTATTGTTGCAGGTTTGTCTTCACCCCGGCGGGACATGTTTCTCTGTAGAAAAGGGTCCTGTCACTTTGGAAGATGTCCCATCCATCTGGTTAAAGTTGGAAGTTGCTTCGGGTTCCGTTCCTGCTGCAAACTGTGAGTTTGACATTCACCAAGGCTTATCTGCAGTATAAGCAGACAAATCTGTTTTGCCTGTGTCCTTAATTCCAAGGTGCTATTGAATGTTCAGATTGGATATAGGGAAAAACACCTATTATACCATGAGGACAGTCAAGCGTTGAAGTAGCTTGAGCTCCACAATCCTCTTTTTCCTGAGATGTGCACCATGATCTGCCCCAGCAAGACAGATAAAGTACGGTCAGAGATGTCAGCCTTGTGCTGTCCCAGCTTTGTCTGACCCCTTTATAACTCCCATGCCAGAGCAAAATATCAGGGTTTGGTATTTGCAGAACTGGGCGGATGGGGAACAGAGGTGAATTCAGTTACCCTGCAGGGTGAACACAGATCTCTGAGTGCCATCAAATGTGTGCAAAAAGTGCAAAGATGTTGCAAAAAGAAATTATCATATGAAAGGTAGCCTTCTATTTTCACTCAGGAATGAATACATTCACCCCAATATCAAGGGATATCAGTTTAATTCCCTGCTTTTTCTGAAGCAGTAGGAAAACACTCTTCTTGCTCACAGGTATGAGTGCACAGGGCTGTCCTAGCATGACTACACATGACATCAGATATTTTGGAAAGTATTTATACCCAAGAGGAAAATATGCATGGACTGAGAGTAAGTAGGGAGGAAATACAAGCAGAAAGAGAATCTGAATCTTTTTTTTTCTCTTTGTGCAGGCCATGGTATCAATAAAAACTTCATGTACTGTCCATTCAAGAGCGATGAAAATTTCTTCTAAACCTAGGAATTTGCTTTGAATCCCCTTACTGCTAAGACCACTGGATCCTGCTACAAAGCCTCATGCACCTTTCATTTTTAATGCAAAAAGCTTTATGATGTAGAGTAAATCCAAATGTATTCTGCATTGCTTTCCCTCCTTTTGAATAAATTGTTGTTGCTTAGCATTTACATCACTGAAACATGGGTGTCTGTTGCATGGGCTGAGGGCGATGATTCTACCTGAGTTTTGACACACAAACCCCAGAAGGCAACAATTTACAGTGCCAACTGCTCCTTAATCTGAGCTTTTCTGAGACATACAGCTGTCCAGGGCTAGACAGACATGGACTGAAGACCTTACCCTCCAGTACCAAGAGACAGGCTGACTGGAAGAACTCAGCTTCCCTTTGCAGGAATGTGTTCAGATGCCAAAATCCTTTTTTTCTTACTATGCAGAAATCTTTTCTTGGGGAAAGAAAAATAGAAATAGCTAAAAACCCAGACACTCAGCATCCATTAAAACATCAGCATCCGAGACTCAATGCTCTGGCTTCTGGAAGATGCCCGTGAGCATCCCAGGAAAGATGTAAGCCTATTTTCTCTTTTTTTAAATTGTGCAACAATTTATTCCAGTTCTTTTCTCTCCAGAAGTTGTTTGTCCTGTAATTTCGCAGCAACAGATGTAAGTTTTGCTTTTTTCCCCCACCTGTCCCTTTGAGAGGATGCATAAAAGATAATAGATGAAGAACAGCTTATACTAGTCTCTCTTCATTAGCTCCTCTCCCACTCTCTCCACCATATGGCACATTCCCTTCAGTTCTCCGTTGGGATACACACATTTCTGAAATGTTGTTCAGGAGGGGACTTCATTCGCCTGCCAAAATTGCAGCATTTATATATCCTATGACTATTTCTTTGCACTTCTTAGCAGGGAACAAACTTATCCTCAGGTGTCCCATCCAACTTCTAATCCTCTGTGGCATGATTTCCTATCCTCAAGTCATGGCGATAGTTAACATAATTCAAAGTCTTTGGAAAATGGGTGTTTGGAGGAATGCATGCCTGGACAAGCTGTAGACCCTCTGCCTGGTGCTAGCTGACAGTCTGGCCTCGTCGTGCAGTGAGACAGTTGGCAGGGCTTGCTCACGTGTCAAAGGGGGCTGAGAGGGTACTGTTGTCCCCCAGAGGGAACGTATCGAGAGGAGGCATCCAACATGCAACGTGGCCATGCATTCAGGCAAAATCTCACGCTTCAGGCCTATTCTTAGTGCATTTACAGCAGCTAGATTATGTCCACCCTCAAAAAGCAGTTGAAAACTGATTGGGTAGATTTCAGAAAAATGCCTCTGAGTGTTTAGTTCATTTTTTTTTTCTCATTGGTGTAGACTGTAGACTTGTTCTCTATCTGACACTGCTAAGAGAAAAGCAAAGGGAATGCATAGGAGCCTTATGGTTGAAAGCAAGTCCAGTACTCTGTATTAAGAGGGGGGAAAAGACACCAGAACAGAGACAAAGCAGTGAAAATCTGTGCCTAGAAAACATCAGGATATTTTTAGTTGTCATCATGACAGAAGTCGTAAGTTTTGCTGAGAAATCCAAGTGTACAAAGGAATTAGCTTACAAAGAACACCATTGTTGATTGTTCCTTAACCAGCAGATAAGCAGGGTAATTATATTATATTATATTATATTATATTATATTATATTATATTCACTTTTAGCCCAAATACATTATGAAAATGTAACATGTAGCCTGCTGTTCCTTGTAAGGTTTCCTACACTAAACAGTGTTCAATGGTGTTAATGAACTATACAGAGAAGGTCCTTAGAAGATCTGATTTATGACATTTAAAATTACAGATTTTAATTTTCACAATCCTGTAATAGACAGGACTTGCAAGAGGTCTTGACTCTCCCACAACAGCACATGGAAACCAGGCAGAATATCACACAGCACTAGAAATGGCACAACTGCCAACATTCAAGCAACTGAAGCCGTCCTCACTGGTCTGTTGGTTCTCCTGACTCTACTGACTGCGATGGGAGTCTAGCCACCACTGTGTCTGTAGTCACCCAAATTAAGTCAGAGGAACTGTATCCCCCCAAATGCATGAGGTTTATATTGTGGAAGATATGGTATACGTACTTCACAGGTTGCATAATATTTGGTATTATTTCTTCTTGTCTCAGTCCCTCTCTTACCTCCTGCAGTTCTGCCTGAACTTGTCCAAATGCTTAATATTCCCTCAAGTGGCACTGCTTGGCAATGTAACCTTTTACGGTCGTGTCTGGGAACAAAGTGCACACCGTGGAAGTGAAGGACAGGAAACATCGTTATTTCTCAACACGGCGGGAGTTAGTGGGTAGCTGGCCACCAACTGTTGAGGTTTCTCTACAATTCAAAAGCTGAAATTTCTTGTTGATGCTTTTCAAGCCTTGACCTTTACCTTGACAAAAATTCTGGCCTCAGTATACAGGATATTGCTTGCTATGAATGGCCAAATGTCACCCCTGTCCTGGTCCCTGTCCCTGGCAGCCATAGACACCAGCAGCAGCAGATGTTTATGGAGAGCTGTGCTAGGCAGCGTGTCCCTTGGGTGGGCACTACCCACCCTGGAGGCCCCGGGCTCCTCTTCATCTTGCTCCAGCACACTGTAACCCTGCTTGCTGGAGGCCCTGCTGGGAGCTGCGCTGCTCCATATCCCATCCCACCACACAGCAGGGAGGGACCTCCCTTGTCCTCATCAGCACTTGGGCTGATCCCATGGCCAAACCCCAAGGAGACCTGTGTAGACCTTAGAGGGAAATAGATCTCCCAGGCTGGCTGTCCAGCTTCCCCTCAAGGTGACATCTCGAAGGGGTCCCATGGATCAGATGGGTAGTCCTGCAGGGAGTGAGCAGGGTGTCTTCTCCTCTCCACCCATCTGGAGACAACCTGAGGCTAGACTAGCTGCTCTTTGCCAGCAGGCTGACCTCACCCTTTCTACAAAATACCTCCATGATTGTGATCCACCTATGGGTAAATATGTGTGTGTATCCACAAACATCTGTGTTCATAAGAAGTGACTCCGGTTGTTCTGATGAAGACTTCTCTTTCCAAGGAGGCCACCCTCAGCCATTGCCAACTTTCCAGCTGGGTATGCAGCGCTTGGCAGAGATGCTAGGCTTCTGTTGGCTGGCATTTGCTTCCATCATGTTTCACTGGGTAACTTAATCTAGCTCTCACTTGCTATGAAGATGGCTCTATGCTGACTTTTTTTTTCCAAAATGCACTACATCTTTAAAAAAGTGTTTGCAATTTTGTCTTCAGGGAGATCACTTGGCAGCAAAACTTTACCCAGTGATGGAGTTATGGAGCAGAAGGATCAGAAGAGGTTTTCATTTTCTGCGTTACTCAAAAAGCAGACTCACGCATATCATCAAGAAGTACAGCACAGAGATACAGCTACTTCCCATCTTGACAAAGCTGAACATCCCTCCTAGGGAAAGCCCCAAGCCATGGGACCCTCCAAGTCCAGGGGTCATCTCTCAGGAGACATACAGGGAATGTCCTGTGCTCACCCCACCGCTTTCAGAGGTTTAGCTGTCTGTTTTCAAAGCCAGGATTCAGTGGAGCTGCTACGTGGCCTTGAGTAACAGTGCTGCATGAGAAAGAGCTGTGATAAGTAGGACTCTCCCAAACATCACTTGAGAGCTGCTTTTAAGCTCAATTTCTTTTCCCTGGCCTTTGCTTGAGCTATTTGCCAGCTTTGATCCTGGCTGTACACCTTGCTGACCTGCCTTTCTGGTTTAAACCTGGAGCTGCCTCATTGCTGTGAAGCCAGACTTTCCTGGTGGAACAGCCCGGCCTCGCTGCTCCCTGACAAGTATTTTGGTCACACGCAGACCTGCGCACAGACAAACGTACATGTTCACCTGCAGCTGCAGCACAGCTTTGTGTGTTGGTTTGTAGAAGGTTAGTGCCTGACAGCAGAGAGCAGCAGGGCTGGTCTCGCACGGTCTCCAGATGGGAAAAGAGGAGGAGGCATCTTGTTTCTTCCCTGGAAATCGGGAAACTTTAAGATACAGGTTACCCTCAGCAAGCTTGCAGGTGACACCGAACTGGGACGAGCGGCTGATACACCAGGGGGTTGTGTTGTCACCCAGAGGGACCTTGACAGGCTGGGGAAATGGGCTGACAGGAACCTCATGAAGTTCAACATGGAGAAGTGCAATGTCCTGCACCTGGGGAGGATCAACCCCACACACCAATATATGCTGGGGGCCACCCGGCTGAAAAGCAGCTTTGCAGGAAAGGACCTGGGGGTCCTGGCGGACACCAGGCTGAATGTAAGCCAGCAATGGGCCCTTGCAGCAAAGAAGGCTACCCTGAAGGTATCCTGGGCTGCATTAGACAAAGTATTGCCAGCAGGATGAGGGAGGGGATCCTTGCCCTCTACTCAGTGCTTGTGAGGCCGCACCTGGAGTACTGTGTCCAGTTCCGGGCTTCCCAGTCCAAGAGAGACATGGACATACTGGAGAGAGTCCCGCGAAGGGCCCCCAAGATGATGAAGGGACTGGAGCTTCTCTCCTATGACGAAAGGCTGAGAGAGTTGGGACTGTTCAGCCTGGAGAAGGGAAGGCTCAGGAGGGATCTCATCAATGTGTATAAATACCTGAAGGGAAGGTGCAAAGAGGACGGAGCCAGGCTCTTTTCAGTGGCGCTCAGTGCCAGCACCAGAGGCCATGGGCACACACAGAAACACAGGAGCTTCCCTCTGAACATCAGGAAACACTTTTTTACTGTGAGGGTGCCCAAGCACTGGCACAGGTTGCACAGAGAAATTGTGGAGTCTCCATTCTTGGAGATATTTAAAAGCCATCTGGACACAGTCCTCAGCAACCAGCTCTGGGTGGCCAACTTGAGCAGCGGGGTTGGACCAGACGACCTCCAGAGGTCCCTTCCAGCCTCAACCAGCCTGTGATTCTGTGATTCTGTGAAACTACATGTCTTTATTGAAGCCAGGAAAAGCAGCCTCTGTCCAAACAACACCAGGCCCATGACGGGATGTCTCCAGTCCATGAGCACCCAGCAGGAGCAGGGCTTCCACTCCTGCTGTCACACCACCTGGGGACGGCAGAGGCAGGGAGGGGAGAGGATGTCAGGAGCCGGTTCCAGGAGCCAGAAGCGAGGGGGACGTCCCCCTTGGGAAGTCCAGGGATTCATCACCATTTCCTGTATAAACAAAGCACAATATGTGGTTACCGATATTTATTTCTTACGCTGCTTCTTTGTCTTCCTCCAGTCTCTCTACCACTTCTCCTATTATAAGGATCTGTAGGGAATTACTGGACAACCTCTCCTCAGATAAACTCCAGTCCTTATTGCAGATGCCTTGGACCTGTACTTTCCTTAGTGGTTGCAGCCTTGAACCCAAGGCTCTTCAGAAACCTCAAGGAGATGGTCCTGTGCCCCACACTACACAAAGATCAAACTTCATTTTCTAACAGCATGGGAAAGTCTTCATGAAAGCCCCCAGTCTGGTCTCATGGGGCTGAGAGGGACTGGGAAGATGCTGGCTGAATTTGGGCTTCTTCAGCCCCACACAGGGCAGGTTCAAGCAGCTTCACCAAAGGACTTTAACCCTCTTTCCCTGGCCTCTGCCTCTGAACATGAATGCAGGAGGGTGTTATCCAGCAGATCTATTTTGGCCAAGAAAGCAGAGGGACAATTCCTGAATGTTTGACTTTAGAACTTACTTTTTGCAGCAAATCATAAATATTGAACACTTTCCAAAGATGCGATGAGGGTGATAGCATGTCAAAAAACTGCAGAATCCCCCTTCTTGCTTACATTGATCTTCATTTCCTGGAACCAGAGATGCACCTGTACAGAGAAACAATTGAAAGGAAAAGATAATTTGGGAGAATATTCTGTAATTCCAAAAGGCCTGGCACTCCACTAGGATTTCAACCCACTTTGTGGGCCAAGTATTAAAATTACCATAATTGTACCTTCAGTAGCGACTTAACTACCTAGAAGGACTATCAGCTAAAGCCCCGAGGCACAGGTATCCCTGGCTGTTTATGGTACAAAGGGGTATTTTCCATCCTCCCACTGTCCCTGCAGAAGGAGCAGCTCTTCCATAAAGCTTTGGCTAGCTCATCCAGCCTTGGGTAGAGGGCCTTGGTATCTCAGAATCACACACGTCTAGGGGTCCTCAGAAGGTGCTAAGTATCTGTGATTAGATAACAGACTTCCCCATTCATTTCTTGGGTGAGCAGGGTAGGCTGCATAGACTGAGACTTGAGCAATTGCAATGGGAGCTCATCCGGAGGCACCACCCAGAGCAGCAGCTAAATGCCCAGGGTGGAGCCCAGGGCTTAATCCCTCCCTAACCCACAGAAGGAGCCAAGCTCTTGTTCCTGGATGGCTGTCTCCACACCAGCCCCTCTGCTCTCAGAGGAAGGGGCATTGTGAGATCTTCCTTTGGTATATCCCATTGCATGACTTTTCGTGCTGGAGCAAAGCCACAAAACCATTCCTTCCTTTGAGTATCTCTAAAAAATATGGTCACTTCCTGGGGCATGGAAGACCCCACTGATGGGGGTTCACACCTCACCCATCTCCCCTCGTCCCCTCTCACCTGCAGCCCCCTGGATCAAGAGGAGGAAGAAGGGGAAGAGCAGGTACAGGATCTTCATGGCTGACGCCTGGCCCAGGTCTTCACGGGGCTGCAGTGGGGACACACCAAGGCAACAAGGGCATGGGGGACCTCAGGTGGTGTAGAAGCCTGGGCACAGTGGTATATCAAACTGTAGATGTGTTATCCTGAACAAAAGAAGATGGTGTTGTCTGTAACCTATTCACAAGAACAATGGCTACCTGTACAACTTCATGAATAGCCTGGGAATAGTTGAGGAAGTTTCAGGCAAGGTAGTACCTAAACATCTGTTTTTCAGTTATCTTCTTTATGCTTTCTCCCAAGCACAGACTGTAGATCTTATGTCTGGTGATTCGTGCTGTTTTAAGTGAAAAAGCAGCTGGTGCTATTTAGAGAATGCAGTCAGAAAACTTACCTTTGGAAGTACCTTGGGCCTTACGCATGGCACACTTGTCTCTAAAACAGACCTAAATATGTTTCTAGGGAGACAGAAGCAAAGGGATAGACTAGGTGTGCTTTCAAGCATGCTCATCAGATAAGGGTTATGCCTAGTGCCTGTGCTCTCTTGCTTCTGCATCTCCTTACCAAAGGCCAAAGTAGAGAAGGTTGGCACACGTCGGAGATGCTTGTGCCAATGCTGAATGCAAAAGCCATAGTAAAGCTACGGTCATGAAATGATTCTGTGCAGCAGCTCCCCAGTTAGGAGAAAGAGAGGAGAGAAGTGTCTCAGTGACCAAAGAGATCATGAAAACACGACCTTTCCAGTTAACTGAAGGATGAAAGAATGGAAATTCTCTGTACTGCTGCATGTAAACTGGCTCCTTCCTTTAAGTTATAGAGTTCCCATTTCCCCAGAATACAAGATCCAGGTGTCCCTCTCAAACACCACAGAAACTTTCCAATTTCTCCAGTGCTGGGGAAACCCTGGATCCAGCTTCAGCAGATTCCAAGCTCTAATGGGAAGGAATTAATATTTTCAATTTACTTTTTTCCCTAGAAAGCTCAGATGATGTCATTATGCGAACAGAAATATCCAACAGTTTGGTATTAAGATGGTTCCGCTATGATGAGACTTGAACAAGGAGACTGAATGGGTGGTCAACCTAAAAAAGACTCCATAGTTACTTGCCTGACAAGGGAAGGTCTTGGTCTTCAGGCAGCAACAAACATGCCAGGAATCACTTGCGTCCAGATGCCCTTGGGGTCAGGGAATACCACTTTGCCCGAAACACCCTGGTTTTATACCACTGCTGGTGGGTGAGACATGCTTATTCCCGTGGCCACATTTCCCCTTGGCCAATCAGAAAGTGACCCATCTGCGTGGGGTTGGTGGGGTTGCACCTCGTCCCTCCCTGTGGCAATGGGAGAGGCTGAGGTGCCTCCTGGGGGTTGTTGCAATCTTCACCGTTATCCTCGTGCAACACGTCTTGTGACACCCCGCTGCACAGCGGGCAGGCGGGCTGCGGTGACTTGGCATGAACTGCCTGGACTTTGCCTGGTACAGACAGCAGCAACCAGTCTCAAAAAAGCAGATGAGGTTTCCCTCCTTGTCTCCTCCAATCTGACAAAATAATCAGCTAGCATGGGATGTGCAAAAACATGAGGAGTATTATAAACCTTCTTACCTTTCAAAATTGTATGAAGGGCTTTATCTCTGCTTCTATTTGAAGTTTCATCAGATGTTTTGGAAATAACATTGATTGCTGCATGCGTTTATGAGCTGATGTTAAATACACACATATATCAACATCTCCAGTTCACTGCTTCCATGTAAGTCATGTCCTATCATGGGTAGCAGAAAATATCGTTTATCCATAGGTCTTTCTCCTATTCTTGCTGTTTCTCCTCTATCTCTACCATATTAAACTCATGGGGTGACTTTCCACAACACCATCAGTCTTGTTCAAAATGTTCTGGGCAAAGGGGCCCATGGGACAGTTTTGTGCTGCTGAGGAAAAGGGTGTTCATGGTGACTGCTAAATGTTCAGTTAAATGATACATGAATGAACGTGAAGGAAATGATCCTGGAAAGTCAGTGGGAACCTGCTGTGCTGGGTACAGGACCTGGACAGCAGGGTGGGAACTGCTGGTGGATGTGAGGAAAGACCCTAGCTGATGTGGACACAGCTCTTGGTGTTGTACAGATCTCCCCACTCACTCCTACAATCCTCCCACAGGAATTTATGTCACAGGAGACTGGGCTACTCTAAATCCAGCAGGGATACTCAGCTTCAGGACCAGGGCAGAGATGCCCAGGGAGCAAATGCAGGCGTCAGCCCCGCGGCTCTGGGAAGGGCAGCCCACCTAGAGGGGAAGCAGAAGGTGGGGAAATCAGGGATGGAGTGCTGAGGGTGATCCTCCTCCTTGGAATGGAAAGGATTCAGTAAAAAAGACAGGGTCACTAGTTGCTGACTTATTCACGTGTGCATGGACATGCACATGTATTTAACTAGACAGGGCAGAGGCCTACACTTGCAGAAAGGTTGAGGTCACTGGCTGTTGACAGAGAACAACATTGCAATCCCAGTTTGTCTGAGGCAGACAGAGAGGAGAAGACACTCTGCCTTCTCCTTGCGGGACTACAGCTTTGGACATTTCCAGGTTGTGATCCATGGGACACATTGGAGAAGTCACCTTGAGGCTGGCTGGACAGCCAGCCTGGGAAACCTACTTCCCTCCAAGGCCTGTAAAAGTCTCCTTGGGGGCTATCTGCGGGCTCAGGCCCCTCCAGGAGGGATGTGGCAGGGACAGAGGCTGTGGGACTGGCAGCAGGGAGGGAGCTGAGCGGGGACTGCAACGCTCAGCCTCACTGCAGATGAGGGAGATGGAAGTCCCACCCCACTGTGCGGTGGGAACTCTGGGGGCTCTGGGATGGGTTGGGTGGGCAGCCCTGACCATGCCCACCCCAGGGACACACCACTCAGCACAGGACTCTGCACGAAGCCGTGGCTGCCAGGGACAAGGGACACCCGTGACCGGCAGGACCAGGGCAGGCCTCCCGCTTCCCAGGGGGGAGCGGAGCAGCTTCATCACACCCACAGCAAACACCCTGGCCCGGCAGGGACTGCCAGGCTCAGCGTCCCCACGCCGCTGCCAGGCAAGAGCATCCCCACGCACAGACACGGTCGGGACCCCCAGCACCCCCAGGCACTTCTCCTGCCGCCAACCCACCGCCACCCCCAGAGCGGGCAGGCGCGGCACACCCTCCAGCACCGGGAAACGGCCACACGTCCCACCCGATGCAATGCCAAACTGCTCGTCTTTATTCAAGCCGGGAAAAGCAGCCTCTGCCCCAGCCACACCATCCCCGTGGCGGGCTGTCTCCAGCCCACGGGCGCCCGGGCACCCAGCAGGAGCAGGGCTTCCACTCCTGCTGTCACACCGCCTGGGGACGGCAGAGGCAGGGAGGCGAGAGGACATCAGGAGGTGGTTCCAGCAGCCAGAAGCGAGGGGGACATCCTGCTCACAGAGTTCGGGCTCTCAAGCCCAGATGCTGTACGAAGAAAGCAGACAAGCACATCACCTCTTCTAACTTACTTTTCCCTTCCTCCCACTCTCTCCCACCTCCCCTGCGATGACAAGCAAGTCTATCAGTGGGCAAGTCTGGTGGGACTGAAGGAGAGTGGAGAGGTGCCGGCTGACCTTGGGCTCCTTCAGCTCCACAGCAGGCAGGTCCAAATAAACAAGGACTTTTCCCTTCTTTCCCTGCCTTTTGCCTCTGAGCACGAATGCATGAAGCTGTGAACCAGGAGCTGGCTTGAAAGACAATAATAACTATAGCAATAGGAGCAAACCTTTTCTAGAACTTACTGTTTGCAGCAGGGCATGAGTGCAGAACAAACTCCCATGAATTTATAGGGAAAACGGCAGCCCCCAAAAATGCAGGTTCCTCCTTGTAATCTGCATCGCAATGTGTTTCCTGGTGCCAAGGAAGATCATGTGCAGAGAAACAATTAATTAAAACAATGATCTGGGAGAGCGGTGTGTGGTTGCAGAAAGGACAACGCTTCCCACGCATTTCAGGCCACTACGAGGCCTCATCTTCAATCTTACCGTAGCCGTGTCTTCAACAGCAACGTGTCTCACCTAGAAGGACTCTTTCACACTAAAGTGGGTGCGCACAAGAGCAGAAACCGGGAAGGACCAGCGTGAGGTTGAGGAAGAGCCATGCTGGCCCCGCAGCTGCGTGTCCACCGCTGCCTGGACCAGCAGAGCTGGCAAGCGGGGCACTCCTCGCATCCCACGTCCCTGTCTTGGCTGCACCTTGCCTTTGAGTGACCTCGGATGGAAAGCCCTTGCCCAGCCCTTGCAGGGGTCCTGGCTCGGGGCAATAGTGCTTTGGGACACTCAGGTTCAATGCTGCTGGACAACCTGGCCAGTGGAGTCTGGAGAGGTCTAAGCTAAAGACCCGCTGTGCAGCTGTCTCTGGCCAGTGGTGTGCAGAAGGCTGTGCCATGGCCTCCAGCCACCCTCTACATTGTTCCCCTCCACCAGAACACCTCAGCTAGGTCGGACACTACTGCGGTGGCTTGCACGTCTAAGAGGCAGACATCTCGAAGGGTCCCCAAGCTGTGCTACAGACCTTGGTCAGACAACTCTGCCCCAAAGTGTCCACATTTTGGACAACTAGGATGGTCTGCGCAGCCTGCGCCTACACTGACTTCAAGAGCAGCTCGTCCAGAGACCCCCCCCCCAGGGCGGCAGCAAGTCACAGGGGCTGGAGCCCACAGCCGAATTCCTCCCTAACCTGCAGAAGCAGCCAAGCCCTTTCTTTGGGCTGGATTCTTCCACACCCAGTGCAAATGTAACAGCTGTAAACGCCCCCAGGTGTAGGCCATTGCATGGCTTTTCCCGTAGGAGCTCCGAGACAACCGCAAAACCATTCCCCTCCTAGTCTCTGATAAAGGGGCTCACTGCCCAGCACATGGAGGACCCCACTGGTGGGGCCTTACACCTCCCCCCACCTCCCCCCTTCCTCTCTCACCTCCAGCACCCTGGACCAACAGGAGGAAGAAGGGGAAGAGCAGGTACAGCATCCGCATGGCTGACGCCTCTCCCGGGTCTTCACAGGGCTGCAGAGAGGAGACACCAAAAGTCCTGGAGATGACAGCACACCACAGTAATATGCCAAATTGCAGAGGGGCTGCCTCAAGTAAGAGAGGACCGTGTTTTCCGGGGCCTGTTCCCAAGGACGTCTGTCAGACAGGCACCTTTTGGATATCCTGGGAGCAGCTGGGCAAGTATTGGCCTCTTGGGCAATCCAGCTGACGTTTTTCCATCGTCTTATTTCTCACTTTTCTCTTTGTGGTTTCTTAAAGGACACAAGGGACAAGCGACGCCCGACTATTGCACTTTTAAGCAAAACAACGTTCAAAGAGAGGTGGAAAATGCAGACAGAACCTTTTCCCTTGGCAGCTGTACTCTCTCAGGCCTTATGCATCCAACACGGATCTCTCGAGGAGAACCGAACAAGTTTCTGGAGAGACAGAGCCAAGGGCGAGACAAGGTGGCCTTTCAAATGTAGTTACCAGACCAGACGCATTGCTAGTGCATGTGGTCTCCCGCTTCTACCTCTCCTTACCCAAGGGCCAAAGCAGAGGAGGTTTGCCTATCAGGAGATGCTCGTGCCAACACTCAACGCAGTGCCAGTAGTCAAACCGGCGTCAAGAACTGACCCGGGTTCTGGAGTTGAGGGAAATGCATGCACCGGCCCCTGGTGAGGGAGGCCCCTGGTGACCAGTACGGTCACTACAAAGCAGCCTTCCCAGTTAACGGAAGCCTGAAAGGATGAAAAGTCTCTGTGCTGCTGCTGCTTGAATAGCATCTCCCGGCTTGGTCCAGGACAGTCTGCATGTGCCCCAGAAGAGGAGGTCTCAGGGACCTTCCTCAAACCTCAGGACACATTTCCAGTCCCATTTGCAGTCAGGAAACCCAGTTTCACTTGCCGCATCTTCTGGGCTCTGATAATCACTGGCTCATACAGACCATTAGTGCTCTTGCTTGGAAAGCTCAGGTGGCCTCATTATGTGCATGGATACTTCCAACAGTTTCTCCTTTACAAAGGTTCAGGAGCTGAAGAGAGAGCTGGAATGGACAGCTGTCCAGAAAGGGACCCTGCAGTTACCTACCTGAGGAAGGCCTTGGTGTTCAAGCGCTAACAAGCCCAACAGGAATCACTTGCCTCCAGATGCCCTTGGGGTCAGGGAATGCTGCTTTGCCCCAAACACCCTGCTTTTATACCGCTGCTGGTGGGTGGGACACCCGTTCCACGCACTTATTCCTGCGGACACATCTCCCCTTGGCCAATCAGAAAGGGACCCGTCTTCATGGGGCTGGCAGGCTCGCACCTCCTCCCTCCCTGCTGCAGTGGGAGAGGCTGAGGTGCCTCCTGGGGGCTGTTGCAATCTTCACCGTGTTGTGGTTTAACCCCAGCCGGCAGCTAAGCACCACGCAGCCGCTCGCTCACTTCCCCCACCCCTGGGATGGGGGAGAGAATCAGGAAAAAAAGACCTCGTCAGCTGAGATAAAGACACTTTAATAGGACAGAAAGGAATGAAAAACAATGATAATGATGATAATAATATGACAGTAGTAATACTAAAAGAATTAAACTAGACAAAGCAAGTGGTGCACAATGCAATTGCTCACCACTCGTTGACCGATGCCCAGTTACTTCCCGAGCGGCGATCCGCCCCTCCCAGCCAGCTCCCCCAGTTTATATACTGGGCATGATGACATATGCTATGGAATAGCCCTTTGGCCAGTTTGGGTCAGCTGTCCTGGCGGTGTCCCCTCCCACCTTCTTGTGCCCGCTCCAGCCTTCTTGCTGGCTGGGCATGAGAAGCTGAAAAATCCTTGGCTTAGTATAAACACTCCTTAGCTACAACTAAAAGCATCAGTGTGTTATCAACATTATTTTCCTATGAAATCCAAAACACAGCACTATTCCAGCTACTAGGAAGAAAATTAACTCTGTCCTAGCTGAAACCAGGACACACCACGTTATCCTCGTGCAACACGTCTTGTGACACCCCGCCGCACAGCGGGCACGCGGGCTTGACAGGAACTGCCTGGGATGGACAGAGCAGACTGCTGGCTCCAGGGAACAGGAGCAACGAGGAAAAGGTTTCCTGCTTTGTGTCCTCTCATTTTATTGATCAGAGAAGTAACCAGCTAGCGTGAGATGGGCAAGACCACGCTCAGTATTGCAAACCTGCTCCCCTTCGGACATTGTGACGAAAGCTTTACGTCTCGTTTTACTTCAAGAGGTTTTTCTGGGTGGTTTGGAAAGAACACATTGACTGCCGCAGGAATACACCTGTATGAGCTGATGAACGCACAGAAACGTGCCCATCTCTCAGCTCACTGCCTCCATGTCAGTCGTCCCACACACGACGGAGAACAGAAAACGTCACGTATTCCAGACAAAAGACAGTCTCTCTCTTTTTCTTCCTCTTTCCCTTTCTCTCCTCTCTCTCTCCGCTCTGAACCTCGTGAGGTGACTGTCCACAACCCCATCAGTCTCGTTCGAGATGTGCTGGGCCAAGGAGCCCCCAGGGCACTGGAACACCTTCGCACTGCAGAGATGAAGGGTGCTCGTGGCGACGGCTGCAGGCTCAATAGAACGTGAGGCGAGCGCAGGAGGAGGAAAGGCCACGGCCTGAACATCCCTCACCAAACTCTCCCCTTCAGGAAAGCACTGGCAGTGAGGGCTTTGCTTCTCGGAAGGGAAAGCCTTCACCAAAACAGCCAGGCTCACTAGTTGCTCCCATACGCGCATGTGCGTGGACACACACGTGGATCGAACCACTGTGGGAACCTAAAGCATGAGGCTTGCTTCTGCAGACAGGCAGAGGTCACTGCCGTTGACGGAGAAGAGCCTAGCCATCCCAGATGATTGCTTCCAGGGGGCAGAGAGGAGAAGACACCCTGCTTACTCCCTGCGGGACTACAGCTTTGGACATTTCCAGCCCGTAGTCCATGGGACCCGTTTCACAGGTCACCTGGAGCAGGAGCTGCACGGCCTCCTCCTCCTCCTCCTGCCTCATGGGACGGGTTGTGGAGCAGCACAGCTCCCGCACGGCCCACACCAAGGACACCTGCAGCATGCTGGAGCAGGACGAGGAGGAGCAGCAGGGCCTTTGGGATGGGTTGGGTGGGCAGCCCTGACCATGCCCACCCCAGGGACACACCACTCAGCACAGGACTCTGCACGAAGCCGTGGCTGCCAGGGACAAGGGACACCCGTGACCGGCAGGACCAGGGCAGGCCTCCCGCTTCCCAGGGGGGAGCGGAGCAGCTTCATCACACCCACAGCAAACACCCTGGCCCGGCAGGGACTGCCAGGCTCAGCGTCCCCACGCCGCTGCCAGGCAAGAGCATCCCCACGCACAGACACGGTCGGGACCCCCAGCACCCCCAGGCACTTCTCCTGCCGCCAACCCACCGCCACCCCCAGAGCGAGCAGGCGCGGCACACCCTCCAGCACCGGGAAACGGCCACACCTCCCACCCGATGCAATGCCAAACTGCTCGTCTTTATTCAAGCCGGGAAAAGCAGCCTCTGCCCCAGCCACACCAGCCCCGTGGCGGGCTGTCTCCAGCCCACGGGTGCCCGGGCACCCAGCAGGAGCAGGGCTTCCACTCCTGCTGTCACACCGCCTGGGGACGGCAGAGGCAGGGAGGCGAGAGGACATCAGGAGATGGTTCCAGCAGCCAGAAGCGAGGGGGACATCCTGCTCACAGAGTTCGGGCTCTCAAGCCCAGATGCTGTACGAAGAAAGCAGACAAGCACATCACCTCTTCTAACTTACTTTTCCCTTCCTCCCACTCTCTCCCACCTCCCCTGCGATGCAAGCAATTCCATGGTGCAAGAGAATCAGGCACAATGGAGGTGAAGTTCAGTCCTTACTGCAGACAGATGCGACCCATATTATCTTTGTGTTGGCAGCCCTGACTCCAAGTCTATGCAGATGCAGCAGGAACAGGATCGTGTCCTCGACGCTGTCCAAGGACAGTGAATGCTTCACTCTTTGCTAGCTTGGGAGAGCCCTCTGCAAAGCCTCAACGAGTCTCAGGGGACTGAAGGAGAGTGGAGAGGTGCGGGCTGACCTTGGGCTCCTTCAGCCCCACAGCAGGCAGGGCCAAACCCACAAGGGCTTTTCCCTTCCTTCTTGGGCCTCTCCCACAAAGCATAAAAGCAGGAGAGTATTTACCAGGCGTTGGCTAGAAAGAAAGTTTTAACAGATATTTCTGCAGACAAAGGGCAAAACTCTTTCCTCAGCCAGGAATCTAGATCTCACCCTTTGCAGCATCGGTGAAATCTTGAACATCTTCCAATACGTCTTGAAGGGTAGTGGCAGGGCCCCAAAGTGCAGTATCCCCCTCTTCGTCTGCATTGGATCGAGCTTCCTGTTTCCATGGGGAATGATACACACAAAACACTTAAAGTGATAATCTGGGAGAGCAGCGTGTGGTTGCAGAAAGGACGACACTTCCCATGCATTTCAGGCCACTACGAGGCCTCGTCTTCAATCTTACCGTAGCCGTGTCTTCAACAGCAACGTGTCTCACCTAGAAGGACTCTTTCACACTAAAGTGGGTGCGCACAAGAGCAGAAACCGGGAAGGACCAGCGTGAGGTTGAGGAAGAGCCATGCTGGCCCCGCAGCTGCGTGTCCACCGCTGCCTGGACCAGCAGAGCTGGCAAGCGGGGCACTCCTCGCATCCCACGTCCCTGTCTTGGCTGCACCTTGCCTTTGAGTGACCTCGGATGGAAAGCCCTTGCCCAGCCCTTGCAGGGGTCATGGCTCGGGGCAGTAGTGCTTTGGGACACTCAGGTTCAATGCTGCTGGACAACCTGGCCAGTGGAGTCTGGAGAGGTCTAAGCTAAAGACCCGGTGTGCAGCTGTCTCTGGCCAGTGGTGTGCAGAAGGCTGTGCCATGGCCTCCAGCCACCCTCTACATTGTTCCCCTCCACCAGAACACCTCAGCTAGGTCGGACACTACTGCGGTGGCTTGCACGTCTAAGAGCCAGACATCTCGAAGGGTCCCCAAGCTGTGCTACAGACCTTGGTCAGACAACTCTGCCCCAAAGTGTCCACATTTTGGACAACTAGGATGGTCTGCGCAGCCTGCGCCTACAGTGACTTCAGGAGCAGCTCGTCCAGAGACCCCCCCCAGGGCAGCAGCAAGTCACAGGGGCTGGAGCCCACAGCGAAATTCCTCCCTAACCTGCAGAAGCAGCCAAGCCCTTTCTTTGGGCTGGATTCTTCCACACCCAGTGCAAATGTAACAGCTGTAAACGCCCCCAGGTGTAGGCCATTGCATGGCTTTTCCCGTAGGAGCTCTGAGACAACCGCAAAACCATTCCCCTCCTAGTCTCTGATAAAGGGGCTCACTGCCCAGCGCATGGAGGACCCCACTGGTGGGGCCTTACACCTCCCCCCACCTCCCCCCTTCCTCTCTCACCTCCAGCACCCTGCACCAACAGGAGGAAGAAGGGGAAGAGCAGGTACAGCATCCGCATGGCTGACGCCTCTCCCGGGTCTTCACAGGGCTGCAGAGAGGAGACACCAAAAGTCCTGGAGATGACAGCACACCACAGTAATATGCCAAATTGCAGAGGGGCTGCCTCAAGTAAGAGAGGACCGTGTTTTCCGGGGCCTGTTCCCAAGGACGTCTGTCAGACAGGCACCTTTTGGATATCCTGGGAGCAGCTGGGCAAGTATTGGCCTCTTGGGCAATCCAGCTGACGTTTTTCCATCGTCTTATTTCTCACTTTTCTCTTTGTGGTTTCTTAAAGGACACAAGGGACAAGCGATGCCCGACTATTGCACTTTTAAGCAAAACAACGTTCAAAGAGAGGTGGAAAATGCAAACAGAACCTTTTCCCTTGGAAGCTGTACTCTCTCAGGCCTTATGCATCCAACACGGATCTCTCGAGGAGAACCGAACAAGTTTCTGGAGAGACAGAGCCAAGGGCGAGACAAGGTGGCCTTTCAAATGTAGTTACCAGACCAGACGCATTGCTAGTGCACGTGGTCTCCCGCTTCTACCTCTCCTTACCCAAGGGCCAAAGCAGAGGAGGTTTGCCTATCAGGAGATGCTCGTGCCAACACTCAACGCAGTGCCAGTAGTCAAACCGGCGTCAAGAACTGACCCGGGTTCTGGACTTGAGGGAAATGCATGCACCGGCCCCTGGTGAGGGAGGCCCCTGGTGACCAGTACGGTCACTACAAAGCAGCCTTCCCAGTTAACGGAAGCCTGAAAGGATGAAAAGTCTCTGTGCTGCTGCTGCTTGAATAGCATCTCCCGGCTTGGTCCAGGACAGTCTGCATGTGCCCCAGAAGAGGAGGTCTCAGGGACCTTCCTCAAACCTCAGGACACATTTCCAGTCCCATTTGCAGTCAGGAAACCCAGTTTCACTTGCCGCATCTTCTGGGCTCTGATAATCACTGGCTCATACAGACCATTAGTGCTCTTGCTTGGAAAGCTCAGGTGGCCTCATTATGTGCATGGATACTTCCAACAGTTTGTCCTTTACAAAGGTTCAGGAGCTGAAGAGAGAGGTGGAATGGACAGCTGTCCAGAAAGGGACCCTGCAGTTACCTACCTGAGGAAGGCCTTGGTGTTGAAGCGCCAACAAGCCCAACAGGAATCACTTGCCTCCAGATGCCCTTGGGGTCAGGGAATGCTGCTTTGCCCCAAACACCCTGCTTTTATACCGCTGCTGGTGGGTGGGACACCCGTTCCACGCACTTATTCCTGCGGACACATCTCCCCTTGGCCAATCAGAAAGGGACCCGTCTTCATGGGGCTGGCAGGCTCGCACCTCCTCCCTCCCTGCTGCAGTGGGAGAGGCTGAGGTGCCTCCTGGGGGCTGTTGCAATCTATCTTCACCGTTATCCTCGTGCAACACGTCTTGTGACACCCCGCTGCACAGCGGGCGCGTGCAGGGCTTGACAGGAACTGCCTGGGATGGACAGAGCAGACTGCTGGCTCCAGGGAACAGGAGCAACGAGGAAAAGGTTTCCTGCTTTGTGTCCTCTCATTTTATTGATCAGAGAAGTAACCAGCTAGCGTGAGATGGGCAAGACCACGCTCAGTATTGCAAACCTGCTCCCCTTCGGACATTGTGACGAAAGCTTTACGTCTCGTTTTACTTCAAGAGGTTTTTCTGGGTGGTTTGGAAAGAACACATTGACTGCCGCAGGAATACACCTTGTCGTGGTTTAACCCCAGTCAGCAACTCAGCACCACGCAGCCGTTTCCCCCTCCCCCTCCCAGTGGGGTGAGGAGGAGGAAAGCAAAGGAAAAAAAAAGTAAAACTCGTGGGTTGAGATAAGAACAGTTTAATAACTAAAGTAAAATATCATACTAACAATAGTAATAATGAAATATAACAATAATAGTAATGAAAAGGAATGCAACAAAAAGAAGGGGGGGGGGAGAAAAAAAAACAGTGATGCACAATGCAATTGCTCACCACCCGCTGACCGATGCTCAGTTAGTTCCCGAACCGCGATCCACGCCTCCCGGCCAGCTCCCCCCAGTTTATATACTGGGCATGACGTTCCATGGTATGGAATACCTCTTTGGCTAGTTCAGGTCAGCTGCCCCGGCTCTGCTCCCTCCCAGCTTCTTGCACACCTGCTTGCTGGCAGAGCATGGGAAACTGAAAAGTCCTTGGCTTAGGATAAGCGCTACTTAGCAACAACTAAAACATCAGAGTGTTATCAACATCATTCTCACACTAAATCCAAAACACAGCACTGTAGCAGCTACTAAAAAGAAAGTTAACTCTGTCCCAGCCGAAACCAGGACAATATCCACCCCTTATTCTATACCATTTACGTTATGCCCAGATCCCACACTTTCCAATACATTTCCAATTAATTACCATCACCTTTCCTGTCTTTTAATATATACGTATAGATATCATTCCCGCGATCTATGGGCCATCTCTATCAAATGTCTGTTGAGTTCATTCAGTCCATGACTTTGAGCTCCATCTATCGTAACAGTCTGTCTGGGCAGGAGGGATGATACAAAGTCCGCTCAGTCGGCAGAACAGGATTGGGCTTCGGTGTGATGTGGCAGGCAGGTGACATTGGGCGCAGCAGGAGGATGGTGTGTGGTGTCGGATTGTTGCATGCTGAAGTCAGTCCTGGTTCCATCACTACTGCACTTCACTCAGTTTTGTCAAAGTTCATTCTTCATTAATCTAAGTAATTCTTACTATAATACCATTAATATAGCACATAATAATTATAATAATGATGACATACAGTGGCAGGATTATATAGCAATTAATAGCATACAATTTAATCTATTGGCTATTCTCACCTAAAATCAAATCCCCTTGAGGCACACATCGGACTTCCCCATCCTTCCGCATCACCCACCAAGTGCACCCAGGCCCTTGAGCAAAAGCAATCCCACGAATGGGTTTGCCTTTGCCTGAGGCAGGAGTAACCCAAACTGTTTTTCCTAGCATATTTTTTATGTGCACTACAGGGACTTTATCCCCTTCTACAGTACGTAAAAGTTCTGATTGGGCAGGGCCAGCTCGATTGGCAGATCCTCTAGTGTTGACTAACCAGGTGGCCTTTGCTAGATGTGTATCCCAATGTTTAAAGGTCCCACCACCCATTGTTCTCAATGTAGTCTTTAACAGTCCATTGTATCGCTCAATTTTCCCAGAGGCTGGTGCATGATAGGGGATGTGATACACCCACTCAATGCCGTGCTCTTTGGCCCAGGTGTCTATGAGATTGTTCCAGAAATGAGTCCCGTTGTCTGACTCAATTCTTTCTGGGGTACCGTGTCGCCATAAGATTTGCTTCTCGAGGCCCAGGATAGTGTTCCGGGCGGTGGCATGAGGCACGGGATATGTTTCCAGCCAGCCGGTGGTTGCTTCCACCATTGTAAGCACATGGCGCTTGCCTTGACGGGTTTGTGGGAGTGTGATATAGTCAATCTGCCAGGCCTCTCTATATTTGTATTTCAGCCATCGTCCTCCATACCAAAGAGGCTTTAACCGCTTGGCTTGCTTAATTGCAGCGCATGTTTCACATTCATGGATGACCTGTGCGATAGTGTCCATGGTCAGGTCCACCCCTCGATCGCGAGCCCATCTATATGTTGCATCTCTTCCCTGATGGCCTGAGGTGTCGTGGGCCCACCGAGCCATAAATAGTTCACCCTTATGCTGCCAATCCAGATCTACCTGAGCTACTTCAATCCTAGCAGCCTTGTCTACCTGTTGATTGTTTTGATGTTCCTCAGTGGCCCGGCTCTTAGGTACATGAGCATCTACGTGACGTACTTTCACAACCAGATTCTCTAGCCGGGCAGCAATATCTTGCCACAATGCAGCAGCCCAGATGGGTTTACCTCTGCGTTGCCAATTACTCCGCTTCCATTGCTGCAACCACCCCCACAGAGCATTTGCCACCATCCATGAGTCAGTATAGAGATAAAGTATTGGCCATTTTTCTTGTTCAGCAATGTCTAAAGCCAGCTGGATGGCTTTCACCTCTGCAAACTGACTTGATTCACCTTCTTCTGCAGTTTCTGCAACTTGTCGTATAGGACTCCATACAGCCGCCTTCCACCTCCAATGCTTTCCTACAATGCGACAGGACCCATCAGTGAACAGGGCATATTGCCTCTCATTTTCTGGCAGTTTACTATACATTGGGGCCTCTTCAGCACGCGTTACCTCCTCCTCTGGTGATATTCCAAAATCTTTGCCTTCTGGCCAGTCTGTGATCACTTCCAGAATTCCTGGGCGACTGGGGTTTCCTACTCGACTTCGTTGCGTGATCAGTGCAATCCACTTACTCCATGTAGCATCAGTTGCATGATGTGTACAAGGGACCTTCCCTTTGAACATCCAGCCTAGCACTGGCAGTCGGGGTGCTAACAGGAGCTGTGTTTCAGTACCAACCACTTCTGAAGCAGCTCGAACTCCTTCATATGCTGCTAATATCTCCTTTTCAGTTGGAGTATAGCGGGCCTCAGATCCTTGATATCCCCGACTCCAAAACCCTAGGGGTCGACCTCGGGTCTCCCCAGGTGCTTTCTGCCAGAGGCTCCAGGCAGGGCCATTCTCCCCGGCTGCGGTATAGAGCACATTTTTAACATCTGGTCCTGCCCGGACTGGCCCAAGGGCTACTGCATGAACTATCTCCCGTTTAATCTGTTCAAAGGCTTGTTGTTGTTCAGGGCCCCATTTAAAATCGTTCTTCTTCCGGGTCACTTGATAGAGAGGGCTTACAATCAGACTATAATTTGGAATATGCATTCTCCAAAAACCTACAACACCTAAGAAAGCTTGCGTTTCCTGTTTACTAGTTGGTGGAGACATAGCTGCTATTTTGTTGATCACATCCATTGGGATGTGACGACGTCCATCTTGCCATTTTATTCCTAAAAACTGAATCTCCTGTGCAGGTCCCTTCACCTTACTCTGTTTTATGGCAAAACCGGCTTTCAGAAGAATTTGGATTATTTTCTCCCCTTTCTCAAAAACTTCTTCTGCTGTGTTGCCCCATACGATGATGTCATCAATGTACTGCAGGTGTTCTGGAGCTCCACCTTTTTCTAGTGCATTTTGGATTAGTCCATGGCAAATGGTGGGGCTGTGTTTCCACCCCTGGGGCAGTCGATTCCAGGCGTACTGGACGCCCCTCCAAGTGAAAGCAAACTGTGGCCGGCACTCTGCTGCCAAAGGGATTGAGAAAAATGCATTGGCAATATCAGTTGTGGCGTACCACTTGGCTGCTTTTGACTCCAGTTCATATTGAAGTTCTAGCATGTCTGGCACAGCAGCACTCAGCGGTGGCGTGACTTCATTCAGGCCACGATAGTCCACTGTTAGTCTCCATTCTCCATTAGACTTTCGCACTGGCCAAATGGGGCTGTTAAAGGGTGAGCGAGTCCTGCTGATCACTCCTTGGCTCTCCAGTCGATGAATCAGCGTATGGATGGGAATCAGGGAGTCTCGGTTGGTGCGATATTGCCGCCGGTGCACCCTTGTGGTAGCGATTGGCACCTGTTGTTCTTCAACCCTCAGCAACCCCACAACCGAAGGGTCCTCAGAGAGTCCGGGCAAGGTGGACAACTGTTCAATTCCCTCTGTCTCCAAGGCAGCTATACCAAAGGTACCCACTGGTACCCCTTTGGGTCCTTGAAATACCCCCTCCTGAGATAATCTATGCCAAGAAGGCATGGAGCCTCCGGACCAGTCACAATGGGGTGTTTTTGCCACTCATTCCCAGTTAGGCTTATTTCAGCCTCCAATACAGTTAACTGTTGAGATCCCCCTGTCACCCCAGAAATACAAATAGCTTCTACCCCTTTATAGCTTGATGGCATTAGAGTACACTGTGCACCGGTGTCTACTAGAGCTTTATACTCCTGTGGATCTGATGTGCCAGGCCATCGAATCCACACAGTCCAGTAAACCCGGTTGTCCCTCTCCTCCGCCTGGCTGGAGGCAGGGCCCCTCTAGTGCTGGTCATAGGATTCTCCACTCACTTGGAAAAACGGATTAGAATTCCTTTTCATAGAATCAGGAGTAAGATCAGCCCTTCCACTCTGTCGGCCACACCGCTCGCAGTGCTCACTGGAGGCTGAAGCAACCATTTTCCTGGAAGAACCCTCATTTGTAGTTGTTTTTCCTCGCAATTCCCGTACCCGTGCATCTAGGACTGAGGTAGGTTTTCCATCCCACTTTCTCATATCCTCTCCGTGGTCAAGCAGGTAAAACCACAGGGTACCCCGTGGTATATACCTTCTCTCGCTTCTCTCTTGCCCAGAAGAATACCTTCTCCTAATAGCTGAGGTATTGGTCCGTACAGGTGGGCGGCCAAACTTATCCTCAAATCGCTGGAACTCTTGGGACCAGTTCTCGGCTAGCGTGTCTGGCAGTTTCTCCACAGCCGCGACGAGGGAGGAAGTGAGACTTTCTTCGTATTGCCGAAGTCGGCGAGCCAATTCATCTACTGTTGGTCCCTCCTCGTCTTTCCAGTCCACTACTGCCAATGCACTGGCATACGATGATGGTGCACTTCGTACAAACTTCCGCCACATGGGTCGTGCACATTGGACTTCCTCTGGATCTGTGGGTAACTGCCCATCGTCTGGGTCATAATAAACCATCTCCCGCACGGCTAATTCCCTCAGGTACTGGATACCTTTCTCCATGGTGGTCCACTTGCCTGGGTGACATACAACATCTTCCTTGAAGGGATACCTTTCCCTCACGCCTGATAGAAGTCGCCTCCAGAGGCTGAGGGCTTGTGGCTTTTTCCCAATCGCCTTGTCAATGCCCCCTTCCCTAGAAAGGGATCCCAATTGCTTGGCTTCCTTGCCCTCTAATTCCAAGCTACTTGCCCCATTACCCCAGCATCGGAGCAGCCAGATGATAATGTGCTCGCCTGGATGACGGCTGAAGTCTTTTTGCATATCTCGCAGCTCACTCGGGGATAGTGACCGGGTGATTATCTCCGGTTCTGCCTCTTCCTCCTGTTCTCGTGATGGCCCTGCTTCACCTTCATCCTTCGCTAAGCGAACTGATTTTTTTGTATATTTCCTCTTCTGTATAGGGGCGATGATTGATATTGGCACCGGTTGATTCTCTAGTTCAGCTGCATCATCCATCGCCAAGGTTTGAGTTGCCACAGTGCCTGTTGCTGGGGTTTGAATAGCCACAGTGCTTGTCATAGGGATTAGAGTAGCTGCAGTAGCTGTCGCCAGAGTTTGAGTAGCCACAGTGCCTGTTGCTGGGGTTTGAGTAGCCACAGTGCTTGTCATAGGGATTAGAGCAGCTGCAGTAGCTGTCGCCAGAGTTTGAGTAGCCACAGTGCCTGTTGCTGGGGTTTGAGTAGCCACAGTGCTTGTCATAGGGATTAGAGTAGCTGCAGTAGCTGTCGCCAGAGTTTGAGTAGCCACACTGCTTGTCGCTGGGGTTTGAGTAGCTGCAGTGCCTGTCGCCACAGTTTGAGTGGCCGTAGTGCCTGTCGCCAGAGTTGGAGTAGCTGCAGTCGTGGGAGCTGATCTCTGGGTGGTATTTTTAAATAGTTGTTTAACCCTAGGCAAGATCTGAATCACATTCAGGAACAGGCTGATTCTTAGCAGTACGACCATACTAAGTTCAACATCCCAAGGATATTCAAAATTTACAAACTCCTTCAATGCTATTGCAATTAACCTGGCAAAGAAAAGGAAGATGTGGGAAGATGTCTCCCCAATAGGTTGGCTCCCCAAGGAGAAAAGGTAGAAAGTGCAGTTATTAATATTCTCTAGGAGATAGCACCCGAAGTACGGAGATCTCTCCTCCACAGATTGGTTCCCAGAGGAGAAAAGGTAAAAGGTACAATTATTAATAGTCTCCCATAGGCAGCTCCCGAAGTACAGAGGTGACAACAATGCCGAGTACAAACACCCGATGAGTTTCACGGCTGGCACTTCTATCATATCATAAACCAGTGTTACAACAACAACGTGAAAACTCTAGCCCGGTTCCCACAGATGATAAACAGCACAACAGGGAGCATATACTGCAAGTAGGGCATTACATAACGCAATTTCAAGAACCACAACACCAACTTTGAGAGCAAACGAACCCACATTGTAACCAGTGACTATCAAACCAATACAATGAATACTTATAACACGTTTGTTTTAACACACTCTGATCAGATCTGTCGTTATCTCAACCCTTCGTGCCCCACGTTGGCCGCCAAAAAGGCTGTCGTGGTTTAACCCCAGCCAGCAACTCAGCACCACGCAGCCGTTTCCCCCTCCCCCTCCCAGTGGGGTGAGGAGGAGGAAAGCAAAGGAAAAAAAAAGTAAAACTCGTGGGTTGAGATAAGAACAGTTTAATAACTAAAGTAAAATATCATACTAACAATAGTAATAATGAAATATAATAATAATAGTAATGAAAAGGAATGCAACAAAAAGAGGGGGGAGGGGGGAGGAAAAAAAAAACAGTGATGCACAATGCAATTGCTTACCACCCGCTGACCGAGGCTCAGTTAGTTCCCAAACCGCGATCCGCCCCTCCCGGCCAGCTCCCCCCAGTTTATATACTGGGCATGACGTTCCATGGTATGGAATACCCCTTTGGCTATTTCAGGTCAGCTGCCCCGGCTCTGCTCCCTCCCAGCTCCTTGCCCACCTGCTTGCTGGCAGAGCATGGGAAACTGAAAAGTCCTTGGCTTAAGATAAGCGCTACTTAGCAACAACTAAAACATCAGAGTGTTATCAACATCATTCTCACACTAAATCCAAAACACAGCACTGTACCAGCTACTAAAAAGAAAGTTAACTCTGTCCCAGCCGAAACCAGGACACACCTGTATGAGCTGATGAACGCACAGAAACGTGCCCATCTCTCAGCTCACTGCCTCCACGTCAGTCGTCCCACACACGACGGAGAACAGAAAACGTCACGTATTCTAGACAAAAGACAGTCTTTCTCTTTTTCTTCCTCTTTCCCTTTCTCTCCTCTCTCTCTCCGCTCTGAACCTCGTGAGGTGACTGTCCCCAACCCCATCAGTCTCGTTCGAGATGTGCTGGGCCAAGGAGCCCCCAGGGCACTGGAACACCTTCGCACTGCAGAGATGAAGGGTGCTCGTGGCGACGGCTGCAGGCTCAATAGAACGTGAGGCGAGCGCAGGAGGAGGAAAGGCCACGGCCTGAACATCCCTCACCAAACTCTCCCCTTCAGGAAAGCACTGGCAGTGAGGGCTTTGCTTCTCGGAAGGGAAAGCCTTCACCAAAACAGCCAGGCTCACTAGTTGCTCCCATACGCGCATGTGCGTGGACACACACGTGGATCGAACCACTCCCGCAACCTAAAGCAGGAGGCTTGCTTCTGCAGACAGGCAGAGGTCACTGCCGTTGACGGAGAAGAGCCTTGCCATCCCAGATGATTGCTTCCAGGGGGGCAGAGAGGAGAAGACACCCTGCTTACTCCCTGCGGGACTACAGCTTTGGACATTTCCAGCCCGTAGTCAATGGGACCCGTTTCACAGGTCACCTGGAGCAGGAGCTGCATGGCCTCCTCCTCCTCCTCCTGCCTCGTGGGACGGGTTGTGGAGCAGCACAGCTCCCGCACGGCCCACACCAAGGACACCTGACCTGCAGCATGCTGGAGCAGGACGAGGAGGAGCAGCAGGGCCTTTGGGATGGGTTGGGTGGGCAGCCCTGACCATGCCCACCCCAGGGACACACCACTCAGCACAGGACTCTGCACGAAGCCGTGGCTGCCAGGGACAAGGGACACCCGTGACCGGCAGGACCAGGGCAGGCCTCCCGCTTCCCAGGGGGGAGCGGAGCAGCTTCATCACACCCACAGCAAACACCCTGGCCCGGCAGGGACTGCCAGGCTCAGCGTCCCCACGCCGCTGCCAGGCAAGAGCATCCCCACGCACAGACACGGTCGGGACCCCCAGCACCCCAGGCACTTCTCCTGCCGCCAACCCACCGCCACCCCCAGAGCGAGCAGGCGCGGCACACCCTCCAGCACCGGGAAACGGCCACACGTCCCACCCGATGCAATGCCAAACTGCTCGTCTTTATTCAAGCCGGGAAAAGCAGCCTCTGCCCCAGCCACACCAGCCCCGTGGCGGGCTGTCTCCAGCCCACGAGCGCCCGGGCACCCAGCAGGAGCAGGGCTTCCACTCCTGCTGTCACACCGCCTGGGGACGGCAGAGGCAGGGAGGCGAGAGGACATCAGGAGATGGTTCCAGCAGCCAGAAGCGAGGGGGACATCCTGCTCACAGAGTTCGGGCTCTCAAGCCCAGACGCTGTACGAAGAAAGCAGACAAGCACATCACCTCTTCTAACTTACTTTTCCCTTCCTCCCACTCTCTCCCACCTCCCCTGCGATGACAAGCAATTCTATGGTGCAAGGGAATCAGGCACAACGGAGGTGAAGTTCAGTCCTTATTGCAGACAGATTGGACCCATGTTGTCTTCGTGTTGGCAGCCCTGACTCCAAGTCTATGCAGATGCAGCAGGAACAGGATCGTGTCCTCGACGCTGTCCAAGGACAGTGAATGCTTCACTCTTTGCTAGCTTGGGAGAGCCCTCTGCAAAGCCTCAACGAGTCTCAGGGGACTGAAGGAGAGTGGAGAGGTGCGGGCTGACCTTGGGCTCCTTCAGCCCCACAGCAGGCAGGTCCAAATAAACAAGGACTTTTCCCTTCTTTCCCTGCCTTTTGCCTCTGAGCATGAATGCATGAAGCTGTGAACCAGGAGCTGGCTTGAAAGACAATAATAACTATAGCAATAGGAGCAAACCTTTTCCAGAACTTACAATTTGCAGCAGTGCATGAGTGGAGAACAAACTCCCACGTATTTATAGGGAAAACGGCAGCCCCCAAAAATGCAGGTTCCTCCTTTTCGTACGCATCGCAATGTGTTTCCTGGTGCCAAGGAAGATCATGTGCAGAGAAACAATTAATTAAAACAATGATCTGGGAGAGCAGCGTGTGGTTGCAGAAAGGACGACGCTTCCCACGCATTTCAGGCCAATATGTGGCCTTGTCTTCAATCTTACCATAGCCGTGTCTTCAACAGCAACGTGTCTCACCTAGAAGGACTCTTTCACACTAAAGTGGGTGCGCACGAGAGCAGAAACCGGGAAGGACCAGCGTGAGGTTGAGGAAGAGCCATGCTGGCCCCGCAGCTGCGTGTCCACCGCTGCCTGGACCAGCAGAGCTGGCAAGCGGGGCACTCCTCGCATCCCACGTCCCTGTCTTGGCTGCACCTTGCCTTTGAGTGACCTCGGATGGAAAGCCCTTGCCCAGCCCTTGCAGGGGTCATGGCTCGGGGCAGTAGTGCTTTGGGACACTCAGGTTCAATGCTGCTGGACAACCTGGCCAGTGGAGTCTGGAGAGGTCTAAGCTAAAGACCTGCTGTGCAGCTGTCTCTGGCCAGTGGTGTGCAGAAGGCCGTGCCATGGCCTCCAGCCACCCTCTACATTGTTCCCCTCCACCAGAACACCTCAGCTAGGTCGGACACTACTGCGGTGGCTTGCACGTCTAAGAGCAGACATCTCGAAGGGTCCCCAAGCTGTGCTACAGACCTTGGTCAGACAACTCTGCCCCAAAGTGTCCGCATTTTGGACAACTAGGATGGTCTGCGCAGCCTGCGCCTACACTGACTTCAAGAGCGGCTCGTCCAGAGACCCCCCCCAGGGCGGCAGCAAGTCACAGGGGCTGGAGCCCACAGCCGAATTCCTCCCTTACCTGCAGAAGCAGCCAAGCCCTTTCTTTGGGCTGGATTCTTCCACACCCAGTGCAAATGTAACAGCTGTAAACGCCCCCAGTGTAGGCCATTGCATGGCTTTTCCTGTAGGAGCTGCGAGACAACCGCAAAACCATTCCCCTCCTAGTCTCTGATAAAGGGGCTCACTGCCCAGCACATGGAGGACCCCACTGGTGGGGCCTTACACCTCCCCCCACCTCCCCCCTTCCTCTCTCACCTCCAGCACCCTGGACCAACAGGAGGAAGAAGGGGAAGAGCAGGTACAGCATCCGCATGGCTGACGCCTCTCCCGGGTCTTCACAGGGCTGCAGAGAGGAGACACCAAAAGTCCTGGAGATGACAGCACACCACAGTAATATGCCAAATTGCAGAGGGGCTGCCTCAAGTAAGAGAGGACCGTGTTTTCCGGGGCCTGTTCCCAAGGACGTCTGTCAGACAGGCACCTTTTGGATATCCTGGGAGCAGCTGGGCAAGTATTGGCCTCTTGGGCAATCCAGCTGACGTTTTTCCATCGTCTTATTTCTCACTTTTCTCTTTGTGGTTTCTTAAAGGACACAAGGGACAAGCGACGCCTGACTATTGCACTTTTAAGCAAAACAACGTTCAAAGAGAGGTGGAAAATGCAGACAGAACCTTTTCCCTTGGAAGCTGTACTCTCTCAGGCCTTATGCATCCAACACGGATCTCTCGAGGAGAACCGAACAAGTTTCTGGAGAGACAGAGCCAAGGGCGAGACAAGGTGGCCTTTCAAATGTAGTTACCAGACCAGACGCATTGCTAGTGCATGTGGTCTCCCGCTTCTACCTCTCCTTACCCAAGGGCCAAAGCAGAGGAGGTTTGCCTATCAGGAGATGCTCGTGCCAACACTCAACGCAGTGCCAGTAGTCAAACCGGCGTCAAGAACTGACCCGGGTTCTGGAGTTGAGGGAAATGCATGCACCGGCCCCTGGTGAGGGAGGCCCCTGGTGACCAGTACGGTCACTACAAAGCAGCCTTCCCAGTTAACGGAAGCCTGAAAGGATGAAAAGTCTCTGTGCTGCTGCTGCTTGAATAGCATCTCCCGGCTTGGTCCAGGACAGTCTGCATGTGCCCCAGAAGAGGAGGTCTCAGGGACCTTCCTCAAACCTCAGGACACATTTCCAGTCCCATTTGCAGTCAGGAAACCCAGTTTCACTTGCCGCATCTTCTGGGCTCTGATAATCACTGGCTCATACAGACCATTAGTGCTCTTGCTTGGAAAGCTCAGGTGGCCTCATTATGTGCATGGATACTTCCAACAGTTTGTCCTTTACAAAGGTTCAGGAGCTGAAGAGAGAGCTGGAATGGACAGCTGTCCAGAAAGGGACCCTGCAGTTACCTACCTGAGGAAGGCCTTGGTGTTCAAGCGCTAACAAGCCCAACAGGAATCACTTGCCTCCAGATGCCCTTGGGGTCAGGGAATGCTGCTTTGCCCCAAACACCCTGCTTTTATACCGCTGCTGGTGGGTGGGACACCCGTTCCACGCACTTATTCCTGCGGACACATCTCCCCTTGGCCAATCAGAAAGGGACCCGTCTTCATGGGGCTGGCAGGCTCGCACCTCCTCCCTCCCTGCTGCAGTGGGAGAGGCTGAGGTGCCTCCTGGGGCTGTTGCAATCTATCTTCACCGTTATCCTCGTGCAACACGTCTTGTGACACCCCGCCGCACAGCGGGCACGCGGGCTTGACAGGAACTGCCTGGGATGGACAGAGCAGACTGCTGGCTCCAGGGAACAGGAGCAACGAGGAAAAGGTTTCCTGCTTTGTGTCCTCTCGTTTTCTTGATCAGAGAAGTAACCAGCTAGCGTGAGATGGGCAAGACCACGCTCAGTATTGCAAACCTGCTCCCCTTCGGAAATTGTGACGAAAGCTTTACTTCTCGTTTTACTTCAAGAGGTTTCTCTGGGTGGTTTGGAAAGAACACATTGACTGCCGCAGGAATACACCTTGTCGTGGTTTAACCCCAGTCAGCAACTCAGCACCACGCAGCCGTTTCCCCCTCCCCCTCCCAGTGGGGTGAGGAGGAGGAAAGCAAAGGAAAAAAAAAGTAAAACTCGTGGGTTGAGATAAGAACAGTTTAATAACTAAAGTAAAATATATACTAACAATAGTAATAATGAAATATAACAATAATAGTAATGAAAAGGAATGCAACAAAAAGAAGGGGGGGGGGAGAAAAAAAACCAGTGATGCACAATGCAATTGCTCACCACCCGCTGACCGATGCTCAGTTAGTTCCCAAACCGCAATCCGCGCCTCCCGGCCAGCTCCCCCCAGTTTATATACTGGGCATGACGTTCCATGGTATGGAATACCTCTTTGGCTAGTTCAGGTCAGCTGCCCCGGCTCTGCTCCCTCCCAGCTTCTTGCCACCTGCTTGCTGGCAGAGCATGGGAACTGAAAAGTCCTTGGCTTAGGATAAGCGCTACTTAGCAACAACTAAAACATCAGAGTGTTATCAACATCATTCTCACACTAAATCCAAAACACAGCACTGTAGCAGCTACTAAAAAGAAAGTTAACTCTGTCCCAGCCGAAACCAGGACAATATCCACCCCTTATTCTATACCATTTACGTTATGCCCAGATCCCACACTTTCCAATACATTTCCAATTAATTACCATCACCTTTCCTGTCTTTTAATATATACGTATAGATATCATTCCCGCGATCTATGGGCCATCTCTATCAAATGTCTGTTGAGTTCATTCAGTCCATGACTTTGAGCTCCATCTATCGTAACAGTCTGTCTGGGCAGGAGGGATGATACAAAGTCCGCTCAGTCGGCAGAACAGGATTGGGCTTCGGTGTGATGTGGCAGGCAGGTGACATTGGGCGCAGCAGGAGGATGGTGTGTGGTGTCGGATTGTTGCATGCTGAAGTCAGTCCTGGTTCCATCACTACTGCACTTCACTCAGTTTTGTCAAAGTTCATTCTTCATTAATCTAAGTAATTCTTACTATAATACCATTAATATAGCACATAATAATTATAATAATGATGACATACAGTGGCAGGATTATATAGCAATTAATAGCATACAATTTAATCTATTGGCTATTCTCACCTAAAATCAAATCCCCTTGAGGCACACATCGGACTTCCCCATCCTTCCGCATCACCCACCAAGTGCACCCAGGCCCTTGAGCAAAAGCAATCCCACAAATGGGTTTGCCTTTGCCTGAGGCAGGAGTAACCCAAACTGTTTTTCCTAGCATATTTTTTATGTGCACTACAGGGACTTTATCCCCTTCTACAGTACGTAAAAGTTCTGATTGGGCAGGGCCAGCTCGATTGGCAGATCCTCTAGTGTTGACTAACCAGGTGGCCTTTGCTAGATGTGTATCCCAATGTTTAAAGGTCCCACCACCCATTGTTCTCAATGTAGTCTTTAACAGTCCATTGTATCGCTCAATTTTCCCAGAGGCTGGTGCATGATAGGGGATGTGATACACCCACTCAATGCCGTGCTCTTTGGCCCAGGTGTCTATGAGATTGTTCCAGAAATGAGTCCCGTTGTCCGACTCAATTCTTTCTGGGGTACCGTGTCGCCATAAGATTTGCTTCTCGAGGCCCAGGATAGTGTTCCGGGCGGTGGCATGAGGCACGGGATATGTTTCCAGCCAGCCGGTGGTTGCTTCCACCATTGTAAGCACATGGCGCTTGCCTTGACGGTTTGTGGGAGTGTGATATAGTCAATCTGCCAGGCCTCTCTATATTTGTATTTCAGCCATCGTCCTCCATACCAAAGAGGCTTTAACCGCTTGGCTTGCTTAATTGCAGCGCATGTTTCACATTCATGGATGACCTGTGCGATAGTGTCCATGGTCAGGTCCACCCCTCGATCGCGAGCCCATCTATATGTTGCATCTCTTCCCTGATGGCGTGAGGTGTCGTGGGCCCACCGAGCCATGAATAATTCACTCTTATGCTGCCAATCCAGATCTACCTGAGCTACTTCAATCCTAGCAGCCTTGTCTACCTGTTGATTGTTTTGATGTTCCTCAGTGGCCCGGCTCTTAGGTACATGAGCATCTACGTGACGTACTTTCACAACCAGATTCTCTAGCCGGGCAGCAATATCTTGCCACAATGCAGCAGCCCAGATGGGTTTACCTCTGCGTTGCCAATTACTCCGCTTCCATTGCTGCAACCACCCCACAGAGCATTTGCCACCATCCATGAGTCAGTATAGAGATAAAGTATTGGCCATTTTTCTCGTTCAGCAATGTCTAAAGCCAGCTGGATGGCTTTCACCTCTGCAAACTGACTTGATTCACCTTCTCCTTCTGCAGTTTCTGCAACTTGTCGTATAGGACTCCATACAGCCGCCTTCCACCTCCAATGCTTTCCTACAATGCGACAGGACCCATCAGTGAACAGGGCATATTGCCTCTCATTTTCTGGCAGTTTACTATACATTGGGGCCTCTTCAGCACGCGTTACCTCCTCCTCTGGTGATATTCCAAAATCTTTGCCTTCTGGCCAGTCTGTGATCACTTCCAGAATTCCTGGGCGACTGGGGTTTCCTACTCGACTTCGTTGCGTGATCAGTGCAATCCACTTACTCCATGTAGCATCAGTTGCATGATGTGTACAAGGGACCTTCCCTTTGAACATCCAGCCTAGCACTGGCAGTCGGGGTGCTAACAGGAGCTGTGTTTCAGTACCAACCACTTCTGAAGCAGCTCGAACTCCTTCATATGCTGCTAATATCTCCTTTTCAGTTGGAGTATAGCGGGCCTCAGATCCTTGATATCCCCGACTCCAAAACCCTAGAGGTCGACCTCGGGTCTCCCCAGGTGCTTTCTGCCAGAGGCTCCAGGCAGGGCCATTCTCCCCGGCTGCGGTATAGAGCACATTTTTAACATCTGGTCCTGCCCGGACTGGCCCAAGGGCTACTGCATGAACTATCTCCCGTTTAATCTGTTCAAAGGCTTGTTGTTGTTCAGGGCCCCATTTAAAATCGTTCTTCTTCCGGGTCACTTGATAGAGAGGGCTTACAATCAGACTATAATTTGGAATATGCATTCTCCAAAAACCTACAACACCTAAGAAAGCTTGCGTTTCCTGTTTACTAGTTGGTGGAGACATAGCTGCTATTTTGTTGATCACATCCATTGGGATGTGACGACGTCCATCTTGCCATTTTATTCCTAAAAACTGAATCTCCTGTGCAGGTCCCTTCACCTTACTCTGTTTTATGGCAAAACCGGCTTTCAGAAGAATTTGGATTATTTTCTCCCCTTTCTCAAAAACTTCTTCTGCTGTGTTGCCCCATACGATGATGTCATCAATGTACTGCAGGTGTTCTGGAGCTCCACCTTTTTCTAGTGCATTTTGGATTAGTCCATGGCAAATGGTGGGGCTGTGTTTCCACCCCTGGGGCAGTCGATTCCAGGCGTACTGGACGCCCCTCCAAGTGAAAGCAAACTGTGGCCAGCAGTCTGCTGCCAAAGGGATTGAGAAAAATGCATTGGCAATATCAGTTGTGGCGTACCACTTGGCTGCTTTTGACTCCAGTTCATATTGAAGTTCTAGCATGTCTGGCACAGCAGCACTCAGCGGTGGTGTGACTTCATTCAGGCCACGATAGTCCACTGTTAGTCTCCATTCTCCATTAGACTTTCGCACTGGCCAAATGGGGCTGTTAAAGGGTGAGCGAGTCCTGCTGATCACTCCTTGGCTCTCCAGTCGATGAATCAGCGTATGGATGGGAATCAGGGAGTCTCGGTTGGTGCGATATTGCCGCCGGTGCACCCTTGTGGTAGCGATGGCACCTGTTGTTCTTCAACCCTCAGCAACCCCACAACCGAAGGGTCCTCAGAGAGTCCGGGCAAGGTGGACAACTGTTCAATTCCCTCTGTCTCCAAGGCAGCTATACCAAAGGTACCCACTGGTACCCCTTTGGGTCCTTGAAATACCCCTCCTGAGATAATCTATGCCAAGAAGGCATGGAGCCTCCGGACCAGTCACAATGGGGTGTTTTTGCCACTCATTCCCAGTTAGGCTTATTTCAGCCTCCAATACAGTTAACTGTTGAGATCCCCCTGTCACCCCAGAAATACAAATAGCTTCTACCCCTTTATAGCTTGATGGCATTAGAGTACACTGTGCACCGGTGTCTACTAGAGCTTTATACTCCTGTGGATCTGATGTGCCAGGCCATCGAATCCACACAGTCCAGTAAACCCGGTTGTCCCTCTCCTCCGCCTGGCTGGAGGCAGGGCCCCTCTAGTGCTGGTCATAGGATTCTCCACTCACTTGGAAAAACGGATTAGAATTCCTTTTCATAGAATCAGGAGTAAGATCAGCCCTTCCACTCTGTCGGCCACACCGCTCGCAGTGCTCACTGGAGGCTGAAGCAACCATTTTCCTGGAAGAACCCTCATTTGTAGTTGTTTTTCCTCGCAATTCCCGTACCCGTGCATCTAGGACTGAGGTAGGTTTTCCATCCCACTTTCTCATATCCTCTCCGTGGTCAAGCAGGTAAAACCACAGGGTACCCCGTGGTATATACCTTCTCTCTCTTCTCTCTTGCCCAGAAGAATACCTTCTCCTAATAGCTGAGGTATTGGTCCGTACAGGTGGGCGGCCAAACTTATCCTCAAATCGCTGGAACTCTTGGGACCATTTCTCGGCTAGCGTGTCTGGCAGTTTCTCCACAGCCGCGACGAGGGAGGAAGTGAGACTTTCTTCGTATTGCCGAAGTCGGCGAGCCAATTCATCTACTGTTGGTCCCTCCTCGTCTTTCCAGTCCACTACTGCCAATGCACTGGCATACGATGATGGTGCACTTCGTACAAACTTCCGCCACATGGGTCGTGCACATTGGACTTCATCTGGATCTGTGGGTAACTGCCCATCGTCTGGGTCATAATAAACCATCTCCCGCACGGCTAATTCCCTCAGGTACTGGATACCTTTCTCCATGGTGGTCCACTTGCCTGGGTGACATACAACATCTTCCTTGAAGGGGTACCTTTCCCTCACGCCCGATAGAAGTCGCCTCCAGAGGCTGAGGGCTTGTGGCTTTTTCCCAATCGCCTTGTCAATGCCCCCTTCCCTAGAAAGGGATCCCAATTGCTTGGCTTCCTTACCCTCTAATTCCAAGCTACTTGCCCCATTACCCCAGCATCGGAGCAGCCAGGTGATAATGTGCTCGCCTGGATGACGGCTGAAGTCTTTTTGCATATCTCGCAGCTCACTCGGGATAGTGACTGGGTGATTATCTCCAGTTCTGCCTCTTCCTCCTGTTCTCGTGATGGCCCTGCTTCACCTTCATCCTTCGCTAAGCGAACTGATTTTTTTGTATATTTCCTCTTCTGTATAGGGGCGATTGATATTGGCACCGGTTGATTCTCTAGTTCAGCTGCATCATCCATCGCCAAGGTTTGAGTTGCCACAGTGCCTGTTGCTGGGGTTTGAATAGCCACAGTGCTTGTCATAGGGATTAGAGTAGCTGCAGTAGCTGTCGCCAGAGTTTGAGTAGCCACAGTGCCTGTTGCTGGGGTTTGAGTAGCCACGTGCTTGTCATAGGGATTAGAGAGCTGCAGTAGCTGTCGCCAGAGTTTGAGTAGCCACAGTGCCTGTTGCTGGGGTTTGAGTAGCCACAGTGCTTGTCATAGGGATTAGAGTAGCTGCAGTAGCTGTCGCCAGAGTTTGAGTAGCCACAGTGCCTGTTGCTGGGGTTTGAGTAGCTGCAGTGCCTGTCGCCACAGTTTGAGTGGCCGTAGTGCCTGTCGCCAGAGTTGGAGTAGCTGCAGTCGTGGGAGCTGATCTCTGGGTGGTATTTTTAAATAGTTGTTTAACCCTAGGCAAGATCTGAATCACATTCAGGAACAGGCTGATTCTTAGCAGTACGACCATACTAAGTTCAACATCCCAAGGATATTCAAAATTTACAAACTCCTTCAATGCTATTGCAATTAACCTGGCAAAGAAAAGGAAGATGTGGGAAGATGTCTCCCCAATAGGTTGGCTCCCCAAGGAGAAAAGGTAGAAAGTGCAGTTATTAATATTCTCTAGGAGATAGCACCCGAAGTACGGAGATCTCTCCTCCACAGATTGGTTCCCAGAGGAGAAAAGGTAAAAGGTACAATTATTAATAGTCTCCCATAGGCAGCTCCCGAAGTACAGAGGTGACAACAATGCCGAGTACAAACACCCGATGAGTTTCACGGCTGGCACTTCTATCATATCATAAACCAGTGTTACAACAACAACAACGTGAAAACTCTAGCCCGGTTCCCACAGATGATAAACAGCACAACAGGGAGCATATACTGCAAGTAGGGCATTACATAACGCAATTTCAAGAACCACAACACCAACTTTGAGAGCAAACGAACCCACATTGTAACCAGTGACTATCAAACCAATACAATGAATACTTATAACACGTTTGTTTTAACACACTCTGATCAGATCTGTCGTTATCTCAACCCTTTGTGCCCCACGTTGGCCGCCAAAAAGGCTGTCGTGGTTTAACCCCAGTCAGCAACTCAGCACCACGCAGCCGTTTCCCCCTCCCCTCCCAGTGGGGTGAGGAGGAGGAAAGCAAAGGAAAAAAAAGTAAAACTCGTGGGTTGAGATAAGAACAGTTTAATAACTAAAGTAAAATATCATACTAACAATAGTAATAATGAAATATAATAATAATAGTAATGAAAAGGAATGCAACAAAAACAGGGGGGCGGGGGGGAGGAAAAAAAAACCAGTGATGCACAATGCAATTGCTTACCACCCGCTGACCGATGCTCAGTTAGTTCCCGAACCGCGATCCGCCCCTCCCGGCCAGCTCCCCCTGTTTATATACTGGGCATGACGTTCCATGGTATGGAATACCCCTTTGGCTAGTTCAGGTCAGCTGCCCCGGCTCTGCTCCCTCCCAGCTCCTTGCCCACCTGCTTGCTGGCAGAGCATGGGAAACTGAAAAGTCCTTGGCTTAAGATAAGCGCTACTTAGCAACAACTAAAACATCAGGTGTTATCAACATCATTCTCACACTAAATCCAAAACACAGCACTGTACCAGCTACTAAAAAGAAAGTTAACTCTGTCCCAGCCGAAACCAGGACACACCTGTATGAGCTGATGAACGCACAGAAACGTGCCCATCTCTCAGCTCACTGCCTCCACGTCAGTCGTCCCACACATGACGGAGAACAGAAAACGTCACGTATTCTAGACAAAAGACAGTCTCTCTCTTTTTCTTCCTCTTTCCCTTTCTCTCCTCTCTCTCTCCGCTCTGAACCTCGTGAGGTGACTGTCCACAACCCCATCAGTCTCGTTCGAGATGCGCTGGGCCAAGGAGCCCCCAGGGCACTGGAACACCTTCGCACTGCAGAGATGAAGGGTGCTCGTGGCGACGGCTGCAGGCTCAATAGAACGTGAGGCGAGCGCAGGAGGAGGAAAGGCCACGGCCTGAACATCCCTCACCAAACTCTCCCTTCAGGAAAGCACTGGCAGTGAGGGCTTTGCTTCTCGGAAGGGAAAGCCTTCACCAAAACAGCCAGGCTCACTAGTTGCTCCCATACGCGCATGTGCGTGGACACACACGTGGATCGAACCACTCTGGCAACCTAAAGCAGGAGGCTTGCTTCTGCAGACAGGCAGAGGTCACTGCCGTTGACGGAGAGAGCCTAGCCATCCCAGATGATTGCTTCCAGGTGGGCAGAGAGGAGAAGACACCCTGCTTACTCCCTGCGGGACTACAGCTTTGGACATTTCCAGCCCGTAGTCCATGGGACCCGTTTCACAGGTCACCTGGAGCAGGAGCTGCATGGCCTCCTCCTCCTCCTGCCTCGTGGGACGGGTTGTGGAGCAGCACAGCTCCCGCACGGCCCACACCAAGGACACCTGACCTGCAGCATGCTGGAGCAGGACGAGGAGGAGCAGCAGGGCCTTTGGGATGGGTTGGGTGGGCAGCCCTGACCATGCCCGCCCCAGGGACACACCACTCAGCACAGGACTCTGCACGAAGCCGTGGCTGCCAGGGACAAGGGACACCCGTGACCGGCAGGACCAGGGCAGGCCTCCCGCTTCCCAGGGGGGAGCGGAGCAGCTTCATCACACCCACAGCAAACACCCTGGCCCGGCAGGGACTGCCAGGCTCAGCGTCCCCACGCCGCTGCCAGGCAAGAGCATCCCCACGCACAGACACGGTCGGGACCCCCAGCACCCCCAGGCACTTCTCCTGCCGCCAACCCACCGCCACCCCCAGAGCGAGCAGGCATGGCACACCCTCCAGCACCGGGAAACGGCCACACGTCCCACCCGATGCAATGCCAAACTGCTCGTCTTTATTCAAGCCGGGAAAAGCAGCCTCTGCCCCAGCCACACCAGCCCCGTGGCGGGCTGTCTCCAGCCCACGAGCGCCCGGGCACCCAGCAGGAGCAGGGCTTCCACTCCTGCTGTCACACCGCCTGGGGACGGCAGAGGCAGGGAGGCGAGAGGACATCAGGAGATGGTTCCAGCAGCCAGAAGCGAGGGGACATCCTGCTCACAGAGTTCGGGCTCTCAAGCCCAGACGCTGTACGAAGAAAGCAGACAAGCACATCACCTCTTCTAACTTACTTTTCCCTTCCTCCCACTCTCTCCCACCTCCCCTGCGATGACAAGCAAGTCTATCAGTGGGCAAGTCTGGTGGGACTGAAGGAGAGTGGAGAGGTGCTGGCTGACCTTGGGCTGCTTCAGCTCCACAGCAGGCAGGTCCAAATAAACAAGGACTTTTCCCTTCTTTCCCTGCCTTTTGCCTCTGAGCATGAATGCATGAAGCTGTGAACCAGGAGCTGGCTTGAAAGACAATAATAACTATAGCAATAGGAGCAAACCTTTTCCAGAAGTTACTGTTTGCAGCAGTGCCTGAGCGGAGAACAAACTCCCACGTATTTATAGGGAAAACGGCAGCCCCCCAAAATGCAGGTTCCTCCTTGTTGTATGCATCGCAATGTGTTTCCTGGTGCCAAGGAAGATCATGTGCAGAGAAACAATTAATTAAGACAATGATCTGGGAGAGCGGTGTGTGGTTGCAGAAAGGACGACGCTTCCCACGCATTTCAGGCCAATACGTGGCCTCGTCTTCAATCTTACTGTAGCCGTGTCTTCAACAGCAACGTGTCTCACCTAGAAGGACTCTTTCACACTAAAGTGGGTGCGCACGAGAGCAGAAACCGGGAAGGACCAGCATGAGGTTGAGGAAGAGCCATGCTGGCCCCGCAGCTGCGTGTCCACCGCTGCCTGGACCAGCAGAGCTGGCAAGCGGGGCACTCCTCGCATCCCACGTCCCTGTCTTGGCTGCACCTTGCCTTTGAGTGACCTCGGATGGAAAGCCCTTGCCCAGCCCTTGCAGGGGTCCTGGCTCGGGGCAGTAGTGCTTTGGGACACTCAGGTTCAATGCTGCTGGACAACCTGGCCAGTGGAGTCTGGAGAGGTCTAAGCTAAAGACCTGCTGTGCAGCTGTCTCTGGCCAGTGGTGTGCAGAAGGCCGTGCCATGGCCTCCAGCCACCCTCTACATTGTTCCCCTCCACCAGAACACCTCAGCTAGGTCGGACACTACTGCGGTGGCTTGCACGTCTAAGAGCCAGACATCTCGAAGGGTCCCCAAGCTGTGCTACAGACCTTGGTCAGACAACTCTGCCCCAAAGTGTCCGCATTTTGGACAACTAGGATGGTCTGCGCAGCCTGCGCCTACACTGACTTCAAGAGCAGCTCGTCCAGAGACCCCCCCCCAGGGCGGCAGCAAGTCACAGGGGCTGGAGCCCACAGCCGAATTCCTCCCTTACCTGCAGAAGCAGCCAAGCCCTTTCTTTGGGCTGGATTCTTCCACACCCAGTGCAAATGTAACAGCTGTAAACGCCCCCAGGTGTAGGCCATTGCATGGCTTTTCCCGTAGGAGCTCCGAGACAACCGCAAAACCATTCCCCTCCTAGTCTCTGATAAAGGGGCTCACTGCCCAGCACATGGAGGACCCCACTGGTGGGGCCTTACACCTCCCCCCACCTCCCCCCTTCCTCTCTCACCTCCAGCACCCTGCACCAACAGGAGGAAGAAGGGGAAGAGCAGGTACAGCATCCGCATGGCTGACGCCTCTCCCGGGTCTTCACAGGGCTGCAGAGAGGAGACACCAAAAGTCCTGGAGATGACAGCACACCACAGTAATATGCCAAATTGCAGAGGGGCTGCCTCAAGTAAGAGAGGACCGTGTTTTCCGGGGCCTGTTCCCAAGGACGTCTGTCAGACAGGCACCTTTTGGATATCCTGGGAGCAGCTGGGCAAGTATTGGCCCCTTGGGCAATCCAGCTGATGTTTTTCCATCGTCTTATTTCTCACTTTTCTCTTTGTGGTTTCTTAAAGGACACAAGGGACAAGCGATGCCTGACTATTGCACTTTTAAGCAAAACAACGTTCAAAGAGAGGTGGAAAATGCAGACAGAACCTTTTCCCTTGGAAGCTGTACTCTCTCAGGCCTTATGCATCCAACACGGATCTCTCGAGGAGAACCGAACATGTTTCTGGAGAGACAGAGCCAAGGGCGAGACAAGGTGGACTTTCAAGTGTAGTTACCAGACCAGACGCATTGCTAGTGCATGTGGTCTCCCGCTTCTACCTCTCCTTACCCAAGGGCCAAAGCAGAGGAGGTTTGCCTATCAGGAGATGCTCGTGCCAACACTCAACGCAGTGCCAGTAGTCAAACCGGCGTCAAGAACTGACCCGGGTTCTGGACTTGAGGGAAATGCATGCACCGGCCCCTGGTGAGGGAGGCCCCTGGTGACCAGTACGGTCACTACAAAGCAGCCTTCCCAGTTAACGGAAGCCTGAAAGGATGAAAAGTCTCTGTGCTGCTGCTGCTTGAATAGCATCTCCCGGCTTGGTCCAGGACAGTCTGCATGTGCCCCAGAAGAGGAGGTCTCAGGGACCTTCCTCAAACCTCAGGACACATTTCCAGTCCCATTTGCAGTCAGGAAACCCAGTTTCACTTGCCGCATCTTCTGGGCTCTGATAATCACTGGCTCATACAGACCATTAGTGCTCTTGCTTGGAAAGCTCAGGTGGCCTCATTATGTGCATGGATACTTCCAACAGTTTCTCCTTTACAAAGGTTCAGGAGCTGAAGAGAGAGCTGGAATGGACAGCTGTCCAGAAAGGGACCCTGCAGTTACCTACCTGAGGAAGGCCTTGGTGTTCAAGCGCTAACAAACCCAACAGGAATCACTTGCCTCCAGATGCCCTTGGGGTCAGGGAATGCTGCTTTGCCCCAAACACCCTGCTTTTATACCGCTGCTGGTGGGTGGGACACCCGTTCCACGCACTTATTCCTGCGGACACATCTCCCCTTGGCCAATCAGAAAGGGACCCGTCTTCATGGGGCTGGCAGGCTCGCACCTCCTCCCTCCCTGCTGCAGTGGGAGAGGCTGAGGTGCCTCCTGGGGGCTGTTGCAATCTATCTTCACCGTTATCCTCGTGCAACACGTCTTGTGACACCCCGCCGCACAGCGGGCGCGTGCAGGGCTTGACAGGAACTGCCTGGGATGGACAGAGCAGACTGCTGGCTCCAGGGAACAGGAGCAACGAGGAAAAGGTTTCCTGCTTTGTGTCCTCTCATTTTATTGATCAGAGAAGTAACCAGCTAGCGTGAGATGGGCAAGACCACGCTCAGTATTGCAGACCTGCTCCCCTTCGGACATTGTGACGAAAGCTTTACGTCTCGTTTTACTTCAAGAGGTTATTCTGGGTGGTTTGGAAAGAACACATTGACTGCCGCAGGAATACACCTGTATGAGCTGATGAACGCACAGAAACGTGCCCATCTCTCAGCTCACTGCCTCCACGTCAGTCGTCCCCACATGACGGAGAACAGAAAACGTCATGTATTCTAGACAAAAGACAGTCTCTCTCTTTTTCTTCCTCTTTCCCTTTCTCTCCTCTCTCTCTCCGCTCTGAACCTCGTGAGGTGACTGTCCACAACCCCATCAGTCTCATTCGAGATGTGCTGGGCCAAGGAGCCCCCAGGGCACTGGAACACCTTCGCACTGCAGAGATGAAGGGTGCTCGTGGCGACGGCTGCAGGCTCAATAGAACGTGAGGCGAGCGCAGGAGGAGGAAAGGCCACGGCCTGAACATCCCTCACCAAACTCTCCCCTTCAGGAAAGCACTGGCAGTGAGGGCTTTGCTTCTCGGAAGGGAAAGCCTTCACCAAAACAGCCAGGCTCACTAGTTGCTCCCATACGCGCATGTGCGTGGACACACACGTGGATCGAACCACTGTGGGAACCTAAAGCATGAGGCTTGCTTCTGCAGACAGGCAGAGGTCACTGCCGTTGACGGAGGAGAGCCTAGCCATCCCAGATGATTGCTTCCAGGGGGGCAGAGAGGAGAAGACACCCTGCTTACTCCCTGCGGGACTACAGCTTTGGACATTTCCAGCCCGTAGTCCATGGGACCCGTTTCACAGGTCACCTGGAGCAGGAGCTGCATGGCCTCCTCCTCCTCCTCCTGCCTCGTGGGACGGGTTGTGGAGCAGCACAGCTCCCGCACGGCCCACACCAAGGACACCTGACCTGCAGCATGCTGGAGCAGGACGAGGAGGAGCAGCAGGGCCTTTGGGATGGGTTGGGTGGGCAGCCCTGACCATGCCCGCCCAGGGACACACCACTCAGCACAGGACTCTGCACGAAGCCGTGGCTGCCAGGGACAAGGGACACCCGTGACCGGCAGGACCAGGGCAGGCCTCCCGCTTCCCAGGGGGGAGCGGAGCAGCTTCATCACACCCACAGCAAACACCCTGGCCCGGCAGGGACTGCCAGGCTCAGCGTCCCCACGCCGCTGCCAGGCAAGAGCATCCCACGCACAGACACGGTCGGGACCCCCAGCACCCCCAGGCACTTCTCCTGCCGCCAACCCACCGCCACCCCAGAGCGAGCAGGCGCGGCACACCCTCCAGCACCGGGAAACGGCCACACGTCCCACCCGATGCAATGCCAAACTGCTCGTCTTTATTCAAGCCGGGAAAAGCAGCCTCTGCCCCAGCCACACCAGCCCCGTGGCGGGCTGTCTCCAGCCCACGAGCGCCCGGGCACCCAGCAGGAGCAGGGCTTCCACTCCTGCTGTCACACCGCCTGGGGACGGCAGAGGCAGGGAGGCGAGAGGACATCAGGAGATGGTTCCAGCAGCCAGAAGCGAGGGGGACATCCTGCTCACAGAGTTCGGGCTCTCAAGCCCAGATGCTGTACGAAGAAAGCAGACAAGCACATCACCTCTTCTAACTTACTTTTCCCTACCTCCCACTCTCTCCCACCTCCCCTGCGATGACAAGCAAGTCTATCAGTGGGCAAGTCCGGTGGGACTGAAGGAGAGTGGAGAGGTGCTGGCTGACCTTGGGCTCCTTCAGCTCCACAGCAGGCAGGTCCAAATAAACAAGGACTTTTCCCTTCTTTCCCTGCCTTTTGCCTCTGAGCATGAATGCATGAAGCTGTGAACCAGGAGCTGGCTTGAAAGATAATAATAACTGTATCAATAGGAGCAAACCTTTTCTAGAACTTACTGTTTGCAGCAGGGCATGAGTGCAGAACAAACTCCCATGAATTTATAGGGAAAACGGCAGCCCCCAAAAATGCAGGTTCCTCCTTGTAATCTGCATCGCAATGTGTTTCCTGGTGCCAAGGAAGATCATGTGCAGAGAAACAATTAATTAAAACAATGATCTGGGAGAGCGGTGTGTGTTGCAGAAAGGACGACGCTTCCCACGCATTTCAGGCCAATACTTGGCCTCGTCTTCAATCTTACCGTAGCCGTGTCTTCAACAGCAACGTGTCTCACCTAGAAGGACTCTTTCACACTAAAGTGGGTGCGCACGAGAGCAGAAACCGGGAAGGACCAGCGTGAGGTTGAGGAAGAGCCATGCTGGCCCCGCAGCTGCGTGTCCACCGCTGCCTGGACCAGCAGAGCTGGCAAGCGGGGCACTCCTCGCATCCCACGTCCCTGTCTTGGCTGCACCTTGCCTTTGAGTGACCTCGGATGGAAAGCCCTTGCCCAGCCCTTGCAGGGGTCATGGCTCGGGGCAATAGTGCTTTGGGACACTCGGGTTCAATGCTGCTGGACAACCTGGCCAGTGGAGTCTGGAGAGGTCTAAGCTAAAGACCTGCTGTGCAGCTGTCTCTGGCCAGTGGTGTGCAGAAGGCTGTGCCATGGCCTCCAGCCACCCTCTACATTGTTCCCCTCCACCAGAACACCTCAGCTAGGTCGGACACTACTGCGGTGGCTTGCACGTCTAAGAGGCAGACATCTCGAAGGGTCCCCAAGCTGTGCTACAGACCTTGGTCAGACAACTCTGCCCCAAAGTGTCCACATTTTGGACAACTAGGATGGTCTGCGCAGCCTGCGCCTACAGTGACTTCAAGAGCAGCTCGTCCAGAGACCCCCCCCCAGGGCGGCAGCAAGTCACAGGGGCTGGAGCCCACAGCCGAATTCCTCCCTTACCTGCAGAAGCAGCCAAGCCCTTTCTTTGGGCTGGATTCTTCCACACCCAGTGCAAATGTAACAGCTGTAAACGCCCCCAGGTGTAGGCCATTGCATGGCTTTTCCCGTAGGAGCTCCGAGACAACCGCAAAACCATTCCCCTCCTAGTCTCTGATAAAGGGGCTCACTGCCCAGCACATGGAGGACCCCACTGGTGGGGCCTTACACCTCCCCCCACCTCCCCCCTTCCTCTCTCACCTCCAGCACCCTGCACCAACAGGAGGAAGAAGGGGAAGAGCAGGTACAGCATCCGCATGGCTGACGCCTCTCCCGGGTCTTCACAGGGCTGCAGAGAGGAGACACCAAAAGTCCTGGAGATGACAGCACACCACAGTAATATGCCAAATTGCAGAGGGGCTGCCTCAAGTAAGAGAGGACCGTGTTTTCCGGGGCCTGTTCCCAAGGACGTCTGTCAGACAGGCACCTTTTGGATATCCTGGGAGCAGCTGGGCAAGGATTGGCCTCTTGGGCAATCCAGCTGACGTTTTTCCATCGTCTTATTTCTCACTTTTCTCTTTGTGGTTTCTTAAAGGACACAAGGGACAAGCGATGCCTGACTATTGCACTTTTAAGCAAAACAACGTTCAAAGAGAGGTGGAAAATGCAGACAGAACCTTTTCCCTTGGAAGCTGTACTTTCTCAGGCCTTATGCATCCAACACGGATCTCTCGAGGAGAACCGAACATGTTTCTGGAGAGACAGAGCCAAGGGAGGGCGAGACAAGGTGGCCTTTCAAATGTAGTTACCAGACCAGACGCATTGCTAGTGCATGTGGTCTCCCGCTTCTACCTCTCCTTACCCAAGGGCCAAAGCAGAGGAGGTTTGCCTATCAGGAGATGCTCGTGCCAACACTCAACGCAGTGCCAGTAGTCAAACCGGCGTCAAGAACTGACCCGGGTTCTGGACTTGAGGGAAATGCATGCACCGGCCCCTGGTGAGGGAGGCCCCTGGTGACCAGTACGGTCACTACAAAGCAGCCTTCCCAGTTAACGGAAGCCTGAAAGGATGAAAAGTCTCTGTGCTGCTGCTGCTTGAATAGCATCTCCCGGCTTGGTCCAGGACAGTCTGCATGTGCCCCAGAAGAGGAGGTCTCAGGGACCTTCCTCAAACCTCAGGACACATTTCCAGTCCCATTTGCAGTCAGGAAACCCAGTTTCACTTGCCGCATCTTCTGGGCTCTGATAATCACTGGCTCATACAGACCATTAGTGCTCTTGCTTGGAAAGCTCAGGTGGCCTCATTATGTGCATGGATACTTCCAACAGTTTCTCCTTTACAAAGGTTCAGGAGCTGAAGAGAGAGCTGGAATGGACAGCTGTCCAGAAAGGGACCCTGCAGTTACCTACCTGAGGAAGGCCTTGGTGTTCAAGCGCTAACAAACCCAACTGGAATCACTTGCCTCCAGATGCCCTTGGGGTCAGGGAATGCTGCTTTGCCCCAAACACCCTGCTTTTATACCGCTGCTGGTGGGTGGGACACCCGTTCCACGCACTTATTCCTGCGGACACATCTCCCTTGGCCAATCAGAAAGGGACCCGTCTTCATGGGGCTGGCAGGCTCGCACCTCCTCCCTCCCTGCTGCAGTGGGAGAGGCTGAGGTGCCTCCTGGGGGCTGTTGCAATCTATCTTCACCGTTATCCTCGTGCAACACGTCTTGTGACACCCCGCCGCACAGCGGGCGCGTGCAGGGCTTGACAGGAACTGCCTGGGATGGACAGAGCAGACTGCTGGCTCCAGGGAACAGGAGCAACGAGGAAAAGGTTTCCTGCTTTGTGTCCTCTCATTTTATTGATCAGAGAAGTAACCAGCTAGCGTGAGATGGGCAAGACCACGCTCAGTATTGCAAACCTGCTCCCCTTCGGACATTGTGACGAAAGCTTTACGTCTCGTTTTACTTCAAGAGGTTTTTCTGGGTGGTTTGGAAAGAACACATTGACTGCCGCAGGAATACACCTTGTCGTGGTTTAACCCAGTCAGCAACTCAGCACCACGCAGCCGTTTCCCCCTCCCCCTCCCAGTGGGGTGAGGAGGAGGAAAGCAAAGGAAAAAAAAAGTAAAACTCGTGGGTTGAGATAAGAACAGTTTAATAACTAAAGTAAAATATAATACTACCAATAGTAATAATGAAATATAACAATAATAGTAATGAAAAGGAATGCAACAAAAAGAAGGGGGGAGGGAGAAAAAAAACCAGTGATGCACAATGCAATTGCTCACCACCCGCTGACCGATGCCCAGTTAGTTCCCAAACCGCAATCCACGCCTCCCGGCCAGCTCCCCCCAGTTTATATACTGGGCATGACGTTCCATGGTATGGAATACCTCTTTGGCTAGTTCAGGTCAGCTGCCCTGGCTCTGCTCCTCCCAGCTTCTTGCACACCTGCTTGCTGGCAGAGCATGGGAAACTGAAAAGGCCTTGGCTTAAGATAAGCGCTACTTAGCAACAACTAAAACATCAGAGTGTTATCAACATCATTCTCACACTAAATCCAAAACACAGCACTGTACCAGCTACTAAAAAGAAAGTTAACTCTGTCCCAGCCGAAACCAGGACAATATCCACCCCTTATTCTATACCATTTACGTTATGCCCAGATCCCACACTTTCCAATACATTTCCAATTAATTACCATCACCTTTCCTGTCTTTTAATATATACGTATAGATATCATTCCCGCGATCTATGGGCCATCTCTATCAAATGTCTGTTGAGTTCATTCAGTCCATGACTTTGAGCTCCATCTATCGTAACAGTCTGTCTGGGCAGGAGGGATGATACAAAGTCTGCTCAGTCGGCAGAACAGGATTGGGCTTCGGTGTGATGTGGCAGGCAGGTGACATTGGGCGCAGCAGGAGGATGGTGTGTGGTGTCGGATTGTTGCATGCTGAAGTCAGTCCTGGTTCCATCACTACTGCACTTCACTCAGTTTTGTCAAAGTTCATTCTTCATTAATCTAAGTAATTCTTACTATAATACCATTAATATAGCACATAATAATTATAATAATGATGACATACAGTGGCAGGATTATATAGCAATTAATAGCATACAATTTAATCTATTGGCTATTCTCACCTAAAATCAAATCCCCTTGAGGCACACATCAGACTTCCCCATCCTTCCGCATCACCCACCAAGTGCACCCAGGCCCTTGAGCAAAAGCAATCCCACGAATGGGTTTGCCTTTGCCTGAGGCAGGAGTAACCCAAACTGTTTTTCCTAGCATATTTTTTATGTGCACTACAGGGACTTTATCCCCTTCTACAGTACGTAAAAGTTCTGATTGGGCAGGGCCAGCTCGATTGGCAGATCCTCTAGTGTTGACTAACCAGGTGGCCTTTGCTAGATGTGTATCCCAATGTTTAAAGGTCCCACCACCCATTGTTCTCAATGTAGTCTTTAACAGTCCATTGTATCGCTCAATTTTCCCAGAGGCTGGTGCATGATAGGGGATGTGATACACCCACTCAATGCCGTGCTCTTTGGCCCAGGTGTCTATGAGATTGTTCCAGAAATGAGTCCCGTTGTCCGACTCAATTCTTTCTGGGGTACCGTGTCGCCATAAGATTTGCTTCTCGAGGCCCAGGATAGTGTTCCGGGCGGTGGCATGAGGCACGGGATATGTTTCCAGCCAGCCGGTGGTTGCTTCCACCATTGTAAGCACATGGCGCTTGCCTTGACGGGTTTGTGGGAGTGTGATATAGTCAATCTGCCAGGCCTCTCCATATTTGTATTTCAGCCATCGTCCTCCATACCAAAGAGGCTTTAACCGCTTGGCTTGCTTAATTGCAGCGCATGTTTCACATTCATGGATGACCTGTGCGATAGTGTCCATGGTCAGGTCCACCCCTCGATCGCGAGCCCATCTATATGTTGCATCTCTTCCCTGATGGCCTGAGGTGTCGTGGGCCCACCGAGCCATAAATAGTTCACCCTTATGCTGCCAATCCAGATCTACCTGAGCTACTTCAATCCTAGCAGCCTTGTCTACCTGTTGATTGTTTTGATGTTCCTCAGTGGCCGGCTCTTAGGTACATGAGCATCTACGTGACGTACTTTCACAACCAGATTCTCTAGCCGGGCAGCAATATCTTGCCACAATGCAGCAGCCCAGATGGGTTTACCTCTGCGTTGCCAATTACTCCGCTTCCATTGCTGCAACCACCCCCACAGAGCATTTGCCACCATCCATGAGTCAGTATAGAGATAAAGTATTGGCCATTTTTCTCGTTCAGCAATGTCTAAAGCCAGCTGGATGGCTTTCACCTCTGCAAACTGACTTGATTCACCTTCTCCTTCTGCAGTTTCTGCAACTTGTCGTATAGGACTCCATACAGCCGCCTTCCACCTCCAATGCTTTCCTACAATGCGACAGGACCCATCAGTGAACAGGGCATATTGCCTCTCATTTTCTGGCAGTTTACTATACATTGGGGCCTCTTCAGCACGCGTTACCTCCTCCTCTGGTGATATTCCAAAATCTTTGCCTTCTGGCCAGTCTGTGATCACTTCCAGAATTCCTGGGCGACTGGGGTTTCCTACTCGACTTCGTTGCGTGATCAGTGCAATCCACTTACTCCATGTAGCGTCAGTTGCATGATGTGTACAAGGGACCTTCCCTTTGAACATCCAGCCTAGCACTGGCAGTCGGGGTGCGAACAGGAGCTGTGTTTCAGTACCAACCACTTCTGAAGCAGCTCGAACTCCTTCATATGCTGCTAATATCTCCTTTTCAGTTGGAGTATAGCGGGCCTCAGATCCTCGATATCCCCGACTCCAAAACCCTAGGGGTCGACCTCGGGTCTCCCCAGGGGTTTTCTGCCAGAGGCTCCAGGTAGGGCCATTCTCCCCGGCTGCGGTGTAGAGCACATTTTTAACATCTGGTCCTGCCCGGACTGGCCCAAGGGCTACTGCATGAACTATCTCCCGTTTAATCTGTTCAAAGGCTTGTTGTTGTTCAGGGCCCCATTTAAAATCGTTCTTCTTCCGGGTCACTTGATAGAGAGGGCTTACAATCATACTATAATTTGGAATATGCATTCTCCAAAACCCTACAACACCTAAGAAAGCTTGCGTTTCCTGTTTACTAGTTGGTGGAGACATAGCTGCTATTTTGTTGATCACATCCATTGGATGTGACGACGTCCATCTTGCCATTTTATTCCTAAAAACTGAATCTCCTGTGCAGGTCCCTTCACCTTACTCTGTTTTATGGCAAAACCGGCTTTCAGAAGAATTTGGATTATTTTCTCCCCTTTCTCAAAAACTTCTTCTGCTGTGTTGCCCCATACGATGATGTCATCAATGTACTGCAGGTGTTCTGGAGCTCCACCTTTTTCTAGTGCATTTTGGATTAGTCCATGGCAAATGGTGGGGCTGTGTTTCCACCCCTGGGGCAGTCGATTCCAGGCGTACTGGACGCCCCTCCAAGTGAAAGCAAACTGTGGCCGGCAGTCTGCTGCCAAAGGGATTGAGAAAAATGCATTGGCAATATCAGTTGTGGCGTACCACCTGGCTGCTTTTGACTCCAGTTCATATTGAAGTTCTAGCATGTCTGGCACAGCAGCACTCAGCGGTGGTGTGACTTCATTCAGGCCACGATAGTCCACTGTTAGTCTCCATTCTCCATTAGACTTTCGCACTGGCCAAATGGGGCTGTTAAAGGGTGAGCGAGTCCTGCTGATCACTCCTTGGCTCTCCAGTCGATGAATCAGCGTATGGATGGGAATCAGGGAGTCTCGGTTGGTGCGATATTGCCGCCGGTGCACCCTTGTGGTAGCGATCGGCACCTGTTGTTCTTCAACCCTCAGCAACCCCACAACCGAAGGGTCCTCAGAGAGTCCGGGCAAGGTGGACAACTGTTCAATTCCCTCTGTCTCCAAGGCAGCTATACCAAAGGTACCCACTCGGTACCCCTTTGGGTCCTTGAAATACCCCTCCTGAGATAATCTATGCCAAGAAGGCATGGAGCCTCCGGACCAGTCACAATGGGGTGTTTTTGCCACTCATTCCCAGTTAGGCTTATTTCAGCCTCCAATACAGTTAGCTGTTGAGATCCCCCTGTCACCCCAGAAATACAAATAGCTTCTACCCCTTTATAGCTTGATGGCATTAGAGTACACTGTGCACCGGTGTCTACTAGAGCTTTATACTCCTGTGGATCTGATGTGCCAGGCCATCGAATCCACACAGTCCAGTAAACCCGGTTGTCCCTCTCCTCCGCCTGGCTGGAGGCAGGGCCCCTCTAGTGCTGGTCATAGGATTCTCCACTCACTTGGAAAAACGGATTAGAATTCCTTTTCATAGAATCAGGAGTAAGATCAGCCCTTCCACTCTGTCGGCCACACCGCTCGCAGTGCTCACTGGAGGCTGAAGCAACCATTTTCCTGGAAGAACCCTCATTTGTAGTTGTTTTTCCTCGCAATTCCCGTACCCGTGCATCTAGGACTGAGGTAGGTTTTCCATCCCACTTTCTCATATCCTCTCCGTGGTCAAGCAGGTAAAACCACAGGGTACCCCGTGGTATATACCTTCTCTCTCTTCTCTCTTGCCCAGAAGAATACCTTCTCCTAATAGCTGAGGTATTGGTCCGTACAGGTGGGCGGCCAAACTTATCCTCAAATCGCTGGAACTCTTGGGACCATTTCTCGGCTAGCGTGTCTGGCAGTTTCTCCACAGCCGCGACGAGGGAGGAAGTGAGACTTTCTTCGTATTGCCGAAGTCGGCGAGCCAATTCATCTACTGTTGGTCCCTCCTCGTCTTTCCAGTCCACTACTGCCAATGCACTGGCATACGATGATGGTGTACTTCGTACAAACTTCCGCCACATGGGTCGTGCACATTGGACTTCATCTGGATCTGTGGGTAACTGCCCATCGTCTGGGTCATAATAAACCATCTCCCTCACGGCTAATTCCCTCAGGTACTGGATACCTTTCTCCATGGTGGTCCACTTGCCTGGGTGACATACAACATCTTCCTTGAAGGGATACCTTTCCCTCACGCCTGATAGAAGTCGCCTCCAGAGGCTGAGGGCTTGTGGCTTTTTCCCAATCGCCTTGTCAATGCCCCCTTCCCTAGAAAGGGATCCCAATTGCTTGGCTTCCTTACCCTCTAATTCCAAGCTACTTGCCCCATTACCCCAGCATCGGAGCAGCCAGATGATAATGTGCTCGCCTGGATGACGGCTGAAGTCTTTTTGCATATCTCGCAGCTCACTCGGGGATAGTGACCGGGTGATTATCTCCGGTTCTGCCTCTTCCTCCTGTTCTCGTGATGGCCCTGCTTCACCTTCATCCTTCGCTAAGTGAACTGATTTTTTTGTATATTTCCTCTTCTGTATAGGGGCGATTGATATTGGCACCGGTTGATTCTCTAGTTCAGCTGCATCATCCATCGCCAAGGTTTGAGTTGCCACAGTGCCTGTTGCTGGGGTTTGAATAGCCACAGTGCTTGTCATAGGGATTAGAGCAGCTGCAGTAGCTGTCGCCAGAGTTTGAGTAGCCACAGTGCCTGTTGCTGGGGTTTGAGTAGCCACAGTGCTTGTCATAGGGATTAGAGTAGCTGCAGTAGCTGTCGCCAGAGTTTGAGTAGCCACACTGCTTGTCGCTGGGGTTTGAGTAGCTGCAGTGCCTGTCGCCACAGTTTGAGTGGCCGTAGTGCCTGTCACCAGAGTTGGAGTAGCTGCAGTCGTGGGAGCTGATCTCTGGGTGGTATTTTTAAATAGTTGTTTAACCCTAGGCAAGATCTGAATCACATTCAGGAACAGGCTGATTCTTAGCAGTACGACCATACTAAGTTCAACATCCCAAGGATATTCAAAATTTACAAACTCCTTCAATGCTATTGCAATTAACCTGGCAAAGAAAAGGAAGATGTGGGAAGATGTCTCCCCAATAGGTTGGCTCCCCAAGGAGAAAAGGTAGAAAGTGCAGTTATTAATATTCTCTAGGAGATAGCACCCGAAGTACGGAGATCTCTCCTCCACAGATTGGTTCCCAGAGGAGAAAAGGTAAAAGGTACAATTATTAATAGTCTCCCATAGGAAGCTCCCGAAGTACAGAGGTGACAACAATGCCGAGTACAAACACCTGATGAGTTTCACGGCTGGCACTTCTATCATATCATAAACCAGTGTTACAACAACAACAACGTGAAAACTCTAGCCCGGTTCCCACAGATGATAAACAGCACAACAGGGAGCATATACTGCAAGTAGGGCATTACATAACGCAATTTCAAGAACCACAACACCAACTTTGAGAGCAAACGAACCCACATTGTAACCAGTGACTATCAAACCAATACAATGAATACTTATAACACGTTTGTTTTAACACACTCTGATCAGATCTGTCGTTATCTCAACCCTTCGTGCCCCACGTTGGGCGCCAAAAAGGCTGTCGTGGTTTAACCCCAGCCAGCAACTCAGCACCACGCAGCCGTTTCCCCCTCCCCTCCCAGTGGGGTGAGGAGGAGGAAAGCAAAGGAAAAAAAAAGTAAAACTCGTGGGTTGAGATAAGAACAGTTTAATAACTAAAGTAAAATATCATACTAACAATAGTAATAATGAAATATAATAATAATAGTAATGAAAAGGAATGCAACAAAAACAGGGGGGCGGGGGGGAGGAAAAAAAACCCAGTGATGCACAATGCAATTGCTTACCACCCGCTGACCGAGGCTCAGTTACTTCCCAAACCGCGATCCGCCCCTCCCGGCCAGCTCCCCCAGTTTATATACTGGGCATGACGTTCCATGGTATGGAAGACCCCTTTGGCTAGTTCAGGTCAGCTGCCCCGGCTCTGCTCCCTCCCAGCTCCTTGCACACCTGCTTGCTGGCAGAGCATGGGAAACTGAAAAGTCCTTGGCTTAAGATAAGCGCTACTTAGCAACAACTAAAACATCAGCATGTTATCAACATCATTCTCACACTAAATCCAAAACACAGCACTGTACCAGCTACCAAAAAGAAAGTTAACTCTGTCCCAGCCGAAACCAGGACACACCTGTATGAGCTGATGAACGCACAGAAACGTGCCCATCTCTCAGCTCACTGCCTCCACGTCAGTCGTCCCACACATGACGGAGAACAGAAAACATCACGTATTCTAGACAAAAGACAGTCTTTCTCTTTTTCTTCCTCTTTCCCTTTCTCTCCTCTCTCTCTCCGCTCTGAACCTCGTGAGGTGACTGTCCCCAACCCCATCAGTCTCGTTCGAGATGTGCTGGGCCAAGGAGCCCCCAGGGCACTGGAACAGCTTTGCACTGCAGAGATGAAGGGTGCTCGTGGCGACGGCTGCAGGCTCAATAGAACGTGAGGCGAGCGCAGGAGGAGGAAAGGCCACGGCCTGAACATCCCTCACCAAACTCTCCCCTTCAGGAAAGCACTGGCAGTGAGGGCTTTGCTTCTCGGAAGGGAAAGCCTTCACCAAAACAGCCAGGCTCACTAGTTGCTCCCATACGCGCATGTGCGTGGACACACACGTGGATCGAACCACTCCGCAACCTAAAGCATGAGGCTTGCTTCTGCAGACAGGCAGAGGTCACTGCCGTTGACGGAGAAGAGCCTAGCCATCCCAGATGATTGCGTCCAGGTGGGCAGAGAGGAGAAGACACCCTGCTTACTCCCTGCGGGACTACAGCTTTGGACATTTCCAGCCCGTAGTCCATGGGACCCGTTTCACAGGTCACCTGGAGCAGGAGCTGCACGGCCTCCTCCTCCTCCTCCTGCTTCGTGGGACGGGTTGTGGAGCAGCACAGCTCCCGCACGGCCCACACCAAGGACACCTGCAGCATGCTGGAGCAGGACGAGGAGGAGCAGCAGGGCCTTGGGATGGGTTGGGTGGGCAGCCCTGACCATGCCCACCCCAGGGACACACCACTCAGCACAGGACTCTGCACGAAGCCGTGGCTGCCAGGGACAAGGGACACCCGTGACCGGCAGGACCAGGGCAGGCCTCCCGCTTCCCAGGGGGAGCGGAGCAGCTTCATCACACCCACAGCAAACACCCTGGCCCGGCAGGGACTGCCAGGCTCAGCGTCCCCACGCCGCTGCCAGGCAAGAGCATCCCCACGCACAGACACGGTCGGGACCCCCAGCACCCCCAGGCACTTCTCCTGCCGCCAACCCACCGCCACCCCAGAGCGAGCAGGCGCGGCACACCCTCCAGCACCGGGAAACGGCCACACGTCCCACCCGATGCAATGCCAAACTGCTCGTCTTTATTCAAGCCGGGAAAAGCAGCCTCTGCCCCAGCCACACCAGCCCCGTGGCGGGCTGTCTCCAGCCCACGAGCGCCCGGGCACCCAGCAGGAGCAGGGCTTCCACTCCTGCTGTCACACCGCCTGGGGACGGCAGAGGCAGGGAGGCGAGAGGACATCAGGAGATGGTTCCAGCAGCCAGAAGCGAGGGGGACATCCTGCTCACAGAGTTCGGGCTCTCAAGCCCAGACGCTGTACGAAGAAAGCAGACAAGCACATCACCTCTTCTAACTTACTTTTCCCTTCCTCCCACTCTCTCCCACCTCCCCTGCGATGCAAGCAATTCTATGGTGCAAGGGAATCAGGCACAACGGAGGTGAAGTTCAGTCCTTATTGCAGACAGATTGCGACCCATATTATCTTTGTGTTGGCAGCCCTGACTCCAAGTCTATGCAGATGCAGCAGGAACAGGATCGTGTCCTCGACGCTGTCCAAGGACAGTGAATGCTTCACTCTTTGCTAGCTTGGGAGAGCCCTCTGCAAAGCCTCAACGAGTCTCAGGGGACTGAAGGAGAGTGGAGAGGTGCAGGCTGACCTTGGGCTCCTTCAGCCCCACAGCAGGCAGGTCCAAACCCATGAGGGCTTTTCCCTTCCTTCTTGGGCCTCTCCCACAAAGCATAAAAGCAGGAGAGTATTTACCAGGCATTGGCTAGAAAGAAAGTTTTAACAGATATTTCTGCGGACAAAGGGCAAGACTCTTTCCTCAGCCAGGAATCTAGATCTCACCTTCTGCAGCAGTGGGTAAATACTGAACATCTTCCAATACGTCTTGAAGGGTAGCGGCAGCCCCCAAACTTGCAGTATCCCCCTCTTCGTCTGCATTGGATCGAGTTTCCTGTTTCCATGGGGAATGATACACACAAAACACTTAAAGTGATAATCTGGGAGAGCAGCGTGTGGTTGCAGAAAGGACGACGCTTCCCACGCATTTCAGGCCAATACGTGGCCTCATCTTCAATCTTACCATAGCCGTGTCTTCAACAGCAACGTGTCTCACCTAGAAGGACTCTTTCACACTAAAGTGGGTGCACATGAGAGCAGAAACCGGGAAGGACAGGCATGAGGTTGAGGAAGAGCCATGCTGGCCTCGCAGCTGCGTGTCCACCGCTGCCTGGACCAGCAGAGCTGGCAAGCGGGGCACTCCTCGCATCCCACGTCCCTGTCTTGGCTGCACCTTGCCTTTGAGTGACCTCGGATGGAAAGCCCTTGCCCAGCCCTTGCAGGGGTCATGGCTCGGGGCAATAGTGCTTTGGGACACTCAGCTTAAACACTACTAGCCAAGAGGGGACCGCTTTGTGGCCTAGGCAACCCACTGAGCCAATAACCCCCTGGGGCTCTCTCACATCCCTGCACAGGTCAAAAGATCATCCCGAGATACCAAAGAGGAACAGCTGGGTGCCGGGTTGGAGCCTGAAACCAAATCCCTTCCTGCCCCACAGAAGAAGCCAGGCTTCTATTTCCAGGGGCTCTCTCCATCCCCAGTCCATATTCTCTTGTAAGGACACTTGGAAAACACCTTTTCATCAGTCCCCCCTAAGCTCTGCATCACTCCAACTAATGTGGTCACTTTACGGGACATGGAAAAGCCCACTGAGGGGGGTTCACACCTCACCCCATCTCCCCTCTTCCCCTCTCACCTGCAGCCCCCTGGATCAAGAGGAGGAAGAAGGGGAAGAGCAGGTACAGGATCTTCATGGCTGATGCCTGTCCTGGGTCTTCACGGGGCTGCAGAGGGAGACACCAAGGCACTAAGGACATGGACGACCCCAGGCGATGCAGAAGCCTGGGCACTGCGGTATACCAAACTGCAGAGAGGCTATCTCCAACTAAAGCAGATGATGTTTCCTCTACCATTCTCTTAAGAACAATTCTTAGGCCTGCACCACCCTGCATAACTTGGGAGGATTTCAGGATGTCTCAATCTCTTGGAAATTGATTACCTAAGTTGATGTTTTTCCATTGACTTTCTCAAAGGTCTTCTGTAGGCTTTCACTAAAGCACAGACCACAGACCTCGGGGCCAACTGTTGCCAATTCAATCAAAGCAACGTCCAGTGAAATTTGGAAAATGCAGATATAAAAATACCATGGAAAGTTATGGAACTAATGAACTTTTACTCCCTCATGCTTCCTGAATCAAACACTTTTCTCATGAACAACATATATATATATATATATTCCCTGATTCCTGGAAAGACCCAAATCTCCAGGGTTCTCCAAAGGTGTTAAATTCCTATGGCCTGAAACCGGCTGTCTCCAGGGTTGTCCCCAATCAAGGAATGAAACATGATATGATTTCAAGCAGATCAGAATTACTGCTTGTGACTTTCCTCTCTCTTTTCTGCCTCTCCTTAACCAAGGGCCAGAGTAGAGAAGGTTTGCACATCAGGAGATGCTCGTGCCAACACTCAGCGCCATGCCCATAGTCAGACTATGGGCAAGAAAGAATCCAGGCTCTGGAATTTAGGGAAATGCTTGTACCTGGAGATGCCATGCTATATGAAGGGTTAGCTGGTGCTCTCCATCATCTCAGCCAGTCCAAAGCTGGCTGTTCAAACCACCCTGCCCAATCATCTCTGCTTCCCTGGGCTCAGGGAGGTCCTCCCAGCTGGGCTTGGGAGTGACCATCCTCAACTCAAGACCATTCTCAGGCTTCCCAGCAAAGACACTCCCCAGCCCCACACTTACTGCCCCTGCCCCGTGCAGCACTGACCCAGGGAGGAGCAAGAGCGCAGGGAAGTGTCTTGGGTGGCCAGAAATGTAAACACAAATCAACCTTTTGAGTTAACTGAAAGCCTGAAAGGATGGGAAATCTCCATACTGCTGTGTGAAAAGGATCTCCTTACTTTGCTGAGGAAAGTCCCCATTCCTCCAGAACAGAAGATCTCGGGGTCCCTCCTCAAGCATCAAGGTACCTTTCCAGTCTCGCCTGTAGTTAAGAAACCTTAGTTCCATCTTCCAAATGTTCTGGGCTCTTAGGCTCATAGGCAGGTTTATTCTCTTTCCTAGGCATCTCTGATGGCCTAACTATATGCATGGATACTTCCAACCGTTTGTCATTTAGGTAAGTCCAGGGTGGTGGGACTTGAACAGAGAAGCTGAATGGGCAGTTTTGCAGAAAGAGATCCCGCAGTTACCTACCTGATGAAGGTCTTGGTGTTCAGGCAGTAACAAACCCAACAGGAATCGCTTGCGTCCAGATGTCCTTGGGTCCAAGGAGTACTGTTTTAGCCAAAACACCCTGGTTTTATACCATTGCTGGTGGGTGGGACATGTGCTTATTCCCGCTGACACATCTCCCCTTGGCCAATCAGAAAGTGACCCATCTTTGTGGCATTGATGGGGTTGCACCTTATTCCTCTGTGAGGCAATGAGAGAGGCTGAGGTACCTCCTGAGGGTTGTTGCAATCTTCACCATTATCCTCATGCATCACAGGGGGCACACAGGCTGCGATGGCTCGGCATGAACTGCCTGGGATGGACAAAGCGGACTGGTTGGTGTAGACACCAGTGGCAACCAGTCCCATAAAAGGATAAAATATTTGTCTCTTCCTTTCCTCTCAGTTTACTCAGTAAGCAGGTAGTGTGTGACATGCAGGATCATGCAAAATATTTTACTTTTCTCTCCTTTTAATGTTACAAGAACAGTTTCATCCTTGCCCAGGTGATTTGCATTTGACATGCCAAGAAGTGACAAGCATAAGGCTACCTTTCTGATGCCTACTCAGATAAACAAATAGTGAACAGAGGAAAAGTGATTACGTGAGACCACAGGTGGTGGGTTGACCCTGGCTAGATGCCAGGTGCCCACCAAAGCCGCTCTATCACTCCCCCTCCTCAACTGGATAGGGGGAGAGAAAATAAAACGAAAGGCTCGTGGGTCGAGATAAGGACAGGGAGATCACTCAGCAATTACCGTCACGGGCAAAACAGACTCGACTTGGGGAAAAATTAGTTTAATTTATTACTAGTCAAAACGGAGCAGGATAATGAGAAATAAACCCAAATCTTAAAACACCTTCCCCCCACCCCTCCCTTCTTCCCAGGCTTAACTTTACTCCTTATTTTCTCTACAACCTCCCCCCCAAGTGGCACAGGGGGACGGGGAATGGGGGTTTGGGTCAGTTCATCACACGTTGTCTCTGCCGCTCCCTCCTCCTCAGGGCGAGGGCTCCTCACACTCTCCCCCTGCTCCAGCGCAGGATGCCTCCCATGGGAGACAGTCCTCCACGAACTTCTCCAACGTGAGTCCTTCCCATGGGCTACAGTTCTTCACAAACTGCTCCAGCGTGGGTCCCTTCCCCGGGGTGCAGTCCTTCAGGAACAGACTGCTCCAGCGTGGGTCCCCCACAGGGTCACAAGCCCTGCCAGCAAACCTGCTCCAGCCTGGGCTCCTCTCTCTCCACCGGTCTACAGCTCCTGCCAGGAGCCTGCTCCAGCGCGGGCTTCCCATGGGGTCCCAACCTCCTTCGGGCATCCCCCTGCTCTGGCGTGGGGTCCTCCACGGGCTGCAGGTGGATATCTGCTCGACCGTGGACCTCCATGGGCTGCCGGGGGACAGCCTGCCTCACCATGGTCTTCCCCACGGGCTGCAGGGGAATCTCTGCTCCGGCGCCTGGAGCACCTCCTCCCCCTCCTTCTTCACTGACCTTGGTGTCTGCAGAGTTGTTCCTCTCACATCTTCTCACTCTGCTCTCTCTGGCTGCAACTGCAACTCCCCTGTAACTTCTTTTCCCTTTCTTAAATCTGTTATCCCAGAGGCGCTACCACTGTTGCTGATGGGCTCGGCCTTGGCCAGCAGCGGGTCCGTCTTGGAACCCGCTGGCATTAACTTTATTGACATAGGGAAAGCTTCTAGCAACTTCTCACAGAATCCACCCCTGTAGCCCCCCCGCTACCAAAACCTTGCCACGCAAACCCAATACACCACAGCTCACATAATCCTGTCTGAATTTACTATTCCTAAAATTGTGGTTCCTGGTACAAATCCCACAAATATGGTTCAACAGAAGAAAGTCTCAGTGTAAAGCTAGGCAAACTAAGGGATACTATTGAATGAAGGTGAACAGGACTTATTAGGCCTTGGAGGTGTGGGCTTGATCAAGTGAGTTTGTGGATTTATAGGAATTATGTGATGCTTCAGAAAGGTAAAGATCAAGGTGGGTCATGGAGGAACAGGTCATGAAAAACAGAGAAGCAAGGGATGAAAGGGGTGAAGATCATGTAAGCAGGCTGCTGGTCAATATACGTCTTTGGCCATGCCCTACATCTGATCACCATAATCTGTCCTATATTCCTAGTAAACTTTATTTCTAACTAATTTTTGTACAGTCTGTCTATGGTGTGTCTGCGTGGTTGTGCAGTCCTCTAGCAAACTTCAAGCCACAGTACTGGGTATGGGAGAGAGTATCAAGAGCGCTGGTCCAGTGCCCAGAGACACTAAAGCTCTGGGAGTTGGATCCTGGATAGATGAAGGGTCTTGAGGTTGGATACATCAGAGACCAAGGGTCTGGTGCCGTCTATCAGAGAGATGCATGATGGGGATCTCCCCTGAGCAGCAATCCATAGAAGTAGGATTGGGCGTCCGTCATGGTATCTTTGTGGGTGTAAGGTTCCTGGTAGCATCCTCACTCCTGGAGGTTTGGTACCAGGCTCAGGACCAGTCCTGGGCCAGCCAAGGGCTGCTGATTAGGGTGTGGAGAGGGCTTCTAGCCCGCACTGCAGAGGACCCATGGCTGGGGCCAACCTCTGTCCTGCGGAGCTGCTTTGAGCTGGGGATCTTGTGCTGGACCCTCACCAGAGCTGCAGCTTGGCCCTGCTGATCCAGACCTGGTCCTTGACCCACAGCTGATGTCCCAGCCTGGCCTTGGCCCGTGCCCATGGAGATGCCCAATGCCCCAGGCTGAGGCTGCTCCCAGCCCCACCTGGACTTCCCTGCTCCCTGGCTGGGGGCAATGGAATGAACCCTGTCCTGCCAGCCCCCATGGGGACTGTCCCATGGCAGTGCAGGGGCCACCCCCACGGCCACCCTGAGCTGAACATCGTCGGTCTGCCCCAAGGCTCGCCCACGATGCTGACCCACAGCCTGGCCCTGGGCTCCTAACTGACCCCCCAGCCCAGCCCCAGGTCTTGAACCGCCCCCCTCGGTGCTGACCCCCAACGCAATCCCAAGCTCCTGAGTGGCCCCCTGGTCCAGCCACCAGTCCCTATTTCCTCAGGGGCAGGATGACTTCCCCCAGCCCCCCCCAGCTACCTCTGGACACCACAATACCCCCCTGGTGTGAGGCACCCAGGTCTCACAGCTAGGGATGAACACAAGGCCACCAGAGTGGCACGTCCTGTGGAATAGCCCCACAGGGACTCCTGACCTGGCTTGGGACCCAATGGACAACTAGCAGGCATCCACTGAAGTTAAGAGGTTCATAGCAACCCCCCCCATCCCTGACCCTGGATGTGGGGTGGGGGGACACCCTTGCTGAGAGGGGAGGCTGGTGTCAGGGTCCCTGTGCGTCCCCCCTCACATTGGGGGGATGCTGCTGTGGCTCAGGGTGAACTTGGAGAGGGTAGGTGAGGGTGGGGGGGTGTGTTTATGGGTCTGTACCTATCGGGAATTCACCCCATCTTCTCTGCCCTTCCCTGCACGCAGAGAAAAGAGATGCACGCCCGCACGTCGCTCTCTGAGGACACACACACACCCCCCTCAGCAGCAGGAATGCAAACCACCACCTTGTATTGGGAATGTTGGGGTAGGGGATTCCCGCGGGACCACGGTCCGGCTGTCCGAGGTTGCCACTGCTCCTGGCGGTGCCTGGTGCCTCCACGCAGCATCGCCCCGACCACGCTGCGAGGGCGCGGGCTGATCTCAGAGGGCTGCTCGGAGATTGGCGCCAGGGACCCAGGAGCCCATCAGGGATACCATCGCCTGCAGGAGGAAAGATCTGGCAGTGCCTGTCCCAACCAGGGCAGCCGTGAGGGCTCGGGGATGTCCCTGTGCCCTTGGGCTGCATATTCTCCCCTCTTTCTTCAACAGCCTCACCTCTAACCCCAACAGGCAGCAACCTCAGCCCTTTGGGCAGCCCTGAACCTACCTACGACAGCAGAAGTCTTGCTCAGAGCAAATGCCAATGCGACCGATCCCCGGAGGGCACGACCCATGAGAGCAGAAGCCCCCGCGGCGCTCACAGTCCTGGGGCGATCCTCGAGCGAGGGACAGCCCTGCAGAGCGCAGAAAGAGGAGACCTTCAGCATAGCCCTGCTGAGTTGCTGAGCGCAGCCCCTCGTCCCTGCGTGGCCAGCGTTAGCCCACCCCTGACTGTCCCCTGCCACAAATGCCCAGGCAGGCATCTGGAGCAGAAATCAAGGTGATGTTTATGGCACTTGGATGGGAGACGCTACCATCCCTCAGCAGCCTCCGGGAGAGGCTTTCCAACACGTCTGCTGGCTCCCTCCTGGCGCAAGGGAGGACACTGACAGTGGAAGCAGGATTTGCCTTCCTCTCTCCTCCTCCTCTCCAGCAGGGCTGCTTTGCCCAGTGCTGCTGACTCGGAAAGGCATGGGCCAGCAGGTACAGAGAAGGTGGCAAATCCTCACCCCTGGAGGGCAAGAGCTTTGTTACAAGGTCCCAGCTCAGGTCCCAGCTGCAGAACCTGCAGCAGGAGCCTTTTCTTAAAAGTATGGGGTGTCAGGGACCCCAGGGGGGATGCCACAGCAACCAGGAGAAGTCACATGTGACTCACCATCTCAGCTGGCAAATCCTCCCTACAAAATATTGACAAAGGACGAATCCTCCACATTCCCCCAGACATTGCTTACCTGCTGCTCGCTGGAGCATCAGGAGGAGGAGAGCACAGAGGAGAGGCAGGATCCGCATGGCTGGGAGTCGTCAGCAGGGTCACAGCTCTGGGGAGAGGAGAAAGGAGGCAGAGATGAACAGGAGGGTCCCTGCCTACGTGTCGTGTAGCACCTGCACAGGGACGGGACTGAGGAGAGGGGACAGCCCATCCAGGAGGAGATGTGACCAGTCACCAGTGGGAGGACACACTCGACAGCCCGGGGGTAGGAGCTTCCTGCAGCCTCTCGGCTCCTGGCGGCAGCGGCAGCAGTTTGGTCCCAGCCAGCTGGTCTCTCCACGTGGCAAAGTATCCCTTGGGATGGCTGACACCTCGAAATGTCCAGCCCAAAAGCTCCTTTGCCTGTTTCTCTCCCCACCAGAGAAAAAGAAGCATTGCTTTCCTCTTCTGACACCTCTGAGAAGGATTCCCAGGCCTCCAGCCCAGGGTCTTGTGTCATCCCGCCTTGCGTAAGGGCCGTTCGGCGCTGTGGTTTGCTGGACACATCTTGGGACACACTGCATCCCTGTTCGTTAGACCTTGGCAAGCAATCTGCTTTCGCAACACAAAGGAGCTCTGTATTCCTCCCCGCAAGTGAAGCGTGCTCTCTGTGCTTCACTTGAAAGTAACTGGGAAGACGCCACATGGGATGACATCTCTGTCCAACTGGCAATCCCATGGATGACAAGCTTTAATTGTGACTTTGTTATGTTAGGAGTTTGCTGTATGTAACCCTTTATTGGTTCGCAATGTATTGATGGTGCCATCTTCGTATACTTTTTCAGCCTTGTGGCAGATTCATCAAGCATATGTATATATATATTAAAAACATACTCATGCACAATGTATATTCGCTGAGTGGTTACATGAATATACCTTTTATCCCAATGCCTGATCATATTTCATTGCTCTTTTCTGCCTCAGTTTCTCTCCCCAGTGAGGGAAATAATTGTACAAAGTACTTGCAGGTCTGTCTCCGGGGGGATGGCTTGGCAGCCAGCGCTACTCTGCCATGGTGGTCAGGAGCAGGGCACTCAGGACAGCTTCTTATTTCCTCCACTACCCCAAAACTGAGCTAGTTCATGTGTTGAAGAGCAACAGCACAGAGATGTAGTTAATTGCCACCTTAACGAAGCTCTGTAAGGAGCCTGAGCACCAGATGCAGCTGCTCCCAGCCCATTGCCTCCTGCGGCTCTGATGCCATGACAGCTCAGAAGACATAAAAAAAAATTGAGCCAAGGCCTTTTCGCATTTTCTGGCTGTAGCTGTAGGATCAGCATGCCACCAGGACAAGTGACAGTCCTTGCCTGTCCGGAGGGGGCTATGCTGCATGCCTGAGTTTTGGGTTGCCTCTTCCGATGTTTGGAAGAGTACTCATGATCCTCCCAGCTACCAGGGGCTGGGGATTTCAGCAGTGGAGGTTGGCAGCCGAGCCTTTCCTTCTCCCACTTTGTCAAGATGCCAAGTGCCTGTGTGATCCAGCCACTGCAGAAATGGTGGAAGACAGCCGCTGTGTGTTTGGAAGAAGCAGAGGAGCCACGGACCTGGCACGTTGGTCCAGGACTTTGCTGGGAGACAGATGTCCTCTTGCAGGGGCTCACCTGTGACACAAGGTTGGGAGCTGTGGAGGGTCCAGGAGGAGGCCACCAGCCGTTGCTCTTCCAAGGTACCATCCTGCTTAGCAAAGCAGCTTGCCAATGCCTGCTGCTGTATGTAAGGGGACTGAGGTGACACAGTGGAAACAAGAGCGCCTGCCAATACATACCAGGGGCAGGATTCAAGTGGCCACATCCAGATTTTTGCAGTGATGAAGCAGCTGGGCTAAGCTCTTCACCTCCTGCTCCTTCCACAGCAGACGGAGCACAAGTCACGTCATCCTCATGGTGATGTCCAAACCAGGCCTGGCAAATCCCACTTAAAAAACTCCTGTTTCTCTGCCATGGTCTATAAAAGGAACATTGCCATCTAATGTTAAGTGCAGATGAACCCACCCCAGATGACAGTGGCTTCTCTGGGTAGACTTTCCATCTATTCGCCAGTCCCTCCTGAAACAAGAAAACTGCTAATTCCACAGCCCACTTCTAAGGAAACGTTATTTCTGTGTACTGTGATTACAAGAAGGATACTGAAAGTTGGTCACCTCCCATGATATTTCGGACTCATGCAAACCAACACGAAACCAGCCTTTTTCTGAGGCCAGCCATCTCAGTCTTACCCCCGGGTAGTTGCATCCAAGCTGTTTATGGGGACTGATCCTGCCCCATACACACCCAAGCCCTCCCTGAACGCTTGTGTGTGCTCACCCTGAGGTCAGGCTGAGCTCACAACTCCACGTCCTGATCCACATTCATCCTCTCTACGATGGATGTCAGGCCACACCGAGCAGCCGTGACTGAGCAAAAATACTATGGAAAAGAGAGACCCAGACAGTGCTGGTAGCACTGCTGTGCCTCCAGTGAGGTGCTGGGAGCGCCTGCCTTCTCCAGTGAAGCTTCATGTGCAAAGAGGGCTGCTGGGGCACTGGAGTGAGCAGATCTCCTATTCTTCGTGCCTTTGTGCCATGAAACAATGTCCCCTCTCAGACCTGCCCAGAGAGAGAAGGGCTGAGCTAAAAGAGTGACAGCAGTACCATTGGGGGATGTAGTAGAGTCCTAGTGACACAAACTGTGATTTTGCATGACCAGCCCTTCCACCGAGGGCTTGATGTGTATCTACAATGAGCTTTAGCCGCTGCATACCCTTGTATCCGGCCATGGCATGGACAGTCCCACCCCACCAGTTCTGGTGCTATCTGTCTGGTATTTTCTATTCCATCCTTGGCAGCATTTCTACCTCCTGGGAAGAGCTGTGAGACGAATTCAAACACACACCGGGTGCTGGGGAGATGGAATTGGGGTCAGAAGGAGGGAGAAGACGTGCAGCATGGATCCTAGGGGGTGAGGTTTCAGCTGGTGTCTCACTCTAAGCTGGCTCTTGAAGCCATTCCCCAGCGATAAATGCAAGGGTAGCTATTTGTGGCGGTGAGCTAAAAGCGTGATGATACAGTATTCTGCATGATGCTGGCTGCAGACACTGGCTCGTCTCCAGAGCTGAATCTAAAATAACAAGGACTGAACCCTCTCTGCAAAGTCCTCAGTCCTTGAGCAAAACATCTTGAGCCATTCCAGTTTGTGAAAGAAACACTCACCTACCGTGGATTGTGCAAAACTTCTTAGGACATAAACTGTAAATTGCTGGTTTGGTTCCACTTGGCAACTTCCTCAGGTCTCCATCCAGGGGAATCCCTGCAAGGTGGCCGTTGGCCCAGTTTCCTGCCCTTCACAAGGCTGTGGTTTCAATGGTGGCAGAGTCATTTGCAGAAACATCTGCTTTGAAGGGAGGCCCGATGCTCTGCAACAAATGGCAAGCTCGGGGCTTCGAGTCAGTCCTTTGCAAGTAGGCACTTGGGTTGGTTGTTTCCCTTAAAAAGCCAACCATTACTGCTCCTACCTTTGCTGAGCATCCATGAGTGCTGCCCTTCACACAGGCCATGGGAGGGCTGAGGTCGTTTCCCACTGTGTTTCAGAGATACGTGTATTCCCCTTATTCCCAAAGATGCGCCCTAAGAGCAGCTAGCTCAGCCTGGCCGTGTTTGCTATTAAATTCCCTCTGCTTGTGGGAAAGGGTGGCTACACCCAGACTGATGTTTCAGACAGGTCCTTGGCCTGTGCTAAGCCCCAGGGTCATCCTGGCACAGTGCTCGTTGGCCTGGGCTCAGTCCCTGGTAATAGCTGGGCCGGACTCAGGAGACAGCGTGAGCTCAGGGCAGTTGGGGACAGGCTGAGGTTGCCCTGCTTTGGAGGCTGAGTTTAGCTGTACGTGTATGAGCTCTGCCCTGCCAGCTAGTCTCAGGGCAGAAAACTATTTACTGGCCGTGGCCACCGAGTGCTAGTCCGAAGGCTGATTTGTCTGCACAAGGATGCTCCTGACCATGCAAGAGCAGCTGCAGAGACAGGAGCTCGCTGAGCAACCTGCACCTTCTGAGTTTTCTGTTAGGGTTCAGGGCAGGAGAGGAGAAACGTCTTGCAAGAGGAGTGATTGAAGTAGCAGGGGTATTGGCCTTTCGTACATGTTGTCTAATTGTCTCAAGCAATGTCATAGGTCTAACTCCAATCTCCTGATTTGCTGCTGCAGCTGATAAGAATTTTGCAGATTTACTCTGAATTTATGTCAGACAAAACAACCAAGGGTAAAACCAGGCTTCGAATTTTAAAATGAGGTCACCTGCCTCCTTTTGTTCTGCTCAGTGTGTCCTTCTTAGTTCCTATAATGAAACAGGATGCTGTTCCCAGGTCTGAAAGCTCTGGACCAGGAGGTGGGAACCTGAAGTTTTCAGAGCAGAGGTGCTATGAAGCATCACACTGGAGAAGACTTTTGTGCTCCCTACGGGAACGGTGACTGACCCCAGCTTTGGTCACGGCAGAGGATTCCTAGCAGGCACGGGTGGAGAACATGCCAGCACTCATTCGATCAGCAACCCAAGAGGGGAAAATATTTTGGTAAACTATGCATTCCTGGTAGGTTTAACCTGATTTCAGAATTCTTGCTCAAATATATAAAGGGAGATAACACTTCGGGAGAAATGAATGACAACACCACACACAGCAGCCATACAACCTCCCCAGATCTTGCTTTTATTGAAAGAATGACAAATCCTTGATGATCGGTACAACAGTTCCCTGAATCCAACGATGTAAAAAATGATCATCCCCAGATCCCCGGAGATCCTCTGCAATTAGCCGCACTACAGCCTACACAAAGGAAAGAATATTTCAGGGTTTTCAGGCTTATGTTGATGGGGAAAATCCTGCTACACAGGACTTAACTGAAAATTTGGAAAGTCATCTTTGCCCAGTTAAATCCTAAACTTACCATCTACAGCAAGAATGCCCCAAACGACATACCCCCAGATAAGCATTGCCACGAGGGCATGTCCCAGGGAAGCAGAAAGTCCCACGATATCCACATGGCATAAAAGGTCTTGGAGGTATTGCAAAGCCTGTACCATAAAAAAAAAACGCAGGAGATATAGTTGTTTCTGGCAGGGTTTTGCATTTTGCTAAATTCTTGTCAGCTGACACCATGCCACACCGGTGCCCAAAGTCATGGCAGTCCTAATGCAACCCTCAGAGGAGGAGGTCTATGGGCAGAACAATCAAGCAAATGCTCTGATCCCTTCTTCAGATGTAAGAACTGTGTCTCCAAGCCCAGGACTCCCTTAGGAACCCAGATTTCAGGGATGGATACCAGAGACCTGATAGAAAACAGTAAGTGGACACTTACCAGCTCTTAAAGTCTTGTAGGTCACAATTAAGGAGAGATGCACCAGCTCAGCTGGGAGGCTGCCACTTCTAGGGGCAGAAGGATGAGGATTTCTGTGCGTCTGGATTTCCATAGATTTGGCCTATTTCCCTCCCTGTAGATTTCACGCATGTCCCAAAAAAAGGTCCTGGTGTCTAGCAGTCCATATAGATAGCCCCCGTATACGGATAAACTCAACAATGCATGCAGAACCACCACTTCCATGCTAGCAAACACAGCACGCCAGGCATTGCTCTCCGGGTCTGAGGCCGAGCGGCGTGGCATTGCTCTTATCTACATGGCTAAACTTTCTTCCCCGTTAAAATAGAATATCCACATTAAAACTGCCTTTTGGGAATGGCCACCACCCTGCGCTATTCCCAGAACAGGTTTTATCTGTGAAAGTGCTAGTTGTCAAATTTACCCTAGGGAGCAGACTACCAATTAGGCAGCACGTTGCCTGGCCCTGTTTGGTTGATTAATAGAGATGTAGCCTGGCAGGCTGATGTGTTCTGGATGCACCTGACTGACTACACATGAACCAATAAATTCCAGTTTCACAGCTCATCCATGCAACCACACTAAGTCCAGCATATCCAGAAAGCGGAGAGCTTGTTCCAGCAAACAGGCCGTGAATATTACACACGTACAGTAGATCCAGCGCACCCCTGGTGCATTAGATCCGCAGCACGTGAGCGGTGTGGTGCATGCACACACAGCAGTACCCGGAAAATCCCAGGCAGAAATAAAGGAGTGCTGGCAAGGCTGAATAAAACACCTCTGGTCCCAAACTATCTGTCTGTGGGACATTGCAGAGATGATTGTGAGCAGTCTCAGCTCTCAGAAACACTTTCTTCCAGTTAAATTTCTTGCTTTACTATACCCAGAAGACAGGTCCTACTGAAAACAGCCCAAACGTCCACTGTGCGTATCTGTATGTTAAATAAGGACATAAAACAGACCAAAGGAACACTTTGCCCAGTGTCCTGCCTATGAGAACTGCCACAAGCAGAGGCCCAGGTAAGAATAAGATCAGGCAAGCATATATGACACTTCTCCCACATTCCTGGTCTTCTGCAATTCATCACAGTCTTTTCCCCCGGAGGGCACTTTCCATCCTGTTCCCACAGAGATCAACCCCAAACCTCCGCTGCCACTTGTTTGTGCACACAGTGCCCTGCACTGCAATTGTGCTATTTTCAGGGATGATGTTTAAACACAGTCCCTTTTTCCGGACAATTAGGTGGGTTTTGGGTTCCAGACTCCTTTGCATCCCCCCAACAGGCACAGCCTTACACCACCACTTACGGATGCACAGGTTTCTCCACCGAGCAGAAGCTACCAGTAGCATTTCAGTCTTAACTCACGATCTTCTGCCTCCCCACCCCAAGTACTAGGTCCTGAAGCAAAGCATATTTGGAGAGCGTGGGACCAGATTCCTTTTTTTTCTGTGTGGCTTAAGAATATTTGATTACGAGTGTTTGTTGTAGGGTGACCCAGAGACAGTGTGATTTAAGTATAAAAGTCTGCAAGCTTTAATGGGGAAAATGCTCGTGCTGAATGGTAATTTTGGGGTTGCCCCTAGTGCTTTCAACTCAGACTGGATTTTCAGAGGAGCAGCAAAGGCACTGAATTGATGGCTGGAGTTTTTGCCTCCTAATTTCATGTATCATCTGTAATCTGTCAACAAGTTTTGATGATATGTGTGAAGATTCTTTGCAGGAGGCAGCTTGGCCACTTCCCGAAGGGGACAGGAGACCTTTATAAGACACCAGTATCTCCTTCTATATAGCCCCTCATCTTCATTTACACCTTACCTGCAGCTCCGTGAAATACCACCAAAAGGAGAGCAAAGAGAAAGGAAAGGATTTTCATGGCAGAGGGTGGACTGGGAACTCCCGTCACTACAGAGAAAGGAGACCAAGACATTAGTAAGAGGGTTGTCCCTCCACAGTCATAGTGGGCTGAGATGTGACATACAGAAGTGTTCTTCAAGACCAAGCGTTACCTAGAAGAGATATTACACACTTTCTTTATAATAATGTCTATTGTCCTAAGGGTTCCCTGGGGCATACGTAGGATCGTGGCACAGGAAGAAACTTCTGTACAGAAAAATACAGGTTTAAATCCCCTTTTAATTAATGTATTAATTAACCAAGTATTTATCCTAGATTGCTTAATACTTTGCAATACATTACAATAAATTTGATTTGTCTTACGGAAGTTAAAGCTATTAATTCAGAAAGAAAAATAAGACCGTTTTTGCTATATTTATACAAAACAACCCGATGTGTGTTCCAAGCTTTTCTAATTAAAAAAAAACCAGAAAAAGTTCCTTCACAGTTAAGTTAAAATCCAGCTTCTCCCTATTCTTGCTTAGAGGTTGTTGCTTTTCCTTCACCTCAAGAATTACATGATTTCCAGGATAAATACTTGAGTGTTTGCATTTCCTCTCAGCTCTCTTCCCACAGCCAACAAAAACTCTTCTCCCTTATTGATATTTGAAATCTCTAGAACTGACTCTTGATAGACTGGAGTTAACTGCACAGTTAAGGTCGTAACAGTGAAATGCAGCTATACATGAAAGATATAAAGTCTCCAGCCCGTTTAAGAAGGACAGAACTTTTTAAGAGAGGCTGAATAATGAGAAGATTTCGGTCATTACCAGGTAAGAGGAGGCTCTAGGTTGGAACAGTCCTTGGATCGGTGTCAGACACCCAGATGCATTAAGATGAAGGAGCAGAACTTGGCTTTATGCTGTTCCTGGAGGGTGGTGAAGGATGCTTGATCTTCACAGCCTTCTGGTGGCCAATCAGACAATCCCCGCAGCTTTGGGGAGCAGCGGGGAGGTCCAACGAATCCTCTCCGTTACCATCCTCCTATGAGGAACCGAGGTATGGCTTTCAAAATATTGCAGCATCGCCTCGGGAAATGTGCTGAGCTGCATGCAAACTGCTTCGGGCCACCTCCGTTTGTGCAACGTGTTTGGCCACAGCAGCTCGCTCAAGGTTTCTGTGCCATATATTGTCTGCTTGCCGGCTGAGGCTTGGTGGCAGTTACTCTCCAGCACAACAAAAACAGCCGTACAGGCTGCCGTGCTCCTGGATGGTCATCCTGTACACCTCGTTTGGAAGCTGATGCTGTGTGATGGCATCCCTCGGGGAAACGGTGGGGTCTGGTGGGATTTACCCAGCAGATGTCCACTCAGATGTCCACAGAGCAGGTACCTTTCAAAGACCTGCCCCTCATTCACAACTTTTGGTCCCCGTAGCACGGAAGAAAATCATAAACCTGAAGCTATATTGAAGCTGCACAGTTCAGGTAGGCTTCATGGTTAGCATGAGTAGCGCCATTTGTTGCTACTCAATTTAACTGCTCTTTGAGCACAGAAGTAGTTGCTGCTTGATGGTCGTATCTCTGCTAGGGAGCTAACCTGCACCAGGTTTATCTCCAGGCCAAAAAGCAGAGTCTGGCTATGTCCATACCATTAAACCCAGCCTCCAGCATGGATTGGCTTCACCTAAATTGCCTGCTGGGAACGGTCTCTGATCTCTGCCAGCTTTTAGACTGCATCTGGAAATTGCAGGGAGAGCGCAAGAGCCAAGCTTGTGCCAGGGGCAGCTCTGAGCATTGCACAGTAGGAAGGTTTGTGCTCCAGTGCCCAGGTCTTGCCCTGTTTGATTCACTGGCATAGCTGTATCGGGGTTATTTTAGAGCCTATGGCTAAATTATGGAAAGGTGTTAGGTTTAAGTTTGCCTTTGCTCTTGTAACCTGAAAAGAAAACAGAAAAAAAAGTAGGTTTTAATATAATGTCAACCAGTCATTTGAGGGATACACAATGATTTCTAGCTCTAGGTATTAATTTTGCCTCTGCAGCAATGCATTTCAGGTTTTGATGAGGATAGCCATGCGTATCTGAGTGTGATTAATGAACTAGCCAGTTATTTCATTTACCAAATAAATCCCAGCAGGAATTCCTCCTTAAATGCCCACAACTCTCTAGTGGGGAAGCACTGTCTCCATCTATTTTCAGAGGTTTCATATTGATTCCTTACAAATGTGAAAAATATGTCACCATAAAAAGAAAAATAATCATCAGCTGGAATTAGGTTAAAAAGAACTGCATTAAATGGGAAGTTAGTGCTTCTTTGAAAATTCAGAAAGAGGATTAATGAGCTGTCATTAATATTACATCATTTCTGCTGTTGGAAGGGAAAATTTGGACAGTTCTCTCTATTTTGATTAAGAACATGGAAAAGATCTGCAGTAGGGAATGGTAGGGAAAAAAGTGAGAAAGTAAAACAGAATATAATAGTTATGAGTAAAAAAGAACAAAGGAAAAGGTGGTTTCAGGTTTTTTTCTTTAACTTAGGCACCAAAACATTTTCAGTACTAATTACCTGCACCATATGTAAAACATTTTAAGCCACATCTATTTATGGAAATTATTACTCGAACCACCCCAGTGACGTGATGTTTTAAATCTTCTTTTTCATTTTCCCTCATGCTGGTTTTCCAGGGACCTTCCTCTTTGGTATGAGCCCTGGTCAGCTTGAACAAGAAACCGATGCTGGGCGAAGTTGTCAGACATGGGCAGGAGTCTCCATTTATTCTTCTGTAGCTTCTGCTGCTGTTGGTCTACCTTCTCAAGGAGATACTGGAGCAAGAGTTGCTGTCTTCCATATTTCAAGGACTAGGCATAAGGACTGTCATGTGCTTGTCGTGACTCCCAATACCATACGCCTGGAAAGGACCTGCAAGGCTATGCCAGCTTTCCTCAGTTAATTTGAGGGGTCAGGCAATGCTGCTGATCATCTGTACTTGAGCAAGGTGGTGTCACCAGGCTGAGGCACAGAGGGACAAAAGATAGACAAGGCAGTTTTCAGGTGCCTCATGGGACCCCAAAGTGTGTGTCTTGGTGCTTCAAGTGCACCTTCCATGTTCTGCGATGTCCGTAGGCAGAGCTTGGCCACCAGTTCAGAGGCAGATATATAGGTTGTGCAATCCTTCGTTAGAGGAGATGATAAGTCCACCCCTGCTGTCTTACAGCACAGCCTCCTGGACCTCTGCGATATTGCCAGAGTTGAGGAGAAAGCAATCTGTGCCTCAACAAAACTGTGGCAGATTTTCCAGTGTGCCTTTTAGGTAGAAAAGAGGGGAAAGCCTCCTTCTGCCTGAATTTTCTGGTGCCCAGCAGGATTAGACCCTGGGACCTTTTGGCAATGGGCTATCAAGAAGAGTAAGGCTAAAAGATCAGCATCGTTTCATTTTGGTGAGTCTTTCCATGCTCAGCCATGGATGGATTCTGATCTTCATGATGTCAGAAGTTGGTGCAATGATTTCAGCAGAGTTTCTTCTGATTTACACCTCTGAGCACAGTGGGGAGCAGAATACAGTCTTAAACTGTTGAAGACATTGTTCTGGTTACATTTGCCATTTTAGCTTGGATATATTTGCTCCTGATTCTCTCCAAATGCAGAGGTTTTTATAGACCTCGAGGCTAACCTAGTTGTGGTTAAAGCTTTGTTTGCTGCCTGTCCTGGGCTCACTGCAGTTTCTGCACCTCCTAGAGCATGAAGCAGTAGCTTAGGTCTTGTGAGTGATGAGTCTGTCAACACTCAGGTGCTGCAGTTGGCAAAACAGGGACTTATTAGGGTAACAATTCTGCAAAGCAAAGCCATCCAGTGAGAGACGCTCCAGAGAGCAACTCAATTCATTAAATAGTTAATGAATTGAGTGCGGAAAGGATTTCAGCCTCCCAACAAAAGCCAAAGCCCATGGAGGCTTGTATCAATGGGCACCCAACTCATAAAAGCTGAGGGATGTGTGAGCAATCCCAACCAGGGTGTTTCCCAGAGGTTTCTCCATGAGAAAGCTCTCAGCAGCTGAAGTCCCTGCTGTCACCTTTGCACGGGCACTGCCATCAAGCAGACCAGACCACAGGCTCTTCCAAGGGCTGCACATTTTCATTCACGGCTCACAACTGAGCAGAAAAATGGTTTACGAATTCATTGCTTGCGATTAAACACCACAGTCAGCAGCATATTGCCGCTGGCCTGGCTCCAGACACCAAGTACCCTCCCTTGCCTGTCTCTGGATGCTGTTTTTCCTTCTTCTTGGCAACCCCTTTCCATACCTTCTCTTTGCTTCTCTTTGCCTCTCTTTGCCTTCTCTTTCCATGCCTTCCCTGCTGTTCAAGGAGACCATGTGTGCCTGGGCACTGTCTGTGGGCCAGTCCTCCCATTTTGCCCCAGCATCCATAATTACAAAATTAGGGATGTTGCAGGGGACATCCTTGCCCATCCTTTCAATACCCATTTAAGGACCTGCTGCCCGTGAATTTGTCTAACCCTTTTTGGGCCTGGTGGTGTTGAGTACCTCCACAGCCTCCTGTGCCAGCAATGTCCAGAAATTCACAGCCCATGCTCAGCAATTTTAGTTTTATTATAGCCTTTACTATCTTGCCAGGGACAGAAGAGTGTACTGAGCTACAGCATACCACTCCTAAGTGTCCTTCTACTCCCTTCTCCTCAAGGACTCCCCCAATGGCTTCCTGCTTTCCATGCATTTACAGACATTTCTACTATCAGTTCAGGTGTCTGTTGCAAAGGGATCTTCACTTTCCTTTTTAGCCCTCTTTCCTACTTGAATCTGACCTGCCACGTTTTATGGGAGTTGCCGTTCTCCTCTGTCAGCTGTTTGTTCACCACTGAGCTCTTCCCTGCGAGAGCCTCTCTTGACTTACCCTTCGTGCCCTGCAGGGATTTTTCTTAGATCTTTTTGTTTTCTTTCGCAGTCAAAGCAAATATTTTACTGAGGTTTCTAGCACGGCATTTTTAACAGCTTTCAGGCCAGCTGCAGGCTTCTTGCTCCTCTGGACTGTTCTTTTTGGTGCTTTTCTTTCCTCATATTCGCTTTTTTGAGATTAAATATTCACATATTGAATGTATTTGTTCCCACAACACGGTTAAGCCTAATTGCACTGTGGTCACTTTTACAGAGCAGCTCTCACAAACAACTTTTGAATTAGGTCCTTTGCACCACTCACGACCAAATCCAGGAAGGCAACTCTTCTTGTGGGTGCCAGGACTAGTTGTTTTAAGAATCACCCTTTTACCGCAACAAAAATATGATCTCTGCATCTCCTAATGTCATCCACAATCACCCCTCACAACGGCTCTGCTGCATCACCTCGAGCAGGGGAATGATCTGCAAAAGATGGGACCCGCTATCTGGGTCCATCAGGGAGGAACTACTGCTTAAACCCTTCTCTAAGGTGTTGTGAAATATTTGCAGCTAGGGTGTGTAGCAAAACACAGGTTGAAACAAGTGCACACAGGTGGCTCAACACGTGAGGGCCAGCTGCGTCCATGTGATATCATCTGTAGGCAAGCCAAGACTCCCTTTGCCTTCTCTACCTCCTCTCCCATCCACAGGGGCAGGGCTAATCGGGGCATGTAGTCGTGCAGATGGTTTTGATGCTCCTCATTGCTCCTGTCCACTGGATGAGTAAAGGACGGGCTGTCCAGCTCCCCAGTCTTGTTGGGGTTCACTGAGCCTCAGACTGTAAACCCCCTTCAAACGATGAAGGCATTTCCAGCTCAGTATAGCCCTGACTCCTGCATTATCCATCTTTCCCATGGAGTGAATCTTCCTGAGTTCTGTGAAGAAGAGATTTTTTCCATGCCTGCCCTACGATAGCCATGACGTGGCTATTCAGATTTCTGGGATGTGGTGGCCAGCAATCGCACTCTACACCAAAGGACCAATTGTCCCCAGTTGTTGGTCACAATTAAGAATGATTTTGCATGCTATTTTGTTAATGATGCCTGCATTGATTTTCAAAGGGGATGAATGATTTAGGAGGTCAAAGCACAACTCCCACAATCTTTCTCCTCCTGGCTGTGGGTGACCAGGAGGCAATGACCTTGCTGACACTTCCCAATTCCGTGCCCCAGTTTCTTCATCAGCGCAATGTGAGTAGCAACTCTTGCATAGCCTGTAAAGCGCTTGATTTCCTAATTGCAATGATTATACAACCACTGAGGAGTCTCACTAGTTATTCCTGAAAGCCAGCCCCGTGAGAGCCACTGCAATTTTTTGGCGTACCACCAAACACCTGCTTTTTGCTGTTATTATTTTTTATTCCTGAACTAAAAGGGTTAGAATTAATCCCGGGTGGAAGAGCGTGGCTTAATCACAACAGCAGGTACTTTCTGTTCGCTTGGCTACCTCCTACGGGTGGTGCAAGCCTCAGTTCACGAGTACAAAGGACCTTCAAATCCCTGGATGAAAGGAGTGATTAAGGTTCGAGTAGCACCTTTGGGCTTGGAGAGCTTGATTATTATTAATGACTTTTTTCTTTGGCAGTAGCAATGTGCTGTGCAGTAACGTCAGCTGCAGTGCACCTACAGAAATAGCTATGCCTGGAGAAGCTGCTACACCAAAAGCAGCCCAGATGTCTGATGAGATTTTTTAAGCCGTCTTCCTGGGCTGAACAAATCTGAGCTCCCTGACTGTGGAGTTAATCAAACCTCCTCTTGACTTGGGCTCGGTTAGGAGATGACCTAGAAAACCTTTCCCAGATTTTGGAGATGGCTGCCGATGAGATGTGGCTGGATATAAGATCCACAGGACCGAGGCCCTGCACCTCAGAAACCGGAGGGATCAAAACACTCCTCACCAATGAATTGTTTAAAGCACTTTGTGTTATTACTCATGCTTTATTAGATACTTACACAACTCAAATAGTTTGCGAACCACAGCCTCTTTGGACACAGCGAGTATGTGTTGGAGGAGAGAAAAAGAGCACAAATCGCTTCAATGCTGGAAGGCTGAGATATTTTGCAGAGCCTGCAAGAGAGCAGCAGAACATCCCTGAAGACTTCAGTTTCCAGCCCTTCTGGTATCACGATAGAGGTCAAATGAAAGTTGACCAGACCTCCCCTCCAGACCAGGGTCTGAATCAGCCAGATGTCCTCTAAGAAGCTGGACAGATGACCGAGCCAGGACAGCATCTTCTGAGGATACAGGATGGGAAAGGCGGAATATGAAAGACCTTCTCTTGAGATGATTATAAGGGCATATGGGAAATAAATAGTCTTATGGAAGAGAAAAGGGATCCTACAGGGAAGATGGGAAAATGAGGATTCTATTTCACATTTACCCATCTGGTCAGGAGAGACAGCCATCCTGCACGGAGAAGGTGGGCAAGTTAACAGACATTAACCAAGATATTTCTAAATATTACATTGGCAGGAGCAACTCAGTGCCCCAGGGGAGAGAGAAGGTCTGGCCGGAGGAGCTGGGACCTCACCATGCAGGACCTGGCTGGTGGGGATGAAGGCAGAGAGACAAATCCCAGGCACGGACAAGGTGGGAGAGACGTGGGGAGGGAAAGCAGTGGCGTCCCTGCCCCGCACCCCTTTGGGATGTGGTGGGTGGAAAGGGCAATGCAGAAGTTCAAGAGCTGGAGGAAGGTCCCAGGGGACTGCACTGTCAGATCTGAGCCTTGCCTAGCACCAGCCCTCCACACCTCACCCCTCCATGGGCTTGACCAAGGTGAAGCAGCAGGGCTGTAACAGGGAGCCCCTTCCCAACTAAACTTCTTCAGTGGCTGGAAATCAGCCTTGTGCTCTCCCCTTGGGACACCAGGGGGGAAACCGAGGCCATCAGGGCTCCGTGGGTGGCTACCACAGGAGAGGATATCTCAGCATCACATGGGACACATCACACTCTCCCCCAACATGAGGAGGAAATCTGCCTGATTCCCACCACAAACCACCCTTGGCAGGGAGAGGAGAGGAGTTGCCCAGTTTCAGGCTACCAGTTCAACCCTGCCTTGGTGACAGTGGAGGGACAGGGTCCAGTGGATGAGGAGGTGCCACTCAGTGATTTCCCAGGTGTGGATACACGGGCGAAGAGCAGACACATGGCCACATGCAAAAGTAACTTCCACCAGCTCTGAGGAAAGACAGCACCAAAACCAACACATACCCATGCAAAGAAGGACAAAATTACGCTACTGCTGCCACTGCTACTGACGCTACCGATGCTACCAGCCCCTGCATGGACTGCGGAGGGTCACCATAAGGGCCTGCAGCACTTTGCCAGTCCATTGTAGCAGGTACCGGTGGCTCTCTTAAACAAGGGACACAGCAGGAAGGAACACTCGCCCTTGGTCTTCCGACACGTCACAGTGTCTGACACTGTAATGGAGAAAAAGAGCCGGTAAGCATCTTTCTTTCGATTTCCACGCGTGAAGAAAGCCTGTCCCCGTGTTCACAACAGCTCGATCTGCAGATAACACAAGTGGCAGCTCGGGGAGATCGTCAACCTGCTGTTGAGTTTGGCCGTGATGTCTGAAAGCATTCATGAGTTCTGCACACTGTGATGCTCTCTCCCCTTAGCACCGAAACGGCTAACTGGAGTTTGACTACTCAGGGCTAGGCAGGCAGGTTCGATGCCAAGTATCACATCAGCTGTGCACGTATCACAAATGCATTCCTCATTTACAGAATCGCTCCCTGTTTCCCCCCCAAAAAATGCCCATTGGTTGTATTTACACTTACCTGCAGCAGCCTGGGACACCGCGAGGAGAAGAAGCAGCAGCAGGAAGAGTATCTTCGTGGCTTTGGTTGGCATTGTGGAGCTCCACCACAAAGCTGCTGAGACCAAGAGACAAGGAGAAGGAATTAACCTGTATTTATAAGGCTTTGATGAATGTGATCTGCAGGGATTTAGCAATTGTATTTGGATCCAAACAATATATTTAAAGGATGCACATTGTAACCTCTAATTACAATGTCCCCACCCCGAAAGGAATTATCCTCTTAACACCGACACCCGCTGGCTCCCATGTCCTGACCCAAAGCACCGTCTCCTCCACAAATAGCACAGACAGGCAGATATCTCAGCAATCATTTAGGCAAAGCAATGACCACGTGCACAAGGCCCAGTTCACTTCAAGGTATTTGCACGCTCAAATCTTGATAAGACGCATCTTTGCCTCCAGAAATCCAGATTCTGCACAGAAAGGAATATTTGTTCCCATTTTAGACCCCCAAAAAAGGTTGCCCAAAGCCGCATAGAGACTGAATCCAGAATCAGCCTCACCAAGATGTTATACCTCTCTCTGTACAGCTCCAGCAGCACAGCTAACAGGTCTCTGCAACTACTCGTGCTCCCACTTCAAGAGGGGGTTAAAATATGAGAAGGTGCAGCAGAGAGTCCCCCAAAGTCGAAGGTTGGAGAAACAGCTTTGTATGGTGGAGCTGGAGGACCTTCATCTGCTAAGCTCGCTAAATAAAATACGGAGAGGCGACTTCACCGTCCTCTGGACGTAGCTTCGTTGGAGACCTGAGGGGGTTTTTAGCAAGAGAGGCTCCTGGGCGCTGAAATCCAGCAGAGAAAATTGCAGCCAAACCAGTGGCTAGACAGCAGCCAGAGCAACTGGGAGTTGGCAATGAAACTGGGGAGGGTGGCTAGCTCTGGGAATATCTTCTGGAAGTCTTTCTGGCTTTCTCCTTCTCTGCCTGGCATTGTTTCGGGGTGGTAATGGCATGTCTCGTGTGGCATGAGAATTTATTCCTGGCTTGGAACAAAGCCTTTGGGCAGGAGGAGGGACTGATTTTGTCATCAGTCACTTTGACACTGAGAAAAGAGAGTTGAGGAGCCTCGGGATGGCTCCTTCCCGGGAATGATGACGGTGGAGGGCAGGGGGGATGAGACGATGAGGTTCACACGCCTTCTATGGGTGACAAGAAGGGTCACGCCACATTGCACCTGCACAAACCCTTGAAACTTCCTCACTGCTGGATTTGCAAGCAAAGACGGTTCTTCAACAGCCCGCCCTCAGCTTTGGAAGAGGCTTTGGTGCCCGTTAGAGGCTTAGTTGTGCTTTGCATGCAAAAAAGTTGAGTTTTCTAGGAATGGGCCATTTGGCAGCCGTGGTTATTTGTTACACTATAAACTGTGGAGGACAAGGCTCAGAGACAACCAAGCCTGAGCTTCACTTGGCTCCAGAGCCCTAGTTCCACCCCTAACTTTATTAAAATGCTTCGCTGGAGCCGGGCCCGACAGCTCAACGTCATCAGTTAATGAAACACTTTGCTGAACACAGACATGGCGGCGGAAGAAGAAGAAAAGTAGGCTACCCCTTCCACCCGTGACTTTTTTAACCCACTGGCCACCAAATCCAAACACTGGAGCTGAGGCTGCAAAGATGCAAAGTTCTTACATGTTTGGTAAAAACCAGAGCTGGAGACCGAGCGGAGACCCTGGTGATGCTCCTTCGAGGAGGGACAATCAGGCAACGACATCTTTGAGCAGTTTGGCTTCCCGGCCAGCAGCACATCCACGGCCCTGAGCACGCACAGGATGTTTAGTTCATCGCCCACATGCTAATATCGAAGAGGGGTGTTATAGAGTATGGCAGGGACAGGCATAATGTACTGGGGACCTATAGAGAACCCTGGAAACTGAGCTTTCGTATTTCAAAAAGTCCCCACTCTGGGACTCAGCTGAATGGGTGAGAAATATTGCTCCTGTTAAGCAGCAGAGTCCAGGCTTTGTTCCCAGGGTTGCAAAGAAACTCACTGAAATATCAAAAAACAACAGTAAATCCGTGAAAGCTGCCAAACACACGTACATCCCGACAGCCCAGCTGACAGACAAAGCTTTGGGAGCTTCCCGCATGATTTTGCAAAAGCAATGACAAAACCTTAGATGATATTTGGACCTAATTAAAAACCCCTTCGTGGCCTTTCCTGTAGCGACTTGCTGAGGATTTGTTTTCTAAAAAGCATGTGCTTCTCAGGGGATGGAGTCTGCAGGGCTGGAGATTGGGAAAAAAAGCAGACAGGACACGTCTCTGCACACACCAGGGCACATGCAACCACCAACAGTTGGGATCACATTGCACAAAGGTTTCATCTCTTGGATGGCGGGAAAAAAAACAACTGAATTAATTTATGGCTCCGTGCACATCATGTCCCAGCTGCCACCTAGTGCTCGTCCCCACGGCAGATGCACATCGCTCGGGCATCGCACAAGGGGACATCGGGACGGACTTGTGCAAGTGCACAAGAACCCAGGGACATCGGGACAGGCTTGTGCAAGTGCACAACAACCTGGAGGACATCAGGACGGACTTGTGCAAGTGCACAAGAGCCCAGGGACATCGGGACGGGCTTGTGCAAGTGCACAAGTACCCAGCGACATCGGGACGGGCTTGTGCAAGTGCACAACAACCTGGAGGACATCAGGACGGACTTGTGCAAGTGCACAAGAGCCCAGGGACATCGGGACGGACTTGTGCAAGTGCACAAGAGCCCAGGGACATCGGGACGGGCTTGTGCAAGTGCACAAGTACCCAGCGACATCAGGACGGACTTGTGCAAGTGCACAAGAGCCCAGGGACATCGGGACTGACTTGTGCAAGTGCACAAAAACCCAGGGACATCGGGACGGGCTTGTGCAAGTGCACAAGAGCCCAGGGACATCGGGACGGGCTTGTGCAAGTGCACAAGAACCTGGAGGACATCGGGACTGACTTGTGCAAGTGCACAAGAACCCAGGGACATCGGGACGGACTTGTGCAAGCGCACAAGTACCCAGCGACATCGGGACGGGCTTGTGCAAGTGCACAAGAACCTGGAGGACATCAGGACGGGCTTGTGCAAGTGCACAACAACCTGGGGGACGTTGGGACAGGCTTGTGCAAGTAGACGACAACTTGAGGGCTGTTGGGACGGGCTTGTGCAAATGCACCACAACCCCAGGGGTCTCGGGCTGGTGCAACTACCGCCGCTCTATGTGGCCGGAAGACCCCGAGGAGCCGGCGTGACGCAAGCAACGTGACGTAACATTGCCAGGCGGGAGAGAAGCGCGGCGGCGGGGCGGGGGGAGGCACTTGGGGAGGCGCCCGGTGGGGCCGGGCCGGGGCGGGCGGGGAGGGCCGGGCCCCGGCGGCTCCTTCCTCCTTCCCCCGCTCTTCCTCCTCCTGCGCCGTGGTGCAGCCGCCGCGGAAGGGGCGCGCAGGATGCGCGGGGCCTTCCCGGGGCTCTGCTTGGCGCTGCTGGCGGCGGAGCGCGGAGCGCGTGAGTGAGCGCGCAGGATGCGCGGGGGGGGGGGGGGGGCGGCGCGGAGGGGGCTGCGCGGGGCTGCGCACAGGCGGAGGGGGGGTGCGGCGAGGGGGCAGCTGGCAGCAGCCTCTCTGTAGCCCCCCCCCCCCCCCCCCGGTGTCCTGGGTCACCCCCGGCCCCGGGAAGGGGGGGCGGGGGGGGGCGGCCGCCCCTGCGCTCCCGCGGAGGGGAAGGTGCGCGGTTCTGCCCCCGGGACTCATGGACGGCAGCGCCCCGGGCGCGGGCTTTCTGCATCCGTGCAGACCCCAGCCATTTTCTTCTTTTTAATTTGAAAAAATGAATTTTTATTTTATTTATTTTATTTTACTTTATTTTATTTTATTTCTGTGGAGCATGAGCCCTTGTCCCAGCGCTTTTTATCAGAGCCTTTCTTTGGGCCGGGCCCCTCGGTGGCGATGGCTGTGCCACAGCTGACAAGCCACCGGGAGCCGGCAGCCGGAGATAAGACGGGGACAAGGGCTGCGAACCCCCTCGGTGGCTGGGAGCTGAATTTGGGGCGGGTTGTGGGTAGCACCTTTCAGTTGCTGGGGGCGCGTGGCTGTGGCATCTCTCAGCGGTGCCTCTCTGCCGTTGTCCAGGGCTCTGCGCCATCATCCACTACCTTGTCCGTGGGCAGTTGGGCTGGTTCGGGCTGACCGTCGCCTGCGTGGTACCCGGCTACGCGGCTCAGCTCCTCAGCATCCTCTGGTTCAGGGCGGACGGCCGCCCGCCCGGCTGCTGGCTCCTGGCGCTCCACCTCCTACAACTGGGCCTCTGGAAGCGGTGAGAGATGCTCCCCATGGTCGATCCAAGCCCCCCCCCCCAACCCAGGTGCCATCCCAAACCTGCCAAAACCAGGGTGGGCTTCCCATCACCGTGACTCTTGCAGGTACTGGGATGTTTTGCGGATGGCGGCAAAGACGGGCGGCAGTGCCTGTACCGGGGAGGTACTGACGCAGCATGGGGACGTGTGTGTGCTGCGGCTCCTGGAAGCCCTGCTGCAGACCCTGCCTCACCTCCTGCTGCAGGCCTACGTCGTCGTGGCAGTCGACCCAGCGGGCTTCGTCCCTGGTGAGCGGGGAATTCCCAGGAGGCTGCTGCCAGTTGCAGAGGGGTGATACGTTTGGGTAGGGGACGCGTGTGCCGACCTGGCAGGGCGCAAGGCAGGCTCTGGATGGAGGAGCACGCTGCAAAGGGGCTGGAAAGCCCCAATGCAAAGCAGCAGGGACAAATGTGGCTTAAAGATCTGCTGTGGTGGAACATGGAGGAGTCTCTGCGCTATCCACGGCTTTTCCTGGCCAGTACAGTCATTCCCTGTGGCGTATAGGGGACCTCCATGGCAGACAGTGCCTTGGCTGGGTTTGAACCCAACACATGTTCCTCTTGATGGTCCAGCCCTAATCACAGTGCAATGCTGACCATTTAGGGTTTTGGGGCTGCTCTGTAGAAAAGGTGAGCTTTCAGGTGTGCAAAGGGAGAAGGTGGGACGTGGAGTCACGGCGTGCGCAAGGTCACGCTCAAGTCACTGTCAGTCTCTGGTCCGATCACAGTGACCAGAGATGGACCAGCCCTGCCGCTGCAGAGCTCTGCCCGTGGGAGAGAGCGGTCAGAGGATTTAAGCAGGGAGACGCCGAGCATGCAAAGGAGACCAGATTCAGCAGGAATTGGTTGAAATACTCCAATTGGCAGGACAGCGGGGCGTCTGGCTTGTATCACGGTGCCGTGCTACCAACATTGAGATACGGTCCTACAATGCAGTTGAGCATCCTTCAGAGCGCCTGACTGCCCCTGTCCCTGTGCAGGTGTCAGCGCGGGGCTGTCCCTGCTCTCCCTCGCCTGGGCTTTGGTCTCCTACAGCCGCTTTGCCTGCCTCCTGAAACCCGGTCACCTCTGCCCGCCGGCCACAGCCATCCTCTGCCTGCTGCTCTGGAGGACGGGGATGCTGGGGACCAGGGTCCTGGCCCTGGTGCTCTTTGCCAGGCTGTATTCTTTTTGGGTTTTTGCTGTGGGAGGTAAGACCTGTGATCATCTTCCCCACGTCCCATCCTCCTGTCAGCCACAGGGATGCTCCTGGTACTGGAGCACTTTGCAGCCTCCTCCCGGGATGGCTTTGCCCTTTCAGTCCCCTTCCCCTTGCAGGTATCCACTGGTTGCTCATGTCCTTCTGGCTGGTGGCCCAGCAGACAGACATCGTGGCCCAGCCCTGCCGCTGGAGGCTGTTCAATTGCCTGGTGGGAGCCGTGTACATCTTCTGCTACGTTAATGTCCGGCCCGGTCCCTCCAAGCATAGGGTGGCCACGTTTTATGCTGTAAGTACCCAGGATATTCGGTATTCCGCATGGATGCAGCTGCTGGGGAGAAGCAATAGCTTCAGACTCTCCTTTCTCATCTCTCACGTCACCACTTCATAAAAATCCAGTATTTCCCGTGTCCTGACAAAGCCACGTGGTCGCCAAGGTGGATGCACCTTCTGCGCTGGCTTTGTTTTCTTAGCAGCAGCCACACGATGTCCTAATAACACCAGAGCGGCTGTGCTGCTCTGCCAGAGTTATTTTTCATGGTAAAAAAAGGTTGAGACCTTGCAGAAAGTTCAGTTCAGCAACCCTTATGTTTTAAGTGATAAGTTAGGTGCAAAATAAATCAGCAAAATCTAGAAACTGGGTGTTTTCTGTCATCGGAAGCACGTCTAAAGCCATCAGAAGGATAAAAGTGACAACTCTCTTCCCTCTGCTCTGCAGATAATGCTGATGGAGAACACCCTCCTGCTGCTGCTGGCCACCGGGTTCCTGCAGGCCGAGCTGAGGAACAGCCTGTGCGTGACCGGGGCCGTCATGTCAGGGTCTGCAATAGGTAAGATCTGCTGTTTTTTAGAGCCTGGATTGCATGTTTCAAGAGTAGCTTGAGTAAATGAGCATCATCGGTTATTTTAGTTGCATCAGACTGTTTGCTTTATTTCTTCCAGCTTAAGCGTCTGAATGTATTTGATAATACGTAAATCCACCTTGAGTTTCATTTCTTCATCGTTTCTTAAAAGCCCATCCCTGAAGAGGGAGGCTTGCAGAAATGATCGAGATGTCACCAAGTGGCTCAGGTACCGCTGCCAAATACAATATATGCAATTTTGAAGCACGTCTGTGCTTTCTGTGGTCTTGGTGCTTGGTGATCAGTGCAGGACGTGGTAGAACACAGGGGATCGCTGCAGGGAAGCGTTTTCATTTGAGCATATACTGATGATTTATGAAGGTGGCTTGTGATTGATGAGCCATCACTGGGTATGTTTTGGAAATACGCTGGTGTGGAACCGTGCAGAACTACAGCAGCTTTCTCCCACCCTGTTTTCTTTCAAAGACCAGGGCTGCTTTTGTAAATGGAAATGCTTTTTGTCTCCATGGGGAGGATTTTTTGGTACGTGATGGAGAAGGTACTCTATACGTTGATCATACACTGCCTTACTCCATGCCGTGCCCATAAAGCAGGCAGCAGCTATGGCCAGCTGGTCCATTTAATTCCCTAAAACTTTAATGCACAACTCGGCTGAAGGAGGGGAGAGGTTGTATGGTGCTTGCAAACAACCCATCGGCACCTCTATTTGCAAAACTGACGCTGGGCAAGGATGGGAGTTGCTGTTTGCTGGGTGAGGTCCCCACCAGGCTCCTGTTTTCCCAGCGGGATGGGGGCAGAGGGAAGCTGTAACGCCCGCGTGCTGGGCTTTGTGCGTCTCCCCAGGCCGGCTGCACGCAGATCAACCATGTTCAAGAAAGGGCACTGGAAAAGAAGCAATTCCTCTGGCCTTGAACGAGTTTAGGATGGAAGTAGGAAGGTGTCTTAAAAGCCTGCTGGTGTCTCATTTAATGGCTAGAGGACAGGGATGCTGCGAGATGGGAAGGATTCCTGCATCACACACCTCCTCCCTGCCCCGTGCCCTCTCTGCTGGTGCTCAGCGGCTGCCTCGCTGTGCACCTCTCAGTCTGCAAACCAATTCAGATTAAATTCAGTCTTGAGAGCGTGCTCAGCACGCCCTTTCCCGAAAGCTGCTCGAGTGGGATTCTTGTATCCCTAAAAACGCTTGAAAGACCTGCTGCTCGGACACCTGATGCCCAGCAGCATCTCTGCAAAGGGCCTGTTGATCGGAGGTGGCAGCGAGGTCTGGTCTCTCCTCCACACCTCACCGAAACGCTTCTGGGACTCGTCCCTTGGCACCTTTCTGCTCTTTTTCAGGTGCTGCAGCTCTGGTGGTTTATTACAGCCTGCTCCATCCCAAGTCCACAGAGATCTGGCAGGGCTTCCTGGAGACAACCTGCAGTGCTGCGGCTGCCGGTGATGACGAGGTTGCTGGAGACAGCTCCCAAGCGGGGCAGAGTTTGGGAATTTCAGGAGATGGAGAGTCCTTGGCAGGGGAAAGGACCACGGCAGATCCCAAAAACGGGAACAGCTCATCGCTCCTGCAATTCAGAGGGTGTTTGGAGGACGGCTGGACAAACCATCACCACTGGCTGCTGGTAAAGCTGGCCTTGAAGACAGGAGATGTGTCCACGATCAACGCAGCTTTTGGAGATGGTGGCATGGGAGAGGTTTACCCTGGAGGATGGATGATGGGGAAACCCGCTGGTGTTGAGCCTGGGGCAAACCTTTCCCTCCCCACGAGGGAAATCGGTCCTGGGGGTGTTGAATCTGGTCTGACTGATGAGAAATTGCTGGCGGTGGGGAATGGAGGAGGCGGCAAACCCAGCGCTGGCGCTGCGAGAACGGGATGGGAGGACAGAGGAGGGCAGGAGGCTAGTTTTCACCCAGCCGTATCCTGTCCCGGCAGCTTCTCCCCGGATCTGGCCGAGGGCTCCTCTGTGTATTTCAGTGTGAGTGCAGGAGGCATCGCCTCTCCCGGCGCGGGGACAGCCACAGCTACTTGCATGGCCCTGGTGCAAAGGGATGGCGAAGCCCAGCCTTCCCCAGGCTGCCTGGGAGGAGGAGGAGGAGGAGGAGGGGATTTGTCCCTTGAGATGGCAAGCATCAGCCCAATCCTGGGCGCTTGTGCCCACAAGCATCTGCAGAGCAGCTCTTCCCTCAGCGACGTGAGTGGCTGCGGGGTGGCGGGTCCCCCCAAAGAGGGCTCGGAGCCCGTGGGGCCGGAGGGTGCCCTCGTGGGGTGGCATCGCCCTTGGGACACCCACCCTTGTGGCACACAGGGGACTGACGTGAGGAGCAAGCTGAGGTCACCGTGCTTCACCTCCACCCCCAAGGCTGACCCTAGATGCCCCCAGTGAGGACTGGGGGAGCTGGGAGAGGGGACAGACCTGTCTGGGTTGCTGGAGTGACCCTGTAAATTGCTGCACCGTCACCTTCGGTCAGCGTTGGGGTGACTGCCTCGTCAGTAGGGCACAGCAGGAGGTGGTGGGATGTTAATGCTGGCCATGAAGACTGTCTCCAATGTGCCCCTGCCGCTGGGCAGATGTGGTCCTCCATCGCTAGAACATCACCTTCCCTCCCGGCGCATCTTCTGCTTGCAGTTTTGGAGAGCTTCAAAGGTCTTAAAAAGCCTTAAAAGTCCAGGCGTAGGTATTTATTAAACTTATTTATGTAACAGTCTTGCTAGGCAGCTGGAGCATGCTGCCTTTGATATATTTGTGACGATGTCTTGAAGCACGTCCTTTAACAAGTGCCTGTACGAGCTGCTGGTCTGTCCCAGCGTGGAGATCTGGCTGCTGTCTCCAGGGGCTGCGAGGCTGACCAAAGCAGGAGTCTTCTCAGGATAAACAAGTGCCTAAACCAGAAAAATAGTGAGTTTTACTCTCAGATGCCCTTCCTTCTGGGCAGAATAAGCCCTAAAGTAAGGCTCAGCAGTGCTTGATTTATTTTTCCCCCACCAGGTTCATCTTGAGAGCTTTACCAACTCCATTTGCTGGGGCCGCATAGGAGCCCAGACCCTCTTCATACTGCAGACCACGACCTCAGGACCCTGAATTGTAGACAAAAGCCATGTCCTGCTTGCTTGCCCACCATCCTGCTTCCTCAAGTGGCCTTTTCTGCCCAGCCTCTTCCTTGCCCCCTTCCACCCAGCTGCAGATAATCCAGATCTGGCTGGATGCTCCTTCCTAAATTTAGCCTCAAGTCGGATCTCAAAACAGATCTACATACTCCTGCCACCATAAAATCCCCCTTGCAGGCAGGGTTTATTTATATCGGGAACTAAAAGCCTCAGTACCGTGGTCACAGAAATAGCTAATGCTTCCAGCCGGGCTGGCTGGACGTGGGTTTGTGCCCAGGACGTGGCTTGACATGTTGATTGAGGTCTGGTCAGCTGGGTTCACCAGTGAGCTCGTGGGTGCCAGCTGATGCACATCTGGCTGTGTCCTCCAGCTGTTGTCCTGCCGCGGGCAGGACTCTGGTGTTGCCGTGGGGCAGGAAAGGCAGCAGGAAGGAGAGGCATGCGATGAATTATTAAAAAAAAGCTTCCATGTAGCATTGGCTGCTCAGGATTGAGCCAGCCAGCTGATTCTTCAAGCTGATCTGGGCAGTGAAAACCCAGTTGGTGCCGGTTTCGGAGTGAAGCCGCTTTCCAACGTGGTGAAAGCTCCGTGTCTCCGTTCGGAGCCAGCACTGCCATGCTGTGGCTGTGCCCTGCAGGGAGGAAGCAGTTGCAGCAGCTTTTCCAGAGTCTTCCTCACTATGCGCATCACACAGAAGGCAGCAGAGCTGCCGCGGCATTATGGAAATTTTAATCTAGTTTGGTTTTCTACCTTTGATAATATATAATGATGCTTTAAAAAACAAACCAGCCTTTGTTGTGTCTGTGTGTCGTGTTGGGGTTGCATATGAGCGTGGAGAGGTCCTCTGGACCTTGCTGTAGGGGGTGTTGGACCTTGCTCTCCTGCTGCTTTGCAGGCGAACTGCTGCACGGTTTCCTGGGTGGATGTGACAGCCCCTCTCCTTTGCAACTCCATTTTCTGTTTTCCTAGATTTTCTACCCGTTCCAGTTCCACCCACCCCCAACCAAGCTGTTTGTTTAACTGAGCAGGGTTTTTCCCTTTTTCCAGCTGCAGGTGTGCAAAGAAAGGACACAGATACGAACGGGCACGGGACTCCACATCCCCTCCTTTCTCTCTTCCCCACACTTTGCTCCTGCAGCCCCAGGACGAGTTGCCTGTCGGGATTTTCAGCGGGAAGATGAAGATGGGACCTGGGCACTCCAATGTGGCACACAGATAGCAGTGGGTTGGGTCAGTTTGGTTGCTGCGGGCGAGTAGCAGCTCAGGAGGAGTGGAGATGGCAGGCTGGGATGTTGGCAGCCGTTTGGGATGGGGATGCAGACCTTCACTGGCCAAATTTGTGTGCCGGGCAGCGGATGCTGGGAGGAAGGATTGGTTATGTCTTCCCTGTCCCATCCCCTCTTGCCGGGGTGAGAACCCAGGTTCAATGCAGGGTGGCTGGGGGTGGCTGGTGGCTGCTGCCCCTCTCCCCCACCCCCTGACCCAGAGCAGGCTGATGCTGAACCAGGCAGTGGTGCCTGCTCACGCCATCCCCAAACCAGGAGCACCTAAGTCTAGGACAAGAAAGTCCTTTCCCTCCCTCAGCAGGATCATTCTCTTCCTAACCCAGAGCCTTCCCTTTAGGTTGGAGGGGTCCCACGAAAGGGGCTGCGTCCTATATAACTTGGAGCAAGAGATCTGACTTTGGCAACCTTGAGAAGAAACACTAACATGACAATCATTGAAACTATATGCTAAATTAAGACTGGCAATATTTGGAGTAGATTTTGACCATTTGCTGCAGATAGAGCATCCAACCCTAACATCTGAGGTCCGGCAGGTTGGAAAACAAGCCACCAACCCAAGGATCACAGTGGGTGACGTTGTGCTTGGTAGGAATCTCTCCTTGGATGCTTTACTTGAGCCACAGCAGTGTTGACCTTGGCTCTACACTCTATGGTTGCAATCCTACGTGCCGTAATCATTTGCGTTGACTACAAAAATCCAATGCTTAGTAGGTCAAGCGATGGCTACCCAAATCATGGGCTGCCCTCAAATCTGTGCTGGTTATCACAAGGCAAGATCAGGCAGGAAAAGCAAATGGATTGAGGGTTTGCTGTTCTGTCCTGGTCCAGGGCCTTGAGACACAGAAGGATTTACACCATCCTTGCTGCACTTGTGTGTGATTTAGGTGTTTTTCACCCAATAAAGACAGGGTTGTTGCTGTTAACAGCAGACCATAGGCTTTGTGCTAACTAAACTTGGGCTTACCAGGAACTGTCTTGAAAAGCCCTGGGTCTGTTTTAGCTGTAACTGCAAAAATTGGTAAGGGTCATGAAACGGTTGGGAGGGCTACATCCTACAGCTTAATGCTAGCTCTGTGGTGGCATGGGCTAAAGGTAGATGGTAAAGGTCCAACAGCACTGAGCTGCCATCGTGAAACTATCCCATGGGCCAGGCGGAAAAGAAAATATGGCCAAATACACAATTTTAAGAAAGTAGAGAATACTTCTGGGCAGAGGAGTCAGGCGTGCCGAGGACTTTGATTTCCTAGAGCACACCCACGATGCACAGAGGGCCTGGAGGTGCACCATGAGCTGACACCTCTGACCTTGGAGGAGGTGGTTGTGGAAATCCCAGATGGACTGAGGAATGACCAAGAGAGGGGGGACTCTGGGGACAGCACTGGGCATGATGGCTGGGGTACGGATGGGGGTGTAGGTGTGGGGGCCGTGTTCCCATGGCTTTGCTCCCTGATGATGGGAGATGGTCACTGGTGAGATCCCGCCGTGCTCCCCCTCACCTTCTCCTTGGGAGCAATGCGAAATCAGGTGAAATAATATGGATTATCTGTCCTTAAAGACTTCCAGCCTGCGTGAGAGCCCTGTTGCACCCAGAGTCCAAGTCCTGCGTGCTGGGTCCAGCCCCAGCACTGAACCACAGGTCTCCACCTATAGAAATGACTTACATTTAGTTAAGTCTAGAGCCCTGTTCGGAGTAGGAGGACTGTCCAGCTGCAAATCGCAGCTCCAGATACCCCTCCCCACCCTTCCCATCCCTGTGGCGGGGGGGAACTTGACATGCCCCAATGACCTGGTGCACATCCAGATTTTTCCCAACGCTGCTGGACCGAAGAAGTCGTGCTGGGGAGGTGTTTCTCCCCATGGCTCCTTGTTCCTCAGCCACCAGAGGGAGATCCTGCTCAAGGCCACGAAAGCGGACGCCTTGTTCCAGACGCTGCGTGCCCATCGAGTGCCTGGGTTATGGGAGGAGAGGGATGTGCAGGAGGAGAGGAATGTGCAGGAGTGCTGATGCTGCTGTGGCATCGCAGATGGGAGCCGGTGGGAGCGAAATGGAGGGCTCTGGGATACTGGAGGTGGCCGATGCAGTGCACAGCGAGTGCCTGGAGGAATGTGACCATGGCTGTGGGAGCCTGCTTCCACCTCCCCAGGCATCGCCAGGCCATGGGGAAAGTTTGGAAGCCCCTGCCAGGGTCTCGCCAAGGGCCGGGAAGAGTCATATCCATCTGCAAATATCCCATGGTGACTTGAGGTCCAAAGGCGCGCACGCAAAGGGAGCTGCCACCGGCCACGCTGGATGCGGCATGGGAACCTGCTGGTTCGGTAGAACCGGCTCCAGCCGTCACCACCACGGTGCTGAGTCCTGATACTCGGCGGTGTACCCATGGAGCTGTGCACGTGCGCCTGGGCGGGTGACATGGTCACTCCCCGCTCCGGTCTGTCTTCACATCAACCCACGGGGCGCAGAGGTCCCGCAAAGCCCAGGTCACTGCTCATCGTGGAGCAGCGTGGTCCTGGGCCAGTCCAAACTCAGGGCGTGAAGCTGCATGAGAAACCGCAGCTGGGGAAACGCGTGGCAAAGGGGCGACGAACCAACTGCTCAGGGGAACGGGTTGAGGTTTCCTCCCTGTGTCCCAAATGCTTGAGGACAGCCAACCAGACCCTCTCTGCTGCTTCTTCAGCATTTCCCGTGAAGCTCTTTTCAGATGAGATACGTTATCCTGAGCTAGACCTTAGGATCTGCCCAGCCTTGGGGGATGCTCATCACCAACGTTTGAGCTTCAGCCGCCCACAGAAGGTCTGGAGGGCGGGATATCTCCATCCCACTGCACTTCAGACAGACTGCGCTCTCTCGCCTGCCTTGGAACAGAAAATTTCTGCTCATTTGCCTCCTATGAACATTTTCCTTCATTTTGTTTTTTAAGGAAACCCTCTCCAGCACTTCAGAGAGGCGGAGGCTCGTGCCCCAGCCCAGGAGAGCTCAGTGCCACCGATGAGAGGAGCTCTCGCGGGCTGCGAAAGGGCAGCAAGGGAGCGGAGAGCAGGAATCGACGGCAAATTTTGACAATGCAGGGAGTGACCGGCGGGCTCCTGAGGAGAGCAGGCTGTGCTGCTCACCGGTGATCTGGAAAAAGGAGCGAACAGGCAAGAACAGAGGCTCCGTCCCTAATAAATGAAACAATACCTGGGCCAGCGCCTGGGCTCGGGGATGTGGCTGTCCAGCCCGCTGGCACCGTCCCCTTGGCTTATTGTTTTTAATGGGTCACTCTCGGCCCTCTTTCAAGGTGAAATAATATAAAAGTGGGTTGGAAAGGTACCGACAGGGCAGCACAAGGGTTGGCGGCAGCACGAGGGTTGGCAGCAGCCCTGCCCCAGCCCTGCTGGGGTCTTGCCTTCCAGCAGCACTGTTTTCCGCCTCCCTCTGCAGCCCGATTTCTGAGCTCTGCCCGCGGGTGCCAGGTTTCGGGGTCGGTTTTGCTCGACCCACGGTGAAAAACATTCCAGCTCCGAGATGATGTAACCCCCCTGAACTAACCCAGGAAAGATTTACCCAGAAAAACGTGTTTTCACTTCCAAAAATATTGAAGCGTAATACTTGGACATTACAGAAAATATAAGTATTTCCCCTGGGGTTGTTGTTATTTGCTTGTTTTTTCCAAGCTGAAACTTTGGACATTTTTTCCCCCTAATTAAACGGTTTTGGTTTGTCTCAAATCCCTTTTTGGTGTCTTTACTGTTCCTGTAAATGGCTTGGCCCAGGCTGCATCTCCGTGCCCATTGCTCTAAGGCTAAACAATAACACGGAGGGGGGCTTTGCGGAGGGTAAACACAGCTAATCAGGACTTGCCTAATAAGAACGACTGCTTAATGAGAACCCGGGGACTGTGCTTCCTGTGCTGGATTTGGCTGGAGGAAAACGCTTTGTGCTCTCCACACCAGGATTGAGACGGCTCAGTTCCCTCGACCACGCTGGAGCAGCGTTTCCTCCCTCCCGTGAATCCTCCCCTACGGCCACGGGGATGGGATCTGCGGCTGCGAGGGATCTGTGGGGATCCAGGGATGCTGGAGGAGCCAGGCCAGATCCTGCCAGCTAAAGGATCCGGTGCTTGTTTTGCTTGAAGGGAGATCTTTAAAACAAAAGCCCTGTTCGTGCCCTGCTTTTTCTAAGCAAAGCCGCCGAAGGGCCCTGCCCGCTCCCCTTAATGTCCTTCAGGGTCCCCGGGGAGTTTTGGGGGGCTTTCTTAGGGATTGGCTTCAATAAATGACAGCAAACGTGCCACTGCTCTGTCCCGGAGACGGCCGAATCATCTCTCCGTCCGTGCTGCGAAGCATCTGGTGGCCGCTGCAGCCCAGCCCCGGCTGGGATGTGGGTTTGGGAAGGGGATGGGATGGGGAGGGCGCCCCACGCCTCTGGCCTCGCCCCGTTACTGGGGAGGGAGCTTTGGGGTTCAGTTCTGGGACTGTGGGCTCAGGGTGCGGGGAGCCAGGGGGTGGGTGCGGAGGCAGGCTGGTGTCAGGGTGCGCATGGGGAGGTGGGTGCTGGGCCACGGGTGGGTGATGGGTGCAGTCGTGGCTGGGCGTGCACGGAGAGGCGGGTGCAGGCGTGGGTGGGTGTCCAGATGTGCACGGTAGGTGAGTGCAGATATGTGTGGGTATCCAGATGTGCACATTAGGTGGGTGCAGATGCGGGTGGGCATCCAGATGTGCACATTAGGTGGGCACAGGTGTGGGTGGGTGTCTGGATGTGCATGGTAAGTGAGTGCAGATGCAGGTGGGCATCCAGATGTGCATGATAGGTGGGTGCAGGTGTGGGCGGGCATCCAGATGTGCATGGAGAGGTGGGTGCAGGTGTGGGCGGGCATCCAGACGTGCATGGAGAGGTGGGTGCAGACGTGGGTAGGTGTGCACATGTGCACAGTAATTGGGTGCAGATGCAGGCGGGTGTCCAGACATGCACGGCAGGTGGGCGCAGACGCGAGTGGGCGCCCAGACATGCACGGCAGGTGGGCGCAGACGCGAGTGGGCGCCCAGACATGCACGGCAGGTGGGCGCAGATGCGAGTGGGCGCCCAGACATGCACGGTAGGTGGGTGCAGATGCGGCTGTGTGCGGATGGGAGGTGGGGGCCGAGACCGCTGGCGCCTCCACCCCCCGCGGAGCCGAGACCGGTGGGTGCCCCCCCCCCGCCGCGGAGAGCCGGGGCGTGCGTGGGGCAGCGGGTGCGGCCGCGGGTGGGCGGCGGTGGCCCGGGAGGCGGGGGCCGGGGCCGGGGCCGGGGGCGGGCGGCGGGGAGGGGTCAGGCGGCGGCGCGGGCGGCGCCTGCGCGGGGCCGTCGCGGCGCTCCGCGAAGTTACGCGGGGCCCGGGGAAGTTTTGCGGCGCTGGGCGGCGGCGGGGCGGCGGGCGGCGGCTCCCGCTCCGCACCCGCTCCGCACCCGCTCCGCACCCCTCCCGGCGCGGCCATGGCCTTCCGCCGGCGGGCCAAGAGCCACCCGCTCTTCAGCCAGGAGTTCCTCATCCACAACCACGCCGACATCGGCTTCTGCCTGGTGCTCAGCGTCCTCATCGGCCTCATGTTCGAGGTGAGACACCCCCCCACCCTCCGCCTTCCCCCGGGGGGGGGGGGGGGGACACGACACGGTCCCGCACCCCGCGGGGTGTCAGCCCCACCCGAGACCGGCTGTGTGTGTGTGTGTGTGTCCCCGACCCGTGTGCACCCCCGCTGTGGACGGGGAGTCCCGGGTGCCCCCCCCCTTTGTGCCGCACGGGGTGCCCCCACCCTCCACCTCCCCGGTGGTGCCTCTGCTCAGGGGGTGTCCAGGGCGCCGCACCCTGGCGAGGTGACCCCATCCCGCTTGGGGAGGGGGCTCTGGGGTGCGGGACCCCTCCGTCTGGGGGTGCAGAGTGCCGCCCCATTCATTCCCTATCTCTCTCCCACCAGCAGAGGCGTTTTTCCCCCAAAAATCCCCATGGGCACCCAGCCCGGCGCTGGCTTTTGGGGTGGTGCATCCTTCTGCCACCCCCAGCCCTGCCCGGGGTCCCCGGCTGCAGAAGGGGGAGCACAGGGGGTGGCGAACCCCCTTCTCCTGCAAACCCACCACTGCTGCTGGCGACGGTCCTTGCCCTGCACCACTTCCCAAGCACAGAGGGGTACATCGGCCGCCCGGCCCCATGCAGGGAGAAGTCAAGCCCTCACTGATATTTCCAGCTATTGGAAAAGGGGGGAGTATTTTTTGCCCTTTTTTTATTTTTTTTTTTAACGTTAGCCCTTTTCCAGGTGTTTTCTCCGCAGCCCGCTGACCCCGCGCCGTGGGATGAGCACCAGGGGCTCCTGGGCCTCGTGCAGATGCCAGCGGCTCCCTGGCCTTTCCCCATCCCGGCCATCCCGCTCCGCCACGGGCTGTGAGAAGGCATCCCCGGCTCCTCCGCGGGAAACTTTGGCCCAGCCAGGGGTGGCCGGAGCCCCCCGGGAAGGCCGCTGCCCCGCCGCCACCCCAGCACCGTGCGGAAACCATGCCGGGAATGCCGCGCTCCCCCTGCTCTCTCTCCTTCCCTCCCAGCTTGCTTTTTCCTCTCCTCTTTCGGGGAGGAGACAGGGGAGGGTTGGAGGCCACTGCCGTGCAGCTTCGCTCAGCTCCGGGCACCCTACGCAGAGGCACCTCGGGTGGCTGCAAGCTGTGGTCAGCAGCTTGGCCGGATCGGACACCCCCCCCACTCCCCCCCCCCCCCCGCCCCCGCTTCCCCCGCGCAAACCCTCCCCTTCAGCGCAGTGCCACGTTTCAAAGCAAATCCGGACGGGAAAGGGGTGGCCGGGGGGCCTGGCGGAGGAGGAAAGGCTCCTTCTGTAGCAAATCGCAGGAGGAGGAAATCCATTTCCTTAATACCCTCCCGGTGGCAGCCCCCTTCTTTTTTCTGCCCCCCCCCGCCTCTTTTTTTCTGCAAATGCTTTGAATGAGCGAGTCAGTTCCAGTGCACAAAATCCTTTCGATGTACTTGTGCATATATATATATATATATTCATTTAAGGGTTATGAAAGGTTTCAAAACTAACCCAAGAGGGCCAGCTGTATTCCAAAACCGCATGCAAATGCTGCAAAGTTGGGCTGCAAGTTTCGTAGCCGTACTTTAAAAAAAAAGTCACTGAGGTTGCATCGCTGTCAGGGTTTCTCCCCGCAGCTGATTTTTTCGGGGTGCCGGTGCCTGTGGTTGCATGCTGGGAACCTCGTCCTGGAGAGGTGGTACCCAGGCTTGCTACTGCGAGGGCTTTTGGTTGATGTGATGCTCCGAGGGCGGTTTTGAAATTGCGATGCGATGAACCCCCCCGTGGAGGTGGCGACAGGGAGGGTTTTGTGGTGTTTCTGGGGTTTTTTTTAATGTCTTTTAATTAAATCTCCCCCGGTTGCTGAGAGGCAGGAGTTTTCTGCTGGTGCCGCCGCTCTCCTGGCGGACCTCGGGGAGACAGCGCTTCCCGTGCCGGGGTGGCTTTCACCGCTCCTCCCTCTGCACCGCCCAGCTGCGTCCCTGCCCGACAGCACCATCCCTCATCTTCCCCTCGGCTTGGGGTTTGGGACAACTCTTTTGGTCCTTGTGGGTTATTTATTTTATTTTATTTTATTTATTCTTTCTGCTTTCTTTTCCCCCTGGAGGAGAAACCAGGCTCTGCTCTTCCCCAGCCCTCCAAACCATCCATGCCCATTTGCACCGCCTCTACAGTGAGTTTTGGTGGCAGCTCAGATATTTCTGCCTTTCGACGCCTTTTCCGCGCCTCCTCTGCGATGGTGGGGAGGACATGTCGCCATCCCTTCTCCTCCTCCTCGCCGCCCTGCTTCCCACCCCGCCGCCGGGCTCCCACCTTCCCCGATGCCGGTGGCCGTGGCCGAGCTCGGGCTCGGGCTCAGCGGAAACGGCTGAATCCTGCTCACAATAGGCTGTTTCCTGCAGGGGAGGTTTCTTCGGGGAGGCACAAATGGGATTTTTAACCTTTTCCCAGGCGGCCCCCGGGAGCTGAGTGCTTGCTTGCTCCGGCACCATGCTCGCGGTGATGCTCAAGGGCTGCCACCCTCCCCAAGCGCGGCGTGAGGTATGCCTTGAGCATCCTTTTGGGCGTGCAACCTCTTCCCCATCCAAACGGATCAATGGGCTTCACCAGCCCAGTAGTTTCTCCACCGCAGGGAGCGGGTACCGGTCACGATGGAGATACCGTTCGCATCTTGCTTGATGCCCAGCTTCGCTGCCGACTGCGTCGCTAGCACCGTCGCGGCTCCAGGGAGGGGATTTGGGGGTGCAGAGCGTGGCACGAGGCTGCTCGCCGGTGTTATGAGTGTGTTGGACTTGTTTATTTGAGTATTGTGCATGTTTTAGATGATCATAGCATTGCTCAGGGAGGGAAGCCCAGGGCTTGGAGGGGGTCCCCCCAAAAAGAGCTGTCCTGAGCTGGGCGCTGTGGGGGTTTCTGCCTTCCCAGCCAGCCCTGAGCCTTCAGGGTGTGAAAACATGCCCGGTGCACGTCTGCGTGGTGCCAGGGAGGGATTTTGCTGCGTGTGCGTGGCTGCTCCATCCACGAGCGAGCTGGAGCCCAGAAAGAAAAATCTCCCCTTTTTTTCTGGTCAAAAACCATTTTAACTGACTGCGTATAGAAACGCAAAACAGGTGCTCTCCATCCTCACGCAGAAATCGCTTTGCATATCTTTTTCCACCCTACTTTGCAGAAAAATGAAGCCAAGGCCAGGCTGGGTTTAACCTGCAGCTGCCCGGTGACCTGTGTCCCAGCTGGGACGGCTCCTGTGCACGGTGTCGGATCGATCAGCCTCCATGCGGGCTGAGTTTGGGGGAGACCTCGCTGGTTTTGGGGAGGAGTCTATATTAGACGGGGGCTGCTGTCATAATCTCTGTAAGACTGGGAAACTGAGGCTCAGTCTTATTTCTCCTTTATGCCCAGAATTGGCTGCCACAAGCTCACGGGCAAAGCAGGGGACAGCTCCTGATGCTTATGCATGGGGTGATGGTAATAAAGTTGTAAAACATCATATTATAAGAGATGCCGTGCCCTTGCCAGGCTTTCCCTCGTGCGCAGAGCCGCGGCAGTGAGTCACAGTCTCCCAAACACTGGGTTGTGACACTGTCAAACGAAGGCGGCTGACGAATGAGCTGCTATTTCCAGGCTTCCTGCTAAATATACTTTCCCCTCCCCGGTCCCCTCCGTAGTACTCTGCAAAAATTAAGGCCTTCCCGTCATTAACGAGGGAAAACAAACGGTGTTTCTGCCTCCCCTGGTCTTTGCCAGATGTGGGAACTGAGGCACACGGGCAGCTTAAGGGCTGAATAGTTGGGAGAGAGGTGGGGGGGAGAAAGGGGGGAAAAAAGCAGAATTTAGGTCTGCTTTTAAAAAGGGAATAAGCAGGAGGGAGGCATGAAGCAATGATAATCGTGTCGTGCTGAGGGACGAGTGTGTGTGTGGGAGCAGAGGGGCTGCGCTGCCCTCGGGGAGGGTTTTTTGTCGAAGCCGGCTGTTTACTTTTAAAGGCTTTGGTCCAAAGTTTGGTCTTTAGTTTACATATAGGGCCTGTGTCAATCCATACCGTGGATCAACAAGTTTTTCTTTCAATAAACACTCTGTCTGGTGGGGGAAAAAAAGAACCCCTAAGTTGTGAGAAAAGCCTTTGGACAGCATTTTATCTTTAATTAGTTTGAGTTGTTTTTCAAGCCCTGGAAATATTTTCCCGGCTCAGACTGCAGAAACTCCCCCAGCCTCCCCCGCCAGAGGTTTGGAGCCGCTTCCTTCCTCCGAAGCCGTTTTAACCCAAGCAGGACTACGGGGATGGCTGCGTGCCTGGGGGCTCCCAGCTGGGGTGAAGACAGCACGGACTCTGCAAATCCCACCGGGCTGAGGCTTTCGGGAAGGGAACCGGGTTTCACAGAGTGACCTGGTACCTATATGTGAAGGATGCTCAAAAATTATCCCTCGCTCCTGAAAATATTAGGGTTTGAGAGTCGCAGCGGGTAGATTTTGGGAGAGGTGCTAAGCTGCCTGGATGCACGTGCTTAGACGCCTTTATTAAAAGCCGCTTGCATGCCTGCGAAAGTGGAATTGGGATTTTGGTTTGGACTCTTATAGCGTTTCGTGGCCGGGAAAAACCAGCATCTTCTAAAAAGGGTGGGGGGAGCTTTGCTGCTTTGTATTAGGCAGCAAACTCCAGGCTAGCGGGGGTGTGAATTTTTCCGTTCACCGCATTATTGGGGAGTAGATGCATAGTGGTGGCTAGTAGATGCATAGTAAATGCATAGTAGTGCTGGGATTGTTTGGCTTTATCCACTGCCCTGCCATCAAGGGCTGTGAGGTGGATAAGTTGTATTGATTTCTAGCCGTATTGCTCTGTGAGAAACAGCCCGAGCCCTGTCCTGGGTGCTCTGAGCATCGCGGTAAACTGTGGTCTCAGTGGACACATTGCGTTTTGCCTCTTCACCGTCTGGCTGCCATTTGGTCCTCGGGTTAGTGTCATTAACCACCAGAAACCCACTCGCTGCTGAAGATGCTGTTCCCTCCGCGTGGCTGTAGAGAGCCCCCAGGACAACTGCTTCCCAAATTTAGCTCGTTCAGGCACATCCCTCATGCAAGGCAGGATGAGGCTGGGATGAGGAGCATCTCCCTCACCCCCTTGGGCAGTGGTGGGTTGCATAGAGGTGCCCTTAATGCAGGGCAAGGGATGAACAAGGAATATACAGCCTTTCCTATATGGTCCCTGCTCAGCTCGTCCCATGCAGACAAATCCCTCTCCCACCCTATAAAAATCCCTACCCGAGTCACGGTGATGCTCTGTAGGATTTGGACTTCTGGCTGCCTTAAGAAAAGGCTGGAGATAAGAGGGGAAAACCAAAGAAGCAGGTTGAGGAGGCGGCATCACAGCATAACCAAAAAAATATAATACCTGGAGAGGCCTAATTCTGCCCCTGCCTGCAGCAGTTTTGCAGCAGCTCCGGCTCTGGTCTCTGCCCTGCAAGGCAGGAGCGTGCCTGGTGCTTCCTCTCCCATACCAGCATCTTGTTTCAGAGCAAACAGACAGCGAGCGTCTTGTGCCTCTGAATAATCCTCACGTTGCTTTTCCCGTTACAAACTTCTCCTTTCTCTGGCCGCCTGCGAAATGCTCGATGCGAGCTCTAAAGCTTTGCCGTCCCTGGTGCTCGTCGCTCCTTCCCGAGCCAAGGAAACCTGGTTTCTGCCTTGTAGGGGAGCTGGAGGTGGCGTGGCATTGCTGGAGGTCGTGGTTCAAGTGTTCCCCGTTTTCCAGGAGGCTTACACTGATCGGTGGTGTTTCTGTCTCTATACGCTACGCAGGGCTGTACAGCAATGGGTGCACCGTGGGTGCTCCCAGTTGATGTGGCGGAGGGGATGCTGTGGGGGTTACGGCTACAGCGTGGGATTTTGGAGCCTGATGTTCACTTGATGGAGCTCAGCTACGACCTTGGTCAAGTCACTTGTCCGCTGGTAAGGGGCGTGTTGTGAACAACGGCAAAAAGACGCGAGTCCCTCCGTGGACGTGCAGGGTGTCCTTCACCTTCAAGGATGGAGGGATGTGCCCAGTGTCCTGCTCAAGGTGGTTTGTCCCGTGTTTCATGCTCCATCAGCCTCGGCTGCTGGAAACCGCGACTCTCTTCCTATCTGAACTGAGATGTCCTTGCGGTGGTGGCAGGGAGGTGGAGGTGACCCAGCCAAGGGTGTGGGGCATGATCAGGATGCCGGTGGCCTCGTGGGTGGTGAGTCTTGGAGGACAGAGCTAAGCCGGACGATAAGTGCGTTGTTCTGAGTTTGTTGTGCGATTGCAGCGAGGAAAGCGTGGAGGTGCAAAGCGCTCACAAAATGAGGTGCACCCAGTCTTTGAGCCCTTGGAAAGCCCAAGGACCAACCTCTGAAAATGCTGCCTTGGCCGTTAAAGTCCTGCTGGTGCCCGCAGGAGAGTGCGTGCGGGAACTGCGCCAGGGCGAAGGGTGAAACCCTGCATGCGTTCGGACGTTTCCATGGTCAGTGTGAATAGTTCCCCACCAGTTGCAGGAGAAAGGAACGCCTTTGATGCCCAAGAGGAGACCTTCCCTCCACGTAAGGTCTGCAAAATGCCCAGAGGTGGACAGGGAGGTCGGACACCCAGAAGTTCAAATTTGGCCCCCAGAGCTGCTGCTGTGGCCCTTGGTGAGTGACTGCAGGTCTGTGCCTGGGCTTCCCCGTCCATCAGGTGGAGGAGGGAGGCAGTTCTTCTCTGGAAATCGGTCTGTCAGGAGTCTGCCTACATCCAGGAGGTTGAATTTATCTTAGGCTGTAAAATACGTTATGCAGGCTTTAGAAAACAACCCGCTACATCTCTGTAATGAAAGGTGAAGAGGTGCAGAGGTGGCCCCTGAAGCTGTTGGTAGTCCTGTGGCCCGCAGGAAGCAAAGGCAGGTGTGGAGATGGGACAAAGCATTGATTGATCCTCAAGTATCTGTAAAGGAAACCTTCCTACCAGGCCTTCCAGAAAAGAAGATTAGGAGAGTTCTTGCAAACAGCGTCGGGGCTGAGCACCGTGCAGGCATTGCTCCCCATCCCAGAGATGCTCCGGGGTCATTTTCTTAGACCCACAAGTCTGGCTTATGGCCCCTCCAGCAGGTTAGGAGACTTCATCTGGAGATGATGTCTTGTTTCCAGCTGTTTACACCTCTGGATGTCAGCCAGGTACAGGTAGTGGGGTAAGACGTAAAACCTACAGTGCCCGCTGCCATCGGCACATCCATGACACAGCCGCCTGTCCCTGCAGCATCATGGCCACCGCCGGCTTCGTGTGTTTGTTTCATGCTCTGCACCAGCTTGTGATGAGGTTTGGATGTCAAGTCCAGGTCTCGGTTGTGCTGTACTGCTCCAGGATGAAGCAACTTTGCTTTCCTAGCCAGCAAGGTTTGCAAGAGCCAGAAGTGTCTCCTTAAGCCAGCTTGAGGCCCGGCGATGCACTTTTTCCATTACCACCCCAAACCCTGCCCGTGGTCTCCATCTCCCTTGGCAGAGTGCTTCCCGCATCTACTCCTCCACAAGCAGAGCACAACATGTGGGATATCTTTTTTTTTAAGTGGGGAAAAAAAAAAATCCCCAAACGTCATGAAAACACGCCGTGGAGTTTGCTATCCCCCAGCCGGGGCTGCAAGAGGATGGGCAGCGCTGCCTGCGCCGGCAGAGCGGAGCCGCCGGCCGGTTGCTCAATGCTCATGGGGGCGGGATGGGAACACTTGGCAAAGCCCCCGTGTCCCCCCTGCAGCTACGTCCTGCAAGACGTGAAGCAATATTTCCAGCCGGGTTTTTGATAGCCTGCAACTCTGAAACAGTTGCAGCTGCGTCTGTGCGAAATGCAGCTCATCTCCATCGGCGTTCGATGGGCACAGGAGTTTTTTGGGCTGGTTGCGTATGAGGCTGGGCGCTTGCGAAGTGTTGGAGGGATGGCTGAGGAGCCATCGCAAAGGTAAAAATCTCTGGTGACCTGCTGCCGGTGTGGGGTTGGATGGGATGAAGGCATGTTTGGCGTCGGACGTCTATGCACCGGATTTTGCTGTGGCCTCAGCTCGAGCGTGCATCGGTCTTGGAAATGCTGCTTTGGGGCATCCTGCAGATGCACTGGGATGGGATGCTCTGCCCCGTCCCCACAAAGCCTCCTGCTTCACTGCTGGGGAGAATCATTCCCTTGAATTAAAAGCAATAAATGAAGAGCGAGCAGCACAGCCCTGGTTTGCAGGGGGCCTGATGTCTCATCCCAGGCTTTTTTTTTTTCCTTTTTGGGCCAGCCTGCGATGCTGGACAGGCGGTTGGGATCTTGTGCGTGGCCAGCGCAAGGTTCAGCTCTTTTGCCAAAGCTGCTTTTCCCCTGCCCCATGGGACCCTCATGAGCACCTGCATGGTCTCTAAACAGGTCCGGCGTCACCGGTCCCGTGGCTGCTGCTATTAGAGGAGTCTCCACAAAGATGCGGGGGCTAAATCTGTGCGTAGCCCGTGGGGCTTTGCAGCCTCTGAGCTTGCTTGGGTGATGGGTGCTGCCATCCCTACCCGGGCAGGGCTCCCGGCATGGCTGCCTGGAGTGGATGGGAATGAGGGATGGTTTTAATTAATGCAAATGGCCTGCTGGGTCGGGCTCCCGGTGTCCCCCGAGCAGCAGGTCGCACATGATGATGGTCCATGCTACTGGAGGGATGCTCATCCTTGAGGGGAAGCGGGGAGCTTCCCCCGTCAGGCTGGCTGGTGGCTTTTACAGCTGCATTGTTTTTCCGGGTTTCTCCCTCTTTATACATCCCTTTCTCCTTCCCAAATCCCAAGTCCCTGTTGGCAAACCTCTTCCCTAGCAATCTCCTTGCTGAAAGGCATTTCTGCGAGTGAAGCCGGTGCCCGCACATCTCCCTGGATGATTTGCCTTTCCCAGCACAATAGGAAAGGGTAGTAAATGGTGGCAGAGGAATGGATTCAACAACTGATTTGCTTTTTTTCCCCTCTGTGTGTCTTTGACAGGTTACAGCCAAGACTGCCTTCCTGTTTATCTTACCTCAGTATAATGTTAGCGTGCCTACAGCAGGTAAGAGATGCTTCTGCTGCGGATACCCCAAGGGGAGGATCAAGTCGTGGTCTGCCCCAAATCCTTGCTGCCGGCTGGCCTGGACTCACTCTCTGCTGATGCACACTGCTTGGGCCCTTGTCTGGTAGTAAAGGAGATTTTAAAAATAAGATATGTGGGGGAAAAGCAAAGTTTGAGTGGCTCAGAGCACACTGATTGTGTCTGCCAGCCCTCGTGCTGCCAGGGTTGGGAAGAAATGCTTTTCAGGGGGTTTTAAGTCTTCCTCTCTACCCTCTTTCTGCCATGGTCAGGCCGCATTGTGTGCTCTGCAGGGTGAGGATCCTCCTCCAAGCCTGGTCAGGCAAGATCAAATTGCCTGATAGCATGCCCGGAGTAGCTCTGTGCCCTGCCGAGGAGCAGGAGGGATTTAGCTCTTTGCTAAGCAGCACGGGCTGCACAGATAATTCCCGTTTCGCTTTATTTATTGGGGATGGCACAAGGTGAGGGTGTGGAGATGCACATGCTGCACAGCATCCCTGCTTCAGGCAGCTTGTGGTCCTGATGCACATGGAGAGTAATTCAAGGAGGCTTGGAGCTGGTGCAGGTCCAAGCCCGGTGGACCAGAGGACTTACCCCGGCTCCCAGCCAGGAGGCAGCTGGAGGCTCGGTCCCTGCTTGTATTTTGGCTGCTAGTAGCTACCTTCCTAGCCGAGAGCCTCTTCAGGGCTGGCAGCGATCTGGGCACCGGCGTGAAGGCAGCAGGAGGTGGTTTGGGTAAAGCCCTGGGCTCAGGATGAGCCAAACGCCTGGGGCACAGAGCCTGGCTTGGTGGCAGAAAACTGCAGTTAATTAGAAGTGTTTAAGTAATCATCCAAGGGAAGAGCAGGGTTGTTGGGATTAGTGAAACTAGGATGAGGCAGACACACAGAAGATAAAAGGTCTGCCCTTAAAATCTTTGAACATTATGGTTGAAGAAATCATCCAGCTTCCACATTAAATTGCGGTCTGCGCTCCCCTATGGCACAGTCCAGACAGCTTCCACTGCTGTTGATTTATTCTTTCCTGATACCAGAAATCTCGGGAGGGGGGCACATAACCATCTCACCAGGACCAGGTATTGGGGTATCAATATAGGGCATGAGCTAGCTGAGGCCGTGGGGAGAGAGACCTTGGCGCAGCAGGCTTGCTCAGAGGAAGGGTTATTGCTCACCTGAGTTTTTCCAAGGCTGTTTCACATCCCTCACAAGAAGGATGCTGTTTCCTGTCAGCCGGCAGATCTTGCTCATCTCCCTTGCTCAGCTAGAGCAGCTTCTGAAATGCCCTAGAGAGAGGAGGCAGAGAAGTTGCACGTGTGCATAATATTACTTTCTTTAGACTTGCAATTCTATCTTTTATCTTACACTGGGGTTATGAGCTCCGTGATACAGGCAACGTTTTTACCTCTGGGTTTGCACAGCACCCAGCCGGGGGGCTCCTAAGGACCAGGTGTTTTCATAAATCCTATTCAAATCTTATTCATGTCCCTCAAATCTTAGAAATCTGGACTGAAGCTTTGTTCGAGGGTAAACAGGGCTGGTGACAGACAAGTCGCTTCCCAGCATTGATATTAGGAGAGGATGGTCAGGATCAGGGTAAGGGAGGGCAGCAGCTGGGGGTGGGCTCAGCTTCGCATCACGATGGTTTCTGCAGCGTGCCATGAGGACGGCAGCTTTCTCCCAACTCTGCTTCTTGCCCGTAAGCTGCAGGGCTGCAAATAGTTGCCTAAATGCAGACGTCTGGGGTATTTTGGGTGCTGTTGGATCTCTTGTTGCTCCAGAAGAGCAGGGCCTCCCGCGGGTCCTATTTCTCATCTGCCAGCCCCGTGCCGCGGCCTTGGATCTCTTAATAGCCCAAGGCATCTGCATTTAGGCAGCTGAGTCCTGCTCCGGCAGCTTTCAGGGTTGAGTGGGAGAGACTGGGTGTCGGATGGTAACCGAGGGGGTGGAAATTCCATCCTGAGCCCTAATGCTGCTGGTGGGGTGTCCCTGATCCCATCACCTGCTTCAGTGCTGCCTCCATGTCTTCATCCCTCCAGGCTGATAAATTCCCATCTCCACAGCCGGGCTGTCCCCAGCCCCTCACCTCTGGCAGGGGAAGCTTGAAGCATCCTGAGTGTCTCCTCCCTTGAGGTGTGTAACTATTAGAGGGGAAACCATCCACCCTCTGCTGAAGAACTAACCCTGGCTAGAGCCCTTTTTTTCAGCCCTGCAGCCACTGGCACAGTCATGACCTCTCTCTGCCTCCACCTCTCTGGTGGCCCCATCCAAGCTGCGTGTTGGGAATAACACCCCCCCCCCACCCCCAACCGTTAAGCCCCTACCTGGAAATTGTTTGAGTTATGGGGATTTGACCCACCGTTTGGTCTCTTTGCAGATGGGGAGCTGGTCCAGTATCACTATGGGCTGAAGGATCTGGTCACCATCCTCTTCTACATCTTCATCGCCATCATCCTGCATGCGGTGGTGCAGGAGTACGCCCTGGACGTGAGTGCCATTCGGCGTCTCGAGTCGCCAAAATATCTCACGTACCATGGGGGGACGTGGTCTTGCTGCAGTTAAATGCTGTTCTGGGGGTGGTCTGGGGGTTGAGGCGGTGATGAGTGAGCCTTCATCTCTGGGGGCTGCTTGGGATGGGGAGGAGAAGGAGGAGGAGGGAGGGTTGTTGACCCGATGGCTGATGTTTTCTTGTTCTTTTTCTCTCCTTCTGCTCCTTCCCAGAAAATCAATAGGCGTCTCCATCTCTCCAAGGTCAAACACAGCAAGTTCAATGAATCGGGACAGCTGGTTGCCTTCCACCTCACCTCCGTGATTTGGTGCTTGTACGTCGTGGTGACGGTAAGGCACGGGGCTGGCCGGGCTTTGGGTTCCCTGGGTGGGATTTGTGGTTTCTGGAGCACAAAACCCCGATGGCAGCGGAGAGTCCCCAGCCAGCCCCTGGGCCAAGATGGGCACATTTCAGCACGTTTAGTTTTCAAGTGTGGTGGTTCTTTCCAGCCACTGAGTGAGGGCAACTTAGGGAGATCCTTCTGCTTCGTGCAAGGCACAAGCAAATGGGTTGTGAAATATTTTTGGAGCTGGACCCCAGAAATCCTGCCTGGCCTCATCATCTCCATCTGCTGCTCCAGGACCTGCCATCTTTCTCAGCCTCTTATTTTCCTCCTTATTTGCGTTCAGTGCCTTGGGGTTTTTGGATGTCCTTTGCAGGGCCGTGGGGCTAACGGGCAGATGTTGGTGATCCCTCTCTTTGTGGTCCCTCTCTTGGCAAGCTGGCAGTGAGGGGATTGCTGAGAGCAGGGAAACCACGCCTTGGGTTGCGTTGCGGATATTTCAACCCGAAACTGCTGGGAGAAAAATTTGGAGTGAAAACGTTTCATTTTGGGGAGGAAGGGGGAAGGAAGAACAGGCGTCGTCGGAGAGATCTGACTATTTTGGCAGCGTGATGACGACGCTTTGCTACCAGTGGCTGTCGGGGTCCAGCTGTGGTCCCCGGTGGCGCTGGGGATGGATGCTCAGGGGCAGGTCCCCTCCCCACTGCTCGGGTGGTCCTGCCAGCCCCCCTTAAAGGACCGCTACCCTCTTCGAGGCCAGCATTTCTGGGGATCTGCTGGCACTGCTCCTGCCCCGTAGGGCTGTAGGGAGGGAAGCTTTGGCAAAACAGTCAATGCCGCTGGTTTTGGGCTGCCCTCGCCCAGTGCCAGACCCATCCCTCACCAGCTGCGGGGCTGTAGCCTCCTGTGCAAACCCGCATTGCCGTGATGTGCTCCCCAAATGCCCCGCGTGTGCAGAGCAGGTCACCCTTTGCAGCACTTGCACTTCCCCTGGCCCCCCCCTCAACTGAAAAAAGGGCTTAGGGCAGACAGGGCATGGATGATGGTGACAGGTAGGTGCTGGGCAGGATAAATTTCCCATGCCAACATCTCTTTGCAAAGCCCAGTGCAGCACCCCTGTGGCAGGAGCTATGCAAGCATGGAACGAGAAGGGAGCCCCATCCTGTCATCTGCCCTGCAAGCATAAGGCAAGAGGCTGTAGGCGAATGCAGGCAGGTGGAAAATTAAACTATGCAATGCATATTAAATTATTTTTGTAGGCGTTTTCTGTTCCCCTTTCTCTTCAGAAGTACTTCTTTTTGCCTAAGTGATACTCTGGTTGAAAATGCCGATGGGGAAGAAGCCTGCCCGGACCATGCACACGGTTGCTTGGAGCCATGCTACAGGCATCTCACCCCCACGCCTCCAGAGCATCCCTCATGCATTGCCCAAACCCCAAAGCATCCTATCCTGAACTTGGGGCCCTCTGTGCAACCGAGCAAGCAGCCTTCAAGCCCCAAACACAGGGGCCTCATGAAACTTGAACGGGGTGCTAGAGACCCATGAATGCGGCTGAGCTTTGGAGGGCTGAGCCCTGGCTTGTGCAGGGGACACGGTTTTTACTGCAGGCTGAAAGGACTCGGGTGTCATCCCTAGTTCCTAGTTTCGCTGTAGCATTAGCCCGCCCCGTTGTAACCATGCGCTGCCTGTTTCTTTTGCTGAAGGCATGCATCTTTTCTCTTTTTCAGGAAGGATACATATCAAACCCCCAGAGTTTGTGGGAAAACTACCCGCATGTTTATCTTCCGTAAGCACTCGCAAGGGCATTTTGTTCTCGGGCTGACCACTTCCTTCCTCTATATGGTTTTCCCTGTGGCTGGGAGCAGGGTGCTGATAGTGCAGTGCCCTTTGCATGCACCCTGCTGCAAGGATGCTGCAGTGAGATCCCGGGGGATGGGGTATCTCTTGTTTGTGGCCCTGGGGAGGGTGTTCTCAGAGGGTTTCCTCCACGAGGAAGGTCCTGTGGGTTTGGTTACTCATCCCGGCTGCTTCCTGCCTGCATCACCTTGGGCAGGTCACTTTGCTGTTCTTTTTTCATAGTAGAAACGAAGTGGGGGATAATCCTCCCTTCTTGGGTTTTTGCAAGAGTGAGGTTTGCTGAGAGCATGGAGACCGCGGCACAAGCATCTGGATAAACTCCAGGCGCGGGTAACTCGGCTCAACATATAATTTCAGCCCAGAAATGATGCCTTCTAAATCCCATGGCTTCAAAGCAGTGGAGGGATCGCGCAATGCTGTGTGGCCAGACGCTTTCCCTGGTGCCCAGGTCCTTGGGGTCCTGCCATGCCCCAGGCTGGCTCACGCGGCTCATCTCTGCGTTTCAGGTTCCAGGTGAAGTTTTTCTACCTGTGCCAGCTGGCGTACTGGCTGCACGCCCTGCCAGAACTCTACTTCCAAAAAGTTCGTAAGGTGAGAGCCAGACGGGTGCTCCCGTGCACCCTGGGGATGCTTGAGGTGGTTTGCCCACTGGATTTGGGGAAAGTGAGCTTTGGGAGAGGGTGGGTGAAGAGGGGCGAGAGGTTAACGCGGCTTTCTGCCCCTCCCAGGAGGAGATTCCCCGCCAGCTGCAGTGCATCGCGCTCTACCTGGTGCACATCGCCGGCGCGTACCTCCTCAAGTGAGTTGGCTGCCTCGGCATCCCGTCCCGCGCCATGGATGGGGCTGAGCAGGTCCTTTTGCAGTACGAGTCACCCGGGAAGCCTCAGCGGGGTTGGGGGCTTGAAGGGAATAAAGGCGGGCGTTTAAAAAGCAGATGGTATTGAAGTTGACCTCCCGACTGCGGGCTGTTAGTCAAACAGTTTTCACAGACCCACAGAGCTGATTTTGAAGGAGTTCAGCGATGTTACACGAGTGCACAGGCGGTCTCTGTTCACACGGCGTTGCAAAGCAAATGTTAACCAGGGACCCAAAGCGCAGGCTGACGGTTGCATCTCCCCTGGGTGTGGGAAGCACCCTGGGGTGCTCTCCCAGCACGGCACAGGCAGGCAAGCTCTTATCCTTCCTCTGAGTGTGTGCACAGAGCAGCAGTGCCAGCAGTTAGGGTTTTGTATTGGATCCATCCCAGCTTTGCTACTGGCTTGGGCTGCTTTGATGTTTTGGGGACAGGGATTTCCCCCATTGCAGTCCTACCCCCACTGCTGCAGAAGGGTCTGGCTTTGGGCTGGCGCTGCAGCTCAGGGATGGCAGGGGAGATGCTATAGCTGGATATGAAGGACTGAGGTTGACCAGCCCAGTGATGCTTTTTTTCTTTCTCTTCCCTCCTAGCTTAACCCGCTTGGGGCTGATCCTCTTGCTGTTGCAGTACTTAGCCGAATTCTTCTTCCACATGGCCCGGCTGGTCTACTTCACGGATGAGAACAACGAGAAGCTGTAAGCAGGCGAGCTAGCCGTGGCTTCCATCCTCCGGTGCCCAGGAGAGCAGTCAGCGTGATGGGGGGCTCGCTCTCACTTTCCAGCTCAGCGCTGGAGGCTGCTCCTGCCGACACCTCTGCTTGCCCTCCTGCAGGTTTAACGTCTGGGCTGTGGTATTCGTGGTCACCAGGCTCTTCACCCTCACCTTGTACATCCTGGTCATCGGCTTCGGGCTGCCGCGGGTGGAGAACCAGGCCCTCAACCCCGAGAGAGGGAACTTCTTCAGCTTTCTCTTCAACAATATCCTCTTCAGGTAGGAATGTCCTCTGCCGTATCTACTGCCTTTTTTTTTTTTTTTTTTAATGCATCCTTTCACATGAAGACTGAATCGTGGAAACCTCTCCCATATGTTCCTTGGTTGTGTTATCCCAGGGTGCTTTTTGCTGAGTTTGGAAATGCCAGTGGGGGATGTAGATTCCCTTTAGGGAAGGTTCTAGCGAGACAGGAGGGTGTGGAGGGAGCGAGGAGCGGTTAAAGGCTACGGAGCCACAGCAGAGGGGAAAAGCCAGCAAATAAGTTGTTCACTGAGTGAAGTTATAAAGGATGAGTGGAAGCAGGTATCTTAGGGAGAGGCTTGCAGGCTCTCCCTTCTGCACCCATAACCACTATTATGGGGATGCAGTCAATGAAAATGAGTTTTCCCTTCAGTTTGGACGTGTTTTGCTGCCTGTTGACGTGGGAAGCAGGGGATGGGATGAGTTCCTCATGCCTTGCAGTCCATCTGTCAAGACTGGGAGCTTTTCTCACCCATACAGCAGCTGTACATTCAGTTCAGAAGTTGCTAGGACAGGTACCTGGTCATTCCCAAGCTTTTTGGAGCCATGGACTACTGGCATGCCTAAGGATTTTGGGGCACTTTCTTAGCTCCCTTCCAACTACATCCGCCTTTTAGTTGTACAGAGCAGCTGGGGACATCTTACCTTGACCGTGCAGACTGTGCTTTGGGCTGTGCTGGTTGAGAAGATCCTATTCATCCATTCCTGCCCTAAAGTCTTAAGAGTCAGCGATGCCCTGAGCACCCGAGAGCTTCGTAGTGAGGAGGGAAAGGGAAGTGGCTGCCCTGAGCTTAGGGGATGGCAGAAAGCAGAGATGGTGGCTGGAGGGACGGCGCCTGCCTCCAGTGCTTGGTGCAGCCACCCAGCGGGACATCGGCCACCGGCCCTGGAGCGGGTGGAAGGCTGCGCTCGTGGTGGCCTCGCTCCTGTGTTCTCAGCCTGCCTCTTCTCCGCCCCTGCCAGAATGAGTGTGCTGCTGTTGGTGTGCCTCTTCCAGGCCTCGGTGATGTGGCGCTTCATCCACTTCCAGCTGCGGCGCTGGCGGGAGTACTGGAACGAGCAGAGCAGTCGGAAGCGAGCCGCTGCCGCCGCCAGCACCAAGCAGCAAGCCAAGCCGCTCAAGAGGGACTCAGGTGAGTGCCGGGACTGGTGTACCGTGGGGTGGCACCGTGGGAGGCATCAGTCTCGTGGTTCAGCATCCCCTCAGCAGGCTGCTGCCCGTGCAGGCAGTGCTGCGGCAGTGCCTCCTGCTCTGTGCTGAGCCCAGGGAGTCCCCAGCAGGGTCGTGCCATGGTGGGGGCTTTCCCCGTGTCTATGGGCCAGCCCTAAGAGGGTTAAGGTTTTGGCCTGTGCAAGGGACAAAGTTTTCTCTCCCCATCCCCAGGTTACCATGAAAACGGGGTGGTGAAAGCGGAGAACGGCACCTCTCCACGAACCAAGAAGCTGAAATCGCCGTAGAAGCAAAGGCTTGTCTCCTGGGGAGGAGGGCGAGATACCGGGACTAAGAAGCAGCCCCTCCTCCCGGTCCTCACGAGCGTCGTCTTGAACGGCTTGGAAACCGGTCATCTTCCCAAGGTGTCTCTCGCTCTCCTTCCTTCCTTTCTTGCTCTCTTGAACCATTTGCAATAAAACCAAAAAGGTCCCTTTCCCTGCTCCCTTCCCCTCGTAGGAGCCTTTTCCAACCCTCCTGGTTTTGCCTTCCTCTGTTTCATCGTAAATGAGTGTGCAATTTTTTTTCTTTTCTATTTTAGTGTTTGGTTATTTTGGATTCTTGTTACAAATGCATCGTAGATGGTTCCAAACAATCCTTTTTTCTTCTACAGCATGTTCCTCCCCTCTCTCCGTGGTGCTTCCCTGAGCCCCAGGGTCAGGGCCACGGCAGCTTGAAGGTACCACGTGTCTGTTATGGGAACAGGCTCCTGGGGGAATGCGCTGGGGCTCTGTGACCCTGAGGCTCAGGGGTGCTCTCGGGTGAGGGTTGCCTCTCCTGGGGCACGTCTGGCCAGTGCTTGGCAAGTGCCACAGGATGGGGGTGCTGCAAATAGAGACTAGGGTCTGAGGGAGGAACCTCAACCATGTCTTGTCTCATGGTGGACTTCTGGTTAAGTGGGGTTCCTCCGGCCCCTGATTTTGAGCTAATTTTGGAGAGCTGGGCAGCAGAGAAGGGAGAGAATTCCCCTCTTCATATAGAAGGCCCACCTCCTAGGCTTTGCTTGCCCCAGCTCTTCTGGTACAGCTGGGTCTCTCTTACCCTCTTGGCTGCAGAAGGTGAGCTGCCCTGTAGTTGTTCTGGACCTCCCAGCCCCAAGAGCTGGGCTCAGGGCTCTGCAGCTCGCAGTGCCTTGTCGTGGGGCAGCAGCATCCTCAGGTCCACATGAAACCTTGAGTCCTGCCCCGCTCTGAGTGCTGGCCTGGCTCCTGTCAGCCCAGGCCCTTTGCCAGCTTGTGTGTGCTTCGTGGACCTGGTGTTCTCATGGCTCATGACCGTGTCCAGATGACAAACTGGCTGCTGCAAAGGGTTTTTGCATCAGTGGGACTGTGCCCCTCATGCTGTCACCTTAGCCTTCCTCATCGCTACCGTACCAGTCCAGCCGTGCCATCGGCAGCCACCAGCTTCACTCTTTGTTTCCAAAGGATACAGAGCTTGTATCCACCCAAGGTGCTATCAAATGCAGGGTTTTCTTCCAAAAAACCTAGCCCCTTCATCCCTTTCTGAGCTGTGAATGAGATGACAGGGAAGGGGAAGGAAGCTGGGGCTGCAAGGAGCAGCTTGCATATTAGGAAAAGCCTGACCTGTGACGCATAGCTGCTGGCAGATGGAGTTGTCTCAAATCTACCTCAGAGGCCATCTGTTGCTGCAGACCACTTTCCCTCTTGCTCCTGCCCGCTGCCACCTGTACGTGCTGGCAGGAGATTCGTGGGAACTCCAGATCCCACCAGCTCGGTCCCCTGCTGCCTCTTTGATGGGGAGCAGCATCTCCTGCCCAGGGTTTCGTGGGTCAGTGCCAGCTCACTGAGCTTCTTTGGGGTGCCATGCACCAGTCTAGATTTGGTAGGCGTGCAGTAGATGGGCACCTCTCACCCCACAGCTCTCCTCCGGGGCAGTTTCTGTAGCTAGGCTTTGCTGTTGGTGCCTCTTGTGCAGCGAAGCCGGCTGTAGCTTTAGTTCTGCTTTTGCCGCAGCAGGAGCCGGCGAGCAGTGTGCTCCCTCGGCTGGGCGAGAAGAGGGGGGCACAGGGTTGGGGGAAGCTGGGGTGCTCCTCGATATGCAAGCCAGGATTGAGGTCCACCTTCCTTGCAGGTGAGGGAGGCGCATGGTTTTTAGCATGCCCCTTGCTCAGCCCTTCGGGCAGCTGATCTCTGGCTCTCTCCGAGTGCAATTCTAGCTTGAGGCTGGCGCAGTCGTCCTTCGCATCATTCGTGTTTTGGGGAATGGGTGACAGTTGATTTTCTGCCCCTCTTTGAGTTGGGTTGGGTTTTTTTCCTCCTTCTGTCTTTTCTCCCTTTCTCCCCCTCTCCTTGTTGAGCCCCAGCTAACGCTGGGCGCCGGAGGGAGAAGACGCGCAGGGACACGAGGACAGTTGGTCAAATTCCACTTCGTCTTCCATCCCCACGACCTCTGAGTGTCAAACGAGAGATATCAGCAGGAGAGGGATCCCCCCTTTTTCAGGGGAGCTGAGGAAAGAGGCTTTGGAGCAGAGCCCTTGGTGGTATCTTGCAATTGTTCCTCGTAGCCCGTGCCGGGTAGATGATACACATTTTGGCTCCAACAGAGGCAGCAGCAGTACCCACGGTGCAATGATCAGAGGGGGAAAAGAGCTTTATGTTAGGGAGGACATGGAAAAGGTCTAGTGTGAGAGGTTTTTCCTTTCTGCTGCCTCTTCCCATCCCCAGCCATCCACTGCCACGTGCCCTCCGAGAGCGACTGCTGGCTGGCATCTCTCCAGAGCCTCAGCCGGTCCTTTCTGCAAAGCCGATGCCTCGCAGCAGGTGAGGTATTGACTCTGTTAACAGGTGACACATGCAGTCCCCCAAAAAACTGGCTGCTGAATGATTCCTCCTCTTGCCTGCTTCGCTTCAGGCAGCTTTTCCACTTGCACAATCCTGCGTCTTCATACAATAGCTAATTATGCTTTGTATCCCAAGTGCCTTATGTTGCCATGTAGTGTCTCGTACGCTTGATCTGTGTACTATATCAGTAGCTGAACGCCCTCCCTCTTTACAACGTATGTACAACATATGCTACATTTATGTGTTTTTTGTTTTCTTTTTGATAGAGCTACCAGTAAAAGGGACGGTTTCTTTTGGAAGCATTTCCATGTGTTCTTTTTTTTATTATTTTTTTTTAAACCTATAGATGATGGGGCTTTTTTTTTGCCCTCCCCTATATTTAGTCCTCAGAAATGCCCATCCTTCTCCTGTTATACCCAAACGTGGCAGGCTGGTTTTTTTGAGCTGAGCCTTTGTTGTAAGGCAATATGTGCACTGTCATCCCAGAGCTTTGCGATCCACCTTCCATTGGAGGGGCTGCCATGGGCTGCTTCTGTCTCTGTCTTCTAGTGCAAGCAGCATCCCTCAGCTGCAAGCCTGCAGTAACTGCTTCTACGTCCATGTCATTTCTCAGCAGACCGAGCCTTCTCTTCAGCCCAAAGAGCTTTTTCTTTCCCAAACGGAGTATTTTCATTGCAAGCCCTTAGTGGGTCAGTCTTTCCTTGACCGCTCTGCGTACAAAGATGCCGCGAGCTCGCTTTCCTTGAGTGGATGCTCTTCTCATGCCCCATCTTGTCAAGCCCTGTATCTTCTGCAAAAAAGACCCAACCCCAAACAGGACCTCTTGTCCACCACAGTGCAGAAAGTGTTAGAGACTATGCAAAACTGCAAGTCTTTACTTCCAGTGTAACGCTATTGCTTGCACCCTTCCCGTGGGCTTGAGGCTGCTTTTGAGGTGTGTGTCCATTATCCAACCTAAGAAGGTCAGGGATTGAGTAGTCTGTGATTTTTGGTGTGAAGCGTGGTGTTTTCCTGCCCTAGCCTAGAAGAGCTGTGAAATACCAGCAGTAGTTCTCTCTTTTTGTCTTAGATAGTTGGGGAATGGGCTTGGGAAGAGAAAGGGGCGGAGGAAGAACAGATGTAGCATTTCATATATAATTTTTGAGTGACTCATGTTACGGGGCATTACAGTTGCGTTGGTTTTTTTTGTTTGTTTAGGATTCTTTCTTCTTACTCTTGGGTTAGTAGTAAAGAAGACAAGTTCCAGTTCCCCTGTAGGTCCCCTTACCCTTAACTCGCTATTTTAAAATGTATTTTTGGTAGGCTTGCTGGTTGGAGGGAAGAACGACTACTCTAGGGTGCCTCCTCCTTGCCTCCAAGTGCCTCTTGAAGCCTGTAGCTACCCTGCCTGTACTGCAGTGCATGGGGGTTTACAGCAGCCTCTGTCTCTTGCCTTAGGTGAAGTCTTGGTAGATGGACCCCCACTTGCATGAACAGTAGATGAAGATCATGGGGTTTGATTTCCAGCCTTCTGGTAAACTTCATGAGGGTGTAATAGATGGCTTGGCAGGCTTTATACTCAAACTGTGAAGTTTGTTACTTCGCCTCAGGACTGAGGGGGGGGGTGTTTGCTGGCAGCGGGGAAGAGTGGCTGTTGTAAAAGCCAGGCAGAGGCACGTAGTTTTTCTTTGAATATGTTGAACTCAGCAGACCAAACTTCAGCAAAGGAACTTGAGGAAAATTTCTGTTCTTCCATATTTATGCTTTAGTGCAAATTTCCTAATTTTGGAGGGGGGGGGGGGAAGTAACAGTCTCTGATGCTTTATCCCGTTTGTTTCATTCTTCCTGTCACTTAAATTTTTGTACGGATTTTGTTTGTTGTTGTTTGTTGTTGAATGACTTTTGTGATAAACTCAACAAAAGTATTTTTCTGAAATAAATAAATAAAAGGCATAGATTCTTCCATTGCTGCTGTCTGCTGATGCTTTATCGCTCTGCTAAGCTGTATGTGTTTCCAAAGCAAGCTGCGATGTGTTGTACTTGTCCCTCTCCTGCCATACCAGACTAGTCTGTTCCCTTCGGTGCAGCATCTTGTGTCCTTGTATTCCCCACAGCTGGGGTTCCTCTTCTCGCATTTCCCATGTCTACAGCATGGGCAGCTGCTTCTGAGTTAGTTATCTGTGGCTGCCTTCATCGTTGGGAGTGGAGGATAAGGGCCTTTGTAGGATATGATTTATCTGATGTGGTTTAGGTGCATACTTTATGGTGAGCTAAATTGTATACTTTCTGCAGCTGGCCCCGGGCATGCTACATGATTTGGCTGAGTGTTAGGTTACAGTTTTGTAGCATGTGCCGAAAACAGTTTCTGACTTTCTTTGCTACAGCCTACAGCTGCAGTAATTTCATCTGTAAGTTCTTGGTCTCTGGAAAAGCTGATTAAGGTGACCTTTAGAAGTTAGCCTTTGTCAGCTGCTGCTCGGAAGGCACCTCATGCAATGCCAAGCCATGCTTTGAAATCCGAGGTGGACCTGAGAGAGCTGTAGCGATTCTCGGGCGGAGTGAGGAGCAGCACAAAACGGGCCCAGAAGGGAAGAGCGATGACCTTTCTGAACAAGAGGAGGCAGGAGGGAGCTGTCATGTGGAGACTCTCAGCTGTCTGAGGGGAAGTGGGAATCCACAGCACAAAAGCTGATTTAACTAAGCATTTTGTTCCAAAGAGCTTTGTTCTCTACTGTGTGCATGATAGCTGCCTTTCATGTGTGCTCAATGGCAATACCTGGCAGGTGTCATTTGGGGTGAGAAGGTCCCTGCCACATTTACCTTCATGGAGAGACGAGCAATATGTGACTCGTAAATGGAGCACAAGTGTCATAACTCTATTGCTATGCCAACTGCTAGTTTGCCCTTTTCATTGGACCTGTCTGGTAAGATGACAGGTTGCATAAGATGGGTTTAGATAGTATCTCACTCCTAAAACCATTCTCCCAACCTTTTGTTAAAAAATGCAAAGCTGTTGTCAGCAGATTTGTGTACAGACCCCTGCTGTCTCCATAGCTATGTGAGAGCTAAACTCCCCACTCCATTTCAAGTAAACCCAGAATCACACTTTGTGGGTTTTTTTTCCCCCTCACTTTAATCCTTAGCTACTCCAGCCATTGAGGTACTTCTATTTAAAGCAGATTTATTAACACTTTTATAGCAGCCATGCATGAATTGCTTACATTCAGACTAGCAAGCGTGAGTTTATCGTGGTCCATGGCAGGGCTCTTAGATCTTCTTGCAATGCAAATAACACTTTAAACTGGCAGTCTTTGCTGCTTGAAGGTGAAAGGCCCCTTTTGACTCTGTAAGAGAAATCTAGAGTGGTTATCACTCCAGGCTTTAGAAAGGTTTAGCTCTAGCAAGCTTTGCTGTCCTGCATTAAAAAGTTGAGAGACAAACAGGAGAACCTGGCTTTGGTTCTCCAAAGTTTTTTCTCCTGTGAGTTTCATTTCAATATCGAGCAGTTGTGAGGTTGAGCTTGGTGGTGGCTAAAAGAGCAGGGAGAGGTTAGCAAGGGAAAAAAGTTAACAAAGTGAGGGTGAAATTAGCTGGCTCTAGTGAGGACGGAAGGGGGAGAGTGAGTGAAGCAAAGGTGAAGACTAGAGCATCCTTTTTGAAGTACAATGTCTTAAAGTCGGCAGCTAAGAATTTTATCGCTGGTCTTGTGCTTCAGCTTCTGCGCAAAGATCACGAGGGGAAGGCTCTAAGGAAATCATGGTAGTTTATCTTGTCTTCTTCACAAGAACATAGGTCAATCAGCTGAGGGGAAAAAAAAACAACAAACAACATAAAGAGTTGGAAGAAGCTGCAAATTTGTTTTTTTAGGGGAAAGTGCCCAGAGGTACTCCTTATGTGACAGGGCAGAAGATCTTATTCCCCTGTGTGGAAGAGCCTACTGCCTTAGTAGTTCTGAATCACAGGTAACCTTGAATGCTTATAGATGACACTAATCTATGCAAGGAGAAGAGTTAAAGTGTTTGAGTTTAATCCTGATTGCCTTCTGAGTATCACCACAGTGGCAATAGATGCACAAAAAAATAAAGCATGGCCACAGACTGACACAGGCCACAGCAAATCTTTCAGAAACCCCATAGAAATCCCTGCCAAAAGTGGGATGGGGGCAACATACCTGAACAGTTATAGTTCACTGGTGTCGCTTTGGTGTGTGCACATGGCATAAAGTGGAGACACAGATAATTGAGCTCAGTGACAGCCCTACTAATGAGCCAGTTCTGGTATCCGTGCCTGACCCTGCATTGTGTTACAGAGCTATAGCCTTTGTGTGCTTAAGGGGAAGAAAGAGGGCTTTTGTTTCTTTAATTGCATAACTAATCTCCTTCTGACACCCAGGGAGATGGAAAAGGTCTAATATCACAGTTCCTTGAAAAGATTCTTCTTCCCCTTGTCGCCTAGAGACAGATTTACTAGGGTTGCTCTTGTGTGACTGACAGCTGTGCTCTTCTCCAATCCAGGCAGTAGTTAACTATCTGCCATATGTTTAACTTATAGCACTGCCACGCTTCTGAGGGCTCTGGGCATACTCTTATTAAGATTTCAGGAGAAGAGGGATGCTTTTAGTGTATAGGTCCTAGATGGGAATTCAAACACGGGGGTTTAGCCTCAATTGTCACAGGTTCTCCACATGCTCTTGGGCATGTCGCTTCATCGCCCATTCTCGGAGTGGAAGCAGGAACGACTGTCACCACATTGTAAATTCCTTAGGGCAGAGTGGTCTCCGATGAACTCTAGTACAGCAAAGCCCCGGGTGCTGGTCAAAGGCCTTTATTCAGTGCGCATTCAGAGATATAAATACCCTGCCTGTGCACCTTTCTAACCACGGCTGTGATGCTCATGGTTGGCTGGTTTAGAAAACGGGTTTTTTTTAGCAAGGGAAATACTCCCTCTGGTTTCTAGATTTCTTTAAACTCTGAGTCTGCCTTTATTGGCCACTAATCTACTGCATAACACATTATACTAAGAAAGGATCCTTGCCAGTCGTATTCCTGAAAGGATCCTCCATCCCCGCTGCACGAATTTTTCTCTTCAGTTTTCCTCACACTTTCTGCTATGCAGACTGTGATCTCCATGTGCTGTTGCTCATAGTGCCCAGCAAGCCTATGTTTTAATTGTGTTAACCAAGTGGTTATGATTCTAATTTCTTTTTTTTTTTTTTTGGTATAACATTTCGTTCTCAAATCTAAATTCAGTTGCTGTTAAATCCAGAATGCATCTAAGCTTTCCTAAGGCTCATTCCCTAAGCACCTCAGTGTCATCTCTACTCAAGCCCAGGTGTGCTTAAGTCATGACAGACACTCAGTAGCTCTGCAGTAGCCTATGCCTGATCTCTCATGACATACAACCTCTTCTGCTCATCTCCGAGACCTGAGCCAGCAGGCATTTTCAGGCTTCACATAACGGTGCAGCCAAACTCTAGGCTGCTCATTTGGGAGGCAACCCGGGTAACATTCCTTCCCTTTACTTAGAGGACAGCAATTATTCTCTCCTCCTTTAAGACACGGGCTCAGTCCAACAGCTCAGAGGCCTTTCTGAATTGGGACTCTTGCCCTTTTCTTGAAGCTGTTACCCTTTGTAGGATAGAGCAGCTGTTGGTCTCGCCTACCTAGGGTTGGTTTGTAGAAGAGCTCTTTTGGAAGAGCTACAGGAGGGGAATTCAATACGCACAACATCCCTTCCTTCTGACCTTGTTAAGAAGAATGGCGTTGGTCGGCACACTCAAGCTGTCGCAAAGGGCTAAAAATTTTGCTTTGTCCAGGATGCCAGAGCCATCCTTGTCGCACTGAAGAAATGCCTCCCGAATGTTCTTGTTGTTCAAGTACTTATGGAGCTTCAGCTCTTCCTGAACCTGCACAATTAATTCATCCAGTTCCTGCTTGCTGGTCCCAAGCATGGAGATGTCACTGTAGAAGAAAGGAAGAACGGGACTTCATGTAAAAGCTACTTCTGGCAGCCTTACTGTGACAGTTGTGTGCTGGCTGCCCACCATGGCTGGCCAGACTGTATTTCTGAATACACAGCAGGCTTCTGGGGTGCTTGGTTTTTACGGCAAGCTCATCTCAGCTTGGACTTAGACATGAAGCTCAGTCTTGATCTTGGAGCATTAGGTAAACTATTTTCCCTTTGCAGGACAATTCCCCCATGCACCTTTTGTCTGCAAGTGCTCTGGGACAAGGAGCGTTTCCTTGTGTGCTCCATACAGTCCAAGGAACTATACGCAACTCTAGTTTCAACCAGAGCCCCTGAACTACCATGATACTAACTGACTCCAAAGTGTGTTGTGAGGTAAGAGAGTTGTTACTGGGTCACCCAAAATGGGTCCAGACAGCTAAAAAAGAGGATGTGGTCTAGGCTCTGATGGGCTGATAAGCACAGCCAGAGCAAATGAAAAAAAAAAAAAGACTCCACCAACCGTCCGCTGAGCCTGCAACCATCTCGTGGCTCATGCAGATACTGTTAGCAGCACCTGCTACAGTTAACTGCTGTCTTTTGGGAAAAGTTGACTGCGTCCATTTAGCTGAAAGTATCTCTGCTGCTGAGCCAGAGCTGTCCCGCAAGATTTTTGGGTCAGCAGCAGCTGCAATATTCCATTGTACACCCTTGACCCCCTCTGTATGTGTCCAGACACAGGCTCTTGGAGCTGAATAATCAGCCGAGCAGCCGTTAGACAGCATGCTGGAGCCCATGGAGGCTGCTGGAAATGCCCTTAGCTGTCAACCCTGAGTCTTATTTAGCTCCACAACGCCATCCTTTGAAGCCTACCTGTTGGCAGTCTCCTTTATCACCCGCCGTGGGCGAAAATGATCCCTCAGTGACTGCAGTGTTGCCGCAGGGAAACTCTCTGCATTGCTCTCCATATAATTAAGCACATATTCATCAGCGTCAGTGATAACAAACCTGTGGCCAAACACTGGGGAAGAGGCATCAAAGAAAGCAGTGTTACTTGCCTTTCAGCATGGGTAAGTCACTTCTTCATCCAGGAGAGAGCATGGTTTCTCTCTTGTGGCTGGGCTCAGGTTTGAGCGAGCTCTGCTATTTGTTTCAGTCCTTCAAGTGAGAATAGTTTCACTGACTCAAAGGGAGTTTTGCTGCAAGAAAAGCAGCTGCTAAGAGCAAAGGCCCTGTGCTTGGGCCTACAATGCCTCCCCCATTAGCACTGGTGTGTTTCTAAATATTTCAGTATTACATTTATTTTCCTTACAGGACAGATTTTCCTTACAGGATAGGCCTTTGCTACTGGAATTCATCTGGCATAGCTTTTACCCTGTGAATCCTGGCAGGTCCCAAAATGGAAACCGAACGCATACTATGGAGAACGTAGCTCTTTTCCTAATTATGTCAAAGGTCCAAACATTGACAGTAACAGTGTTATATCAATGTACACCAGCTGGTGATGTGGAAACTCAAATGTGATGAGAGCCAGAAGGAACAGATCTTTCAAGTGAAGGAAGGTACATGCACTGTCCATGCAATAAATGACATATCAGAGCAGGCACTGAAAACCAATGCTCAAAGACTATTATCAATCCAGGCTGGATTTTACCTTCAATTGTAGAACCAATGGTGAGGTCAGAGGGCTCATAGTACGTGGCATTCTCTGTAGTAGAGCCTGGTTTGGCGACTCTGGTCTTTCCTAAGTATTTGCCTCCAATGATGCCAGAGTTACGGACTGGGGGCTCGTAGATGCTGATCATGTCATTGGAGAGGAAATAAGAGAGGATGAAACGACGCTTTCTGTCCTCAGGGTTTGGTGATTCCTAGAGGAAAGGTAGTGGCTTTGGAAAAGAACATTTGAACCAGGTTTTTCTTTCCTGGGGTGCTTAGGAGTACCTAGTAACCCACTCATAAGGACCCAGAGTTCATAGCTTTTTTTATAGCTGACTAAACAAAGCGCTTGATGTAGGCCAAAAGCTACAGATATGCTGACATAGCGTAACAAAGCCCTAGACATCATTAAGTACCTGAATTTCAAAGGTTACGTGCTCTAGTCAGGCTAACAGAAGCAGAACCTGGGCTGCAGTGACCAAGTATATTCAGTGTTTCCATAGACTGAGTAATCCAAGAGAAAGGAATATCCTATATGGAATGATTCATCAGAGAGAGAGACTGGCTGTAAAATTCAGTATTAAAGTTATATTTTTCATTATAATGAGTGCCTGAGAGAGGCTGGTGCTGCCTCCAGCTCTTAGTCACAGGAAGACACTCCCCTGACACACCAGTAGGTTTACTTGCTTAGTTTAAAATTAAGTGGATCTGAACTCCTCAGCTGCGACCTTTAGGAACTCCTGCACAATAGGGAAAAGAAATCAGCCCTTATTCACCCTGAGTGTTTGGAGAGGACAGGCACCAGGCAGCACAGGAAATGCCATTGCTACTGCTGCATGTGCCAGAGGCTCCTTGCATAAACTAACTGTAAAGCTGGCACAAAGGCCAGGGCCTGAATGCCGTTGTGGTGGGTGGAAAGCACCATCCCCGTGGACTCCCCGGCTTCTATGCTGGCACTTGGCTGCTCTGCTAGCACAGCCCCTTGCTGGCTGCTGCGGCCAGGACTAGCCTGGAGAAGGACAGGTACTGACAGCCAGCAGAGGAGAGACAGCAAACCCACGCTTGTGGCAACCGTTGAAGGCAGGCAGAGGCACAGTGCCCAGTTGCAATGCTGTTTCAGTTAGGGCCATCTGTCACGTGCTGATGTCAGTGGGAGTTTTTCCATAAATGGCTCTGGTTTTGTAGCATGTTTGTTTTGTACTTTCTGGCCTTGTTTTTTTTCTACCTTTGCGTGCTACTAATTGTCACAGCGAGTACACAATAACCCAACGGTATCCCCTAGGGGGAACTAGTGTTGGCTTGGGGAACTCTTTTCCCACCAGCACAGAGGAGAATTTGCTAACAAACAGCCTTGTCTGAGCAGGCTGTTCCTCTCGTCCTTCTGAATCTACAACATAAGCTGGCACTATACCATCAAGGAAAGCACTTACCAGGGCTACCTGGTATCGCAGGACCTTGTGGTCATTCTCTAGCATCTTAATTACATCTTTCCGGGGAGGCTTTGGAAGCAGAGAAAAGCAGTTCTGAAGAGAGTCTTCAAGGATGCCAAAACCATTATAGGGAGGAATTACCTGCATCCAGAGGAGATATCAAGCATGAACAGCTGAAACTAAGAACAAGACAATGTTTGCAAGACAGCTTATCAGAAATCATCTGTTTGGAAAGAAATCTTCTGTCACCAGGTAGCAATAGCTGTGACATCCTGCCCAGCAGAGACACTACTAGCCCAGCCATGTGTTGGACCCCTTACTTATAGAGAACATTTAAGAGAATTAAGAAAATCTGAAATTCAGAAAGCCAGGTAATTTCTCTGAATAAAGAGACTATGGCTATACTAATAACTAAACCTTCCTGTGCACAGGAATTCAATCATCTATATGGTTACACTGTTAACCTAATCCCCATCATGTTTGTGGTCTAGGCCAGCTAGCGCTCCAAACCATTCCTAGGCTCAGCTTGGGAGGTAACAAGGGCTGTGACCATCCCCAGTAGGCAGTCTGGACTTGGCAACCCTGTTTTGGAGGGTGAGGGAGAGTTTAGTAGTATGAGTGTAGCCAGACGGTGCTGGTTGGCTTCCCAGCCAAAACCAAACCCTGACACTTAAATTTTCTAGTATAGACATAACCAGAGTTCTTTCTATCACTATTAGCAAGTGCTTTGCTCTTTACAGTATTAGAAATCAACAGTTTCAGAGGGCTTTCATTTTTATATCGATTATGACCATTCTTGCCTTGTCTTTTTCAAGTTGCTTGCTCTTTTCTTTAAGCTGAACTTGTTTACCATAGGTTCTTACTAAGCTGAACCTATACTTTACTATAAGAGCTTATACCAACCGCTTCCTTCCCTCCCTTCCTTTGAGAAATTGTTTGCAGTACCTGTGGAACTTCCTCAAGTGGTTTCTTCTTTATTTCCACTGGTTGAAAGTCTGTGATGCCAAATTTGTCACGATAGAATTTTTGTGTGAACTCATCGCAATCATAGATGAAGAAGGTGCGTCCAAGGAGGGTGGTAGATTTGCCGACAGCAAAATCTTTAGCTGTGTACCACTCAAGTACCTCCTGATCAGAGATCTCCAGCACACAGCTTGGGAAGGTGTCTAAGGACAAGGGAACAAAAGGAAAAATAAATCAATCAGGTAGATGTTAACATTTCCTAGTGAAAAGGGATACAAAAGCAAGCTGTATAAATAAGCTCCAGGGAGCTGTTGGTTTTGCTGTCCTGCCACTGTTTCTCAAAAGATAAAGAATTTAGTGATCATTTAAAGGACTTTTCTTTGGCCAAAAACTGGTGCCACTTGGAGTGTTCTCAGCAAAAATTCTCCAGACTCGGTGTACCTCTGACACAGCCACCCTCTGACACAGCCACCACAGACCCGTCTACCCACCAAGGCACTTTAGCACAGACAGATGTGCTGGCCAATCTAAACTTACTTTTCTTGTCCACAAAGGTTTTGGGCAAGCGTTGGCGTTTTATCAGTATTGGGAATGGGTCTCTACCATGATTTTGCTTGTAGACTTCCCGAACCTCCACTGTGTCATCTGCCAAGTAGTAATGGATGATGTAAGGCCGATTCTCACCAAAGATGCTGTCAGTGTCATCCCACATGGCGTAGAAGCGAAGGACCTGGGGTGGAGAAAAAAGAGGCAGAGAAGACAAACATGGATTAGAATTACTCATGCTTTGTCCAAATGAAGTGGGTTGAAATGGGTTGGATGACTGGAGGCATCTCACCAATCTTCTCTGCCAGGTACAGAACAACCAAGCCCTTGTACTGTGGGCACTGGGATGAATGGGCTGCTGAGGCAGCACTGGGAAGGACAGCAGGGGCCTGGAGAGCTGGACAGGCCTGGCTTATCTTGACAGCAGCAAGTGAGAGAGAACAGTTTATGCTAAGACAAGAAATTTAGTTCAGGAAGCATGAGGAAAAATGAGGGGGAAGTGATTAAAAAGCAGCAGAAAATAATTGCCCAGGAATGAGTAGGGAAGTAGTCTTAAGGGAAGTGATTTTTATAATGAAACTTAATACAGCAAGACAGAATCTTGTTTTGACTCTTAAACGTCTTAGAGGTTTCATGGCCAATTCTTTACTACTCTCATGCTGAGGAAGGCAGAGGGGAATGCACTCGGCAGCCCTGAGGAGGCTGCATTCACTGCAGACCCCATCTTATTTCTGCCTAGTGGAAATATCATCTTTTAATGCCACAGAAATCAAACTCCTAAACAAGGAGCCCAATAGCCATTGCAGGCAGAGTTGGCCCAGCACAGACTTGAGTCACTAAGGCTAAACTGGCAGTAAAATGGCAGGCATGGCCTAGCTTGCATCCACACAGCAAAACTGTCCGCTCCCCTCAAAACAGGGTGACCATATCCAAAATGGCAACTGGATATGATCCTGGCCTGTGCTAATGCCTAGCTGATAGCCAGGACCTGTTTGATTGATAGCTGGCCAGGAAGAATATGCAAAACTCAGGTCGTGTCCTGGCCCTGTTTTATTTTCTAGTATAGATGTAGTCTATACGGTTTCTTACATTGTTGCTAGATGAAAAAGAAGATCCAGAGGAGTAGAGAGGAGAGTGTTAGTCAACTGTGTGCACAGGGAGAATTCAGTCAGAGCAAGTGGCATTTGTGTTTGTCTGAAATTGCCCACTCTGGCACTGGCATCAATGTTTTGGGGGAAGAGAGGAGTGGATGCAGCACACCCATTCGTATTAGAACTGCATCTGGCCTTACCTGCTAACTTCCCAAGGCAGGTGGCTTATCTCATCCCAACAGAAAGCGAGAGAGAAATGGAGGATCTAGAGCAGAGGCTCTGCAATCCAAAGAGAAGCTGTTTACAAGGCACAAAGCCCAGCAAAAACATAAAAGGTTTTGTTTCTCACTAAAGCCAAGAAAGGAGCAAATCTGGAGTCTGTTCAGCAGACTGAGATTTTTTAGAATGAGTAAGGTTGCACTCACAAGACTCAGGTTTCAATAACACACATAGTCTGTAATGCGGGTAATCACTACCAGCTCTCTCACCTGCTTGTCGTAAGTCAGAAACTGTTTGAGTTGGTCGAAATCCGATGGTGTGATGTACTTGCGCATAGGCATCCGACGCAGTTCTGTGTAAGGATCAAAAATCATTTTCTCTGGAGGGTTCAGTTCGATTCCTTGGCTCTCCAGGAACACCTAGGAAGGTCATCTGAGGTATTAATGCTGCCATGAGTTCTGAAGGTAAGAGATAACTAGAGAATACAGATGGGCTGAGATGAGTGTTGTCAGAATACTGCAAGTTCATTCCTCACAGACCACCAGGCTGCAGGAGTATTAGTTCTACTGCAATAGCAAATACAATAGAAGATGACCAAGCTGTTTCTGTTTAAGCTGCTTCTTAGCTTTGCTTGTCCTTTAATTACTCAGGGCAGTCCTGTCCTCAACACCCTAACTCAGATTTTACTTGAGCAGTTTTCCTTGGCCTTAGGGCTTTAAATGGAGGATAACTGTCAGTTGGTCTCTTTTATGTAAACAAAAAAAATTAAATTAGTGCATAACCGCAGATGTAGTCAGTTGAAATTTGCAAGAGACCCAGGTCTCCCCAATGTGTCAGACAATGGAAGTTAGCGTTACCCACACTAGGCCCACCAAGGCCCTTCGGGCCATGAGGATATGTGCCAGAGTGGCAGCTTCAGTCCATCTTTCAGGAATACTTCTGCCACAGAAAGAGAAAATCTGTTTGTTTATAAGGAGATTTTTTGCTTACCTAGGATGCATCAACAAACTCTAGGGTATTACTTGTGTACTCACCTCAGTCACCCAAAACAACTTCTGAAGTCAATGGACTTCTTCCCTTTTTGGCCTTGGGAAGTGGCCCATGAAAACATTCAGCCCAGGAAGCACCTATGCAAACATCTCCAACAGGCATGTGAGATCACCCTGAAGACTCACAAAGCAGGTTCACGCTTTCAGACTCACTATTTTCTGGTCTGGAGGATGCCAGCTAATGATAAATAGACTAGTGGCCTTGAGATGTAGACCCACGTAGCTCATTTCATGTTTTCCATCAACCAACCAACATTTACATGAGAACCAGCTCTTCATCTGATGTGAACTGACTTTAACAGTCATCCAGTTCCAGCAGAGCTGGCCCCACATGTTCTTAACAGCCACATATATACCAATATATTATACATGCTTGGGAACATTCCTGGGCACTGAGGCCAACTGGCAAGGAACAGTCTGCATCTAAACTCTCTCAGCCTCCAGGACAGGTTGGCTGCATGTAACTCACCTATTGGGAATGGTCCCTGGAGCATTCTAACTCCTGGACTGCTTCTGGGAATTGCTTGGAAGAATAGTAGTTGACCAGGGCTGAGATTGTACTGGGGACAATCTAATAGGATGCCAGTATACTGGTATTTGTTATTACTTGTTACTGGATTGTTATTACCTCATTTACTGGTACAGAAATAGCCAGAAATAGAAAAGCAGGCAATGAGTAAGCTCTCTTAGAAAGGTCAGTTCATATGATTCTCAACCCACGGATCATGACTGCTCTTCTGGCTTGGCTGTAGATGGGTGCAGAGTTACTGACTGCATTTCCTTCCCCTATTCTTAACAGAGGAGTATTAAGTCAGAAAAGAGGATCAGTAATTTCCCTCTCACATATGCACAATGTTTCATCTGGACTCTAAGCAGTTAAACTGTTGTACACACAGAAATGAACTTAAAATTTGTATTGTAAGGAGAAGTCCTGAGGACAAAGGATGGACTTCCAGCAGCCCTGGGGCAAAAATACTGAGGAATTAACGTGCCCTCAGCAAACATCATACCTTGAACTCCACATTGATCTGAAGAAAGAAGTCTTCACAAAAAGCAAAATGAAAGATTGTGAGCAACCATATTGTGAAAGGTACAGATGCAGACTACTGGGCTCTCCCAGGATTCTTTCTGGCAGTGTTCTCTGTACAAGCAACACACCTGCGTGAATGGGTCACAGTCGACTATGCGGTACGTCCTGCCATACATGGTGATGTTCATGCCCCGATTCAGATCTTTCCAGTGGTAATGATCCCCGCAGTCATTCTTGGGCACCCGGTGGCGTCTGATAAGTTTGCCTTGAGGAAGACCAGAGTTCTGCACAACAGGCTCTATGACGGACATGCTGTCATCTTCCAAATAGTAATAGATACCCACTTGGCGGATCCGGTAATGCTCTTCTGCGGAGAGAGGAACATCTTCCTGGAAGTAGGCATCAAACTTCAAAATCTGCCAAAGGGGCAATATAACAAAGGGAGAGAGAAAGAAACAATTTGAACACCACGATTAGTCTATTAAGACCAATAATTTATTTATAATTTGCTTTGGCAGTGCAAAGTTACTGGATTGTAATCTATAAAATCATCATAGCCAACTGTAGCCTAATCCGCGACTGATGGCAGAGGCATCATGAGAGCTTTTATCAAGACCTGCCTTTTACAAATCTGGTACGCATGAGACAGGCGTAAAAAATACAGCCTTTTCCCTGCTCCTCCTTGATCACCTGCTATTTCACCTACTGCCAGGGGCTTGGTTACTGCCAGTAATCTAGTTTACTGACATACATGACTTTCTTTACTATTGTCAGCTTTGCAGACCCTGATTTGGGGAAGCTATCAGTAGATTTTAATAAAGAGTTCAACCACATCTGTGGATTTTAAAATCTGCATGGGTCATCTGAAGTCACATCTATTCAGCACTGACAGCAAAAGCTAATCTGTGCTGGAGAAACAAGGAGACGAATCAGCCAGTCAATCACAGTCCCTGTGCTTGGCAGAAGTACGAGGAATATTCCCTCCAAGATCATTCAATGCCCCTAAGAGGATGTAGATGGCCAATCAGGCCTTGCATACCCAGCCTACATCAACCCAGAGGCCTGGGTAATTAAGTGATGATAAAGCAGCAAGTTCCTGCTAGCCAGCAAAAGTGCTTCAAAAGGCACCGTGACTTCCCCCAGCAGCACTGGGACCCCTGCTGCTACTCTGGCTTGAATGAAGGGGCAGAGAAGTATCTGACAGATTAAACGGCAACATCTACATTACTCTGAAGGAATAGGCTCAGTAATTAACAGAGCACATCTGTTCCCCAGACTGTCTCACAGATGGGCTGAGGGTTGGCTGCAGATTGCTTTTCCAGGCCTGCCTGGCAGCGTGCAAACCCCTGCACGCGCTCAGGTCTGCTGAGCCTCGCACGCTCTGCAGCGGCTGCTCTCTCCGTGGCTGCGGCCGCACTCGCCAGCTTGCAGTCTGTGCCACTGGCACATTTAAACTCACGGGTCAGCTCAGGACTGCTCCAAGCTTACACACAGCCACCTCCTCGTCTGATACGATCACCAAGATGTAACGCAGGGAGTACTAATGGAGCAGTACAGGCTGTAACACGCTGTGGCGACAAACACAAGCGTAAATAGAAAGACCACAGTTAAACAGTCTAACAGGGTCCCCATTGCAGGCTGTCTTTTACAGTTTAAGCTTGGTTACAATCTCAATATAGTTTTGGAAACACAGAAGGCCAGGCTGTGGTTTACTGGGCAATGGTTATAAACTGAAGCTTTTCAGAGTTAATCAAACTTCTTTTCCAACGCCTGCTGCAAATGTTTTAGCGTAACTTGTGGGGAATGTCTTACATCGTTTATGTATTATAATCCTCCTCCCAAGCAAAGAAAGCCTCTTTCAGTCTGGGGTTCAGCTGTCTCTGACTAAGGGCTATGGCATCTGAAAACTGCTGTACACTGTCCCATGAACCCTGGAGCTGACTGTTTATGTCTCCGAACTTGGCCAGTGATATTCCTGGAATAAGCTTCTTTATACCTTTTTGTCAAAAACCACGTGTGCTGGAACGAAGCCTGAAGGTGGAGCCTGCTTGGCTTGCCCATAGGTCAGCGTGGGTCTCTTGTTGGACAATTCATCTAATTCAGCTTCAGAAAGCTGATTCACATATAGTCGCTCCCCACCGATCCCCACTGTTGGCAGCCGAGAAAAGGCAAATCCATTTTTGTAGCCCAGTGTCTGGGACCGATGAAAAGATGTTTTCTGTGGAAGGAAATCCAGCTGTTAAAATACTGCATGCACTTAGTAGATACAGCTACTGAAAGCACAGAAAAACAGTAAAAGAGTGTAATATCCAGAATACCCCCCCAGCATTTTATTATAACCTACCGCAGCAGTTATTTACAATCAGATTTTACACTTAGATCAAGAAGGCTTAAAAAACAGTAAGTGCCTGGAGGAACAAAATGTCAGAGTGAACTCAAATCCTAGCACTGGCACAGACACCCCAAGAGCTTAAATCACTTAATTTCCCTGTTGCCACCATTCTCAGTGCCTAGAATGGGGTGACAACACTTTATCTGCTCTAGTATTTCTCTCACAAACTCTTTGTTCCCTACTCTGTGTTACGGCAGTACCGAGCACCATGGGACCTCACTCTGTGATTGCCTTACGGTGCTCCCTTGACTATTACACCTTGTGCACCCTCTGTGTCTTCCATCTCTATTTATTTTGTTAATCCTGTCCTGGGGATGATATTCACAGGATTTTCTTCTCTGGGCTAAATCATGGTGTGTCATGCTCACAGAACTGCAATTATGAAACGTACCAAAGCACATTAGCTGTTTCACCACCTCTCTCCACAGCCTGTGTAAGGGTCACACATTAAATAACCACAACCACAGTGTAAGACCATATAGCAGATTAATGAGAAGCCTGATAAGACGAGAAGAATTCTATCTTTGTAAGCACTGTATAATGCTGGCTACAGGATTCACTTGTTATTTTTGTTTTGTTGGTTTAATCTTGGTTTTGAGCTTCTTGGAGCCTTTCACCTGCCTTTGCTATCTGCCTCACGCCAGCTACTGAGTCATTCTTCAAGCTAAATAATTATCCAGATGGCACAGGAAGGTCCCTGCTTTGCTTAAGGACACACAACAAGAAAATGTCAGAGCTGTGAAGAGGACCTGATCTCTGTCAGTCCAGTCCTGTTCTTCACTATTGAAGATTTGGATCGGACTGGAGTGACACCAGGCTGCTTGACTTGCTGTACAGTCCACCACGCCTGGTACCTCACCTGCAATCCTGAAAGCAGATTGAAATAACGCATGCCTGGCTGGTCCCACTGGGCTTTGAGCACTTAATGCTCCAGAGAAAGCAGGAGAAATTGTGAGTCCCTGATAATAAAATCCCTGACTTTACCTTGATTTTTGCCAAGTAAAACAGTATTGTACGCATTTCTAGCGCTGAAGGAACAAGCTTCAGCTCCTTTTCCAGACCCAGACTTGCAATCAGTCCAACCTCAGGCATGTGAACCACTTCTCTTCCACCCCCTCCCTCACTCCTCATTGTTAAGCCTCTAATCTTATTTATACCTTCAAGGCCCCACTTGAATTTCACATAATGGCCTGTTTTCTCTTTAAACTGGTGCTATGGATCTTGCAATGCTGTGGACAGAGCAGTTAGTTAGGAAAACAGGTTCAGGTGAAAACAAGAGAGTTTATTGAAGACATGTTAACAGAACATCTTAGAAACAGCCCTGCCACAGAACTGCCATTTCCTTCTGTTAGATAAATACCAAGGGAAAGCTGTGGGAAAAATATTCAAGGAAAACCAGGAAGTTTGTCTTTAAATTGGGCAATATCAGCGTTTGTCAGAAGTGCACAGGCTTTTAAGGGCCCACGCTTTCCCTAAAGAAAACACCTCATATATTTATAAGACTCCCAGAGTCGATAGGCTCTCCCAAGTGAGCATGGATGCCAGATAACATCTCACAGTATCAGGTGACCAATGTAAATTTAAAAGGGAAAACCCAGAATGTAAACTCATAATCTCAGTCGCTGCCAGTCCATACGTGAAGAAATTCCACTTAATTAAGTCCTTCTCTTTGCCAAGTCTGTAACGCTTCATACAAACGCCGTTCCCCCTCCCAGTGTCTCTGTTCCTCTGTCACATGAGCACTAAGCAATAAAAATACTATCTTATTTGAACACACAGGTTTTCTTCCGCACTTCTCAGCATTCACTTGGAAAACAAGTATCGCGATGCCCATTTTATAGACTGGAAAATTGACGCAAAGTGAGTTGATAGCACTCACTAGGGCTCATCCCGAGGAACGCTGCAAAGCCATTTCTGGAGTCCAGATCTCCTTAAAACATTACCAATAGTTCAATACTTCAAGTTACTCTAAAATAACAATCCACTCTGCTGGGTCCCGTGGGTGTTTCTTACATACACACAGTGCTGCTGAAGTCAGTAGAAGCATTCACATGACTAAAGCAGGCAGAATTTTACTGACAGAGGTAATAATATTTTGCTAGGGGCAGAAATTTGCATTGCAGATTTCCAAGATGTTATAAATGATACTGAGGAAATAATATTATTAAGCTGAGAATAATTCTGAGATAACCTTCATTACTGCATGATTAAGAGTATTTGTTATGAGTAAATGACTCCACTTACTGTTGAAGAACTCAGTCATCACTGACTGACTTACTTAGAAAATAGTTGGACTGTTCATGCTGGAAGGCACCGCTAAGACTGGTACAGTGACAATTTATCCTTTAGTAGCCCTAACCCACACACAAGCAGAATAAAGAAAAGAGAAGGTCCTATTTAGGAAAACAGAGAAAACCGGGTTCCCACAAAAGCATCCAGAATGATCTGGACTGGGTTTACTAAAGCCCATCAAGACATAGTCCTTGTCAAGGGCACACCAAGTCAAGAGCACATCTGTCAAACAGGTATTAGTGACAATACCACCACTGGTCTAAGAAACATAGGACAATATCTTCTTAAGGGAGCACTAGATCCCTTCAGTGTTGTTAAGATCCTTTAGAGGTTCCTCCCCACTCCATCTGAGGAGCAATCAAGAGTTATAGAAATTTCTATGACAAGGACACCTAGGAAATACTGTAGAGTCCTCTAGAAATATCAGGAGCATTGCGGTGGCAGGAGATGGAAGGGAAGCTTTCCTCCTTTGAGAGAATTTGCATTTCCATTGGAAGACCAAATAACCATGAGGTCTGTGTCCCGGGGAAGTAAAGAGGCTCTGTGAGTGATATGAGAAGAGCAGAGTGGGCTGACCTGCACCAGGGCTCACCATCACCTGAGAAGATTTGCCAAAGGGTAGACTGGGTTGGTAAAAGGTTCTCTCTTCTGTAGAGCACAATCTAGGGGACATATCAGGAAGACATGGAAGTGCTTGTTCTAGAGGTGTCAGTTTTCAATGGGAATATCAAGGACAAGGAGTACTGTCCCAAGATATGTCTCTTTTTTTTTTTTTTCAGTACAGCATGTCCCATGACAAATGTTCACATGCAAATGCATGAAGTTCCTTATCCTGGAATACCAGAGCATACTGGGGCCCTGTTCTCCTGATGACCAGGCAACTTGAACGTATTGGAAGGGAATGGGGGAAGAACAGGCCTCACTTGGAATACGGAGCCTTATGGAAATGGAGGAGCCTGTTCTTAAGGATGTTAAGCTCCAGGGAAATGTAAGGCATGCCCTGGTCTATCTGTTCCCTACAAAAGTCTGGGAGCATTGCTTCTGAGGGAAGCAGTCAGGATATTGGTTTCTCAAACTGACATTAGTAGCATTGAGTTGAAGTTGAGCAATGGTGTCAAGACTCAAGATATTAGTTCCCCAGGGAGAAGGAAAGGCAGAGCTGTCAGCTGCTCTGAAACAGTACTGGAAGGAACTCAGGGAGTATGAGTTCTCATCTATGGTACTGCTTCCTCAAGAGGATATTGGGAGGATTTGGGGTTATCAGATCCTTAGTGCGTGGGCCATTGGGAATGGGGAAAAGGAGAGGTTGCTTCCTCATTTAGGTATCAATTCAAGTGGAGAGGATGAGGATGACACTACTTCTTCCAAGGAACCTGGGAGCAGTTGAGAGGGTCTCACTTCCTTGGGATGCTCCTGGAGGCTGTGGTGGTATCAGTTCTGTGGAGGGATACCAGTTCTCTGAAGACTATCAGGTTCTCAGGTTCCAGACCATCAGTTCCCTGCGGACTATGAAGGATTCAGTTCTCCAGGCAATACCGGGAGAGCATTTGTGGAAGTATCAGAGCTTTGGAGGAGGGGGTATCAGGAGGGTATTGATTGCCCAGGAGATGGTGACTTCAGGGTGTATCTGTCCCTCTAAGGGTGGTGGGTGGGTCCAGGACATAACTGTACTGGGATGGTTTGGGGGATTAATTCCTAGTGGAAGGCTGTTTGAGGTTTGGACAGTGTTGGTTCTCCTGGGTATATCAAGACAGTTGAGGGGCTATCATCAGGTGAGTTTATGGCTCCCGGTTCAGGGCAGTATCCGAATAAGTAGCAGGTTCAGAACACATCCCTTTGGGAAGACTGAGATGGTTCAGAGAAACAGTAGTTTTCTTGGGGGAATCGGGTTTCAAGACTGTAAAGTGAGTTTGGGGATACTCCTTCTCCTGAGGTATCACATGAACTGGCGAGGGAACTATTGGATGGATTCAGTGGTACTGGATCTCCATGGGGTGAGTTTGCAGACAGTAGTTCTGCAGTTACAGAGAAAGCTTTTGGGTCTCAAATGAGGCTGGGGGAACCTACCTCTCCAAAGCTATCAGGACAATTTCAGGGGTTATCAGATGGGTGCAAGATGCAATGGGTTCCTTGGGGACAAGATTAAGAGTACCAAGTCCCCTGGAGGGTGGGCTCAGGGATACCTGGTCCCCTGGGAACAGACTTTTAATTACATTGGGAGAACTTAGGGAGTACCAGGTCTGCTGTGGCTGGGATCAGGGATACCAGGTGGGTTCAGAGAGTTCAGGTCCCCCAGAAGTGAGTTCAGCAGATATTTGTTGGCTTTGTGAAACACCAGGTCCCCTGGGGGAGAGTTCAGTAGGTATTAGGTCTGCTGGGGAGCATCAAATGAGTTTACAGGGCACCAGATCCCTTGGGGGTCACTTCACAGGGTACCAGGTCCCCTGAAGGGTGTCTGGTGAGTTTGAGGGGTACCAGGTTCCCAGGGCATGGGTTCACAGGACACCAAGTCCCCTCAGGGATATTAGGTGAATTCGGGAGGTACCAGGCCTCTTGGGGGAATTAGAGGGTGGTCTGAGGGAATAGGAGGTTCCCTCGGGGTGGGTTCAGGGGGTAACATGTCCCCTGGGGGAACATTAGATAAGTTTAGGGGTACCAGGTCTCCTGGGGAGCTAGAGGAGGGTCTGAGGGAGTACCAGGTTCCCAGGCGGTGTCTTCAGGGGTACCAGGTCCTCCGGGGGAGACGGACAGGGTGCAGGTCACTGACGAGTCCCTGGAGCAGGTGGGGGGTGTAGAGGCCCGATTCTCAGGGAAGGCTCTCAGGGGGGCACCTGCTAGGCCGGGCCAGAGCAGGCTTGGGGGTGTCCCGGAGGAATGGGGGCGGGGGTTCCAGGGAGGCAGGGTACACCGGGCGGCTGCGCTCACCATGGGGTCCCTGAAGGCGCAGCCCGGGAGGAAGGGCAGGCCTGGCCCCGGCTCCGAGCTCATGGCGGCGGAGGCGCTCCCTTCCCGGGCTCCGGCGACGCCGTCTCCACGGCAACCGCCGGCCCGCTCAGTGCGCAGGCTCGTCGGGGAGGGAGCGCATGCGCACTGAGCCGGCCGCGTTCCGCGCCTGCGCGGTGAGCGACCGGGAGCGGTTGCCGTGGCAACGGGAGGGCGGGAGCGGGGCCTGTCCGAGCGGCGGGCCGGGGGCCGGAGTGGCCGAGCTGCCCCCGGGACGCCAGGGAGGAGGGCCCCGGGCGCCCTCGTCCCTGCAGTGTGGAAAAGAAGCAGTCCCGGAGGGTGTGGGAAGCATTAATCCTGTTTTCGTACGGATTTGAGTGCGCTTCGGCCTACTCCAACACAGGCCGCCGCCATGTTCCTCCTCCCCCTCACGCCCAGCCGGGGCTTTTCAGCGTCCCGCAGCGTAAACCCAGTGTTGCCTCTGCCAAGGCACCCCCTTGGCACAGCTGGGCTATGTCCGTGCTATTAAAATCTCTTGGCTTCCAAAACGGGTGGTGGCAGCCAGGCCACCTTTTGGGAGTTGTCCCTGCCCTGTGCTGTGCCCAGGGAGAGGAGTAGCCATGCAGCGCCAAATCCATACCTGGAGTGCTCAAAACATTTCAACAGGAGAAGTGATTGTGCTGGTTCATGATGTATATAGTATGTATATTAGCTGTGAAATAGTGAGTTTTGTACATGTAGCACTGACATAGTTCCTCTCTTAAACACAGTTTTTATCTCTTTCTGAAGGAAATGGCAAAAAGAAGCAGCGGGGGGGGCATAAAGGAAAAGGCGGTTGTGCAAAAGTCACTCGCAAACACAAGAGATAAAAGAGAGCTAAGGCAATCACCACGGAGAAAAGAGGTTTTTGTATGTCTTTCCCTTGGTCTCTTTATCAACGGTACACAGGACAGGCCAGGCTGCGATTCAAGGGCAGGCAGCAGGATCTGAGCGTTTTGTAAGCAGAAGTCAAGCAGAGAGAAATGCAGCCAGACCGTCTGTCTAAGCATGGTGTGGGAGAGAGAAGAAAGCCAGCCAGTGGGAGATAAAAGAATGAGTCTGATGAGCTTAGAAAGGAAAATAATAGATTGAAGGCCAAGCAGGGCTGAAAGAGCTGGATCTGAAAGACAGCAAGCTGCTAATGTGACTGCTGACTCAGATGCAGGTGCTGGCACCAAAGCGCTCTCTCTGATTTCTCCTGCTGTGATATCCAAGCACCGGTTAGCAGGTTTCCTTCCTCAGAGAAGGAAACTTGGCTCCGTGGGCAATGGGTCATCCTCTAGGAGAGTGACAGCAACTTTTTAACAGGGCTGTGTGGCAGAGTGCCCCTGTACACAGCTTGCAATGGGGCAGGAGTGCTGCTATCCTGCTCTTTGCCTGAGTGGAGAACTAAGGCCAGGGGATTTATCCAGGGTCACAAAGGAGGACCTTAGGCTCTGAATGTGAGCAGGGACAGGATCGGGAGACTGTGATCCCAGTACATTCCTCCTGGGTGTTTTAAGGGAGATGGGAATGAAGAAAGGAAGATTAAGGAAAGCCATAGCAGAAGCTGGTACTTTCTTAGGAATAGTGACCATAAAGCAGGAGAGAGGAGAAATGGGGAATAAGGAATTGACGTGGAACTCAGAAGATCTGGATTCAGCTCCATCTTTGACATCAACTTCTGTACAGGCAAGTCTGACTTGCCAAGGTTAAGACAAGCCTCTTTAGCCTTCTACATCCCTACTGTGTACTCGTGACAAGGAAGTCTTTATCAAGATTTCCTATCTCTTATCTGTTTAGAGCTTATGTATTTTAGAGGAAAGACTGCTATTATGTGTATATACGCTACTGCAATATATGTCACTAAAAAAGTCCGACTGGTGAATCCCCATGCAAGGAGAGTGGATGGTGTTTCAATACACCCCATCTGTGGTCTGAGGGATCCAAGGACTACTTCTAATGGGTCTCTTAAAGAACACTCAGAAGCCCAGACTCGTGGGCAGTAGGCTGAAATTTCCTACCTGAGTATCCACACATCTAGTGAAATATTCAGGGATTCAGAGATCAGACTGCTCTCCGACACCACTTTCTACACTGCTTTGTCATCGGATCCAGCATTTGTCCAGCTGACCAACAGACACCCTGATGAAGCAATACAAGCTTGGATTTTTTCCTTTCTTCCACCCCATCTATTGGCTCCCAAGGGCCACGTATTTGATACAGATGTGTTAGAAAGGATACTGCTAAGGAGTGAGTGTAGTGCTCCTCACTTCATAGCAAGAGGAACTGTTTTGGACTGAGAATAGGTCTTACCTTCAGCCAGAACAAAACAAAGAGCTACAGGATAAAGGATAAGCCATCACTGGGAATAGCTGCAGAATTTAAGACGCAGCAGGTAGCTTAATGCCTTAAACTTCAGGCATGTTCAGTTCTTTTTTTTTCCAGGACTGCTGAGGGTCCACTTCCCTCTCCGAAGTCAACAGGAACAGCAGGCAACTTTGGGAAGTATTCTTCCCCTGACCTAGTCAGTGAGACCGTCTTCAACAGCTGCTTAACAGAACAAAAAAGGAAACATCTCACTTACAGCTGTTTGCTAATGCTCTGCCTCTTAGCCCGTCTTATCAGAGAGCTGCAAGGATAAGACCAGATAAAGATTGCTCTTGCGTAAAAGAACCTCTTCTGAGGCAGCTCGCTGCTGCAATATCTGGTGCTTGAAGAAAAAATCGTTACCTTCTCTCACATTCTCTCCTCTGTGGCTGGTGACACACAAAATGACCGAAACAAAATGGGTCGTTCCTCTGACTTAGAAGCTCTTTTACTTTTTGCATTTGGCTTCATGTGCTTGGGATAGGCCAGTTCCCTCTTTCGCTAATAACCATCTCTGGCTTTTCACGCATCAAGGATGTGTGTGTGTAATATCGGATAATGACAGGCATGTAGTAAATATGTTCCCTAAAACAGCATCACCAAGCAGTTTCTTCTCAGCATACCACAAGTCTCTATTTTTGTTTCTAGTTTAAAAACTTAACAGCCCTGGTTTTCTGCTTTGGTATTTTCTCCATTCCTCTCCAGTTTTACTTCATGGAAACCTAAAACTTTGGCCTAACTCATCTGGTGAAATCCCTGTCACTTATGGAGAGGGCGAGACGTTAGCAGAGCACATCCCTCGCTCAGAAATGCATCTCTCTGCAGAGTTGGCTGCATGCCTGCTTGAATGGGAGCATTTTTTCCTAAGCCTGTCTGGAGAGCTAGTGCTGAAGGCTCTGCTTTCGTGGCACTGGAGGCCTCTCTGCGGCCACAGATGAAGACATCTCGCCCTCTGGTGGGTGAAAACACAACAGTACGGAAGCCTTGGTCTGCGTGTTATATTAAGAAATAATAATTAAAATGATTAGTGTGGCGGTAATAGAAGTCAGAGCAGATTTTTTAGAGGACTGAAATTCACACCGAGTGTATATCCTGGGGGAAGGGGTATGTACATGATCGCACATGATCCTCCTGGTAAAGAGGGTTTAAACTAGCGATGACAGAGGGGGAGAGAGAGAGAGTTACCAGCAGCCCTGTCATGGAGTGATGGTCAAGGTTGATGATAAGCAGAGGGCCTGGAGTGATGTAACAGAAAGAGATCACAAAATCAACAAAATGGGGCTTAAGCGGCATCACCTCCAGCGTTTGCATGTAAGCAAGGAAGTGCCTAGAAGGCACCACTACGGAGAAATCCCCCAAACCCTTTCTGGGAAATCGGTGTGCTGGGGTGTCTCTCTGAAGTGCGTGTAGAGTAATGCAGGCAGCATGGGGACTACGCATGAGGAGTTGGAGATCTGTGTGCAGCTGCAGGGCTACGATCTTGCTGGGGTGAGGAACACATGGTGTCCTGGTTTCGGCTGGGATAGAGTTAAGTTTCTTCCTAGGAGCTGGTATAGTGCAGTGTTTTGGATTTAGTAGGAAAATAATGTTGATAACACACTGATGTTTTTAGTTGTTGCTAAGTAGTGTTTATACTAAGTCAAGGATTTTTCAGCTGCTTATGCCCAGCCAGCAAGAAGGCTGGAGGGGCACAAGAAGCTGGGAGGGGACACAGCCAGAACAGCTCACCCAAACTGGCCAAAGGGATATTCCATACCATATGATGTCATGCCCAGTATATAGACTGGGGGCAGTTGGCTGGGAGGGGTGGATCGCTGCTCGGGAACTAACTGGGCATCGGTCGGCGAGCGGTGAGCAATTGCATTGTGCATCACTTGTTTTGTATAGTCTAATTCTTTTATTATTGTCATATTATCATTATCGTTATTTTTCCTTCCTTTCTGTCCTATTAAACTGTCTTTATCTCCACCCATGAGGGGTTTTTTTTTGTTTTTTTTTTTTTTCTTTTTGATTCTCTCCCCCATCCCACTGGGTGGGGGGAGTGAGCGAGCGGCTGCGTGGTGCTTAGTTGCCGCCTGCGGTTAAACCACGACACGTGGCTGGATGGCTCCCATGGCTCGAGTGTTGCAATGGAGGGATACAGGCTTTTTAAGGACAGCTCGAGAGGATGAGGAGGGGGAGTTGCCCTTTATGTGAGAGAACAGCTGGAGTGCATGGAGCTGTGCCTGGATCATGAGCCAACTGAGAGCTTATGGGTAAAGATTAAAGAGAAGACCAATATGGGTGACATTGTAGTGGGTGTCTGCTATAGGCTGCCTAACCAGGAAGAATAAGTGGATGAGGTCTTTGACAGGCAGATAGGAGCAGTCTCTTTGCAGGCCCTGGTCCTCATGGGGGACTTCAGCCACCCCAATGTCTGCTGGAAGGACAACATAGCAGGGTATAAGCAATCCAGGAGGTTCCTGGAGTGCAGTGCTGGTAACTTCCTCCTCCAAGTGACAGAGGAGCCAACAAGGAGAGGTGCTTTGCTGGACATCATACTCACCAACAAGGGCTCATTGGGGATGTGAAGGTCAAAGGTAGCCCTGGTTGCAGTGACCATGAGACGGTGGAGTTCAGGATCCTGAGGGGAGGGAGGAGGGTAAAAAGCAAGCTCACAACCATGGACTTCAGGAGAGCAGACTTTGGCCTTTTCAAAGACCTGCTTGTTAGAGTCCCATGGGATAAGGCCTAGGGAAGAGTGGGGCCCAAGAAAGCTGCCTGATATTCAAGGATCACCTCCTCCAAGCTCAAGAGCAGTCCATCCCAATGAGCAGGAAGCTGAGCAAAAATGCCAGCAGGACTGCATGGATAAACAAGGAGCTCCTAGCAAAACTCAAACACAGAAGAGCATACAGAGGGTGAAAGCAAGGACACGGATAGGGAGGAATACAGAGACATTATCCGAGCATGCAGGGATGAGGTTAGGAAAGCCAAAGCCCAAATGGAATTGAATCTGGCCAGGGATGTCAAAGACAAGAAGAAGGGCTTGTATAGGTACAGAGGTGACAAAAGGAAGACTAGGGAAAATGTGGGCCCATTGCTCAGCAAGATGTGGGAGCTGGTTCCACAGAACATGGAAGAGGCTGAGGTACTGAATGCCGCCTTCACCTCAGTGTTTACCAGCAAGACCAGCCTGCAGGAATCCCAGGTCCCTGAGACCAGGGGGAAAGGCTGGAGCAACGAAGATGTACCTTGGTGGAAGAGGATCAGGTCAGGGAATATTTAAGCATGGGATGCACCCATGAGCACTGAAAGAACGAGCCAATGTCACTGCAAGGCCACGGTCAATGATCTGAATGATCATGGCAAGTGGGAGAAGTGCCTGAGGACTGGAGGAAAGCAAACGCCACTGCTGTCTTCAAAAAAGGCAAGGAAGACCCCTGGAACTACAGGCCGGTCAGCCTCACCTTGATCCCTGGGATGGTGATGAAGCAGCTAATCATGGGAACCATTTCCAGGCACATGAAGGACAAGAAAGTCATCAGGAGTAGTCAGCATGGCTTCACCAAGGGGAAGGCATGCTTGACCAACTTGATAACCTTCTATGATAAAATGACTGGCTTGGTAGACGAGAGGAGAGCAATAGCTATTGTCTGCCTTGACTTCAGTAAGGCTTTTGGCACTGTCTCCTGTAAGATCCTCATAGACAAGCTGTGATGTATGGCTGGATGAGCAGACAGTGAGGTAGATTAAAAACTGACTGGGGGCCACCTGGCTGGAAAGAAGCTTTGCAGAAAAGGCCCTGGGGGTCCTGGTGGACACCACGTTGAACATGAGCCAGCAATGTGCCCTTGCGGCAAAGAAGGTGAATGGTATCCTCGGCTGCATTAGACAAAGTATTGCCAGCAGGATGAGGGAGGCGATCCTTGCCCTCTACTCAGCACTGGTGAGGCCGCACCTGGAGTACTGTGTCCAGTTATGGGCTTCCCAGTCCAAGAGAGACATGGGCATACTGGGGACAGCCCAGTGAAAGGCCATGAAGAAGATGAAGGGACTGGAGCATCTCTCTATGAGGAAAGGCTGAGAGAGCTGGGACTGTTCAGCCTGGAGAAGAGAAAGCTCAGGAGGGATCTCATCAATGTGTATAAATACCTGAAGGGAAGCTGCAAAGAGGACGGAGCCAGGCTCTTTTCAGTGGTGCCCAGTGCCAGCACCAGAGGCTATGGGCACACACGGAAACACAGGAGCTTCCCTCTGAACATCAGGAAACACTTTTTTACTGTGGGGGTGACCGAGCACTGGCACAGGTTGCCCAGGGAGATTGTGGAGTCTCCATCCTTGGAGATACTCAAAAGCTGTCTGGACATGGTCCGGGGCAACCAGTTCTCAGTGGCCCTGCTTGAGCAGGGGGGTTGGACCAGATGACCTCCAGAGGTCCCCTCGAACGACAACCATTCTGCGATTCTACACAGCTATCAGCAAGAAGAACAGAAGCTCTGGCCTTATTTCATATAGGCTCACGTCTAACTGATTGATATCTTTCTGTCCATCAATGGTTGTGTCTCTTCGGCTTAATTTTAAGCACACGCTCAAATGATTTGCTTGCACAGGCACCTCCATTCACAACTTGGCCACTGAAGCTGCAATGCTTTGGGCCAGGCCACCAAATCACTATATACTCACCTCTGATAGAAATTAAGGAAAACTGGACACCCAAATACTTTTGTGCATGATGAATTTAAATCCCTCTAATCAAGTGTCAGGGCAGTCATTCTGCACCTCCCTTGTGAAAAGGGAATGAAAATCACAGTTACTATGAAATCTGGAAGGTGCTTTGAGATGCACAGCTAAAACCACACCCTATTGTTCATTATTGTTATAATTATTATCCACTCTAATATATCCACTCTGTAATTATTATCCACTTTTCTTCCTAATGACTCATAACCTTCTGTAGCTGTGCATGTGGGAATTTCACACCACACCAATCGTTTTGCTTTTACAGATTTCTTTTTTTTCCACTAAGTTTTTAAATAATGATCAGTACAGTACAAAGCTTAAAATATTGTCAATGTTTTCAACAATACAAAGTCAGCAGATGGGAGTTGGGAAGGGGATGGTTAATATGTAACACTCATACCCTTCCCTGTTTCCCAGGGAAAAAATACAAACTCTTTTGTATTTCTGTTTAGTAACAGTGATTAAAAATAATCTTGTCAGTAAGATGTAAATTGCAAGGCACATGAGGAACCCGTCCTTGCCTTGTTACACAAATCATTAGGCATAAATACAAGTTTAAGGCACCTCTCTCCATCCTCCCCTTCTGCTCCGTACACCAAGCAAATCCTGTCAGTGGGTATCAGCTGTTAACAGCAGCCATGGACTGGCAGATAGCAAAGAAGCTGCCTCTGAGCCTCAGGTTCCTTCAGGATGAATCCCAAAAAGGAATAGCGTAAGGCACATTGGGATGAATTCTCAGGAGTTGTCCTGTACAGATCCAGGTTGCAAGATCTGCAAAAATACTCTCTCAGGACCAGAGATTCCTGGGGGAGAGGGTTAGGACCTCAGTCCCTTCGGGATCTCAGATGTGCTCAACCTTTGGTGGTCAGCTCTTCACCAAACCCTGCCACTGGTACACCCCTCCCAGCCGTGCCTCCTTAGAGGAACACCAGGATGGAAGGAGGTGTGCTCCAAGCAGTGAGCCCAAGGAGAAGGCCCTGAGAGGCTCTCACCAAGCCGAGCATTTATCACAGCGGCACTTTTACTCTCTCTGGACCCAGCCCTGGTCTCCCCTAGATCAACGGCAGGGCTTTCAGGAGGGCATCGGCAGCCAGTTTCCAGTCCCGGCCCGGTTGAGGTGCAGCAGACTGCATGGAATGTGAAGTCTGCCCAGGTAGGCAGCCAGGTGCATAAGGCACAAGGATGAAGTCCGTGGATGAGGGAAAGAAATAAGCTGGTTGGAGGAAGAGGAGGAGGATGGAGACAGGGATGAAAGAAGCTCCAGTGTTGGTGAGCCCCTTGTGACACAAGGGTGCATCCTCACAGCAGCAGCGATCTGTATTGCAATTCCCTGCTAAATCAACCCATCACAGTAACCAGGAGGTCAGCTCCAGGTCTGAGTGCAGGGCCACACAGGGACGTGAGTGGCTTCACCTGAGGGGTAACATGAGAATATGTAAAAACTGTCACACAATTGCTCCAGAAGAAGTTTCACTTCTGCCAGACCAGGGAGGAGAAGACATATGACCAGAAATACCTCGGAAGAGCCATGTGGGCACCTCCTCTTCCTGTCCCTGAACTGGATGGCATTACTGTACTCATCCTCCTTTGACAAGGGCAGGACATGTCATCTATCTTCAAACCCTTAGAGAAGGAAACGCCTGGGTGATCCATTCCTTTGGTACCAGTGTAACTCTAGGTAGCAGCAGAGCAGGGTTTGCTATTAGCAGCGATGCCCACTCCCTCTCACTTTTAGCCCAGAAAGGAGCTCTCGACCAGCCTGGTTTACTCCCCTTCCTACACAGGAGCCCACTGATACTGTCCAGCCAGATCCACACTCAGTGGCTTATTCTGCTTTACCTACCACAAAAGCAAGGCAAATTAGGCTGTGAGAAAAAGCACTGCTCCCACTGGAAGTCTTTCCCCAAACTGGGAGGAGACCCACAAGCAAAGCCACGGAGACCATGGAGGGAGCAGTCCCTTGGTGCAGCTAAGCTAGTCGAGCAACCAGCTGCTGTGCAAGGAGGAACTGCTGCTGGCCTCCGCTCCGGCCCTTCCCTGCAGGCAGCAGTGTTGTCCAAGTGAGCTGGCTGAAAGTTAAAACCAGCAGAAAATTACTGACATTTTTTCAGTAGGATTGGTTTTCCGCTGGTGCATCTCCCGGCACCAGCTCGCTCTGTGGTGAGATGAGCTTCTGTGCATGGGAAGGGTTATGATGAGGTGTAAGTGGGACCATCCCCACTTGCCACTCCCCTGAGGCAAATTTGCTTTTAGGCCAGCATGGCTATACCGTCAAAATACACCATAGGAAATGAAGTAATTAATTTCTAAGCTGGACTGGATGTAAACCAGGAGGCCTAGAGTGATGAGAAAGGGTGGACTAGATGACCTCCTGAAGGCTTTCCTATGATTTCTTCTCCTGTACTCAAAACTTACTTCCCTCCCCCTTTGTATTTAATTTGTCAACAGGGCCATGAGTTTCAAATTTGTCCACAAAACACAGGACACAGCAAAGCACCTATTAATAGATCTGTTTTCAGAGATGCTGTTGGCTGGCCCACCTGGCTCCTCCAGCAGCAGCACTGTTTCCTTCAGGCTAATCTTGACCCAACTAGGAGGCTCTGCAGGTATAAAAGCCAAAGGCAAAGCCTTTCCGGATAATCAATCACGTGCACACACACACATACACAAACACACACATCTCAATAGTTAAAAACCAGATCAAGTGCAGAAATCAGTGCTTGTCACGACAAATCATATCCCCAACCCTACACTCTGCCTGCTCAGAGCCAGCAATCACAATTCATTTGCTTGACCTTGGATTCAGTGAGACAAATCTGTGGCTGGAATAGATCCCATGGCTTCCTTGGTTTCAGCAAAGATTTGTACCTCCTAGGAATTTGCCAGATGTCAAGGCATTTGAGGCTGCAGGTCTTGCACAGTGTATAGCTGGGAGGAGCCGTGCCAGGGTTTACTATGGAAAGCAAGCAGTGGGTCAAACAGTAGGCGTCTAGGCTGCATGGGACCATATCTTTGCATTGGCTCTGAGCATCCTGTCCTGCAAGTGCTACCAACTTCAGTGCAACAGTGTGGCTCCATATCTGATATTCCCCCCAAGCAAGCACAGAAGAGACTCACCTAGTGGGGGACATAGTAAACCAACCCTTGCTACACCCTGGACAGGAGTGACCCATGGACATTAAGTGTCCCTCACCACTATCTTTGCTACTCCACACAGGAATCACAAAGTCTCAAGGACAAACCTGTCCCAAGGTTGTATAGGACCCTAATGCTGTCACCCTGCTCCTGCCTTTTGCTATTCTACCTTCATCTAGTGCCAATAAAAACGTGCCAGATTCACAACCCCAATGGTCAGAGAAAAGCAAGCCTGCAGCTTCAAGGTCAGCTTTCCCACGAGGCCCACCAAGGACTGCTTGGTGTCCTGAAAAGCACCATTAAGAGGGGAATAAAGACTACTTCACTTTCATACCCTTTTGGCCATGACCGTAGTCGGGCTGTTGGAGGCCCAGGGCCCAGAGCCTTTCCCGTATCAGACAGGTCACACCCAAGTTACTCTACACTGCATGGACAGCGTTGGAGGTCAGTCAGACTGCTAGACAGATGATACAGTGTCAGTCTATGCAGGAATGCATGAACCTGTCACACAAGCATCCAAAATGATGCACCCAGCATGAAAAGCATCTCCCCTCCTGGGGCCAGCGCCCTGAACGCTGATAGCCTCAGGGGTGCTCAACCTCTGCCACTGCTACTGAGGAAGGCTCAAAACCATCTCCAACCTGACCCAGGCCCAGCTCCTCAAAGGCAACTAAGCACTTAAAATGGAAGTGAGGAGCCTTGAAGGCCTGTCTTGTAGGCTACCAAACAGCCATCAGCACTCCCACTACCTTAGGTCAAATTCAAACTGCTGAGAAAGACCAAATCTCCTGTTAGTAATCCTTGGGACAGCCTGACTCCTTGGTTTTGATGAGCAGCTCCACTGCAGATAGCGCAGACATACAGGAAGAAAAGATGGAGCTGACCTAACATCTCTACCTGTGCTGGACACACACCAGTCACCAGCAGACACAGGGCTCAGGTTCAGACCCAGTTCGTCCTAGAGGACCCCAGGTCAGGCTTAAGTCTCCAAACATGCTTTGCCAAAGCCACCTCAGCAACCTGGCGTTGAGATACAAGGGGATCGTAGAGAGAACCTGGCTTAGCCCAGCTGGAGCAGGAAAAGGATTATACCAGCCCCTGTGCCACACATGCCCTTCCAGCTGAACCCTAGAAACGTAGACTCCTCCTGAAACCTTGCTACTGCCTTTGATAGTAACAGCCCTCCCACAGATAGCAGAGATGGCAAAGCCCAGAGAGGTCATCGCATCCAGCTGTGGTCCTCAAGGTGGGTTCTCCACTGCGTTGCGAGCCCTGGCAGACCCTTCTACAGTCTCACAGCCTTCAGGCTGCCCTCCCTGACATTCAGCAAGATATCACCCACAGGTTTACCAGAATGAACAAGAAACCTCTGCCTATTCCAGCATCCTTGGTTAAGTGACTTGTTCTGGCTTAAAACACTCCATGTCCCCCTGGATGGCAAAAGGCAGTCCCTGCTGTGAAAATGCATCCAGCATGAAGTCTCCAGCCCTCCACCTGAGTCCAGGGTCCCGGTTAGTCACAGCGTGTTAGGCAAATAAGACTGTTATGTCTCTAATATGTTATGCCCCTTTTCTTGATTTTCACCACCCCGGTGATGTCATGCCCGTCACGTTCGTGACTCTCAGGAGTCCTTTTTAGCCAGGCTGGCCTTGATCCTGCATCGCAGGACGTAAGCTGTGATGGCACTACAAGCCACCAGGCCAAAAAAAGAGATGCAGGAGAGATAAACGGAGAAAGGCCCGTGTCTCTTCAGGAAAATCTCCTGCCTGTTCTTGTAATCCAAAAGAATGGCCTCCAGCTGTGATAGGGTGCAGATGGCCAGGAAGGTGTGGAAGATCTGGTGGGCATGGCCAACGATATCGCAGGAGCCAGGGAAGTACTTCTCAGGGACCGGGCAGGAGAAGAAATAAGCACTGATAAGGAAAAACAGTATCTGGTACGTGTGGTACCAAGCAGCATCTTCTTCACAGCCCCCCAGGTGACACACAACCACCCGGTGAGCGACAGGACTGATATCCAAGATGAACGCCAGCCCAGCTGGGATCACCTGGCACATCTTCCTCATGATGGGGTAAGGCCGTCGGTACCGATATTTCGCATAGCAGCAGCCGGCACAAGACAGCCAGCCACAGAAAGCAGCTGCCGGCAGGAAGAAAAGCCAGAACTTGTCGTACCAGGCTTGGTCGGAGCTGTAGTAGAAATGAGCCAGGGCACTACCATACTGGTAGATGCTGACTCCAACGTAGTCCACGAAGTAGAAGGTGTAGTGGTACAGCTCCGATTTGGACTGCAGTAGGTGGGCCAAGAGGCTGCAGGTCAGGTAGGTGACAGACGAAAGGACAAAGATGAGCAAAGGCAAGGACCACGCGTCCACAGGTAACTGCTCAGCCTCCACAAACGTCTTGAATCTCAGCAGCACAGCCAGCGCTGCCAGGAGATGAGTCCATACGTTGACCACCTCGTTGTGCTTCTGGAAGAGGCTAAGGAAGTAGTACCGCCAGTCCTGGCCAGTGGGACGGTACCCGGTGTGGATGTACGGCTCACGGAAGAGCTGCGGCACCTCGCACTCTTTGACCGTGCAAGGCATCTTGGGCAAGCCGTCCTCCAGCAGCCTGGGGAGACGACTGAGATGCTGCCCGCTGAGGGACAGCGTGCTGATCCGCTCCAGGATGGCTGTCATCTCGCTGCGTGCGGCGGCTTTGAGCCCGGCTCTGGGGAACGTCGTCTTCGTGCCCTGCGGGGAGGGGAGAAAGAAGAAATGTTAATGGTCGTGCATCGGGGAGAAGAGCGTGCTGCCATTCCTGGGTGGGATGACCCATGGCGCTATCGAGACGCTGGCCCTGCTCTTACGGGAAAGGGGCTTTTCTTGACTCGGCAGACCTAAATTCAGCATGGAGAAGGATGGCAGAGCCCTGTCCCTACAGTTCTGCCTATGTCAGATGGGCACAGCAATGTCACAAGCCTGCCCTTCTTCCTCACTTCCTCGGGCACTCAGCTTGGAGCATGTTCAGGAGTAGCCAGAAGCTGCCAATAAGGGAGTGCAAGAAGCAGTTAGATGTCAAAAAAGCACCTGATGATTTGCGGAGGGGATTTTTCACCCTCTTCCCCAGAACAAACTGCTCAGGGACAAAATTAGGGTGTAATTACTCATCTAAGGGATAACCTGCCTTTCTGCACCTTAGTGAAGAGGGTCCCAACCAAACTGTGGAGGTTGCAAATAAGCTCGGCTTCCCTGCCACACAACTTGGACATGGGTTGCACGCCTGGGGCTGCTGCAGTGAGTACAGCAGAGGGAGAAGGGGAGAAATCCACAGTCCCAAACCTGCAGCCCTCATCCCTCCGTGTGTAAGAAGCAGCAGGACTGGGAGGTGATGGAGAAACGAGAGGCTCCGCATCAGAGCTGGCTGCAGTTTGGGTATAGTATTGAAGCCTTGGGAACATCCACGGAGCCAGGCTGAGGGGCTGCCAGACGAGATGTGCCTGGATGCTCAGAGCAGCCAAACCCCAGCGCTGGGCACTCCTCTGCCTGCTCTGCTCTGCTCCTTGGCAACCTCCAGAGTTGCTAACCTCTGGCTGGAAAAATTCAGGGCACAGCAGGATCCTAATGTCTGGAGACTACCTCACAGCACTGAATTAATTCCCAATACCCTCTGTTTCCCTTCCACCCTAGATATTTCTCTTCCCTGCTGGTGTTTATGCCACACAAAATAGAGGAGAACTCATCACGCAGATGCCCATGCTTGAACTGAAATTGATGCTGATGGAGCCCCACCAGACTCTGCAGGGCTGTGGTTACTTCTGTGCAGCCAACACATACACGTTTGCGGGAGCGTGGCCTGACTCCTAACCAGAGCTGCAGTGGAAGGAAATGGCCAAAAATAAGTAAATGCAAATAAGTATTTTGCCTGAGTGTGTGAAATGGCGTATTTTTCTTCAGTTGCATCAGATACCAGCTGCTGCCAGAGGTGAGACAGAGGAATCGTTTGCGTGGGCACATGATGGGAGACCCATGCCAGGCTGGCGATACAGAGGACAGGACAGTGTTAAACACCAAGAGAGAGTGAAAGCAGGGAGGTGGGACCTGTCGAGACAGCACAAAGAGCAAAGTCAGAGCAGACTCTGAACCAGATTGCAAATCCCACTTCCTCTCGCAACCCAAACCCTCTGATAACAGACAAAATATTTTCACGTTGCTTCCTTATTCTAGCAGATGCAAGTTGTCATAATTAAGTTACATTTTCCAGCCAATTCTCTCTCTCCCTGCGCTTTCCAGGCTTTCTCCCTTAGCACCTCTCAGGGCTGTTTATTTTTTTTTCCTTGTTTGCCACAGGGGAATCTGGCTGCTGAGTTCGATGGAGCTGCCTTAGCCACAGAAGGCAAAATGGTCCCTGCAAATGGTATTTTAGTTTCACACATGCCTAAGACTGAAGATAGCAGCCTTGCTGGGGGGTTTGATGTTGTGCACATTCACAAAGTCTTTGTTTCTTTCCTAAGGGTCTGCAGGGTCCAGATCTGTGATGGGACACACAGTTTATTCAGCAGCTTGTGCATCCCTGTGGGATATGTGCCAAAATTTAGGGAGGCAAGGCAAATTTTGACTCTGGGGCACTCCTATGAGGGGATGGTGTGAAAAAGAGGCAACGCTCCCTCTCCCCCGTTCCAATGTACAGCCAGTCTATTCTGGCTCCTTGTAGCCGGTGCAGAAAGGCAGGCTCATTCATCCAACTTACTCTAGACCTCAGCTCCAGGATAAGGCAAAGCCCAAGCAAGGAGACCATCCCCGGCTATGCAGCACTGTAGTACTCACCCTCTATTGCCCTGTATCTCCTTTGGATGATCTGGCCAGAAATTGGCTGGAGGCTGAGCACGTTGGGGTGGGAAGGACAGGGAGATTTTATGGATGGGTCTATACTAAGACAGTGGTTGATTTCCTGGTCTAGATGCACAGACAAGAGCTCCCTTCCCACGCCAACTGCATCTCCTTCACTGCAGCGCCAGGACATCTGCTGTCTCCAGCTGATGATCTCCAGGCCTTATGCACAGGTTTTGCCCTGTGCAGAGGTGTGAGTACAGACTCTGTAGTGCTTCGTATGTCCTAAGCTCCTCTGTCCTGTCCATTAATCTGCCATAATGTGTTTTACACCTCTCCCAGCATTTGCTCTGATATAACCCAAGCAAGAGGACTTGGACCCCCACTCACCATCTCCCAGCTTCCCTTCAACTAAGCATGGTTCAAAGATTTGGGCCCGCTACAGGGGGCTCAGTGCTCAATCTTTATCCCAATTCATCCCAGCAGGATGCTGGAAAACCCTCCAAAAAAAGATTTAGGCACTGATGTTGGAGATGGGGATCATGGTGGCAAGGCACAAGGAGAAAGGGCATGCTGAAGCTCCCCACCTCTTGGAGAACACAGACTAATCCTAGCGTGGACTCCCAGGACATCAGGAACTGAAAAACAGCTCACATACGGCACAGACTGGGCAGGTGAGCTGCACAGGAGCAGGGTCAGAGCGCTCATCTGCAGAGAGGCAGCAATACGCTGAAACCTGCCCGTAAAGAGCAAGGGCAACCAGAAGACACGCGGGAAGATGGCAATCAAGCCTGGGCGTACGGATGCATGCCAAAGCGAGGGGCACATCGCCCCTTCCACCATCCGTGGCCTTCCTGCTTTGCATGCTGACAAGGATGCGAGAGGGACAGGCAGCTTCTGTACCAGTCACCGGCTGGCTCCGGCTTGTACGGTGTGTGCTAGCGCCAGGATTTTGCCACGGTCTGTCATCCTGAGAGCTCTGTGTATACAGCGAGCATCGCCTTTGAGCAGAGCTAGGGAGAGGTTAGATGCTGCAGATCTCCCTGAGAGCAGCAGACAGGAGAGATTCTTCCAGGCAGGCTTTCATAGCTAGAAAATGCCAGTTTTTAATGGGCCGAGGGAGGGTCAGAGATTTTCAAAATAATAGTCTGAAATCACACGAAATCACATCTGATACTAAGATAAACAATGCTAAATCAGGAACCTGGTAGCCTGCTTATTTTAAACCAAACTTGTGACATTAACGAGTGAGAACAAGTTGGCAATTTCCAGCGATCATGTGATGGACAAAGCGACGAGCAATTAACGTTAGAAAAGAGAGAGAAAGGAAAAAAAAAAAACAAAAAACACCAACCAACCCAGAAACCCAAGGTCAGCACTGGCTGTTTCACTTTCACAGAGCCCCTATTCTTTCCCCTTCACGGGGGCGTAGGAGCGGCTGAAAGCCACATTCATCGGCAGGGCATCTCGTTGAGATTCTGTCCTCACCCCCCCCCCCGCCATCTCCGGGGGATTCAGTTATTTTGGCTGCTCCCAATTAACGGCAACCAAGTATCGTTTGTTCGGGGAGGGAGCTGCAAGGCGAGAAGGAGGGAGTGGATGATGGCCAGGCTGTATCATTACAGCCACAATAAGAACCGCGGCACAGGACGAGAACGATCCCGTTCCAATTCTTCTCTCCCTTTTGAAGAGAGTAATTGGAAACCCAAGCTTTTCCCAGCTTTCTTGCTTTTTGGTCACAGTCTGATGGAGAGGTTTGAATGAGAAAATTTCCTACAGAATACGGTTGATTTTCCCACCGGTCTGGCCTCAGCATTAACTGTCTGGGACTGAGGCTGTACCAATGTGATATATTTGCTTGCAGACTAGTATTCAGGCATCAGACGTTTACACAGGCTTCCAGAAAAGCAGTAATTCCTGCTAAACAAAGCAGAGAGGATCGGGGAACTCAGCGGTGGGGAAGTCTTTAGCAAATGCATTGCATTTAAAATAGAAAAAAAGAAAAAGTGGTTGTGGACAGCATGAAAATAACAGCAGTGATCGTGCAGCAGTGGGCAACAGACTGGTTTTGAGGGCTGCAGGTGATTAATTCCTGAATTCCTCTCTTCTGGGAGTTGAGCAAAAGTCCCTGGAGGGACTCCAGGTCATTTGGAAGCCTGGGGTTTTATTCTGACCCCTTCCTACATGGGGTTAACTTTGGTGTCACAGCCTCTACAGCACCAGGATGGCAGAGAGCAGTCCATCTCGCCTCTCCAGGGCTGGGAGAGGCTGCACCAAGGCTGCACGCAGCTCAGATGCAGTGGATAAGCGCCATCCCAAAGCCTGCTGCCTGCAGGCTGGTCCTCCCCGAGCACAAACGTCTCCTCCTATAACTAAACCACTTGTGGAGGGCTCGGGGCAAACTTTGAAAGACCAGCTTGGGAGCACAGTGCCAGCTCCTCCATCCCATTCTGCCTGGTGTTTTGGAAAGGCTGCACCAGAGATGAGAAACTAAGAGACCACGGACCGGCTCAAGCAGCAATTCCTGAGTAGCTTTGGTATTACCTGCTTCCTTCTCCTGCCATAGGTTTAGGTGCTAACCTTTCTCCTAACTGCAACAGATGCACACAGCGCTCAGATCCCCTCCGCAGGGAGTTACTGGGATTTACATGGCTGTCGCAGAGGTCAGAAACTGGAAGAGGTGGCATTTGATGGTTTGTGCCAGGGACGAGCCCGGCCCGAGCGGACAGCAGGGTATGAAGGACTGATCTGCACTCTAGCATCTGAGAAGTGGAAATCCCCACAAACAGAGAGGGGCCAGGTGCTCGGGACTTCTGTAAGTTGGGCTTCCACCTCCCCATCTATTAAATGGGGATACCAGTCCTCATCTGCCTAACGAGAACTAGATATTGTGCTCTTAATGCACTGCTGTAATGCACCAGGCAGTGCTGGGACTACTTAACAGTGCATTGCACAGAATATTTTATTTCCCTCGACATGCTTACGTACCTGGTTACATCTACATCAGCCCAATGGGTGCATTACAAGCACTCATCCAACAGGGACCTGCACAGGTTAGGATGCTCTGGAAGGTAAAATGTGATGTGATGTGATTTACTGGAGACCTTGAAGGGCAAGCTTGAAAATAACCTTATCTGCTAAGAAAAAGAGTCAAAGCAACCTTGTAGAAAATTTCAAATAAAAGAAAATGGCTCAAATTCTACCTTTCCATATACACCTATACACACACAGAGCGCGTAGCTGAAGCAGGGTTTGTCCAAGCATGTATTAATCAGGAAACAAACGTCTCGTGATGCTGGGAGATGAGCCATTAAAGCCGGCGGGAGATGGCAGGATCCCCCACGGAAGCCATGGCAGTGTCAGCTCCCCCGCGAGTTCTGGCCTGGAAGCAAGCCGGGCCAGCAGCCAGCTCAGCCGTGCTGAGCAGCAAGTGCCTCTTGACATGGGTTCGGCGTTGCCTGCGCATTGGGACGGCTCCAGGGGATGAGAGCAGCGGAGCCGGCGCGATGAATGCTTGTGCTCGGAGGGGACAGAGCGAAACAAAGCTGCTGGCAAATACCGTGTCCCTGCAGCAAAGCCGAGGGGAGGTCCACAGCGTCCCACCAAGGAGGGGGAGCCACCAAGGTCCTGCAGTGTTTGGGGGAGCAAAGTGGGGCAGTGGAAATCCAAAGTTAGGAAACTGAAGATTTGATGAGGCTGCTGGCTTTACTGCGAGAGTCAAAACCTTGAGCTAGACATCACCGAGTGCTTGGTTCTGAGGCCAGCTGGGATGGCTTGGATGCTCCCATGCTGCAACACCCTTGAAATGGGTGGCCACATGTAAACTGTCTGCCGGGAACAACTCCTGGACTGTGCTAACTCCCAAACCATGCCGGGGAATGGTGTGGGTCACCACGGCACATTTCTGATTTGCTGCGATAAACACAGCTGCAGTTTCTTCATGCCTAACCATGGTTAAAGCTTGGTGACGCTACTGATAACACAGCCAATACACTCGACTTGTGAAAAAAGAAACCCATCTGCAGCACTAGGCAGATGCAAAAATGTTAATATTCATTATTTCTACCCACAGACCCCGGCTGAGAAGTATCTCCTCTAGCAAATCCATCCCTCCCCTATCAAAAATTGCGCAAGATGGAGGTAATTTTCCGCAGCTTTTCTTTGTGATCTCACTAAACCTCTGCTGTTTGCTCTTTCCAGATCTGCTCACCACTTTCTTTTCCCACACACAACTAACATAGCCCCCAACAGTTTGGGGCTCGATTTCGGGTGGATACAAGATCCCCGGGTGGAGCACCCATGCTTACAGGCTTTGAGTACACCAGTAATCAAACAAGACCAGAGCACGGTCCCAATCAATGACCTGCAACCATCAGGTTGCTGAAGCGTTAGCACACTCCCGGGCACGGTTTTGGTCCAGCCACGCACACTGGTCCCTGCCTGCTGTATTCAGTCGTGCAGGGACCACCGACGGAGTGGGACGACTGACCTGTTTCAGATGCCAAAGCTGGAATTGTGCCAGAGAAGTGCCTGTTTGTTGGGGGTTTTTTTTTCCCCCCATTGACTGAAAAAGGAGCCTGGATTTGTTGCAGCTGCATCCTGCTTTCACCTCCTAAATTTCCTCCTGCAAAGCCTGTGGGATACGGTACCCTTCCCTTCCATCCCTGAGTAGCTGCATGCACACCCTGCGAGCTCACCATTTCTGCAGCCAGTCTGCCTACGTAAGAGGTCACTGCCGTGAGCCTTTCCTAAAGCCACAGGACCAGCACCCGCCGATGGGACAAATCCTTCAGCGCAGATCTGCCGGAGACGGGAATTCCTGCCAGCACAGGCAGACCTCAACCAGTCAGCAAACCCCTCCCTGCTCAGATCTATCTGCTGATGGGACAACCCAGGAACCATCTGCCTGCGGGCAGAACAACCAAACCAAACTGGCTGTGCACTCTTTGGGGATCCGGACCGCTGCCAAAAGATCTCCCAGAGCCTACGGGCTGAGGCTGCTTCACTTTCCTGTCGTCCACAAGAGCCTCTTGCACAAAAACATTTTTTTTAAGGTCGTGGATTTTACAGCTTCGTTCATTAGAAAAAAATGTATATAAATCATGCACACCACCGCCGCTGCTGCGGGCAGAGAGCAGGCTGCCAGGGAGAGACTGCAGCTCTGTGCCAACCCCCTGGAGCTTCGAGCTCTCCTCTTCCCTGCACTAAAAGTCTTTGTCCCCTTCCAGAACCTCCTTCTATTTAACCCCGTGGCCTCTCCCCTCGAGCTTCTAGGTTTGCAATGACAGCAAGTGCCACCCTTCCAGGGAGCTACAAAGCCCGGAGCAAGGGCCAGCAAGGACCAGATGGCAGATTCCCCCCCAAAACAAGGGATGCGGGCTGTGCTGCAACCGCATGCTTACATCCCTACTCGATCTCAAGGATCCACTGGGGAATAAAAAAGCAACTGGGAGCAAGCTTGCACTTGCTACTGCCTGTGCCTGAAGGCCGAAGGACATAGTCTATGGCCACATCTGTACAGCTGCAGGCTAAACGCGCAGCCTCCAAGGAGCTTTCCTGGGAATTTATTCCTCTGGAGGAATTGCTTTAACATAAATGGATACCGCAATTAAAGGGCCACTGGCCTGACCCCAGGAGCGGGGGTTATCACGTACACCGGCAGCTAAAAATTAAGCTGGTGCATGACTCAAGACGTGCAAGTAGCTGCAAGTGCATGCACGTGACCCGACGATGGCAGCTCCCCTGTCCTCAGCCTCTGCCTGCGCTGCTGGCACGTCACTCACGCTGGCCATCCCTCCCTGCGTCCGAAGGGACACAACCCTCTTCTCGGCCAGAGCCTCCAGCCACAGCTTCAGCGTAAATAAATAAAAGCAATGATGCCCAGAAAACAGAAAATCCCCCAGCGAGCAGGACTGTTAACCCACACCTTTACCAGCTGAGCGGGAGGAAATGTGTAACAGCTTGTGGTTTGGCCCGACGAGCCCGTGGGTTTCTAGGAATTGTTTCCAACACATATCACCCCTCCGCACCCCGATACGAAGCCAGAAGCACGGTCTGCCAGTATAATTCACGGCTACCCGTCCCCTCCCTGCCCCAGCAGAGACCAAAACCAGACTTCAGACCTGCTGGATTTCACTCTGGCGGAGCATTGCATACATCCTTCATCCTTTTTCATCACCTTTTCATGACTTCACTCTTTTTCAATGACCGCTGCCAGGGCGGCATCGCACACATCCTCATCCTAACCCCCCGCCCGGCTCCCCGTGGCCAGCAATCCCCGCAACTAGCCGCACCTAAAGGATGCCGGGGCATTTCCCAGCTCTGAAGCGATGATCCCGCTGCATCCAACAACAAACGCACATCTCCATCCCGTGGTGCAGTAAAAAGCCACGTGCTCCAGCCAAAGCACCCTGGGCATGAACCACTGGAGCTGCACAGTTATTAAACGAGCATCGGGTGCGGGACCACCGGTCCTGCATACCCAGTGCCAGTTGATCTGCAGCGCTTCCCACCCCGGCACAGCTACCGGGAGGCTCCGTACCCAACCCTACTCATGCCGGAGAGGAGTCGGTTTGACACTCGGCAAACGACTGTTAAATATTTACCCAAACTTATATATATGTATATATTTTTTTGCTGATGAAAATCAGAACGGTTCGAGACTGTCTGCAATTTCCCCCCCCCCCAAAAAAAAGTGAGATGCTCGTGGTGTTTTCAGGAAAAATCCAGATGGGAAATTGGGGGAATGTGACCAACAATCCCCGAAGCGTCCTGGAGAAGATAAGCAGGGAGCAACCCTTCATCGACCCTTCCGAGGCACGAGCTGGGGCGCGTCAAGTGAAACGGGCAGGTAGCAGCTCCAAAGCAAACAACGGGAGCTGGTTCTTCACCCAGCTCACGCCTGAACTATGCGTCTCCTTGCCGCGGCCTCCGCAACGCCCCGGGGCTCAAAGTCATGCAAGGAAAATCCACCCGTGGCTATTAAAAACAAACACGGAGGAAAACCAATGCCTACCTCTCTCCTTCACGAAGCCCTTGAGATACAGGTCACGGGGGCTTGGGGGGAACTTAACGGCAAAAGTAAATTTGTCCCCGCGCACTCCTCCCTTCCTCACGCTATTCCCCCGGCGCCCACCGGGCCGCGGGACCGACCCCGGCCCGACGGCCCTGGGGGAGGGGGGGAAGATCGCGCATCCCCCTGCCCCTCGAGATCCACGCGTGTTTTACCCCCGTGGGGGACCCGCTCTGGAGGTGGCCGCAGGCGCTAGGGTGTTCCCCGTGCGCCGGCCCCGGAGTGACCCAGCCCCCGCGGGGAAGGATGCTCCTGCCGCGGCGGGGATGCGGCGCGGCGGGCGTGGTGCAGGGAGCTGCGGTACCCACGCGGGGACGCCGGAGCTCACCGGGGGATAGAAAGACCCGTGCCGGCTCCCGCACGGGATCCTCGGCGGGATGTCCCCCGGCGGAGAGGAGCTGCCCGCGGGGAGGGGACCGGCGGCTGCGCCCGCACTCACCGCCCGCGCTCTCCCCGCCGCCGCCGCCGCCGCCGCCACCGACTCCCCCGGCCGCCGCCTCCGGCAGCGTCGCCGCCAGCGGGCGCCCCCCGCGCATGCGCGCCCCGCCCCGGGGTGGCCCCGCGGCCCGAGCCGAGCCGAGCTGAGCCGAGCTTAGCCGAGCTCAGCCCAAGCAGCCTGAGCTGGAGAAAGTGGGGTTCGAACTCGTGGGAGCCCCCACGCCCGGTCACCCCCGGTGGTGGCTGCGGAGCAGCAGAGCTGGGAGAGGGGAACTCAAGGGGAGACACTGGGAGAGGGGACATAAAGTCACCGCAGGGCGGCTGGGGTGGGAAGGGACCTCCGGAGGTGACCTGGGCCAACCCCCCTGCTCAAGCAGGGCCACCCAGAGCCGGTTGCCCGGGACCGTGTCCAGATGGGTTTTGGAGATCTCCAAGGGTGGAGATCACATGGATGGAGATTCATGGATGGAGAGATCTCTCTCAAGCATGGAAATTCATGGATGGAGATCTCTCTCAAGCATGGAGATTCGTGGCTGGAGAGCTCTCTCAAGGATGGAGATTCATGGCTGGAGAGCTCTCTCAAGGACGGAGATTCATGGCTGGAGATCTCTCTCAAGCATGGAGATTCATGGCTGGAGAGCTCTCTCAAGCATGGAGATTCATGGCTGGAGAGCTCTCTCAAGGACGGAGATTCATGGATGGAGATCTCTCTCAAGGATGGAGATTCATGGATGGAGATCTCTCTCAAGCATGGAGATTCTACCTCCAAAGTAGAAAAGACAGGACCAGAGGCCATGGGCACACACTGAAACACAGGAGGTTCCTCTGAACATGAGGAAACACTTTTTTACTGTGAGGGTGACCGAGCACTGGCACAGGTTGCCCATAAAAGTGATAGAGTCTCCATCCTTGGAGATCTTCAGCAGCCATCTGGACATGGTCCTGGGCAACCGGCTGTAGGTGGCCCTGCTTGAGCAGGGGGTTGGATCAGATGACCTCCAGAGGTCCCTTCCCACCCGAACCATCCTGTGATTCTGAGCCAAGGAGCTGCACGACGCGGCAGAGGCGCCAGGGAGGGCTCTGCGCAGCGGTGGGCAGTGATTGCCGGAGCTCGTGGTTTCCAGCTGTGACTGTTAGGACAGTGGTGTCAAATTAAAAAATTCCTAGTCCTGAGAGCTGTTTTTATGCTGACCCCAAGCTGACCCCGGTGGAGGTAAAAATGAGGGAAACGGGAGGAAAAATAAAAAGTGCTGCTGCCGACTGCCCAGTCTCTGGGCTCGCATTTGGGGCAAAACCTCTGATTTTGCTGCTGTGGCCATGCAAGCGTGGAGGAGAGGACAATTTTCCCCAGGATTTGCAGCCTAAAGACAGTACGGCCTTGAGCCAACCACCGGGGCAGCGAGGCTCACACCGTAAAAACAGCACCAAAATCTTCGGGCTCCAGAAAAGAGGGATTTGCACCCAAATGGCCTTTCAGGAGTGGTCTCTGGGCCCTTGGACTATGCCTGGGAAATGTCTGGGAGGAGCTTACACATCCTGGACCAAACTGTGCCAAAACCACAGCAATCGGTTCAGCTGTAAAGTCACCACGATGCCATGAGCGGGTTAATTTATGAGTACAGAGTACCTGTTTCCCCTCTTCCATCTTCGTGTCAGCTTGTTTATGTGGGTTTTGCTTCTCCAGCCTGTCAGGACTGTTATTTTTTGATGGGTTTACAAGGGAAACGGAAGGACTGCTTGTTCTGCAGGGAGAAGATCGCAGGAGAGGCAGCCCAGGAACGCGACTTTCTGGCTCCGATAAGATCACTCCAGCCTAGGTGAAGCTTTGGCACATCCTGGCACCCATCTGCCAGCATGCGGGAGAGCCACCGCTCCCAAAGTGAGGATGGGAAACCTCCAGGGTAAAGAAGGTGGGCAGGGGACCTCCATTTTTCCCTGTCATCTCGCTCAGGGATGTCGATGGGATATGATCAGCAGCTCCCGACCCCCTCAGTGACACCTTGCACTCATTTTCCACCCCTCTAAGACATCTCCTCCTGTAAGACCCATAATATCGCTTCGTCACCCTCCTCCGTTCCTTAAATTGGGAGGTGATTCTCCCCCTCTGCTCCACTCCTGTGAGACCCCACCTGCAGTACTGCGTCCAGCTCTGGGGCCTCCAACATAAGAAGGACATGGACCTGTTGGAGCGGGTCTAGAGGAGGCCACGAAGATGATCAGAGGGCTGGAGCACCTCTCCCATGAAGACAGTCTGAGAGAGTTGGGGTTGTTCAGCCTGGAGAAGAGAAGACGCCGGGGAGACCTTATCGCAGCCTTCCAGTACCTAAAGGGGCCTACAAGAAAGCCGGAGAAGGACTTTTTAGAAGGGCATGTAGCGATAGGACAAGGGATAATGGCTTTGAACTGAAAGAAGGTAGATTTAGACTGGATATTAGGAAGAAATTCTTTACTATGAGGGTGGTGAGGCACTGGAACAGGTTGCCCAGAGAGGCTGTGGATGCCCCATCCCTGGAAGTGTTCAAGGCCAGGCTGGATGGGGCTTTGAGCAACCTGGTCTAGTGGAAGGTGTCCCTGCTTATGGCAGGGGGGTTGGAACTAGAGGATCTTTAAAGTCCTTTCCAACCCAAACCATTCTATGATTCTATGATTCTGTGAAATCTCCAGGGATGCTCTGTGGCTGTGAGATGGAGATCATGGCATGGCTTTTCCTCTTCAACCTGTCTTTCCATCATTGCTCACATCGGAGAAGTGGGAACACTCAGCTGAGTGCTGGCGATGGCCACGGCAAAGCTGGAGATGAGGTGGGAAGAAAAATACAACCCAAGCAGAAGGGGATGGTGGAGCAGGACATCCCTGCTGCAACATGCACATTGCAACGCCGCTGGGTCGCCTGCCCTTTTTTTCTGCTCCGATGAAAAGTTTTTCTCCCATTTATGTTCATGGCACGCCCTGGGGCAGACTTGAGAAAGGCAAAGGGCAGCTCCGTGCAGGGATAACTGCTCTCCTGGGTGGGTGCTGACAGCTTGTTTTGCACACCAAGCTTGGTGGATGCTGCACAGCGAGACCTTTTTGATCGCTCACTCCGTGACGTGCTCTCAGGTGACCGATACCTGCCAAGCTGTGCTCTGTAGTTCATCTCAGACTCATCCTGCTGCGCTGCAGTCCCTGTTAGTCCCTATCTTTGACATTTTGCACCCTGAAATGAATCACCCAGTTCCCTTCAAGGCATAACCCAGGTGTGGTTGTGTTTGCCCAGGAGATTGCTCCCAGCAGGCAGTTAAGACTAGGTTGTACCAGGCTGGGCTCTCCCTACCCTTTACAGTCATCTGATATAATCCAAACAGGCTTTGCACCCTCAAACATATCCTGCACACCTTAATTCCCCACCCAAATATACTTCATAGAATCATAGAATCACAGAATCATAGAATGGTTTGGGTTGGAAAGGACTTTAAAGATCATCTAGTCCAACCCCCCTGCCATAAGCAGGGACATCTTCCACTAGACCAGGTTGCTCAGAGCCCCGTCCAGCCTGACCTTGAATGTTTCCAGGGATGGGGCATCCACAACCTCTCTGGGCAACCTGTGCCGGTGTTTCACCACCCTCATCGTGAAAAATTTCTTCCTTATATCTAGTCTAAATCTGATCTCTTTTAGTTTAAAACCATTACCCCTCGTCCTATCACCACATGCCCTTGTGAAAAGTCCCTCTCCGGCTTTCTTGTAGGCCCCCCTTAGGTACTGGAAGGCTGCGATAAGGTCTCCCCGGCGTCTTCTCTTCTCCAGGCTGAACAACCCCAACTCTCTCAGCCTGTCTTCATAGCAGAGGTGCTCCAGCCCTCTGATCATCTTCGTGGCCTCCTCTGGACCCGCTCCAACAGGTCCATGTCTTTCCTGTGCTGAGGACTCCAGAGCTGGACGCAGTACTGCAGGTGGGGTCTCACCAGAGCGGAGTAGAGGGGCAGAATCCCCTCCCTCGACCTGCTGGCCACATGCACCCTCCCTGTCACGCAACACAAACCCTATTCTTGCAGGCTGCAAACTGGTTGACCCATTATTTTGTGTACTTTGAACTGTCACCCAAAAAGAGGAGCTTGTTTTGGGGATCAGGGCCACTCTTGACCAAGATGCATCCAAACACACCATGTCCAGACTGTGCTGCTCGGGAGGAACGTAGCAGCTTTGCACCAAAGACAACTGAGATATTAAAAACATCGCACAGGATACAGAAAGCAGAAGGAGTCACCTTTTCCCTGTATTTGCCTGTAATAAAGAATATTGACCTGTTGTTATCATAACTGGGTAAAAGAGGCTTTTTCTGCACCATGCATTGCTGTCTGTTGGACTCCTTTCCACTGGACAAGAATTGATGCTCACGGTTTGGCAAGTTTTAGAAAAGATTGTGCAGACGCGTAACACTAAGGATGGCAAAAAAATTGATAGTTTTGGAGAGGATATAAACCTTCTTGCTTCAAAACAAAATCTCCAGCTAACAGGGCTCAGGAGGGAAATTTCTTTGTGATCCATAACTTTTATGCAGGGGTTTCTTTTATCTTCCTCTGTAATAACAAACACTGGCGAGTTTCAGGGTGCTGGGTTACATGAATCCTTTGCAATTGCTTTGAATCCTGCTTATATGCTTTCTTTAACTAATAATTGAGAAAAAAAACAGCCCTAAAAGCCCTGGGTTAGCAAGTCCGGCCCCTGCAATCAGAGAGAAGCACTTGATACAGTTAATTTTGCCACCTCCATGTTGCACAAGGGGTATGTGGCAATTTGGGGTCAGGACTTTCCTGCCTCTTCGTGGTTTGCACAGAGCAGAGGGCCCATCGTGACAGTCAGATGATGATTGCTAATGTGGCTTACACGAATTACTGCAGCTTCCCATCTTCCAGAGCTGGGCATCACTTGCTGAAGTGACCAGTGGGTCCTGCCCCGTGGCTGAAAGCGGATCCTCGAGATCCCGATGCAGAGGCGCAGAGGCGATGACGCTTTGCATACAGATGGGTGATTTCCAGGCTTAGGGGTGGAGAAAATGAGGGGGGGGAGAGAAAAAAAAAAAGGAACCAGCTGTCACTGTCTTTACTAACGGCCAGAACTCATGAGAGCAGATGAGCAGACCGAAATAGCAACACCAAACCTCAGGCAATCTATATCTGGGCTCTTCGGACTTCCCTGGAAACGTGGTCGGGTTGCCACATTACGCAGACACACTCCCGGCCGCGCTCTCCGGAGCTTTGTTGATTCAGCCACTCCTCTGGTTTCATTTGCCCAGGGAATTCATTTTTCATTGTGTCTGGAGGCACGGCCTGTGTGGGTTTGTTTTGGGTTTTTTATTAATTGCTGTATTTTTCTTCTGCACAGTAGGAGAAGAGACTGAATCACCCGCGGGATCTGGGGTAGCCATGCATCAGAAACAGGACCGCAACAAGATTTTATGCTCCCATCGCCGTGCTAAGACCATGCTAGCGGCATCTGGGAGGAAAAGCAGACCCGTATGCGCTGGGCTCCTACTCTGGGAAGCAAGAAGGTGGCTACAATCCATCCTAACGTGCTGAAGGTCAGAGTCTTAACTTCTTACCCACTTTACTGTGCTCTCCTGGTGAGATACCAGCAGCTCCCCATGCATTTAAGTAAAGAAATTCCATTCATATGCACTGATAGTTGTTTTCCGTGTTTTTCTTCTCCGCAACTAGAAAAAAAAAGAGCTAGATCAGTTTAAAGATTTACCAGAGTGCGTGGGAATAGCAAATACTTCAAGAAAATGACGTCAGAAATGCCTGAGCGGGGTGCAGATGCGATCGGGTGAAATTCTCCAGCCTATGTTAGGGAAGAGGTCAGATTAGAGGATTAGGAAGGGTTCCTTCAGCATTAAATTATGTCTTCCGTATGTGGTCCTGAAGTGGTGGGAGTCAGGACAACTGTCCTCTTGCAAGAGCAAATTCCCTGGTTGGGATTCAGCTCCTGCAACTGCAGCTGCAGGACACACACCGGCGAGGACAAACCCCTTTTATCCCTTGGAAAACTTAAAATTTACACTGATAAAAACATCTCATAAGTGGTCTTGCTTCTCCGCATTGTTTCAATTATAAAAAGTGATTTTTTTTCATTCAAAACACTTCATTCCATGTTGTTATCCTTCCGTTTTATTACGATATTATCCTTCCGTTTTATTACAAATATATTTGAAGCCTCAGCTCCAATGCGTTGCTTGATGATAAGGTGACACTCCATCGAATTTGGGGTGCTCTCCCCCCATGTTTGGAGCTATCAGTGAGCCACAAGCCTCTCCTCTGCCCTCCATGAGTGAGACAAGGTTGCTCAGCATACAGGAAAGCTAATAGATGGCAACTTGAAAATTGAGGTGTGGCTTGAAAATTGACTTTAAGTTGAACTAAGGGGAAAAAAACCCCAGAGCCTCGGAGGGATCACAGGGTACCCATAAAGGGATCTCAGAAACCACGTGCACATGCGGATGCCGACGCACAGAGGCGTGAGGAAGGGACGAGAAAATGCACCCTGTGAACAGTCGGGGTCTTCTGGCCAGCACCCCTCGTGTGCAATTCACCCATGGAAATTACTCCTGCACCCACCCGTGATTCTTCTGTTTCTCTGTGAGCTCTGCAGCCCCGGCCCTCTGTGTATTTAGGTGCTTAATTCCTGTTTTTTTCAGTGGATAGGAGGTGCTAAATGTCTGTGAGCCTGTGCTGCACTCTCCTCCCTGTAACCGCTGGGATGTGGCAGGGAGGTGAATCCCTGGAGATCGTGGGCAGCATCCTAGGGAGTCCTAAAAGGGAAAGGCGTCTGTTATCCCGGTGTTCTCCATCTCTCTTCATCCCTTTGTCCTCCCTGGCCTGACCTGCTCCAATTAATTATTCAGGCAAGAACCACAGCATGGCAGCAGTTGCTATAGGGCGCTGTCATGAATAACAACAGACGGCTATTTTTATCCCTAACTCTTGTTACCTTGCGGTCGGGAGCGATGGGTCTCTGCCAGCTCTCTTCACACAGAGCTCGCTGTCTTCGGCAGGAGGAGCACGGCAGCGATTTACAACGTCTTTATGGGCTGGGATTCATTTTGACCACCTAAATGTAGGTGAGATCTATGTGCGATCTAGATATATGTGTCTGAATCCCACCCTGGTACCTCTCTGTGCACTGCCAGCTGCACTCACGGGTTGCTTTGCATCCATATTTTATTTTTTCCATCCGTATTTTATCTGCAATAAAGCACGCAGACTGTGGTCATTGCTGGATTTAATAGTCTGTCTACTGCAGAGAGAGAAAAACTGTCTCAGAGGTGAAATCTCCTGTTGGGTTCTGGCAACTTATATAGGATACGTTATATTTCCTTTGGGGACTTACACAGATTGATTCCTCCAGCCAGTTTATATCCTCACAGATGACGTGCCCACTTAAATATCTTGCTACGACCCAGTGAGTGTGGCAGGGGCACACCGAAGGCTTTCTCTGTTGGCATACCGAAGGCTTTCTCTGTTCACCCCTCCTCGTGCTGCCCCCACTCATGCCAGCTGCAATGAAAATGAGACATCTCCAGAAAATCAGGGGAAGAGGTGGATTTGAGGAGCACCTGAAGGGAAACGGGTGCTGCTGAGTGTGCAGAGGCAGGGAGGCTATTCCGGCTGCAGCGAGCATCTCTGGAACTAGCAGAACAACCTGGAAGATTTAAAAAAAAAAAGGCAAAAAAAAAAAAAAAGAAAAAAAAAGAAAAAGGAAAAAGGAAAAAAAAAGGGAAAAAAGAAAAAGGAAAGAAAACAGCAACAGAGCACAAGATCCTTCATTCCTGCCAACCTGCCAAATTTAATACTCCATCAAATTATTCCAGAGGAGGGCCCAAACGCCTGAGAAGGAAAATCTGAACTTTCACTTTGATGCAGAACGACGTGAGAAAATCTTGCAGAAGCAGGACAAACATGCAGGACTTGGGCTACATATATCCTAAACCGGCCACAGCGGTTACCAGCAAGATTTCCAATGATTTTAGAGGGATCTGGACCAGGCACACAAACAGAAAAGGGGAAACAGGGCCGGGGCTGTTTCCTGCTCCTCTTCCGACACACGAATCGAAGCTGCTCTCTCTGGTGAGATCGGGCGGTGTGAACGCTTGTGCCTCGGCGTTTTGCACAGCCGAACGGACCCCGGGTGAATATTTACTACCAACCGTGGAAAAACTGCTTTTAGCTATAATATCATCCAGGGGACACAGCCAAGTTTGGATGTCCGCTATGCCTTGCTGATCAAAACAGTTTTGTCTAGCTTTTTTTTTTTTTTTTTCTTTTTCTATTGTTAAACAGAGTTTAGATGAAGATTTTTAAGGGATGCCGAAAATATTTTTGAAGGGGGGAGCACCCGTACGGTTTCGCCGTACGGAGGGGCACCGCTGTCTCCGCTTTCCTTTGATTTCTGCCTGCAGCACCTCTCAGAAGACACATCCAAAATCGTCCTTTTCATTGCAAACGCCGCGGGACCTGTTGCTTTTGTCTTCAGCCCCAGAATCCTGGATTCGCGCCGGGCCACGTAAAAGGGGAAAGCGAAGCCCAGCCTGTATGCTTTGGGGCAAAAACACCCAGAAACGGAGCTCCCCAGAATGCAACAGAAAAATAAAAAGGGGGTGGGGGGGGGGGGGTGTTTATGTTTTCCGTTTTGCCCCTTTTTTTTTTTTTTTTGGTAATAAAATAGTATTTTCAGCCGGTCAGTGACTTCCAAGCGCCGGGGCTGGGAGCCGAGCCAGGGTCGCGGGGCCGATCCCGGACCCCCGGGACCCCCGGGACCCCCGAACCCCCCGGCCCCGCCGGCCCCGGCCCGGCCGCCACAGCCCACGCGGGCGCAGAGGACCGCGGGTCCCCTCCGGCTACCCCCCGCCCCTCCGCCGCCTGATTGGCTGGCGCTGTTGCTCGTCACACCCGCGAACTCTATCGCTGCCCCATTGGCTGGCGCGGGGCCATGCTGACCAATGAGAAGCGCCGCGGGGCGGGAAGGGGGCGGAACTCCCGCTCGGTGGCGGGAAAGCTTCCCGGTTTTGGCGCCAAGCGGGAGCGCGGCGGCTGCCGGGGAGGGGGATCGGATCGTAGCGGTTCGGATTGCGGGCGCTGCCGGGGCCGCTGCGGAGCCAGGCCGGTTCCCCTCGGCTCTTACCGCCTTCCCCCCTTGCAGCAGCGGGATCTCCGCGGTCCCCGCCCCGGCCTCCCCGAGCGGCCGGCAGCATGGCGGCGCCGGCGGGCGGACTGGAGGACGCGGAGCTGCGGGAGGCGCAGCGCGACTACCTCGATTTCTTGGACGATGAGGTGAGGCCGGGTGCGGGGCTGCGCTGGGAGAGGCGGGTGCTGCATCCCCCTTCCCCCCCCGCCATGCCCCCGGGGGTTGGGGAGCACCAGCTCCCTGTGCCCCCCCCCTCCGCTTGGTCGGTGGGGCTAAAGGGAGCCGAGCTCTGCAGGAATCGGCTCCCTGGGGGGGGGATGTCTCAGACGGGCAGTCATGCCAAGTGAGTTGGTTTTTGGGGGGGTTTCCCCCCACCCTTTCTTGCAGGAAGACCAAGGGATTTACCACAGCAAAGTCCGGGACATGATCAGTGACAACCAGTATCGCCTTCTCGTCAGCATCAATGACCTGCGGCGGAAGAACGAGAAGAGGGCCAACCGGTTGGTGTGGGGCGGCGTGGGGTTTGCCTTTGGCACCGTGCCCTAGGTGGGATTTCAGAGGTCCAGCCCTGGTTTTGTAGGTCCTTTGTGGCAAGGAAGGGCCAAACCTTGTCCTCTGCAGCAGGTGGACCTGCTCTCTCTCCCCCCATGACACCCATCCCTTCCAAGCTTGCAAACCCATGATTTGGCAAAAACCTTTTGCAGCAAGCTGGGGTTAATTGCACAATATAAATGATCTCCTTTTTTAGGATGCTTGGGGCTATTTTGGACCAGGCTTCCCAATCTGCTCAGGGACACGTGAGGTTTTTCAGATGTCCTTCAGTTTATTCAGCTCCTGGCTGTTGGTGGCAGTGGACCTGACACAGAGCTATGATGGGCTTTGGGTTTTTTCACCCCTTGCTCCTAGTAACCTTGTGGAGCACATGGAGGCATGGGAAAAGTGTTGAGGAGGAAGGCAGCAGGGGCTGATCGGTCCGCATCGTCACCTCCCTCTGTTGCAGGCTCTTGAGCAACGCCTTTGAGGAGCTGATCGCCTTCCAGCGTGCCCTGAAGGATTTTGTCGCCTCCGTCGATGCCACCTATGCCAAGCAGTACGAGGACTTCTACATCGGGCTGGAGGGCAGCTTCGGCTCCAAGCACGTGTCACCGCGGACGCTGACGGCCTGTTTCCTCAGCTGCATTGTCTGCGTGGAGGGCATCGTGACGAAATGTGAGACTGGGGGAAGACCCAGGGGCTTCAGGGCTGGTGGGTCCAGGTGTTTGCTGCGGAGGGACTGCAGTCCACCAGGAGCCATGGTACATCCTGGCAACCTGGGCAAAGGGAACAGGAGGCTTGGCAGAAGGTCTTGAGTGTTGCGGTTGGTCTTTGAGCTCGCCAAATCCTGGCCCTGGTTGACAGCGGGTTGTGTCCCAAGTGCAGTTTAGCGGTGGAGACCCTGTGGGGGACTGTCTGCTGACAGAGGGGTGGGACATCCCTGCCCCTAACTCCTCTTTCTTCCAACCTCAGGCTCTCTGGTTCGTCCGAAGATCGTCCGGAGCGTCCATTATTGCCCAGCTACTAAGAAGACTATTGAGCGCCGATACACAGACATGACCTCCCTGGATGCTTTCCCATCCAGCTCCGTCTACCCTACGAAGGTGAGGTGAAGTAGCCTTGTGGGAAGCATCAGCAGGTTCCTCTGGGGAGAATGTGCCAGCTCTGAGCCCAGGGCTCAAATCCCTGTGCATCCCTTCTCCCTCTGCCAACATAACTGGTGGAGTAGAAAGAAGACGCATCACACATCTGAAAGTCCCAGAGAGCTACTAGGAACATGTGAAGAAGGTCTCTGTTGGACACCAGGCCACCAGACGCACTAGTTCAGATGTTAGTTATGATGTTGGTTCTGCTGTAGCATGGTTTCTTGGGGGGTTGTCAGCCAGTCTTCTTGCCCCTGGGACCCAGGTCAGTGTGGGCATACCTGTGCTGTCCTGGAGGGTGTATGCAGCCTTGGGGAGAGGGTTTGCCCCGTATTTGGGACCAGAGGAAGGTTGACCTGAGCTTTATACCCATTGCACACAGCCTGCTGCACGGGTGGTGTGTCACCCCTGCCTGCAGTAGGGACAAGGCTTGGAGAGACCTAATGTACCAGCAGCGACGGGTGTTGGCAGCTTTAGACTGGGGGGGCTGTGGAGCTGGTGAACCCCAGCCTCTGGCAGTCCTGATAAAGCAACCCTTTCCAGCAGTCTTGTGTATGTTGGGTGATGCAGCCTGTCTTCCCACTGCTCAGCTGACCCACTTCTTCTCCCTGTGCTCCTGAAAAAGGGTGCTAGTCTTTTTATTGGGGTTCTTCCTCTAGGATGAAGAGAATAACCCCCTGGAGACAGAGTTTGGCCTCTCGGTCTACAAGGACCATCAGACCATCACCATTCAGGAGATGCCCGAGAAGGCACCAGCAGGGCAGCTGCCACGCTCAGTGGATGTCATTCTGGATGACGACCTGGTGGACAAGGTGAAGCCTGGGGACCGCATCCAGGTGGTGGGGACGTACCGCTGCCTGCCAGGAAAGAAAGGGGGTTACACCTCAGGGACTTTCAGGTGAGCCTTCTTTTGTCTTGACTTCAGCCCTCCCACCCTTTTTAGTTGGGTCGCATCTCTGGAGGATGAGATCTAGGGCAGGCAGGTAGCCATCACAGAGCTGGGTCGAACATTGGCTTAAATCACTTGGAAGTGATTTGCACCTTGCTCCTTAGCATCAGTGTGTAGCTGTGAGCTCCAGCTGTGCACAGAGGGAGTTGGATGCTCTTAAAGATGCTCCATTGATGGCCCAGTGCAGTCAGATAGAGGGAGCTACAGCTCTTGGAGCTTTCCAGCCTCCTCCAGGACTTCGTAGAGCCAAGGATGACCCTGCGGAAGTTTCTGCTGTGTTGTTGCTGTGACCCGTAGGCTCTGTGGGCTTTGCAGACCTGATCACGGCTGTGTCCCTTCTCCAGGACTATCCTCATTGCCTGCCATGTGAAGCAGATGAGCAAAGACGTCCGGCCTCTCTACTCTGCTGCTGACGTGGCCAAGATCAAGAGATTCAGCAAGAGTCGCTCCAAGGTATTTAAGTCTTACATGTAGAAGGCAGGCTTGTATCGGAGCATGAGGCTTCAGCTAGAGCAGCTTTAAGGCTTGGCATGTAGCTAAGGAGGTGTCTTGTTGGGTTGCAAGTAACTCTTCAACCCTCTTAGTGACGTTGCTGGATTTTCCACTCACTTCCTTTGCATTTTCTGCTTAGGCTTTGATCAGGTCCTGGATTTTTTTGTTGCTGCTTCTGTACTGCTAGCAGAGTATCCTTCCTGCCTGCTGGCAGCTCTTCTGTGCGTAGCTGTTGAGACAGAGATCTCTGTCTGTGTTGTGTGTGTCCTGACCCTGCCAGCTGGTTGCCAGAGCATTTCCTCTGTGGGAGAAACATCTCCCTCCTTCCTCTTCAAACCCAAAACCGGCATGAGATATGGAGGTCTGCCCCAGCCCGGTCTTATGCTCATACCTCCGCTTCATAGCATGGAGAGGACAAAGCCTTGCTCTCACAGGGGTTGCTGCTTCCAGTGCTTGCTTGGGTGACCATGATGGTCAGGACAGTCTAGGACTTTAGAGCCCCATTGAAAGAAAACTCTGGCAAATGGTCTTCGCCTTTCTAAATAATTTTCATCCATGTGGTTCTGTGATAGGAATAAGCTCCTTTTTTGTGCTGAAATGGACTTGTGGAGCATTGCTCCTTGTTCTTATTTGCTACAGCCCATCTGACGGGCTGTGCTTTGCCTCTTCTGCCTTAGGATATCTTTGACCAGCTGGCGAGATCCCTTGCTCCCAGCATCCATGGGCACGAGTACATCAAGAAGGCCCTTCTCTGCATGCTGCTCGGAGGGGTGGAGAAGGTCCTGGAGAATGGGAGCCGCATCCGAGGAGACATCAACATCTTGCTGATAGGTCTGGAAAGGCTAGGCAGAGGCACCCTCAGTTGGTGTTGTCGGGGGGTGAGATGAAGGAGCATTTTTCTGGACTCGGTTTCATAGAGTAATTGCGGTTAGACGGGACCTCCGGAGGCCTCTGGTCCAAGCACGTGCGCAGGGCAGAGCCAGTGTCACTGGTAGATCAGCTTGCTTTGGGACTTGTCCAGTTGCTTTTGAACATCTCCAGGGATGGGATCCCACGACCTCTGTGGGCTGCTATCCCAGTGTTTGACCGTCCTCAAGGAGATTTCTTTTTCTTCTACCATCCAATTGGGATTTCCTGTGTTCCAAGTTGTCCCCATCGCCTCTGGTCCCATCACCATGCACCTCTCGAAACTCTAGCTCCATCTTCTCTGTTTCCTCCCATCGGGTCATTGAGGAACGCGAGAAGATCATCTGATCCCCTTATTTTCTGAAGGCTGAACAAAGCCACTCCTGTCCCCTTTCCCCGCCACCCGCCCCTGCACGGAGGAGCCCCAAACCGGGCACAATATCCAGGTAATGTGCGGTTATTAAATGTGGTCTTCTCCATTTCAGGAGACCCTTCCGTCGCCAAGTCTCAGCTGCTGCGGTACGTGCTCAGCACCGCACCCCGTGCCATCCCCACCACTGGCAGAGGCTCCTCCGGCGTTGGCCTGACTGCCGCCGTCACCACGGACCAAGAAACCGGTGAGGAGCAGGCCGGTTCCCGGTGGGAGCTGTCAGAGGGATACTCGTAAACACCTGGGAGGGACTCTGCAAGATCCAGGGCTGCTTTTCGTTCTGCAGTGATGCTTGCAGGACTTGCTCCATCCAGAAGCTTTATGGCAATGATAGTGGTGTTTAGGGGTATTTTCCTCACCTCTAGGTGGTGGTCTTCTCTACTCCTCTTCTACTTAGTGCACCCCATATGAGGGCTAGCAGCAGCCTGGGTCTTGTTATCTTCCTCATGGGCTTGCTCCTCATCCTGAGTGTCCTCCTTCTGCTGTCAGGTTGGATAGGAGATGGGCAGCCCTGAGGGTGCTGCTGCTCTTTGAGGCTTTGCCTGGTGACGGGGGTGGTGCTGTGGTGGAGGGGGATGGCAGGGCAGGAGATGTGTGGGGCTGCCGAATGGTGGTTGACCCTCTTTTTCTCCCACCCCATCCCAGGTGAACGGCGCCTGGAAGCAGGGGCCATGGTTTTGGCTGACCGGGGGGTGGTGTGCATTGACGAGTTCGACAAGATGTCCGACATTGACCGTACGGCCATCCACGAGGTGATGGAGCAGGGCCGTGTCACCATCGCCAAGGCTGGCATCCACGCCCGCCTCAACTCCCGCTGCAGTGTCCTGGCGGCGGCCAACCCCGTCTACGGCCGGGTGAGTGCTGGCCTTTGCTGGTCCCCTCCATGGGGAAGGATGCTGGGAGCTGTCTTGGTGGAGGAGGCAGCTGGTAAAACACAAAAGATCCCCCAAAACCAGTGACTTGGTTCTTGCTGGGACTGGGATCCATGGGGTGGTGAAGACCTGGTTGGTTTGGTCTCTGTTGCTGCTCGTGGCCCTCCTGGAGGAGAGAGGGGCTTGTGGGGTTTCTAACCCCAGCTCGGTTCTGCCTGGGTGTCTCGGGGTAGCCCAGTGGACCCTCATCCTGGTGACGAGCCTCAGTCTTGGTGTCTGATCTGGGATCACAAAAAACATGTGTTTTCCTTACAAATGAGAGCTACGCGCACCTTCCAGGATGGGGAAAAGAGGCCTTACTGCTGCAGCAGGCTGGGTTTAGTGTGGTGTCCAGCTGCCTGGACATGCATCCTTTAAAGCCTGGCTTGAGGAGGTCCTCCCAGTCTCCCTGGCAGCCAAGACTGGCCCATGAGGGTCTCCTGTAAACCCTTATGTCGTCCTCTTGCAGTACGACCAGTACAAGACACCCATGGAGAACATCGGCCTGCAGGACTCCTTGCTCTCCCGCTTTGACCTGCTCTTCATCGTGCTGGACCAGATGGACCCTGAGCAGGACAGGGAGATCTCGGACCACGTCCTGCGGATGCACCGCTACCGCAACCCCAACGAGCAGGACGGGGATGGTGAGTCGCTTGTAACTGCAACCTCCTTGCTGCTCAGTCCTGTCCTTCCTTGGCGGGTTGTCACCCCTTGGTGGCAGCTCTTTGGGTTCAGCGTCTCTGGCTTTGTTGAGGGCTGCTTTTGGTGGCTTTTGGAAGTTGCTGCAGTGGCTACAAGCCCATTCTCTGTGACCCTCCCCTCTCCAGCCATGCCCCTGGGCAGCGCCGTGGAGATCCTGGCTACGGAGGACCCCAACTTTGTGCAGGAGGAGGAACAGGAGCTCCAAGTGTATGAGAAACACGATGACCTCCTGCACGGGCCCAACCGCCGCAAGTGAGTCCTTCATCCCACATCCCCTGGACCTCTCTAGGGGGTTCCAGCACTGTGAGTTGATGGGTTTGCCTTGAGTATCCAGGCAGTGGCTGATTGCTGGTTGCCAGTGATGCTCCAGACAGTCCATGGGGAGGTACGTGGGCAGGATGCCAAGGGAGCCCTGCTCTGGGCTTGATCTCTCGTGCCAGGCAGGTGGGGAACATCTCCTGGAGCTGGATTCCCCACATGCCCGGACACCCACGAAGGGTAAAAAATGGGAATCCCACTCCTGCAAACACCCTTTATCCCTCCCCACCATGGAGGACATGGGTGTGCATGCATTCCCTGCAGGGAGAAGATCGTCAGCATGGAGTTCATGAGGAAGTACATCCACGTAGCAAAGATGATTAAGCCCGTCTTGACGCAGGAGTCAGCGAGCTACATAGCGGAGGAGTACTCCCGCCTGCGAAGCCAGAGCCAGATGAACTCGGACATTGCCAGGGTGAGCCCCGGGAGCAGCTCCCTCTCAGGCCAGGAGGAGGGAAACTGAGGCACAGGCTCCCCTCTTCCTTTACGGGTGTTTTCCACCCTTGGTGGGATGCCATGGTGATAGTCAGCCTTTCTGTTCCCCACCAGACCTCCCCCGTCACGGCCCGTACCCTGGAGACCCTGATCCGCCTCTCCACGGCCCACGCCAAGGCCAGGATGAACAAGACAGTCGATCTGCAGGACGCCGAGGCGGCTTTGGAGCTGGTGCAGTTCGCCTACTTCAAAAAGGTGGGGGGAAGGTGTCCCTTGGTGCTCAAGAGGTCCTAAAGTTGTCATCAGAAAGGGTGGGTTTGGTGCAGGCTGAGCACCCTGGGCTGCTGGTGGGGCCCTTTCCTGGTGATAGTGGGGGATGAGGCCACCATGGTGGGACCTTGGGTCCCTTGGGGTTGGTCCCCTAAAAGCAGCTTGAGTGGAAAAGGGGGCTGAGTCCATCTTGTCTTTGCCACACAGGTGCTGGAGAAGGAGAAGAAGCGCAGAAAGCAGGCGGAGGACGACTCTGAGACTGAGAAGGAGGAGGATGAGGAGTCACAGCCCAAGGAGGAGCGTAGGACGAGGAGGTAGGAGCCAGAGCAAGGGAGGGGGGGATGTCAGGCAAGGGTTGCAGCAGGATGTCATTCTGAGGTTGCAGCAGGCAGTGCTGGCCTTGGGGAAATACTCCATGTTTTGCTCAACCTAGTGGATCGTCCCCCCCGGTTTGTAATAGAGGGACATTGTTATTTCATGGATAAGGAACTGGCTGGATGGCCATGTCCAAAGAGTTGCAGTCAACAACTCAATGTCCAAATGGAGATCAGTAACGAGTGGCGTCCCTCAGGGGTCCATGCTGGGACCGATACTGTTTAATACCTGTGCAAACCTCATGAAGTTCAAGAAGGCCAAGTGCAAGGTCCTGCAACTGGGTTGGGGCAATCACCAGTATCGATACAGACTGGGATGGATGGACCGAGAGCGGCCCTGCGGAGAAGGACTTGGGGATACTGGTGGATGAAAAACTGGATATGAGCCAGCAACGTGCGCTTGCAGCCCAGAAAGCTGATTGTATCCTGGGCTGCATCAAAAGCAGCGTGGCCAGCAGGTTGAGGGAGGTGATTGCCCCTCCTCTACTCCACTCTGGTGAGATCCCACCTGGAAGATAGATTTAGATTGGACATAAGGAAAAAAAAAATTATGATAAGGGTGGTGAGACACTGGCACAGGTTGCCCAGAGAAGTTGTGGATGCCCCATCCCTGGAAGTGTTCAAGGCCAGGTTGGATGGGGCTTTGAGCAACCTGGTCTAGTGGAAGGTGTCCCTGCCCATGGTAGGGGGGTTGGACTAGATGGTCCCTTCCAACCCAAACCCTTCTGTGATCCTATGACAGCCGCAACCCTCGGGGCTGGTACCAGCTTGGGTCCCGTGCCACGGGCAGGGGTTTGTGGCCAGAGGGTGGCTTACCTGTGAGCCGCAGGTATCCTGTATGGTCCTGGCCGGACATCTCCAGGAGCTCAGGGCCAGGGTCTCCCGAGATCTGCAGTTCAGCTGGAGCAGGAGTGACCTCTTCTTCCCCCACCCAGGAGAAAGAAGGCACGCACAGGAGGTGAGGGGGACTCCTACGACCCGTATGACTTCAGCGACGCAGAGGAGGAGATGCCGGAGGGTGAGTCCCTGGGGTTTCGCTGGCTCCTGAGGGTGCTGCTGCCTTCTGCCCTGGTGGGTCCATGCACCTGGGGAGCAGTGATGCCTTGGGGTCACTTGGGGTCCCTGGTGTGGTACCATCCAGCCCCACAAATGAAGATGAATTTTTTTTTTTGGAAACCTTCCGTGGCCATGTGGGAGAGGAGTGTTAGTATTGCTGATTATTGGTTTTTTTTTCTGTCCTCTTCCAAACTGCTGCAGAAGTAATGATGTTGGGAGGGAGTTTGGCATGGCCCACCCCATCCTAAGGCCAAGTGCTTTTGCTCTCCGGGTGCTTGGACACCAGGCAGGTTGAAGGTAACTCTTCTTTCTGCTCCAGTCCAGGCACACACTCCCAAGACACCCGAAGCCTCGTCTGCTGCCGAAGCGAAGAAGCCAGAGTTGTCTGAGCCGAGGTGAGTTGGGTCTGGAGGACGTGTCTCTCCCTGCATGTCCCGCCCCACCCTGGTGGGTCCAAGCTGTTGTCCAATGCTGGAGATGCATCTGTAGTGGGTGCTCCCAGCTCCGGTTTCGGCTTTCCTGCTGGATGCCGCTTCTGGAATGGGGAAGGGCTGAGGCATCCTGGGCTGGGAAGGAAGGGGAAGGACTTGCGTGTGGTCTCTGAGGAGGATTACTTCTCGCCTTGCCTGACCAGGTTGAAAGCATTCAAGGCTGCCCTCCTGGAGGTCTTCAAAACTTCCCATGCCCAGTCTGTGGGTCTGAAGAATGTGATGGAGTCCATCAACCGTGACAACCCTGAGCCCTTCTCACTGGCTGAAGTGAAGGTGGCGCTGGCCCACATGCAAGATGACAACCAGATCATGGTGTCCGATGACATTATCTTCTTAATCTGAGCCTCTGGGTGGAAGAGCCCAAGTTCTTATGGACTGTCAGTCTGGAGACTCTGTGTTTGCCTTCAACTCTCTCCTGAACGCTTCATCTGGCTGAGCTGAACTTTGGGGAGCTCAAGTCTGTGCACTTTACAGTCCTTCTTTGTTGTGCATTACTGGCACCAAAAAAAGCCGGGAGCTCTGGAAGCTGTCTTACTTTTGCTGTCTTCAAGCTGGAGTATTCGGGAAGAGGTTTGTTTCTGCAAGGAGCCGAAAGGAAAAACTTAGGTGCAAATTATCAATGTTCTTAATGTATTGTTTTTAGCTTTTGTGGTAATAGTTCCAGCCTTTGAATAAAAAAATCTGGATTTAGGAATCCAGCATTCAATAACAGTGGTGGAAGGAGCAATATGAGAGCTCCACTATTAGTAGTGAAGCTTTTATTTTTCCCCTTTTTTTTTTTCCTTTTTCCCCAATTACACAGCCTAGATCTGCTTGTCTCACAAGTAAAGATGCCTCATGCCTGTCCTGTTGGCTGTGAACAGCCTCTTCCCCCACTGATTTCCTACCCATCTTGCAGAGGATGATTTCTGGTGATGCAGGGGCAAGTCTAGTCTGACCTGCTCCATCGCCCATGGGGCAGCTTGGTTTCTAGATTTCAAAGCCCTGCTGGGATTTTTGGCCCCAAGCACGTGGGAAGGACTGGGATGCTCAGAGATGCCTGGGGGACGTGTCCCTGCACATGGGGTTTGGTCTCCAGCTGCTCCTGCCTTCTCCAGTCTGGGACTGCACTTGTATGAATATAACGGGATCACCACAAATGGGAGGAAACCTTCTGTAGCAAAGAAAGGTCAAAGGAACGGGGACCTGGGATCCTGCATCCCTTGTGTGTCCTGCTGGCTGAGCTGCCGCAGATCTTCCTGCGTTCTGTGGAAGGTAACCACAAGCTACTGAGATCATAAAAGCTTTCCCTTGCTCTTGGGGGATTTGCTGAACTGTCTTGCTTTCTAGGAACACATAGGTGACCACTTCTTGGAGAAAGGCTCTTCCTAGAAACCAGCAAGCTCCAATGGTTTGGGATGGTTTTCAAGAAAAGCTGAATGTGCAGTCAGACCAATCTCAGCTGCTCATGATGCCAGAGCTGCTGAAGGTTAGGGATTTTTTTTATTGGTTTTTTTTTTTTTTTTTTTTTTTTTTTGTCTTGTTTGAGGTTAAGCTTTGGAGAACACCCTGATCGGCACAGGCTCTTCGCTGTTGTCCCTGCCCATCTCTGGGCACTGCACAGTTCATGTGCGCTTGTTTCTGGATGCCATAAATATTGATTTGAATAATAAAAATGTCTAGATACTGTTTCCCCCATGACTTGCTGCTTACTTGGATTTAAACTGTTCCCACTTCTGGGGATGAAACTCTGCCGTCTTCTGGGGACCTGCGCTGCTATGGAAAGCCTTCAGGGAGCTGCCTGCCCCTTTGGGCGTAGGGATGGTGTTGGGCACGTCCTTCCACCACGGTGCCTTTGCCTTGGTGGACCAGGCACTTGCAGAAATGCCCTTGGAGTGGGTGGGTAATACATGTGGGCAGCTCCTGTCTCCCACCACAGCTATTTGGCCTCTGCCCACCTGGAGCTACACATCCTGGTGGCTAAGAGGACTTGGTAGCATCTCATTGCACAGGGAGCGGGGGGGAAACCCCTATTTTTCCTCTGCAAACAGACCTGTTGAATTATAAAAAGCCTGATTTCTGAGCTCCCCTCATCCAACACTGCTGTGACAGCAGATGTTCAGGTTTGGAGGGGATTTTGCATGTTTGCAGCCTCCTAAAGCTCTCCGGTTGGAGGTATTGCACTTCTGCAGAGTGACCTCAGACCTACGGCCAGTGTCTGGCTCGTAACGCTGCGAAGAGTGCTGAAGGTGAATTAAACACACAGATGGTCGGAGTTTTTCTGTCTCAGTGGTTTTATTACGCAGCTCCGGTCCTGAGCTTTGTGGGACCGGGAGGGAAGTTGAGCCAGCATGCTTTGCTCCTGGATGGCCACCACCGTGGTGGTTCCACGCTGCAAAGCCCCTGGGCAGGAGCGATGGGCCAAACGTACCCGGGTGGCTTTTTCAGGGTGTAGGTGGTGTTTTCTTACCAACTCATTTGTGGGCAAAGGAACCAACCTTTTTCTTCTGGAAAGGTGCCTGGGGGCTTATAAAAAGTTCCCTGCTGATTTCTGCAGCTCTGACATCGCCGTGCCTTGCTGTAGGAGTGGGGATACTGTCACCTCTTTCCTCTCTCCCACATCTCTCTGACTTTTGGAGGCTGTTCCTCTTCGCAGGTCACAGCAGGGAGCAAGTGAGGGCATGTGGCGAGAGTGGCTTTTTGGAGCCATCTCCTTTCCTCTTTCTGCTGAGGCCTTTGTGTTTTCCGTGTCCTTACAGCCGGGGAACTGCTAATATTGTACTTCCCATTACAAGACACCAGGAGGAGCTCCAGGGTAGGTAAATCTCTGGTTTATTCTACTATCCTATAGCCTGGGATGGTAGGATGTAGCTATCTACCTCCCCCCGTGTGCTGGTGGCCACCTCCGTATATCCTTTGCTCAGGCCCTTGGGAGAGGGGTCTTTGCTGACAAGGGAAAAACAAATCCCTGATCCTTGGAGAGAAGCTGACTTGGCTGGTGGGTCTGTGGATGGTCCATAGCTTGTGGGATGGTTGGTATGGGAACTGTGGATGGTGAGCAGAGCAGCTGGCTGGCAGCCACCAGGTCCTCCAGCATCCCTGTCCCGAGTGCAAGTGCAAATCCCTGTCGTACGAGGGGGCAGGGACAGGTCTGTGCAAAAAGAGCTTGTAACTCGGTCGCTTAGGAAATGGAAGGCAGCAGACAGATGTTTGCGAGGATGTGTGGGCAGAAGCACCCCAAAGGCTGGGAATGCCTAGGAAGGCGACTTCTTCATTTAGCCGCTCTTTGGCCCGCGTGGGCTGTGTTCAGGTCAAAGAACGTACCCTTGAATGCTTCATATAGGGCTCTGCTTTGAATAAACAAGTGTGTGGCTTCCTCGTCCCTGCCAAAGGAATTCAGGTAAGAGGTGCCATGCGGGGCTGGTGGGCGTAGGTGGGAGAGAGGTAGAAAGGAGTGGGACACCAAGGGAGCAATGTCAGCTTGCTGTCAACATTAAGAAAATTGTTTTGGCAATGAGTGGTCAACTAACCCTATGGATGGAAAATCTGGACCTACAAATCCCAAAGGCAGAGAGGTTTGTGGGGATCAGCTGAATCTGACCGACAGCCTGAATCTGTGGTGTTACCACAGAGGTCATCCAGTTCTTGGATGCTCAGCCACGTGGACACCGAAGCTATATCTGCACTAATAAAACGGTGACGAGGCCCAGACTTGAGCACTGCACCTCAGCTAGCTATATTATTGGATTGGTTCTTGGTACAGTCTTGATGGGCTTAACTAGCCCTGTCCCAAACAACTTTTGGCCATGATCCAGCAGTGTGCATGGGCCAAGAAGTACTTGTGATATAACCACCTTGTTTTGGAGGCTGGGAGCTTTTAATACTAGCAGCATGGCCAGACTGTACCAATTGGTTTCAGTTCTAGAAAACAGTCTCTGCCACTGTTTAATCTACTAATATTTGCTAGTATTTATATAATATTATTTGCTATTATATTTCATTTCCAGGCTTCATTCTTGCTGATGGAAAAGAACTGATTGAAAATTCCGGAGTGGATGAAAATGATGATGGAGTTTGTGATACAAAGAAAAGGAAGGAGACCATAGAATAAAGATTGCAATTCTCAAGAAACCTGGCTTGAGTAACATTAGGGGCTTGATAGGGAAGATCGCAGGGGAAGACAGCCTGGAAAAGGATTTCTATATCTTGAAGAAATAATATTAAATGCAAACTGGGTGAAACAAATTTTGCATTCATCCGATATAGATGGGACTAAGTCTGAGCATCTGCAGGAGCTAAGATTAATTGGGGTTAAGATTAATAAAGATTAAGTGTGCTCTACGTGTGCCTGTTGTTCTCTGCTGACTCTAAAGCAAGTCTAAATTGCCGAGCTGAGCTCCAGGTGTCTTGGTTTTAGATGACTGAGATCAGTTGAACTGAACCAGTAGATTGGATTCCTTCTGGGAAAACTTGGAGGATGGGTGCAGAAAACTGGAAAGAGAAAAAAAAAAAAAGTGGGAGAAAGAAAAGGAGAAACTGGGGAAAGACATAGTTCCCAGAAAGCTGCAGGGACAGATAATCCAGCAGAAGTTACGTGCAGTAAAGCGATAGCAAAACTACAAGGTAGATCATGCCAAGCCAAACTAATGCTGTTCCTTGACAGGTAATGGGATTTGTGGTTAGGAGATGAACTGTAGGTGTGTTTTATCTTGATGTTATTAAGCCTATGTGCCTAAGGTGCACATAACTCTCTCATAAGCATGCTAAAAACGTGGTCTAGAAATGAAATTACGAGGTGGTGGGTGAAAACTTGCTTGGAAAAGACCTACTTAGAGAGTAGTTGTGATATGAGGAGGATGAACAGAGCAGGATTGCCACAGGGGTTTGTTCTCCGACCAGCACTGGTCACCCCTTTGGTTAGCAGGCTGGGTAAGGGAACAGAATATCTTCCTATTAATATTGGCAGGTGATGGCCAATTGGGAGGGGCCTTCAATGTTCAAAAAACAAAGTTAGAATTGAGGAAATAATATGAAATATATAGTATCCAGTTCAATCAATATGTGTATGAACCTTTGAACTGAAGTAGGGGAAATCATTATCTCCCGTCAGAGACTGGAGACTGATGGGGAGGGAACGGTCCTTTAGGAAGAGACTTGTCATTGAGCAAGTGGATCACAAGCTAAACATGAGCCAGTAAGTGTCATGTTGGTGTCAAGACCCTGATATATTGGGGTGTATAAAATGTTGTAGAGTCTAAAAGACATGGTAGTTTCAAAGAAGAAAGAAATAAGCTTTTTTCCTTGGCCACAGAAGAGAATAATGAGCTTAATTGTAACATGCAGATCTTCAGGAAAAAGTTAGACAATCACTGATCAGGAATGATTCAAGTAGAGGTGCTGCTACACTGGGCTGAGCAAGAGGCCACAGATGCACTAAGCTCCTTTCCAAGATCCCTTCCAGCCCGATTTCCTATAATACATGGGGGAAATAGTGTATAAGGTGCAAAAGTATGTGATGTTTCTGCAAACATCTAGTTTGGCTACGTGATGCCATTCCAGAACACCATATGTGAAGAAGGGCTTGGACCCAGGCTCTCCAAAGGATCTGAAAGCAAAGGAGGCCAGCGACCTCCGTGTCTTTGTGGCCTGACCTATGGAATACCCACCAGGCAGCAGTGTACAGCGTGCGAATGCAAATGCAACCTACATTGTCTAAGCAAGAGCCTGTTTGTGAGCGAGAGGCAGCTGGGCTTTCCCCAGAATGGCCCTGATAATGTGCTGACTAAAACTTAGTCTTGGTGGGAAAGAATCAGATAACAAAGCTGATCGTGTCAGCGTGATCAAGACCCGTACCTGAGTTTTTAGAGGAATCCTGCAGAATAGGTGAGAGCATAAACTTCAGCTCCCACTGGGAAATGGGGAGTGTGCAACCTCTGTCAAGGGACATCATGCTCCTTTTGAGATTACAGATCACAGGTAATAAAAATAATGATTCGGAAAATCCAACTTGGGCAACCAAAGTGTTTGGTCTCGTACGTTCCCTGTTGCCTCCTCTCAAGTTGTGTCCCTAATAATTTACCTCGTCTCATCTCTGCTGCATGGGAGAGAGAACAGGAGCCCCAGTTCTGGCTCCGACCCTTGTTTTGGGTTGGGTGACCCAATACAGAGAGTGTGTCCACCAGTGCCCTCGTGCATCACCCATCACCCACCTCAGCTGTCCTTCCACCAGGGCTGGATCATGCACCAGAGGTGTGACTGCAGCGTCGGGTCATGCACCTAGGCATTTCCCTGGTGCTTTATTGCGCTGGTTTCGGCTAGGACAGAGTTAATTTTCTTCCTAGCAGCTGGTATAGTGCTGTGTTTTGGATTTCGTAGGAAAATAATGTTGATAACACACTGATGTTTTTAGTTGTAGCTAAGGAGTGTTTATACTAAGCCAAGGATTTTTCAGCTTCTCATGCCCAGCCAGCAAGAAGGCTGGAGGGGCACAAGAAGCTGGGAGGGGACACCGCCAGGACAGCTGACCCAAACTGGCCAAAGGGCTATTCCGTAGCATATGTCATCATGCCCAGTATATAAACTGGGGGAGCTGGCTGGGAGGGGCGGATCACGGCCCAGGAAGTAACTGGGCATCGGTCAACGAGTGGTGAGCAATTGCATTGTGCACCACTTGCTTTGTCTAGTTTAATTCTTTTAGTATTACTACTGTCATATTATTGTTATCATTATCATTGTTTTTCATTCCTTTCTGTCCTATTAAACTGTCTTTATCTCAGCTGACGAGGTTTTTTTTTCCTGATTCTCTCCCCCATGCCAGGGGTGGGGGGGCAGTGAGTGAGCGACTGCGTGGTGCTTAGCTGCCAGCTGGGGTTAAACCATGACACTTATTTAACACGCTGCACCTCAGTATTATATTCCTTAAGTCCCTAGTCCCCCCACTCTGGCAGGGCTATTGACGCTAGAAATGCAACGCCCTATTTATCTGCCTGCTGCGGGAAGGGTGAGCACCCAGGGTGTGGGACTAGGGGTGAAATCCCCATGCCAGCACCATCAGCGTCAACTAATCCCTGCCTTCCACTGAACCCACAGCTCCGGCCAAAGTGTGAAGCCGAGCCAGGGGTGGCAGCCAAAAATGAGGTTTGCCCATCACCCGTAGAGGGAGCCCGGAGGTGCTGCAGCTCCCCTCCGAGGGCCACCAGTGGTGACACAGAGCTGCGGTCGCTGTCGTGCTGGAGCAGTGCATGCCGACGGCCCCGCGCAGAGGTTTCTGCTGCCGGTGTCTGCGGCACGCTCGGCCAGCCACGTTTCCCCTCAAAATTTGGTCTTTCCAGTTCACGTCTCTCGGCTGTGGTCTGCAGCTTGGTCATGAGTCTTGTTGGCGCGATGACGCGCCGTCAGCAAACCCTGCCGGGGGCAAGCACGGATGCGTACAGTCGGCTCTCTAAATCAGAAGGTAGGTGAATCTGTGGTGTCACATGTCGTGAAGGGAAAAACCTGGGGTGGCTAGCAAGGCAGGAGTAAGCTGCTGGCCCTGCCCTGTGCTTGTGCTTCAGCTGACCTGCTGAGCTCAGCTCGGTAACGTTTATTTGGCCCTGGCATCCGGAGATTTCAGGGGTTGTGATTTCAGCCCCATTATCTCCTTTTCTGCTGCAGGCTATGGAAGGTCCTCTTGAAGCGCTTCAGCTCAGCTGGCTGAGCCACCCGCCCCCAAAATGCTGCCTATTCCCATAGCAGAAACCATGGTGGCTTGCTGGGATGCAGACACCGACACTGGGTCCAATGGACCCCATCCATGGGACAGTGACGGTTGCGAGGCAGAGGGTGCTAGAGAAACATTATTTCCAGATAAGTCCTGTTAATTTTTATTAGGATTCCAGCCATATCTAGTCTTCCTAGCTCCTCCCTCATGGCAGGCCACTTACTTCCAAAGCAGAAAATGATCATGTCATCAAAGCATGACTACCAGCTATGAATATTTGCAGAGATGCAGCTGAGAAACAGCGCTTGCTTTGCCCAGTAGTGAAGTCAGTGAAATGCAGGTCATGGCTCAGTGCCCGGTGTTTGTTCCTCTAGGTTCAAAGACGTTTGAGTAGTTTTGGTTTCTGTCTGCTCTGGAGTTTTAATTCCATGTTTCCTTGGGGGTGGTACAGGTGCCTCCTGTGAGGTGTGAAAGCTGAGAAGTTCGGAGGAGCTTAGAAGGATGTGGCATCCAAGCCCAACCTGAAATCAGGCATGTCTTATGCCTGAAGCCCCTGCAGTGTTATGAAAACCTTAACCTAACTGTGTAATGAATCCTGCAGTGCAAATAGTGGCTTTCTTTATAGTAACTCAAGTGTAGAAGAGTTCTTGGTGAAATTAAAACTTCTCTCTGATTTCCAAGTCCCAATCCCTGCTCCAAGCCCTTGCAACACGGGAGTGAAAGCTTTTTGAGATAACAAGTATTTTTTCCTCCCTTATAGTGATTCATATTAGGTGACCTCTTTTAGATCAAGTTTTCAGCGAACTTCAACTCAAGACAAGTTCAGTCGTAGGAAATTTCAGGTCAAAGAGGGAATCCTTGCTGAAGTTATAAGCCACTGAAGACGGCAGATGTGAGTGGAAAGTGGTGGTCAGGGCTAATAACCCAGTATTTGGCGTGATGACGTCATTGCTTCATCTCACGTAACAATTTCCGCTTAACCTGTAAAATCCAATCCATTTTCATGGCAATGCCCTTTTCCTTTCACTGCAAGCGCTCAGGGGAAAAAAAAGGGGTCAGTTTCTGGGCTATAAAAGTGGATTTCTGGTAATTCTACCCTCTCTTGGTCTTCCACACTCTGTGTCTCAGTAGATGCATTCATGGAGATATAGATGTGAATAGTCAGAATAGGAACATGTGTCACAAAATTAGTATTACCTCAGGTGAACTTAGAGGCCTGAAATATGAAAAATTTATGTGAGATGAGTTGCTGGTCTCTGAACTGTCAGTTGAATCAGACCACAAAATCATGACAACATCCTGCAGTGACATAAAGCATCAGTCGATGGAGATTTCTGCTGGTATTATTCAAGAGAGGTGACAGAGCAGGGACCAGATTAGTCCCTTCTCACCTGAAAATGCTGTGAACTTGTAAGAGGCTCCTGGTTTTCTGGAGGACTGAAAATGCCATGAATCTGTTGATTTTCTGGAGGACTTAAGATGAATTTGTGTGAAGAGTCCTATGCTTCAGTCCTCCTCTTCCAGCTTGGCTACGTGGCTTTGGGAGAGGCTTCTCTCGGGGCTTTTCTCCACAGAGAAGCTGATCAAACTGGTTACATGATCTTTTTCTGCAATAAAAATAGCTTTTACTCCCAAAGAGAGCTGCTGGTACTTCTGGGGAAACAGCATGTGCACTGGTCTTTCCCCTCCAGTTTGTGACGGATCCTTGCTGGATCACAGACAGCAGAGTCCTTGCTCCTGCTTCCCCTTTTATTTTCAAGACTCTCTCCCTAATTATAAAATGGGGATTGTTAGCTTGTGTGATTAAGAGCCATTATTTTCCACGAACACAAAGGAGCAGAGGAGCAGTACCAGGTGAAGGAACCCAAATAACGTAGTGCCAACGGAGCCCCTGACCCGGCTCCTTCAGGGCTGTCCGGGGAGGATGGTCAACCCAAGTCCAAGATGTGAGACCCGCTAAACAAGTCAATGGGGGAGGCTTTCCCCATGTCACCTTGCTGGCTACAGGGGTATGGGACTCATGATGGTGTGCTGGGAAGAGCATTTTGGGATTGTGCAAGACTTATTATGGGATGTTTAGGGGAAGGGGCAAAGCTGGGGAAAGGAAAGGGTCGGGGTGGATCAGTGAGGAACAAGCAGGAAGATGAGAGGAGGGATGATAGGGGCTGATCACGTGTAAGGGGGATGGCGGTCAGTACACTTGTCTGGCTGAGTTCTGTGCCTGATCGCCCCAGTGTGCCCTGTCTTCTTATCAAATCCTTTTCTTAGCTTTTTTCTTTTTTTTTTAGTATAATTTCACTCTCTATCCTAAATGCAAGTGCTGCAAGGTCTAGGGGCCAGCAACTGGGGGTCTGGTGTGTGTGCATATTGTGTGAGTATGTATGTCAGCGTGGAAACGTTAAAGACATCAAGCTGGACTAGCTCCAGGTATTGGAGTAGCCATAAGTCTGGGCAGGATGCTGGAGAGACCAGAGGGTCTGCAAATTGGCTACTGGGGATCCTGGGAGGTCTAGACCAGCTACTGGAGAGATTGTGGGATCTAGGGGTTGGCTACTGGTGAGGTCAAAAGTCTGGAGACCCACTGGTGTGTGTTTGTGTCTGTGCATGAAGCAATGGGGAGACCGGGGGATCCAGGGGCAGCTACTGGAGAGATGGTCTAAGGCCAATAACTGGTGAGATCCATCTTGTATGTATGTATATATATATGTACCTCTTTTCCACTAACAGGCTTTCATCCTGATCAGCCAGAGAGGGGAACAAGATAGGGCAATTGATCCTGTTTTTGAGTTTGCTTGTGTGCTGTTTTTTGCCCATGTTTATCCATGTGGCTGGACATCTGCATATGTATATTTGTCATACACATGTTGCATACGTGTGTGTGTGTATGTGCCTGTTGGGAATCCATGCTCCGCCTCGCTACCGGAGGGACATGGGGGCATAGAGCTGTAGCAGCTTCGCCTCTACTGGATTTGAATTTGGGGCTACTGGATTTGGCAGCTCTGAGCAAGGACAACATTACCTTCTCATCGCTCTAAGGGTTTAAAAGTATATTTTACTAAACAAGTGTGATACATTGACACAGCAGAGGAAAAAGCACATTGGGAAAATCCTTAAGGAGCAATGAATCCCATCCAGACTTTAGCTGCTAAATTCTGCCAAGCCCTTGCATTGCCCATGCTGAAGCTTTATAAACATTTGTGATTTAATCAAGTTTGGTGGGATTTTCACGGGATCATCAAAAGACACTCCCAGTTGCTTGCCAGGATACTGACTCCGTGTGAGTTTGCTCCAACGCTACCACAGGGGGTCCTACACTCCCAGCTGCCCCCACACCTCACCCCACGCCATAACACGTTGCTGTGCCATCACCATCTATAGCCACTGTGCTGCTGGTGGTGGTGATACAGCCCTTTCAGGTCCCTTAAAATGAGAAAAAAATGTTTAAAAATACTTCATATTTTCTCCAGCCCCCCGGCACTCAGAGGAGACCTAGGCAAAATGCAGTACAGTATGGCCATGGAGGTGGTCTACCACGTATGTCCAAGGAGTTCATCCAAGAGAAATGCTACTCCAAGGTCCACCCAGTAGAAAAGGCCAGAGAAGGGGCAGGAAACCAGCACTCCTACAGCATAGCTCAGGCAGGGACTGGGGGCCCAAAGCTGAATTGAAATGGGTCTCCTGGTGATGGGCTGTGGAGGGAAACCCATGGTGATGCTGGTCAAGGCCAGTAAGGCCGATTAGTGCCCTCAGGGCCCTTACAGGGCATGCATGAGTTTTTCAAAGAGCTCTCCAGAACATGTCAGCATGGGATCTCAGCAATGAGTGGGGAAGGCATCCCAGCTCCTGGTGCCCTGACGTCTCCCAGGAGGACTTCCCCTGGGCATCTACTCTTTCCCTGCCAGGTCACTGCAGGACACAGGGATCCCCAGATGAGGTGTGGGCAGATTGTGCAATTGAAGCAAAAGGAGGTTAAACTGTGACATTCCATGTCCTGTCCTCATTTTGAAACCCTTGTTGGGTGCCTGACTTTGCAGCTTGCTGATCTCTGCCGTTTGGTTTGTATGAGGCACATGGAAGTGCATCCACAGATGTGTTCGTGGTAAGAGAACATTAATATTAGAAAGAGGGGGTGGGAAGGGGAAAAAAAAAGCTACCTGAGCAATTTTTTTTCTCCTTTTCTTCCCTTATCTCTTCATCTGCCTGAATAAAGTGTATTGGCTGATTTGGGATTCTGATGACATAGTATCTGCCCTCCCCTTTCTGGAGGCAGACGGAAGGAAGTGGGCTAGAAAATTAAATATCAGCTCCCAACCTCGGGTCAGGTAAGCCAGCTATATGCTGCAATGGAAAGGATGGCAGGGGTTGAACTTCACTATAAAAAGGAGATCAAAACTGGCTTTGAGACACACGTGGAGTGGAAGAGGTCTCAGAGAAGGAGAACTCCTGTGCTCTGTCACTGTGTTCATCTGCCTGTAGCAGCAGAGAGGTTGCCATGATTTTTGCCAGCTACGCTGCAGTGGTAAGTACTTATATTTGGTATAAGTGTTAAGATATATTTGCTGCAAGGGAAAAAGCAGAATGCAGATCCCACGATGCTGTTATCTACAAGCAACCCTTTTGGTCTTAGTGGGAGCTGAATGGGATGCTATGTCTGTCTGATACAGCTTTCTGTCCTGAGCTTTTGCAAATGGGTTTGGTGCTTGAGTGATGACGAGGCAATGGACTATCCATTATTTATCTGTAAGGGCAGCACTGCTGATGTGGGATTGGGAGAGACAGTCCTTTTCTCAGACAACATGCTATCAAAATTGCTGAAATTTCGCAGTGAAGTGAAAGTCTGTGCATTTAAATTTCAGCCTGGGTAGTATTTGCAGCACTGTCAACGCCTGTGATTTTCTTAAAAGCTTTGCATTTATCTGTCTTCTTTTCCTAAAACCCTAGCTCCTGGAAATGGCCCAAAAATCTCAGATTTCATCGAGAAAAGGGTTATTTCCAGCAGATGGCTGCTAGATGGCCAACCTTTCCTGTCCTGAGAAAGCATATGGCTTATGAGATTTCTAAGCTTGGCATGGGGTCAGCTGAGTCCTTACCCCACCTTGTAGATCTAAGACATTGCTGTTTGACTGTGGAGGAGGACTTCTCATAGCTTGTTGGAGAGATGCTCTTCTTGATGCAGAGGCAACTATGAATCAGAATTTGAATCAGAGTTTAGCATCCATTGTGATGAGTATTACTAGCGTCGTTGTGCTATTTGCTCATGCTGGCCCGTCTCACCCAAATATAAGTATGAAGATGGTCCATTGATGGTCCAGTCTAGTCAAGACTTGGCTCTTTGTGCTCTCTTTCTTGGCTGAACAGAGCTAACGACACCTTTCTCTCTCCCAGTTCAGATCACTGGTTTTGGTGCTGGTTCTGGCACTCACCGTAAGGAGCTCACCCCATCAGAGGGTAGCTCGTCCTTGGCCCAGCAAGGACGGTGGCTCTGTGAGGCTCAGTGAAGATTGCCTGAACCAAAAGGGTCTCAAATTCCCTACAACGGTGCAAGTTGACGTTCGTATCAGCAATTCAGATCATGCCTTTAGGATGGTCCATGATGTCAGGAACCGGTCTCTCGCTCCTTGGGATTACAGGTAACTGTTTAGTTGTTGTCTAAATTGCAATGGCTGTGCTACACAGTGGTTTTTTTGTGGTGAACGATGGCTGGTTCTCAGCGTATGCCTGGAGTCCTGTGACTATTGCAAACACTTCTTGACACACACTTATATTTTGATGTTGGGTGACATTTCTCCAAGAGAATCTGTTTGCAGTGCAAGAGGACATTGCTGGAACCATTTCTAATCATCTTATCAATATTTGTCAAAGAATTATTACTCTAGGAAAAGAAAAATGTCAGTACATTGTAATTTTACATTTTCATAGCTGAAAGAAATTTTTGAATGCTGAAATTAAAACAAAACCAAACAAAAATAAACGGTCCACTTGCTATTAGTTCTGTATTTCACCCAGCTCCACTCCATTCATCAACTCCTAAAGAATGACATGGCAGTATTACCCTCCCATAATTGGTTCCATTTCTAGTTAATCATTCTAAAAATGTTGAGGATAGGGAAATTCTTTGGCCATGTCTCATAGTGAGGATACACAGGTAAATAGTATGGTGCTTTCATGGCGATAAACAAGAAGATCCTGCCAAACTGCGTTGTGCAAGTGCATAAACCCCTTTTGTGTCTCCCTCCCCAGACTCGACGAGGACCCCAACCGCTTCCCCCAGGTGATCGCTGACGCCAAGTGCCGCCTCTCCGGCTGCGTGAACCCACTGGGGCAGGAGGACCACAGCCTCAACTCCGTCCCCATCCAACAGGAGATCCTCGTCCTCCGGCGGGAGCAGCGGGGCTGCCTGCCCACCTACCGCCTGGAGAAGAAAGTCATCACCGTGGGCTGCACGTGTGCTGCGCCAGTCGTCCACCACCAGTCCTAGGAGGGATTAGTAGGAGGGACAACACCAGGAAGAAGAGAAGTCTCCTATGAACGTCTCTTAGGAGAGATGCCCACCTTGCATCCCAGGAATTCAACATGCCATTTCCTTTCCAAACCTGAGCAAATTACCTCCTGAAAGTACTGATTCTTGCTGTTGTTCATTTCTGAATGGAAGTCACTGGCAGCTGGTGATGGAGGGGAGAGAGGGGGATGGAGGAAAAGTTTTGTTTGTGACTCCAAGCAGGGAGGGGGTAAAGCAGCGCTTTTTTTTTTTTTTTCATTGCAGCTTATATCAGTTTGGTGAATCACTTGAATTATAGTTTCCAAAGGTGTTCTTGGCAATAAATTGCCCTAATGTATACGTGCCAATGAGCACTGCCACCAAAAATTCCTCCTCCTGCACCTTCTCCCTCCCTTCCTCATCCCCTAGACCCTTTTCCTTCTCTGGCCACCCCTGCTCACTAGCGTATGACTAGTGTAAATCTGGCATAAGTGCCACTAGGCCTGATTCTCATCGCACTCTGTGTTGGTGTAACTGATTTATTGCTGACTTATTTCAGAGCATTTTGGGAGAGAATTGAGTCCGCTTGCATTGAGCATTAAAACGGCAAAGAACTAATGAGTGTTTATATTTCTATTTATATCTTCTATTTATGACTGTATTTATGGCTTTGTAGGTGCTCAGAGTATCAAAAAAATGATAAATGTTTATCTGTATTTATTCAATAACTTATCTGCTGAATAAAAATTGTATTTTATTTAACAGAATGTTGTTTTACGGCAGCTCAAAATGAAAGCAGACACAGAGAATGGGTTTGTGCTGCAGTAGCACTGAGAGATTTCAGCAAAGATCAGGCTTTTTCCGGTGCAGTGCTATGAGTAAGAGGGAGCGCAAGAGAACTTGCAGCCTAAATAGATTAAAAGATGCAAAAAAGGGCTGAAAGTGATGAAGTGAGGTTATACAGGCAGCGCTGGGGGAGTTGGCGATGGAGCCAGGTTCTCTAGACCTTGAGGGTGGTCTCTAGGGATGGTGGGAAAAGAGGTGGGAGACATCGCCTTGCAGGGCTGCAGCCAAAATTTGGGATGAGGGTCTAGCCTGGTTCATGTGAGCTGGGAAAGGCCTGTCCTATCCTTTTGCAGACAAGATGTCCTCCTTATAAGCAACCTTCTCCTCCACCAGCTGGCTGGCTGGCTGGGCAGGAATGCAGGGAAATGTGCAAAGATGGCTTCATCTCACCGCTCTTTAGCCAGCCAAATATTAGGTGTTGGCCTTGAAGTGGTGGATGAGGATCCCTCCACATCAAGGGAACAAGAAATAAACACCTCCAGGGTAGGGTTGCCTGCTGAGCTGAGGTGTCCTAACTTAGGAAAGGAGGAATTGCCCTTTCTCTCCCTTAGTTACACAAGGAGGACAGCCTAGCAAGACTCACTATTTATTGTTTTATCAGATTGCTGCAGTGTTGGTTTTTTTTTTTTACATTGCTCATCTTTCATCCAGAGCGGAGCCAGATTCTCAGACTTCTGACTTTGGTTTCTGCTGGTGGAGGTTTTAAGCCTGCATCTCCTTGTTCACCTGCATTTAAACCAGAGTAAACCTGTATGCAAGCATTCTTGTATTTCGTTTCGGCTGCACAGAAGCCACTTTACATTAGATCCACCTGGTGCAGGTAGACCCTGGGTTTCCTCCCCTGAGCAGGTCAGATGAGTTGTTGGGTCTAAATGACTCCTTTGGTGCTTGTTTGTCGAGTTGGGTGTATTCTCTGCCCCGTGGGTTGCTGGGAGCTAGTTCAACAAGCCATGGGTAACTAGGCAGGGAAACCATCTCATTCAGTTACAAGCATTTGTACTCATTTGCGGCACCAGCTGTTTCATTATGACCACCAAGCTCTTCATGTGGTGGAGAACAAACCCATGGAGGCGTCTTCTGCGCGCTCTTGTGTAACACCAGCTCTCCTCTTACAGTAACCACTGATGAGGAAATGGCACGCTGCACACCCTGGTTCTTACTCCTGACCTATTTCTCTCCCTCTCGATAAACTTAGCTTGTGGGGTTGTCCTCGCTTGTTTTGCGGGGAGAAAACTAGCCTACATTTCTCTCTCCAGACATAATTATTTTGGCACTGGATTCGTGGCAGCTGAGCGGGTGTAAGCTCCTGTGCTGGTGCTCTTAAACACCCATCAGCTTAGCTTAAGAGTTGTTCTAACTGGATGAATTATGAAGTAGCTAAGTAAGAAAATGCAAAGGTAGCTAATTAAGGAAGTCTCACCCATGGGTCGTGAAGTTTTGCAGCCAGTGCTATCAACTGCAAACCACACACCTCTCAGTAAGGCATGCGCTTGTACGTGGAGGTTGTTTCTAAATAAAACGAGCAACAAGGTTTATTTCCTTCTAATGGCATCATTCTTAGAGTGCAGTTGGTTGTAAATACGAGTCTGGTTATTTTTTAGGTGCTGACTTTTGCGATGAGGTAGGTGGTTGGCTTTCATTCCCAGCAATCTAAGAACATTGCAAACGAGTTTATGCTTCTTGTAAAGAGCACAGTCATATCGCCACCAAGAGCAAGTACAGTTCACACCTGAGGACCAGCCTTTGCTAAAGGCTTTGCTTTTTTTTTTCCCCTTGCAGCAACGGACCCAGTCCCTGGATGCCCAGCTGGGCATCTCTGGCTCTGAAATGTAGCTTAGAGCACCCTTCAGGGACTCAGTTGTTTTACCAGGAGGAGAAGACACAGCTGTAGGTGTAGTAGCAGTCCCGCAGTGTCTTCTCATAACCTGCTGGGTTACGAGTCACAGCTTGGTATCTAGGCCTTGTGGCCTTTCCTATTCCTTTCCTCTTCTGCTTGCCTCGCACTAATCTCCTTTCCCTGTCCCCTTGCTCACTCCTCCCCTTGGCTGTGCCTGTTCTGGCAGCTCAAGCAGGGATCCCGTCGCGTAGCAGCTTTCATGGGAAGTTGGAGGGAGCACGCTGCAGAGACCCCTGCGTTAGCATGGGCTGGGAGGCACAGCAGTGACGTGAGCCTGGGTAGATGCCTCCCTCCAGACCTGTGGATGTGTTGGGCTGCAGGTGTGAGTCAGGCTTCTTTGGACCCTTGACAGCAGGCAGATGCTCCTGGGGATGTTCAAAGGGGCTACAGACCAGGTCAGCCTGTTCCACAAAATCATTGCTTTTAAAAGTGCACAGAAATTAAATACATCAATAATGCCAAGATTGCAACCTACAAGGTTGAAACAATCCAAGAACTGTTTGTGTTTGTGTTTGGTAAGCCAAAGGAGCAATGGCTTGAAAATCCAGAAGTCGACATGGCTTGTTGAGAGTTAGACCTAACAGACAAAATTTTAAGGGGATGAGCGATTTGCTGGTCAGTCCTGTGGGGATCTGTGGTTTGGTGCCAGCGTGATGGGTATAGATGACGGGGTGAGCTTCCATATCAGCTGTGAGTTCAGGCTGTCCTGGGAGACAGCCTGACAGATCAGACCAGAAACCTGCTCCCATGTCACCATCGCAAGGTAAAATGTGAGACTTGCCTTGATCTCCTTCTTTTGTCTCCTTCCCCTTCTTCCTCTTACTCCTTTGTTCTCTGATATTATTTTTAACCTTGTGCTTAAGAAGAATCTAAGTGAGTGGGCCAAGTCTGCATCTTCTACAGCACTGTTACAAGGTGGTGACAAAAAAAAAAACCTGCTTAAAATGTCTGTGATTGATTGCCTGATACTTCTAAGCAGACTCAGAGCTGTTGGTGGGGATGGGCCTGTGTGCTGGTGCTGGCTTTCAGGAGCTGAGAAGATGCCAGCCAGGCTCAGCACCAGAAACAAACCACGCTTTCTGTGTTTGCTACTCACAAAAACATTTTCCGTCTTTGCTAATTATTCTCCATACTTCCAGGGCTGGATAGCGGTAGCAGCTTCAAGTCCTCAGCTATTCAGATAAATCTGTTCCTGCTTTCTGTGTAACTTTTCCTTTTATTTATTTATTTTTCCTTCAGAAAACTAGCTCAGTTTTTCCACCTTTTTCTGTAACTTCAAGAAAAGATTAATAATATGTTTGACGCTCTTCGGGGGCCGCAGACTGAGCAGGCTCTACTCAAAATACTGTTTTCTGGGCATAGCTTTCTACGAGTGAGTTTTAGTGGTTTTACCAGTACAAAGTATTGTATTTCTGTCTTATCTGCATTCTTTGTAAGCACAATATGTTTGTATCATGATCGAAGTTCCCTGTTCCAGTAAATGAATAGAGATGGTTTATCTTCTCTCTAACTTGCCCCTATAACTTTTTGGGTTTCCTTTTTATTTCAGACTTCTGAAATCTGTACTCCTGGCCTCCTTCACATCATAAGGCTTGCCTGGTAGTTGAATCTTTATCACCTTTTACAAGCATCCGGTATCTGTCCAGCTTGCTTTGATAACTGGCAACGATAAGCATAGTTATCTGATCATTTGCTACACAAATCCAATCTTAAACTTCCCTTTCTGCTGGGTTTTACTCACACGTTGCCAAGCAATCTGGCTGCTAAGCTGCTGCTGCTCAGATTTTGCAAACTGACATGAAACTGAGACAGGGAGCGGTGCTGGACTGGAAACCTTTGTGTTGAAGAGGGTTTTGCAGCAATCCCCCCCCCCCCCCACCGCCCCGATGATATCATTAAAGGACATCAAATAAGCAGGAATTTGCACTGAAACTCTCCAAAACAAGCAAGAGCAAGCTTTAGCTGTTGAACCTCAAACCAATAAGAGCTGTGCAAGGGTGAAAGAGGGGTCCTACTCCCTTTGGTCTCCTATCGTGATCATTATTGACTGTAGTCATGAACGTTTGCCCAGAGAAACAAAGGCACTGATTAGGCGACCTCGTGGCAGGGTGCATTGATATGGAATTATTCTACAGCTTTCCAACTGAGCACAGCAATGCGAAGGAAGACCTCTTAGCTCCTGATGCCAGGAGTTACAGGAGAACTTGCAGAAGGAAAGAAAATAGTCCTCAGGCCAAATGAATCCAGGTGGTCATACTATTAAACGCTTCTGCAGGAGCATGTACAACACCCAAGCAGCTTGCAGAGGTGAGCGTGAAGTTGGTACGAGGCCAAGTAAGTAAAAAAGGGTTGTGTCCTAAGGCATGGATTTAATTGAGTTGGTAAATGGTCCAAGGGAGAGTGGTGCTGCTAGAAGGGGGACTGGAGCATCTTTGCAGGCCGTCAGCAGAAAGCTATCGGTGTTTTGGTACTCCAGCTGCATCATCTCTTGATGATCTGGTTCTGACTTTTTCTATGTCGTAGCTCTCTCTCAGCGTTGCTAACTAGTCTCCATTACTCATGTGCCAACTCTAGCTAACAGCACATCACTACCAGGTAATAAAGGGTGGGACTTACTGTAATTTTAACTGTTAGAAGTTACTTGGGTGCTGCAGACAATTTGCCAAAGCTCCTTCTATAGCAAGTGCTTGATGTTGACAGATTATCTAACGGTCAAGGCAGTCAGCTCTATTTCAGTCTTCCTGGACTGATATTTATATAATTCCTTGAAAACCTCAAAGGATAAGTGTTCCTCGATGGTTTTTTTTGGCAGTCTGTTCCCATGCTTAATATTCTTGGGACAGTCAGCTGGGGTGAACTTCAGGACCTGCAGGAGACCTTAAGGAAGAATAGCTGGAGATAAGGTAGGAAACCAGCTAAGTTAGGATCACATACACTGCTAGATACCTACATATGGGCAAAGTTATATCAGTGGTTGAAGGTAACTAAAGGTGTGGACAGGAGTTCATTGTTGTGATTGCAGATACTGTGATCACTCAGAGTTAATGTTTCCTTGGACCAGTGCATATCTGCTAGGTTAAGGGATGGTATGAAACCTGTGGCTGTGCTGTCAGTTTAGGTTACAAGCTGACCCACCTGAATTTGCCTGGAGTAGATTAGGGAAGGTTTAGGCTCACTGACACAGCTGGAGGGAATAACCCCCAGCAGCAAAAGTTGGGCTGATCACATCTCCAGTTAGCACAGCTGGATCTGGAGAAGATGCTTTCACCTGAGAGGACCTTACCTCTCATTAGGGTCTTGCATCCCTGACCTCTGCGTCTCTAGAAATACTGTATTTGCTGTTGCATTTGCCAGTGGCACTTTGCCAATGCCTGAGAAGGGTCACACCTCCCCAAGACGGCCGCGAACAAAACATCCGCGTCTTCACAAACCAGCCTATCTTTTGAAACGTGGAACATTTTAATCTGAGCACTTTTAACCCAAGTGTGCTTTAAATAAACCCACCTGCAGTTCTAGACATCCACCTACGCAAGTCCCATCGCAACTGTGGTAGAAGTGCTGTGTCAGTGTGCTCTACATTTGAAGCACTAACTGCTGGCAGCAAACGTATTGGAAGGACACGAGCGTGGAGAAAATTACGATTGCAGCTAGCAATACGTGGTTAATTGCTTCAATTATCCACCCGGCTCACTCATGCACTTTTCCTCATGTACCCCGTAGTGACCCTGCATCACAGAAAATGTGTTGAAACGGGTTGGAGTGAAATTCTAGATAGACCAAAGTTAAAACGTAGCAGTCGAAATGCACTCGCCATTTTAGGGGAGGAGTTTCTTTCTCCCCAAAGAAGCATTGAAAGTGTTGTGTTGAACCTATCTTTACAAATTCCTTTCCAATCAGATAATTAGGTGGATAACTGGGTAGTTACCCACTGCTTTTTTTGCTAGTCTGTCTTTAAGTTGAATCTATTGAGTGTCACGTGGTAAATTATTTTCCTCCAGGTATCTTAGTTTCGCTATTGGTAAAATGGTATTAATGATACAAACTCTAACTTTTCTATGGGCTTTACATGCTACTGCAACAGAGCTACATGTTATCAAGAGAATTTTAGGTTTTAGCATCATGCAAATCTCTTATGTGGTCATAATTGAGTGATTTCTTGCCTTATCAAAAAGGCTTCTTTAGAAAGAAAGGAGAATACCACAGAGTTTTTTACCATTTTTTTATTACACAAAGATAAATAAACAGATACATTATTACTAACTTTTCCACCAGCATAAATAGAATTACATAAATAGACATTTCAAAATGTAAATTAAAGATGTGTAAAGAGTTCCCATTATGTTTTCAGCCCGGCACATGAAGGTGTCCGGATTCTGAATTCACAGAGTTCAAGATTTTGGGGGAAAATAATTTTTTTTTAAACTGAGACTTCTTCATTTTTAATGTATTCTGATAGATTCTAGCTAATCATTATGGCTTGATTCAGTTTTGCAGAGACTGAATCAGGCCCTTTCATTTCATTGCTGTCAGGCAAGGAAGCTCTCCTCCATGTCTCCCTGCTCTTACACTACCGGCTCCCTTTAAGCCTGGTGTCGGATCAAGGGGGTGACACATGTGCAGCCCACAGTGATTATTTTCTTCTCCAACCGGTATGACTGGTGGCAGCCCTTCTGCTCCCTCCGGAGGACGAGGATCTCCTGTTTGATGGGGACGGAGTTGACACTGTGGTCCAGCTGCCCGTCCAAGTTCACGCACCTGGAGTGGCGGCACTTGGCATCAGCAATCACTTGGGGGAAACGGTTGTGGTCCTCATCGATCCTGTATGTTGACATGAAAGGAAGTATTTGAAATGGAAATGCTGCTGCATCTCCGGAGGCATGATAGTCTGGATCACTATGGCCTCCCAGCTCGGGAACCTGTACCTCCTGGGAGATTGCCTATGAAGGGGCAGTAGACTCTCCACTACTGTAGGTTTTTAAGAAATAAAGTGTAAGTAAGTAAATACTACAGCTTTTTAAGTGTAAAAGACAAGCATGCCGGGACTGCATGCCTGCAGAAAAGAACTTGCTTCAAATAGGCACTGACTTTGAAAGACCGATTAGAAATTTTTTGAGCTTCCCAACATGTCAGGCTGACTACGGACCCAAAGACCTTCAGCTCTCCCCCCACTCCCAACATGAAACGTTCTTAGGGCCTGATGCTGATGTTATTAAACCACCATTGAATTTGCTGCAATGTTAGTCCTCTGAGGTATTTTTTATGATGTCTTAGGTAAAGAATGCTTTTGAAGATAAAGCTTGCCCCAATATACAAATAAATTAATTAAATTACAAAAGTAATTTGCTTTGCCTTCTGTCTGTTGGCCTAGACCATGTGTTTGCTCTGTGCTCCTTTCTGTATTGGTTATCTTTCAAAGAGGATTATATGGACTGTGGATATCCTCATATTTCCAAAATCTCTCAACAGTGAAGCATTGAAAATAAAGACGCGGGCATAACCTTGGCATTATTCTTGACCATTGCAGCCAGTGTATTTCTAGACCATAGGGACAGAGATCATACCTGTAATCCCATGGAGCCAGAGAGCGGTTGCTGACATCAAGAGTCACTTTGGTGTCCTGGTTCGTGTTGCTGATGCTTATGTTGACTCTCACAGTTTGAGGGAATTTTGAATCTTTTTGGGTCACGCATCCAGCATATGCTTGCTTGAAGAGGCTCTCCGGCTTGAGTCCAGGCTGTATCACCTTCCCGTAGGCAGAACTGCTGGCTGACAGCACGGCCAGCACCATTAAGAGCAGTGATCTGAACTGAAAACAATTGGTGCATTTAGGACACAACGCAGGTACGGCTGCTGTAACACAGCACCCCTAACAACTCTTCTGTGCGGCTGGGAAATTCATCCACAGTTAGCCTAGCTGGTAGTTAAAGCCTATACTGTAGGTTGGAGCAATTATGCAAAAATGTGCCATATATCACATCCACTCTTGCTTTCATTAACTAATTCTTACAGTGCTGACAGGTTTGGTATACACTCAGTTGTAATTTGGTGATAAAAAAAAAATTAAATTATAGGAAATAATATAATACAGGAGATAGCAGAAAGGATATAACAACAAAAAGACACTCTAAGGTTGAGTTTTCAATGTATTTCTTGGCTCAGAGTATGTGGCAGTAGCCCCGCACTAATATACCCGTACAGTCTCATTGCTGCCCCATGCTGGTGCTATTCAGCAGTCTCCCATTTTAGTTATTTTCGGTTATTAACGGTTTAAACACGCATTTTAAAGGTGGGCGCAGATCCCCATTCCTGACAGTCATCTATTAGAATTTAAATATGTATCTGTCAAATTGGGGGAAACAACCGGAGAGCAAGTTCTTACCAGAGAAGCACAAAGGATCGGAGACATCTTCCTTCCTTCTCTTACTGCGGCTGGTGCTTGTGCTGGGCTCCGTTGAACTGAAGGTGTCTGGGCACATTTGCTGCTGGACTTTTTATAAGGGCTTCTGTGCTGTCCTAGTTAATTTGGAGTAGGTGGTTTTTTCCCAACCTTAACTGTGGTTTCTGACCATAAGTTAAATTAAAAAGTGTATGTATATATATTCCATTAACGCAGGTGGAAGACAGGATATGGGCTCACCCTTTCTTAGATCTGTAGATGATGTCATTACTTTAGCCATGTCACTCAAATAGTAACAAAACTCAATGATGATATCAGAAAACCACCAAAAAAATGGCATGCACTGCAGTACGCGGGTGCAAAGTACGCAATTTTAAATTGGGACTGGAGTCGTCGTCTAGCCAATCATAAGTTGATGTGCTTCACGGTCTTGACTTGGGATGCTGTAGGCATCAAAACCACTAATGTCACTGGCACTGCCAGATTGGATCCATTCGCTCCTAGGTCAGTCTGATGTCTTTTCATCCTGAATTGGGCAGATATTGGACAGCTGGCCCCCATCCAATTGCTCTCCAATACTTGCCATGTGCTGTCACTTGTCTTGGTGTCTGACTTTTTCCTCCAATTTCCTAGTCTGGATCAGGCTATTTTTATTCCTGTCTACACCTCAGGTGTGATACGTCAGTTTTGATCAGAACGCTTTGTGATAGTGAGTTCCCAAATTCAGTCATTCTCCATCTGGGAAAAAAAACCCCATGAACATTGGTTTTGAGCTTGCCACCTTTTCATTTCACTCCAGGGTCTTGTGCTATAAGACAGGTCTTTAATCCTAAGGAAAGGGGTCTGGGAAGTGTGATGGATGTAGTTACACCTTCAGTTCCTAAGTTAGGGAGAGGACAGAAGGATTCAAGAGAAACCTTGTGAAGGCTGTGAGATGCAAAATGACGCCTCTTGTAGGCAGGAAAACTGGAAGGAACTGCAGGCACCTCCTCCATGGTATATAGGTGGTAGCATGCTGCACTTGTGTCATGGTTTAACCCCAGCCAGCAGCTAAGCACCACACAGCCACTCCCTCACTCCCCCCGCCCTGCTCCCAGTGGGATGGGGAGAATCTGGAAAGAAAGTAAAACTCGTGGGTTGAGATAAGAATGGTTTAATAACTAAAGTAAAATATAATACTAACAATAATAATAAGGAAATATAATAATAATAATAGTAATGAAAATGAATATAACAAAAATAAGAAGGGGGGGGAAGGAAAAAAAAACAGTGATGCACAATGCAATTGCTCACCACCTGCTGACCGATGCCCGAGCAGCGATCCGTGCCTCCCAGCCAACTCCCCCCTGTTTATATACTGGGCATGACATTCCATGGTATGGAATATCCCTTTGGCTAGTTCGGGTCAGCTGCCCCGGCTCTGCTCCCTCCCAGCTCCTTGCACACCTGCTTGCTGGCAGAGCACGGGAAACTGAAAAATCCTTGACTTAAGCGCTACTTAGCAACAACTAAAACATCAGTGTGTTATAAACATTATTCTCACGCTAAGTCCAAAACACAGCACTATACCAGCTCCAAGAAGAAAATTAACTCTGTCCCAGCTGAAACCAGAACAACTTGAAAATACTGGGAGCTAAAATACCTTGCATTGTGTAGCCCCAAGGCATTACGACTCCCTGTGTCCCAGCCCTGTGTCCTGGGTGACAGTGATCAGTGATCCCATGTAGCTCCTAATCCACCCTGCTGTCCCTCCATCCTTGTAAGACCAATATACTGCAGCTGTGATGTACTCTGCCATGTTAGTATTTAAACATGCAATATTTAAACCCACGTATTCAAGTGGACCGACTCCATTTGACATGGTGACAGGCAGGACCCCTTTCTCCCATTCAGGGGTATTTTTCTAGATTTTCGCTCAGATATTGTAAGGGGGTTGCAGACCCTGAGAGGTTGGGCTGCTTCAAGGCTGTGCCCCCTTGTGACTTGGGATCATTGTTGTCGCTCTAGCTGGTAGCAACTACCTTGTTTTTTGGTTTTTTTCTTAGGCAGATGTCTTGATGAGCCCTGAATGCTCATTAAAAGCTGCGGGCTTGACCCTGAAAGAGATCTTGCCTGCAAGGAGGGATGTCTGCATTCACTCCCGTGATCTGCTTTCAGGGATTTAAATCAATAGCTCTCTAGTAAGTATTTTGGTCACGGGGATTTATAGGATGCTCTGGGACGGGGTGCTTCTGTGGCCTCATTCAATATCCTTTGTTGGGATCTCAGAACTCTACAGTTACACCAGTCAGCAGCAAAGTAGGGGTATGAAAATTTTGCATAAAGCAGATACTGAACAAGGAACTAGACACTTGATGCCTCTCCCAGGCAAAAATCCCAACCACTAGCCTGCAGTGTCTTCTTCCCCTGGCAAATACTTCATGGCATAGCAAATCAGGACAACTCAACGTCTCCCAAGGAAAGACTCTCCACCCAGAGTGCTGCAGAACCTGGCACATAGAGAGAGGGGTAGGCTCAAATCTCTCAGGCTGCAGCTTCCCAGGAAAAGATGCTGATCGTAATGAACTAGGAGATATAACAAACCAGCTACTGTCATCTTCTCTGATGAGGTTCCTGGAGAGTAGGTGGGCGATGGACAGCCACAAGGATATTGATGCTGCTCGGAGGTTGAATTTCTGAGAGATACTTGACAAAGGGGCTTACGTTTTAGAAAGGAGGGGGTGAATGTGGAGTCTATCCTTCTCTAGCATTTCTTTCTTAGGAAATGACTCTTGTCACTTTTATCTGACAGTGGGTTACAAGTAGCTAGGATATGCACCATAAAGTAACACTCAGTGTAACAGCCTTGATCTGCTGACGCATACCTTTTCTCAGGTCTAATTTTGGTGATGTTTTCACATGAAAATGATGCAAATAAGGTGTGTTTTTTCCATTTGCTTAATATTTACGTGTAAGTCCAAATTTTACTCACCTTGTGCCATCCAAAGGAGGATGTAAATATGGGTAGAATTTAGTTTGCAGTTTCTGGGATAAGCATGACCTATATCAGCTTGTTTAAAAGATGCTGATGCTTGAAAAGTTAAATGTATAATTCAGTTTCCCTCTTACAGATGTACAGGTTAAAGGAAATGGTTCCCTCAGAAGGGGTTTTCTCTAATGCTATTTACTGAAATATCCATTCAAAGTGGGTCAGTTAAATTTCCAATTTTAGACAAAAAAAGATTTCAAAAACCTGCAAGGTAGCGGAAGGTCAGGTTCAACCAGCCTGACCTTAAATCCAGGCTCATCTACTCTAAATGTGTCAGTGGTTTGGGTTACCTCAGTACTTGAAAGGTGAATAGTTAAGCATTCAAATACGTCTGATGTAGCGCAACATTGCAATGGTGAAAACAAACTTTCCATGGTTTATTTTGCACTGTGAATGCATTCGTTTACAATTGTCATAGGCAAGATGAGAGGGTCTCAGGAGAAAATATACCTCTTGAAATGCTTCCACCAGATCTGAATTATACAAATGAAACTCTCACATTTCTGGTTCCAAGATTTTTCCAAGTTCCAAGTAATTATTTTCCAATTCTTCCCGGTCTGAAGTGAAAACAAAAATTGAACATGATTTTTCCCATGAGATTCGAATTTACCCCATGGCATTAGTTTTATTCTGACACTTAGCGCTCTCTTAGTTGGAGATCTGAAAACTGGGCCACTAACAAAAGCTTACTGAAACAAAAAATTAAAGATTATCTAAAGCCTTTTGAAATCAAACCTAGCCCTTCTTTTGGCTCCGGTGAAAGCTTTCTTGAGATTAAGTTGCTAGTTAAGTACTTTACCCAGCTGAGATCCTTCAGGCACCCAAATCTGAGTGTATTGGCCTTGATGACACTTTCTCCCCTCAAAGTCACAGCGTGAGTCAGTGCCAGAGCACTGGCGGCCTGACTGATCTTGCTGTAAATTAAAAGAGAAATGGCAGATATCTCCAAATACCTTAATTTTTTTTTTTTTTCCAATCACTATTAGTTAAGTTTATGCTACTTCTGGAAAATAAGGAGCTTTTCTATTTACATGTTAGGAAGATATTTACTTATTTTTTCTTGTTGGAGAGAATGCATTTTCTTCCTCTTGAGAACATATTCTTATAAATCCCTATAAATAAGGCAGCACTCTTCCTCCTACATACAAGCATTGCATGACCCACTGTGCATTGTGGAGGTGATTTCTAGGAGATCAATGATCAGACTGAGCCTGAGGCCAGTGGTTATCTGAGAGAAACTCAGAACTTGATGGGGCAAGGCTCTGAGCACCCTGATTAAACACTGAAGTTTAATTTCAGTTTAATTTAATTTAATCCTGCTCTCAGTGGATGGGTGGATCAGAGACATCCAGAGGTCCCCTCCAAACTGGTTAAATCACTGCACCTATCTCCCACCCCTTGATCCTTGTACAGGAGACACGATAGAAAAGGTAAAGTAACCTTTTTCCTCTATTAAACACCTCTGCTTTTCCTCCCCAGCACCTGCAGTAGAAATTATCATCTCTTACTGCATGCCTCAATTTTCCAAACGCAGCTGAATTGATATCACAGTTATTCATCAGCTGTGGTTGCTGTCAGTGGTTAACACGACTGTTGCATGACTAATATCTAATAGATATTCAGTAACTGGGAAGTCAACATAAAGAAAGCAGACCACTCAATTCATCTTTTTGATTGCTGTTTGGAGGGACAGGGGAAAAAGAGGGCTTCCAGATATGTGAGTTGGACTTAATGAGAAGCAGGAAACTTATGCCTGCTCTGTGGTAATTAATAGATGATTAATACGTAACTGTAACATAGTCCGGTAAGTGGAGAGGGGCTTTATGCCACCACGAGGTGAGTGCAGGATATGGCTGCTGAGATTACAGCTGGACCTTGATCAGCAGCACTATTACTACTTGCATTATTGTAGTACCCAAGGGTTTGTTGTAAAGCCGGGCCAAATTAGCACCTGACACCTAATGGAAGGGGCAATATCTCCTGGCCAACACAAGGTACCTGTCTGCATGTAAAGGAAAGTTTGAGAAATGCAACAGCTGGCTGATGAGAGGGGATCTAGGCTGAAACCAGATCACCAGAGGTGGTAAAAATCTCCCTTGAGCACCAATGATTTAATGTGTCTCCTCATTTATTTGTTTTTGTGGTTATCAATGGTGTTAATGACCAAATAGTTTTGTTATCAGTTAATAACCTCTGTCAATGCTTTATTTTCATGGCTTCAAAGACATCCTGTGGCAATACATTTCACAGCCAGTTATAAAATGTACAAGAAGAAACCCTTTATGCATAAAATTGGCTCATATTCAAGCTGGTAGAATGGTTTATACAAACAATTAACTCATTTTGAAATTCTCTGTTTGCTGTGCTATCTGCTCGCATCCTGTGTCTCGCCCACACCTTGACCCCAGCGAATGGCAGCAAGCAGGAGGAGAAGGACTTGGGGTCCCTGCTGCTGCCCTGCACCCAGCAGCTCCTGCCCGCAGCACTTTCCAAATGTCCACCTGAAATTTCACTTGCTGCAGGTTGAGACATTTATTTCCTATCCCCAGTGGGTACAGGGACAAGTTGTTCCTGTCCCACTTCCCTCTTGGATCATGCTTTCAAGACCTTTGCACATTTTTTTTTCCTTGCTCTGCTTGGGAGGATCTCCACTTGACCCATCCATCCCTTGCAGAGTGGTGCTCCAAGCTCAAGACAAATCGTCTGCGTAGTGCTTCAATGCCCTGATGCTCACAGACCCTCTGAGCGGCAGGGAACTCGTACAAGGCACCTCTTCACAATCGCAGCACTGAGAAACTCTCCTGTTCGCACAAAATTGATGTCAGATTTCCAGGCAGTCTGTGTCCTACCCTTTGGAAAATATTTATTCTTCCTTTTTGGGACCATTGTAATTAAAATTTATCTGAAATGAAGTAAATTCTGAAGGTTGCCAGGAAGTCCTTGGTGTATTCATCCTTATCTCAAAACCAGTTGCCAGCTGCAGATTTGTCAGCCTCTTTCACCTCCAGCTACACATACTTTTTCCGCAGTAAAGTAGGAGTAGCTGCACTGAAGTGCTCAGGTTTTCCAAAATTGAAAATGTGTGGCAAACAGGGAGAAAAACGTGTCACAGGCTTGTCTGGAGAACATCTGAGAGTCAGTTCTTTGCACCATCCTTGGGGAAAAAAAAAAGATAAATTCTCCTTGTGTAGTTTTATCAGTTCCAGCTGTTAAAATTTGCAAATACAGGTTTCTCATACATGGGCACAGCTTGTGATTTTACATTTGTGTATCATCCCTGACTTCAACAGGACAACCAAACAAAGAATGCAGCAGTGCACGAAGTTATCTGTACAGTTGTGTATACTCTCTTGGCTGACGCAAGAGAGGAGAGATACCAGAATATGGGATGTTGAACTTCCTCACTTCATGCTCTCAAACTCCTCACGAGGATGAAATTTAGCCCTGTAGCTTGGTCCCCAGTGTGATGAAGCTTACTTCTTTGGGAAGGCTTACAGAAAGCACAGTACAAATGAGAATCTGACCCTAAAATCTTCAGCTGTATCTGGATGGGGACTCAAGCAGAAGGAAGATGAGGCAGCATCGTTAAACAGGAGCGGTCTCCTTGCAATCTCAGTTCTCCTCTGCAAGAGGCACTCCCTGCAGCCCTGGACTGCGATGATGTCCACGAGGTTTGGGATCTGCCTCCCTGAGCTGCTCGGCGGAGGGAAAGCAGTCCTCGCCGTGCAAGGCACCACGCAGCGCCCGTCAAACCGGCTCGCGGTTTCGGTAGCAATGCAAGGCAACGTTGTAGGAAAGGGTCTCACGTGGAGCATTGAAAGGTCAGCGCTAAGCGCTGAAACACCAGCCCTTAGCCGGTGGCTGCTTGGCCACCAGCTTGTGCTCCACCGCCCACTACTTTCAGACTAAATTAGGTTCAGAAAACTAGTTTTATCACCGATGCACTCACTGTACCTCTATCCCAGGGCTTACACTCAGGGCTGCCAGGCAGGTTTGGTAAGGCAGGCTGCAGAAATGAAGTTGTTTTCACTGTGGCCATTTGCCCGCTGCTGGGTAAAATCTGAAAAACTCGGTCATTCATCATCTCGTTTTAAGAAGCCAAGCTCCATTTTTTTTTTTCTCACAGAGAAATGACTCCTGGCCACAACATTTTGTGTGCGAGAAAGTGTCAGAATTTAAAAGTATTAGAGAATAAATGACTCAGAGTGGTTTTGATGAGTTGCAAATGCGCAATGGAGATCCTAATTTTTGAGCCCTTTCACCTAGCTGGGGTTTGAGTTCACTCTTTTTTTTTTTAAATAAGAAAAGGAAATTCATCATTTTTCCAAACATATGCAAATTCTGACCGCAGTGCAATGCAGTTTCCAGAACTATCCCAGGCAGAGATTTCAGAGAATAACCGCTGCTGAAGGTCTCCTCCTCCGAGACACGTGGCCTCGCAACGGTGGGTGAGGGCAATGGGTGGGCGACAGAAGCCCGCTGTCCTATTTTAACCTGAACGATACCTCTTAACCAGACCTGGTCCTTTCTGTGCTGATGCCGTGGCTACAAGGGCAAAGAGAATAGCTGTATGCCAGGCAGAGCTTTTGAGTGATTTCTCTGTTGAAATGGACCATCACTGCTGCTTTTAACAGCTCTTTGGGTGACCGGACTGTGCTGAACCCAACTAGGGCTAGAAAAAGGAATTGTGGTCCTGCCTGTATTTCAACCAATGTGCAGTCCTGTGTGATCATTTATTCCTTCTATAACAGCTTCTCCATCAATGCTGGAGGCCATCATCCATTCTCTGGTGCTCATTTACAGGCCTTACTCTCTTAATTTTCCACTGCAAAGAGTAGGCAAGGGATGACAGCCACCAAGTTAGCCCCAAAATGGATACAGGGCCAGTTTCAAAGCTCAGCAAACCGTAAGGGTCAGGGGCTTTTCTTTCTTCAGTCCCCCTTGAGCCCAAAGTAGGTGAGACCACAAGAACGTTCATTGTCCCAGATGAAAGAAGGAGAAAGAAGCAAAGGTCTGCGGGAATGAAGAGTCTGTGGTTCCCAGGATATAACCAATGGCCAGGTCACCACATCCTGGGTGAGAGTGAGGGTGTTTTTGTCAAGAGTAGTGCAGTTTACTCTCTGACTTGGGGAGCACGAGATTATATGATCAACCTTGTTTTTACAGTCCAGTCCCTTAAAGGACACCACCCACAGCCCCAAATCCACTGAGCATCTGTGTCCCATGCTCCCACCCACTGCAGGAAACGTACACGTCACAGGGTCCCATAGTGACAGTAGGACACATCACATGAGAGTCAGGTCTTTGACGCTTGTGATTCTTTTAATATTTCTGTGGCCAAACTCTCACACATCCAGTAAGGGAGCAGTGAGCTTTAAGCAAACAGTATCTATACCATGTCAACATGAGAAGATATGGACAAAAACCTTAACTGACAATAGTTCATTCAAGCCATATCCATGGCAGATAGTCACAAAGAGCAAATTAGGATGTAAATTATTTGCTTGCAAAAGACTTGATCAGATAACTTACTTGTTTCATCAGATAATTTCTTTGTAAAAGATAATTCAAGTAGCTCTGCCGGAGTGGAGTTTTATTTGTAGCTGCAGCTCATAAGCCTCCCAGCCAAGGAGCTGTGTGGCCACAGTTCTCACGAACGTTCTTTATAAACCCTCCTCGTTGCTAATGGGCTGGTCTAATTTGATAGAAGAGATTATGAAGCAGCGTACAGACAGAGGTCTCACATGGATCGTGGAGGGATTGCAATAACTGTATTTTGGTCTTTGCTTCCCTGTTGCTCCTCTGGGAATTAAGAAATGTCTGTTTTCCCCACCACAGAAGCTTTGGGAAGTGGTGATGGATTATAGGCAATGGTGGAAATGTTTGGGCAGGATGGCACATGAGAACCTCTCATGGGACACCGTGAACTCATGGTGGAGTAGCTGCTCCCTTGTGATTCCAGACTAGGGATAGGAGTACCCAAAATATAAACGCATTTCTTTGCAGTTTCACTCCAGTGTTTCCAACCACTTTTTCCCTCATATGCCCAGATCCTAGACATTCATACAGGAGTCTGTTCTCCATCTCAAAAGCAATAGAAGCATTCTGGTTTGAAACCAATTTTCAAGAGGATTACTTGCATCATTTTCAGTTTTGAACTGCTGTCCTTTTTAAGATGGATTGCATTCTCCTTGTTAAAAGTACTTGAGAGCTTAAGAGAAATCCGATTAAATATTTAATAAAATACATCTGCAATCAATCAAGTGATAATTTTGGATTTAGTCTATGGAGAGAAATAAGTAATAAGGACCATAAACTGAACTAAAGAAGTCGATATATAAAAAAGTTTGAATGACTAATACCAATCTAAACACACTTTTCAGTTTCATAAACATCATAAGATCATAGAATCATAGAATCATAGAACGGTTTGGGTTGGAAGGGTCCTTAAAGATGATCTAGTTCCAACCCCCATGCCATGGGCAGGGACATCTTCCACTAGACAAGCGTGCTCAAAGCCCCATCCAACCTGGCCTTGAACACTTCCAGGGATGGGGCATCCACAGCCTCTCTGGGCAACCTGTGCCAGTGTCTCATCACCCTCACAAAAAGAACTTCTTCCTTACATCCCATCTAAATCTCCTCTCTTTCAGTTCAAAGCCATTACCCCTTGTCCTATCACTACATGCCCTTGTAAAAAGTCCTTCTCCGGCTTTCTTGTAGGCCCCTTTAGGTACTGGAAGGCTGCTATAAGGTCTCCCTGGAGCCTTCTCTTCTCCAGGCTGAACAACCCCAACTCTCTCAGCCTGTCTTCATAGCAGAGGTGCTCCAGCCCTCTGATCATCTTCGTGGCCCTCCTCTGGACTCACTCCAACAGGTCCATGTCCTTCTTATGTTGGAGGCCTCAGAGCTGAATGCAGTACTCCAGGTGGGGTCTCACGAGAGTGGAGTAGAGGGGGAGAATCACCTCCCTTGACCTGCTGGCCATGCTGCTTTTGATGCAGCCCAGGATAGGGTTGGCTTTCTGGGCTACAAGCACACATTGCTGGGTCATGTTGAGCTTCTCGTCAACCAACACCCCCAAGTCCTTCTCTGCAGGGCTGCTCTCAATCCATTCTCCACCCAGCCTGTGTTTGTGCTCAGGATTGCCTCAACCCATGTGCAGGACCTTGCACTTGGCCATGTTGAACTTCATGAGGTTTGCACAGGTCCAGCTCTCAAGCCTGTCAAGGTCCCTCTGGATGGCATCCCTTCCCTCTAGTGTGTCGACCGTACCACACAGCTTGGTGTCATTGGCAAACTTGCTGAGGGTGCACTCAGTCCACTGTCCATGTCACCGACAAAAATGTTAAACAATGGCAGTCCCAATACCGACCCCTGAGGAATGCCATTCGTCACTGCTCTCCACTTGGACATCAAGCTGTTGACCACAACTCTTTGAGTGCGACCATCCAGCCAATTCCTTATCCACTGAGTGGTCCATCCACCAAATCCATGTCTCTCCAATTTAGAGACAAGAATGTCATGTGGGACAGTGTCAAATGCTTTGCACAAGTCCAGGTAGATGACGTCAGTTGCTCTTCCCTTATCCACCAATGCTGTAACCCCATCGTAGAAGGCCACCAAATTTGCCAGGCATAATTTGCCCTTAGTGAAGCTATGTTGGCTGTCACCAATCGTCTCCTTATTTTCCATGTGCCCCAGCATAGTTTCCAGGAGGATCCACTCCATGATCTTGCTGGGCACAGAGGTGAGACTGACTGGCCTGTAGTTCCCCAGGTCTTCCTTTTTTCCCTTTTTAAAAATGAGGGTTATGTTTCCCCTTTTCCAGTCAGTGGGAACTTCCCCAGGCTGCCACAACTTCTCAAATGTGATGGATAGTGGCTTAGCCACTTCATCTGCCAGTTCCCTCAGGCCCGTGGATGCACCTCATCAGGTCCTATGGGCTTGGGCACATTCAGGTTCCTTAGATAATTTCAAACCTGATCTTCTCCTATGATGGGCGTTCTTCATTCTCTCAGTCCCTGCCTTTACTTTCTGTGACTTGGACAGTGTGGCTGGAACGCTTGCCGGTGAAGACTGAGGCAAAAAAGTCATTGAGTCCCTCAGCCTTCTCCATGTCCTGGGTAACCAGGTCTCCCGTTTCATTCCAGAGAGGGCTAAAGCCCTCTTCACCAGCTTGGCAAGATGAATCTGTGTATTATTTCTACTTTCCATTTGCAAGCTGTAATAGCAGGTTTGGTTGTGCAGGCTGGTTGTGTATTTATTTGGACACAGTTCCTCGGCACAGAACTAAAATATCAGTTTTATCCATCTGTAACTACCCCACAAGTAGAAAAAATGATGAAATTATCATCTGTGGACCAAAGAGATTATTCACATAATTATGACCACATGATTATCATGGTAACAGTCCAGAAACTATCATCTTTGCATCCAACCTTCACTTCAGAAGGTCTGCACCCTTTTAAAAGTACCAATACTTGAAATTAAGTCTCTCTAGATACACCAAACCTTGAAATAAGATACACACACTCAGGAACAGAGGAAGCCATTGCCTTAGAGGGAACAAGCCAAATGGGGTAGGAGCAATGAGCTTTTGGAGGAGAGAAAATAAAATTTATCAATAATTAGAGGTTGATTTTCTGATTGCTCTTCACGTTACCTGTTTAAGAAGTCACACTGTGCTGAGCAGTGGGAAGGTTGTATAAATGTACAGGATTTGCATGCACAACTATTAAGAAAACTCTGATTTCCCTGAAGTAATCAGTTAAGGATTTTCTAAAAGCTCTTCCAAAATAGTAGCTGAAATTACTCTCCTTTTTTTCATCTCTCCTTTTGTTTTTGTTACTGTGAAGATTGAAATATTAAAATGAAATGTGCCTACACTTCTAGCCAAGGAGAGAAATCCTCTTGCTGCTTCCTACCAGCTTGCAAAGCCTGTAAAAAGCCTTCGGCACATCCCTGCAGAGACATATTCCCACTGCCTTCACCTCTGCTGCCTCCCCTGATGCTCAAGGGGTTCCTCTGGGCTGCCTCAGGAGATGGGATTTAGCTCTTAGAGCAGCAGCGCGGGAGACGCCAGATATCACAAGATTTCTGTGGTGCACAAGAGCTGATGACTGATAAGCAGCTTATACGAGACAAGCGGAAGGAAACAAGCAGGCAAAGTACTCAAATGTCTCATCATCCTAGCTTGAAGTTTGTTTGTAAAGGATTCAAGCAAGGTTTTACTACATAAAGTTGCATCAGGCAAAGTAAAATGTTAATCAGACGGTGGGGTGATTTCTTGTCTGTCTTATTTTTTTTCTTTTTTTTTTGGTGAAGGAGGGATTGGCAGACGCTTTCTGCATGTGCGCAGGTGACCTTTGTTCCCTCAGGGGAGAGAAAAGGACATTTTAAACTGGATTAAATGGTCTCATGCCCTGGCAGAACCTGGACATGGCTGGTGGAAGAGCAGATAAATGGTAGTTGGTCAAGACGTGCGTCTTGATCCTTCTCCTCATGAGAGAATTATGAGGAGAAAGGGGAGAACAGTGATGCTCTTCCTCTTGGAAGGCAAGCACCAACAGTGGTCCTCCTTGACAACGATGCTCAAAAGCTTTTGAGTGATAAGTGTCTGGTTTTGAAAGACTGAGATAATGAAGTGGATTGTATCAAGCTTACAGAAGCCCTCTGTTTTGAATTTTTCAATGTGAATACATAGGCATATATAATTATTTCCTCTGAAAAATGGCCTTTTGGGATGAATGCAACGCTTCCTGAAAACTGACTGTTGTGACAATTAATGCCCAATAAAATTGCATTTTATTTTACATCCATAAATATTTTGCAGAATATTCTCAAGGTGGATTTGCACCATGTTTTCATTTATTGGGAACAGGGAGTTTGCTTAACGCAGAATTGCTGAAGGCTGTTTCTAAAGTGGTTTGGAATTTAAAGTGTCTGCAGTAAACAAAAATTGGGTCAATTTTGTACTTTCTGAAGACAAAGGAACTTGGTAATTTCTAAGAATTATTTCTTTCCTGAATTTACTCTTCGTTACTCCTCGTTATCTCATATTTTTTGGCTAATAAAATGCAATGGAAGAGTATATCTTTTCACTTAAGTCAGTGGAAAAAATCACATTAGCAGTGACGAAGCGAAATGAGACGCGGTGACAGTCAAATCATGTGTATGACGTGTCAAAATGCTGCTGTCTACAGTCCCCTTCATTCCTACTGTGCCAGGACTAAGTACGATGGATGCTCTCGTCTTACAGAGCTCAGCAGAGAAAGGAGTAAGATATTGTCCTGCCGTGCTTACTCCACGGCAGAGAAATGCCACATTCAGTTCAATGTTCAATGTTATTTCTTACTTTCCAAAACATTTCTTGGGGGACCAAAATGACTCAGAAATTCACTGGAAAGCAAAACAAAACAAAACATTTTTCTTTCTTTTTATAAGATAATTTAACGTGGAAAGAAACTGGATTTTTGATCCTTAGTGAAGCGAGATATTTTGCTCCAGATCATCATAAAACAAAATCATGAGCTTTGAGTATTCAAAAAGACCTTTCCTTTTAGTAGTTGTTGGTATTTTTTATTAGTTTTGATTTATGGCAATGGTAAGAAATCTCTTGGTGGAAGCTCTGGGTTTATTAAGTGCTGAAATGCGGGAGGAACACAAGTATGGGAACAAAATCCTTTGCCCAGTTACTCTAATGCAAAGGATGCTTACCAAGAGGGAACATCACATCAAGAAGCTAAATACTAATTTCTGTCTTGTTTTACACATTTTATTTTTCCTCACGTTGTCGAGCAAGTAGACGTATATACTTGTTCCCCACTCTCATTTTGACAGGATTTTTCTGCGGTGCAGGACAGTTGGCTGAAATCTCTTTTCCTTTTTAAGTTGTGGGACTATTTCCACTTATGTGCTGGTTCTCCTGGGCTTTTTTTTTTTGTTGGTTTTGGTTTGGTTTGGTTTTTTTGTTTTCGTTTTTAATATGGCTGTTTTTTCCCCTTCAGGGAAAAAAAAAATTTAGAAAGTAACAATCCATCTTTTGTTTTCGTTTAAATCTCAAAAAACCCAAACCTACCTCTTAAATTTTTTACGTTCAAAATCCATAGTCTTTGAGGTGCTGGGAGAATCCCATTATGTACATAGTACAACCAATTAAATGATTAAAGAGAAAACAAACAAGCAAAAAAACCTTAACAACTCTGAAAGGGTAAACTGGAAAACAAAAAGGCATCCACACACAAAAAAAAAAGAAGAAAGAAAAGTACAGTGTTTGAGGGGAAGGGCAGCATTGGCTGGCAATACCGTACTTTGGTGATACTGTGTGTTTCAGAGGAGGGATGTAAGAAGCCTGCAAACACTGTTTGTTTTGGGTGAACTGTGTATGACAGGAGTCACCGGTCATTACTATCTCAATTTTTGGTTGCTTGGGAAGCCTGCAAGCACTTATCTTATTTCAGGCATCTGTTTAAATGGGACTTCAGCACAAATCTCTTTGTAAAACATGATTGGATTTAAGCATGCATTGCACTCCGTCCAGAGGCAAGCAAGACCTGCTGGGATGACTTTTCCAGCCTTGTTTTCTGCTGTATGTTATTGCTCTAGACAAAGGTTTTGGCTTCTGCTTGTCAGCAAAATCAACATGAAAAAGGGTTCAGAGGATATTCTGTAAAAATGGATTGTTGCTGCTTTTCACATGCCTGGGAAACCGAAGTGAAGATGTAGAGGAGGGAAAATACTCTCCTTGCTTGGGAACAGAGTTCAGTACAGACGTCCCACAAGAAGAACCATAAGAAAAGACCTGCAAAGGTACAAGGTTATGCTTCCCTTCCCCCTCCATCCACAGGTAACGGAGCCACCCAGCAGTGGAGAGCCCATCTCTGACACCCATGTCTTCTGTAGCCTTGCAGGAACTGCTCAGCTGCAGGAAAGGAGGTCAGATGAGAGGAGGTCACATTTTCAATGGTGAAGGAAGCTCTGGCTGAAAGCCCTTCTGCAGGAACTTCAGAGTTGCGCAGCAGATTTTGGGAGGCAGAAGCTGAGCAGAGATGAACTCAGCCTGAAGATGCCTCATCCCAAACATGAGGAGGTTTCCAGCACCCAGCAAGCTGCAGTGCCCCTGAAGAAACAGCTCCTGCAGGGATGTGAGTGGGTGAGCATCAAAGCCTCAGGGCAACGCTTTTCACCCCAGCACCATAAGGGACCGAGCTTATGATAGCACTGACCTCTCAGTGCCTCTGAGCAAGGATCAGGCTGTGCCTGCAAGGAAGGGCAGCCTCAGGACTGGCCAAAACTGCTGCCCCCTGGGATGACCACAACCCAACTCATGTTGGTGTAAGGGAGGCCAAGCATGGGCAGATGCAATGTAGGGATGCACTGGGACATGCCATGCCATACCCTGAGGTAGCACTGGGCTGGCAATGGCATTGTGGGGGGAAGTGTTCAAATCCATGCTATGGCACACAAAAGAGTCTCAGCTAAGGGAAATTCAGTTAATTATCAATAAATAACCCCTCCCTAACTAACCTTTAATTACTGACTTGGGTATTGAGAAACAAAGAAGGAAAATTATTAAGCAGACACTTAGGGAAAAACCTTCCTCCCCTTCCCGCAGGCTCAGCTTCAGCCCAACACCTCTCCTCGCCCTTCCTCATCTCCAGTCCCCTTGTTGTCACCACACATTGTGGTCAGTCCTCCCAGTCCCTCTGGTGAGTCCTTCAGGGGACCCTGCCCCAGCGTGGGTCACCCGTGGCTGCAGTCCCACAGAGGTGCCTGCTCTCTGCCACAGAGTGCCTCTGGATCAAGATGGATTGACCAAGCTCCTACACATTATCTTGTTTACCCCAGTCAGACGTTTGTAGAACCCTTGATGGCCCAACAGGCCCTGGAAAGGAGGGGACAGGGTGCCCATGGGGACCCTGAAGCATCCTGCCCTTGTTTCTTTCCTTGAGGATTTTTTCCCCTGCTGGTGTTTTCCCTGTTGAAGCTTGAGTTGCTGCTGAGCACTTGGCCCCAGTCTGTTGTGACCCCTTCCCCATCTGACACAGCTCTGCCCTAAAGATGGGTGTGCAGCCTCCACAGACTAGTGCTGGTCCTGGAGAGCCGAACACCAGGGAAGGGTTTACAGATAAGGACATGCTCCTGGATAATCCCAAAAGCCAGGTCCTTGCATGGCAAGGGGGTTTTAGGGTGCAATGGGTGCTGGCTAAAAGTGAGCTGTCATGTCCCTGCCCATGTCCCTGCTTTGCTGTCACTGCTGGTGCTGTAGGACTCGCTCCTCGTTGGTGCCTAAGGGATGCCCTGGGTCTCCTATGAAGGGCTTGGTCCATGACTAGTGTCTGCTGGAAGTGTCAGAGCAGAGAAGAGCTAACCATCACCGCTGCCTGCCCACCATCGCTGCCACAGCGCGGCTGGCTCAGCAAGAGGCTGGGAGAGACCCATCTCCTCCTCTCCATCAGCCATCTGGGAGATGGGTTAGTATCTGGCCTCCTCCTGGGAAGTAGCTTGAATGCAGTGATGTTGTGGTGGTGGCTGAGTGTGGACATGGCCAGATGGGTCCAGCAGGTCTCAGGGACAGAGAATGGGCCCTGGTACAAGTTATTTCTCTAGCAGGAATACATCTTCTACATACTGTGCTGGAACTGTAGGAGCTTCTGTTAGGACTGGTTTTTATTTTGGATGGGACCTCATTTCCAGACAACATTTCCTGCCATGAAAAATACAGAAGTTGAGGATTGCATGTCCTAATGCTTGCTTTGCCCACTGTGTTAGGAGGCTCTGGGTATCTACTGCATTACCCAATGCTGTACCCTGCAGGTGTATCTTGCATAGGTGCGGTGTTACCGCAGGGCAGTCCTGAGGCTGAGCAAACCCAGGCTGTGTAGAGTGGAGGTGCAGTGAGGTATGAGATGTTAAAAAAATCCCCTTTTGACTCATCTCCAGGAACTGTTTCAAACTGGGAGCAGTTTGCCTCAAGTGCTAAGAAACCTCCAGGGATTTAGGACTGTGAAATGTGGTATCTCTGGCCTTACGGTGGTTAAGATTCATGAGCTGTCAGTGATGACACAGTCCTTGTTCATGATGAATTGTGTATCATCTGGCATGAGAGGGAAACCTAGGTATCTTGGAACAATTTGTCTTCTGACCTGAATTTACTAAACCTTTTAGATTCAGTAGTGCCAGCAAACCCATACAATGTGCATACTCATTCTTGCCTCTCAGAAAACCCCCACGACATGTGGTGGGGACTTAAAAGCTGGTGTCCTTTGCTCTGTCTGTCACACACACGTGATCCTGGCCAGACTATCCCCCCGTGCGCTGTCGCCCCTGTGTGTCTGGGTCTTCCAAAGGACATTGGCCATTGGGACCTGGCAGAAATGAAGTTGTGCTCCAATGCATCCCCATGGGGAAAATGCAGAGACTGGGAAGATGTGGTGTTCCATGGAGCATCACTGTCCTGTAGCAAAGACCCAAGCTGCTTGGGACAGACTGATGCCAGTCCTTATTCTGTACAGGTTGCATCCATGCTCCCTTGTCCCCATCCATCCAGCAAAAAATAGGGGTGTCATGGACGATGAACATAATGAACTTACGTTGATATGTATTTGTTCATTTATTTATGGATAGCTTTGCGGTTTTTTTGGTGGGGTGAAGATGGGGAACAACTTGCTGAGTTGGATGTCTAAAGCTAGACATCTAAATTCATTGCCTGGTTCAAAGAACAGGTCAGGCCCTGTCAGCAAAGTAATTTTCAAGTTATTTGGCTATTTTTCTGCAGTTGCTGCAGTGTGGTGTGGATGGGAAGATTCAGAAGATACCTTGCACGAAGACGTGTGTGTTGTGGCCTAAGTGGCTATGGGATAACTGATGTGTTGTTTCCTGTGGGTCACAAACCTTTATCCTGTAGATCATGGTTATTTATAGCTCCTTTTTACATTAAATAAATAAGAAAAGACACGTGGACACAGCGCGCTTTCAAGGATAAGTACCTTTTTTCTTTATATTTTATTTTGTTTTTTTTAAATTTTAAATACAAATTACTTGGACTGGCAGTGCTCAGCACAAGGGGATGTGTGGATGCGTGTTTGGTAGGGAAGAGAAGTAAAGAAGGTTGTACGTTAGGGCCCTGCGGATCCACATTGACTTAGAAACCTGCTCAATGTTGCAGAGCCAGCAAGCCTTGTATGTGATATTGTAGACCTGTGGTAACGCTGGAGCAGGCACGCGTATGTGCCCTTGCAGGGGCAAGCACCCTTGCAGTGATGCTTATTAAAACCAAAAGCCTACCCCAAACCTTTTCAGGTGGCTTATCCCCAGATGCACCTCTGGAGATGTTCAGAGGGGTAGCAGATCCATCCAGGAGGAAGGGCTGGTGGGGTCGAGCTGAGGCGGAGCGAGGCACACCTTCCCGGCTTGATGTTTTCAACACTGCTATAGCTGGTTGAAGGGGACCAAACCTCCAAGGAAGACGGGCTTGGTTCCGTTTGACCAGCCAGAGCAGAGCATAGCTCCTGACCATGTAACTCGCTTGGCTTCACTGCGCCTTACCTGCAAGGGGAATTAAATAGATTAGACAGGAGCACTGGTGCCAACCACTGCTTAGAGGGAGAGAAGGATGGTGTAGCACTTAGGACACCAGCTTAGGAGACCTGACCACTTTCTGTCTTAGATGACTTCTGGTACATCCATTTTGGCTGAGAACTGGTCTGTGCACAGAGTCCATGTGATGGCCCAGTTCCAGGGTGGTTGTCTGGACTAGGGTGAATTTCTCACTAATGCATAAGTCAACAGTATTTAAGGATGGGGATAAGCCTCAGGAGCCAAATTCTGGGTCCCTGTCTAGATATTTCATAGAGTCTGGGCTTGTTTTGGAACTGGTCCCAGCTCACGAGCCTGGACATGGATAATGAGGAAAATCTTCTGAAGCTTGGAGGATTGGCATTTACCCATCCTAAGCCACAGCAGCACGTGTCTGAAGATTTCTCTTCATACAGCTCTTTTCTTCCTGCTGCTTTCTCTCTCCCTATTTTTCCTCTTCCCTTTTTTTTTTTTTAATTTTTAAATAATAAAAAAAAGGAAAAGCGAGAGGGAGGAAGGGAGGAAAGACGCCTCCTTTGTCAATTGAAGGGAAGTCACCTGCCAGTTGTCAGTCAGGCATCACTTTTCAGAGAGCCGCCCCAAGCCCTCCAGCTGTACCTGGGAGCCTCAGCGAGGAGACAGCTGCCGGAGACCACGAGCAGCGGGGCATGGGGCAGCTTCCAAACAGGACAAAAGCAGCATTTTTCCAACCCCACGCATATGCCCCTTTCCACGTGCATGTGGTTTTTCAGGGACCTGATACATTTTTCTCTGAAAAGCATTTTAATTAGGAGGGGTTTTTTTCCTCTTTATTTTTTTCTCCCTTTGCCCTCTCAGTGCTCAGCGTTGGGAGGCGTATTAACTTGAGTAACCTCAGGACTCCTCTGCTTGCTTCATGCTTTCTCTTTGCTTCATCAGGGCTATTCACTAGCAAGGAAAGCATCAGCAACATAAACTCTCTGTTCCCTATGGAGACATCTACCTTGTTGCCAAAAGAACAGCTCAGGCAAGCCTTCAGCTGCAATATTCACTTCATGCACTCTCCCATCAGCACTAGACTGTTGCAAACTTGATAGATGTGAGGAAGAATTAGACCTGTCCTTAAGATGTTCGATCATTTTACTTTCAGTCAGGGCCTGGGTGCAGATACCCAGCCAGAGGATGGAGGGAGGAACAGAGTTAAAACAGTGGCCTTGACCCAGGCTATAATTTTTCCTAAACCTTAGCCCCATGTCTTCATGACTAGTCTGCATTATTTCTTCTCATGTGTCCTTGCAAGTGTGTGCCTGTAACTTAATCCTGGCCATGCTGTGCAGCAAGAGTTAATGCTGATTGCAGGCTCCAGTGGAACAGGCGTATGCAGGCTGGAGACAGCTGCGGAAAGTAAATGAGGGATGGGATTCCACTCCAGATTTAAAGCCCAAATTTATACAGTCAGTCAAGACTAGGGACAGGTTCAGCTGACCAGCCAGAAGGGTTGGCTTCATTTGCCAGCACATAAGCATCTGGCACCATCTGAGGAGCCCTAGGGTGTCTGAGACATCCACATGTGACGTGCAGGTATGGCATAGGATATACCTGAAGAAGAGCTAGAAGCCAGTGGACTATTCTTAGGGTGTCTCCAAAGTTACTAGGAGCATCCTTTTAGGCAACTAAATAAAGTCCAGATCTCCACAGACTACAACAAGTCTTCAACACGTTAGAGATGAAGAGACCACCAGGTGCAGAAAGGAAGTGTTGTGTTTGAGACACGGGCACCGGGTTGATCAGCAAAGCCAGGGAGAGAACAGAGGTCAGGATTCACACCCCTGCCTGCTCTTTCCATTGGGTGCCCTTTTATCTTGCGTAGTTGTTACTATTAAATAAAAAAGGATCATTTTCCTCTACTCTGTTTCTCTTCTGAATTAGTCTTCATAACCTAAGAGTTAGATCTGTAGAAGAAGGTCAGGATGAAATAATGTTTGACAAGCACCTTCCTGAATTACATCTAGGAGACCACAGGGCTTGGGTCAGATGCAGAAGCCTTGGTTTTGATTCAGACCGAAATTTTGCAAAGCATCTTGGTGACTGAGGAACATAAATGTCATTGGTTTCAAGGTCTATATTGGTATATTAAACAGTGCTGAGGTACAAGCACAGGAACTCAGTGGTTTCTGCTCTGTTTAGCACAGTCGCTGGCACAGTTTTGACCTGTGTCAGCTAGCACTGACCCAAGCTCAGCTTGGGAATTAGGGCAGGTCAAGGACCATTCCCAGTAGGGAGTTTGAAGGTGACCATCTATTTAAGATGATGAGAGAGCTGAGTTGTCATTTCTTGCCCATTGGTTTGAGGGCAAGAACACAGGCCCTGGCACTATTTAGTGAACTAATAGTGGTGTAGACAGTGAAACTTGGACTCCTAGGTGCCAAAGCCTCTTTGGAGTGTGAAGCCAAGGAATATAAGCTACAGTGATAAAAGCTAGCTGGCTCCAGCATTGCCTACAGCAGAGTGTGGTCAGCCTGAACTACACAACTGGCCTGGAGGTTGGATAAATACATGGGTATGAACTTGGTGAATTACAAGGTCTACCTGCTAGCAGTACCTCTCATAGGCAGGTTAAAATTAAGTTGTGAACATTAATCACTGCAGCATAGACATGTCCTTAAGCTTCTAAATAGATCAGGTTTTTCGAGGGTTTTTTGGGGCAGAATTCCTACAATTTCCCATGGGAAATGAGGGTCTGAAAACCTTTCAAAACCTAGGCCATAATGGTAACAACAGTCCCCATCACTGCAGAGCTTCAGAAGATTTCCTAAATGCTTTCTTAAAATAAATTAAGACTGATTGAAAACTGCCTAAAGTTTTGAATATTTGGCCTATAGTGGAAGAAGGTAATGTATGAAAAATGGTTTGAGCTCTTCAGCTCCATGGAACAGGATATTCAGGATATCCTGGAGATATCCAGGATATCTCCAGGCTGTCCTAGATCAGTGAAAGGCAACTGGTCCACCGTTTTGCCGTTTGCAAAGAAACATACTGAAGTCATTGCTACACGGTGTTATTAGAGCAAAGAATTAAGCAGTGTGCAGAAAAGGAAGGGACATTTGTGTACATGGCAAGACTATCCTGAGCTATGACAATACAGATTTAGGAAAAAAAGCCCATCATTTTTGAAAAGGCTCTGTGCCTGCTTTGCTCCATAGTGTCACAGTAAATAAGAGGCAACTTTCTGCAGCCTGTTCTGCCTATTACTGTACTGAGACAGTGTGTTGAATTCATCTTGATCAATCCACTACAGCAACTCCTATATCAGTAGCATTCATTTTAACCCCATTAAAGAAGATCTTGTTATGAATTACTGGGAGTAAAGAGGAAAGTTTTGTAACCAATGTGAGATCTAGCTCCTATTCAGTCTCGCTCCTTGCAAGTCATTCCTACCCAGTGCTGTTTAATTCTTTCTCCATGTCACTAAATCCAAAGCATTTTCCACCAACTGAGAATGGATGACAATTATTGAGGCTATCTGGGATGTCGTGATTTTCAGAATGCCCTTGAAAAGCACTTTCAGGACAGTGTAAATATTATTTTGTTTAGGTGGAACCTATAGTCAGATGGGTGATTTTTCCAAAGAAAGATGTGCAGAATACATCTTTGTTATCAAATTTGCATGGATTCAGGAGTTTGCAACCTTTTTAGATTTGCAGATCCCTATGTGCTTTCCACGGGCACCAAGGGCACTATAGAGTGAAGAGTCAGTGCCTGACTATATTTGACAAAGTCAAATTCAAATAAAATACAGTTACGGAAAAGCATTTGACTCCTTGCAGTAGCTGGAAGCAGAGGACACTGGCGATGTCTCCCCGAAACCACACACTTCCTTACATTCCATAACAGCCTAATCCATATGGGGATATAAAGAAGCATGTCATCTCATAAGAGAAGTCTGGATCGTGACCTCTGGGCAGCAGGATAGCTGTCCATCCTCTGCTCCTGAAGAGACAACGTTGCTCCTCAGACGTGTTTCAGAGCTGGTGGTCAGCTTCCTCCTTGGAAAAGCAGTGGCAGCTCAAAGCCCTGTAATTTCGCTGGTGCCCTTGGTCAGTTTGGGATGTTTTGGAGGTATATTTTCAGGTGGTTCAGATTTTCCAGCGCCCGTCATTTGCAAGCACTCCCATGTGTGCCATTGCACAGTGCTGAAGGCTGGAATCTCATGTGCATGCATGGGTCTTGGACTGGTTTTGATAGCCCTGAAATCCTGAAAAACTAGAGTTTGCTGTAAAAAAACAAGTCACGTGAGTGAGAGGTGATAGATAGTGTTCTTTCCTTTCATTTTATTACTATTATTGGTATCGAGGCAGGGCCTTGAGGACCTGGCTGAGAAGGGGAGCTGCTCATACGCGTACAGGGAAATAGTCCCTGCCCTGGAAAGCTGCCTGGTCAAGTAGGCAACGCATTCAAAACCAGACAGCAGCTCACTGGAGCCTGGCCTGGTTGTTCAGAAACAAGCTTTTAAGTTGTAGAGCCACAGGGTCGTTTAGGTCAGAAGGGACGTCTGGAGGCCTCTTGTGCGTCTCCTGGCTCAAAGCAGGGCCAGCTTGGGTCGGGTTGCTCAGCACCATGTCTAGCTGAGTTTGAATCTCTCCAAGGATGGAGACGCCTCAGCCTCTTTGGGTCCCTGCCCCAGAGTTTGACCACCCTCACGGTGAAAAACCTGTTTGCCGATATCTAATTGGAATTTCCTGCGTTCCAACTTGTGTCATGTCCCGGTGCACCTTTGAGAGGAGTCCGTCATGACACAGAGGTCAGGACATAAGGATGGATTTCTGTATTTGATGACAGAAATGACCAGCAGAAGTGAAACGCAGGGTACCCTGGTGTCCACTCCTATGCTAAGCACTTGATTTGGGGCTATTGTGCACTCTCGTCCTCGGTGGGGCAGGCCCGCTCAGGGATGCTGGACGTGCTCAAAGGAGTTACGGCCATGTTTGGGAAACAGCTGGTTGAAATCAATTTGTTCATGTACTGGATTCACAAAGATGATTTATTTCTAAGTGGAAGCATCGCTGAGGATGGCAAAGGGGAGGGAAGTAACCAGGCTAGTGGTACACAACTAGTCCACACAAGTATATAAAGCAGGAAAAGAAAATAAGATTTTCTCCCATGTCTTCTCTTCCAAAAGAGCCAAAAGACTAAGGAACAATCTCACTTGATGAAAAGCACTAAAATCAAGGTGGGAATAACCCCAGGCTTTGAAGGAAACACAAAGACTCTTTGAAGGCAGACCCTAGTGAGAGGTTGCTGGCCAGGCACAGACTCCAGACTGCAGAGCAACACTACACGTGCTCCTCAGAGGCTGCAGGTCTCCCTGGAGCAGAGAGGCCTCTCCTCAGCTTTGCTGTCACTCTCCAGGCATTTTATTGTGTGTTCAAGAAGGTGAGTCAGAGTTGCTCTCCGTGCCTGCGGGGTTCTCCATCCTTCCCTGTGGCAGAGGTGTTCCCATGCATGATGCTGCTTCAGAAAATATCTCTTTTGCAACTTCCCCCAGTATCTGACATATTACTGATTTTTCACATCTCACTTGCAAGCACCTTGATTTTTCTGCCCCTACTTTTTCTCCCTGTCAGTTACTCGGTAAATCTGTGTCATTACATGCTGTATGTCTACAAAAGGGTTTAGGATGGAAGTCCATCCCATGGCATTGCTCATCGTAACGCTCAGTTGGGGCTGAATGGGTCAGTAACTTACGTTTTTACTTACAGCCAGACTCAAAGGACTAAATAATTTGTGGCTATGACAAGGCACGGAAGGGGATTCATATGTTCTGTGTGTGCTAGTAGAAAAAGTGGTGTTGAGACATACACGGCTGGCCGTGATGCACGGGAAGCTCACAGCAGAAGAGAGAATCATACTTCTCTGCCGAGCCTCAGCTTGGACCCTCCTTCTGTATCTGCCAACAGTGGAGAAGCAATCAGAGTAGCTACAGATATTTGTAATAGAAATTATTTTGCTGGCACTTTGCTCAAGGAGTATTTCAAGCCTCGGTTATCGCTACATTTGACAGGGAACGTCCTGGGACAGGTAATAGCTGCATTGCTTTAAGTAGCAGCAATCCAGCAGATTTCTGCAAGTAGAACTAGGAAAACCTGTGGTAATTACAAATATAAACTCATAGTTCGTACAATGTTAGTAGCTTTTCTTTTCCACGGATTTAGAGGCTGTTGCATCTAGGAATGGCTCAAATTATTTTCACTTTAAAACTTTGTGATTCTGATATTATACGTGCTGCTCTAAGTAATTTTGCTCATATAAAAGGATTTGTTGACTGCAGTGAAGAGAAGAGTGGCTTTTGGGGGGAGTTGCTTGTTTGTTTTAAAGCAAGATAAAGACCTTCCTTTGTGATTTCTAGAACAATTCATGGCAGGGAATTTCACACACTCAGTCATTACTTCATTAACATCAATAGCTGATAAAACAAATGGAAGTGAATTTTAGAGAAAGATGAGTCATGCAGTGACCCAGTAAATGATATTGCTTAAAGGTCCACAGGATCAGGAGAGGTGTCTGCATTTGCATTATATAGAGATTTTTACACCATGTGCAACATAAGTGTTAAAAAGACCCCCAGCAAAACATTCCTGTTCTTTATTTTTTTAAATGTAAGACAGACCAATATTATAGGAGCATTTATTACATTTTGATTTGAGATTAATAAATCAATGTAATATTTACTTCCCAGTTACACAAAGGCTTTTGACTCAGAAGAGGTGAGGAAGCTGAGTCTTGCTGACATCAGCGTAAAACTCCCAGAGATTTCAGTAGAGCCATGACTCAGTCTGTGGGTTCCCACTCTTTTGGGTGCAGAAACCTGTTTACATAAGTTATCAACAATAATAAATAAATATATGTTTCTTCTTAGCCCAGTTAGCCTTTATGTGGATCTGCATGATTTTTATTTTTCATGATTATAAGCACTTAATCAGGCAGATAGGACCAACCCTGCTTCATCTCCGTGCTCCATTTAGGGCCATGAACAAGCCTGGAATAGGGGCTACTGCAACAGCCACGTGTTGTAAGAGATTTTCTCCAATAAGGAAAAAGGGTACAGTTGCCAACGAAATTCAGTTTAGGGTTGCAAAGTCACCCCCCAAGTCTTTGACCCCAGATTTCTTGCTTCTCATGCCAGTTGCACAAAAGTTTTTGATTGCAAACCTGTAGGTGTCAGGCAGGGAAACTGAGGCACAGCAGAGACAACTGGACAGATGGGACAAGCACCAGGTCTCCAGAATCCCCACTCTGTCTGCTGTCAAGTACATCACTGTACCTTCATACACATGGCTATTGAGCATGACAGAGGAGCGCATTTGGTGAAGATTCACTTCATTTGGTGTTGGACGCAGACCAGTTGTACGTCCAGCCTCACTAGGGGCTGGGCTGTTGGCAGCTTTGACAGGGCATGTACCATCACAGACTGGCAGTGGGAGGCCAGAAGCTTAACCTAGAGGAGACTGAGGGCAGGAGAGAGGAGTTCCATTCCTCCAATAGGAAAAATGGAAATTTGCTATCTAGAAAATAGGGAAGGCAATAACAGCATCAAAAAAATTCATGGGTTTAATAAAAAATTCTGCCTGAAGGTGGGGGGACTAAAAAAAAAAAGGATTTAAAAAAAAAGAATTAAAGATAAGGGAGGAAAATTCTCATTCAGACATGAGCAGCAGCCCTCTAGCAAACCTCTCATTTTGGTTCCTGACTTTTGCTAAGCCATCTAAACTCCTGTGTCCTTATAGGGAATACTAACAGCCCTTATACAAGATTACTACTTTCTGAAGGTTTTCCTTGTTGCTTTTTTCTGAAATAAGCTGAAGAGTTCTAGAGCAAAGAAGTTTTGCATAGATGCATTTTCTAGACTCATTTAATATATATATGGAAAATATATTGTCCTTCAATAAATGGTACGGGATGTTTATAGCTGCTTACTGGAAGCATGTTCTTAAATTTCTCATAGGCCTGTGTCAAAGTATCATACAAATTCTTGGACCAGAGAGTGGGTTCAGAGTGATTAGTGATGAAACAGACTTAGTCACTTGGAAGATCCTTGATCCCAAGCATGTAGGTAGGCAAATATTCCTTATTTATGTACATTGTTCTGGCACAATTTGTGGACTGGGGTTTTAAAATCTTATGTAGGTATAAATGGGAATTTACTGATGATGCTAAAACCTAACTTGAGCGAGATTCGTATTAAATTCAATGCCTTGAATGAACTGGGACAGTTTCAGTAAAGGCTCACTAGGCTGGCTTTCCAGACCACGCTGTTCCAAGATTTAGAAAACCCAAAACAGGTAGAATGAAGAAACATGGACTGGGAAATCATAGCTGAGTTACTAGAAGTTAAGGAGCTGAATGGGACACATACTTGAGTGTGAAAAATTGACAAGAATGGCAATAAAAGTCTACAATGAAGGAAGCCAATGGGATATAAATGCATCCATTTAGAGCCAGTAACTTTCTTTTTGACTACCCAAGAATATTATATTCATTGTGAACAGCAAATATGCAAACTAAGAGCCAACAGATCATGCCTTTTTGAGCCACTGAGAGTAACTCAATCATCTGAGGCATATCCAGAGCCACATCTGTCCCTGCCTGGCATGAGGAAGAGAAGGAGGAAAGAATGGGGCAGCTGTCCTCCAAGGGTCGCTGTGATTGGGATGGTTTGTCACTGAGGATGAGATGGGAGGTGATACTCCCGAAACGGGCTCTTTAATACGCCTGGCATTCAGGCACTCACTCATCTGGGCTCTTTGTCAAGTTTCTTTTTCCACCCTGGATTGCATGATGAATGCTTTCCTAGAAGCAGTTGTTACTGGAAGGATGGAGGCTGTTTAGTCTTTCATTTGCCTGTCTACACGCACATGCATAGCGAGGTGCATTGATGCAACAGCAGTGCATAGAAGGGAATGGGTAAATAAGAGTCATCCCATTGATTTAAAAGAGGGACACCCCCCCCCCCCCATCCTAGGAGCTAAAAGGTGTTGCGTTTTTTCTCCCTAATCCTTCCGAATACTCCACCCCTCTCAGCAGGAAGGATTTGAGCCCAAATCTTTGCATGGTTGGAATTTACCACCTCATTGTTCCCTTACCTACATCAAAAGGCACCTTGCATGAGGCAAAAACTCATGCAGAGCCTTTTCTTGCGTCTCTTGCAAATTTTCTGTGTGACCGTGGGCAAATCAGTTAGGTTAGCATTTTAGCCTTGGGAGCCAAGTTAGTTGTCTGAGAGTTTATTTGTGCGGCAGGGCTAATGAGTTTCATCTAAACACTGTCCTGACCACAGCTTCCAGGAAGCTTAAAACTCAGCAAAGCAAGCTTGCATCTGTCTGCAAAACGTTGCCTATGTCTAGCCAGAGACTATATTTAGGCACTTGGGTTTTGGAGGTGTTTTCGTACGCCTGGGTTTTTCAAACTCTGGTGGGGTTTCATGAGGGTGTCTCAGAGCTTATTGAGTTTGTTCCATAAACCATGGTAATGAGCTCTCTGCCTGAAGTCAGTAGGAAGAAGGCCTCAATGAGCACCTCTGAAACATCCAGTCCTACTGTGCCGATATTTAGTGTCTTGAAAAAGGGAGGCACTAAGCAGAGTACAAAGCTGGAGAAAAGAAGTGAGATGCCCAAGGTTATTTGGAAAGGCTGTGTCAGAATCACCAGCAGTCCTGGCAGTATGCCTGTCCATCCTACTAGTCTCCTTGTTTGATTTTCTACCACTTTTAACTCAATATAAAAAGGTATTCACATTATACCTCTTTAAGTTATATTTTCTGCTTTATCTGGTCTAATATATGGTGCTTTTAAACTGACGTCTTGGCTCTGGTTTAGCCCCATCATATTCTTTTTAGTCAGTATGATCCTTTGCACCAGAGCAGAATAACTGCGTTTGAGCAAAACCTGCTCGCCAGTATTCCCAGATTATGGGTGGGGAAACTGAGGCACAGAGGTGAAATTGTTTGCCTGGGACAAACTGAAGAGCCTGTAGCAATGCCCATACAGGTTCAGCATGACCTCTCTTGCCCCTCAGCTTTCCCTTTTTTCCCATATCTTGAATGCAAGTGAAGTTAGAGAATAGTGCGATTTAGGATAACTGTCCCTTGAGAAGCTGGCAGTATTTTTGCCACTGGCTTGAAAAGGTGAGGAATCTCCCTTGTCTTCTCTCTGCACCTAAGACTGTTTAGCTGCGGATTTTTGGGTCACCTCATATCACGAACCCTTCCCCAGCTTGGAGCTTTCTCCTAGAGGCCAGGAGGCCTAACCGTACGGTCTGAGAGCGGGTGTGAAGGGTACAGCCTTGGGGAAGAAGGCAGTGCCCTTTTCTCTAGGTTCTTTTTTGGTTAATTCCTCCCCATGTGGTCCAGGCATAGGGAGCTGGGGGGATGCGCTGAGCCAGGAGGAGGATAAACCCACGCTGGGCTCTTGACAGCCTCAGTCATGCATTCCCAATTAAAATAACCAATACTGCTAACAGGCCAGAAATACAACGAACAGCCACCCAAGGAGGGCAAGGACCCACGGAGAAGGCCCAGGAGTGTGTCAAGAAGGGGCCATCTCTCTCTGTTGACTCCAGAAGGAGTCAGGGTTGACTGTGTTCTTCACTTAGACTCCTCACTTAAGGGTCTAAGGGTAATGGGGATGAATTTGGACCTATGCATGTCTGTACCCCTGCTTTCCATCTGTGAAATGGAGAAAGCACTTCATTGTCTAATAAGGATTCTGGAGTGATAAATATATCAAAACCAGTGTGACGATAACATAGTCTAACAGCTGGTTTTGGTGGACAGGGAAGCACTAGCGGAAACTTGCTGGTGTGCACTTATTTCAAGGTGGGAATTAAAATCAGAAGGTCATTTCCCCTGGAAGATGTTAGTCACACCTGGGTACCCTTTGCAGTCAAAGGAGGCTCCTCGGGAGCAACCTGAGATTGCAGAGCTTCCTAGGAAATGACACTGGCCCTCCAGCCTACGCTGACCGACTGAGACCCTATGGTCCCTCCTCAACAGCCCCTGTACCCCCTGGGTCACTGAAGGTTTGCCTTGTGAGCTGAGAGATCTGGCCAACAGGGCACCGAACACCAACTCTTCCGCCCTTGCGAACCAAACCTTTTTTTTGAAGATGTTGCTGAAAATCAAACAAATCCCTTGGGTTTGTCTGTCCATAGCTACGAGCCTGAACACATGCACTTTGAAGGGATGCTTCAAAGCGATGCCCATGGGCCACATCCGGGCAGTGTGGTCCCTGGGAACTTGGTAGTGAGTCTGGGGTCCTGTTTGGACCTTGAGGGCACCACCTCACCACCCTTCCCTTTTCCGTCCTTGGCATCTCTTGCCCTGCCCAGAGTTCCTTACGTTCCCTTACGATGCTTCGCACAACCCTGGATGCGTGACACTGGCTCTTGCCTGTGCTCTCTAGGCTTCGCCATAAATACCAGCAATTCTCACGCCGCAGGACATATTGCATTAAAAAAAAGTAAATCTCAGACGTTACCTTCAGCAAAGAAGCAGTTGGTCTCTTCATCCTCCTCTCCTGGGTCCTTTGTTGCTTCGTAGCACCCCAGGGGTGTTATCTGGGCTGGCATCTTCAACAAGGGGTGTTTTCCTCCTCTTCAAGGTTTCCCCAAGGAAGCAGGAGCTGGTGTGGTCAGAAACGCTGTCCAGCAAGCAGCTTGTGCCTGGGGGTGCCGAAGAGTCTCTTAGCAAAGGCTGAGGCTAAAAAGGCACTTGAAGCAGCTTATACTACTGACGCTTCTGTGTGCGTGCGAGTGTATACGGGGAAGTGGGCATTTCCCCTCTCCCACTCTCCTCTATACCACTGCCTCATTTTTTCCTTCTCCCTCGTGGCATAGATGTTAAATTCCCCTCTCCTCACTCAGTTTTCTACCGTCTGGGCTCATTTCCCCCACCTTGCATTAGCATCCTCTTAACTCCCTCGTTAGGTCTATCGCTAAAGGCTTTCCAGCAGTATTTCTGTCTCATCCCGCTCAGGGCAGACCAGCCTTCTGCACCCCTGGCATCGGGTTGCCCGTTGGCTCTTCACGTGCATCTTCCCCTCCCTGCCTTGCTCTACCCCTAAGATGCTCTCCTGCCATCCTCGCGTGGTCCCTGCCCTGGCAGGCTGTCACGGTCCCTTTTGTATCGCCTAACCCCCAGGCCAGCCCACCCCATCGCCCCGTCCTCCCACCTGCCCGTGTCCTTTACAGCCTGTGGCCATTCCCATCCCTCCTGTCCACCTCAATCACCCCGCTGACAGCGGCACGTTGAATGACACCGCTTCAGCTGTCCCATGCTGGGAGGGCACTTCTTCATTTTATCCCTTTTTCTGATGCCACAGCTCAGTCCCGTCAAAAAAAAAAAAAAAAACAACCCCACCAAAGATTTCTGAGAATAGAGGCATTTATATTGCAGGTACATCAGTTTAATGTTTTAATGGTCAGAGGGCTGCTGCAGGAGGAGGAGGAGCAGGGAGCTGGATCTGGAGCTGGTCTGAAATCCTGATGGGGCTCTTTGGTCAGCAGAGGTGGTCGGGCAGGACAGGAGGAGCTGGGTTTTTGCAAGCGTTGGGGTCAGACAACAGGGGCTGAGCCCAACCAGCTCCAAAGGTCACATTGGAACAGTCAGGAATACGAACCATGCCCTGGATCCTCCCCATCCTGGTGTCTTTAGAAGTACGCCATTAGCTAAAATTGCCTTTTCTTTTCTTCTCCATCAGAGCTGTTTAAAAAATAGCATCCCTGGGAGAGTGGAAATGAATCCGTTTTTACGGGTGGATGTTTGCAGAGAGGTTTTGACCAATCTCTTGTCTGGCAGATAATATTGATGGGGTGTCTGAGTGTCTCAGAGTACCTCTTAGGTCCTCATCCCACCCTGGGAGAGGGAAGTGCTATCAAAATGTTGTTTACGGTTGGGAAACTGAGGCACGAGATGACACATCCAAGTTCTTGGAAGGAGTTTATGGCACAGCAAGTACTTAAAAAATCACACCCTTTACTCTGCGTCTAAACTAGTAAATTAAATATGATTGGCACAGTTCCCTGGCCCCGAGGCCAAATGGCCAACATTGGTATTATTAAAGCCTTTTAACCTCCAAAACAGGGTTGCTGCATCCAGCTGCCTGTCGGGATGTGTCTTATCCTATGCAAACTCCTGAATTGTGCCTGGAAAATGATGGGAGAGAGTAGTTGCCTCAGCTGAAACCATGCTGGGGATGTGCCTCCAGTAAGGATGATCAAGTTCCTGCACCCAGCAGTGTTGCCTGGTCCTCTTTAATTTACTTTAGGGCATTGCTCTCTCAGACACTCTGGTAAGGAGCAAAGTGACAGGTTTACTTTTCAATTTGCTTCTTTAACTCTGAGAAAGTTGAGGATGTTTCCAAATTCCAGCGTAAGGCAAAAAAAAAAAAAAAAAGAAAAAGGGGAAAAAAGTGTGACACTAAGATAAGTCACTTAGGGAGATGCATTGTACTGGTCCTGTCGTATCTGGTACAACCCTGGCCCCTTGCTGTGTGGTAAACAACAATAATACTGATTTTAAAAAAGGATGTAACTTGTTTTTTTTGACTGAATTCACAATCACGTATAACTATGCAACTTGAAAAAAATCATTTTGTCTTTAAACATTTTTCTAGTGCTTAGAATTTTTTGGATAGTAGGGAAGAAATGCTTATTTGATCACCTTGTGAAAGATAATAGTTTGGGAAGGAGCATTTCCCCCCCCTAAGCAATACAAATAAATTAGCGAAAACCAAAAGCGCCTGCCATTCAATGCAACGTGTTCCTGGTGTTGCTTGTCCGTGATACTACAGGGATGGTGCTCAGGGTGTTTCCCTAAGGGCATTTGCTCCTCTGAAGAAGAGTTCAAGCCTGGGAGGGTGCAGCACACAGACTGGGGGCTGTATAACCCCCCCAGAACAGCCTTCATAGCTGGCATGCTTTGCAGAACAGATGGGTGCCCCCCGCGGTGTGAGCCACAGTGGCGAGGGTGCTGCACGCACGGGTGTCACCCTCTGCCTCGGAGCCTCTGCAAAAGCCATCTGTGGTCAAAGGGGGCAGAAGTGGGATGAAAAGAAATGGGAGAAAAAATCTGAGCACCTCATCTTTGCAGCGTAGCATGCAAAGGCGTTGGCTTTCGCATGGATTCAGCATCCTGGGCTGCATAAAAAGCAGTGTGGCCAGCAGATCGAGGGAGGTGATTCTGCCCTCTACTCCACTCTGGTGAGACCCCACCTGCAGTACTGCGTCCAGCTCTGGAGTCCTCAGCACAGGAAAGACATGGAGCTGTTGGAGCAGGGCCAGAGGAGGCCACAAAGATGATCAGAGGGCTGGAACACCTCTGCTATGAGGAAGGCTGAGAGAGTTGGGGTTGTTCAGCCTGGAGAAGAGAAGGCTCCAGGGAGACCTTATAGCAGCCTTCCAGTACCTAAGGGGGGCTTATAAGAAAGATGGGGACAGACTTTTTAGCAGGGCTTGTTGCGATAGGACAAGGGGTGATGGTTTTAAACTAAAAGAGGGCAGATTCAGACTAGATACAAGGAAGAAATTCTTTAGTGTGAGGGTGGTGAAACACTGGCACAGGTTGCCCAGAGAGGTGTGGATGCCCCATCCCTGGAACGTTCAAGGTCAGGTTGGACAGGGCTCTGAGCAACCTGATCTTGTTGAAGATGTCCCTGCTTATGGCAAGGGGGCTGGACTAGATGACCTTTAAAGGTCCCTTCCAACCCAAACCATTCTATGATTCTATGATCTTTCCATGCAACCGTTTGAAACATAGCTGTAGTGGTGTTAGTGCTAAGACATAGACAACTTGCTCCTGGGAATCACAGCTGGAAAAGCATGATGATCTTACTGGGGTACTAGAAACAACACCACTCTGCCCTCCCTCTCTCCTAAAGTCATAGCTGAATCAGGTTGATGGGAGCATGGGTGCAAGGTCACCATGGAAAGGAAGGAAAAAGGGCAACAACACATCTTGTGCAAGGCAGCAATACGAGGTTGCAAGGAGGAGGACATGACAGGGAGAGGAGACCTCATGCCTCAGTTTACCCACCTGCAAAAGAGGAAGAATGATGCAGTTGACTTCCCATTGCCCTCTTGTATTTTATCCACATTCTGCATTAATCTTGCCATGGAAACGTTACGTTTGGGTGGCTGGGGGCTGATGCTCTCCTGTAACACCCTGGGTAGATGCCTGGCAGATTTTGGATGCAGCAAGCTGAGACTGAGAGTGAGATTTGGTGTCGCTGCAACATGCCAGTGCTCGCAGGCAGTGCTGGGTTTCAGGAGGATGCAGGGATGGCAGCTGGGCACAAGCTGGGCAGGTGACTTCTTCTGCAGCCACGTGGAAGCTGTAAAAAGTGGACGTTTTCTATTTAGAGCTACTGGTACACCTTGTAGAGATATCGGGAGCTGCAGTTTAGCTCAGGGACCCCACATGGTCCCATGCATCATGAGATTAACCCTGGCTGGCCTTAATTTCCTATAAGGTATCAACCTCTTCCTTATGGAAAGAAAGGTGGTTGTTCCTCTAAACCCACCACCTTGCTGCATTGCACACACTTGCCAGTGGAAACTTTCAGAGCAAAATGGACAATTTTCCTTTTTTTCCTTCCCCCCCGCCCCCTAAAATCCCACTTGCTTGAAAGAAACAAGTTGAATGCACTGAATTTATTTTTTTTTTTTTTTTTACTTGTAGATAACAGCTTATAGGCCATAAACTGCCCAAATTACAGTCACTTCATTTTTATTTTATTTTTATTCAACACTTAAAGATTCATTAGAGTCTGGGTAAAACCAGTCCTCCACAATGCTCCATGTTGATTATCGTTCATAAAATAATTGATAAGATGGATAACTATAAACTTGCCAGGCAACTGTTTGTCTTGTAGCATTTGAACCACTGTAACATTAACCAAGAAGAGACTAATTTCTGTGTAAGGTGACTGGCCTCAATTAGAACGAGAAAAGCATAACCATCACTATAGAAAGGTGTTTTGTATAATTAATGCAAAAGAGCTACCAAAACCTTCTCTGTGGGGATGTACCTAACTGTTTCTTTAATGGCCAAACATCTTTTCTCTAGTGTTCTCAGTGTGTGGTTGTCTCGCATGTCCTTCCAGTGTAGGACATCTATTCAGTAACAGATGGTTGACAGTGCAAATCTGATCAGTGAAAGGGTTTATAAATATTGGAGCTTTTCACAAGTGTTCAGGTGGAGGAATTGTGGTGGGAAGGCAAGTACAGACTATGTGAGGTGAAAAGTAGTAGTGATGTCAACTTCTGCTGTGGCAGGTAAATGAACAGATGCTTAGATCCAGAGTGAAAATGTTCTGCGATGTGCCTGTGTTTGATCTGATAAGCTGAGCAGAGTCACACTGGGCTTTCTCCTGAACAGGACGGGACAGCATCCCTGCTGCCAGAGGCTGGATGAGGGGACTGGGGAGGGGGCTCAGCCTGATCCCATCTGAGCTGATGTTGGACATCTAAAAGCTGGATCTCCTAGCAATTTTGTATGGTAGATCTGGTATTCCTGGCTGATGCAAATAGGGTAATTTTGCTTTGCCACTTTGTTTTCTTTGCTATTTTAACCCTGTAATACCTACCATCACCTTATAGCTTGGCTGGTTGGAGGAAAGCAACCAGCAGTGGTTGTTTTTTTCATGAGTAGTGAAAAACTTGAGTTTTTTCCATCTTAGTCTTCACTAGCAACTGTTATTCTTCAGAATCCCTTCATTGAGGGTCCTTTTAGTGTGAAAGTAATACAGATGCCACTTATTTTGCACAGTATTCTGTAGCTTTACTGACCCAAGTAGCACGTGGTCCAGATACTCCTTTGTAACGCGTGCTGCGATGCACCGAGAGCCATGGACTTTTCTCATTTTCATCATTGGTCTAAAGTCCCTGTTAGAGCGAGGTAATATTCAGACACATAAGATTCATCTTTTCTGGGTGCTTCAATGGTGGTGAAGAGACAGATTTTTGTTTCTGTGTGTTCCCTGGAGGGATGCGAAGAGGATGGAGGGGAACAGATCATCTGCCCTTCTGGCTGTGCCTTCATTCACGCTGCCTGGGTAAAAGTGGCTAGGAACAAGGAAAGTTGTGGTGCCTCACACCTGCTTGCATATTTGCGGGGGTGGAAAAGAGCAGATGTCCAGAGCTGCCAATTCTGGGAGTCCTGCAGGAATGCGGGGCCTGTGACAGCTGATTGAGCTGGAGAGGGTTTGGGTGGGGGAGCGTGCCTGCATGCCGCCTGGGAGAGTAGGTGATGGGGAAGGGAGGTGGAAAGTTGGCGTAGACTCCAGAATGAAAAAGGCTGTTTGAACCTGGAACAATTCTGGCCTGGATGCAGAAATTAAGTCCTTTCCACTTGGGAGACACGCAGTCTTAGAGTCTCTGCTTGATTTTGAGTGTGCTTTCTGTGCTTTGATGGGAAGATCAGGTTGCTGACCTCTTCAGACTTGGCCTGATATAGAGCAATTGCCAACAGATATCATCAGTCCCGTTCCAGCAATCAGAGCTTCAACTCCAACAGTCCCTTGCACCATTACTAAGGGACGGCAAGCATGGGAGGAGACGATAATCTCAAGAAAAAGGCCAAGAAGTAGCCCAGTTTGCAGCCGGTATTCAATGAATCTCCTAAGAAAGTCTCCTGAACCTTGGCATTTTCTGAACTGGCTGTTGTTGAGGTTGGTTTGGCAATATGTTTGGTTTGAAAGCATCTGAGCAGGGCTCCGCTGAGTGGGTTTGAACAGAACAAAGACTACAGAGGCCCTCAGCTCCTCCCAACAATGCCAGTAACTCATGTGGCAAGTCCTCCTTGCTTCCTGTATTAGGGGTTCCCCAGTCTAAGGGATCTGAAGTATTATTCCCTGCTTCATCAGGTTGATATCCCATTATGATGCCTTTTGGTCCACTTTTAGTTCTTGTGAAATCAAGGTTCAAACATATGAAGACTACAATGAGTTGTGCAAACAGCATAATGCTGTCCAACTGTGGGCACAGATGTGGTAAAGGAACAGAACAAAATTAATAATAATGCAGAACACAATGAGGATGTTATCTGCTTTTGATGTTGGACAAATGAGAGGAAAATGGCTAATGAGACATTTATTACCTTCACAAACTCATTGTCTGAGGATCCAAGATGTCATTAATCTCATATTATTCCTGCTGTTATCCTTATTGATAGATAAGAAGACCTTAAGTGAAGACCTGAAGACCTTGAGTGAATTACCCAGGGTCCCCTGTAAGTCTAGGACAGAGCTGGCAAGTGAACCTGGGCTCCAGCTAGATCCACCTTTTAGGACATCCAGTCTCAATTATGGAGTTGCAACTTTAGATCTCCAGGTACTTTCTGAAATCTAGGAAGAGAGAAGAGAGATTTCTGAGGCCATCCAGTAGTAAAGGTGGGTCAGGTAAGACTGCTGGGAAGGCAACGGTCTTCATTTCTTTGCTCCTCTTACCTGATGAAGGTCAGGAGCACCAAGGAGGCTACCCTGATGCACGGCCAAGGACTCATTGCAGCATCAGGACTGCTTTTTCTAGCTATTGCCCAAGCCAGAAAGCCACTGTCCCACTGATCTGCTGAGTTGGACAGATTGTGACTATCTGAATTTATTGGCATTAGAATAATGGAATATTTTCGTTGGAATTTTGTGGAATCCTGCCTTCTTCTCTGTACAGGGATGTCTTTCCATGCAGGACAGCTCCATCTGCCTTCAAGGCAGGAAAAAGGATCCTGGAGAAGCATTGTTGAGTTCTGGCATGTATTTGGATGGGATAAAAAAGTGATGCCTTAGGGTAGTGTTTCAATCTCATCCCATTGGTGTTTTTACAGTTAAGCAGATTAAGGAGGATCTCATCAAGGCCCAATTCCATGCCTGGCTTTTGGAAAATGACCTGCAGACAGGCAGGCACACACATAGGTTGCATCAACCTGTGCATCTTTGTCTTTCTGAAGTCAGGGTGTGAAATTTACTGCCCCTGACTGCCAGAGGATGGAAAAATCCTTCCTGCAATTTCCAGGTAATTTCAGGGCTTCATCCAGCACTCAAGAGAAGAGTTTATCTCATCCTTTCCTCCCCTCCCCATCCTTGCGGCTGCAAAGAACAAATGGCCAGGCTTCCTCGGGAGCCCCTTGGGGTCACAGCATGGCTGAGCAGATCCCGAACCCAAAACCCCAACCCAAAGCCCCTCAGGGCAGGCAATTACCAAATTAGCACCTTGTGGTGAGAAGGCCTCTTGAGAGCTACTTGAGCTGGATTTATGGGCACGGGGGTTCAAATGGGGGTAGCTCCAAACTTCGTGCGACTTAAACAAATAAAGTCCCCACCAACAGACCAGTGATTTGGAGCCCTTGCAGATGCCCTTTGCTGTACCTCGACCCGGGAGCTGGAAGTGTCGTCCCTGGTCCCCAGCTGTTGCCCTTGAGGTTTACACAGCTGCCGCGGGGAGCCGGGGAGCGAGGGGTGGGGGGGTGCAGGCTCGCAAGTGCCTTGGTCCCGCAGCGGGGTCAGAGGTGGACACGTTTGGGCTAAAAGAGGAACAGGTGGGTAAAGGGCTGACAGCGGGAACACTGGCACTTTTATTTTTAATGGCCCTCCCCCCCCCCCGTACACGCACATACGGCGCTGGAAAAGCCAAGGCGTGACTGTCTGAAATGCGTTCGACTGGACTGAACGAGCCCCCCTCCCTAAAAATAAGGGGATCGTCTTGCTTTTGAGGGTTGAATATTCATTCAATTTGCGTTCTAACTCACGCAAAACTTCTGAATTAAAGCACTAACGCATGCACTTAGGCGAGCAGGCTGTGACCAAGGCTTCCTTCCTCATCCCACCTGTGTGCTTTTGTCCTCGCTTTTTCTATTTTTTGCTTCGTTGTTGGGTCAATGGGTCAGCAGCAGGCACAAGGATATCTTCATTAGAGCTGTGTGAATAACCAGTTATTCAGATCTCTGGCAGTACTGAAAAGCTGGGGGAAAAAAATCTTGCTGTCGTTTAACAGAAGTATTTTTTTTAAGACTGGGTAGGAAATGGTTTCTTGCTGGATTCAGGCAGCTTATGAAGACCCTATGAAATAAGGAGAAAAACAGAAGGAAATGTGAAAGAAGTTGTTTTGAGTGGGAAAACAAATTAAGATTCATAGCACTAACAATAACAGGTGTGCTAGGCAATGACCAACCCATCAGGGGCTCCAAACTAAACCCTGAAACATCACTGACACCTTCATTTAAGAGAAAAGCGACATGCAGTTACCACATCTGTCCCGTGGTGGTACCAATAGTCAAGATACTCGTGACAACAGTCAAGGATTTTTTTTCTGTAGTGTCTCATGCACATAGGCATGTTATTGTCCCAGCCTGGTGGGATGGAATCCTTCCCTCTGCTTTCAGGGACCTGTATTTCTGCCTGAAGATGGTTATGGGAACGGCCAAGCTGATACATAAGCAGACCTCGTTGTGTGTGCAAGCACCTGAAATACTTGAGAAAAAGGCTTTGCTCTTGCTGGATGGAGTGTAAAACGGTTTGCTCGCAGTGTAACTGTTGTTGTTGAGCTAATGTGGGGGCTCTGTGGCTTCCAGCAACCAGAGATAACTGAGAGTGGTGGAAATACTGCTCCTACCTGCTGGTATTGGGGCAGGCAATCAGTGTGTCCATAAAACCCAAGGTTAATCAAGCCTATGGTGAAACCTATTCTTTGACCTTGGCAATACAGAGCAGACTTAAGGTTGTTTAAGTACCTGCATTGCTTTCTTGTGGTGTAATAGGTTTGATGTTCATCCGTGCGACTTCCACAAGTTAGTGGCTTTTACTCCGAGAGAAGGACGGTATCCCCAAGAAGCAGCTCACTGACCGGTATGTAAACGTGACTCCACCTTAGCGGGGGTCCTTCTGGGAGTTTGTTGTGTGTGACATTGGGTTAATAGAGTTAGGACTGAGAGAGACCATTAATGCTCTGCTTGAACCTGCCATGTGATGACAGGCTGTGGAGCTTCATGCAAGGTGAATGAATGAGACCAAATCCCGCCCCAAAGAGTTGATGACAGAAAAAGATCTCATTTTCTATCAAGTGGCTGGCTTTACACATTTCCCTGCACAACTGGGATCATTGTAAGTTGTTCTTTTTTCTTTTCTTTTTTTTTTTAATCAGGGCTGTGGCGTGTCTCACATAGAAGCCAATTTGTGGGGGGGAAGAAAAAAAAAAGTGTCACTTGATTCCAGCCCTGGGGAATACAGTGGCAAGCCATCCCCTTGCCTGGAGGTGAAGCAAAGCCCGGGAGCAGCCTGCTGCAGGCTCTTTCCTTTCATGTGACTAATACACACAAATTACCCCCCCCGCCCGGTCCCTGGGGGCTCGGGGATCACTGACAGCAGTGTCAGGCTGTGAGAAAGGGGTGAAGGGAGTGAAACTGTGCTCTCCTTTCATTCAGCAGGGTCAGCTGTCCCACCTGTTCCCCCTGCTTAGACATGGGTAGCGGGGATGGAGGGGATGGGGCAGTGGCAGCCTTTAAAATGAAAACTCGTTGAACAGAAGGAATTTCGTATTAAAATGAGGAACAAGTGGGCATTCGCCTTGCCACAAGGGTAGGGATGGGCAGAAGAAAAGAGACTGCTGGACACAGCGGTGGGGTTGGTATTTGCCTGAATCACTCCTCTGAGAACTGGGGACCAGGCCAAGAACAAGTTTCCTAATGAAAGACTAATGATGGATGAAGCTCAGTAGGTGCTGGGTTGCAGTTTGATTCAGAAACCCAATCCGCTACCAGCTGTTTATTTAAGCAAATGCCATGGCTTCAGTCTGCACTAGCGCCTGCCTAGACTTCCCTGGGAGTTCTTCCATCGAAGCGACACCTCTTGATTGTAACCGGCAATGCTGCCTCTGGGGTCTGCGGTCCAACCTGTGCAGTTCTCTTGTGGGGATGTTATCATATAGTTTGCAAAGTCTGTAGCAGGCATCTTTTCCCACAATCATGTAGGATTGTGTTTCTTTGCCCCCATTTAAATTGAAAGCTTTTTTAGGCTAGACGGTATCTGGCATTGTGTGGTTACAGAGCACCCAACGCAATGGAGCTGTAGCTTTTCTTCGATACTATTGTTAGCGTGATAAAAAGATAACACAGAGATTGAAGGAGCAATTGCCCATCACACTGAAACGGAGCCCTGCTTGATGGGAAGTGTGAATGAGATGGTGTCTATGAGCAGCCCAGAAGAAGAAAGTCTCTGGGAAGACCTCAATACCAGGATGTTCTTTCACAGTACAGATGCAGCTAGTGTTTTATTTGAAGTTGTATTTTTTCCCTTGTGGCTGTGTTTTTCATTTAGGAGGATTTCTATGCCATGATGGGTCTGGGAGCCAGCCTTGACCTTTGTTTTCCCTGGCCATCCCGTGTGCTTCGTAAATCCCACAGGAGCAAGGGGAGCATCCTCTACATGCCAGCAAGAAGACCAAGGCTGCAGCAGACAAATCCCCTGCAAGGTGCTGGTTTCTCCTTACCCAGTTGCCCTGTGCATCCCCAGGCTCCAGCATCTGCCACGGGCAGGCGGCCGGGCGACTCACATCCCCTCCGCGACGCGTGCGACCACAGGGGATGCGAGCCGAAACACCCTCAACCTTGAAACCAAAGAAGCCTCAAACCTGTCATTAAAGCAGCTGCACTGGCAATAAATTTAGTATTTAAAGAAGTTCATCGGCTGTTTAAATGCAGCGAGAGTAGCTATGGGAACAATTTCAACAGAGTTTTATCACGCTGAAAAGTGACCCTGTAAAGACATGCAGAAAGGCTCCGGGAAGCACCAGCGTTTTTCCTCTCAAAGGAAAGAGTTGAGCCTGTTGCAAATTGCCTAGAAAAATGAACCAGGCAAGTCAGGCAGCACAGTTACAGGCTGCAAATGCAGGTAGAAGTAGTGGTAATAAAAGGCTTTAACATCTGAAAAAGTTAATAATACGAATGTTAAGATTTTCAGGAAACAAAATGCTTTTTTTAGTGCCAAGGAGCAGGAATAAAGGGAAATTTGAAGGTATCAGGTACTGCCTGATAAATGAAAAGGATATTTTTTGCTTTTCAACCTCTTAGTTGACTTTCAATCCCCTTTTGTAAAATTCTTATTATCTTCCCTAGATCAGCTCATGCAGTGTTCATGTTAATATTCTCTGCCTTCACCACCCCACCTTGTGTAAATCATGGCAGGCAAGGGAGCAGCTCAGCTGGGGAGATTATGGCCTGGTGCCTAAAACACTGGAGTAAAGATAAGGAGGCCTGAGTGCCATTCCTGACCTACCAGGGGCTCTTTCTTCTCCTGATTTGGGAAATGTTCATGAGGAATGAGGAATTGAATGTGGCAAAACCAGACACCGCTTCTGAAATCCCTCTGCTCATCCCTGGCTGACTATTCTTCTTGCCCTACCTGTGAGCATCCAGACATAAGTGATTCATGACTTAAGTACATTGAAATTCAGAAGGAAAGGTGGGACTTTACTATGTGTTATTTTACAATATAATATGTACCTAAGATCTCAAGCCAGCTTACCTCAGACCTACTGTGGCTAGGACTGTGATGGAAAGGGCATGGTTCTCACCACAGTGGGCAGCTCAGCCTGTTCCAGCAAATCCAGGACCAAACACAGTGGCTTGGCAAGGGCAGACATTTAAGGCCATGATGCTGGTCCCATTTGAAGGATGTTTAGGGCTGTAGAAAGTGGGGAGGCAGTAGGTGCAGTCCACCCTCCATGGTGGGACTCGATAGCAGTGAGAGTATTTACTTGGTCTATGGAGACCATTGGATCCTGATCACAACTGAAGAAGCTCAACCCCTGTGGACCCCCAGGGGACAACTTTCAGCATGGCTGACAGATGCCAGATCCCTGCTTAGCATTACTGCACTGTCTCAACTCCTTGGGTTGAGACTCAACTACCTTGCCATGGGTAGCTTCACCCATGGGGATGCTGAGGGCCAGAAGGAGGAAGGCTAGGATTCAGAGAGGGAAATTCGATCAGTGGGGTTTCCAAATCCTCTAGGTTCCCTTGGAAATCCCAGCTCAGCACCCTGCCTGCTGGTGTCTAACGAGCCTCTCAAAAAAAAAGATATCAAACCCCAGGATTTATTATTAATCAGTCCAGCTTCTTAACACCTTCTCTTGTGACCTTGGTTGCTAGGAAGTTTGTGTCAATACACAAAAAGTGAAATATTAATAGAAAGAAAGAGCAGCTGTAAGAGCTCTGCACGGAGCAGCATGGCCAGTGCAGGGGCTGCCCTTGCAGGACACGCTAGCCTGTAAAGTCTTCCAGGCTACATGTCTACTAGCAAGCCAACCTTGCAGGGCCCCTTTCCTGCTTCTGCAGCCATGCCCATGCTGTTAAACTCAAAAAACAGCCTCAAAAACTCAGTCACTGCAGCCATACTGCTCATTGGGAGCAGGTGCCGGCCGTGCTGACTCCTGAACCACGCCTGGGAATTGTTTGGGCTAACATGAGCTGGTCTGGGTCAAAACCACTCAGGGGATCGTATTTGCAGTTTGTGATCCATGGAGATGCAATGCCCAAGCCCTTGATCCTTTTATTTCACTCACAGATGTATCCACAAGGTTTGAGGCGCAGGTTGGCCTGTGGGCTGTGCTGAAATCTTCTTCAGAGACTTTCCAAGCCTGGGAGCTTTGCTCCGGATCCTCAGTATTTGCAGAAGTCCTGATTTGGTTTCGGCAGGAGGCTGACGGTGTGAGTGGATAACCCATCTCCTCTTGGGCACACAGGGTTTGCAGGTTGCCTGGGGAGACGACAAATGCGATAGCTAAGGGCTGGAAGAGGGCACTAGCTACTGACAATGCCAAGCTGGAAAGCACAGACCTTTCTCCAAGACCTGTGTCTGGACTGAGTCCCTAAGTTAAGCAGTTTCATGTTGTTTTTCCCCACTGTGTGTCCAGCGTGACGTACCTTGCATTGGAGGGGAGGCTCTTTATCAATAACCATGTCCAAGAGAAACATGATGCTGCTGGTCCAAGCATGAGCCTCATTAGGCTTGCTTTCCTCTGGGGTGTTTTATGCTCTGTTTACAGGTGCGGGTGCAGGAATTGTGAGTGCAGGCAGCATTCCCACATCATTCCCTTGTGACGATATCTGACTTTAGTGAGGAGCAGGCAGGAAAGGCTGCTGCCCTTGACCTGGGGTGGTGCATGCACTAGCAGGGCTGGGAGAGAGGAGGGAAACTCCCGAGTGGTTGCAGACAAAATTGCTAAACCTCGCCTTATCCCACATTATCCTCCCCTCAGCTGTTCAGCTGGGAGATGCCATGTGGTGTTCAACAACTGCCGCATTCCTCTCGCGAGGTGGCCGCCGTGCGACGGCTGGGGGGAGCGGGAGGGGAGCCCTCGCTTGGCTCCTGCAAAGCTCTTCCATCCCAGAAATGCTGCAAGTCCTGGGGAAACTTAGTGTCTCCCATGCTGCTACCCTTTGAGAGCACCTGCCCTGCAAAAGGCCTCACGCGCAGCGCGCTGCCGTCCCCATTTTACACGCAGATGACTTGAAGATGAAGCTCTTTTTGGCCCAAATCATGCGTTAGTGAGTGAAAGAGCTGGGAATAGGTCCCACACCTCCTTTTCCTGTGCTCTGCCTGCTTGATCGTGGCCTTTCCCTCAAGAGCAGGGGGTTAACAGAAACCGGTCCCGGACCTGTGTCAGACAGAGCAGTGACAGCTCGGCCGCCTTCAGTTGTGTTTCAAGTGGTAGACAGGTCTTCAACGGCTCCATACTTCCACCTAGTGACGAAGAGTTACTGCTCACACCTCCTGCTTTTCTCCGTGTCCTTTCTGGTTGCCATGCTGGAACGTTTCTCAGATTCCCAATGCTGAGCCTGTCCGTAAGGCTATTTCTACTCATACGCCTAAAATCTGCAACCTCCAAAGGAATAACTGCAAACAAACAAAAATGGATGGCCCGGGGAGATGTTTTTGAGCAGAACTTTCCTTCAGCAGGAAAAAAAAATTGCTTGCACTCACGTACAAACATGCACTTATTCATCAGACTGTACTGCTTTCCTCTTTGGTGGGTAATCATACCTAAACATGGTCATCAGCTTGTAGCGGGAGAGTATTTACACTTCATATAACAAGACTCCTGTGTGACTCAACTATTCCTCTCCTGATCCGAATTATAGGCATGTGTTTCTGGTTATTAAGGACAACGTTCTTCACCAGCTTCCCTCTTTCTTTTCAGGTTTCATCTCCTTCAGGGGGATGGTTCCCTATACAGTGTCTTATCTCATCTGTGACTTCCTGCAAAGAATAAACTCCTCATCCCACTCAAATCCTTTGAAACTGCAAACCTTGGATATTTTGTTGAGTTTTTCCTATATAAAGCGTTTCCTTAGGATTGGATCACAAAATGCTATACAGAACGACAGAGGTGATAGCTCACTTTTTTGCTCACTATGATCTAGAGAGTTTGAGTGACTGAGTATGTTGGGAGGAGGAATGTCAGGGCCCTGAGGGCAGCAATAAGCCTTAAGGGCCCTGATCAGCCTCACCTGGGACCCCCATCCACACCCTGCCCATGGGTCAGGAGCCCTATTTAAGCTCAGCATTGGGCCTGTAATCTCTCTCTGAGCTATGTTGTAGGAATACTGGTCTTCAGTCCCATCTCTAGTCCTGCCTTCTAGCTGGATCATGGGTCCATGTTGTAGATGAGCCTCCAGCCCTGTCTCCTCTTGCTCCCAAGGGCACTCCTTGGAGGGACCCTGGACCTGATCCATCCCCTCATTTGGGACTGTCAGTGGACCCTGTTACCAGCATCTGGCTCTGCTGTGTTCAAGTTATCATCTTTGAACTGTCTCTTCTTTGGCAATACGTTTTTGTTTGAGAATTCCCTCAAGTTTACTCTTGCTTCTGACCATGTTTCCAATGTAATTCCAGCTAGTAAGTAAACTGAGTGTAGACTACTGAGCATGATAGGGTTAACTTTCATTGGGTTCCTGTAATCATTGGCTATATGCAGCTGAGACATTGGGGCTTGGCCTAAGAATAAACCAAACACAACTGGTTCCACTGCTGGGCAGAGCTCCAGAACTTCCCTAAAGTTTGATTGCCCGTGACTTTGTGCCGCTGTGCCTCCGAATTGAGGCCGAGGAAGAACAAGCAAGCCTGTTTCACCTCCCTTTGGAGATGAGGTAAGAGCATGCATACATACTGCTGTTGTTTGACTGGTGCTTGGTAACTCATTAAACTGCAGTTATGCTGTGGTGTCTGAGAGCGTCCTCTGAATTTCAGTGGAAACTTCCATGAAGGCATCTGTACCAGTGCAGGGGCTCAGCAACCCATCATGTTTCTGGTGGCTCCATCAAAAACCATCTGGGCTTCAAACAGATGAGTGCAGAGGTGGGAGTAGGGGTGATGTTCACACAGCTATTCAGTAGCTCATGTAGGCTGAGCTGGGTCTTCCCTGCAGCCAGTGGAGGCACATGGTTCTCCATGGGGTGAATGATAACCATGTGTAAGTCTGCTGCACTCTTTTTCCACTGCTGACTGTATAAGGAACTGCAGGGGTGTAGGTACTTGAGATGTGATAAGGGGTCTGAACACCCTTTGGGCAGAATTCCTGCCAAATACAGACACTGTTGGGGATGCCATGGAAAAATTGAAGAGTATATAAGGAAACCTTGAAATCCACTTGCTGTGAAAGTCACTCCCAGATTGGATATGAGCATATCAAGAAACCATTCTGTTTTTCTGTCATGTTGTGGGGGAAAAAGGAGGATAAAATGGATTCATTGTCCTCTTGTTGGAGGATCCAGTCATATACCAATGGAAGAACAATTCCAGGTTACTCCCATTATGGTCGTTAAAGACTTGGAACAAAACAGTTAATAGCAGCAAGTAGCTTAGGTTAATAATTAAGCACGCCCAATGGACGGCTCTGAGCTGTCTGTGACGGGCATTGAGCCTTTTGAGAAACTAGTCTGGTGGGTTCCAGCACACCGTGACTCAGTTACCCACGCAGGGCATGAACTGAGTGCCTAACACAATCTCAGACTGAAAATTGTGGTAGAGCTGGAGTCAAAGGGATGGAGCAGTTATGCTGATATTGGAGCCTCTGCACTTCACTCACTGGAGGAATGGAAGAAGAACAAATTGAATAAGGTAAGTAATACCAGAAAAAAATCCTAATAAGAATAGTAAAAGTAAACCTAAATGATCTTGTATGCACCTGCTTTGAGATGCAAGGTTCACATGCATCAGGGCTCTGGCCTCTGACCCCTACAAATTGCAGTTACATTAAAATGTGCAAGAAATATAGGGAGACTAGTTACAGTAGGTCTTGTGGTACAATAAGCAATAGAAGCTTAGAAGGCGGTTTTATGAGAACAGTGTGTTTTCCATAGTTATGGGGTAACTAAATCTTCTGCCCCACTCTCACCTCTAAGAGCGTCGCTCTCCTGTTGCATCTTTTCTAGGGTGGTGACCCACACTTCTTCCACTGTGCAGCCCTGCTCTTACCTAGCAGCTCTGAGGAGGCTTCTTGTCTGATGTATAGTATTTGGATGATCTTAAAACCATGTTTATGGTAATAGCAATAGAGGAAGAAGCATGTGAAAAACAGTATCGGCTTTGCTATAAGGTTTGCCTTTCCTAGAGGGCCAACCAGCAGACATGGTTTCTTGAACACCTGCTATGGATGCATTGCATTCCACTCTAATCTTGCAAAGAAGTCCCCACTCCTAAGGGAGGGAGAGGTGCTTTAGAGGCTGCACAGTATCTTCTTTAGTGTCCATTTTAAACCAGGAGTGCACTTTGAAGCAAGTCTTCTCATCTCCAGATAAGGTGATTTTTTTCACACCACAGAACTCTCTCAGTAAACAGATGTCAATCCTTCTGGATAAATTCAAACAAAGATATGCACCAAACAGCACTCCTGCCATTAACGGATGTTCAGTCCTTGGGACTAGGCTGGAGCTAGTGCTGTGTGTAACACCCCTAAATGCTTGCAGTGTGGATGTTGGGTCTTCAGCAGCGGTTGTTACGCGCTGTGGATCTGCTTCTATTGGGTTGTGCAACAAATGTGGACGTGGCTTTATTCTGGATTTTGTCCTTTTCTGCCATTATCACCAAATGCGTTGCTGCCCAATCCTGAGCAGTTATTTCTGTTCTCCATTCATTCCCTCCCTTTGCCATGAGGTCAGTATATTGCTATAAAAAATATCCCAATTACTAGATCAGTACTGGGTGTCCCTAGGTGCTTGGAGAATGCTTCTTCAGCCTTTCACCAGCTGCCTTGAAACTCCTTACTGCATTATCTGGCAAAGGCCAGACAGAAAGAAACAGGAGCAGACAAGCAAGTTCCCTTCCCTCCGCTTTCCTCTGAAGTCAGGAATGTTCAATGCCTCAACGATATCCAGCACCCTTGGACACAAGTTGACCACACCTTCTAATCAGTGTTCAACAGCACTTTGTGCCTATAGACCACAGATAATTCTCCACATGTGTCAGTCCTTTTAAAAGTGACTTAAAGCATCAGGTATTCTGAACTACTGTAGCAGTAGCAAACAAAGAGCCAGCCCCCCCTTTTTTTTTTCTTTGAATAGTGTTGTTTTCTTTAATGTAGCTATTAATCAACTCAATTGGCTTCATTTTGATGGGTCTTATGGACATTTACAGAAGCCAGCAAAGCAGACGGTGCTATGGACAGTTGTTTAGGCTTTCTCAAGTGACCTGACAGGCACTCACCAATGTGCAAGAGGGCTTGAATCAGTGCAGTGCATATATTGCATGAAGCAAGACCACGACATGGAAGAACACATGAGCTCTTGGTACCATCGTCCTGTGGAGGAAGTGAACCTTAAGAGAGTTGAGTTCTATTCTTGTCCTTTTTTCAGTAACTGAGTGGTGGAACAGGAATGTGAAAGGCTGTCTTCCTTTGCATCATTTCGCTTTTCTGCATGGGGGACATGGATTCTTCCTTTGAGAATTACTGATTATACAGTGCCTCATACAGTGATTGTGAATTTTGCCCTTTAGGTCCTACCATAACCACAATCCAAAATCCCCAATTAGCTTCTTGCTGTAAGATTTTATCTTTATGTCTGGGGCTTTTGTGGTCTGAGCTGAGTTGTAACAACCAAGAGATGTTCTGGGTAAGGGTAACAGTCCCCCATGAAAAGCAGGTGTCCCCGTCTCTGTGCTCACTGGTGAGAATTTGAGGTTCTTGCTCATTTAAAAATGTGGCTAAATTAATTGACCCGTGGTTAATTAATAATTAATATGGGTCAATTGACCCATACTGGTACAAAATCCAGGGTTAAGGCAGTAGAAGTTGATGTTAGATATCTAAATGTTAGAACAGTTTCTGGCGTGGACTTTATAAAGGGAATGTGTGATATGTCTGGATATGATAGCAAGTAAGACCAAGGAACTTGCTAGTCTACAAGGAATCAAATGTTTATTTTCTTGAATTAGTAGAACAGTTCACAGCTGTTGTGATCAAGTCTACCAGTGTTCTTCCAAACAATTCCTAGGCACACCTGAGGAGCCAGCATGGGCCATTCCCAGTTTGGGGCTAACTGTGTAAAGCTAGAGAGCTTAATACTATAGTCAGGTCCTGCCGTTTCTCTTTGGAGCTGGAGAATGACCATGGCACGATTCAGTTTAATGTAATAAATGCAACAATTTTGCATGAAGCAGCACAGAGCTAGAAGAGTTTACCACCATTGTCTCTAAATCCTGTAATTGCTTTCACCAGTTCACCTGTGCCTAATGCTTAATTGGATTCAGTCTCCTGAAACATGGCCCTGGTGAGAGAAAGCTCACCTGAGTTTGGTTGGAAAGTGGCCTGCTCAGAGGGGCATATCATCTATATAGGTCTGTTGGGTGGGAGGAAAAGGAGTATGGTTTGCAATATACTGATCCTTTATACTGTGTGAGAGGTGAATTAGTGTTTTCTCTGTGATTCCACGTTGCAGTCCATCTTGTCTGCTACATCACAGACCATTGCTCCCACAGGTTTGCAGCATGAAGGAAGAATACAGATGGGGTTTGTTTTAATGTTACAGCGAAGGTCCTAAGGCCCCAAGGCATGATCCTGGAACCACACTCTTGTGAAATCCCCATCCAAAGTTCAAGATGAACCCTTGGAGATCATCCTTCCTGAGTGTGGAGCTGATATTCTTTGCAGGTGGGTGACAGAGAGGTGTTGTCTCCAACCACACTGGTCGTACACCACCAGCAAAATCCAGTGCCACCAGGCTGGATACAGACTGACTGTGAATGAGACATGGAGAAGCATCTCTAAAAGGTGTTGAATATTATGGGATATTGACTGCAGCATACTGGACATTGTCCACCCTTATCAGTGGCTTTTCATGGCATTATTTCCATAACCAGTGGAGATTTCTGGATTCATTGTTAATTTTCCCTGTTCTACCTGGGTTCTTCTCATGCCTGTTGGTTTTCATTCACTTGATGATAGTCATATCACTGTTTGCATGTTGATATTAAGGGTTCCTGATGCAAGTGTGTTCAATATTTGGCTTCAGTGATCAGTACTGGTGTTCAGTGAGATTGCATTCATGTGCAGCTAAGAAGCTGGAAATCTCCTTAAATGCTAAACAGGAAACTGGATATCACTGTAAAAGGCCTTCTGGAAAATTCTGGTCATTGGCTACAAAAAAAGAAGCCAGCCACTGGCTCATCTCTTAGCTTCAGAGGATGAAGGTCCCCAAAATAAATCCTAAATTATCTTAAGAATTTAATGCCTTTATGAAAGGCATTGCATAGCAAGTTACAGGTGACTTAATTTCATGAAGCACGAGTTCCTTTCCAGGTCTGTGTTTCTTTCCTAAGGATTTTGGCAAGAAAGAGCTGGACAGGCTGTCTTGGAGCCAGAAGAGACATATTTTGTGGGCAGCTCTAAGTTTGGGAGAGTGTACAGAAGTCAGCAAACACATTTCTTTGAGAGCTGGAGGAATAAGCATGAGATTTATCATCTTTATTTTAATTCTTGAGGAGGACAGGAGACTCAGACTTGTAGCTTGGTTCACCAAGTCCTGAAGGCATCAAAATCACCCTGAGGGGAAGCAGGACTATTACATAGGAGAGACAGCTGGGGAGAAAAGGATGAGCAATATGACTAATTTGGGTGCCTGAGAAGCAGAAATGAGATGAAGGGTGGGATCACAGGAGGACAGCTGTCAGACTACTGTCTTGTCCTGAATGAGATCTTTTAGATGTTTGCATTACACTTCAACATGATGTAGCTGGGTTGTTTTTGCAGTGACAGCCACGGGATTGCTCATTAAGCCCCGAGAGGGCAGTGTCGCTGGAGGAACATGGATTACTATTACTCTTGACGGTGAGTTCTAAACTCTTATGAAGCATGCGTCAAAGTAACAGAGAATCAGCTCCATTCTGAGACTTGTAGTTGGAGTGACAAACCCTAAGCAACAGAGCCATGGGCTGTGGCACTCATAACATTAAATCAGCTTGAAATTATTAATTCATAAGTTATTGCTGATGGTTGCTTATTTTTAAGTTCTTTCCAAGCAAAAAAAGTCAGATTTTTACCTTATTTTTGCAGATGTAGGGCTAGAAATTTCCTCTCTGCCACTCTTTTTTTTGAAGAAAAGCTGAAAATCTCCTCTGTTCATAGGTGCTGTGGTGCTGGAGCTTTAAAAACACTAATGAGAAACACGAGATCTGAGTAAAAATCACAGAAATTGCTATGTCATGCTCATCTGGGCCCAAAACCAGCTGTGCAAAGCTAGGCCTGATTTTCCTCAGTGCTGAATATTGATTCATTGGGAAGAGAGTTGGTTTATGAGGCAGCTGTACTCTCGGTTTAGCTGCTCAAGATCTGACACTTTGGTCATTTATAACTATGATGAATGGTATCAGTCTTATTTGTCTGAATATTGTGCATTCCCATAGAGATGATGAAACGGAGGGAAGAAAGGAAGCTCAGGTCTTCAAGGGAGATGTTTCCCCAACAGCACTGTGTGGCAGGCAGAGACAGTCACAGCTGGGAACTCCAGTTCAAGCACAGTCTCTTTTTTTGGTGGGGGGAAGCAGACAGCCAGGCCTTGGGAGAAGGGGAAAAACCTTCCTGGGCCAGGAGGAGATGTGCAGTTTGCTGCAAATCGAGAAACCACTGATGTCACTTAAACTGAGTCTGTGGGCTGGGAACCACCTGTGAAGTTTGTGAGCAAAGGGAGAGTTGTTTGTAAGACTTCTTCATTTCTAGTTGTATTTGATTACACTGCAAAAATTAAGCATGCTAGTTTATGTTCAGATAAAGCTTGACTTTCTGAAGATCAAAAGTCTTTGATCCTTTGGACAGCTCACTCTAAAGAAATGGGCTAAGCAGATCCACCTTACAGCACAGGCCAACTTGAGGGCCTGTCAACAAAACTATGCAAGACGTCAGCAACTGCAAAGACCGTGTCAAACGGTACTGATTTTTGCAGGTTCTTTAAGTATCTATGGCATGTTTTTTCCAGTGTAGATGGCTGAGGTGGTTCAAACTCCCATTAACTGTCAATCTCTGCACTAGAATACATGTGGGAGAGACCAAATACTGTATTAGAGGCAAAAAACCCCATGCAGCTTCATGGTGGGATGAACTTGATCTTAATATGTGTACTGGTTTTGGCTGGAATAGAATTAAATTTATTCATAGTAGCTTGTATGGTGCTGTTTTGGGTTTGTGCTGAAAAGAGGGTTGATAACACCGATGTTTTAGTTACTGCTGAGCAGTGCTTACCCAGTGTCAAGGCCTTTTGTGCCTCTCACACCACCCCACCAGCAAGTGGGAGGTGCACAAAAAGTTGGGAGGGGACACAGCCGGGACAGCTGACCCCAACTGACCAAAGGGATATTCCATACCGTGTGATGTCATGCTCAGCAATAAAACTAGGGGGGAGGCTGGCGGGCTGGGGCCGCTGCTTGGGGACTGGCTGGGCATTGGACGGTTGGTGGTGAGCAGTTGTTTTCATTTGCATCACTTGTCTGTCTTGAGTTTTATTTTCCTCTTTGTTATTTTTTCTCTTTTCCTTACGACTTATTTTTATTATTATTATTTCTTTCTAATTATTAAACTGTTTTTATCTCAGCCCATGAGTTTTGTCACTTTTACCCTTCTGATTCTCTCCTCCATCCCACCGCAGCGGGGAGTGAGTGAGCGGCTGCGTGGTACCTAGTTGCTGGCTGGGGTTAAACCACGACAATATGAAATTACACAAACATGATTTAAAAAAGCCTGATTAAGGGCTCTAAGCATTGCTCCTAAAGAGAAGCTGGGTTGCACATTCAAAAATGTTTGTCATATGTGACTGAATGTGGGTGATCCTGTCCTCACAAAGCTCTTCTGATTGACTTTGATTGCTTAGGCTCAACATCCCACCAGCTAGAAGGTGTCTCTTCAGCCAGCGCATCCCAGCTGGAGGTGTCCCTCGTGAATCCAGACCTGCCCAGGTTGCCATGTGATGTCTTTCCTCTGTACTTTGACTTACCCACTATAAGATGCAGAACAAGGTATGATCCGTGACTATAGCGTGGGTGAGACCTTGCCATTTGTCTGGTAGGATCCTCATTTTCTTTCAGTGTCTGTACAGGCAGTTTGGGAGTTGAAGGAATACCTATGGCTGCTACTGTGGCTGCACCCGAACACCTCCTAAGCTGTGTTGCATTTATTCTTATTTCAACTTAATGAAGCACTAGGCTACCTAGCATGAGAGTCAGACGGAGGCTTCTTGGAGAGGCTAGACTCAGATCCACAAAGGTTTGTAGATATCTAATTCTTAGATGCAAAACTCCCAAGAAAATCTTTGCGGGGATTTTACCAGTTTTTGGTGTCCTTGACCTGTCCAAGGTCATAGAGAGAGGTTATGAGTAGAGGAGGAAACAAATACGGTTTCAAGCACCAGCTGGGCAATCTAAGCTCCCTGTTTTCTATCCTGTCATAACTTTAAAGAAGGTTGTTTGACTGGAAGACTAGGGGTGCCTCAAGAGGCTGTAAGAGTGACCCTAATGGGGCTCTTCCATCTCTTGCTGCTATGATTTGGCTGGGAGTTAATTCTGCTGAATGCTGTGCTGAGAAACTGTGTGCGTTAAGAATGCAGCACTAATTTACAAACCAGGATCAAGATGCCCTGTAGATCCAGGCAGCCCTGGGTTATTTTAATACTAATGAATAACAATTACTGTCTGAGCATGTCTAATGAGCATGTCTGTGTTTTGCACTAACGTACAATTTGGATAGAGTTCTGATGTAGTCCTATCACCTTCTGCACTTAACTGTAATTTCTTGCTGTGCCTCCACATTTTTCTTTTAAATTGTAGTTTTAGAGTTTGGGTTCATATGTGTAAAGTTTGGGTTCACAGTGTAAATTTGCCTTGCTCTATTGAAGCCTCAGTGGACCTGGTAAGAATGGAGACCCTGTGAAGGACCTGGCATTTCCTAAAAAATAAACCCAATCTGTATAAAAATAATGTAATAAAACACATTTTATTCCACCTAGGTCTTCACCCCAGGAGGGTTTGTACTATGTGGAGGTGATCTTTAAAGGACATGTGATTAACAACCTGACTGAAGTGGAGAAAGAAAATTATACTTTCAAGGTAACCACCAAGCAAGTCTAGAAGTAATGGTAAAGAATTCAAGGTATTGAAGGGAGTCAAACTTCAGACATAGCATCACAGGGAATATGTTGAAGTATTCTCTCTCATATACTGTATATATCCGATTGCATGTCAGGATAAGAGGTTAGGATGCCCTTTCTGTCCCTTAAAACCAGGTGCATCGAGGTACTCATCAGTCTGGCACTGGATAGACTAGGTGACCTAAGAGGTCTTTCTGAATCAAAAATCTGGGTCCAAGTTAATCTGTCTCTGCACTTAAGCCACACAGTCAGAAGACCCTATTGTGTCAGAAGACCCTATTGTGTCAGAAGACCCTATTGTGTCAGAAGACCCTATGCTGGCTGCTTCTGGTGTTACCCTACAAGCTACAGGGTGGCAGCTAACAGTCTGCACTGACAGGTAGCCATGGGCAAGAATACCTCCTGTGGGCACAGTTGGTTCCAGGAAAGAACAGCTCTTCAGGTCTAAGACAGCTCTCCACACCTAAGATGGGCAAGATTTAGAAAGCTCAGAACTCAGTTGTGATTTCATATCAAACTGTTGCTCAGTTATTTTGAGAGCTTGCTACTTCCCGCCCCCCCCCCGTCCCCGACCAGTGTTTTCCCTTTGGCTCTCAATGTCAAAGCACATTGTCTCAGGAGGTTGTGGGGTATGGTGGTGTTAGATCAGTTAATGATGATGGTGTCAGGAACTCTTGCAGAGCAGAATCCTTAACCATGGCTGTGTGCTTTGAGATGAGGCCTGGTGTGTTTGGAAGTCACATCCCACCTCTGTGCTAACTTTGAGTATCAAGCAAGAAAGCCCAGCGTTTTCAGTAAATTGCACATTAAAGCTGAAAAGTCATTGGGAGGTTCAGCTAGCTTAGAGAGTTGATGAAAAATCACCAGGGGATGCTGTTAATGAGGCACATTCCAAGCTAAATAAAACACAATGTGTCTCTTTGTTTTGGGACTGGGACCTGGGAGCTATGCGTATTAAAAATTAATTTTGCCTCCACATTAGATTGAAAAAGCCTGCTGCAGGCAGCAACAAGTCTGAACAGCTTGGAAGACTTGTGTCAGCTAGTGGCCCTAGCTTTCATGCTGGTTTTGGCTTCTTTCTCCACATCGGCTGCAGCCCAGGGTATGGTGCGATGATGCCTTTGCTTCTCAGAAGTGGCCATCACTGGAGGGAGTTTGTGGCTACTCATTCATTTTTAACATGACCGTGAGGAGGATGGAAGGCAAAGGCTGAGCTTTGAAAGGGAATGGGGTTCAAGGAAAGCTTGGGGAAAAAACCCAACATATGCAATGGCGTCTTTGATTTGATTTAGCAAGTGAGTTTTTTATGCTATTTATTGGGCTGACAGCAGCATCTGTAAGTGCAAGTGAGGACAGGAGAGGGCTCAAAAAGAAGGTGGGGAAGATGAGCGTGTCCAAAGAAGGGCAACGAAGCTGGTGAAGGGTCTAGAGCACAATTCCTCTGAGGAGCAGCTGAGGGAACTGGGGTTGTTTAGTCTTGAGAAAAGGAGGTTGAGGGGAGACCTTATCACTCTCTACAACTACCTGAAAGGAGGTTGTAGCCAGGTGGGTGTCAGTTTCTTCTCCCAAGTAACAAGAGATAGGACAAGAGCAAATGGCCTCAAGTTGCACCAGGGGAGGTTTAGATTGGATATTAGGAAAAATTTCTTCACCAAAAGGGTTGTCAAGCACTGGAACAGGCTGCCCAGGGAAGTGGTTGAGTCACCATCCCTAGAGGTATTTAAAAGACGTGTAGATGTGTCATGTAGAGACAAGGTTTAGTGGTGGACTTGGCAGTGCTAGGTTAATGATTGGACTTGATCTTGAGGGTCTTTTCCAACCTAAACAATTCTGTGATTCTAAATACCAGGTTCCAGGTTATTTTATTTACTCATATAGCCATAGTCCAAGAACCTACCTTCCTTTTCCATAACTCTCCTTGTGGCTTTCCCAAGATATCCAGCTCTTGTTTTGTTGCCTGTCCAGGTACACTCCCACTAACACTAGACCACACTGTCTCAGCTACATCAGCTTGTTACAAGATGATATGCAGCTAACCCAGCACTGGATAATACCTAGTGTGCTGGAGACAATTCCTCATCCACAGCAGGAATTTTTTTTAGACACTTCCAAAGGGTTTCCACTGCCTTTTTATTTCCTTTAGTCCTGGGATCCAGATGCCTGATTTGGACATAAGGCACCTTTTATCTGCTGAAGCCATCCATTTCTTTGTCCTGTTTGGTTTGCCATCTTCCAGGGAGGGACAGGGACATTTACAGAAAATATTGGTTCCATGTGAGTTAACAGCATGTGGAGGACCATGTGTGCCTCTGGCCACTCGACAGATGAGTAGTGCTCCCACACACAATGCCATTTGAATAGGATTGGTGTTAGCCTAGGCAAAAAATTTCTGGAGTTATTTTCGTTAAAAAAAAAATCTCACAGATTTTAGAGTCAACTGGAGAAAAGGGGCGAAAGAGCTGCTCTACTTGTTGAAAACGCAGCAAAAGGATGTGCTGGGTCAGGTATCTGTGTGTCTCAGCTACTTTGGGAGGCTGATGATGACCTTCCTCCACTTGGAAAGGGTCCCTGTGTGTTCCCCATCTTCTGAGAGGCTTGCTTCAAAGCACAGTCTCTGTGCTCCTTCTTGGACTCTGTTTAAGTCAAAAATAGTACCCCATAGCAGATTTCCAGTATTTCCTTGCTGTTCCCTCAGAGGCCAAGGTAGTGCTTTCCCAAAGACCCCTTTGATGTGTTATACTGCATTGAGATGGGCCAATGCAAGCGTTTTCTTTGCTACACTGCTTTAGGGTACCCAACAAGCTTGCTGAAGGCTAGCTGAAGTATTTCACTTCTATGATGCAGAAATAGTTTTTAAGAGTATACTATTGGGAAGAAAAATGGTGCCATAATGCAAGATAAAATGGAGGTCTCAACTTCAGATAAAGCATGGCTTAGAAATTTTATAGTGTATTAAACCATATCTTCTGGAATTGACTCAGGCCAGGGTGGACAATTTGGGCACAAAAGAGGATGTAAAAATAGCAGTAAGCCATACTCTGAATGCAGAGGCAGCAAGAAGGGGATGTTTGTACTTCCTTCTCAGAGCAGGACTCTGCTTCAAAGATCAAATCTGAAGTGTGACACTCTGAAATGCGGTTGCCAACTGTGTTGTGAGCAATGTGTAATCAGATCTTGTTGGACTGCTGCGAAAATGACTGCCATTTAACTACAAATTTCTCTTTGCAGTTCTCTGCTGCGCAGACACCTGTGGTTTACCAAATTAGTCCACCATCTGGCATCCCAGGTACGGGACCTTTCTTTAAGCTGGAGCCCACTTTAATTATTATTTGATGTTCCATACTGTCTTTCCCCTTATGAGGGATCTGTCTTGCTGGGAATTAAAATGGGCACCTCCAGAACTTAATGTCCAAGCTCATGCTGAACAGGAAAATGGGTTTGCACAAGGGGAGAGAGTCTGCAGCACTGGGTACAAGAGAAGTGGGTAACGCACAGTGACCAGGTTATTTGGTCCTTGGCTTCTGTAGCCCAACTCTGCCCAAGTAGAGAGATGTTGTTCAGCAGATGGATAGATCTAATCAGTCTCAACTCTTGAGTCATCTGACCCTATTTATTTAGTAATGGTTTTAAGAAGAATTAGCTATTAGGTGATGATATTGTAATGCCATACAGACCTTTTGGTTAATGGGGCTTTAGATCAGACTTTAAAGTTACATGAGAAGACAGTCACTGTTTTTGGTCTGAACAGTTAACTGGAGTATGGAAGACTTTTTTTCCCCTATTTCTATTCTGTTTGTATTTGTAGGCTTCTTTGGAAATCAGCATTTCAATTTTCTCTAAAGTCAAGATTAATCAAAACATTTTGGTCTCTCAAGAGTGCAGAGAGGTACCTGGCTGATTAGATCACATAGATGCTCCTAAATCTAAGTCCATCCCTCATTTCCAAGTATTTTCAGGTGCAGTTCAGCTCTGGATTCTCATGCCTTGCTTTAGGGTGTCTGTATGGAGGTTTCTATGTGTTAGCTGGATGTTTGACCTCCCAGTGTAATCAGTGAAGAACATGAGTAACACTAAGTGTCTAGTGCTATTTGAGATGTCCTGGAGCATGAAGGACCTGCATGGAGCAGGTAGATATGACACAGAACCAGGAAGACTCATTCCCTTCTGGTGCCACAGTGGGAGGATAGAGTGCCTCAAATGATTTAAGAAACCTCTGTGCAGGCAACTGAACCAAGCTGTCACCCAGTGTGGTCAAGGGAGTGTTGGGAGTGACTCAGCTGGCCACACATATGCTGAGGTCCTTCTTTAGACCTTGACCCTGTCTAGTGTACAAATGATGTCATTTTGGTTGCCTCATGAGGTTCTACAGTGGAATTTGGTTAGAATGTGGAGCTTGGTTAACAAAAGAGCTGAGGAAAATGTCTTATCAGTACAAATACTAGAGATCTGCTAAAAAATCAGGAATGGACTTTTTTGTGTGAAACAAAGACTTGTGTTTTGGGAAAAGTGAATTAAGTGCAAAGTCACCTTGAACAATGGTAGAAGCTGAGAGCAGCCATCAGTGCAGCCAGTTAGGCACCTCTCTGCAAAATTTGCAAAGACCAAGAATTTCTTTTGTTTGGCTCACAAAATCTGCAAATAAATTCTCTGCTTTTAAAAGACTCCTTTCAATTTCCATTTCCTTTTAAACAGGAAATTTAATAGAGATTTATGGGAAGGCAATTGCTGGAAGATATGAGACCCTGGACTTCAATGTGGATTATATTGATGGGTAATTATATATATAGGCTGCTATCTGACCCAGTCCCTGTAAACTGGCATTTCTTCCATCAGCCTCCTTGACAGCAATAAATTGCAACCAGTTGGCCCAGAATTGCCATTTACTTCCTTTGTGGTTTATTGCAGCTCATGAGTTGGGCTCCAGCAAACTTTGTTAATCTAATTGCAACTGGTCCATTAAGCTAGTTGGTTTGTTTACTGGCAGCACAGTCAATCACGGCTCAGTGTGAATTGTACTGTAATTGCGTCTGGTTGCTGTAGATTTTATTTTGGCTAGCAAATTAAAATTTTACTAATTAAAATAATGTCAGAATCTAAAAGTTAAATAAATTTTCCCTTCCATTTGCATTTTTAGAAAAACTATTAGTTTGAAGCAGATGCTCTGGTGAGTCAGAAGACAAAGCAGAAGTATTTTGAGACAAAAGGCTTTGTTGTTCACTGCTTTAAACCCTCTCTGGTCACTTCCTTGTTCTCAGGAAAGGTTTGATTTTTATTTTCTGCTGCTTCTATGGTTACATGCAACAGAGCAAAGCAGGTAGATTTTAAAAATGTACTTCAGACTAGCAGCACTGTAAGCACAGTGAATCCAAAATGAGCATGAATGCTGATCTGTCATATGTATTTCCGTATGTGTGGAAGCGTTCTCAGATACTACTGAGTTATGATTTCCTTGCACTTGTGCCAATGGCAGTGAAGAACTAAGCCCAGGTAAGTATTTTAAAGATAAACTATTAATCTATAGCTACTGTGCTGGCATTTTAGGGATCATTTCAGGAGCCAGGGAAGGTGTGTATTCTCAGTAGTTAGAAATTTTAATTGCAGCAGCAGATATTTGACCACTAGATGTTTAACTGCTTCTCAGGCTGAATGGAAATGTCCCTTGCTAAGTAACGGAATTCTCTGCTAGTGTGAATGAAAGTCCAGTGCAGATTCCTGACATACCAGCTGCACCTGTTTATCAGCCCTACATTTTTGCTCACTGGATGCACATTAGCATCCTTTGTTTGATATTAATTATTGTTTTACCTGCCTCTAGTGGAACTGTGAAACCTTTGATCAGTGGGAAGAAAGGCTGGTCTGTCTGACTGCAGGTTAGATGTGCCTGCATGCTCCATTGCTAGATTACTCATTTACAGCTTAACCTCACTATTGCCAGAAAGGAAATGGCCTCAAAAATCTTAGCATACCAGACAGGTTCACATTGTAGCTTCACATGAATACTTTGCCCATTTTTGGTGTGTTAATAAATACGTACTGGGTGGGGACTGGGACTTGACCAGAGCAGTCTGTCACTCAGTCACACTGATTCAGGATTTGGAGCGAAAAAGAGAACGGTTTTTATACTTTCAAGTGTGTTCTGCACCCTTTTCCATATTTTGTAGGGGATGCAATGGTCCAGTGATGCTGAACCGAACATTTTGCAGCACTGAATTTTTTCTATTCATCCTTAAAAGGAAAGGCATCTCAATATCAGCAAGCTGTGTTAATAAAAGCAAACTCTTTTGATAAAACCTCATACAACTACACTCTGAAGCATGGGTCATAGCAAAGTGTTTGCATTACAGGTTTTAATTACATATTTTCCTTAATTGCCTGTTAATTCTCAAAGAATCATTTCCACCCTTTGCTTATGATGCCAATTACTGTGAATTTATTGCTCCCACCTGATTTCTCCTCTCCTGTGAAAGCTGTCTCTTGCCATATTGGTTCTTTAAGGTGGGAATACTTGGATTTGCTATTAGGAGCGTGGATGATTCCTAGCAGAGGTTGTTTTGTAGTGTCTTCCCTCAGTGAAGAAAGAAATGCCTGAGCTGCATCTTAAAGCAGTATGGCAGTACAAGCCTGATGCTGTACTTGTGCTGCCCGCTGCTTCTGGAAGGTAAGGGTGAGTACAGCCCTCCTGGGGCTCAGACTACCAACCCTTCACTATGGGGAGGAGGCATCAGATTATTCAGAGCTAGCTGTCTCAGAGGTGGTCCTGCCACAATCTTTACAGAGGTGTGCAGTTCTGCAGTATTTGGGGAATACACTTTGCAGGCTGAGATATGAGAGATTAGGGTTTGTCCAGTTTTCTAGGAGGTTAATAAATGCTAGATACAAGTGAGGGGAAGTTCCTGTCCCATTTGAAAATATTGGCTGCTGGTTTTAACAAGATCAGGATTTCATTCATGAAACTTTGTTGTATCATATCTCATCTTTCTGTTTTTTTGTTGTTTTTTTTTTGCCTAGACCAGCTATCCTTATGGCCGAAGAAGGCGGATGGACCAGTCTCTGCTCTTTTGCTGACAGGCGAGCTAGAAGCATGTCAGTTCTTGACTTACCTTTGGTTTGTTTTGGTGCAATGGCTCAGCACAGCATGTCCACAAAAAATTTTCTTGGCTTTTGGAGAAGCTCTTCTGCTTCGGCTTAAGATGGAGAGAGACCATGGGGACTTAACCGTATGGTCTGTGACAGGGGTGGGTGAGGGTTGCTGGCTCTCAAGGCTCTAGCCATAACCAGGCAGGCCAGGGGCTGTTCTCTGGCCCGGAGATGATACACTATGCCCTGGCCACATCTGTTCTGTTCAGCTCTTTAGACTCCAAAACAGGGTAGCCATTTCCAAGCTGCCTATTGACCCTGGTCAACTCATTGTCTTCAGTCACATATAGACACTAATTTGAAAGGTGGATTAGCTGACCTGAGCCCAAACTGGGCAAATAGAACTCTAAAAATTTAACAGCATAGGCAGATAGGCTCTGGTGCCTGGGCCCTGGCACTGTTCATTTATTGGTATTAATGTATCCTTGTCTTCTGTAAGTTGCAGGAGACCCTTTAGGCCGCTGGCTCTTGCACCCTGTTGAATTACAGGAAAAGCCATGGGCTCTGCAGCAGTGTTTCTTTTATGAACGGTGCACTCTCACAGTGCCTGTAAATCCTGGAAAAGGGGGAGGCTGCTTTTACAGGGAACCAGGGGAAAAACCTGCTCCTGCAGAATTAAGTGCTAAGGCTTCTGGGGTCCTCAGTGGTCCCTCTTATTGCACTGTAAAATTCCTTCTGGCTCCCAGGAAAGGGACTTGTATGCAAATGTGAGTTGACGGTGGGACTTGCTTCATTCCACGGCTCCAGGAGGTTGATGTAATGCCAGCACATCTGGTTTAATTGCTACCTGCTCCTATTTACAGATTAGGGACATGCAGAGGTGTAAGTAGAGGGGAAACGTCTTTGTTGTCCTATTCACCCTCACCATGTGCCCACACTCATCTCCCCTCAGCTCTTATTTCAAATGGGGGTTCTTAAGGTCACCAACAGGATCAGCTTCTGGTAGTGAGGGTGAAGGAGCCAGTCTGGAGCACTGGGTGTTGCTGGTAGGCTTCCTTCTAAGCTGTTGAGCTCCTGATGGTCAGTGGGGAGATGGGTTGTTCCTCTTCCATCTCACCTGTTTCTCTCTTTTATTTCTAAAGGGAGCCAAGTGTGACTAGCTCAGATGTGTAAGTCCACATCTTTGGTTAGATCATTCTCGCTGTATTTTGCTCTTTTTGCTCTCAAGGCTTAGCAAAATCCTTTGTCTCTCCACAGCTACCCTATTCGGGCAGAGGATGGACTGGGGACGCTGCAGTGCCGGGTGGAAGGGAACCACATAGGTTGGTGAAAAGGGGGAAAAAGCATGGGTTTCCATTATTCCTGCAACTCCAGAGGGCAGAGGGAGGGTGTCTATCACAAGTTCCTGCTCTGTCTCTGGTTAGGAATTTGGCTCAGGGTTGAGTCCAGAAAACCTGCTTCACGTCAAGGCTTACCACAGTTCAACACAGCCACTGCAGGGATTCACATCCTCTGCACAGCCTTGGAGAAAATGAAGTGCAGTGTTCAAGTGAAACCATGACAGAGATGATGTGGACATGGCTGACAGCAACAATGTGATTTGGGGTCTTTGCTGAGTTTGCCTTTTTTTTTACTTTATTCCTTCTTGTATGTGATGGACCTTCCCTTTACTGCTCTGTTATCAGAGAGGAATAAATTGAGTGCCCACTTCTATTCATGGTCTCTCTGGTAGCAGGTTGGATCCCTTTCATTTTTCCTTGGTTGCCAGCACTCTGAAGAAGTTTCTGATTTCTTTCCAAGGCTTTGTCTGAGCAGCAAGCTTCCTGCTTGGGAAAGATGGGCTGATTAAATATATAAAATAGAAATTAGTATCTAGCTCTCATGTGGACACTGATGGTGCAATTCAATAGCCTGAACTTTAGAGACATCTTGGGGTATCTGGGATCTCTCCAGAGGGGTGTCAGAGATAAAGGAGGTCTTGAAGGAGGTGTACACCTTCCTAGCATGGCAAGTGAGGTCAGATAGGATCCACGGGGTCTAAGATGACACAAAGCACTTAGGCAACCAAATCCTGCCCCTGAGATTCAGCTTGCAGGTTCAGATACCTAACTGTACTTATCTACGGTATAATGTCTACCCATGATCTAAGGCTCTAAGCTTTCTAAGCTGATATTCGGTTCAGTTCATACACACACACACTCTGCTGAAATCAACACAGTTATACTGTTGTAAGGAAAGCATAAGGAAGAGGAGAATCAGGCCCAGGACACCTGGACAAGGTTTGATAGGATGCACTCTTCATGGAGCCCTCCATGCTTCTGCCATAAAGCATATTACTTTTCTCTCCTCCAGGGTCCCACAATGTTAGCTTCTCGGTGTTTAACAAAGGAAAGTGAGTAAAAGAATCTTTCTCTCTTTTTTTTCTGTGGTTTTGCATGGGGACACAGCTGCATTTGAGTCCAGGATAAGTGCATGATGTTTTTACTGAATCTTGTGTTTCATTGCTTAGAAATGAGGTTTTGCTATCTTGAGAAGACGACCATCAGATTGGGAATGAAAAGGGAGAATGTTCCTACCCCAAAGCATCTCCGCTTTGGGGTTTTAATACTTTAGTTTCAGTGCCCAAAGCATGTTATCTGTTGAGCCTAGCTGAATAAAATCCTTTCACCTTGCTTTTAACTCTTCATCCAAATGGGAAAGAATTTAGCTGTAAAAGGAGGTGAAAATGGGTTTTGACAGTGTCAAAACCATGCTTTACAATGGGATAGTACTTCTAATAAAGAGTTTCAGCCATGTAATGGAGTCTCTTGAATCAGTGCCTCAGTGTGCTGGTGAAAGGTGCTGTTGGTCCTTGTAGAAATGTTCTGCTGTTCCTCTGGAGAGCGAGTGTCCAGCTCTGCCAAAAGAAGGTCTACTTTGACTTAAATGGCCAAGGATCTCTCAGGCATTTTCTCTCTCTCTTGCAGGTCAGCAGTACACAAAGGTGCTTGGCTCATCAGTGCCAAACAGGAGCTTTTCTTGTATCAAACGCATTCAGGTATCGCACTAATCCACCTCACTGGTTGCCACTGTCTTTTGGCAGTCCCGGCGTGGTCTAAGAAAAGACCTCTCACTGTTGCTCTTCCCAAGGACCTAATCCTGTTTGTCCTCATTTCGGGTGTGCCACTCCACTGGCATGGGCTTGACCACACAAAAAATTTCAAGAAGATGAGATTTATATGCTGAGGCTGAGTCTGCTGCCATGGGCTATATCTGATGTCCCCAGTGAAGTTATTGTTTCTCTCAGACAGGGATATGTTTGAACTCTGTTTTGGATAGCCTAACCTGAGACAGTCAGCCAGAGAACAGCAGTATGGCAGGGTTTAGGATGATGTTACTTTATCGTTGTTCTTTTTCCTGTCAGATCAGTTGTAGACTTGAGATGTTGCATCTAGAGAAACCTTTCCCTCTTAAATCACACTGTATTTGGTAAGGTTGAGATTTCAGAAATGCAGACCTTAGGATGATATAGATCTCATATCAGCTACAAGGAGGAGATGATGTTTAGTCACTCCAAGAATTGAGTTCTGGATAAATGGTGAATGGCAGGTTACTGCACCATTAGTTTAAAAAAAAAAAAGGTATATTAACAATAATAACCTCCACATGATGCTTCCAGCTACATTGTAGACAGCAGACAATGAAATCCTGAGCATCTGCTTAAGATCATGGTCATGGGCAAGTAGTGTCCAAGATTCAGCAAGGCCATATGCCCAACAGCCAAAGCAGAAGTAGGGCATCAGGGACTGCAGAGCACTGGACAGCCTTTGACCTTAGTCAGATGTTGCATAAAGCTGAAAGACCACTTGGTTCACCTGCACAGGTCCACAGCAAGGTTCCATCAAGTTTTTGCCGTTAAGTTGGCTGAAATTAATGTAATGAGTGCAGTAGTTCCTTATGGGCTGTATCGTTGAAGCTTGGTTCAACAGGTAACAAAAGCTTTTTTTTTTAAAAAAGTAGCCAATACATGTCTACATTTTGTGTATTGTTTATAGCATATAGCTTGTTTTGCTTATAAATTCAAAACACTTTGTAAAGGAGGGTAATTTTATGTCCTTATCTACAAATTGAGGCACAGTAAAATGAAATAACCCTACATGAAGTTGGCTATTGGCAGAGTATCAGCAGCAACAAGATCTGCCAGATCTATCCAGTAGACTGTACCGTGCTAGCCAGTAGTCGATATTGTAAAAGTAAAGTGTAAATACCAGATGAATTAACAAAAAAAATGCAGAAATAGACCAATGTCCCTTATCTTTTTTATTAGTCTTTTTTTCAGAACTATACCAGTACAATGGGGTGGTTAAACTAGGACATCAGTGTGCAAAGTGAGTAAATGTCATCAAAGAGAAAAATAGGTTTCCAGTGTGGAAGGGCATGACTACAACAGAGATAAAATCCTGAAAGATTCTCGTGGTCGTGATGTGAACACTCGGATGTCAGATGTTCAGCTCCCTCCATTTGTCCCTGAAGCCTAAGGGAAGATTGGAAAGTGTGGTAACATCTAAACCTATAGGCTAAATTGAGAGGCGAGTCAGAGAAGGTCAAAAGGATTAAAACAGTTTTAATTCCACCTTTTTTTGCAAGCTTCTCAATAGCACAGAATATACTGGTTTGCAATCTGAGCATGACAGATGCAGCCACTGCTAAGTAACAGTCCAAGCATTACAGTGTTTCTCCTGTCATGCGGCCAAGTTATCCATGTTGTTCATTCCTAGTGTAATCCCAGCAGCTGCCAAAAGCCCTGTGAAGGATCAGTGAGATGCCTGTTTCCTTCACAGGAGCCTGCTCTGGCTGGAAACAGTGCAAGTGCACTGCTGGCTCTGACAGAAATAGGGCTGGGATTAACCTTTCCAATGCTTGTTTTCAGATTCCCCTTTTCCTTCCTCTGCAGAGATAGCCTCTGTGTTCCCAGCTGGTGGCAGTCTCGGAGGAGGCACTGATCTCACTGTCACGGGGGATTTCTTTGAGGAGCCGGTGCAGGTCACTGCTGCAGGTAAGAGGAAAAATATGTGAATTTTTTTTTTTCAGTACAGTGGTCATGGCCCTGACCACAAAACCCAACTGATGTTCGTGGATACCAGTGCGGGAGTTGTAGGACTCACCATCAGGAAGGTCCAGTTATTCTGACTGCGGGCATGAACCGTTTTGCTTGCTTCATAGTATAACGCCAGGCTTTTAGCAAAGTGTTGACCCCTTTTGGAAACAAGGTGGGTTCATGCTGCACCTCAGCTGTGCTTCCAAGTCTCACACAGCGCATTTGTCTCCTTTTCCTGCTGCCAGGTGTCTCCTGTAAAGTCAAGCACGTCTCTCCCCAGCAAATCAGATGCACCACTGAGGCTGTCGGCAAGGGCAGGAGGCTTGGTGCCTCCCAGCCAGGTACGGTATTCAGATAACTGAAGGTCCAAACAAGCAAACATACACGTGGAAATGGAGGGCAGAAATCGTTTGGTGATGAATGCAGTCAAGAAACAGGGCTATCCGAAACGCTGTCTGCTTCAACATCAAGCCAATTTCTCCTAGGTTTGATAGGAAGGAGGGCTACGAAAAAGATCAGAGGGATGGAACACCTCTCCTAGGAAGACAAGCTGAGAGAGTTGGGGTTGTTCAGCCTGGAGAAGAGAAGGCTCCGGGGAGACCTTATCGCAGCCTTTCAGTACTTAAAGGGGGCTTATAAAAAAGATGGGGATAGACTTTTTAGTAGGGCTTAGTGCACAGGACAAGGGGTAATGGTTTTAAACTAAAAGAGGGCAGATTCAGACTAGATACAAGGAAGAAATTCTTTAGTGTGAGGGTGGTGAAACACTGGCACAGGTTGCCCAGAGAGGTGGTAGATGCCCCATCCCTGGAACCATTCAAGGCCAGGTTGGACGGGGCTCTGAGCAACCTGATCGAGTTGAAGATGTCCCTGCTTATGGCAGGGGGTTGGACTAGATGACCTTTAAAGGTCCTTTCCCACCCAAACCATTCTATGGTTCTATAGCAAGGAAAGGCAAGCTGGAGAGCTCAGCCCACTGCTGAGGGTGGGTGAGGGTGGGAGGAAGCCTGGTGTGTAGGGCTGTGGAACATGAGGAGAAAAAAGTATGGATAATATTTAGAGGAAGGATAGCTGAACTAGAGTTACCGCAGAGGTTTCTGCAGACACTCCTTGAGTAGAGCATTGCAGTAGGAAATTATTGTGCATAAGATGAAGCTTGGCTCATTCTGACTGTGGGTCAGCTCAGTACCTTTTCCTGCAAGAGCAGACATGTTAGCTTGGTTGGATGCTCTGCTCTCTGCAGATTTTTGTTCTTTCTGGTGGAGGATTTTAAGGTAGAACAAATTCCCTAAAGCAAGATCTGTGTTCTGCCTTGGACTGCAAAACAGACCTGCAAACAGAGCCAATTTATTAAAATTTTTGGTGCTGGCCTGCCTCCTCACACCACTGATTCTAGCATGTGCTCTGGGATTTTTGTTGGCTGCTACAGAGAATGCTTTTATTTTAAATTTCTAGGAAATAGAGGGCTTCTCTTTGAAGTCTGGGATGACGCCTCTGATCTGACAGAAGCAGGTCCTGGATATAGATGGCAGTTTGTACCTAATGCCAGTTCCCCAGTGCAATTTCTGTCCGGGGCAAAGAAGTCCTTCAGGTACTCAGTGATCTTAAAAAGAGATGAAGCCATGGAAATCACCTTTAGCAGTGTAAGGTGTAGCAATAACACCTGACAGCTCTTTATAGCAGAGCCTGACTGCATAGCTCCTATAAATCAAAGGAAACCCTCCGCTCCAAGGTCCTTTTGACAGTCAAAATATGCAGTGAAGTGTTTTATTTTTCCTCTTTTTTTGCTTTCACTTAGTATTTCTGCTCTACCTGGCCTAGATGTGCTGAAATACCACAAAAGAAATTACTGCAGAGGCAGAAGGAGCTCCAGTTAGAGGCTGTCTTGGGCAGGAGCTCTGGCCAGATGTGGAGGGCCAGATGCTCAGCTGATGTTGGCAGCTGCAGTTCAAGTGGAGTTAATGGAAATAAACTGATTTGCCCCGAGCTGCGAAAATGTCTGAACCATGTTGGTGCCCATTACCTCTTCAGACACACCTTTGAAAAACTGTGTTTTCATTTTTCTATCACTTCTCTGTTTTTCTCAGTTGATCTTGTGTGAGATTTGAGCCTTTTCCTGCCTGTTCAGGGTTAAGACTTTGCCTGAGAAGAAATGCACAAAAAAAAGTGACCAACAACTAAACATATTTATTTTCATGGAGCTGGTTTTTTTTTTCCTTTTTGAAAACTTCTGCAAAGCATATATGACATTTAATAAGAAAATGGGTCATTCTGAAGTTCCTTCAGTTTTAAAATCTCTGAGTTTTTTTTGTTATAACTTCGTCTCACTCTCTTCCTTGTTACTCATTGTATGTGTGAAGGTGGGGTGTGGGGCTGGGCGGGCTTTGCAGTAACTCTTTTGTATATTATGGATGTTCTGCTTTTGCTTAGCTCCAGGCTTCGTGGATTTTTTGTGGCTCCTCAGACCAACAATTACACCTTCTGGATTCAGGCAGATGGTCAGGCATCTCTGTACTTAAGTTTGTCCCAAGATCCAGAACATAAGGTATTACTCCCAGCAGAGGAAAAAATGAGATCAGGCTAGGAAATGATTTTAATAAGGTCATAACAAGTGGGAATTTCCCCCATGTGAATTGGCTTATTGGCCCTTATTATGAATCTGTTGCAAATGAAATATGTATGATTATATTTGATGTTTTATACTGGCCCTATCAGCTGCTTAGCTCATGAAAAACTCACTCTTGCAACCAGAGGCTTTGAATGTCTTTTCCAGAAGACCTTTTTGTTAGTTCAGCACCATCACTAACGACCTGTGCAAGGGGACCTGGAGGCTTGCGCTCCGACTTCCTCAGTTTACCTCCTTTTTTGCCCATTGAATTTTTGCCCTCTGAAAACACTGGTCTTCCCCTTTGTAAAGCTGAGAGGATGCTATAAATGACGGTGATCTATTTCTCTGGGCTATTCTTAAACCTAGTAACTGAACAGGGCTAGAAGAAATATAAAGGACTTCTATCTATTAAAAAAAGTAGCGTTACTGGTCTTACTAATGGTAACATACTACATCTCAGAAGGCTGTAGACATAGTTCTTTCTTTTGTATTTGGAGGACGTGAGATGTAGAACTGAAGTCATTCATGAAAAGTTGCATGGGGAACTGTTATTAGGGCTAGGGTCAGCCATAAGAATTATCTTCTTTATGGTATTGAACCCTAAACCAAAGCTCTTTGAGGTGATGGCTTTTTCCTGTATGCTAGGAGGGAATGTGTCAACCATCAACCCACTGCTATCAGCTATAAGCACAAGTCTGGTTTTTTTGGAGCTGTGGTATTGGACAAAGTGTCTTTTGGGGGTGGAGAAATGTCTCTGTAACTGATTGATTTGGTTGTTCTGGACACAGGTGAGAATAGCTTCTCTCCCTGCCGGCAATTCGGAGTGGTCTGAGAACTGGGTGAAGAACTGGAGCGAGCGTTGGCAGCCAAAATCCCAGAAATTTGAGCTAACTGCTGGTTCAAGGTACTACCTGGAAGCGCTGCATCATGGAAGGCCCCCAGCAATGGGATGAGAGTTGGAGTCCAGATGCATAACACGTGGCTGAATCCCCACGTGGTGAACAACTACTACATCGAGAGACACGAAATTCGGGCTCACGCCTTGCGTCTTCCAGAAGTGCAGGTCAGTTCTGTGTGCTTGACCCTGGGAGCTGGGCTAGCCCTGATTCAGTTGACACGGATAGCAGCAAATCCTAATGGTAAAGGCCTTGTCAGTGCTAGACATGAAGTGTGTTCCCACCTTGTTTTTAACCTGCTGGGATAGTTGATGAGAATACCATCATGAGCTGAAGGTGTTCATGATTATTACACACATTGGTGGGTATATGCAAACCCTATGGTTGTGTTATAATCTGCTCGTGTGTTAAAGTTTAAGCAATGCTGACTCCCCTCAGGTTTTATCTCACTCATTAACACCTCACCTTGTTAACTAATGCAAATTAATGCCAGTCTGGGATAGTTTTTATTTCCCCTCCTTAGTGACAGCACACTCAGTGTGTTTTATCTGGTCAACCCTATATTGCAATCAGATAATAGAAACTTTCAGCTTGATGAAGTGCTCAGCAACAAGGGAAGTTTTTCCTGGTGGTTAAACTCCAGAGCTGCAGGTCAGGAGCTTTAGAGATGATTTGTGGCTGTCAGCGTGTCTGCACAGGTCATGTATCCCTTGTGCTTCTGTGAATCTAAGAACAGGAGCCCAAGGCTTGTGTCGGGAGAGACCATGGAGGACAAGAGCAGTTTAAGAGTAGCTGAAGGGACTCTTGATTTACAGAGGCTTAAAAAGGCAAAATGCTGGCCAATCCTCTTCAGTAGAAGATATCAGGTTGGAAGTCTGTGCGCCTCATGTCATTTGTATCTGTTTTCATTTATTTATTTGCTTCTTTGCTTGCCAGATGTTGACTGTGTCTGGTACAGGGTGTTTCAGTATCTCCTGGAATAACATATTGCGCAGAATGATCCCCACAAACGCTACGGCTCGCCAGGTAGGCATCATTAAACACAGGCACCCAGTCCTCTGCTGGGGTGTAACTGATGGAGCTCTGGTACTTGACAGCATTTGGCCCAGAAGCTGAGACAGATTTTACGCGATGTAGGGGTGATTTTTTGTTACTGGGAGTGTCTCACAGTGGGATTTTGCGGGGGGCTGACTCCCAGGTATATTCTAAGCATATCACAGCATCTGATCTTGGCCTATCATGCCTGCAATTAAGTATGTGGTATCTTCAGATATCAGACCCTTGGACTTCTCCTCTAAGACCAGATGTGTAGTGTATGGCTCTTGCTTCAGACAGGAGCTCCGATCTGGCTTCTTCAAAATCTCATAGTCTCGTGATGTGGTAGTTGGTCACTGTTAAGTGATAGCTCCATGATGGTCATGAGACATCTAGTCAACACCACTGGTGGAGCCTGGAGGGGTGTGCAGATGCCCAGGCTGTGATATAGCTCAGGTAAAAAATCTGCACCTTTCTGAGGAGGCTGCTGGACACCTGAAGAATGTCTCACGCCCCTGAAGGGTATCAGACATGGAAGTTTACACTCTGTGTGAGCTGAATTTTATTCTCTACCATTTGGCTACCTGCTTGTTCAGAGCTGCCTTGCCACCAGTACCTAGCTAATGAAAAATGTAGCAATGATGTGTGTGTTGAAGCTCTCTGCTGAAATGATCCAGACACCGTTGTACTGTGACTGCTTTTCGCTTTCTGAATTTTTTTAAAGGTACAAACAGCAATAGAGGAACTTCTTTCAATAGGATGTGAAACCGAGCCAACTTCTGCTAAAATCCTTTTCCACCATGGCTTTGAGAAAGAAGGTAGTGATCTTCTGTGACAAATAAGCAGTATTTACAGTGAGCCTTGACTTCCTTTATGAAATAAATGTACTTTAAACTTTTGATGATAGTAAATTTACACTTTTAATGGGTTTAAGTACGTACATTTATGTTTCTCAGCTATTCATTATTTGTATGTATTCTGATGGGGGAGTTTATGGAACTAATATTAAAACCAGCATGATTAATATAATAATGAGATATTTTTTTTAATGTTATATGATTCAGTCATACTGCAAGACAGTTATCAAAGCAGGTAATATGTTTTGATTGTTAGAAACGTTGGGACTAGAGAGAAAAAATACAAGTTCTGGGGCATGTGAAATTATTCATGTTTTAATATGTTTGCTGGGGAAGCAAATCTGGTGTAGCCCATAACTACAGCTCAGGCTGTGGAAATGGCTGATTCTGACGCTGGAGGTCTTCGCTTTCAGTGTTTCTTGATGACTGAAAGTGAAACAGTGCAGATATCTGTGGTATACTTGACTGGTCAAGGAAGGTGTAAAACATCAATTGCTTTTGTAAAAAAAAAAAAAATTACCGATAATAGTTTTCTAACATTGAAGTTATGTGCACATCAGAAAGCTACTGTAGTAGAAAGTAACTCCAGTAACACTGGCACAGGTTGCCCAGTGAGGTGTAGAAGTCCCATCCCTGGAAACATTCCAGGTCAGGTTGGACGGGGCTCTGAGCAACCTGATCTAGTTGAAGATGGCCCTGCTCATGGCAGGGGAGTTGGACTAGATGGCCTTTAAAGGTCCCTTCCACCCAAACCATTCTATGATTCTATATCTGACAGCAATAATAGTATACTTACTTATCCTATGTCAAAAAGTAGATGATTGCCTAGAGACCTTGTATCACATTCTTGTATTTGGTATGGAGAGAGAGAACAGATCCCAGCCAGTAATATATATATTTGGTGGTTGATTCCTCTAAGTGGAGGAAAGCAATTAATTAACCTTAATTGGGGAGGGAGGGAAGATTTATGCAGAAAACTGAAAATAGCAACTGAACATTCTTAATGTAATCCCAAATCTATGATTCTTCCAACAAAAAAGAGAAAAACTTCAGCTGAAAGCCAATGATAATTCAACAGTACAGTGGGAATAAAATTTTATGCATAACAAATAGAGCAAAGGAGAACTTGAATTTTCATTGATGATTGTAAAACATAGATGTCATTAAAAGACAGCAGAACCATGGTGAAATTGTGGTGAATGGATGCCAGGAAAATGAAAGAACAGCCACAGACATTTAGGCCTAGGGTACATCTAGCCCAGTGTCCTGTCTTCAGCAGAAACCAAAATAGATGCCTAGGGAAGAGTAAAAACTAGATGATTATGTATAATAATTCATCATTAATTCTCTCCAAATATGATGTATTTTCAGCCTAACTAATTTCCTGTGTAATATGTTTTTTAATTTAATTACCTTCAGTGGCTCTCCCTTCCCTGTATTTATATAATCTCCCCTTGAACACAGTTAAACTACTGCATTCATAATTTCTTCCAGTGAAGATTTCAACAGGTCCAACACTTGTTGTGCAAAGAATCACAGCTACCTCCTTTTGACTTTTTTTTGTTGTTAAACTCTGCTATTAACTTCATTTTGTGGGCTTTATTTCTCTTACTGGAAGAAATGGTGAATTGTCAGTATGTAGTGACAGAAGAAAGTCCTTTATGTACGAGGAAGAAAAGAAATCCCAGCAGTCTTTCAGCAGCATGGTTGATAGACCAATGGAACAAACATCCCAAAGGGGAAGGTGGATTCACTGTTGCTTTATACATCAATTTCCAGCTTTGCCTGAGTGTTTTCTGGAAAGGAAGGGTGGATCTGGTCAAACATACTCTATGTGGCTAAAGACAGTGTTATTTTCCATGAGGTTTTATGGTCAGAACAGCAATCTAATGGTCCCTCCTCCTGTCTTTCAGCACCGTTAAGCTGGGGAACAATTACCCTGCAGATATTCACCATTTATCTGGGCAGGAGAATACTTAAGAGTAGGACTGTTTGACAAATTCTGGATACCCAGTTCCTGTATTTTCATGAATCTCTTGACCATACTGGTGTCTTCCAAATCATTTTCAAGCCTCTCATCCCCTCTTGTTTTTATCTCTGTTAGATATGAAGGATGTCATTACCACAGGACACATCGTCAGTGGAACGGAGCCTTTCTGTGGGAGGTTCAGTGTTCACAGACCAAGCCACCTGGTGAAAACTTCCCCATCAACTCTACCAAGATATGATCTTACTGAATACACACATGTAAGTGGCTGCTCTTGATGAGTAGGTTGCACTGGAGACTGAATACTGAGAGCCCAATCAGCAATGTAAAATCATCTGGTCTGCTTAGACTTCCCCCAAATCCACAAAGGATCATGTCTTTGGACTATGTTTGTAGACAGAGCAGAGTGTCTTTTATTGACTGGGTAGATAGTTTGACATCCCTGAGATGTAGATATTGTTTAACACATCTGGCTGCTGTCTGCTCCTGGGGATGCAGCCCTTACTGAGCGAAAGGAAAAGGTGGGATGATGTTGGGAAAAGGTGGAAGATGCAGGGATGACCGCTTCTTGACAAAAGGAAAAAAACCCTGGTTATCTGGGGGTCCACTTTCACTCACTTTTCTGCTCATCTTCTACATCTACTTTTAATAGGAATAAAGTCTTATTTCAACTCTGTCACCCTTTCTTTGCCACCTGGGGGAAGGCAAACAGTTGGGGGTTGAAAGGAAGGAGGCAGGAGGGAAAGACTTGTCCCCAAAGCCTCCTGCAGTCCTTTCGGACCGCTTCCAGTCCCCCTTCACAGACCTCTTCCAGTCCTATTTCCCCACCCTACTCCTTTCCTCCCTCCCAGATACTTGAAATCCCCATTGGTACTTCCCAGCTCTGTTTTGCCCCAAAACCTCACTGAAGCCTAAGGGGCCAGTTTCACGCTCTCTGGTGGCACAGAGGTCACCTGGATGCCATGCACTGTCTTCTATAGGTGCTATTCGAGGCAATTTGGCCTTAGGCGGTGGGCTTTATTGCTGACCTTGCACAACGTGTTTCCCTACTAACGTTAAACTGGGATTGAAACAGAATATATCATCTTCTACAGACATTACATATAAATTACCTGTGGTTTGATTTGTGAAATTTTTTTCCCCATTTTTGCAGGTGTGTTTTGCACATAAAGGCCATATGAGTAATATCCTTCAAATCTCTGTGTCCTACACCAATGCCTCTTTATGCTCAGTGAAGAGGAACCTCACCTGCCTATGGGATTTCAATGAAACTGACTCTAAAAGGTATCCAGACACTCATAGTTTCCAGATTACACTTTCCATAGTAAGAAGGTGTACTAGGAGAACTGAGAGAAGTTCTTATTTGTATAGCAACAAATTGTCAGTTGGGGTAAACTGACACATGTTCTGTCCCTGCAGAGGCATTCCCGGAATGTGCTTCCATTCTTTTTGAGGATTTACTGAGTAAATTTGCATGTTTCTTGTTATATGCACTATCTCACCTTAGTAATGCACAGATGGAGAGTTTGTTCTGTCTCTGGTAAACACACCAGAAGGTTTGAGGACATTAATTTCCCAGTTTCTTTGGCAACAGTCAGTGGATTTTCTGCAGTGAGACAGAGAGATGAATTGTTTGTGTTGTTTTTTTTTCCCCTGGAACCTCCTGAGATCATTGGTACACAAAGTTTTGAAAATTGATGTAGTCTTTGATTTTCTTTATTCACTTAAAATTACGTAGGTAGAAAACATTTGGTGTTAAATGTAAAGCTTGGGGCAGGCAGACTTAAAAAATCAGAAGTGTCTGAAGAACTTCTGGAAGTGAAGTTGGCAGCTTGAGTTGTGTAAGGTTGTGTGAGGGGGTATGTGCATGCCTGGAAGGGGAAAAAGGGGTTGGGAATAAATTACTACATGGTGGAGAGAGCTGGGAGCCTTGAGCAATTATCTGGTATTCCCAAGGGGCCTGAACTCTGGATTGACCCCCGTTGAGGTCACTGATGCTATCTTAGTGTTTTGCTAAAAATAGAGCGGCGGTAGTCATTCCCACATCCCACTCTTGTGGTGCAGAGGAGGACACCTAGGCAGAGATCTAAAGCTTTGTTTCTCACTGTGGGGAACCCAACAGAGACATGTAGAGAGTGATCACAAGCCATTGAGCAAGTGTCTTGTGTATGAGTAAATAACAGTAGTACCTGATGTTACCTGGAAGCTTCACAAAGCACCTCAAAAGTTGGTTATTGCCACTGCTTCACAGCAAAAGAAAGCTTACACAACCTTGGTGCCTTCCAGCTGGACATTTACCTGCACTGACCTCTGGAAGGGGTGTGTAAATCTCTCCACGCTTCTCCAGGACCTCCCTGCCGATTCCCCGGTGTTTGTGCATCAGATAGACTTGCTGAGTCCTGTGCTGCAAAAGGAAACATTTGGGTCATTTTACCTTGATGAAGTCATCATTGCAGACAGAGCTGTGACTGGTAAAGGAATCTATTTTTTTTTCTTTTCTGTTAATGTTACCGTCTTTCCAGGATACTCCATTGAAATCTTTAATGATAGGCCTTGTTGAAACTTTTTCAAAGGGGAATGGTATTTCACAACAGGCACAAAAATAATTTTGTTTTCTTGAACTTCTATTTTTTTGTGAGAACAATCAAGAAGGAATTGCCAAATATCAATAGTCCTGGTTCATTTGAAAATATGTTTCTACAAATATAACTCTTGAATGGTCTTGCCCAGACAAAAACAAGCAAAAAAACCTCCAAGCAAATATGTTTCCAGGTATGAAATGAAAATAACCTAGGCATAGCGACAGCTGTTCTCCTTGCTTTAATGAATGCTTGTGCTCTTTTTCTTTCAGTTTCTCAGAGAGATCCCAAACCACCTTGGCCAGGTGGGAGTACAGTTGAAGCAGTATCTGTGGTGGGGTCTTCTCCCACATACAATGTGTCCTGGATGGTGTCTGGCTGTGGTGCAAGTCTGCCCCTTCTCTCTCCAAGGTAGGGACAGTGAGTAGATCATCTCAATACCCTGTAATACCTCTTGCAGTTTCCCCAGACATGTCTGAAGCTGGTTGTCATCTAAGACAGGACGTGAGAGGTAGTGGAGGATAAGACTGCAGCTTGGCAATCCCTGTGCTTTCATTGGAGTCTTCTCCTCTAGGCATTTCAAATGGGCCGTGTTCAGACTGTTTAGAATACTGAATCCTGCACAGATGTCTGTACTCAGTAGATGGGCTGCTGTTCTAAATTAAAATACTTAATTTCACTCTCAGCACATGAGTGTTTTGAGCTTTGCTCACCGTATGGGATCTTGAACATATATTGTAGACATCTTAGTGAAGGTATCTGATTCTGGTATTGAAGTTCCATTGTATGCGTGGGATTCAGTTGCTGAACCAGAGGTGCTTAAGATGTTTCAGCTAACCTGGGGTGTAAGATCTGCGTGGGCCACCAAGGTATGATGTAGGACTAGAAGGACATCTAAGCCCTTCTGGAACAGTGGATGGAGATCAACCAGAGATGCTCCCAAACACCTTTAATGACACCAATTACTTATGTGTCCTTGTTTACTGAGACGGTTTCTATTCTGGAAGTCCCAACAATGAAAGAGGAGGCAGAGCCATAGGCTAACCAGATCAGAGAGTACAATATTAAAGGGCTATACTGGCAGAGAATAATTCCTGTAAAAGTTAGATTGTATCCAGTCGAGTCAACAAGGACTTGATGGGAATAGAGCCAGGCAAGGGAGAAGCTGGAACGATGCAGCCTCTTCTTCTCTGCAGCAGCCAGCTGTTAGTTTGGCTCAGTCACTTCACTCGAAGTGACTTGCCCAGGCGTCCACAGGAAACCTCCTTTCAGAATAAGGTGAACCTCAGCCTGCTGTAACTTAATTTGGTTTCTTACCTTGTGGTCTCTCCTCTTTCAAGCAAATGCAAAGCAACGTGTCATTAGTTTTGAGTGCTCTAAAGACAGCTAGGTTCTCCTTTAAGAGCTGGCTAAGATCTGAAGAAAATTAGATCTGGTTCCCAGAGCAGCCAAGTCCTTCTATTTCCTGGTGGAATCCAAGGCTTTGGTGAATTCAACAATCGCCTGTTGGGGTTCGGAGATATAGTCCAAGTCAGCACAAAGGAAAAGACTGACGCAATTCAGTTTGTATCTCAGTTTTCCCAACTTGATAGCTGCTCAGCAGCAGCTCGGGCTACTGTCCTGCAAAGCCCAAGTCTAAGAAGCCATCTGGTAAAACGGTTAAACCGCAGTTCAGACGTAGCTGTTTTGTAGAAGTCAACTTAGCTAGCACAGCATAGAAGGATTTGACTTGTGAAAGTCTCTCCTTGAAAAGCATATTTAATTGCCAGTGTCAAATGTAGTATTTTGACATGAACCACCAATGGTAAAGGCAAGGACGAGAATACAGGGGGATGTTTGTGAGGTTTAATATACATAAACAGAAGTGTAACCAGCAGAAAGAGGGGAAATTTTTACTCCTGTGTGTAGCCTTAACAAGACTGACATTGGAATGCTACATACAGCACTGATGACCACATCTTTCAAAGGGATTTAGAAAAACTGGGGGAAAAAAAAAAGCCATGAGCATGATGATGGAGCTGAAGAAAATGCCTAGGAGAGGAAGATTGAAGAAGCTCAACCTGTTTAGCTTATAAAAAGAGGAATAAGAGATGGATTGATCACAGTACCTCTCACCAGGGAAAAAAAAAAACAACAGTACTTGGCGCTGGTGGCCTTCTCCATCCCACAGAGGAAGATGTAAGAGAAACCAGTGTGCGATGCTGAAGCCAGGAAGACTGAAAACAACAATCAGCACATGCTTTCAAAATGGGTGGGCTGATCACTGTCTTTGGATATCTTCAAAACAAACCTGGCTCTTTCTCTCAACTGAGCACGTGCTGTGCTTTATTCTGATACAGCTTGCCCTGGTCGGGACAGGAATATTAGCTAAAATCTGATGTACTGGCTGTACATCAGACGAGAAGGCTCAGCGGTCCTTTCGGTTTTGTATTCTCGAAATTTGCTGTACAGAAGCCACGTCTGAGCTCTGAGCCTTCAGCTGTTATCCAGACACTTAACCACATGGTGGCATCGTTGTACCACAAAGAGTCGTCTTCCTTTGAAAAAGGAGAATTTTAGTGGCAAGGGAGAAAATATTTTAAGTTTTAGAAATTGGCCTTTAGGTGAACTCTCATAGGAAATATAGCTGTAATTCAGGGGAGTTAAGATTTTGATAGACTCGAGGAGACTACAAGATGAAGTAGGAAAGCTTTTTGCTTTGATGTTGTAGCTGCTGTCCAGGCTGCATTGAGGTTGTCCTTTAAAAACACCAGTACTGGGGTAGGACTTGCTTGTGCTTGGTGCTGTATGAACTATTTCTTCTATCATAATTTAAAAAAGATGTTTTTCCGTCGTTTTCTGTTGTGTGCATTGCCTACGTTATGTAGGTATAAGTTGGGAGTATTCAATTCCATTTGAGCTCTGAACATGTTCTCCTTAGGTCCTTCAAGAGTGTTGTTCCTTTAGGTGTCCCTCTGCTGCTGGCTGATGTGGGGGTGTCAGGACTGGGGGGTCTTGACTGCTAATGCCTTCATGTGAACCCTCTCTGTCACACAGAGGTGCTTTGCTTGGGGAGGGCTCTAAGGAGTATGGCCACCTCTACATCTCCACGGAGGATGTGAGAGTCAGCTTCACCATTCAGAGACTGCAAAAGGCATCCCCACCTATTGGAGGGACCTTCCGCATCCACTTGGCCAATACAGTGATATCAGGTAAGAGAAGATGCAAGTACAGGTCCTGGATTTCCTTCGCAGGAAGCCAAAAGACAACATTGAACCTTGGAAATGCTCAGGGTATGGGCTGGCAAGTTAAAGCTGTTGTTGACAGTTGCTAGATCTTTGCATTTGATGTCCTTCGAAACAGGAATTAAGGACTATAGGCAGTATTTCTTGATGTTAGGTATGAGGTTGTTCCAAAATGCATACAGCCGCTATGAAATATTTGCCTTAATGTTAAAGAACTTTGGATCAGATCCTGAACTGGAATTTTGCATCCCAAGGTTTCATTATACTGATATTTCTCCAGCATATGTACTTCTGGTCGTCTTGTATGACAAGACCCGTGCAGGTTACCAGGAAATTCATTCACTTCTAGGATTAGCAGGATTGATAATTGGTTTGCAGATACCACAAAAGCTTTTGTGCATAGAATTGCTTGACTTGAATTAGTCACCCTTTAGATGTGCTAGGTTTTCTTGTGTTTGGTTTAAATAATCAGAGGCTTAGAATGCAAATGAGCAGGTTAATCTGAGCAAGGCCAACGATAAAGTTCTTGGCTGAGGAACTGGTAACTCAGTTATAAAGTCAAATAACAAAATAAGAGAATGCAGCCTTAGAATATTTGTGAAATAACTCTTTCCTCTGTGTTGTCACTTAAGATTTTCCTACAATAGCTGAAGGCTGTCTCAGTAGTGCCCTGCTTTGAACATAATCTTTTAAAAATGTACTCCATTCCTCTTGCCCTGTTCCCAGGTCTTGTGCTTTCCCCTCTTTCTTATGAATTAGTTTAGAGAGATTTTTTGTATCTGCAGTTTTGAATGGCTCTGGGTACTTGCATGAAAAGAAATAAAACATCATTTCCATTTATTTGGGATTGGACTCTACAAAGTCTTCTTGATAGACTGAGTCTCTCCACACCCGTCTCATCTAGGAAGTTTCCAGTCTTTCTGTTTTGAAGGAAAATGACTTGCACACTGAAATTTCATGTGTGCATATTATGTAAAATTATTACTTAAACAAAATTTCTGATGGTCTCAACTGGAGAGAATTTTCTAGGTTTTCTTAGCTATTAAATAGTGCAGAAGGTCTTCAGACTAGATATAAGGAAGAAATTTTTTACGATGAGGGTGGTGAAACACTGGCCCAGGTTGCCCAGAGAGGTGATAGATGCCCCGTTCCTGGAAACATTCAAGGTCAGGTTGGACGGGGCTCTGAGCAACCTGATCTAGTTGAAGATGTCCCTGCCCATGGCAGCGGGGTTGGACTAGGTGACCTTTAAAGGTCCCTTCCAACCCAAACCATTCTATGATTCTATTCTATGATTCCATGACCTTTTGACATTTGGGGTCTAGTAAATTTCCCCTCTGTGGCTTTTTGGCAGTTGCAGAGGTTTGAACCACAACAGCCTTGCACTCATAATGAAACATCTTTCTTTTCTAGGAGCATTCAGATGTGCACTCCTAGGGATGATGATATCCACTGCTTTCTAATGTCTTTTGCAGATGTTTCGGTGCACATCTCCTCCCGCCACCTCCGCAAGCTTTTGCAAGACAACATAGATAACTCTACAGCCCTGTACTTCAACACCAGTGACTTCATTGTGACCAAAGACTCAAACTCTTGCTATGAAAGCATCTGGACGCTGACTTGGAAAACAAAAACTGGGGACCTGCCCAATGTTATCAGTGTACAGTAATTTCTTCTACTAACACCCACTTTGAACCCCATTCAGTGTCTTTGGCCTTGGCTGATTCATTCTTCCAATGTTTGTTTTTATGAAAACACCTGTAGGACCTTAGGCAATCTATCTTCCTATTAGGAACAGCAGCTTAAGCAAATTCCAGATTAGATGATTAAAAAACCAATTGCAGTTGCAGGAGGAGAAATTACATCTTCAGAGTCTGTGCTTCCAAATGAGGAGGCTAGAATGTAATTTCTGTGCTTTGCAGTTCTGCACAATAAAGGGACTGCTATACTGAAATGAAAGTTATTATAATCACATTAATATTTCAGTACAGTAACTGAAGCTCAGTACAGATTTGTGGCATCATTTATGGGCCAAGACAGTCTTTTTCTGAGAACTATTCTGTATGGGTTCATAGCTGGTTCTCATAAGTCTCAGATGAAGGTTCAGTTCACACTTTCCCATCCCAAGATTTGTCATGTCAAAGTTTTGCTTCAAGTAGAAGGGTCTTTTTTGAATAAGGACTCAGACTGAGCTGCTTCCTCCCTCAAAACCAAAAACTATTTCTTTGTATATCCAGCTTCTAAAAGTGTAAAATTAGTTTCAATAAAGCAATGAGTTCCCATGCTCAAGACATTGGCCTAGAGGGTGAAAAAAGCTGAAGATGCATCTCAAGCTGTAGCACAGGCCCTTGTTTCTCCCAAAGTCATGTGTTTGAGAAGCAGATGTTCAAAGCTATTTCCACGCCTAACTCCGAATTGTATTATTGAGTACTAGAAGTTTATTTGCAAATCTGGCTCCTGAATCTCTTTGCCTCAGTTTGCAGTCTCTTTGCCTGCAAGGTGAGGGTGGGAACCAGGGAGGTGTTGTGAAGTCTTGGGTAATGACAATTTAGACCTGGAGAAGTGATTCATGGAAGAAGCTTGAGAAGAGTTTCCAGGAGTTATTTGCACCTTGTAAAGACTCTATATGAACTCTAGGGGAATGGTTTTAATTTAAAATCACAGGACAGAAAAGGACGAGAAACTAAAACTCTTTGTTCTTTGCCAGGTCTCTGCTGAAAACCTCACTGGTCTGAAGCCAACTGTTTCTAGTCGTGTGGTTTATGATGGGGGTGTGTTTATTGGGCCAATATTTGGGGACATGCTTGCTACCTTCAATAACAAAACACAGGTGAGTTAATGTGCTGTCACACTTCCTATTGATTCACCTGGGTTGTGTAGATCCAGGAGTCTCACAGGTATTCAGGTACCTAGTTCTGCCACTAAATCCTTTCAGAAATCTGCTGTTCTGTGCTTTGCCATAAACTGATCAGATTCTGCTCCCTGGTTTGTGGAGCAGGACTTTCCTCCAAGAGCTATTGCAGGTGGGGAGAATGGTCATCACGGGTGATGGAAGATAATTTCTTTCTTTTGATGTAGTGGCCAAGGGCTGACGTTGCCTCTAGACTCCCACCCTTGGTGGGTCCTATGGTGCTGGCCACCAAACTTGGGAATGACACTGCTAATCTGCAGCGTTCCTGCCGTTACACTAACAAGCAAAATAAATGAGATGGTGGCTGTGGTACTAGTCTGTGAATTAGGCAAGTCCCTCGGCCTCTGTGGATCTCAATTCTTTAAGTGTGAAAAGGAAGTAAGGAGGGCTTCCTGGGTGAGTGAGTCTGCTGGATGGACAAACGTGTTGCAAACTCTGCTCTCAGATGTTGCAGAGCAGTACGCATCGCTGGCTTTGCTTCCAGCATAAACTGCCAGGCAATGTAGCGATAACAGGGTGATGCTGGATGTGCTCAAAGCCCAGCTGTGCAGCATTTGGGGCTAGGCCATCCTGCTTTTTTGATGAGCCTGTTCCCCAGACACGAGGACTGCCCTTCTTCCAGTGGCTTAACCACCTACGATACCTTTGCCATCTGTGGTGCAGACATACCTTCGAATAGACCAAATGAAACAAGAAGGGCAGCAGCGATCAGATTTCCTCTTTGTCTTTGAAGCTTTATTCTGGCTTGCTGCTAGCAACAAGTATAAAAATGTCCCTCTAATTATTGTGTCTCTATTCAAGCAGAGTACTTTAAGTCTGTGCTCCTTGTGTTTCTTGGAGACAGTCTGCTTTTGCTTTTTGCAGGTGTTGGTGTACTCTCCTGGCACACCCTTAATACCTGGGAGAGAGATGAAGAGGGGCTCTCCTATGCCCTGTGCTTTGCCAGCTGGCTTTTCTGAGATATCAACATCTCAGAAGAGATATCTCTTGATCTCTCTTGTTAGATAATCAAGGTCACAGACCAGCTTTCTTGTTTCAGCATGAACAAGGGGAAAAAAAATAAAATTGAGGGCTGCGTGCTGAAAAGACACATTCTGAGATTCATTCTAATTAGTCTTACAGGGTGCTTTAAACATAATAAACTTGTTCCCAAGGCGGGGTGGGAAGAACCTGGGGTATGGTAAGCAGGATCTTCAGTGGATGACTAGAAGAAAAGGAGTTGGGAGGAGCTGTGAGTCCCAGCAAGATGGGAGATATGATCCTGCAGACACCAAGAAAGCCTGGCGATACAGCTTTGAAAGCTGTGCTCTGCTTTGCCTAAGATGAGCCCTAGCAAGCCTTGCAATTAAATTTGTAATGAGACTGCAGCAGGATAAACAGCTGTCTGACTGTGCTCTCTTCTGGCACAGTCAGAGTGCTCTCGGTAGCTCAGTGTGGCTACTGGCATCACTCTGCAGGTCTACCAGATAGATGTGGCTCTAGAAAACACCTCTGTTCCCTTCCCAGCTTTAGGGTAACCTTCTTCTCTGTCTCCAGGTGGTGGTGGTGGTGAATGATGTCCTTGCAAACTGTTCTGGTTCATGCTCTTTCCAGTTCAGCCAGGAATTGACACCCTTAGTCAGCGATGTGGAGTATTCATCAGGTAATGGGGCTTTGTGTCTGAACGAAATGGCAAAAACACTGTTCTGTGAAAAAGATCTGCCAGATGCTGATGATTTTGTGTGCATGTGTGTGCTTTTGGAAATATCTGATTTTATGGAAACTGCACTTTCTAGTGGGGCACTTCTGATCAGCTCCAGTCTTAAAGTATGTAGCACAGACGTTTTTACAGCAACATGAAGATGGTAGAGGCATAAAGGGGAGGGAAACAGTGGTAGGTTTGGTGCTTACAGCGAAGGGTGGCTCTTGGCTCAAGTTATTTTTAATAAAAAATTAATGAAAAACATAATAGCTGGAGAGGGACAGGCAGGAATAGGCGTTATGGGGACAATGAGAGGTCATCAGTGGTGTAGTTTTTAGGATGTCCTGAGGAAGATGGTAGAAACTTTTAACTGTTGGTTGAAAGTAAATCCTGAGCATTGCTACACTGAAATTCATGAGTCATCTTGTCAATTATATTCCTTCAGACAACAGGTCCCAGGCCACAGTAGTTATCAGGGGAGCTGGCTTCACTGAGGAGAAGCCAGCCCTGCAGGTGGAGGTGAACAACATGACCTGCCACGTCGTAATGCTGAATCAAACCGAAGTGGTTTGCCAGATGGAGAGGCTGCCAGTCGGAGTCTACCAGTTGACATTACTGGTGAGACCTTATGGCTTCGCACTCAATGGCAGCACAGGAGAAGGCATCTTCCTAAGAGCTGAGCCAAAGCTGGTAGTTATCGAACCTCCTACAGCTTCAGAGATTGGTAGGTCTGAATGCCAGACCGGCTCTCAGGGGATGTCTGCTTTCTGCTTCTTGCTTTTCATGGCGTGTTTTGGTTCTTCTGTACTTTCACTACCAAGGTCTTCACCTGATGAAAAAGACATAATATGGCTGGACACATTATGTGTACCCCAAAGCACTGGGGCAAGTTTCTTAAAGACTGACAGACTTTCCCTGGTTCTTTGTGGAGGCAACCAGTTTCCCGACTAGTTTTGTTTGGGAATAATAAGTTCAAATGCAGGTATATTCATTCCAGCAAATCTGATGAGTATTAATGTTTCATGGCTTACCTTCCCATATCCATTTGACATATAGCTTTGTAGTATTTGAATTAGTCTGGCCTAATTGTGAAATGACTAAACTATGCTTCATCCCAGTCCCATTGAAGTGAATTCATATTCTGAGTGATAAAATGGAAAACTCATCTGTGTTTAGATACAAAACTGAAAAACCTAGAGAAGCTCAAACTAAACTGAAGCTGCTTCCATTCCCATTACCCTTCCTTTCCTTGAAACAGAAGAGGAAATAAAGGGTGCTATATTCCATCCCTGAAGACAAAAGCTTGGAAGATTTTCCAAAGGACTGTGGGGCCAAAGGACCATTATGACTCTCATCTGCCCTCTATGTGACACAGATGAGAGGACTTCACCTGGAAGTTCCAGTGAGGTGCCTAGACAACTGTAGCTAAGGCAAACCAAATGCTGTAAAAAGCCATCCTTTCTTTTTTGGGAGAGGGAAGAGTCTCCCCAACCCAATGAGAAATGTGGAGAACACTTGACACAGCTGAGTTCTGCCCACAGACCAACAGTCTCAGCATATGACTTGTTTTCAAGCAGCTAGGAATGCGCCTAGAAACAACATGACCCAGGTCTACTCTGACAGTAAAAGTTACCCAGCTTTTGTCTGGAAACCTCCTAGTTTCATTATTGAGGTTCTTTGAGTTCATGGTAACAAACATCACTGAGAGGAGGAGTACCGGCCTAGATGCAGCATGAAGCCAGCTCAGCCATGTGGCTTGGAGAACTGATTGTGCCATTCTTGGCCACCTTGGAGCAGGCAGAGAAAGGAAATGACGGTCTGTGAACCTCTCTGTGGATGAGCTATGGGATGGATTTGGAACAATGTAGGGTTCCTAAACTGAAAATCAAGAAGTTTATGGCCACCAGTTTTCTTCATGTTTTGCTGAGATGCCTGGGAAGAAAGCTGTTTTAACCCTTTTCGTTCCCTCCCCGTCCCCAAAGGGAGGGTCATACGGTACATTAAGGTTAACACTCAGTTTTGATTTGTAGAAAACCCAAAACCACAAAAACCAAACACATCCAAAAAACCCTAAAAGAAAAAAGCCAGCAATGGCAAGTGTTAGTGCTTGGGCCTTGCTTCTCATTTCCTTTGCTGACAATCCAGTTCTCCCAATTACAGTGATCTGTCACTCATTAAAAAGAAAGCAAGTATAATGTTATCTTACATTACATATGCCTTGAACATTTATAATTGGAAAGAATTATAGCTTCCATCTGTGTTTTTAATTTCTTCCATTTAAAATACTTCTCTTCAATCTTATCGTAAAGTGCACATATGCAGTATTTCACTGCATATGGATATAAGTGTAGATATCAAAACTTAAGAGCATCAGTCTTTACACAACACACATGGGTTTTGTACTCTAAATCTGAGGCTCCTTATCTGACAACTATCACATTAGACAAGTAGCTTCAGTTTTGACTTCTTGCTGTTTCTGACTCTGCAAACTTAACGTTACAGGAGAGGAAGCCAGGAAGCACCGTGTACTTTGCTGCGTCAGGTCCCTTTTACCAAAATATCACTGGTGCTGTGCTGGGAGTTCCCTGTGACCTAACTCTATAAGTGTGGGATGCCTTTCTAAAAGTACTACCGTGCTCCAGCAGATGGAAGGAACTTGCTGTTAACGTATCTGATTGCTGTTGTTTGCCTGATTTTGCTGCCAGCCAGAGAAAATCTAGAAGATTAAACTTCTAGACTTCTCTGTTGCTTTAAAGAATTAGCAGGAATTGATGCTTTGAGGAAAAGGTACAAGGGACTCTGCCTTCAATATATAATGACTTTACTATGGAAGTTTACTTACATCGCACATGAAAAGCATCATAAAAGCTCAGCTGGTTTGTAATATAGCCATACTAACACATACACATAAACACTGCATTAATAAAGTTCCTGTCTGAGCAGTCTGTCCAGCCATAGTCCTAAAACTCTGCAGGACTAATAACTAGAGCAAACAGCTGTAAGTTTCAAGCAAAATTTATTTTCTTTTTTTTTTTTTAATTTGTCTCTGAACTGCATCAAAGAACAAAGTCCAGGTTAGAATTGCCATTAGTGTCCATTCCTGTTCCCTTTCCTGTTTCTCTTTGAAATGTCCCTGAATCTTCTAGTCACTTGAAAAAGCAGAGGGCACCTTGACTATTTGTATTGGAATTGGGTGCTGCAGAAAGATCAAGTGCAAGTCTGACTTGTGTTGGGTATGATCCTGCATGTGATTGAAGAGGCTCAGCTCTGGTTGGCACAAAGGAGAGCTGAGGTTTAGTGCTTCATAGAATCAAGCCCTCCGTGACTTTCCTCACAACTCTGCTAAGTCTCAAGCCCTGCCAAGTCCCCTTTCTAACCTAAGTTTCCTAGACACATGCTACAGGCTTTTTTGACAGCAGGGTGCTTGGCAGCTATTTGAACTGTGAAAGGACCTGCTGTGTTAAGCTCATTTTCCATTCTTAGTGCTTCTTCCTTCCTTCCTTATTTCATTCTTGGGCTGGGGATCTTTCTAAGGTTGAGATCACAGGCCAGACCTTGCCGGCTTAAATAAATACCATTAAAAAATAAACTGAGAAACAAACCCAGTCCTCCGGTACCATGGACCAGAATTCAAATAAGAGGCAAGAAGGACCTGTGTTGAAAGAGGGGAAGCTAGGTACAGCAAGGTGGAAGCAGATCAACATCAGATCAACTGAGAGACAGTACTGCCTTTTGTAGTCACCTATTAATAAAGAATCCTTTGCATATTAAAATATCATTCTACTTCTTGAATGTAACGGAATAATTGGTTTTGCAGGAGGATTGAGAGTGGCTCTAAGGGGGACCAATCTGGAAGGGGTTAACTTGGTGTTGTTTGGATCTCAGCCTTGCCCGATTTTGGAGGATGACAGAAATTCGACAAGAATTAAATGTGAAGTTCCCTCTCGGGTAAGAAACCATATTTTTTGGGGAACAGCCGGCAGCCTACCGGCCTTTCTATGTTTTCCTGGCCTGAGCTACACTAGGGGAAGGGCAAACGGTAGCCCATCAGCCAAGTCTCGGCTGCGGGTCTATTTACAATGGACTCCACCTACAGTTTAGACCAACTTAATTAACAATAGATTGATAGATGATTTATGAAAACCAGTGAAACAGCAAAAAATCTAGATTACAAAGTCATTAGCTAAGCCTCACATAAACAAAACTGGGGCTTTGAACTCCAGCAAAATTGCCTGTCTCCACTTTCATTTGTCTGCTAGTAGATTGCACATGCCTGGGACAATTGCTCTTGCTCACATTGTTGAACCTCTTCAGCTCCAAATCTTCTACTTTACATCCAGATCTCCTTTGGACATTATCTGTGTGTCGTCCAAAACCACGCCTAGGGATTGTTAGCAGCAGTGCTCTTTGCTGCATGGCAAAATTATACCCAGGATGATGCTAATAGTTTAAGTGTAGGGATACCTGTCTACGCCTATGACTTACCACTGTTTAATTTACTAGTATGGATATAGCAAATGAAAATCTGCATAGTCTGGGATTGTTTTAAGGTTTCAAACTCTCCATAGATGTCCCTTTAAAGTCAGCGTAACTGTACACATTTAAGTAGTGTCTGGTGTATATACAAATTTTGTCGGTGCCATGTGCCTGACTTATTAAGTATAGGAGATGCAGGAATATAGGGAATAACTTTTTTTATTGGTACATTCTTATCCCTGACATTTTCTTCATTTCTGTTTCTAGGGGACAGAAGATGCTGCTGTCCATGTGACACTGATTTTTGGGTACCAGTCAACAACAGTAACCAACTTGTTCCAATACGATCCTTCCTTAAACCCTGCTGTTGTATCACTGAGCAGAAACAGAAGTGGCATAGCAGGTGAAAAAGCTGCAGACCCATATTGGGCATCATCTGTAGAAGTGTCATTATTGCAGATGGTGGTGGGATGGAGGGAATTTAGGTCTATGGAGTTTGGTGATCCGACGTTGTTTTTTTGTTCTTTTCTTTTAACTTGTGGTCTCTGTTTCCTGCTAGTCCTGATCAGTCCTGGTTGTTTTATGCTGGTTTTTCTCTAGCATATGTGAGATAATGAGTTACTTGCTTTAGGCCAGTATGGGTGATGTCCACAGGATGTCAGGTGTGGTATAGTGCTTCTTTTGTGTCATATTTCTCTAACGCTGCTCTGAAATTATCATCCCACCCATTCATTCTTGGTAACGAGTTCAGCCATGACAAGAGAAATGAGCTCTAGAGAGTGTCCTTCTCCAGGATCCCAAAGGGTTGATCATAAAGTGCATTGTGCATTTTAGGTTGCTGAAAGCAGAAGAGAGGCAACGCTTGTCTTGCTAGTTCCCATTTCCAAGTCAAACTGTTCCTTCTGCTTTGACCTTGTGATCCGTTACTTTAGAATATGAGCTTAGACTTCATGGACTTTGTGGGGGCAAAATCCCAAGTAGATCTCATGGAGTGTTTAACATTCCTGTCTTTTGAAAGTTTCTATTTGGGGTTGGGTTTTTTTGCTCATTTCCCTTCTTTTTTTTCCACAAGGTTTTGGCTGGGCATTGGGAATAGAACACCTTAATGGCGAACGGTGTCCACTTACAGACAAGTCTTTTAGGAAGAAGGTTTACTACATTTCTGTGTGGCAACCAGACACCAGATTCCTAGTATCTGAGAGATGAAGGAAGATAGGAGGAAGACAGAAATATTCCTGCTTTCCTACCCACCCCACTCCCATTCCTCCAAGGATGCAATCATCTGATTTTTTTTTTTTTTTTCTCTCTTTGCAGCCTTAATAAAGCTCCCCCAAGCTCAGCAGTTTGGCTGAACTTGGTGGGGATGCAAGGAGTTAGGTGACTGCCAGTGACGAAATGCACTTCTTGCTGCATGCCTGGCTTTTCTATTCCTTTCCCCACATGCCCTTGTCATTTTCTATTACTCCAGAATGCATAAATAAAAGAAAATGTCCTTTATCATCTGAATATTATTCAGATACCATAGCACCAAGGGGAGACTTTTCTAGCCGCGGGCAGCCCAGGTGCAAGGAATTCCTTAATGTTATAGCATCTCGTGAACAGTGGTGTGGCTGAGTTCAATCTCCTATTCAGAACCTCCACGGCTTCGTCTTTCAATATAATTTTCCTCCTATATAATAAAAAGAATAAATAAATTACACCGATGCCTTCCAGGCATCTAGGATTAAGCTGACAATTGACCAAGAGTCCAAAGAGTTCATGCTATTAATATATTCAACTTTGCAGGCTTTCAAACTTTATTTGACTCTTTGCGCATGCAGAGTTGAAAAGTACTGTCTTCAAGACCTGCTTAGAGGAGCTGGTAGACGAGGGGAGCTTTGTTCAGACTCTCTTGCTTCATGGAAGGCAGAGACTTCTCCAAAGCTGAGGCTGCGGAGCTGAGTGGTAACGGTGACCGTGCCCGCCATGGAGGCGATGCTAAAGCCAAGTGACCCTGGCCTCTGCTTGGGAGACAAAATTGCTACTCAGATCTGAATCTCTAGTAAGGATGCATCAACCTATAAAACTTAATTTTGATTAAGACAAGGTGAGAGAGTAAAGCAGATGAGCTGCTCCTGCCTACCTCCCTGTGTGGCTGGGATAACAGTGCCGCATGCTCAGTGAAGAAGAGGAATGGGCAAAAATGAAGCTGTTCTGTGACAGCTGATCTTCACCAGCTGTTCTGGAGGGACTCTGTGGGTAGACAAGTGTTTCAGGCTGGCCGGCTCAGAGGGATGGTAAAGAGACATTAACACCTTTTGCTTGATTAATTTAGGAAAAGGATTTATGTAACATAGTGGTCTATGACAGCAGGGAGTTGGACTTGAGGACCCCTTCTCATCCTGTTTATTCCTGCTTCTGTGCAATTGAACGCACACCCTTCAGATAAGACGGGAGGACGAGATTCACCTCCTAAACACACCTCTGTGCTTGTTGCTTAGATGTCTTCCATAGTGAAGAGAAATAGGCAGTTCTGTGGTGGGATTCACCACAGCTTTTTTGGATGTCTTCCTTAGAATAAGATGAATCATGCCATAAAGGCTTTGTTTCTCTTCATTGACTACAGATATAGCTATCTCAATGAAAATGCCTTTATTTGGACCAAGGCATACCCCTTAATTTTTTAAGCTATTTCAGGAGGAATTTAGGTTATGAAATTCCCTTCTCCACTGTCCTTGTCTTTTTCTATTACTACAGTATGCACAAATAAAGGAAAGTATCCTCTATTATCTGAATATAATTTGGCTTACAACAGAGCTTAAATGGGAGACAGAGCCATGTTTCCTGAAAACAAGGTGCTTTGGAGCATGCATGGGTATCTGACTTTAGGTAGATCATTTAGCTGTGGGAGGCTCCTGTTAAAGTTAGATGGCTCCATAGTGCTGAAAAGTGTGGTCTGGATCATTGTCAGGGATTTAGGAAAAATCCCAGAACTCCTTAGCTGCAGTTTATGTGAGCTTTAGAAAGACTGGATTTGGCTTTTATCAGCTGCAGACATTTATAGGACGGACATTTATGGTAAGGGGGCATGGATCCTATCCTGAGTGTGTACCAGCAGGCTGAGAGTGGCTGTAGATGGTCATAGCCAAGGTCACAGTCCTAACATCTCAAGACAACCCTGATGGCTGGTGACCTTATCAGGGAGGCCAAGGGACTGAGCGGGATACGGAACCACTGTGGTCTTCAATTTTTTGTTTTGGGCTGATGGACGTGACTGGACTTGTTCTGGCATGATGAGACTCTTCCTCAGGCAATGGTTACATGTGCTAAAACAACTGTTGCCAGAAACACTGAAATAGTTTCGTCCATTCTCCTCTCTGCAGGGGGTCAGGAGCTTCAGATTGGAATATCCCAGTTTGCCAGCTACCGAGGGTCAGATGTCAAGGTCCAAATTGGGGGCTCATGGGCACAGATCCAGGCGCAGACAGACCGTGGTGTTAATGTGACGCTTCCAGCCTTGGCTGCGGGATGGTACAACGTTTCTGTCATCGTCAATGGCATTGCTATCGCTTCAAACAGGTGTGTGAACGTGTGTGCTTTCCTTAAGGTATGAATTTAATTCTCTGTCCTATTTGGTATTTTAGGGTTAATCTGAAAAGGAAAGTAAGAGTTTTCACAAATTCTGTACCTAACAGTGAAATCTGCAGTGTGGTATAAAATTATGAATAATTATCAAGGCATTTATTGATCTGTGGAACCCAAGTCAGCAAACTGCTAATGCTAGTCAATTAGCTCCCCTTGGATCAGTAGGAGGCAGGAGAGAAACATTTTAGAAAAAACAGTTGATTTGATGAAAAATGCATATTCAGGCAATCAAAGGTATTCACAGATTCAGGTCAAATGCAGATAAATCCTGCTGTAGGAAAACAGCAGAAGAAAAGAAACACTTTTCATGAGAAAAACAAAAGCTAGTTTGAAAAATAAAAAAATGCTTTGTTTGGAGAATTTTTAAATGATGCTATTTCCATCTTTTAAGGTGACACTTCAAGTTCGTGCCTGGATAAATGTAGTATAAAAGAATTAAAATGTGGGGGAAAACTGACCTGAAAGTGGGATGCAACAATGCATTCACAAGCAACACAATTTTGCTCCTCAGCCACGCAGCTCTCATCCATGGCAGCTGCTAAGAATGATCCTGAAACAGTGGTATTGGGGAGAAGGGAGCTGCTTTTATTGCTCACAAACCACCCGAAGCTGCTTGTTGCGTTAATGAACTTCAGAAGGAGAAAGCCTCTGGTCGGTGGGATGACAGGCGGGGATTCATCCCATCTGATAGTGGAGTCTGTTAGCAGCACCATCACTTTGTCTCCAGGGACAGAGAGTGGAGGGAGATGGGCCATCCCAGGAGACAACTCTGATCTCTGGTGGGCTGGATTGCAGGATAGGGAAGGTCTACTTCTCTAACATGTCTTTTTAGGGCAGGGGGTGTTTTTGAAAAGAGGTTGATGAGGAGGAAAAGTAGATGTAGGTGGGACAGAAGGCGAGCTACACCCTTACCTGAGTGGGCTTCAGGAGGTTATGTCTGGGTTTCCTCTTGCTGCAGTTACCTCCGCTATCTGGTGGGAGGATGTAAGGAAGGCAGGCAGCTGGGATGTCTCTTCAGTGCACTTGCATCTCCTGTCTGTGGGCATAGCTGCAGTGAGATCTGTTTGGCAAAAAACCCCTCATTCTTGCTTCTTTTGGTGGGCAATTCAGTTACACCTCATGGACTAAATTTGGCCCACAGGTTGCAATTTGATAAGACGGTGTTCATAACAGATGTAGCTCAAATCACATGGAAAAATTTGGGGGGTGGAGTGGTCTTGTCACTGTGGCATTGAACAAAGGGGATGTGCCAAGTGGGTGTTTGGCCTTCCAACCTAGAAGGAGTTGTAAGAAAGAATAGCACTGCAGCAGGAGAGAAAAACATAAAAAAGCCCCAAATCCCCCAAACCCCTCTCTATGTTGCTTGTGTTTTGCAGGGTTGAGCCGTTAATCCAGTACCTCTCGGAGATCTTCGGCATAGAGCCCTGTTGTGGCTCTTTTCTGGGTAAACAGCGTCGGTACATCTGCAGCCACTTATGGAGGTTAAAGGGATCAAGGGCACAGTTTTCCTGCAGGAATGGAAAGGGCATCCCATTTCACATCAGTTTAAATGAGGGTGTTTTAAATCTGTGACCCTTTATTATGCAGACATCAACTGGCAGACAGCAGCAGGCTGGAAATGTGGGATTGTAGTGAGCATCCCTCAGTCTGGTTGGGTGGCTTATGGCTCCCTGTGCTTTGAATTTGATTTCCCCAAGTGTTTGCTCATGTATCCTTGCATGTTCCCATTGGGAAAACAAAGCACGCCCACACCTGACTCATCTGTGCTGTTTCTTTCAGTCGTTACGCCTCCATCTTTCAAGGCTTTCTATGTGAAAGTTAGACGGAAAGCAGGGTACTATTGTAGTTTGAAGCAAACAATAATTTCAAGTGATCCCAAAGGGGATGTTCATTTTCGTTACGTTGAAAAGACAGCCCCCCCCCTTTTTCAATGTTAATTTTAATCAAAAGTGAAATATTTATTAATTCCATTCCAAGCTTTTAAACATTGGAAATAATTTAAGTATGTTTCAGAGCAAAACATCACTGAACTAAAAAGAAAAGTTTTACTTTAAATCTTAAAAAGCAGATTTGGGGTGGTTGATTTATTTTGTTATTTGGCTGGGGGTGGGAGAGAGTTGAATCCCTGTAGTGAGTTTTACATGAGCCCTTAGAAATGCTTTTATAGAAGACAGAGAAATTCTTATGATGCAACCTCAGGTCCTCTACAGATTGCTCTCCCAGCTTCACAACACACAAAAATTCAGAGGCTTTGTGGTAAGTGGTTAGTTCAATAGTTTGTGAAGTGCCCAGGCCTTGAAAGATGAGAGCATGGATAGAGCCTGGATAGCAAATGCTATCAGTTTTGAAGATTAAGCTATACTAAAAAAAAAATTGCACTCTTCGTATTTAAGAGTAAATTGAAATTTAAATAAGAGCTGATTAACTCTTTGGCTGTGGTTTTATGAATGCCTTAAGCTGACTTAGAATCTCACAGCTGCAAAAAGCACCAGTCCTTTCCCCGCCTTATCTCTAGTCTTTTGTTGTCTCTAACACTTGTGTGGCCATCTGGAGTAAGGATTTGAGATCACTCAAAAGGAACTCCATTATAAAACAACTTTATTTTGCAGCCACATGATGGGAAAAGGAAGGGAATGGGCCTAATGGATAAAGAGGTTGAAGCAAGGCAGGGCACTGGGAGTGCCAGTACTGCAAGCTAAAGGAAGACGGAGGGAGGTTTCAGCTGGGCTCTGGGCTTGGAAGCATGGGAATAGGCTGGGAATGCTGGAGGGTTTGCATTTTTATGATTATCGCTTCCTAAAATCCAGACTGCTCCTTCTTCAGTACTACGCTTATTCTCAGCACCCTGGGAGGCAGTGCAGATACCGCTGCTTTGCAATGTCATGTAAATCCAGACGTCAGGATTCACGCTTATTCCAGATAATTAGCACTTACCAGAGTGGTAGCAGAGAATCCCAAGGCTGCTGCTCATGTCAATGTGGAGATGGAGACTTCAGTGCCATGTTCTAGAATAACTATGTAGGTCAGACAAAAGATAGCCTGTCTCCCAGAGTGACCCAAAAATAGGATGCCTTAGGAAGATTATATGAGTGGAGCAGTGTATAATGATACTTCTCTACAATAGTCTTCCAGCTTCCAACACTTGACACATGGACAGCTCCAGCTGGAAGTCATAACTTGATGTCTAACTTCCTGAGTTGCTTTTCCATATGAATGACCCTATCTGTTCACACCAAGAGCCTGTTTACCCATTTGCTGTCTTCTTCTGTGGTCTTAAGTAGATGCCCAGGGATTAAAAACATCAAGGCAACCACAGGGGAAAGCAGACAGCCTGCCTTCCTCCAGCCCATGCATGGGAAGCCCTGGTTGGAGTTGCTATTGATAGTGGAGGGGGAACAGCTCTTCTCTTCCTCTTCCTGTACTACCTGTCTTAAATGGTGCAGACTGGGAGCATATAAGTAGGGGAGGGCTTGAAGCTGGAAGCATTCATCAATGTATCAGCTTTTCTGGTCAGTGAACTCCTCAAGGGCCAGTGACCATCAGCGCATGGCAAATCTGGCACTCTGCCCGAGTGGCCAGGCAGAACTGAAGATTGAAGGATGGTCTGTGGTTCTGGCTTTTTGTTTGAAAGTAGTCATACCGCATTCTGCATCCCTGTATGCAGCAGGACCAAACCATCCCTACCATCTCCTCACCTGCCTGTACAGACACCCATTCCCTGAAGAGTTCAGTCTCTGTTTGCTCTCAGGGGTCCTCTCACAGCAGCTTCCTCCAGTTCTGTGGTGGCTTTCTACTGTCATTTACTGCCATGAAGGTCCCTGGCTCTCTGATACCTTAGCCTCTAGTCCACATAGGTTTGTCCTGATGCATGACTGCTATTGTCTCTAGCCGTCTGGTTCCAAAAAAAGGACTTTCTTCTTCCATTCAGCCTAGCTAAGACTGTCTGCCATGCTTATCAGCTTTATTATGGTTTATGATTTTTCACAGACAAGTCATTAATTCCTTTCCTGCATGTAATGTCCTTCTTCCTTATTTTGTTTTACTCCTAGGTGGAACACTGCTCACAATCTCTGGGGTGGGCTTTAGCCAAAATCCTGCCCTGGTTTCTGTTTCAATGAACAGGCAAACCTGTACGGTGACTCACTTGGCAGAAGAGACAGTCTGGTGCCTGACTCCACCAGCTGCTAATTTGTCTAATGAAGATTCACAAGATATCTCTGTCAGAGTAAACGTAGTCATCAGCAATAGGTCACTTCAGCATGCTCTCTTTGCAAAAAGGACCACCACCTTTAATTACCAAAGAGCTTTGACTCCTCTGATTACTGTCGTTGAAATGGAAATCACAGATAGCAGCCTGCTCTTGAGCATCCAGGGGATAAACATCACTGGATCTGTGGCTAAGCTTGGATACAGTGAATGTGAACTTGAGTTTCGAAGTGGCAACAAGTCTGCAATGTTTTATCAGTGCTCTTTGCCACTGGACAGTCTGGAACCTGGGACTTTCCCCATCCAGGTTATCCAGAGGCAGCTAGGATATGCTCGTGTGACAGCAAGGCTGCAGGCCCTTACAATAACTCCGCGTATAACCTCCATATTCCCATCACGAGGATCAATCTGTGGTGGGATGTTACTCACTATATCTGGTATTGCTTTAAAATCCAGGAGGAATTTGGTACAGGTCAGCCTGGAGAGTAATTATTCCTGTGAGATCCAGAACTCTGACAACAATGCCATTAGTTGTATTGTCCTTCCAGGGGCTCATCCTTTGCATTATCAGTGGCTGGCTGAGGCATCTTGGGCCCTTAATGTCACAGCGACTGTCAATGGGATCAGCAGTGTCTGCCTTGGAGACTGTACACTCCATCTTCATGAGCAGTGGACCCCCCTTGTAGATTTGGTGACCTGGGAGACCGATGGGACATTCACCTATGTGATGATTAAAGGACAGAGGTTGGCATGGCCAAGTGATAGCCCCATGGTACACGTGAATAACCAGGCTGTCTGCAAGGTAACTTTCTGGAATGAGACCAGCATCAAGTGCCAGACAGACTGCATTGCCCCAGGGGAGCACAACATTTCCATATCCAACGGGAAAAGTGGGCAAGCTTGCTTCAGAAAGGCGTCCAGTGTTCTCACCATCCTGCCTCAGGTGTACCGGTTTTACCCACGAAACTTCAGTACCAATGGTGGAGGCCTGCTCACCTTAGCAGGCTCAGCACTGAAAGGAAAGAGAATGACTTCTGTTCTCATTGATCATCACCCTTGCCTCATTCTCAATGTCACCTGCGTAGCTATCCAGTGCACAGTGCCTCCAGGTACTGGGACTAGGGCTTTGAGTCTAAAAGTAGATGGCATCTCTTATTACCTTGGAAGAATAAGTTACAGTGAGGAGTTTACCCCAGTTTTCCTTTCGCTTGTTGCAACTGGTCTCCTTTTAACGATGACAGTATCACAGGTCACAGAGATGGACACCATCTACGTATTTGTTGGAGACTTTCCTTGTAGTGGTGTCACCATCACTCGCTCTGCTTTGCAGTGCTCAGCTCCTCTGCTCCCTGTTGGCGAGTACCACGTGCTGGGCCTGGATGTCCCCAGGGGCTGGGCTTCCTCCAACCTGACGTTCACCTCTCAGCTGGTGGTGACAGCTGTGCATCGCAACTGGGGTAAGTCATGAAGGCTTGTCGCAGCTCCTCCATGGGGTGTAGTGTGAAGGACTGAGGTGATTGGGGTTTTTTTTGGCATGAAAGCAAAAATTAAGTATTCAAAAAAATACCCTTGTTCACAGCTGGCTGTCAGGCTCTGTCTTAAATCTCATTTTCTGTCCTTTTTCAAGGTGGCTTGAATGGAGGAGCAGTTTACCTGCATGGAACTGGGTTTTCCCCAGGGAAGACTTTGGTCACAGTCTGTGGCACCAACTGTGGACTGCTGGGCAACACGACGATGACTGACCTGAGCTGCCTTGCCCCACGCTTACACGGTCAGCTAAGACACAAAACCTGGCATTGTGTTAAAAATATCCCCTAAAAACCTATCTTGACCCAAAAGTAGGTGGGGGGCAGTGTATCTCATCCCAGGGGAACAGAGAGCAGCAGCAGCCCTGGAGAAAGGAGAGGAGCTACCATAGCATTGACTTCTGGTTTTTGAGCTCAGTCCAAAGACAATTGCTGTCAGGGGGAGTGTTTGTGTCAATGGCCACGGGCTTTGAACTAGATCCTCTATGTGGCTGTGGCCACACATTCTTTGTGGGTGTGTATGAGATGTGCACAATGTCACCAGTTCCTTGTGGTAGCTGTTCCTTGGGAAAACTGTCTCACATAAAATGTGCATGAGGGCTGTTGGGTTGGGTATCCAAGCGCCTCTTGGCTATTGTGACCATCTTAGTGAGCTGAGCTCCCTTAAATGCCTTTTCTTCTGTGGCCCCGTACATTTTGTGTTTTGGCTGCATGGTGGGACAGCTTCAGTGGGGTAAGGGGGTAGGAGGAAAAGGGTGAATGACTGGGAGGGTGAACAAATGATACACTATGGCCAGTTCATACCTTTGGGAAGCTGGAGATGGGCATTTGAATTCCTTGAGAGGAAGATGGGATCATCCCACGGCCAGAGCATCCTCCTTAACTGCAGAGAGGCAGCAGGGAATGGTACCAGGATCTCCAGCTCTCTCAGAGAAATAACCCTGCCTCAGTTTTGGAGGAAACTCTTCGAAATGGGCATTTCCTGGGACAAGACATATTTCCTCCCTCTCCTACTGGCAGCACAGAATTAGGCTCCTAAAAGATCTGCAAAAGGCAGGATTTAAGACTTTTAAATCTAACCCTGAGACACACGCCATTTCCCAAACGCTAAGCACAGAGCACGTACCTTGGTGCTGCAGCATTGCAATACTTGGTAGCATAACACTTCGGCCCCTACACAGCTCTGATGCTAGGAGAACATCCTGAGATCTACAGAAGTATTTGCTGTTCTGTGGCCATCCAGAGATCCATCATCCAGGTGACCAAAGATCCATGGCCTCTTATCCTTTGTGGACGTGGAAGAAAGTTGGCAGTGAGAGTGTCTATCAGGGTAAATTGCCAGGACTTTGCTCAAAGGTGTGTGGAATCTCCATCCTCCAAAATAGTCAGAAGTTGACTAGATTAGTTGCTGAGAAACCAGTCCAATGTGAAATTTAACATTCTTTTGAGCAAGGATTGGGACAAGAGACATCCAGGGGTCCTCTTCAGCCTCACTTATTCCAAAATTCTAAATTTGCTCTTGTCATTTTGAATGCTTCCTTTCCTCATCCATGAGGAATACTAAGAAAAATGGAGGGGGGGGGGGGGGAGGCTTTAAAATCCAACCACAAGCACTCAGAAGGAGACACCAAGAGGTCATAAGGGCTCTATTTTCTTTGTTTTAAACAAGATCTGGGCACAGTCCACAAAACTGCTTATTATTTTTTAAACAAGAAAAAAGACATGGTGCTGGAGTGTTGAGAAAAAAAAAAAAAAAAGAAATCAGAGCACGAAACAGGGAAGCCTGGTTATTGCAGGAAGAACAGCAGAATAAAATGTAATCAAATTGATCCAAACTGTGAAAACATTAATAACTGTGTTCAAAATTCACTGAGTGGTAGGCGGCAGAGGGAGCCTGGGGAAACCCATCTTACAGGCAGGACCACAATGCTTATTACTGACACTAGATGTCAGCAAGTGAATGCTGATTGCTGGTTGCGTTTCTGGAGAGAAGATGCAAAGGATGTGTTGCCTCAGTCCCCAAAGGGACACAGGCACTATTGCTTTGAGGCCAGTTACAAGACAACCTCTCTCTCCCCTGCCGTGGATTTTGCAGCGCGCAGCCTTGCAAATCTCACCAGTCGAGTTGCAAAAATGTTTCTCTGTCAATGAAGTATTTACAAGAAAGTGTTTGGGTTTTTTTTTTTTTGCATTTAAGAAAAAAATATTCTTGACAGGCTGTTTAAATCTGTGAGTCTTTGCCAGGCTATTTGTACTCCCTGAGACAGGCATGTTCAGCCTGTGCACATCTACATGCAGCATACGTGAATCTGTATATAGAGCAAGATGCTTTCCAGATGGCTTTTCCCTAATATTTAGGGGGTTGCACACCCCCACCATTTAGGGCATGAGTGGACTTATTCAGTGCAGTTAGTGCAGTCTCACCTCATAGTTTACATGCCGCTGTTTGCCCGGGGAAGTTTGCCACTTGGCACTCGCACATCCAGTGCTCAGACCTTTCTTTCACAGCCTCGTCCACGTGGGAGAGGTGGCGAAGTGACTTTGGGGATGCGGGACCACGAGCCATGAAGGAGATGGGAGGGATAGATCTGTGGTGCCCCAGGGCCCCTTCGGTGCAGAGGCTGGTGCGGCCAGGTTGGATGCTTATCTGACATTTCCTGGCGCTGCTCGTGGATCGGGTGATGAGAAGTGAAGAGTTCAAGCTGCATTTCTTCTGTTACAGCACGCTGTGAAGCAGAAACGCCTCCCCTCCGGCACTGCGGGATGTCAGGTGGCAGCTCGCTGCCCTGGGGTTTCAGTGCTAGGTCATGTTGTGTCTGGCCTGCTTAAGATTAGAGATGTTCACATGGGAATCCCCAACCAGTCCATCTAGCTTACTCATGTGATCAAATCCGTAGGGCCAGGCTCTGCAGGTAGGAAATGTGACTTCTTTCCCATTTAACAGGCAGTTTTCTAAGACACGAGGAACTACCAGTCTCAGCAGGATCCATCCATAAGCCTGCCCTGCGGGTTCTTCCTTAGGAACGGGTGTCGAGCGGGGTTGGAGCAAGGTTTCAGTTTGATCGTTGACAAGAGCTGGGCACGCTGAATACTGAAACATGCACAAGGAATAGGAACGCAAGCCCAGACTCTTTTATGATAAAACTGTTGTCTTTTGTAAGCTGCAGAAAAATCAATTCAGAACAGAGCTAAAATTTGAGTTTCACCCTTAAAGCTTAAGAAAATTAACAAAATTAAATAAAATTAACAAAACCACACTCCCTTCAAGGAAAAACAAAACCAAACCAAAAAAACCCAACCTAACCCAAAAGTCTTTAAAGGTCTGGTAAAGAGATAACCGGCTTGATCCCAAGAGCTCTCCCCTTCTCTTGTTCTTGCTTTGTTACTCATGTCACAGCACTGTCGATGAGTGCAAATACAGCTGTGGATTCTGTTCAGCTCAGGTTAAAGTTACAGAACGCATGGTTAATGTCTGTGGGATTGAATTCTGCTCCTGTGAAAGATGGGAAGACTAGCAGGAAGCTTGAGGCAGGTGACAAAATAACTGAATATTCCTATTAGGTGATATTAGAGTGGGTACCATATATGAATTTTGCAGTAAGCCTGTACCTGAGATTGTATGTTTGACATTGGGGTGAGAGTAAAGAAGGCACACCTTTAAAAGGAGGTGAACCAATAAGAAGATCCATCAGGGAAAAAGCTGAGTCTGATTTGCCTGGTTGCATCAGCGTGCTTGGAATAACAGGTCTTGCTTTAGGGCTTTAACGTAACAGCTCTTGGGATCTTTGTTAGTGAGTCCTGGACTTACCATGAGCCAGATTACATCGGTAAAAGTGGATGCTTAGGGAAGAGAATTTAGATTAAAAGCTAGAAATGAAATGAGGCTGGTTTAAAAGGGAGAGAGACATGGCTTGGTGGAGCTCTTCATATGTGGCAAGAGGAGAGAGAGGAATGAGTTTTGGTTGCAGCAATGCAGATGTACCAAGGAGATGCACTGAGCTAGGACCAAGGGGGACTACAGCCAGGGAAATGGGATGATTTGTATGAGTAAATGCAGAAGATTTGAAGAGGACGTGCTGTGGCAATTGAGACCTCCATAGAAGCCAGGGCCTCTGATGTTTATTGTGGAGATCAAACCAAAGGATCCAAATGGTCCCTTCTGTCTTTCAAATCCAGAAATGAAATTAAAAAAGAGGAAAAAAAAATGTATATTGATTACACGGCAGGAACGTTCTGACAGTAAGATCTATCAGGCGGTAGAATAGATGCTTGCAAAGTCACCTCTTGGGACTTCTGAAACTCGGCTGTGCGAAATGAATGTCTCCTAGGGAGCAATTCTTCATAGGCTAAAGGTTGGACCTGATGACCTTAACACGTCTCTTTTTTCCTCCCCCCCCCCTTTTTTTTTTTTAACCTTTGTCTCCTCTGCTAAGCACATGTTAATGTTATGCTCTGCAGTCCGTTTTGTGAGCAGCGGATAACTGGGGATGTGCGGTTTGGCACCGGGACTCCTCGGGCAATTGTTCAATCAATCTGCAGCTGCCCTTGGAACTCCTGTAGGTTTTAGCCTCATCACATGTCCGGTAGTTGTTATTAAACAGTGACCCAGAACAAAGCCCTTGTGCTGAGCATCCTAGGACCCTGGCTTAAGCCAGAGTATCCCTCAAAGACAGGGTTGGGGGCAGTCGGTCCCTAACCCATTACCAACACGCAGAGATTTGGCTGCCGTTGTGTCTGATCTCAAAAGAGAAGCCGTAATGGGGTGAATGCATTCATCTCGGTGATGGGATTGTATTACATGTGATTAGCAGGTTTTATCTTTATAGGGAATATAAAGCATAAAGAAACTTCATTCTGGGGTTTGAACACTAACCAATTAAGCAGGGAGAAGAATTGTGACCCAGAACAGGCAGACTATCCTTTTAGGACATACCAAGTGTGTTGCAATCTTTAGTTGATATTTTTTGTCACTGTTGTGGCAGGAGATAATGGCACCAATAATACCAAATATTTCCGTTTAATGGTCTGAGGAAGGGGGATGAAAGGCCAAGACTTCCTCCTAACGGAGAAAAGACATTAAATCCTCTGGGAGCAGGGGAATAGGAGGATCTCAGAGGTCCCCAAGGAAGGAATGAGTAATGGACATCTCCTCAAAGAGTGGTATCTCCATCAGATGGACAGGAGCTGTAGGGCGTGGAGACAAGATCTCTCCCTCCTTCCACCTGAGAGGGAGAAAGCGGTCCTAGGTTTGATTCTAGGGTGTAGAGATTAAGCAGGGTTTTCTTGGATTTTGCTTCCACTGATCTCTTTACAACCCTTTGTAACCATGCTCTTTAGCTTAGATTTTATAAATTAATACCTTTGTTTGCCTGGTTTGATTTAAAAATGGTTTCAGCAGTTGGCAGGATGCAAGGCCTCATGTTCCTACAGGCATGATAACATTGAGATGAGGGCACTGGAGCACATCAGAAATGCCCAATTTCCGTGTAACTTTTCAGGGGTGTCCAAAGGGTGACAGGCTGTTCTTCTGCTCAGCTCTAAGGGCTGTGCAGGAAATATCTTCTGGTGGCCTACATTAGCCAGGCAAGTTCTTTGACAGCAGCAAGGTATCTAGGAAAATATTCACGTCCTGAGATTCTGTGGTTCATTTCTAACATTCATCCTAAAATAGGGTTCAGCTGTTTTTCTATCCAGGAAAACCCTGCCATGTTCTTTTCAAGACCACAAAAGAAAACCAAAGCCTCTTTTGATTAGCTCAGCAACCTGTTGTTTCTTCTTAAACTGTGGAATGTGAATTTAATCTTCCTTTGACCACCCACCTTCAGAGCGTGGTCAAACACTGGAACAGGTTTCCTAGAGAGCTGGTCGATGCCCCAAGCCTGTCAGCATTTAAGAGGCATTTGGACAATGCCCTTAACAACGCGCTTTAACTTTTAGTCAGCCCTGAAGTGGTCAGGCAGTTGGACTAGATGATCATGGTAGGTCCCTTTCAACTGCAAATATTCTATTCTATTCGAGTTGGTTATTCATCTAAGGTAGCCGTACATTCTCCATTACGACATCTGAGCTTATCACAGCCTTTTGTGTCACTAGTAGAATAAAATAGTAAAGCAGAAGGAGCTGTTATACTCCATTACAAAAGGGGAAAAAATTCTTCTGTCCACAGGAAAGTGGTGGGTTTGTGGACGAAGGAAAGGGCAGTGCCGTCACTGCTTGGATGTCCTTCGTCTTTGCTAGTTTTGAGAAGTTCTCAGCCTCTCACTGGGCGGAAAAAAAGCATACGTGCCATCTCTTTTGGAGAAATTCCTGTAATGAATTGGTTCTGCTGCAGGTTGTTGCAAAGGCAAGCTCTTTGTAGTATTTAGTCCTCTTGGATGGTATTCATTTGCCAAAAATCAGATTTCTAGCGCCACTTAAAATGCCCTTGTAATGGCAGCCTGGCCTCAAGGAAGACGCAAGGCTTCTGTGGGAACTATAGAACACCTGAGGTGGCTCTAGACATAATTTCTGGACAATAAAAGCAAAATACAGGCATGGTGCCATCATTCCTTTAGGCTTCTCTGTCTATTACTTTTCTCTCTCATGTTTATATGTAGGTCTTTGAGGCAGGGATTGTGTTTGGCTGTGTTGGAATGGATGCCAAGCAAGAGAATTGTCGCTGCATTTGGGGAAGGAAAGAGATTCAGCATATTGCAAAATGTGTGAAGTAACAATGCGTGTAACTTTTTTCTTATTCTAAATCCAGAGAAGAAAAACACAGAAAAATTGTGAACTCTCTCTCTGAAGTTCAGAGCATATGAAATGCGAAGTTTTAATATTTCAAAAAACACCTTAAACTTTAAACAGTTATAAACTTTCCAAAAATACCCCATATAAAATAATCATTTTTAGTGAAAAGTGTTAAATCTTTTAACATAGGAAATATAGTGTTTTCATATTTTTACCATTTCAAACCCCATTTTCAGAATTGCTTAGGAGCTAAGACATTCATTGACAATGACACTTTCCCAGCAAACAAGATACCTTTTGAACAAACCGGAACTTAAAAAAGCAAACAAAAAAAATCCTTTCTTGATAAATTCCCATCAAATGCATTTCTAATACTTGAGGAACACTCTTGGATACTACAGTGCAGACTGTAATACTGTCCACAGACCTTTTCAGGAGTTCATTAAAGTTGTTTGATTAGTTCAGGATTAATGAAAATTCTCCAAAAGTCTTTACATGTTCAGGGTTTTGAGAGAAACAGTTTTGATCTCTGGCATGTTTAATGCTTAAAGGATTCCTTTTTTACATTATTAAAACCAAACATTTCAGCTGATCTGAACTTCAGTGACAGTTCATAATTTTTTTTTTTTTTAGCATTTTTGTCTGGGTTTAGAATAAGAAATCCTAATTTCTGTTCACACCACTTGTTCCTTAAATACACCTCAAAGCAAATCAGCTGCTCCCATTACACTTCCTACCGTATCCATGGAGTCAAACTTGGACCAAATCTCTAGTTACAGTCAGGTGCAAAGCAAGGTGGGAGATTCCAGTTCACACAAGTTCCCCAGAAGCCCTCCAACCTGTGGCAATGCTTTCACGAAACCCGTTTCTGGATTTCAAAGTTGTGATAGACATTGTCACATCTCCCTGGTAAAAGATTTGTGCCTTATGCCTGATCTGTAAACCATGGTCTGTCTTCCCCAGAAGAAATGTCCATGCTTATATTTAATCACTTATGTCACCTCCTCCTGGACAGAGCAATTTGATCCTAAAGACCATCCTGATGCTCAACGCACAAAGGAGGTTATATGCTTGCTCACCCAAAGCAAAAGGGGCTGAAGGAGTTGCATGGAGACCTACTCATCCTCAAAAAGGATGCACTAAAAGGGAGGCTGGGACATGCACATCAGGAATCCACAGTGACAACTTAAAATCTGCTTAGTATCAGTGACATGTAGGCTGCTTTGGGTTATTTTTTTCCTCTCCTGTCTTGCAGCTTCTTTGGCCATTCTCTGTGGCCTGACACATTCTTCTGTCGACTGCCAAGAAGACAGAGCTACCTTCATTGAATGTGATGTCCAAGTCACGGTGGGTTCCTATCACCAGAGAGGATCTGTGTCTTACCTGTATGTCTGTGAGGACAGCCCACCTCAGTGGCACCGGAGGGACATCAACCCACCCCAGAGGCATTTTGCTGGACTCTTTGCCAGGTTAGTGCTGTGTCTCTTCAACAGCTGAGTGGGCCCATCCATGAGTAACATCCCCCAGAAGGTATTCTATCTTTTGCAGAATTGGCCCCTGCTAAATGATGGGCTGAAGGAGCAAATTTCTAATTCTTATGTTGATGCCAATAGAGCAATTTAGCCTTGAGACCACTAGAGAGCTCCTCTGGGTTGTGAAATTCATTCCTTGTGTCTATCAAAGCATCTCTAGTCCCCCCTCCTTCCCTCCCATCTTTTTAAAGTGTTTGAGAGACATCAGAAAATCCATCTTGTAAACAGCCTGCTTTGTTCCTTCTTAGGTTTTAATATTTATCTTCTGATCCAGAGCAACATCTGGTGGATGCCAATGGGGAAAAAGATTAGGCATTATGAAAAGCAGAAGTCTTTTTTTTTTTTTCCCTTCTTTTTTTTCCACCCTTCCTCTCTCCAAGCAGTTTCATGAGTAAAAAGTCACAGAGAAAATTCAGCAGGCTGTGCCATATTTACTCAGCAAGGGTGCTCAGGCACTTACTCAAGGCTCAGGCCTTGCAAATCCAAGGTCAAGTTGCCCAGGAGAATAAATTGGTACCGTTGCCTTTAATGGAGCGGTGGGGATTCATACCTGCCGAGCATTTACTTCTAGGAGTAAGAGGGAGGTCTGAATTAAGGAATAAACAGATGAACAAAACTTTCCAAAAGACACTAAACAAATAGAGAATTAGAATATCACTGCAATGCATTGCCCGTGATTTCCTGTACCTGGTGAACCCATTCCTGGCTGGTGCATGATGCTGCAGTCCAGGTATTTCAATGGAGTTGCAGAGATTTGGTCCTCATGTTTATCTGGTCTTTATGTCACAGCTGACGTTGTGAGTCACCAGAGGGAGTTCCGGATGCCCTGTGTTGAGGGAAGAAAACCAACTGGCGTTTACTGGACAAAGACAGCAAGACACGAGTTGCACTTTTTTTTTTAACTTGTTTCCCCCCCCCAAAAAAAAAGTTTTAAAAAAAAAAAAAAAGTTTACACAGTTACAGCATCTGCCTGCCAGTCTGTCACTTCCTCCCCACCAGCTTTTTTAATTTGACCTGGGTTTCATAAGGGATGGACGTCTTAAGAATAATTAAATTCTTATCAGTTTTGAGAAAATCTGTGTTAGGCAGAAAGAAATTATTTTCCTGTTGAGGGAGAGGAAGACAGAATTCTGCCCTGTCTGTTGTTTGCCAGCAAACTGCTGGCTAGACAGGAGATACGTACAGCTGCCCAACTGACGTGTCCAAAGTCACATCGTGCATCGGTAACGTCCTATAACATCCTAGGAGACAGGGAGGACAGTTTTGTTGGGGGAGACAAGAGTAAGGAGACTTAGAGGGGGAAAAAAAAATCCTGAAATTGAACTAATTTCATCAGTTCTATGGCTCCCAGAATGACTTGTTTCAAAACAAGAAACTCCAGGAGCCTTGCCTTGTCTAGCTGCACTTTGCTTTCCTTTTGCTCACATCAGTGTAACCCCAAACCAGGTAACCTACGAACTTGAGAGCAACAGGGCAACCCAACATCTGTCTCTCTGGTTTTTGCTTCCCGTTCCCTGGATATCAAAATTATGCTCAGCTCTTTACTGATAAAAAACGCATCTGCAATGAGTCTATTCCTATGATTATTTTTCTTCTTGCTCCTTTTCTTGGTTTGGGCTGCTACTGCGGAGGGAAAAGTCACACAGTCCATTTGCCGACAGCTCCCTTATTGTTTTTCACTGTGTTTTTGTCCAATTTAATTGTGGATGTCCCAGAGACAGGGTTTATTATTCCTTCAGGGAATCCTATCAGGCAGATATTTCTGAATCAAATCAATCAACGTTTTCTTACCTAGTATTTTCCCATTCTTCCAACTTCTTCAACCTCTTTGTTATTGTCATTAACTTTTCCCCTTATTGTGCTCATGTTTGTCTAGTAGTTAGAAATTAAAATTTGGGCTGCTGAGGAATTTTCCAGACTACTGATGTTTTTTCTGGTGAATCTGTTTCTAAACTGGTTCTTGCTGAAGGGGAGCAGGGGCAAAGAAGATTATTTGATTTCAAGTGAGTTTCCTGATCTGAAAAATCTGGGAGAAATAGAGGAAGAGAGAGCTTAAAGTCATCCAAATTACCTATTTCAGAATTTTTGAAAACATTTTTTTCAAATTTCGGTTCAGAAAAATGTTTAAATTCAAAATATTAATGGAATTTGTAGCAAAGTGTTAGAAAATTAAAATATTCAAACTGAAAAGAACTATTTTGGGAATTCCTGAAATAATACACATTGATTGCTGTAATTAATAATAGTAACTAATAATAACAATAGCAAAAAATATATGGATTTGAGTTCTGTGCAAATGTTGGAGAGTTAAGACATTCGTCCCAGGATGGGGACAAAAGTACTGAAATCATTCCTGGCTTAACTGCACATTAAATCTCTCCTATTCTTTCTTACTAGTTTTACAGTGGTTTGAATAAAGCTTCCCCTAATCTAGTCGGTACTATAGCCTATACTTTATGAACACATAATGGCAAATACATGTTCCTTAGAAGAGGTGCAAGTCTTGCCATTAACAACACTGGTACCAAGATACATTCCTGAATTCCCTTTAATAAGTCACCCCTTCTTTTCTTGCATTTCCTTTAAACACTGCAATTTGTTAACAGTTTTCCAGCATCAAGGTTTCGGGATGCAGTTACTAGAGGACAGGGATGAAATGGCTCTTTGCCTACAAGCAAAGCTTGTTAACTTTTTCTAAAAAGACGTGAACAACCACTCAGAGGTCCTTGTATTGACTTCAGTGCCTGGCAAACTGGGCCCATGCCCGCATCTAGCCAACAGCAACCCCCTTCTGCCTTTAAAACAGCTGGTTATTTAAAAGATGCAGCTTTTCCTTGTAGCATTAAAAAGAAGTACTATGCAGTCTTGAAAGATAGCCCAGTCCATTGAATTATTGTACAGGACAAGAGCAGTTCTCAAAGTGTTGCTATCAAAAGCAAGTGTAGTTCCCTACGGCTGGCTTTTGATTATTGATACAGCAGAGGGAAAGGTTCATTTAAATACAGAAATAAAAATTCACTGTTAAAAAGGTTCAGCTACTTGCAGAAGGGTGGGTTTGGGTTTTTTTTTTGTAGTTTCTTATGTGCCTGCTTCCTTTAACACTTTAACCCTGAAAAAAGGCAACAAAACAAATACCCCCTAAATGCACTGCCAGAGCAGCTCTCTGTTTGAGCAGTGAACTGCCACGTCCAGCATGGTTTGAAAACTTCAGGTTCATCAAACCATCCTAATTGTCACCCTCCCAACAAAGCTCTGAGTATTGGCTTTCCAGTTGGGTCAATTTTGGTAAAACCTAAGCTCCGAACTTTGGCACTTTAGAAAATCCTGTTAGATGGGGCTTTCAAGAACCTGAAGACCTCTGAAAATCCTGGTCCTACCTATCTGATCCTCTATTTTGTTGAGTAAGCCACATTATGAACTCTGTCCTTTCTTAGCTATTCAGAAACGTGGTATAATTTCTGAGCTATGTTGGTGTTGCTATAACTCATCTCCTTTCTACTCTCCGTCCCACAAATTGCAGGTGTGTATCTGATGGTGGGCTGGGGAGAGGAGGAAGAAAGAGCAATGGCCAAGGAAGGAATGAAAAGTGACGTTGGATTATCCCATCCCAATCCAACGCATGTAGAAGTAAATTTGGAAGTTTTCCCCTCATTTTGAGGGATGTTGGATCCTATAGCCCCCATAACGAAATACTACCAAAGTCAGCAGCTGTCAGCAGCAAGGCAAAGGGAAAAAACGTTTCTTCCCCACCACCTTTTCTATTACTTCTTCCCCCTATGCAAGGGGAGGCTTTCGAGCAAATGTCTGTTAGTATAACTGGCACATATATCGAATCTGCTTAGTCTGGGCTGTTAAGTAAGTTTAATTAATTTACTAAGTTAATGTTCCAATGCTAGCAACAAAGCATCATTGCAATCAGCTGGGTAGCAGGAATTGGAACCCCTAAATGAGCTCATTTTTTCACAGTTGGAATTAGGGACCAGTTAGCCAGTTGTGTGGTTTTTCCAATTTCTCCACTTGCCCTAGGGGAGTTGCAAGTTATTCATTCCCTATTGCTAAGTGTGAGTAAGATGGGGAGGGGGGAGACACGAACAAACCCTACTCCACGTAGGAGTCCATCTTTGATCCTAACACTGCTGATTCCCTAGCTGTTGTCTGCACTTATCTTCCTGCCTTGGTCCGAGAATGGCATTTGCTACTATTTGTAATAGTTTGGGGAAGCAGAAAGGCATCACTGAGAGATATTTACTGCATGTATTTTCATCCTGAGTGTGTGCAGATAAAGGGGGGAAAAACAAATAAACAATAAAAGAATGGAAACAAAATTACAGAAATTTGCAAAGTTTGACAAATGGTGGCCAGGAGTTGCCACAAGCTAATGGCTTGCAATGATTAATAAGAGTAAAAATAATTGCATTTCATTAAGATTGATGACACCCCATTTAACCTCCCTTCTCGTTTCAGCCCTAAAGTGGAAAGAGATGAAGTTCTCATCTATAATAGCTCCTGTAACATTACCATGGAAACTGAGGCAGAGATGGAGTGTGAGGGAGCTAATCAGCCAATTACCGCCAAGATTACTGAGATATGGAAAAACTGGGGCCAGAACACTCAGGTATAATCAAATCTTTTTTACAGACTGATTCAAACAGCTTAAAATTAAATTTGTAATATTGTGTACATTTAAAGGGGGCAAAAAAAAAAACAATTTAGGCTGAGCAGCAGCAATATATAATATTAAATGCTTTCCAACTTTGAATAGCAGTTCTAATGCAGTGCAGCTGAATTAATGGTTAACTATGGTTAATCATGTATTTTATGAGACATAAATGAGCTTTACCTTATTTTCTGGGCAATGTATATCTTTTTTAAGACTCTCCTTTTTTATATAAATTGAAAGTCTGTTCTAAAAGTGTTATTTTCTGTTACTTGAGCAGAAATCTTAGCCATGAGACACAGAGTTTCAGCTCTCTGGCAGAGACTTAGCATTCAGCATTTGTGCAGCTCTGGTTATATTTGGTTTTTGCTCCTCTTCAGTATCTAAAGAAAATGGGACAGTCTTCCCAGTGCTATGTGTGGGTATAGCAAGAAGACAGACATACGCAAAGAGTTCATTACAAAAAACTATGACTCTGAACTAAGATTATTGTAAGGTTCTATATCTAAAAACGTTCATTGCAAAACTAAAATGTCTTTTAGAGTCCTCGTGGTGTTGCAGAGTTTTTGGGGGTGTTGAGCTGAATACTGGGTTGTGCTACCTGTGAGAAGCAATTCAGAGCGGCTGGATATTTGGTGAACATCAAATATCCCTTTGTCACCATCCTTTCCTAAATGAGCGGCTCCTGAGTGGTAGAGACCTACCACATACAGGGCAGTGCAAGTGGGAAGAGTCACACACCTGACTTAAGATAAAACCCAAATGCTCTTTTTTACCTATTAAAACGAATTATCACGCAGTCTTCTTACTATGGTTGAAAAGTAGGAAACTGAAGTTTGTTTGCTCAGCATTGATGTTAAAGCTACCACGGTCATTTTTAACTCTGCTATCTGCAATGACTTTTCCTTTACTCCACAACCCCATCCCAGAAGTAGCTGCAGTGTCCTGGCAGAGTAATTTTAGTGTGTTTCTAGCATCAGATTCTAGATCTTTTACTAGGAGTCTGTGAATATTTGCCCTGCAAATCTACCTTACAAGTATGTTACTATTGCAGCTGAGTATCCTAAAATATGATTGCTTTCCTTCGTTCTGTTAAGTCTGTCCTTGGTCTGTGAAGGAATGTCACATGTAGCCTTTTGCCTATTAGTGTTCGTTTGCTAGTCAGCCTTGCTAGTTGTGCTACCAGAAACGTGCTCCGTTAAGGAGAAAACCAAGCCAAAACCAAATTGCTAGTTGGCAACTGCAGGAGACCAGCAAAGGGAAGTGCTCAGGCGAGTGTCAGATCAAATGGTAACTACTCCTTTCATTCATATTTTCCTTCCCTAATGTGATAAGGGCATCCATACTGCCCTAAAGCCCGGGCTGCAGCGCAGAGGAGTTATTAGCTACTGTTGGCTGTGATCTGAACAGCTCGGCTGTGTCATGGGTCCTGTAGTCTCAGTAATGAGATGACAGGTTGTCTTTTGACTCAGGTGAGAGCAAGAATAGGAAGAAGTAGGGAGGTTTGTCCCCGCTACGGTTTTTCTGCTCAGAGTGGGGAAAATCGAGAAAGTCCTAAGTGTCCTGAATGAATGAATTCATTCAGGGAGAGCAGGACAAAACCAGCAGCACTTTTAGATCTGGGATTTGCTGCTGCTTAATGAACCCAGCGGGCATTTGGAATCATTTTATCCCTCTTCCCAAAACTGGCCTGGGTGAGCAGAGGTGGATGGGTGGGGAGTTCAGATAAATGGTTTCAATTTTGGTCCCTTTCTAGCTGACAGCATCCCGGTAAGATTTACGACCTGGTGCAGCATATGCATGCTTCACTGTAGAGGTTTAAATCATGTCATGTGAACTGGCCTTACCTTTCCAGTGGAAATAATGGTCCCCAGGTTCAGCACCAAGCAGTGAAATGCATTAATAGCACCACGTGCCTTAGGATAATGGTGCTATTAGCAGGCAGCACAACTCTGGGTACAAGTAATGGGACTGCATCTCTTTATAATAACATCTGGCACTTCTATTGCACTCTCATGCAAGGATCTCAAAGCACTTCGTAAAAAAAAAAAAAGGGCCTGATCTGTAGCTGTTCTCAGCATAGCTACACTGCTCGGTGTTTTGTTTTCTGCTTGCTCTTCTGCCAGCTGAACGATGCCTGGGCAGGCTGATAACTCAGCAGTGTCTTAGCACAGCTGGGCTTTGTGGGAGGGTTGGGGCAGAGAAGATTAGATGATGATGATGACGGAGCAGGATTAGCTCCAGGATGGCGTTGGAAGTAAAAAGAGGCATTGCAGAAAGGCTGACAGAGGCTTGTATTATCAAGAGCATGGAGGGGGCATTGGCAAGAAGAGGGAACAACCTCGGTTCAGAGCAGAAAATTAAAAAAACCCTTAAAAGGTTGGTTCTAGGAACTTGAGTCTGAGGGGTACAAGCTTTAGAGTGAAGTCATTTTTTCTTCCGTCTTTATAAAACACCTAATAGGACCTGTCCAGAATTCTTCAAATAGTACAGAAGAGATTAATGTGATTAGTTGGGATTTGGTAGGTTGGAAATGTGGGAAATGTAGACTGAATGTGACAAGGTTTTGCAGCAATCTCCTGATGGGAGAATGCCAGGCAGAAGGCTCCAGAGATGCCTGGAAAGGAGCGTGGTGGGTGTATGAGAGAGGCCAGGTGACATGATATCCCCAGTAGCAGGGAACCAAACTCCAGTGAGATGGTGATCTCTTCCAGGTCTGTGTTTCTGTGATGCTTTTAGCAGCCCTGTTACTGATAGCTCACAGACACGACCTGGCAACGCTGAAGAGAAATCCATGCATAAGGATCCTGGTGTACAGTGAGTGGCAGAGGTATGTCCATCAGCGTGATCTGCCTTCTTTGACCAGCAGCAGCCTTGTACTGGAAATAGTCCATTTTTCTCTTGCCTGACTCTGCAGAACAGTATCCAAACAGTGAATTCACCCTGGATCTGTGTGTCAGCTTTATTAAAAATTACATTAAATGGCTATTGTAACTCATTCAGGAATCAGACCTTAGCTATGCTAGTTGGGTTTTAAATAACAACTTGTTGCCAGACCCAATCCTCCATTTTTCTGGTCACATTCAGAATATATTTTATACATTACCATGGTTTTTCCTTGCCGTCTGTTTGAATTGCAAGTGCATGTGTAAGCCAAGGACACTAAAATTATCTGAAGAGAGAGCAAACACCACAAATGCTCTTTCTCAAAGAGTTAATGAGGTAGTTGTCCTTTGAACTTCTTTTATTGTCTTAGATACACAGAAACTCCAAGTACCAGAAGATCTTTGTACCTAGATACAAGATCCTCCCAGGTGCATTTTTCTCCCCATTTCTTTAACTCCTTTTTTCCCCTGATAAATACATATAAAGATGTATTTTAATGAAAATAAGAGCTTAACTCTAGATACCTTAATTTTTGGATGATCTGCATGTAATGGCTAAGCGTAATTCTGCAGGGAAGAGAGCTCTTCCAGCTCTTATTTCAACATAACTTTGCTTGAAAATTGGGCTGTAGCTATTGTCAAAAATTAGAAGGTTATTTTTTGAAAATGCTGGCTGTCCTATTCGTGTTGTGCATGCTGCTCCCTTGAGTCAATCACTTGAATTTGCTGTTCAAGTTGAACCCCTTTTGGGCAGGATCCTCAGCCAGGGAAAACAGCCGTACTTTCTGGAAGGCGACACAATATTCATCACTTAAATTTTGTCCCTTCAAATCTGGTTTCTGAGCTGTTGCTTGCATTGTTACAGTCTGAGCTGGGCTCAGCTCTGAATCTAGAGGGCCCTCAAAATTTCTGCGAGTTTCAAGTTGCTGGCTGGAGATCTGCGAGTTGCATGGCAGACTTCATGAAATTTGAGTTCACCAGCTTGGCCTGGGATCTGGTCTGTGCCCGGTCATCCCCCAGAGAATAGCTTTCATAGGTTTCTTTAGGAACTGATTTAGGCCCTTGTCTCACTTTGTGTTTGAAGTACTTGCCCCCGTATGACTTAACTAGGTCACGTGAATTAAGCAGCAGGCCTCTGCCCCACTGTCACATTCGGCATCATTAGTGTTTGTAACTTGCTCCATTATCATCCAAGGAAGAGTTGCAAAGTTATTTTTATATCAGTATATAATGCAATTTAGCCTACTGAAAGGAGAGGGGAAAATAAAAAAAAGGAAAAAAAATTCAGCACTGATTGTATATCCCACAGGACTTAATTAGTTCACAGTTTCATGACACACTGGATAATAGGAAGATATGAATTAAATAATAAAAGGGAAAAGAAAAGTTCTAATGCTCACTCAGTACCTGTCCACTTCCACTTTGGCTGCATAATGAGATGTCAGCTACCGTGACACTGATGAGACATGCAAAACACACTGATAACACACGTAAAGGATGCTCATGGGAAGGTTTGACCAGGCTCGGATGTCTCTGAACCCATTATGCTTAGTGAGCCTTCAGATTATTATTCCGGATCACTGGACCAGACCTAATCATCATGCAAGCATGCTGTTTGAGCAGTGTTTCCCTGCTCCGACTCCCCCCTCTCCTCTGGCCCAGATGGGTGATATAATGTTCGTCGGAGGGCAGATGCCACGTATATTAAGTCAGTCGCAGGGAAGCTGAACTGGTACACTAGTGAATTCTCTACAACCCAACCCTCAAGGGGTCCCTATTAAGAAATAGAAGGCTAATAAAAAATAACTTGCTAGATAAAAATGCCATCCTGGATTATGGCTCTGCCTGGGTATGCTATGCTGCCTTTAGTTTGTTTTTAAATAGGGCATTAAGGGAAGGTCTTGAGATTTAAGAAGTAGCTTAGAGTATTGAGGATCTGTGAATTCTTAGCTTGGTGATTGATACCAGGATAACTGCTTTGTTCACTTCTCAGCAAAAAAAAAGAAAGGAAAAACCCGACAAAGGCTGTGTCTGAGATATGCACAGTCACCTAAGAGACCCTTGTGTTCAAATTCCACTTCATGTAATCAGGACTAGCTCTCCAAATCCCTTGGATTCCTCTGCAGATCTTAGAATAGCTTCTTTCCTTCTTTTTTTGCCCTTATTTTTGCCATTTACTGTCTTTCTGGATGCCAGAGTATTTGGAGGTGAGGAAGGAAAGGAGATAATTTTGCCCACTGGAGATATTTGGTACTTTATAAAGGTGGCACATCCTAGGCAGCTTTCTGGGGAGCATGAAAGGCTCTCTGAAGCACAGAGCACTCGTGACATAAAGGGCTGTTACTTTATTTTTCACAGCAGCACTGATGCCGAATCTCTTGACCGTGTTTTCCAACTGTGAGGGTTACAAGCGATGGGAGGTGACTCTCCCTTGCAGGGCCAGCAGGCTCTTGGCGCTCTGCGTGGTAGGTGTGTGATGCTCTTCCACTCTCTTTTTTAGTGCCATCCTCACATTGCATGAACATTTGATGGGTGCATTTTTGAGGGTGAAGGGCTCATAGTTGGTTGCCCCTGCTTGTAAACATGTGCGGGCTTCCAGTTTATGGTCAGATGCGTTTATAAGTATCTTCTGTTTAAAAAAAAAAAATGAAAAAAAAAAAAAAAAAATGGAGTAACTTCAGTGAAGCACCAGTGCCTAAGGGTGAAGGTGGGGTATTGTCTTTCAAGCTTTTTTCTCTTTGCCTTCTGAAATTGGTACAGCCCTGGCATACTGTCATTCCTACACTCTGTCCCTTTGGCATCCTTTGGCTGTCCACCTCCACCTGTCCTCCTTCTCCTATACTGTCCTTCTTTTCCTGGAGCAGCAAAAGGTGCCAGAAAGGGCAAAAGATCTTCTCTCTGCCTTCTCCAGTGCTCCCTTTCCTGTAATGCCCATGAGGAAAACCACTACACCAATCTGAGACTGGTTAAGCACGGTACGAGTGAAACGCGCTGCCTGTGAGGATGGACGCATCCTGGTCCGAGCGCGAGCCCGTGAATGAGCCCTGGCACCGTTGGCTAGTAGAGATGGGGCCATCAGGTTTGTGCTTCCTCCCCCTTGGTGCAGGGGAAGCAGTGCCGCCTGCCCTGCATCGCTGTCTTGTGGAGGTGGATGCTAAAGGGTGTTTCAGAGCGGCGTTTCCTCTTCACCTTCCTTACCTTGGTGCAGAAAAGTTTACAGGGGAAGCGACAGAGCTTGATATGTAGTTTGTTTGTAGGGTTTAATAAAACAGCTCCCCTCTTCTCAACTTGAGGGAGAATTCTAATAAAATATGATATTTCATTCCCATGTACCCCTTTAGATACTGCAAAACCCCAGATCCCTTTATTTGGCTGTACTGATCACACCTTGCAGAGGCTGGGGAATAGTTTCCTTTGACTACAGCTTATTAGGGAGCATCCTGATAGAACCTGACATTATGGTGTCTTAGGCTTTGAGTAGGGCCGCTGGGTGCTTTGGCAGTGCAAGTAGCCAGAAATAACCATGTCACACAGGACAGGGCTGTCAGGAGCAGGACTAGATGAAACTCTTCTAAAATATTGTGTGTGTATTTTTCATAAATATACCCTTTAAACAGCCCAGCAAGCCCACCCTTGCATCTCCGTGTTCCCTGTTTCTTAACCTGCTAGCTTGGTCACAGTGTTATTGTCAGAAGGGAGTGGGGAATGCAACGAAACCAACCAAGATTTGCAAGCCTCCCAGAAAGGAAATGGAGGAGTCCATAATAATCTAATAAAAATAAAAGCACAAGGCCAGTCTTGGGGTGCGGGTGCTATCAGAGCAGAGACAGGTACCATCTGCAAGGTTGTTAAGATGTAGAGAACCAAGATGGCTTCCACAGTAACCACAGGCAATGTGAAGAGATAAATGGTTGACCTGAGCCAGTGTCAGGCTAGGATTGATGCCACTATCAGCCCTAGTGCCTTTGCAATGATTTTTTAAAAAATCTCTGATAGAGTGTGTTATCTAGTTACTGGCACGAGGGCAATGGCCTGGAGGCAGTGAGGAGGAGGGGGGAGGAAGAAGGAGAGGAGGAGAGAGAGAAAGGAAAAAAAAGGTCATTCTAGGAGGACAATCTCTGTTGGACTAAATGAGAAAATAAGGGCCTTGCTCTGAAAGGGGGAGGTAAATAAATAAATAATAATAAAAAAGTGGCTGCTAGGTGTGTGAGAAAAGGATAAGCAAAATTGCTTCGCTTTCTTTCTCTGTTTTTCTTTTTTCTTCTTTCTTTTTTTTTTTTTTTTTTAATGGGATCGGCCTTGGGCTGCAATAGGAAATTTAGGAGATGTGCTTGTGGTGTGGTTTTTTTTCCTTTTACTTTAACTTTTTGCTTCCTGATTTGAGGATTAACTCTTTCCGCTCCTGCTGTCAGATCAAAAATGAAGGACTGAACTGTAGCTTTCTTTTTTTCCCCCATTTTGAACAGCCTCTTGGTTTTTTTTTTTTCAATCCCACCGTCTTTCTAGTGTCTCTGAGGATATTGCTTCCTAAATTGTACGCGCCTTTTCAGGGAGCGCCTTTTCTCCACATCACTCATACTGCTGCACTAGAGGCGTGTTGGAAGTTACCCCCGGGATGGGATGCCGTTACCCCCGGGATGGGATGGGATGCCGTTACCCCCGGGATGGGATGCCAGTCCCCTGTAACCCACAGCACATCAAAGCCTTTCCACTCGCATTTAAACACACTTATGTGAAATCAGAACTGAACATGGCTGAGTTTAATGAGAACCATTTTCGTTCTCCCCCTCTATTTATTCCTGCTCCCCACCCTTAAGAGAAACACAGATTCAGAGTGAAAAGTGTCATTTCGGAGGCGCTCCTCCAGGGAAGAGAAAGCAAATCTTTCCCTTCCTGCACAAAGGGAAGGCTCAAATTAAGGTCAGGAGGGTGCAGGGAAGCCTTCCTGAGGGACTGCGGGCACATTTTCTCTCCACTTGCTCCCAGGCTCTTGCACAGAGTCTTGCTGCCACTCTCCTGTTTAATTATGACAGAGACTCTAATTGACTCCTTCGGTGCTTAGGAAGTTTTGGAGGGGGAAGGATTGTCTGCAGTTGAAAGCATGGCTCTGGCTCTCTGTCTGTGGGACTCGCTTTCGATTTGGGGGAAGGGGCTGGGAGTGTTTGATGCCTGGGTCTGTGCTGGGGTGCACGGCCTTGGGCTCTGGGTTAAGTCAGAGGGAAGCCATCTCCATCTCCCCATCTTGAATTCAATTGGAAAAGGGCTGAGCTCCTTGGAGACACACATAGGCCAGACTTGTTCTTCTGCATTGGAGCACGGCTTAACGTATGTGAAGGTCTTGCCTCTCTTTAGGTGTGATGTGGGCTGAAGATTCTTTCAGACACTTGCATCACTAACAGAGGACTCTGCATCACCATCTGACTTCGTGTCCGCTCCTCAGTCCCAAACAGAGCAATACTGTGGACTTAACGCTCCACACAGGAGTTTCCTGTGTAACAGAGGCATTGGCTGACCTACAACCTCTTCCCAAATGTTTCTGGGGCCTGGTTTGGCACCCAGCAAGGGCTGGGCATGTGGTCACCTGGTTTTGAAAGCTGGGAGATTTTAGTAGCATGGACTTGGCCAGAGTGGGACCATTGGAGGGGCCTCGTGATGTGGTTGGACCATGGATGGAGATGCTGTCTTCATGCTGTTCAAGCACCACCAAAAGCATGTGGCCAAGACTGAGAACTGGGTTTGACCATGGCGTTGGAGACAGCTCCTGGTCTGAAGCACTGAAATGCCAGATCTGGAGGTGGAGTGTGTTTCCCTTTAGACTTGAGCAGTAATCCGAGCCATTTTATTTTATTTTATTTTTATGTTTTCTTGGTGTTTCATTTTAGGCACCTAAATCCACACTAAGGCCCTGATTGCCATGTGAATGCCCAGTTCTGAACAAATTTTAAACCTTCCCCTCAATGACCTCCCTCATCCATATCAAAATTGATTGGATTTAATCTTCCAACTGCTGAGCCTACACGTGTGTTGGTATGTGTCAGGTGCCATGGTGGCTCCGTGTTTCTGCAAGTCACTCCTAATTAGTGGCGGTTTATTCACAGACATTTATGCAGGAGAAAAAACTTGCTGCATGTGTACAAAGCCTCTGAGTTCTCAGGGACATTTACTCATTTGGATACGCACTGGCAGGATATGGGCCAGTAACTCAGGTGGGCTGGTTATCATTAGCCATGGGTTGCAGAGGAGCAGGATCTCCTTCTCTTTCTGTCTCTACAATGTTTCTGCTAGGTTGTAGACTATACCTGAACACAGTGTAATGCCTCTGTCACTTATGGCATTTGGTGCAAGGTGCGCGTTGGATTACCCCACTTCTACAGGGATGTAGCTCTAAAGAGCTGAGTTTGGTACGTGGCCTGTCCTCTAGCCGTGAGTGCAGGATCAGGCTTCCCATCCAATCCACAAGAAGTGAGAAGAAGCCTTGGATAGAGTGTGTGTGTGTGTGTGTGTGGGACACAGTTTGGTTTTGCTTCATTTAGAAAAAAAGTGGGTAGATCCTGAGGATAACAAAAACCTGAAAAGTTTAGTCTTGTAGTAAGCTACTGGTAGGGATGGAAAGCTAATTGTCATGTATCATGATTTCTCCTGTGTACAGAATTTAAAGTAAAGAGTAGAGTAAAGATGAGTAGTATTTGTTGTGGTTTTTTTTTAAAGTTTGATTTTTTTTCTGGTTTTGTTACTGTTGGTGCTATCACAAGGTTTTTCATAGACTGAACAGTGTGAACTAGGTGTACAGTTAGAGGACAAATGAATTGCTGTACTATTTCAGTTCAGAGAGTGTTTATTAAAAAAATTAAAAAAATAATTGCTGTAGCAGGAGGAAACACCAGTGTGTTCAAGCACTGTGCCACAATTAATCTACTAGAACCTTGCTTCTGTTTTTAAGGAAAGGGTTAATTTTATGTGATTGCCAGTAAAAACAAGCTGTTTTCATGATGAGTGTGTAATAGCTGGGTGATAGACTGACTTAACAACTGCTTGCTAAATGCTGGGTACGTTCCCCTGATTGGCAGCTCCGTAAGTGGAAGCCCCTCGTGTCCAATCTGTCCTTGTGAATAGCTGCAGAGCAAAGGACTTCATTAAGGGATCGTAAGGCTACCTCGTAAAAACTAGCAAATAATTACGACAGCAATGGGAAGGAGCAGAGAGGACTAAGCACTCTGTGGTCCCCGTGAAGAAAAGCAGACATCCCAGGGCAGGGAAGCGTCAGGTGAAGTGGACGTTATAAACACTTTTCTATGAACGCTGCGTCTTCTCAATAAAGCGTCAGTTTAGCCCGTCTACGGCTTTAACAAAATATTCCCAGTTAACTTCATGGGTGGTGCAGGGCTGGGAGCTGTTAGCTCGTATTCAGTTAAATTTCAAATGTCAGAGCTCATTAGCGGTGACTTTAGCCAAAGACAGTTTGTGAGGAGCTCAGTAAATTTGACTTCCTCAAATAAAATTGAGGAAAGAGATTGCCGTTTTGCTTATTGATTTATTTTCCTGCTTTCACACATCTTCTTTGGGTCTGTGATTCCGATCAAGGGTCAGGCTCAGCTTCACCCACTTAGGGATTATGCTTCTCCCTCTTTCACACACACTCTTTCACTCTTTCACTCTCTCATTCTCATTTGCCTTTTTTTCTCCTGCCTTAACCTGTGTTTGGTGAGTGGAAGATGCAGTTTTTGCTTTCAGTGTTGAGGAGAGCTTTTCCCTGAGTTCACCAGCAAGCCCACGTGGACATGCACAGCAAGGCAGCATGGCTTTAGATGTTCAGACTGACCTATGCAAAGCTGGGTAGAGAGGTACGAAACAATTCTGTATTAATTGTAGGGATGACTCAACCAGGGTCTGTCTGTCCATGTTTTCCTGTTCCTGGGACTTAGCTCCTTGTGGTCTTGAACCCCCCTGTGCCAAATGAATTGATGCGGAAGAAGCTGTTGGGCAGTTGGTGTTGCTCTGCAGCGCCTTTTTGGGAACCCTACTGGGGTCAGCACTGGGGTGAGTCAGGGAATGGAGCCACTGGAGATAAAAATGTGGCTTCAAAGCTGAGATGGCCCAGGCAATGCTGCAGAAATTGAGATTTCCCGCCAGGAAGGACCGCAGTCGCTGATCACTGGCATGGCCCCAAGCCTGCATTCATTTTCAGCTCTGGGAGAGGTGGTTGCTGGATTATCAGGTACCTGAGGGACTTGAAGGCAGGTACCATGGGGTAACAATTTTGGATGAGTTTCTCCAGGTGGTGATAGCTAGCAATGGATAGGTCTTTTTGGGTTTGGACCGAGGCACTTCCACCTCCTGTACGTACGTCCTCATTTGGGTATGTACCCTAGTACTGTGCCCATCTCTCCCCAAATTCAAATCTGCCTTTGGGAAATGCTACTAGGCACCCATCTGCATCCTTAAGCACTTGAACGCATTCAGATGTTGGGGTAAGGATGTGCCAGCAAGGGTCCTTGGGAAAGGGACCCTGGATTTTATGTCCTGCCAAACGATTAACAGGCAGACAAATGCGTGTGGGAGGCAGATAGTGAAAGCCATGGAGTGTACATTATTTCAGGGGATCTGCATTCCCAACAAAGATGAGCTGTTACAGCCCTGCAAGACAAAGGGATGGTTTTATAGTTCAAACAGCAGCAGTTTGTGCTTTCAACTCAAAGGCCTCTCAGTTCAGAGGGCAGCATGTTGGTCGAGAGGTTCTCTCTCACGCTACTCTCTCATCTCGTTGTCTGATTTAAATGAAGTTTGGGCTAAAATCTCTTGAAATGACAAGAGTCGTTACTGTCCTGTAACATGTGTGATGCCGCTCTTCAGCGGAGGCGTAGTCGTTCATGCCATAGCGGTTCAGTACAAAGTGCACTAAATTAACTTCAGCTGCCTTACGGCTTATGTTGCGGTGCTGTCTGCACCCCTGCTGAAATTGCCTATCGTGTGCCACTGTGAGCTCAAACTACTGAAAAAAAAAATGAAAATCAAATAGATGGAAGCACTGTTCCATTGAGAATCAGTTCTAATTTTAGCTTTATAAGATAAATGTATTAAAGTGTACATATCTGCTGTAGACATGTCCTCATTTAGAAAGCATCTCGCATCAGGAAAGTTCTCCTGATGTTTGTGCAGCTCCTTGCACAGTAGGATCTGAGCCTTTATCTGGATTTATTGCAATTAAATAGACACCCTTGACTGCAGGGAAATAGCATGGGTGTTCCCAGTCTTCTAAGGTCACTTAATGCTCAGATTCCCATTAGGACTTGGAAAATTCAGCTCAAAGTGACAGTGCAAAGGTAGCCTTTGCAAAGGCGTGATATCCTAGCCATCATAACCCAGTGTTACCCTATTGCTTATGTGACCTTTTCTGTAAGAGTCCCATCTTCACCTTTTTACCTTTCTGGCAGATAAGTGTTTTTGATGATGACAATAAAGATACCGCAAAGCACTTTTATTCTTGGTTGCCCCATCTGGGCTGTGCGTTTGATCCGAACGGCCGGCGTTCCAGTCAGATTGCACTATCAGATGGAGCTGGCTCTATTTCCTGCATTATTCTTCCTGGCTGTACCACATTATGCAATTACGTTTGCATTTAAACCTGAGCACTTACCTGTAATGATGCTGTAGTTCAGTACATGATACATTACAGCAGTAGATAATGCATACAGATAGGCTAAGAAAGCATGTTGTTGATGTGCTAAAACTAAACAGGACATTGCATTTGAAAGCGGACTCTGAAAGCTCGCAGATTAGGCTGAGCCGGTTAAAAAGCTTGCATTACTGAAATAACAGCCGTGCAGGGTGAAACCCTCTCCCTGCTGGGCAGGTACAGGATTGAAAGGGCAGTGCAGGCTTCCCCGGTACTGCCCTCCGGTCTCCATCGCACAAGTTTGCCACCGGCACTGCTGGTTGCTGCCACCCGCTTCTGCAGGAGCAGGACGGTCTCAGCGGCTGCTGGGTGTCCCAAATCCTGCACCTCTATAGCACAACGTAGGCGAGGGGCAATGGTGCAGCTTAGAGAACTGACTGTGCCTCCGCTGCTGGCCAAGCTCCTTACACCTGCGTTACACCTGCTCTTATCCCTGCAATGCAGATGCAGCCTTGGGGGACAGATTCTGACCAGCACGGTTTGCATTACCATGCTGTTAGGAACAGACACTACTATGCTGTTTCAGTGAAGTTAGCTGCGTTGTTTTAGGTGCTGCTCAGTAGCTGGATGGCAGACCCTGGCTCCAAGTGCTGAGGGTGATGGTTACTACTAAAGCGTGCCAAGGCAGTTAATGTCTAACCTCCTTTAGGACTTCACTTCTGACAGATAAAATGAAGACTTTAGTAACTTCCCTACTTCTGTGCAGGGCACTGCACCGGAGCAAGGGTGCAGATTTCAGGGAGTAATAACTTTCAACGCTGCTGGTCTGCATCAGATCCTACCCTGGGAGGCAGAAAAGCCGTACAGCCCGAAGAAATTTCTTTGTGCCCAATCAGGTGCTCCCTCTCAAAGGTGGAATTTACTTTAAAAATACATTTTAAACAGGTGAAAATGATCAGGCAAAATCTTTTGATGAAGCTGCTGCAGTGATTCAGCAGAAACCAAACCTGGTGCAGCCAGTCATGAGTTTTCCTTGCAGGATAGTGAAGCAATGCCCTCCTGCTACACAAGGTATCAGCAAGTACCTCAGTTTTCCCTTCAACAAAACAGGGATTGCAACCTATAGTTTTCCTAGCAGGTCCCTCCTTCCATCATGTTCTGAGGGTCTGTGGATGGAAGGAGCTATGGCTGGGCGAACGTCATCCTATTTGAGAGGGAGGATATACAAGTGATAAGACAACAGTAGCAGTTACAAAGCCTCTTACCTTTCAGTTGGGTGCTGCTTAAAATGTTCTCAGTGGTAATAGATGTTTCAGTGGAGCAACACTGTGATGACAATGACGTGTTGTTCAAGATATGCCTGGATCTTTTAATGAAATAGTGAAAAAAAATTGTAGTAGAAGAATAGAAGAAACGTGTCCAGTTACAGTCACTTGAATAGCCCTGCCGCTTTGGCTGAGGAGACGTGGATGCATATATGGCAGTATCAGTGTTTGTCCTTGGATTGTGTGTTTTTGCTTTCTGTATGCTTTATTTTATGTGTAGGACATACCAAGTTGTAGCCTACGTGCAGCACTTTCCCACTTCACTTTTCAGTCTTCGCCTGGTAAATCACTGCAAACCCCTTGCAAACCAGGTTTGCAGTGGCAACGGTTTGTGTATCGGTTCACTTGTATTCCCTACACCTCCATAGGAGCTGCGTGAAAGCCAGGGGCTGGATCCCACACCAGTGCTCTGACCTCCAGCCCACCCTTGCGGCTGATTTGGGACCCTCACAAGGGTTTTTTTCTCCTGCCTGATCCAAAAACCCCATCCTCATCAGATTTCCACTGACACTGTTGGGGTGCATCAGCCTCATTCCTCCTGCCCCATTTACTGTAGTGCTCATTCAGAAATCCTTCTTGCTGACACATAGGCACGTAATTTGATTTCTTTTCCTGCAGGTGGTTGGAAAATTGTTAAGCTAATCTTTGTATTTGCAATATTTGCTCTCGGATTAGTTAAAGTAAGTCAAGATCATTCAATTGTGAGACAATATTTGCACAATGCATACTGCAAAGGCCAACACAGTCATCGGGCTTGGTTATTCTGCTTGTGTAAACAACTTGATGTTGCAATTTTCTCATTACCGTTAAATTGCCATTTTTAATTTGTCTCAGAAGCCTTCATCCTTTGAGAAATCACTGGTTTAGAGAGATGTGTAAATTATGTGTGCCCTTTAACTGTGCTCTGGAAAGGGAAAACCAGTCGTGTTGTATCTAAACTGGAAGATTGCACGAATTCCCCAACGTGTTTACATGTACAGGATTTTCATGCAAGTTGGGCTTGCGATCAAAACTCTGCACTGGGATAGTTTCCACTGAAATTAACTGTCTCTGAATATCTGGCCATAAATGGACATTAGGAAGATTCTTGTGAATTAGCAATGAGTTACTGTAAAGATAAATTGCATTTTGTGAAACAGGGCTTTGCATGTGCTCCAAGACATTTCCTCTGCTTCCAGGGTGTTTTCCTTAATATTTGAAGCTGAGATTTCTGATTCTAGGATCCACCTCCCACCATAACCTGCAAAAGACGCCGAGAGACCCAAGAACAACACTTTGGGACTCACATGAGTGAGAGTAAATAGACCTGGACCTTCCCATGGGTCTCATGGTTTGTTTAATTATGGAGCGCCTTAATACTGCTCGTATCCCCCCGTTACTTGGTATTTTACCTTGTATTTGGGTGAGCTTTGTTGCCCGTGTATAGGAAGCTGACTTGAGCTGTATCTGGGACATGCACCCCCTGACAACAGCAATGTCTTTTCAGTGCCCTCCCTATGAAAGCACCATTAGATCTAACTAATACTCCATGTCCTTAATTAAATACCTCTGGTGCAAAGAGCTTTACCTTCTGTGCTTGGAAATTGCAGTGATTACTCCCCTGCTGGAAAAGCCTTTTTTTGGTGGTTGTTTGTTTGAGTGGTTTCGCTGGTTTAGTTGTTTGGGATTTTTTTTTTTTTTTTAAACAGGATTTAAGCTGTTTCTCATGCCATTGTCCAGTTGCAAATTGGTCTGAGACTGACTTGTGCCATGGGCTCTGACCTCCGAAACTGCCCACTCATTTTTTTTCTGAACTAATCAGCTAGATGAACTTTTACAGTTGGCTTTTGGGTCTTCTCACTGCTTTTGCGGCTGCCCCTGTCTGAGTAATTAATGACGGTGTGGCTTGTTTATGGTCTTGAGTTACTAATGCTGTTGGCTGCAAATGCATTTTTACCTCTGGGACGTGCCAGTTTCCTGGTTCTAGTCCCACCCCACCAGCCCAGGTCAATTTTTTGTGTGTAAACAGATTTATCCTGTAATAGTTGGAGAGAGACTAGGGTCATTCATCAGTCCCGTAGAGAACATGCCCAGCCAGATTCTTCCCTTCTTGTGCCTGTGTAGCACAGCAGAAGTCGGAAAGATTCCTGCAGGACAGCTAAAATTAAAAAAAAAAGAAAAAAAAAAAAAAAAAAAAAAAGAAAAAAGGAAAAGTAATCCTTTCTTTCTAACTCAAGGTACAGACAGTCTCAATTAGAAATAAAACTATTTCTGTATTCTATTAGAATAGATATATCTATATCTATAAATTCTATTCAAATAGAATAAAGGTATTGGATAGTGCACCATACATCCAGCCACGTGCCCGGCCCTGATCCTTGTTGTATCAATGCTTATGGAGTCATTAATGAAGGAACTGCTATGTGGCTCTCTTAGGTAGGATAATACCACCTACATTTTAGAGCTGAAGTAAAAGGGTAAAGAGAAGTTATATAGCAGCAGATAATGCAGATAGTCATAAAAATATCATCTTGTGGCCTTGGAAAGGGTTTGCTGGGTTATGTTCTAGGCCTGTTCTATCACAGGCAATCATGCCAAGCGTGCCAATTCATAAAGGAAAACCCAGTTTGGTCTCCTAGTCCCTCTGGAAACCTCTTACAGACTCTCAATGCACGGACAGTCAGAAGCATTCTGCTCATTTCCATCCTTAGTTTATTCATAGCTACAGTTACTTCCAGTCTTCTTGGGGCTAATGTTGTCTTTTGGCATAAATGATTCATTTTTTCCCATTGTATAGTTCTCTAGATATCTTTCCTTCCTTCTGTTTTTTAATGTGTGTAAGGCTACTTCCTTAGTGATCTGTGACTCGAGCACAACCATTCCTGCCATTTTTTGTATAATTTCTTTCAGAAATTGGAAGAAGATCGTCTCATTATCTGTCTACCTTTGTTGCCCAGTTTGGTTACCAGTGTCTGCTCAGTTGAGTTAACCATGGGTGGTCTCTGTCATGACATGAATTTGAGGGGAACTTCCTTTCATGCCTCTGGATCATTAGTAAAATTCCTCATTGTTTTGCCAAGGCAGTTTGTACCAACATCTAAAAACTACCATCCTATTACTCATTGCTAAACTGGCATCTGAGACTGTCTTAACACTGGCACTCAGAGAAGAAGGAGCTCAGTGGTCAGATCATGTTATCTTCAGGGTCGTCATCACATGGAATTGAACTGGGTGAGAAATTTCTCAAGGTCTGAAGCTGATGAACTCCTAGGAGCCAAGAGGCTGTCTTTTCTTTGAGGGAAGACTGGGAGAAATTAGAGAAGTTGAAATATGTTCCCTTTTTTGCCATGTTCTTCTTTCAAAGGACTTTCCAAATGGAACCAGATTAAACAGAAATGATCGAGGTGAATGTGGGGCTTTTACTAAGAGGATGGAAGTGGACTGTCCATTGCAAACTTCTCCAGAAGTTCCATTGCAAACTTCTCCAGAAGTTCTCCTTTCATTACTTTCTACTCTCTCACTTCCAGCTTAGAAAGCTCCTTGGAAATGCCTCAATCAATGGCAAATTTGGAGGACTGTAGTGAAGTGCACGTGAATGAAAGTCCTTTAAGGGGTTGCTGATCACATTGTAAGATCCACTGGACTGCTTTGGCACTCCAATTTCCAAAGAAATGCAATACAGGCTACTTTAAAGTTTGAAGGCAACTTCTCTGAAATTGCTGCCTGGGCAAGAGGAACGCTGTAAAAACTGGTAACTCTTAATCTCTGTCTTGTTTGCTTTTCCATAGTGAAAACTGGCCTTTTTGGAATGGGAAGGAAATTGCCTCGAGTAGAGAATGGTTCACAGTGTGCTGGTTTGCAGCTCTTCCCTGTCAGTTGGTGTTTGTTTGCTGCGCTTCTGTAATGAGCATTAGATGGTACCCTCCATCCTGAGACTGCTCGGAGAAGCCTTGGGAACTTCTACATTCATTATTAGCCTTGACCAGCTTCAGTTTGGCCGTTCTTTGATTTCATAGCAGAGTCAACTAAATTCTACTCATTTCTATGTAGATGTCTAAATACATATATTTGTCCACAAAATAAGGTAGTGCACTGTGCTGTTGGTAAAGAGAATATTTTTTTCTTGCTGCTTATACTTGTTTTTGCACAATGTAAGGTATTTTCCGTCCTCTTTGGGATGACCCTATTCCATCTTTCCCATGAAGCTATATATATGCCTTCATTCTCTCTGCTAGCAAAATCCTTATACGTTGCCAGGAATTAAAAGACTTTCAAGAGTCCTCTTTTGGTTTTGGTTTATATAGAAAAAAGGACATTTTTTACACTGAGTGATGAAGTGCGTGCAGGAGACTGTTCTTATAACAGCAGGATGAAAGAGCGTCTTATCATGCTTGTCTCAGGGATGCTGGTTATACAGAGGAAGACCTATCCATGCCAACTAAAATTCTATGACTTTACAGTTGTGGTGAACATTTTTCAGTTAATTTGGCAAAGGGTTAGAGGTCCTACAAGCAGGAGAGGCAGGGACTGATGCCAAGAGACAGGTTCAGCTTCTTTGGGCATTGGGCAGAGTTTTGCACGCTAACTCCACTGACTTTAGCAAATAGCATGCATTTGCATCCCTTTCAAGTATGTGTAGGAGGGAGGAGCCTGCACCAATTTGTCTGTTTTAATTATAGATGTTCTACCCACCTTCCTAATTGCTCCTTCATTAAGAAGTAGCTTGTTGTTTCTTTTTTCCCTAGGAGCTAAAAATAATCAACTTTTGTTTGTTTCTGTAAATATATTTTTTTTTTTGCCCTTGAGGAGATAATTATTTCTATTGTTGCATGAAGATGGTGGCCAATACAGGAGGAATAATTAGAGCAGATGGCTGAAAATACTTCCCTTGTAAAAGACATCTAGTGTAATAAAATACCTCCCCTCCTCTTTTGTCTCCTCCAAATATAGGTTTTTCTTTCCTTCAGGTGGATGGGGGTTGGGTGAGGGGTGTAAATCTTTTCCTGATGCATTAAACTGAGGAGCTGTCAAGAGTTCACAGCCTGGAAAGTGAGCTCCCTGTATCCATCACTGAAATTAAAGTGTTTTCAAATGTGGCGTGGAGTCCTGGGTCTATGGCGTGGGGAAATATACGCTGTACTCCATCACTTAAAATGTTAACCTTGTCTCTCCGTGGTGACTGAGGACAGGAACACTTGCTCTCCGTACTTGCTGGTTAAATGGCAATCTGTCAGCACCAAGGAAAAGGCTACCTTGTGGGTGTCAATCTCTGCTGTGTCTGCAACGTTTGAAACCTTTGCTCGTTCGCGGCTGTGCACGCCAGGAGGGGTGCACCTTCCTGCCAGAGATCATAGGGAGCAACTGGGAGAGTTTCTTGCATGTGCAAGCAGGCTGCTGTCGTGCAGAAGCAGCACTGTGCTCCGTGTCTTATCGGATGTGTCTGGGGGAAAGGATAAACCTGGCTGCCGGGGGTTGAGCTGGTGGGAAAACCTGCCTGACTTCAGATTTCTCTCCGTGGCCATGTCGCAGATAACCCTCAGCTGAAACCCACAGCCCAGAAAAAGAGAGAGTGTTGAGCACAGCAGCAAGCAGGGTCTGTGTTTAACTACACCACTGGTTCTCAGTTTGGTTTTAAAATTTCTGTCTTTTTGTGGTCAGAGGATGAGAGCTCTTGTCTTTGTGTCTATAGCGGTGGTTGCAGTCCTCTTTTGTGGGACCGTACTCTAAAAAAACTCCACCTAACAAAACAAATTGTAAAGTTACCACAAAGTGAGATCAGATAGTGTATACTGTGTCTAAACAGGAGTTTCTCAACCCTTTTAAGCCCAAACCTTGCATTTTGGGGAAGAGGGAGTTAAAAATCACCAGCTAAACATGTGTTGTGTTGATAGAATGATTGTCATTTACAAAAATTTAGACCAAATGTTGAAGGAGTGGCCACTTACAATCCCTTCCCTTTGTGCCCTGTTTGCCAGCCTGTGTGGGAATGCAAGTATATCACTGTTATTTATTCATTTGTTGCAGTTGCTGCTGCTGTTTCTGAGCCCTGGTAGTCACAGGCACAAGCTGAGAAACTGGTACTGAGAGATCATGTCCCCAAAGGCTGACATAAAGGCAACCCCAGGCTGGCTGACAACAGCAGCAGCTAAAAACATAAAACGGAAAGAAATCTGCCTGAAAACGGAAAAAGAAGGTGCAGCAGGGAGGAAGGGGATAATGTGCTGAATTACAAGGAGCTTGTGCATCTTTCGTTGTATGCTATTAAAACATTATTTTGTCTTTACATAATTCATTCATTGTTTTGGAGCCCTAATGGGGAAGGAGTTGATACACCCCCAAAATGAACCTGTGTTATACACAAGTTATGGGCTTTGTACATAAGGTGTGGGCTTGAAATGAGTTGCGCATGACACACACCAAGTGGATGTCAGAGGTGGGAAGATATTGCAGGACTCTGCTCATTGAATTTTCATGTCAGATCACCTCCCTGGTCCTCGTGCTCTTTGGTACCCCAGGAACAACAACTGGTCCTTAGGGATTCCCAGTGCTTGTGATTTCCCACCCGCCTGGGGTTTCTGCCCGTATTTTGCAGGTTTGGTTCCCTGCTGAGTTAGTGTCATCTGCTGTACTGGATTCAAAATGTGAAATGTTGCCAGGGTGGGTTTCCTATGGATGTCTGATGTGAGGGCACATCCTGCAGAAGTTTCAGTGACCATTTTAAGTGTTCAGTTTATGTGTCCTTGGGGAAAACACCAGAAGAGTCTCTTGCCTCAATCTAGCTACTGATTTTCATGAACCTTGCAGGAATACAGCATCTCTGTGGTCTCACTCCTCCTGTTAAACCTAGTTGAAGTTGGCCACGTTCAAGTGTTAGCACTGACAGTGACAGAGATGGATGCAGAGATGTTATGGTCTCATAAGCTCTGTTTCCTCCAACTCGTCTTTCCAACTATCTGGTACGTGCTGAAGCCAGAGTGTGAAGCTACCACCTCCCTGCAGCAGCTGCAGCCAGCCAGCTCCAGCTTCACCATTCAGGGCTTGTTTTATTTCAACTCTTCTTTCCCCCACCCTGACTTTCAAGCTCCCTGCCATTTGTTGTGCCCAGTGCTGAAGCTGGAAAAAGCACAGGAGGAAAACGCCCACTGCCAGCTGCTGAATCACAGCTTTCCTTGGCTCTGCGGGTTCCTCCTGGTTCATTCAACAAGCACGCACAGGATGGGCGCTCAGCCATGACCCTGGCGCTTGCAGCTGCTGCTGCTCTGCAGTCTTACCGAGAATTGTTTAAATTAAACACCATAGGTCAAATACTGGGTGCCAAGCAGCGGAAAAAATGGAACAGGAGAGAGTCTTGCTTCTATGAAAAAACAGTGAGGGGAATGTTCTTATCCTGCTCAGCTGCAGGTAGAGGGAAAGGAGCTGGAGTCTCTGCATGATGAAGGTGTTTAGGACATAGCCGTACAGACCTTCAAGAGATAAGGTGGCTGTCTCAGTGTTTTTTCTTTGGGGTCTCAAGTGAGTTGGTCCACCCCAGTGGTTGTAAGAGCATGCTCAGCCTGCAGGGCAGCAAAGTCCCCCATACCACCCTTAGCATGCAGAGATGGTGGTATTTGGTGTCTGTAGGGTCAGTGTGGGCTACAACCTGTCCCATATTGATAACAGGGCAGCTAGACAAGATAGGCATGATAACTGAGGAGGTTCCCGAAGGTCATATGGAGGGAAACTAGCAGGACCAGATGAGAGCGTGGATTTCTAAAGCGGTGAGTCTGTCACCCACCCTGCTGGATGAGGGGTGTGCAATTAGTTTATGTGTGTGTTAGTCCATGTTATTTTACCATGGGCTGCTTAATAGGAACTGGACGTAGCCACCACTGTTCAGCAAAGGAACTCAGAAAGTCCATTGCTGTTGGAGACTGCACTGTGCTTTTCTCCCAGAAAACAGGGAGAGGGTAATCATATGGGATTCACAAGGTCCGGGCAAACTGTACTTGTGATTCAGAGCAGCTGACCATTTCACTAGCCTTGCACTAGACCACACCTTCTTCTTTCAAAGATCTTAAGGAAGTGCTCTTTCATCTTAGGGAAGGGTGTAGGACTGCAGGAGAAGGGTCACCAAACATAATCTTCTGCTATCTCATCTCCTTCCATCAGTTCAACGTCTTTCCTCAATTCCTGCAGAGCTGCTTTCCCTCTAACACCCCTGTACGTTCTTCTGCGCTGTGGTAATTTAAAGTACTTTCCTTGAGCAAACCCCCTTTTCTCTCTTCAGACAGATTCTTTAGATTTATTCTCTCCATGATAATGCAAGAATGGTACAAGTGATTATAAACAGCTCTTGGTCCTGTGTTATTAGTTGATGTTCATCTGTTTACTTTTATTAAAAAAAAAAAAAGAAAAAAGAATACAAATCAGAAATCACTTGAAAGACGCACATGCAGGTGGTGCACATGGCAGCAGACTAAGCCAGGCATCTTGTCACTGGAAAACTTTAGGTACGGACTGGGTGGAGCAATAGAGATTTTTATGACCTTGGCCAGCTTGTTTTCTGCCTCTATGTAGTCATTCTTGGGTAGTAAACTTTCTTCTGAGCGACAAAATCTGTCTGTCTTCGTTCAGGTTGATGGTATAGGGACTGCCTTTTACTGTGGACACGTGTGTCATCTAAATAACAGAGCACTTGGTTTCAGCATATTTGTGTCTTTTCTGAGTTACGTTCTTAAGATGGTTAATAGCTCTTAGTTTCCCAGATGGTTTCAACCATTTCTTGTGCCTTATTATACTGGCATGTATGAGCTACTAGCTTTTATGCCAGAAGGTATTGGTAGAACTGAATGGGTACGGAGTCTTCTAAGAAGTCACAGCAGAAACCTAGCAAAAAAAGCTTAAACACTGATGTTACATAGAGAGAACGTTAAACGAAGAACTAGGGTGTTTTCTAGTTAGAAAGGGGAACCATCTTAAAAAAACAAAAGTCAAATTCAGAAGAGGAGTTTATTCTTCTTAACTCTTGCAAGACTTCTATCAACAGCTTACTAAGTTTTTGGTGCTAGCAAGAACAATAACCTGGTATATTCCTCAGGGCCTTGCTTTCCCATTAGAGTTAACTGGAGGCTTCTAAGTGACTTCAGAGGGTTAGAGTGACGTCAGAGTGACTTTAAGCCATTTAACAAACCTTCTCAACAAAATGTTCTGATGGATCCCATCATTTCACAACTGCATCATGCAGTGTTTTGCTGCTGGCATTGGTTGAGTTTGTGCCAGACAGGAGTTTATGGAATTTTTCATTTTGGGCTACAGTTGGCTTGTTAACCAGTGCATCTGTGAAATGTGTGCCTTTCCATGAGCTGTACCCTCTTCTGTCTCCTGCTCTGAGATAAAAACATGTTTAATTAGCTCCTTTTTCAGTGGATCTATTGTATGCCCTTGCATATTTTATCTAATCTGCTTCAAAGCACTATCAGTGAAGAGAAATTCACAGCCTCTCTGGAAAGACAGTTGATAAAGACATCTGTCCTTTCAACTGGAATTTTGTCCTAAGTCTCTGAAATATATAAATATATGTTTGCAAGTAATGAAGATGAAACTTGTCCTATTACACTTAGCAACCATGGAGAAATTGTACTCTCTGTAACAGCTGTGTACAGATGTGAAGGCTTATCTGTACTTCTGTAATGATGAAGTGGTTCACTCCTCCTGACACCAGAGATTTCACTGCATGTGTGTTAAGGCAGTCCCAGGCTTCAGTCTAAGTTGAACCAAGTAATTCCCTTTGTAGGAAAATCGTAGAACGGGTCAGAGGGTAGAAAATACCAGCATCCATACCCTACAGACAGGATGGACATAAACCAGTTGTATCATTTAGCCTGGGAACCAACACCCATTCCCTGGTGTAAATAATTAGGACGGTAGTCACCATATAGTAGTTATCTGACTGCTCTAGGTGCTATGAGAAATGTTGTATAAAACATCAGGCACATAAAGCTAAAATTGACAATAGCACAGTCAAAAGAATAACTGTCATAACACCACCAGTATTAATTCACCTAAACTGCAGCTCCGGAGCAAAAGCTTTCGTGCACATGATGTGCTCTGACTGAAAATAGAGTAACTATATTTTGCTTTTGTATTGAGGTTATTCTTTCCACTGCTGTTTTGGATTAGCACAACCCAGTGAGGACCACAAATATTTCCATGTCTGGTTTCCCCCCGCAACCTCAGATCAGTTGAGGCTGTTCTTGCTAGTTCACATGTGAGTCCAAAAGAATATGTTATGAATGCCTATGTCCACACTTGTGCACACATGTCCATGCAAAAATATGCACACATTCCTCAAGAAATCGGTCAAACCTTCGCTGCAAAGTGCATGCTGAAAGTTTAGAGGTGAGGAAGAACCATGACTCAAAACAGGCAGGCATCATTTCGCCATTGCTTGTCACGAGTCAGTCTATTCGCTGTTTTCAAGTTAATCAGTGCTTTATTTGGAACTGATGTGCAAGCCATCAAAGGAGAGGCAATGATAATACCGGATAAGCTGAGAAAGCTAAAAAGGTATTTGAAAGGAGAAATGTCTTTCTAAATGTGGTCGAGTGGCAGGAGAGCCTTTGAAAAAGCCTGTAAAGCAAAATATTGCCCATCTAGCAGGATGTTTTAATTCTAAACTCTTCAGGCTATTTTTATGACATTGCCAGGAATTAACGTGCAGTTCTGCTTTTCGGGAGGCAGAGAGAGACACACACCAGGAAACCTGCAGACTTCCCGCAGCCAGACATGCAGCAAGCCCCTCGTTACCCAGACCAGAACGAGACAAGGGGCAACCCCTAAATCATGACGAGCATTTCTGAAGGCTGAGAACCTCTCCAACCCCAACGTCCCTCCATCCCTTCGCTCTACGTGGGGTCCCGCCGGGAAAGTAGCCGGCGTGGCATTGGCATCTCCTCCGCTGTGCTCTCAGCCAGCTGGCTTCCTGAAGGGTGGGAAGGGGTGAGCTTTGAACTTCTCTGGGTCTTTTTCTTTCCAGCTTGCCCTCCAGTTTTGTGGCCGGTGGGACGAGGACTCCAGCTGGCCTGCTGGCCATCAGCCGCGAGATGGCGATAACGTCACGATAGAAGAAGGCTGGACCCTGCTGCTGGGGACCACCACCGCCAACCTCAACCTGCTGCATCTCAAAGGTCTGCAGAAGCGGGGTTCAGTGTTCTTGTTCCTCCAGGGCTGGAGTTTTTCATGGCCGCGATCACCCCTTCCCTTGCCCAGCTCCTGCATCAAGGGAGACACCTGGTCAGGCAGGCTGAGTCTGCTGTGGGTAGATACAACAGGACGGTGATGGGGGACGGGGGAAACATTTAATTATTATGTATGCAGAAGGCATCGTTTATGCTGTTTGAGGCATAATGACAATACGAGTAGGAAGGCTTTTTTTTCTCTTTTTCTTTCCCCCAGCTACTGAAAACGCTGCTATCCTGAGTGGCGTTCAGTGATAATGGCAGTGCTGATAACAATAATCAACTCTGTTTTGTTTGGCATCTTTGAGGCAAGCGTGTTACAAAAGCTTTACAAAATTAATGATGTTACAGAATTACAGGCCACAGCTACCGAATGTAATAAATAATCCAAGATCCTAGAGCACGGGCTGGTGAAGAGTAAATAACCGAGCACAATTATGGGGGGAAACCCTGGGTTTGCAGGGTTCATGTACCCTGGGGTAGATTCAGCATAAGTGTCAGGAGGTATATCTCTGTCAGTGTCAAAGTAAGTATTAAAATTACTTGTAATTCAGTGCTAGAAATATTCCTCCCTGGAAACAAGGCCCTGGTTGTGAAAACTGTTGTGCACATGCTTGGCATTAAGTGGATGAGTTGTTCTGGTGAAATTGCTTGCTCAAACTTAAGACTATGTGTAAGCCTCTGCTGAAATGGAGCTCAAAAAATGGAAAGAGGAGTTTTATATGTTTAAGGACCTGGATCTTCCTTGCTGGTAAAAATGATTTTCTATTAAAAGGATGTTAAAGGTACTAGTTTTTCATTGAGACAATGATGAAAAACATGCATTTGACAATTCCGCTTCAACCTAACTTTGAATGATCATTCTGTAAAAAAAAAAAATTTACAAGTTTATCCCTATTGTGAGAACATTTCCAAAAAAGATTGAACTTGCTCAGTCTACGTTCAGAGATTTTCAAGAATTGCTACACCAGGCATCATTCCTGTTTTAAAAAAAAAGCAAAAAAATCAAGTAAGAATTTGAGATTAAAAAAATGTGAAACGTTTTAGTACAATTTTCTTCCCTCTTCCACAGTGAAAGTCCTAAATCTGTGTGATGCAAGATTCTTCTTAACCTCATTGTGATTATGACATACAGTAGAGGAGATAGGTCAGAGCCCCAGATCTCTGAGACTTTTGGCTGCAAATCTGGATGAGGATTTTGGGGCTCAGACTCTGACTTTGTGAAGAATGGGGCACAATATTGCAGCAGAAACCCTTTGAACTTTGGGCCTACTCAAAGGCACATTTGATCTATGAGTCAGCATTCATGAAGCAAACGGAGGTCTGATTGAATTTAATGAAGTCTGGAGCAGTAATCTTTATGGCTTCAGCTCATCTGACATTCAAATAATTTCTCCCCTTTATCATGTTTTCCAAGAAGCTTGGTTTATAATGTGGATTCAGTTAGGAAAGCAGCATTAAAATATTCTAGATGCTATTATTTTCTGCGTTGCTACATGCCAAACACAGGACCAACATTTTAGAAGCAGAAACCTACATGGAATTGTTTATCTGAGCTTCATCTTTGCTGAAGTTTCCTTGTTGCATCCACCCCCACTTACATGGGTGCTGCTAGCTGTTTAGCCTTGGTTAGGTCTGGAGTCAAGACATGCTGAGATCTACTCTGATATGAGACTGAGATTTATCTTTCCTAACCTTACCTTTCTTTAAGTTGTCCATCTCAGGGGAGTTGTTTATACTCCTGTATTGACAGAGAGAAACACACGCCACCAAAGACTTGTTCATCTTAGGTATTATAGATACCCATCTTAAGATGAATCACAGTTAGGTGATCCCCTTAGAGTAGCAACTACTGAGCCTGTGAGCGTGTCAAATAATTGACAACTTTCCCCAGCTGCAAGATGGGCATGACAATAAGCCCCTAACCTGTAGGCGGGTGTAGATATGTGCTTCGATTGAAGCATCCCATTCCTATTCTAGCCGGAGAGTTTTTCTTAGTCGGAGCTGGAGAATAGGATAAATGGTAGTTCTGCTCCCTTTGGCTTTCATGACTCAGCATCTGTCTGTCTGTGCGCTCACAAGCTGAAAATATAACAGACTTTATGGATGAAAATAAGCTGTAATGCTACTGAGTCCTGTGCGAAGATGCTGCCCATTTTCTGGTGCTGTATCTAGCAAACCCAACACATGTTTACAGGCCCATTTCTTGAAATTCCCCTTTTTTAGGACACCATGCGGATTTTGAATACTGCCCCTGCGTTTTCTCCTTATGATGATTTCAACATTGTAGAAATTGTTTAAAGAGTATTATAACAAGGATGTCAGCTTCACGTGCAGCCTTAAAGTAACCCTGCTTTGGCTGTATTAACATATAGCCAAATATATATAGTGGTTCTGGTAGTGGCCAGACTGTCTGAGCAGAAGATCTGGAGGCCAAAGCAACAGAGAAATAGGATTAGGCAGCTGGGTCCTGCTCACTGCCATGAGGGCTCAGCAATTTCTACCTCCTCCTCAACAAGCAGAGCATGAACACGTGGTTGTCGGCAGTGGAAAGTTTAATAGCCAGACTGTGAAACTGCTCAGACAATACTGATTGGGGAGGAGATACCAGATAGACAGATTGTAGATAACTCTGTATATTCAGCAGATTGCAGTTATTTTTCTAATCCCAACATCACAAGTATGGAAATATTTATGATAACCCAGGACAGATGGGAATTTCCTTTGCGCAGAGCTTACACTGGAGTAACTCCTTTGTGTTTGATGGCTTGATACCTCAGACATGTGCTATTGACTTTGTCTGAATTTATAGTGCTCTAGGGAGGTCTGGAGACCAAAAAAGCTGCCTGGTCTTTCAGGAGTACCTTGGGGATGAATTCTGGGGTGACGCTGCCAGTATACCTTGGTGGGGTTGAAGACCCCACCTGATCAGTTGCCTTTGCAATAGCAATTTTGAGAAGGCCGTCCTTGCAGGCATAAGGGAGAAGATTGCTTTGGCCCCTATTCTAGAAAAGCCTCAATATCACTTGTCACAGCTCTTCCTGTCCCCTATCATTTGTATCATTACTGTATCTTAGCAGTCCTGCTGAAACCAGCATGCCAGTTCCCTCTTCCAGGGTCAGACTCCAGGCTGAGGTTTTCAGAAAGGTCTGACCCACCTCATCTGTGGTTTCTGCCTCTAAAAACTGTGCATTCAGTTTCCAAAATACCACAGCTAATCTGGGCTTTTTTTTTTTTTTAAACCATGAGATCCCAGAAAAAAAGTAGAGAACTGACAAACCCCAAAGATACTCAAGATATTGTTAATTATTGTCTGATTTTGAACCCACATCAGAAGAGCAATGCTTATCCATCGATATTTTGAATCTCTTGTAATCCATGCTCAGATCAGACTGTGGCTAGAATGGGTCCTGCGAGTAGATCTGGGGAGGAGAGAAACCCAGATGTTAATTTTGCTTGACTTTTTCCTAGGCTTTGATGCTATTGGCAAAAAGCATCAAATATTAGCTGATACACCTGCATAAGTAGTTGTCAAATAACTAGTGCTTCAGTCACTGCTGATAAAGACTGGGTTTGGATTCGCTGAAAGAAGGAAAAAGCTTTTCCCTCTGTTTCCCTGTCTATGGCATCAACCAGTCCTTAAACCCATTTTAAAATCCCTTGTCAGTAGGCACGGCTGGAAACTGCTTGTGTTGCGGTGTTTTCTGTGCCATTTTGCTCAACCCATTTGGGATGTGCATTGTGATACTTTTTGCAGGCAGTTTCTAGTTCATATTTTCTTTTTTTAATCAGGCAGAGACATTACAATTAAAATACCGTAAAAGCGATTCTGGCAGTATTGCAATAAGCATGTTTTTTAATTAAAGAAAGAACATGGGATGTACAAATAGTACCAGCTAATGGGAAATTTCATCCAATGTATTTTTTAATTGAGATTTAAAAGGAAGAAAAGCCAGCCCTATTTCTCCCTGTCGCTGTGTGATATTTTCCTACGTAGTTACAGTGAGGTGTACCAAGTCTGCAATAATTACAGTCTCAGAGCCTTAAAGTCCTGGCTGTTTTCATGGAAAAAAATGAAAGGCATCAGTTCTTTAATTTGTTATTATATTTTTTTGCAGGAATTCAGTGTTATTCAGTAGAGTGCAACTCGCAAAGCTGGACATTCCCGGAGGAAGGATTTTAAGGCCCCGAATCTGTAGGAATTTGATGTTTTTTTCAGTTCTTCCACCAGCTGTAAACCCTGGTTCATGTTTGGGTATGGGCTGCAGGTTTCTCTTTCCCGTTGTGTTTCGGATAGCCTTACAGCATGTACATTAGACTCCCAGGGCTCTCACTTGCCAATGAAATTGATTTTCTGCAACTTCAGTAGCTCTTGAGACTCCTCTGGGGCGTCGCAGGATGAGTAGATCGGTGGAAGCTAATCCCGGCCAAGGAACTGCACACAGCTCCTGCAGAGACTGGGCTGAAACCCGATGCAGCACCGTCCCCTTCCTCCGCTGGCTGGCATGGAAGGGAGGGGATGTGCCCCTTTCAGGGAAGAAGGTGCTGCCTCTAACCATGGGATGGAAGGATCTGCTGAGTCTGTCTCCACCTGTCCTGGACACTAATTAGGCCCTCATTACAGCAGCAGCTTCGTACCATTAGTAGATCTGTCCTCACACACTTTTCTGTATAACAGAAATACAGTCGTTGCGACCTGTGCAGGCTGGGATCTGAGGTCCAGGTCTTCTTAAGGTTTTTAAATGCAACTAAATATCTTCAAAGGCATGAGTCTGCATCATGAGCCCAGAACTGCAGAGGAAGCATGCTGTGTAACAGGATTGCATGTAGGTTTCTTAATTTTGAGTATCCCCTCTTCCTCTGATGGCTTAACAGACCATGCATTACAATAGTTTTGCTGTAGGAACAGGCTGTCACTAAGACCAAGGTCCTACGTGCTAGACATGAGGAGATAAACCCTATCTGTAATATCTTTAAATTCAAATGGCAGAAATCAGCTTGAAAGGAGATAACTGTGGGTGGAGGGGCATAGCAAACAGAAACACTCTGGTCTAATGGTCACCCAGGCAGGCTCTAGTTGAGCAGAAACATAATCCTGCTCCCTAAAAATGTGCTCCTGTGCCTTCCCCAGTGCACCCCTCCCTTGCTGAGAGTGAAGCACTTAATGCCTATCTGTCTCATGGGGACTTGAAATAATAGCCCAAGGACCTATTTTTTCCTCACACCTCTATGTGTGGTGTTTACCCTGGTGCCTTCACAAAGGTCACCTGGAAGCTTCCTTCATTAGATCCTAGATGATGTGATACATGCTGGAAGCCATCTAGGAGTGTCTGCACCTCTTCCCCACCAGGTTAGCTCTCCTCTTGCAAATGCATCAAAGGTGTTGCTAAGTATCTCGGAGGCTACCTAGGAGCTGAAGAAGTAGAAGGACTTCTTCAAAGGAGATATACCTACGGCAGCATCTTCTGGGCTGCTGATCTGAATTGCCTTTGCCTGTCTCCTGTGCTCTAAGGGAAGAGCCCGACCGGCTTACAAGGGAGCACGTGCCATCTGAACAGATGGCTGTGAGAGCAGCAAGCCAGAAAACACAGGCTTGTCAGGCTTGGGAGACGATTTCTGTCTGAGAGTACTCAAGCAGCTGCCGGTTCCTCGCCCAGGGACAGATTAAGGCCTCTGTCCAACAAAATGTTGGAATACAAGCTTAACTTTTTAGCGTGTTAGTGATGTCCTGGTGGAAATACACAGGCATTTGAATACACAGCTGGTTTGGGATCTGTACCTGTGTATTATGAACGTGGAGGAACGTACTCAGGGAGGTGGAGAATTAATTTTGGACTCTTGGTTCAGGCAGCCTTTGGGATGGAGCCAATATAACAAACTCTTTTTTCCTTTGCGTCTTGCTCGGCAGTGGTCCAGCCTGCAGTCAACTTTTATGGCTCATCCGAATGTCATGTGAGCATGTCAACAGAGTGCAGGTGACAGGTCCATGAAATAATCGATTGTTCTTATTTAAAGCTCATAAAATCTGTATTCCTCTTCCTGTACACAGGGGGATCTTTGGGGTTTTTTTTTTTGCTCAGAGGCCCCACCAGGCACACCCTTGGAGCCGGGTTGCTAGCACACTGCAGCCTTGTACAGGATCAGTTGTTTCAGCAAAGATATTCCAGCTCCGGCAGTTGCCTCCTGCTGTTTGCCACTCAGGGATGCTTGCCAGGAATATAACTTCTGAGCTTAAGCCTGTCTCGTGGGGGATTCTGTGGCTTTGTCATGTGAAACACCAAGTGAGAGGAACTGGTAAGAGCAAGCTGAAGGCTGTGGGAATAGTAGTTATACATGGCCACGGTGTGCCCACAGCACAACCAGAGCAGATTTTCCCTGCATGGTGATGAGAAGGAGCAGTCCAGTTGAGGAGATGACCTTTCAATCTGCGAATCCTCTTCCATGCAGAGGAGGTTTTCTGTTAGTTGAGGGGCGTGACACAGCAGTGACATATAAGACAATTCTGTTGGTGCTTTCCTAACGCCTTCTATTATTGATTATAAAAAAAAAAAATCTCTTGAAACTATCCAGCATCTTTCTTGTAGTTTGCTTGCTTTAACGCTTCATTCAGCTTTACATAAAGTCGTAGAATTAAATCTGGCAATAGTCACTTTTATCCTAGCTCCCTAATGAGTTGTTCATTAGAAAAAAAATCTTATATCGACAGATATAAGGCAAAGTGTGGCCTCAAAAGATAATAAAAAAAAGCCTTCCATGTAAAAGGTGCACTCTGGAATGGGGACTTTGCTCTGAGTTCAGGAAATCTCTAGAGCACTCTAAATCACAACCTAAATAAGAAATATCAACATCTCTTTTTTGCATTAAGAGAACATCTATGTCAGAAGGATTTTTTTAAAAAGTGAGGTTTTTGAGAAAGGATATAAGCTGCTATGTCTGAAAGTGTGAATCTTCATGACAGGCAAGACGAAACTTCCCACAGCAATCCTCACAATCCTCTACCCCATCGTTATTTGTTCTTTTTTTCAGAAGTGCATGATGCAGCCTCTTTCCATAGTAAATGTTCTGGACACGTGGGCTGTGGCATTGCATGAGCCAGTCTGGGACACCTGACAAAGTGAAGTGTTAATACATTATCTTACCAATTCCTTTCCTTTTGAGTGTGCCCGCCACCATTTCCCAAGGACTTAAGAAGATAAACCTCTTTTCACAAAACGAGTTCTGCCAATGGCATGATGGTGCTGTAGTTATTCACACAGCAGATTACAACCCCCACCTTATTATCAGGTTTGTTTTCCTTACTATTCCCTTTTTTTTTCATTATTTCGTCTGGCTGTTTCTCCCTTCCTGCGGGACAGATGGAGTTGCCTAGTTTTTCTCTCTTTTCCTCCTTTTTTTTTTTTTTTTTTGGTAAAGACAGATAAAGAAAGATTTCTTTTCCGGGCAGAGAGGTGGAGGCTAATTGCTGGGTTAATTGAGAAGAATGGTGCTTCTGATGTTCTCACAAAGTATCAAATAGCTTCAACATATTTCTCCCCCCTCTCCCTCACTCCACCTAAAGAGACCCATTGAATCTGCACATTACTGTACAGAAGTGATTATGGGTTTAATTGTATTTATTTTGCTTGGTGGGGAGGCCATCATAACAGTAGTTGATTGATTTTTATAAAATCACCCTCAAGGTCATATGTAGGACTTTGCTTTCCTGTGCAGCCATAACAAACAATTTGAGGGTCACAGCCAAAGGTTCACTTGAGCAATATCCTCGCTTTCTGCTTTCAGAGAAGAGGTCAAGTGCAATAAAAGAAGGAAGCATAACTTTTATTTTCTTTTAAAAAAAGGGGAAGACAATCTTGTAAAGCAGCAGCTGTATATTTATTCTGATCCAACGAAAAACACAGAGATACAGAGAGCTGAGGGTTAGAGGGACAATATGCAATTTTTCGACATAAGTATTTGTAAGTGTGGCTAGAGTTTGTTTTACGCTTAGACTTGGTAAATTGTTAAATGAATCCCTGCTAATGCTTTCTTTTCTTTTCTGTGATGCTCCTCCTCTTTTATCTTCAGCAGTTGAACATTTATTTTTATACTTTCTTTTCTCCTGAAGACTGAGTGCCTTTTGGCTTTGTTCTGGGAGGAGTTCAGAAGCTTTGCAAATAGCCAGGGGACAACGGCATTACGGTGTGACCGTGAGTGTAGCTGATACATCTGTTTCCTACGATTACATGTTGGGTCTGACTGCTTCTTCTAAGGGAAAGCCAAAGCGTCACGTACAGCAAATGCCTTCTGGTGGTCTTGATCTTGCAAATCTTTGCACCATTGCCAAGTGTGCTTGGGTTGCCATTGCATCTAGGGACAGAGAAACCCAAGAGCCAGGCAACAACTCCCACCTTGAAGTCCAGTTATTATTATACCTTCAAATCCAAATCTTCACCCAGGGGCAGGAAACCTTCCTTCTACGTAGGATGTCCCCCGGAAGGGTCAAACTTGCAGGCCAGGCATAACACTGCTAGTGCCTGCACGCCTGCTGCTACTGAAACATGTTGGGACTATTGCTCATACTTGTGCCCAGTGCAGAGCAGTCACCAGCATCCAAGCTTATCAGACACCTAGAAAACCACAGAAGAGATGGAAAATCTTTGAATGAACAGAGGGAAAAGTCATTCAGGACAACTGACATGCAGTTAGCCTATTACTGAAGAGCAGGGGATTTTAAAAAGAAGAAAGGAAACAAAAGGGAGATGGAGGACCGGTCATAGAGGCGTAAGGAGGCAGAGAGTGATTTTTAGGAGCTATATGAGGGTGAGCTAATCCTGACGTGCCAAAGCCACCTTGTGCAGAAAAGTACACAAGAGGCGGTGCAGAACTGGTGTTAACACCGATCCCAAAAGCATTAACTCTTGCTGGTCAAGTTGCTTCTGTTTTTGCAGGAAGAGTGACTCCATGTAAAGTGCAAGCTGTTGTCTTCTCACTCCTTGCTAGTTTTCCAGAGGCAGGTGTCTGTAGTACTGGTAGCAAAGCACAGCTCCGTTATGTGCTCCGTTGTGTCTCAGCACTGCTCATGAAGGGAGGAGGAACGAACATGTCCTACTGTTTTACAGCAGACCCGCTGGGGGCAGGGCAGAAGGAGACAAATCCCAGACCCTTATGGGAAACAGGTGTCTTCCCAGGGCTGCCTTGAGATGCATTGGAATGGCTGCAAAAAGAAAAGGACTCAGGAATCCCATCCCATCCCATCCATCAATCCCATCCCATCATTCCCCCATCCCTGTCATGCCATGGGGAGGAGATAGAAGGGTTTGTGCGAGGAATTTAATATTTCTAACCTGTCTTGTAGACAGCTTGAATATTTTGGATGGACAAAATGCAGCTGAAAGTTGGGAAAACTTTTGGGGACCTTGTTTGAGGCAGAACTATGATTTTGCAATGAAAAGATAGGATAACTTTGGCTACCAGCCTTCCTGGTTCAGCGGTACAGCATGGCAGCAATTCGAATATTCATTAAAAATTGTATGAAGAGAAGTGGAAACAGAAATGACTATATTTCAGTGGGAACAGAGCATAGGAAGTCAATAAAGACCTTGGGGAAGATGCCTTTTTTTTATGTTAGGAATAAAATAAATTGCAGTGATTTATAATTCCATTTCTAGATTGCAGTGATAAAATTATTAACACTGATGCTATAAGGCAAATGTATTTAATAAATATTTCTGTTCTCAGTATGGGAAGGAACAGGATGGTAAATTATATCACAAAAGGAAGATGGACCAGCAGTCCATTTATTACTAAAGAATGTTAATATAATGAAGATGTTAAATAAGGAATACACATTCTTACATCAACAGGTCCAGTTTCATTCAAGAGCTTTAAAACTGCTGGTAGAGGCATTCTGTGGCCCACACATATTAATTTCAGAGTACATGGGAAATTACAGAGGGCTGTAGAACCACTGCTTCATGAATTGGAGACAATTCCTTGCAGGGAGAGTCTTAAAAAAACTTATCAACCAGTCTGAATGAGGGCTGAGATTTGTTTTTACCTGTAAGTACTTTCACAGAAAATGCTGTTTTCTACACCTCTCTGCAGTGCAATGCAGGAAGATACAAAGAGAACCACTGTCTAAAAGCTCATCCTTGACAAGTTATGATTGGAAATAAAGCAGAAATTGTGAACAGTAAGAGAAATTAGCTGTTGGAAAAGATGATCATAGAAAATGGTAGAGTGATGTCCCCAAGTCACTTAATTGATTGTCTGCCTTTCTGGAGGGTATGCAGCAGTCAAACACAGAGGACTTGACTTCCTCCAGTTTTTCAATAGCATGATGAGCACAGACCATCAGGCGATATGATTTAATGGTCCCTTCAGTCTGCAAATGAATGCCATTTCAAGTATTATCTCAATTTCAGCATAGCGTGTTTTGTATTAAGAACATTTCATTTTTCTAGAAGTCTCAGATGTAGCTCAGAATAACAGTCAGATATCTTCTCTTGTTTTGCATGAAACAAGCTGAAATTTGTGCTCTTTTACTACAGTGCATTCCGTATAATTTGTAAAAATACTATATAGCAAGCTTAACAGAAACACTTTTGTATATAGAAAAGTATGTCTAGGGAAAGAGACAATTTACACATAGGGGAGTTGGTGTTTGTGGGAGCAATCCCATGGTTCCCAGTGGTTATAAGCAAGAAAATGTGAGATTTATCTTTTTCGTCTATTAAGCATATTCTGTAAAAACTTATGTGGAATCTACTGAAATCCGGAAGGAAAACATTTAATGGGTAGTCTCTATTCAAATACTAGCTTTGTTATATGCCTAAGAAATTAGAACTAAGACTAAATTATAAGACTTTGTTATAAGACTAAGAAATCAATGGAACAATGAAAGCCTGTGCTGGTTTTGGTTGGGATAGGGGAGAGACTCGGACGGGTAAAAGTGAGAAAACTCGTGGGTTGAGATAAAGACAGTTTAATAGGGAAAGCAAAAGCCACAGACGCAAGCAAAGCAAAACAAGGAATTCATTCACCACTTCCCATTAGCAGGCAGGTGTTCAGCCATCTCCAGGAAAGCAGGGCTCCATCACGTGTAACGGTTACTTGGGAAGACAAATGCCATCACTCCGAACTTCCCCCCCTTGCTTCTTCTTCCCCCAGCTTTATATGCTGAGCATGACATCCTATGGTATGGAATATCCCTTGGGTGAGTTGGGGTCAGCTGTCCCAGCTGTGTCCCCTCCCAACTCCTTGTGCACCCCCAGCCTCCTTGCTGGTGGGGTGGGGTGAGAAGCAGAAAAGGCCTTGACTCTGTGTAGGCACTGCTCAGTAGTAACTAAAACATCCCTGTATTATCAACCCTGTTTCCAGCACAAATCCAAAACACAGCCCCATACTAGCTACTATGAAGAAAATTAACTCTATCCCAGCCAAACCCAGCACAAAGCCCCTCAATGCAAGAATAAATAAGGAGATCAGGATAAGCAGAATGTGTTCAGCAGGAGTGGATGCAACTGGGTGGGAAAGGCACATGAGTGCTATACATCTCCCTTATCACTGAGAGCAGCAGGACCTGATCAAAGGCGAACAATGATCAAGGTAGTTTTGAATCTGATTTTTATATTAAAACTTCTTCCCTCCTTTTTTGTCTCAATACTGGAATTAAAGCAGAGGTCTGATCTCCCTATCCTTCTTGCTAAAGATTGGCAGTATCTTGTGGGGAAGGAAAGCCAACCACTTGGTAGGTATGGAGGTCACCATTAAAAACTGCTAACACCAGTAGAAAGCTAGGTATGAGATGGCACAGTTATTAGCTACTTCACATAAAGGGAAATGTTGGGAGGGTGATAGACCCTTTGTAAAGAGGTCTGAAGTTGCCAGGCTTTGAGATATCCTCTACTAGCTCCTGGGAAGCATGGCTTGACCTAGGAAGACATATCCCATGTGCAGAATGATTAGATGTCTGAGAGTCCACTCTGTCCAAATACATTGTAAAGATAGCGACAATGTCCTTCACAGGAAAGAAAATATGAAAGGAGATAAAAGAGTAAACCATCCTGAGATGACAGACTGGGATCGCCCCCTCTCACAAGGCAGGAACAAAGGAGGCATTTGACAGAACTGAAGAGACTGAGTCAAAACCAAGGGATGGAAATCCCTTTTCATGCACTATGTACTTAGACCACAGAATTCATTGCTTCAAGAAGTCTTTGAGACTCAACATTAGAAAGATTTGAAGGATCAGATCTATATTACTGACAAATCTTATCCAGTTATACTAATAGATGGTAAAAGGAAAATGTTGGCAAGGAGATGAAACCTTATGCTTTGAGGCAAAGCTAACCTCTAATTAGGGATTAAAATGAGGCTTTCATGGGATGGGGAGATCATCTCACATCCAGCTAACAGGGAGAAGTTTCTTATACTGTATTTGGAAGCATCTGGTTTTGAGCAGCAGCTGGAAGAGTATGCAGGATTAAATCAACCGCTGCTCTAAACAAGTTGCCAGTTCTTATGTTCCAAAGTGGTTTTCCCCTCCCCTCTCCCTGTCACAAGTAGTTTGTAATCTGAAGAGTAACATACAAATTAAGTAGTAATATCCCTTTTTAACATTTAGAGAGTGAGTAGGTTAAAAGTGGCATTTTCCAAACACAGCTCCCTGGCACTGGGATTGGAGAGACTTAGATGTCTGCCCAGGCTGAATGGCCTTGCTCAAGTCTAGAAAGGCGGTCTGTGGTAGAATTGAAAAATGGACTGAACTAATAAAGTCCGTAAAGAGCTGATAAATCCATAGGGAGAAGTACAGGGCAAGGTGGACATTTTGCAGGATGCAATAATATTTTACCCTTGATCTCGTAATTTTATTGCAAAACCATTTGTTTACCCATCTCTTACAGTTCCTTTGACTGTGAGGTAATGACTGGCTATTAGATCTATGGTTACATTTTGCTCTTCTTTTGTCTTCAGGTGGCAAACTCTTGTTCACTGGTCCAGGACCTGTAGAACTGCATGCTCATTACATTCTGATATCTGATGGAGGAGAGCTCCAGGTGGGATCCCCTGAGGCCCCTTTCCGTCATAAAGCACACATCTATCTCTATGGAAGCCTCCATTCTCCACCGTTATTTCCCTATGGGGTCAAGTTCCTGGCAGTAAGGAATGGGACCCTTTCCATTCATGGTGAGTACATTTTTTTCTTCACTTCGAAAGCAAAGCACAAATAAATAAAAGAAAAGAAAACAAAGCAAAAAAATTTTTGGAGGGAAAAAAAACCCAAAACAACTTTGGTCATGAACTTGGATTTCTAATTACAGTTAAGTATTTGTTTGAAATCAGTTTTTTGGGCCAGAACTTCATATGTTTGCATTCACCATCAGACTCCTATTTCTGCAGTATCTTATGCATGAAAGCTCAGTGCTGTATCTCCATAAAAGCTCCCATACTGGGAGCTGAGTCATTTTGAAAATCTGGACCCCAAGAAGAAGATAGATGGTATCAAGTAGTTATGAAACCCTGGCAGTCACTGAGGTGCCTAGAAGATGTTTGAATTTGTGCATGTCTGTCCACAAATGAAAGTCTCTGCCCCTTCGAAACTGGACCTCAGATCTCTGTTGGCAATCATGTGGGTTTGCTCTGCTACTAGAATGGGGTATCCTTCTCCCCTCTTCTCTCTCTGTAACAACTGGGAAGTTTCCTCCTCAAAAAGGGTATGGCTCTTGGGGTTTCCAAGCGAGGGTAGTCTGCCAGGTAGGTCCCATGGTGAGGCCAATGCCAAGCATGCTGCAGTTAGTAGACTGTGCCAGCTGGAGTGGGGATGATACTTCTCAAAGCACCAGCAAAGTGCTCCTGGCAGTGTGTTTTCCTCTCCTCCTCCATCTCTCCGTGCTGTGCTGGCATTCCAATGCCAGTGGTCTGTCTCTAGCATTAGGAGCACAGCTGGCGTCTCTCGGTTTTCCTGGTGGTCCACACAGCCGCACCTGCTCAGCACAGGTTGTTGTCATAAATGACAAGTCCAGGGCTATGCAGAAAAACTATGGCAATGCCAAGAATTTCAGTTCTAGATGCCCAGTCCTCTGCTCTAGCCACTGGACCTTTCTCTCAAAGGAAGCCCTGCAGGGCCAGAGCTCTACGTTCCTGCCAAGTGGAAGAGACAAGGGACATAAAGGAGAGAAAATGGCAGTAGGTTTGCAGATGATGTGGCATAGAAGAATTTAGATACAGAGCTTTTTTGGAAGGCTATGAAATACAGGCAAAAAATGGCCATTTCTTGGTGCAGTAGATTGGATATGGAACTCAGGTCCAAACTCAGCATGAATCAGAATGTTAATGCAATGCACGCATGTCAAGCTCTTAACTCATGGGCTGTTTTTAAAGGCAATGTGTGTCACAGAGGAGGAAAAAAAAAAGCCAACTTATCTGAATGCCTCATCTCCCTCCCTTATGTTCTTGTGTGTCAACCTTCCTCTTGGTAGGCGTTCATATCTTCCAGCAGGGCTTGAACTTACACCCTCCTGGCCTACAGGCAGAAAGGCTGCTAGCTGAGCATCACTGACATGTATGGCTCTCAGTCAAAAATGATGTCAGACACCGAGGGGTACAATCTAAGCACAAACAGGGAGCAAGCTGTACCGCTGTGCAGTAATCCTGTCAGTTCACAGGAGCCAAGCAAGGTCAGGAGAGGTTGGTTGATGGAGGGGAGTCGGTGAACAGATCCTTTTTGGAATCAGGAGAGATCAGCGGAGGCTGGGGAAGATGCTCCTGGCAGTGGCAAGGGAGGTGGGCCGCACTACTCCCGAACGCCACGTCAGGTGCCCTTGACCACTTTGTCGAGACACAGCGAGACTAAATTATTTAGTGCTTGCAAACGGCTTTAATAATTTCAGTAAACTGGCTTTGCAGAAGGGCAGAGCGTTTCTATCCCATTTCCTAGAGGGGCTCTGTGAAGAAGTGCTATTAGATCATCTAGGCTGAATTGAGTGTCCGTTACTGGCCATTGAGTTTCACGCAGTTATCCCAGCCTTGAGTTCAGTAACTCGCATTAGATTAAAGCATGCCTTCCAGAAAGACTTGGTCTTTGAGGACATCAAGGGAAACGGAAGCCAATATTTTCTGTAGAAGCTTGTTCCAGGGGATTAATTTGGTTAATCATCCATATTTTTTTTTCTTTTTTAAGAAAAGTATTAAAACGTCTGATTTGAATTTACCTGATAACAGCTTTTGCTGCTTCGCTTTCTGTGTCTTCTCTTGCTACTTTAAAGTACCCTTCCATTCTTGGTTTGACCCCTGTAAGTCAGGATTTTGTTCTTAAATTGTCAGCACTTTATAACAAGAGCCTTGTCTTCTTCATGCTGTTTTGTTTTCTAGCAATGTAGGAAAAGCCAGTAGCATCTCCTTGCAGCTGTGCCTCCTGCGCTGCTTCTCCTTTCCATTCTGAGCCTGCATCATCACTGGCTTATTGACTCCATCCTCACGGACAACCCATGAAATTATAGAGACAAACAGGACAGAAGTACTTTTTACAGTGTTACCTTGGCAATATGAAGGAGGGAAGTAAACCCGGGTGTCCATGTTAGTAACCTCAAGGCATTTCTCACTCATATTTCACACGTTTTACTCAGTGCCATAATTCCCAGCAATTGTTCATTCCTCAGGAAACCAAGAAGGTGAGGTCTGCAACCCAAGTATTACCTGAATGGAGATACGTGGAGCCAAAGGTGGCTTGGCCCATTAGTGAAGGAGCTCTTGGTTTCAATTTCTTATCAATTCTTATTCAAGAATTCTTTTCAATTTCTTATTCAAGAAATCCAGACTAGCTATGAAGTCACTTTTAAGCTCTGCGCTACATACAGTCCCGGTGCATGGCTGCAATTAAGGTTCATTCAAACCATGTAATCTGCAATTTAGCATTGAAGCAGTAGAAGCCCGCTAGAAAACAAGACCAAAAGGAATGTGTTCTTTTGCTGGGTTCATATTGCTTACATGAAACAGAAATATGTTGTTCTGTCTCCAATTTAGTACCGGTCTGGCCTGTGGTGTAGAACAAATTGTTGAGCATGACAGCCTCTTTCATATATATACACATGAAAGAGGCTGACACGCTCAGCAATACACATTTGTGAGATACATATATATACACGCATATATATGCTATCTCAGATTAAAATCATTAAATAAGCAGGCTTCCAAATTCTTGGCTGTCTTGGTGAAGACAGGACTGAGCACATTTTAATTTCTTTTCTCTTTCAGACTGGGAAGTCTGGGGGATGCTCTGCAGCCATGGCTGAGTTCAGATTGTTTAGTAAGCGCTGTCAGCTCCTCACTTTGATATGTTAATATGACTAAGGGTTTCCCACAATTCCCTCGTGAGTGGCAGTCCTTTGCTCCGGTAGTTGTAGCAGACTGGGAAATTTCACTGTTGCCTTTGGCTTTAGCCAACTCCCCTGCCAGTCAGAGCGTGCCACCCATAAACTGCCTGTCAATCACACGTCAGTTTTAAAGGGGGTTTCAGTCAGCCAGGGCAACTTGACTTTTTGACAATGTAATTATGGCCCTTGCATCCGCAGTAGGGGCCTGAGTGGGGCTGAGAGAATTTTATTGATTGTTCAGAAGGGAAATTTATCACTGTCTCCAGCTCCATTCGTACTTTATTCCCTGAGAAACATTCCTGACAAGCTTCAGGAGAGAATTTTAGCATGGTGGCCTTGGCTGTTCTTGCGCCTTTGTCCTTCCCAGGGAAACTGGACTGGAGACACCAGCAGATGCTGAGCGGAGGGCAGGGACCAGGTACAGAGGCAGCGTAAGTGGAGATGCTGCATCAGGAGCCAAGGACACCTACCTTTTCTTTGTGACAGCCTGATTTTGTGGTCCCAACACTCTTATTACCATGGATGGAAAACATTTAAAGGCCTTTTCCATTCTGTTGTATTTTTAGCAGTCCTGTGTAGGTGAGCTCATTATTCCACTGTGTCCCCTCGAAACAGACTGTGCCTCTTCCCAAAATAAAACCAGCACTTTTGCTATGTATTTAACTGAAACTTTGTCAGTGCCAACACTGTAATGATATGGGGCATGAACGTATGAGCCTGTTCCCTGCATTTTGACTAATAACGTATACTTCTCCAACTAGATGGAAGATGCTACGCTTCAGATTTAATAACATGCTACGTTCATTTTGTCCAGACTCTGAAAGCTGTGTGATAAAGAAAAAACAATGTCCGGAGAGTTTTGGTTTAATACTGTACCTATTTATAATCAGCATAATTAAAACAGAGGTGTCAGTGGCCCTTTCAGTTGTCTAAAGTCATGGATAGTCCTGCTGCAAAGAATGTCCCTGCGCTTGCAATGGATGCTGACTGTGGAAGATGACATTATAGAGGCAATTCTGCACTTCTTTTATCCCAGGCTTCTCTGCAACCAAAACAATTTTATACATTTTCAGGGTTAGCTCAGGAAAAAAGTGATTTTTATCAGTTGAACCAATTATTAATTTTAATCACTTTTAATCAATAATAAAACACAAAATATTTGTGAGCTGTGCACTGTGCTCTGCATAGCCTGTGCAATCCTCAAGAGATCAAACATTTAATCAAATTCTTCTTGCTTTTCCTCCATTAAGCAATGTTATGTATCTGTGCTGCGTTTGAGATTAAGAGATCATAGACAACATGCGAGAATTTGTTCTGCTTTACTCACATATTAAAAAGAAAATCTTCCCAGGGGAAAAAAAAAGAAAAAAATCTGTAGCAGTCGGATTCAAGATAGGGTGCAGAGATCTGCTAGAAATAAGATGTGCCTTTTTACCTTACTGAAATGTTTGTCCATTCAATACCTGTTATTTTCCACTAACTGAAACCATTGATTTGCACACCCCTGTTACACCGTGAGTTCAGATCCTTTTTCCCTTTTTGGGGTCGCTTCCATAGGTTGCTTTTCCTTAGATGCTAGTTATTCTGTGTGGTGGTCACAGGAGGTTTTTTGCCGTCTGTGACAGCATTTTTCCTTTCAAGACCTTGATTTTAACATGATGCATTAAAGCAGATGGCTCTTGAACAGAAGGCTGAGCTGCCTTGAATCCCCTTGCGTTCACTGGGGGTAAGAAACTGCACTTAGGCACTTCCCATGGAGTAACTAATGTACAATGACTTGTTCCTTCACTTTCTTATTCACAAATATAAGATGACCATTAGATTTTAAAGACCTAGCAGATGGGGGGAAAAAAACCAGAGAGCTGGGTTCGGGGAAAGCTGCTGTGTCTGTCATAGCTTGCCCTTCTTTCTAACAGAAATGCAGCTATCATCTTTGATTTAAACTTAAATCAGTTGCTCTGTATTTTGGTGCTGATCTTAATGAGGAAAACGTCATGTAAAGGGGACTGAAAGATGGGTGCTAATATATATATAATATAATATAATAATATATAATATAATATAATAAATTAGCTTGTGTTTCTTGACAGGGGGGAGGTCTGTGGGTTACTACAAATGTGGAGGCTTTTTGTGGGATGAAATTGTCGCCTCTTTTAAACTTTTGAATATAACACTGAAATACCCCTTCCAATTCTGGCCCCAACTACAACCAGGAGATTGGCTGGAGGAAGAGAAGCAACCAACAACAAAATCAGGGTGAATTTCCACCCCAGATGGGAGAAAGCCTGCAAAGTTTGGCAAGCTGAGAAGCCTGGACCCAGATCTGGGTTTTCGCAGGGCCGCAGGCTGAGCCAGGCAGGGACCCTCCGTTTGGGCTCATCTTTTCCCGCGTGTCTAATTCTCTTTCATCGCGTGCCGGGGATGTAGCGAACTGATCTTAGCATTTAAATGGCCGTGCCGCCCCGCGTACCCGCTCCTGCGGGCAGACATTCCCTGTCTCGTTCGGCAGCAGCGCGGGAGATGAACTGGCAATAATGCAAAATGTTAACAGCTGCGTGCAGCTCGCGACGGGATGGCGCGGTAGTTGGCTGCTGCATTGGAAGCAGTTTGTTCCTGGTGTCAGTTTAAAGAGGTTTTCCTGCGTGGCACCTTTGGTTGTGAGCTATTTTGAGGGCGCGGAGTGTGGTTTTTGTGTCAGGCTCGCTGGTTTATGCAAACGCATTGCAGGAGCTGGGAAAATCTTTCCCCTTCCTTTCTAGACTGATGTGACTTAACAAAGTGACTGGGTAACCTCTGATTAAAGGGAATGTTTGGAAATGTTTGCATTTATGGGACAGCACACAGAGAAGGTACTTCTTCTGTGTAACATGTCAGAAAAGAGCAACAATGAGAGTTTCCATAGACCTGTTTAATCACATAGCCCTTCCCATCATCAGTAAGACACTCCTTGCTTTCTTGAGGGTGCCGTTCAAAAACATTTAGGTGGAAATGCTTTAGCTGAAAACTGTAGTTTCATGAAAGGGAAACATTCAGCAGGACTAGGTCACTTTCAAGGATATTTCCTACTGGAGAAAATAAAAATTATTCACTTCTTCCTCTTGTTTGGATGATGTCAGATTTTTTTTCCCCACTGGGAGAAGGAAAAGTTGTTTAATTCTATCATTTTGCTTTCATCTGGACTTTCATAATATTAATTTTAATATTATATCTGTTTCATATCAACATTTCTACACTAGTGAAATGCAATGTTTGTACAGGATAAAAATCAAAACCCCTAAACCCCCAAAGTGACATTAGTCAAAAAAGTATAATCGTTCCAAAAGTAACTTTTTTGTGGAAATTTTATTCTGTGGAAGATGTTGAAGGTTTGGCCTCATTTGAATTTGGAGTGAAATCACATCTGGCTAGTGGTAGACTTGGATTTCATCCTCCAGAACCCACTTATAATGGGGAAGCATCACCCCTATTTTACAAGAGAGGTGGAAGAAGTCAGAGAGATCCTGAAGCTGTGTCTGCATAGCGCCTTGGATGAGTGGGTCACCAAGCTGGTTAAAAGCTGATGTTATAAAGCTGAGCCGTGACTCATCTCTGTGCATTCACGGTGCTCGAACAGAAAATACCTACTAGAAAATGTTGCATGTCCTCATGTTGCAGTGGCAACCTCAGCCTAGAGCAGCACCCCAATCCCGTGCCCTGGTGGTACGCAGCATCAGAGCCTCTCCACGAAGGACCTCTGCCCGGAGCTAAGCACATGATAGTGCCACAAGTGAGATGGCACATGATGCCTTTGTGCCTGGGGACCTACGTGAGGGGACTGAGTAGGTCCAAATTTCCTGTCTCAGTCTGCCCGTTGCTTGTGTAAAGTTGTGCCTGATACTGGGTTTGGTCCCACACAATGGGGACATCAGACAAGCTATGGTTTGAGCCCATGCTCAAATCCAATCTAAAATACCCAGTGTGATCCTGAGAGCCCAGCACCGAGGCTGCTGCAGCTTGCCTGTGCAGCAGTCAAAAAGCTGATAAACTCTTGGGTGTCCTAAGGGTTAATGAGCAGTTACAAATTAGAAAGGACCTCCTATTTTACCTCGGGGCATGAATGAAAAGCTTTCTACACTGGCTGTGGTGGGAAGTAGCAGGAAAGCTGTCTGCATCTCCCCAGGAGCTGCCCACACACAACAGTTTGTCCTGCAGGACTGTATGGGGGTGGAAAGACATCTCCCAGTTTCAGGCAGAGACATTCCTGTCTTTCTAAGATGTGTAGCAGGAAAAAAAACCCCAAACTCCTTTCATTGCAAAACAAGCTAGAAACGTTGTGCAAATGCTTAGGGAACGTGCCTAGCACTGGAATTAACAGAGAGCAAAAGTAAGCTGGAAACCTTCAAGTCCAGAGGGCTGAGGGCTCATGGTTCAGGCGGATGTTTTTAAACACATATGAAAATGGAGGGAAGCAGCTCTCATTCTTCCTTTTCTGATTCCCTACACTTTATGGCCAGTGACTGGACTAGTCACTGCGAGAGTTGAGGTAGCTGTGACATTTTTTCAAAAAAGTCTTCGTCAAATCCAAGTTCATGAAAGAATTTTTCCAGGTCCTTAATTAAGGATCTGGGACTTTAAGGTCCATTTGACTATAGAGAGCTGTAGCAGCACAGCTGTGTGCTATCCTGACTAAGGAGGCTTTCTGGAAAAGATTTTTTATTCCTTTTAATTTAAATAATTTTATGCATTATTATTTTTGTGGTTTGTTCTATTAACTGAAGCAGCAGCAGCAAAAAGTCTCTGTCCTGGATTGAAAAAAACCCATCTCTTTTCTGAAGCACCCACTACCAATGGCTGTATTGCCATTTATCACTTTGACATTTGGAAATTTTAGGAATGGCCAAGCTAAGTTTGAGTAGGCAGTGCAGTTTGGGTAGGGCAAAGGGAATAATAAGGGATTATGACAGTGGAGAGGAAGCTGGATTCCTTAGGCAGTCTGACACCTGAAATGCTGCAGTAAATTGTGTTGTGTTATATTACCAGAGACTATATGGTGGTGGTTTTTTTTTTTCTTTTTTTTTATCATAGCTATAATCCATTGAATTACATTTTTAACTCTGTCTCTTGCAAAAGTATTTTCTTTTTTGGGAACGTAAACTGCTTGTTTCTTTTTGCTTTGTTCATGGCAATTGAAAGATCTTATTCTCATTTACACTAAAGATTTACAATGTAGCTGCAACAGATTGACAGATTATCTGCAGTATAACTTGTATAGTCACGGTAAGTAGATTGTGTGTCTGAGCCCTGCAGTTCTTGTAAATTCCCTTTGTGGTATAAAGGGATCTCATTACCTCAACTTTAAAGCGCCAATAAACTGTCAGAAGGTGTAAAAGAGCTTTACAGTTTGTCAACGCTACAAACAAACTGTGTGTTCGTAACCGAGTTAATTAATTTGTGGTAAATAGGAGTGAAGATGAGATGCAGCAGGATCCTGGTTCTGTGTAGTCAGAGGAGAAGGGTTCAAAGCCTGCTGTCCCACGCCAGAAAAGGAAGATTGTTTAAAACATTTAAACAACTTTTGAGAGAAAGACCAACAGTCCCATGGCAGGCTTAGGGCTGGAACCAATCCTCCTAAAACCCTTTTAAGGAGTCTAGTTTCTACCAACACTCCCATGCATAAGCCAGACTCTCCAGCTCTGCCTAACTCTGGATGTGCCTCACACTGGTTGCTGTCAGGCTTGGTTAGGAGGTTCCCTGGGTATCTAAAGTTAGGTGACAACATATACTCCAAAAAGTCTTGTTTTCAGGTCAGGGACATCTGTTTTCCATCTAAGCAACATGTCATCTAGTCATGTAAATCCTTAGACCTGGACCATCCCATAGATTTAAGGTGGAATTCATCTAACTAAATAGAAATGTGTGAAAGGCAGAAGTTCCTTTCAGAGCAAACTGGTGGTTAGGGAAATCATTAGGCAGTGAGATCTGGGATTTCAAACGCCTTCTGGTTGCCACCGGAGTAAGAACACAAACATGGCTGTGGATGCAGATTGCAAGAGGATAAATCAGACACAGAAGAGTGACTGTGCTGAATATACTCCGGGGAAGGACTGTTGTATCTTGAAGCAGCATGTTCTGGAAACAAAGTTAAAAGATTATGGCCAGTAACTCTGAAAATGCTGGAAAAAACAACAGCACCACAGAACAGCCTTATGGAAGAAGCTGAGTTGGAGGATGAGAAGACCTAAAGACTCTCTCTAAATGTGTTGCCACTGGATTGACGTGTGAGAAGCAGGTGACCACAAATGCTTAGGAGAGGTGAGCACACGTTTTGTTCAACTACAGACTGACCTCAAGACAGTCTGTGGGTTGGGAAGAGCATTGGAGACAAAGAGGAGAAGTAGAGGTGGAAGTTGAGAAACTCATGGGGAGAAATATGAAGGTGTATATAACTAGATGACTGAAAGTCAGTCTTGGAACACAGCACCCAAAGTATAGCTTGGCTGGAAGAAAGAGGAGGTATCAGCAGCCTTGGCTGAAGTGAGAAAGGAGAAGTCAGGAGTCCAAAGGATCATTCTCCAGAAGGAAAACTGTAGACAGAAAAAGTACAGATTGAGGGAAGACTTAGAAGGCGGCAGACCGTGAAGTGGGACTTATGCAGCAGAACCTGACAGGAAGACCTGGAAGCATAAAAAGAGACATGGAGGCTGAATCTGTGGGTGGAAGAGATGAGAGCTTGGGCAAAGCAGGCTGAAAAAATCACTCTGCCTAAGGTTGCCTGCTCAAGCCACATGCCTTCACAAATCAACTGGAGAACCAGTTGATCGGTCAGTTTTCTCTGCCCATGCCCCATACATTTGTGAAGCTATGTGAGGAAGAGATGCGGTAGTCTGGGAGATGTTGCATCAGACTGAGACACAGAAAGGAGGAAGGGAACAGGTTTGAAGGAACAACAGGAGAAAGGGCAAGGCTGTGAGATTTGTGTGTTGACTGGAATCACCCTCTGGGAGAGATTGGAAGAGGTGAGGGACAGGAGCTATAAGAAGCTGAAGAGAAAGAAGCAGTGGATCGACAGGAAGAGAAGTGTGCAGGCAGTGGCTGTTGGAGACTGTTAATGGATCACTCCCAGTTCAAAGGAGAGTTGTTGTCCGGCAAGTTATTCCCTGGATGATGGGAGATAGGTAACACAAGGTAACTGCGATATCAACACCTCATGGTGTCCTGGCAGAGAGTTGGAGGTGACTCAGGGGGCTCTGACCTCCTCTTTTGGTTTTGACCTGCTTTTTCGACCAGGGCAAACTATCCGCTTTTCAGTTTATCTGTTTGAACTGACTCAGTTTCCCTTTTTTGTAAAATGGTACAAGGCATTTGTGTAGATGCAATTCCACCACCTGCCTCTGGAGCTAATATCTGAACAGTAAGCAGTAACTGAAAATGCCAACAAGAGTCTAAGTGTTGTTTTTTAGATGTGTTAGATTATTCCTAGCTGGAATAGGCAGCTTCATTTTTGAGAAACTGGGCTGGCTCAGAGGAAACTCACTTCCCAGCTTTATCCCAGATACTTGTGTAACCCCAAAAAGGCCGCTTAATCCGTCTTCATCTCCTCCACACCTTCCTTGGTGTACAATGAGATTAATAACTTTATCTGGTAGAGGCCTCACCCATGTTTGCACGGAGTAAAATACCCAACCATAGGTTCCTCTGGTCATTGAGTGCTGCGGTGGGACCTGTCTATATCCAGTGGAGAGACTCCCATTAGGTCTGGCCCTAGCTATCTGCATGTGTGGAGTATCTAGTGTGGTGGGCCTTACTTTAATACAAATAATAGATTACAACCTATGCACCTCCTTTGGTGACCAGTGTCAATCCAAGTTTCTCGTCTGGTGGAAGCTGGAAGACAATTTAAGACAGTGGGCAAGAGATGATTTTTTTTCATAAATGTACAAGGAATGGGTAAAATGAACACTTCAACTCTTTGTAACTGTCTGGTCTGACAAACAGAGACTTTAAAGGAGTTGTTTTTTCTGAAGCAAAATTTCTCACTGGGAAGAGGAGTGGGATCTGGAGCGGCCTTTCTCAGCTGAGTTCAATACCACTGCTTTTTTGTCTCTCTCTCTCTCACTTTCTGTTCTGGAGTGCTGGCAGAAAGACGGGACATGTGCTCGGGGTTATAAACGAGAGGAGGGAATCAGTGATCAGGGGAGCACAGGTCTGTGCATCCGTTCAGACCCGAGGAAACTTGTAGCTTTGTGGGGGCAGCCACTAGTCAGGGCAGCTGGAGTTTCCAAGGCTCCTTGGCCACTGAAGTGCTTTTGAGTCACTTTGGGGGGATCCTGTTGCCTGAATTAGGAGACAACTCTCCTGTGCCTGTAGTGGGACAGAGAAATTCAATTTATACTGGTTTTATTCTTCTCTACTTGACATAGAAAAGAAAGTGGCATTGTACACATCCGAATTGCCTTGTTCTTAATAATTTTGCGAGGTCTATACAAGACTGCATCTTCACATCATGCTTCCAACAGGAAGCATAAACCGAGGTCCTGGTGCCAAGATGTTCCTTATGTTACAATTTGTAATTAATTCACTTTGGAATTTGCTTTCACGTCCCTTGCACTTCTAGGTTGCCATTTGATAACACACTTCTGCTCTGCTCAGGGTGGTTCTGCCAAGTCATTTAGTAAAATGTTCAATTCTTGCTTTGCCTACAATAACATTTCAAGTCTAAAGGCTCTGTCCTGTCCCTTTAATGTGAAGGCACTTCTGCTTTAGATCTCAAGATGTGTTTTTTTTCCAATCCTATCTTAGTTAATTATTAAAAATTAGTTCAATAATTAAGGAGTTATACAGATTCATCTGTTTTTCAGCACTTTTGAGTGTTTCTGCTTGCAGTACTTCTTTGGGGAAGAAATAATTTAAATATACCACAGCTGTTGGTCTTTTAAACCTTCTACTCTCAAACAAGTCATTTATTTACCTGTTGCACAGCCGAGTCCCAATCACTGAAGAGTGTTTTATGAACCCTGCATGTTTTATCTGAAATAGAGTTTGCTTTCAAGGGGAAACAAGAAAGAGGGCTCTGGGCCTCCAAAGGGTGGTCCTGCAGACAGACTGCAGAGACAGGGGTCTTTGTTCCAGGGACCCCCCTTTAGCTATTCATGATCTTTGTAGAGAGTCCGTTGGTTCTTTGAAGGAGAGAAGCTGGAGGAGACTTCTGGGAAATGAAGGTTGTCTCCCAGCTGGAGATCATTGCCTCCTGTCGTGGTTTAACCCCAGCCAGCAACTCAGCACCACGCAGCTGCTTCTCCCTCCCCACTCCCAGTGGGGTGGGGAGGAGGAAAGGAAAAAAAAGTAAAACTCGTGGGTTGAGATAAGAACAGTTTAATAACTAAAGTAAAAATAAAAATACACTACTAACTAAGAATAATAATAACTGTAATGAAAAAGAATACAACAAAAAAAAAAAAGAAATGAGAAAAGACAAGTGATGCACAATGCAATTGCTCACCACCCGCTGACCAATGCCAGAGCCACGATCCGCGCCTCCCGGCCAACTTTCCCCTGTTTATATACTGGGCATGTCGTTCCATGGTATGGAATACCCCTTTGGCTAGTTCGGGTCAGCTGCCCCGGCTCTGTTCCCTCCCAGCTTCTTGCACACCTGCTTGCTGGCAGAGCATAGGAAACTGAAAAGTCCTTGGCTTAAGATAAGCGCTACTTAGCAACAACTAAAACATCAGTGTGTTATCAATATTATTCTCACACTAAATCCAAAACCCAGCACTGTACCAGCTACTAAGAAGAGAGTTAACTCTGTCCCAGCCGAAACCAGGACGCCTCCTGAGATGTTCATCAGCACATTTCACCTCTCCATTTAAAAGTCAAGTGTAGGAGTGCCTCTGAAAAGTGGTGTATCCTATCCAGTCAGCCCACCCCTGGTAGGTAAGCAGAGGCCTGGAAACTTCTTCAAGAAGGAGCAATTTGATTTGACTGTCTGCTAGCTGTTTGGCTGTTCTGAGTTTAAAGCATCAGCACTGATGAGTATCTATGTGGTCTAGCAGATAGGACAAGGGACTTACATCAGACCAATGTCTTTCTGGAACAGCAGCTAGAGGCCAATCGTACATCCAGAATGACATGTTTAGGCACCTGAAACCAACCCACAGTCTCCAAACTAAGTCAAGTCAACTACAGACACCAGTGGTGATAGTGACTGAGGGGCTTGGTGGGTGTTGTGCTCTTTTTCAAGCTATCTTCATTTAAACCTGTTCGATACTGAAGTTGGCAGGTGTTGCATGTTTTCCTATAATTGGAACTGTGTGAAATATAGGTCACAATGTTATATTTACTTTCAAAAAAAAAATGTGAAATTTTAGGGTTACCAGCTGTAAATTTTTTCCAGAAAGGAGAATGGATGATTTTAAACAGCAGTGGATGATGACTACTCAAGGAACAGCGTACTATATTTCTGCGTGGGTGTGTGGGTGTATGATGGGCTCCCATCAAAACCATAGGGCTAGGAATAGTTATAGTTAAGGCAAAGAAGCCTCAGTTATGGTCCCTCCTTGGTGAATTGACCAGAAAAGTATCACTGACCAAATCCTGTGTGTCACTCGTGCTGCCTAGAGTAGAAGAGAATCTGACCTGCAGGTGTTGTTGTATGTGGGATTATAAATGGAAGCAAGAAAGAGGAATCTGCTAGACTTTTTTTTTTTTTTTTGTCCCTAATGAAAATATACTAAAAGTATTGGAAATTGGAAGTAGATCTTACACATACAAAGAACTATCCGACCCCATCTAAATCATCAGGAAAAAGGTAAAACAAACTGTGGAATGGCAGACAGAGAGGGAGGCTGGGAGAGCACAGTAAGAAGTCAAAAAAGAAAAAGAAAAAAAAAAACGGAGGATGTTTAGATACCTTGAATATTCTTTTAGAAGAAAAAAAACTTGAGAAGATTTTCCTTAAAAATTTTTGTTTCAGAGCTTGGAAGTGGAAAAAAGCCTGAAACAAGCCTTCTCCATTAGAGCATATTTTGAATGCAGAATGGTGGTTTGCACCTCTTAATGACAAGAGTTGTTGCCCAGCAGTGTTGTTGTAGTATGTGTGTGACAGATGTACACAATAGGAGTCAGTTGTGTTTCTGGCCACAGATGCACGCAAACACACATTAACACATGCACACAAATCAGTACTATAAACAAAATGTCCAGAGCTGGAGAAAAATTGTATGCTGCTCAACATGCAGATGGCTGCTGTCAGTCATTTGCTTTTATGCGAGTCCTAAAAATTCACGAGGATCACTCATTGAAAGAAGGTAAATGAATAAAGATGATGAGACTGCTGCTACTAAAAGAATGCACGTAGGCTGATCTCAAGAGGGTTTTTTTGAGCTGGCTAAAGCTGTGTTGAGGATGAGGTCTCCCAGGGAAAATCTTTGATGTCTGTGCTCATGAATGGTGCAAGGTGGACTTTGGCTATGTCTACATCAGAAAACAACGTGGCCCAATAGAAGCAGATCTGTAGAGCGAATGATGTAGGTGCTGAGGATGCAGGGTCCACACTCTGTGTGTTTTGGGGGCTACTATAGAGTCATTCTAGTCTGGTTCCATTAGTGTCTAAAGTGTATTATACGTCCTACTGGATTACAGCTTCTACATTATTTTCATCTGAAGGAAATCCATTTGATGCATTCCAAAACAGTTCCATGATATGAACTGAAGCACATTAAGTGAAGGATGTCTGGGAGATTTGTTTAGCTGTAAAATGAGAAATTTCAGGTCTGATTTAAGAAAAAAGAAAAGATAATAAGCCAGAAGTATCTCAGCTAGGTTTAGATGCCCATCATTCACACACAGAGCGGGTGCTCAAATATGCTTCAAGGTGACAGAGCATAAAGGCTTGATTCTTCCTTCTCTCATTCTGCTGTGAATTGATTGACTTGGAGGTGCTACTCCTTATTTCCATCTTCATTACGGAAAGAATTGGGACACTAGAGTATAAGCAACAAGAAAGTGAAACAGGATATGGAGAGAGAGAAGCTTGCTTAAAATAATTTGAAAATGATTTATTGGATGCAACCTCTACCTTCAATGATTTCTGGTGTTATTACTTTTCTATAGTACAACCAGGGAGGACAGTAACTTGCTGTGGGCTAAAGGTAAATTATGATCTATTGCAAAGGAGGGAAGGAAAAATATACTAAAGCTGGGTGTGTGAGGCACATACTCTCCCCCGATGGTGTTCAGCGTGTTGGATCTCACTGGACCAATCTGTTCCAAAGCCTGCTAGGGAAAAAGAAATGTCAAGAGTTAAAGCAAACTTCATGAAGTGAAGAAGGGAGGGTGAAACGGCAAGATGTTTCATTGCTGGGGCTTGTTGTACACAGACTTGGTAGTATGTCCACTGAAGAGGAAGGAATTTGGGAAATTGCAGTTGCAAACTTGCTATTGCCTTCCAGTGGTGGCGTAAGGTTGCTGATGCAGTGGGCTCTTCTTCATCTTGCAGGCGCGCTGAGTGTGTGTTCACACTGCTTGCCAAACCTGTATCCCATCCGCGTCCCCAGGGATGTTATGTGACCTTCACCTCACCTTCATCTTAAAGCTGAAAATATGTTTTCAGGTCTAGCCAGACTAAGGCCTCACCAAGAATGTGTTTCAGCAGTGTTTTCTGAGATTCAAGTTTTCTGGAAAAAAAATCACCAAAGTTACAACATTTAAAAAAGTATGTGATATTATTTCTGCTTTTGGATGAAAAAGGCTGAAGCAAATTCTTTTCATAAGAAATGTTTAAGCCACTTAACCCAAAGATTTCAAAAAATGACCCTTTGTTTTGGATCCTCCATTGGAAACAGTTTTGAGATGACCTTGTGTTGCTAGCTGAGCAATGTGTAGTCACTCTTAAAAGTTTTTGAAACTGGTGATATTTGTCTTTCCATATATCACTGAAATGTTACTAATAGAAGCATGTGTTTTTGTGAATGCAAGTTACTTGTGGACCTAGATTCACTGCATCTTGTTTTGAACACTTGGCTGGGGAATCTGATAATTCAAAGTGCTTTTTGCACTCAGAGAAGGACAACGGTCCCTGCAGAGACTGCTTTTCTCCTTTGGTTATAAAGGGTGCTTAAGAAAAGGGTGTTTCTCACACAGGGAAGTCAGTCTGGAGGAATGAAACTGACCCTCAGCTCCCACTGCCTGTTGAGCAAACTTCTTTCCAGCACGTTTTTTCAGCTTTTTGGGACCCATAAAGACAAAAGATACGAAATAAAGATGTAGTTTGGAAAGCACTGAATTTCTGATCTAAGCAGATGTGCACAAATCCTATTGTGTAGCATTAATCCTGTCTCTCCTACAGAGCACGAAAAAGAAATGAATGACTGTGGGATGATCCAAGTGAGGCAATGTTTTCTAAGCATGCTGCTCCTGTTTTTCAATGTTGATTGACTTGCTTTTTGAAATATTTATTTTTCTTTTGTTTTTTTTTCAGGCTGGATGCCCAAAGTAGCTTTCACACACTTGAAATCATCAGCTCATGCTAACGATAGACGATTAGTGCTCCAGGAACCTGTTGACTGGCAACCCAGTGATGAAATCATAGTGGGAAGGACAGGCCTTGGAGATGCACAGCAGCAAGAAGAAATGGCTGTTATAGAGTCTGTGAACAACACGGAGCTGTACCTTAGATCACCGCTCAGGTATCCTTTCAAGGGCCAAGGGGACTTCTATAGCAGAGAGCCAAACCAGGGGAAAATTTGGTCAAGGTGAGGATTTTCAGTTCCCTGTGGGACATAATAACTATATAAATCCCTTTAACAAAAGTGGGCAGAGATATTTCGGTTCCTCACTCCCCCTAAAGCTAGTGGACGTTCAATCCTGAATGTTTCTGACTATGTTTAAATTCTGTATCATAACCATGAACTCAGAAAACCTTTGAAGCAGAAAAAACTGATGGCCAGTACAGTCCAGTGGCATAGGGCTGACAAAGAATTTTCCTGCAGAGTTAATTTCTTGAGAAAGTGCAGTTTTTTCACAAAAACTGTCTGACTTCTGTTAAAAAAAAAAAAAAAAAAAATTCCTCCTTTCTTGACTGATTTACTTAAGATGATTAACAACACACTCAAAGTGAATTACTTCAGTTTGGAAATACTGCTTTTGTGTTTTCAGTGAGCCTTATGCTCTCTTCGTCTTCTGTACATGGAGATCTTGGACAAACTGTGCTGCTTATCATCATCACCTGGAGCCCCAGTGTTGAAACATGTTAGCTATTTGGGAGGCAACCCAACTCCAATGCCCAGGAAGATTAATGGTATCATTTTCAGAAATATTTGGGGCTTGAGGAAGAAAGTACTGATGTTTTTCACCAAAATAAGTTTTGGGAAGATGAAGGAAATTCAAAGACTGAAATATTTTGGTGTAAACATACATAATCTAAGGAAAAGTTGTGAGCTTGAGAGACAGAAAGACGAAAACAAACATTGACCAAGGAAAAATATACGTAGCCCATACACGCAGACACATTGGATATGCCACTGTCCATGGTGAGAAGAGGACTGAACCCGGCTCTGAATTTGGGCAGTTGGAGTCATAAGCTTAGGGTAAACATCATTCTTGCCATCTGGCAGTTGCAGATGCTTTTGTGCCTTTCTTGTGTCTTTCCCCAGGTACTCCCACAGTGTTGGAGAGGGATGGGTGAATGGCCAAAGCCTGCCTTTGAGTGCTGTGGTGGCACTGATTAGCAGAAGGGTTGTTGTTCAAGGAAATATCACGATGGAGAGGATGTCACACCTCAGACAGTGTGCAAAAGCAGGTGTTACAAGAGGTGAGGAGGTCTTTTCTCACAGAAATGTATTGAAGAGGAAAATTGTTCCATTAAAATCACATTGTGGTATCACTGTGTATTAGAAATCTTTCTCAACAGGATAACTTTGAGACATACCAGTGCCAGAAAAGCGAGTTTATCTTTCCAAACGTTGTTTGATATTGAAGTGTGAAGTCTTGGGAGTTGAACTGCATTTCATTGTAGTCTCTCCAATGTATTATTTTCACATTGTTGTTTCAAGCCATCTTGGGAAAGACCCTTTAGTTTTGCCTGAGCCTAAGGGTGTAGAAAAGAAAGTATCTTCTGAAAACATGTTTCAGTGTACATAATATATTAAATTTTTAATTGTGTTTACCGTTTAGTCACTTTAAGAAGAAGGAAAAACAAAACAGCCCAATGCTGTTTGTACTCTTTGGTGTAAAATATTGAGACGTTGTTTAGTGTTTAGGGATATCAAGAAAAAAAAACAGGTGATGGTTTCTTGTAGCATATAATAACACTGGTGAAGCAATGCTAGGTATCTCGGTTCTCCTTTAGTTTTACCTGTATGAAACACCACGAAGTTTGACAGGTGGCTTCCTGATTTACACCAGCTGATGAGGGAGCAGAATCAGACTCAGTTATTATAAATTGAGGAGAGTTAGGTTATCTGGCAAGCCAGTTGTAAGTTTTCCTTTAAAAATAAAATGCCTTGGGCTTTGAGACTGTGACACAAGACTTCATTTGATATCCAGCAGCCAACTGCTTATATCACTCACAGATTTATGGTCCATTTTCTGTGGAACTCATAAATATAGCCTCTGAAATGTGCTAACCATTTGAGGTTTTTATTTGAGTTAAAGGATAGGAGGATTTCTCAGAGGAGTCACCAGAAGATGAGTAGGCAGGGGTTTTTGTGGTTAATTTACCTTCTTTAAAAGAAAAATGAGCATTACTGAGCATAAGCAGGCAGTGCTGGCATTTGAAATCCCCTCTGCACCTCCACTGAACAAGCCCAAGTTGCACATTCATAGCCTGAATCCCCTCATACCAAAATATCCTAAGCATAGACCCATGGAAGGATGCCTTTCAGGAATGTCGATTCCTGCCCCAGCCCTATGATTTAGTTTCCTTGTCTTCAGACTGTGGGTAGTAACAGTTCCTCACCCATCTGCAGGGACAGTGGGGAGAGCAAGAGTTTTAAAAATATTTCAAAATGTTCTCATTTCAGTTTAGTTCAGTACATCCGTGCCCAATCCCCTTTTCAAGAACCTCACCCAAGGTAAATCAATGTCAAATCCATCTTCCTCATGCATAGGACTATTTAAAATTGAACACAAGGAACTTTCCAAGGCATAAAACTACCAGAGCTTCCTGCTGGTTTTAATATATGTTCCTCTAAAAATGTCCAGACTCTTAGGGAAGGAACCATGAGAGTATTTAGAGGGAGTATCAAATATGCTTGCCTGTGGCTATTTGTCTTTGGGCCCATGTTTAAGATCGCTGCTGGAGATGATGTCTCACTGAGTCAATGTGGGGGGTCTCATGATGTTGCTTGGGGCACTCTGCACATCCCATGGTCACCATGGAGAAGTAATACTGACAGCTCCCATCGGGTTGTATTCTAGGCGGCTCCAGGTGTCTGTACAAGCGAAGTGAGAGGCAGCTGGGGTCCCGGGACCTGGGGGCCATCGTGATTGTGGAGGCCTTCCAGGGAGAGGCGAGTCGGCTCCAGATGGACGGGGTCCAGTTCCGCCATGTGGGCCAAGCGTTTCAGCAGCACTGCAGCGCCCTGACTGTTGCTGGCAACACACGGATGGCAGGTGAGATGGCTGCACTGGAGGTGGGCCGGAATGTCAACCTTTTTCTGCCCAAAGCTGGGGCAGATGCCCTTAAAAGCCTGCTGAGCTCTCGAGTCAGTTGACAAATTGGATTCGTAAACGCGAGAAAACCTTACCTGTAGTCTAAGCCCAAGTGAAACTTGATGGAGTGCTTTAAGCTGCTTTAGTTCCTTTGCATCTCCGGACAGCTTCTTCCTAAAATAATATTTCATTTTTATGCCACACCTCTGAGGTGGCATGCTACTTCTAGCTCTGGAAATTAAAGCATTAATATACTGTGAGGGAGCCCAGAGGTGGCTCAGGCCTGTTTGGTAGCATAGGCCAAAATTTAATTCTGTCACCTGAAAGTTAATGAACATACTAAGTTCTTTTGACTTTGTCACTGGTAAGTGCAAAATTTATCTCTGTGGAAGTGGCAACGAGCGCTCTGAAGACTGGTGGTGACAGGAGCCAGTTAGGTGGGCTTGAATAATGTTTTAAGGGTACTGGATGGGACTTTCCCCTCCAGCTAACCCACACTCATGCCTTCTCTATGCCGTCTTCATCACTGACTGAGGATCTAGGCTTCCTGGTGGCAGAAGGCAGCACTAGCCATGATGTTGGAGTACAGTGGGCAGGTCACCATGCCTGGCTAGACAAGGTGTACAAGATACCTGCCCTGTCCTCACTGCTCTTCTGAAATGTTCCTCCTCTCCTTCAGTCCCACTTCAATCATCCAATTGCTTGAGCTCATAACATACTTCACTCTTGGGATCCTACCCTATCCTTTCACTGGATCTCCTCCTCCTTCCTCACAATAGTGGACCACCTCCATTAACCCATTTCTGCCCTCAGGACCCATCTTCTCTACTGTGCCCATCTCAGCAATGCCTGCCTGTTGGCAAAGATCTGCCAGGTGAGTAAGGGTGGGCAGCTGCAACCGAGCAGTCTCACGGGAGCCAAAAGGATTGATTGCACAACATCAGAGGATGAGGAGCTAATATAAAACTCCCCCAACCTTCAGCCTGCCGTGTGCTCTTTGCTCACAGCACTCATTTCTTTCCAGACTCTTACATACGTGGTTGTTGTGTTTTGGACTCCTTTGGCCAAGGACTCCGTCTGACCGGGATCTCAAACCTTAGTGTGGACAGTAATGTTTTCTACAACATTTCAGGCCATGGGCTTCTACTGGGTAAGTGAAGTAGGAAAATAGCTATCCTACATGTAAGAGCAACATGTGCTGACTATCATCTGCACGAAAATGTCTTTGGAAGAAAGAATGGCAGATCCTTAACTGCACCCTGCGAACTTTAATCACATCTTCCACATTTTCTGGTATCAGTGAATCTGGAATAAAGCTCCCACGATTCCGCATGCAACTCCTAGCATCTATTTCCATTTGACCATACACTCTCTGTTTCTTCAGGTCAGTCTTCACTTGATCTGTATCCTTTTTTTTTTCAGTGTGCAAGTGGAAGGAGATTTTTTTTAGGGGATTGATTTATCTGTCTTTGGAAGAGCACCATTATACAATATTTAAGACCCCAGTTCAGTAAGGCATTTAAGAGCATACTTACCTTTAACTTCAGTCATTTGACATCAAAGATAATGGAGTGAAAGCATATGTTAAAAGTTAAGCAGAGGATTTAGCACTTAAATAAATTGGAGCTTGGAGCAACAAAAATGTTAAATAACAAAATATTTCTCCTAACTAACCATCAGGAGACTGACTTGCAGCATCTTCTGCCAGGTTCTCATGTTGCCTGAATACCTAAAGTTATAGCTCGATTTTTGTTTTCCATCAGAGATGGGATAAAAATGACCAATTTTAAGATAAACAAAGGGGTAAAAAAAAGCCTTCAGTCCTGATCCTGCAGTTCCACACACAGAGCCAGTCTCTATGCTGGGTCCTGTAGATAAAAGTAATGAGAAGTGATAGATTACGATTTAAACGGAGGAGACTATAAAATGAGAACGATTGTACACATCTTGCAGATGAAGAGAGCTGGCTCAGAGAGATGCCACGACTTGCCCAGGGTGATGCACAGAGGCCTTGTGGCCGTGGGGAAGCAGAACAAGATCTCCAACCTGCTGGCATGCCTTGGCTCACTCGTGCTAGGACATGTGTCTGAGTTAAAGGACTCTGGGCTGAGCTGAACGTTTCCACTGGAGTTTCAGCTTGAATACACGTTATCCCCAAGATGTCTTTAATGGCTTCACTGTCAGCAGCTCCAGAGGGTCTGATGGATGAATTTATATACCATTTTGTTGCCTGTGAAGGAATATTTTTTATAGCTGGCTATTTGCAGCTCCAGAATTGGACTCCCTCAGTGATTTCATCTAAACCCCTTATTTTCAGGGGGTTTGCAAGACAGTCAAAAAAGTCGCTCTGGGCTTAAAATTAATTGACGCACCAGGTCTCAACTTGGAAGCCAAGACCTTTTATGTCACCTCAAAAACCTATATGGCTGTCAAAAGGACTGCTTTAGGATCCTGTTGATGCTCTGGTAGTGGCATTGTTTGTAGTAAATACAGCCTGGAAAAGAAACAGTTCCTAAATGGATCTTGTTCCAAAAATAGACAAAGGCTCAGAAGACTGAGAGGAAGGCTATAAATAATTATTGCCATCCCCAAAACGAAAGGACATAGGTTTTCCTGGCAAGTGGCTTACATTTTGGGTAGTGTTGATTGGGGAAGGGATCTGTATTTGGAATAGAACTTGAGCAGGTATAGTTGAAGATAATAATTTATGTTTGATAAACAAAACTAAATAGATTTATTTTGCTCCTGATGTGGGCCAAACAGAGATGATCCACTTTGTATTCTGCTTCCAAAACACCAGAGCAGGGGGACATATGATGATGTGTCTTTATTTGGGCTTGGCCTGTATGGAACTGTCCACTTTTTGCCATTGAGTGGCACATTTCTTTATGGTGTAGTTTAAAAGGATATTTCTTTTTTTTTCTTCCTACTTCAATACAGTTACTAGACCCGGGGCACCACATGACTCTGAGTTTTGTGATCAATTTTTTGATTGATTTTTCCTTTTTCTTCTCATACTTCGTTGCTTACGGGGGCAAAACTCCCACTTTTGTGCCGAGTTGCACCAGGTGTTTTTAAGTCTATTTAGAAATTTTCTTGCATGTAAGTAGGGCAGTGGATGGAGACACAGGAGATAGGCAGGACTTTGAATTCTAGTACTGCCAGAAGCATGCCTGTGTATGCATAGGTGAGCCACGTCCCCACTCTGAATCTCTCTTTTTCCAACTGTAAATGTGCTTTATAATATACCTTTTGTTCATTTTCTCCATAAACTTGTGGTACAGTATGGCTGGTGTTACATTCATATACAACACCTAGTACAGGGCCTTGTGCATATTGAATTGCAGAATCATGGTCTCTATTGCGTCTTTGTAGAATATGTATCGTAGTATTCGTTTCCTTGCTTGTTTTTATCTCATTAGAGTGTAAGTTCTTTGTGGCAGAAACTGTTTTTTATCATATTTACAATGTTGATCAGATCTTGCTTGTGGCCTCCTGACATTTCTGAAGCACACAGCCTTTCCTTTTCCATGCTGAGCACCACTCTGTTGAGCAGTCATGGCAGTCTGACCATCTCACAGCTGTCTTCTGCTGTGTGTTAAACACAGGTTTCTAAGTGCTTTTCAAACAGTGATTTTCCCAGGGACAGTTAGCAGGGAAAGCTAATTCCCAGGTGGGCCATGCCAGCAAAGCAGGCAGGGCAAAATCCAGCAAGTTCTGTGACTTGCATAATAGCAGTTTTCCAGTTACATTTACATTTCTGGTTCTTTTTTCTTTTTTTCTTCTTTGTTCCTTTCTTTTTATATTTTTTCTTTTTTTTCCCCCCTCTTTTTTTTCCTCTTTTTTTTTTTCTTTTTTTCTTTTCTTATATTTTTTTAAAGGAGAGGGACTGGAAAAGGGGAACAGTGTCAGTAACAACATAGTGATTGGCCTTTCTGGAACAGACGGTTTATCCAACATTGAGACACTGTCACCAGCAGGGATCTACATCAGGGCTTCTGCCAACCACATCAAGGTAAGAAGTTCAGGTATAAAATGTAACATTTCCTTTCTAATCAAAGATATCAGAAAGATACGGAGCTTCATTTATCTGGGAGATCATATACACAACATTTCCTTCCTGGTTGAACTGTCAGAAACTGTGCTTGTGATAGGACATTAAAACAAGTGCATATTACAAATAAATTATATTCATGGGCAAATTTATTACTGAAAATTTTACTGCACTTGAGTGGAATGAAATATTACAGTGAGACCCTTCATCCTGGGATACTTTAAAAAGTTGTTTTATTTTCTAATACTCGTGGATTCATAAAAACTGGAAAAAAGCTTAGGCTTAGCTTCTCTAGAATTTTTTCCTAGTTCTGTCATTATAAAAAAAAAAATTCTTAATGTTAATGGACTGATGATAAACACACTACATTTCAGCAATATCGAATGCACTTCTGCCTCGATTTAAAATGACAACTTACGTACAGTCCAAGATTTGCATTCCAGGGTGAGAAGGAGAATATGTTCCCTGTCTTATGAAAATGACATTGATTTTAAAAGAAATGAAGCTTCTCTGTTCTAAATAGCGATAAAACATCGAACTCTTAAAAAGCTAACACTAACAACCCTCACATCAAAAAGTTGAGCTCAGTAAAAATCTTTTTATTCATTAATTCTCTGGTGCTTTCTTTTAGTTCATACTTTTTTTGTCTTATTCAAGTCACATTTCAGAATAAAGAGTCACTTTTAAGTGTTTCATGGAAAAAAAATATGATTTTCAGCAATTTCAAGCCATTTTTCCTTCCCAACTATTTTAAGTCTGGAATTTCATTGAAACTGACCTTTCCTACCACAGTTTCTGTTGCGACAAATGCACATTTTCATTAAAAAAAAAAAAAAACAAACCTAACCTGTTCTATTGTTAACCCATAGAAACCGAACCAATTATGAACTGTAAGTGAAGACCTAGTCGCCCCCTGGGCTTCTGTTCCAAGAGGAAAGAATTGCACTTAAATTTGAAGGTCAAAAAGAGACCAACATATTTCCTATGTTAGTATGAAGACAATAGTACTTAGGAAGAAGGAGAGGACTTTTCTGCAATTCCCTCAAGGGCATATTTATCATTTTTAAGACCATCAAATATGGTTAAAAAATACAACAACTAGGCAGAATCACATGAATTTCAGCTCCACTAAACACAGTTTTGTACTATCATGCGCTGACTTACCCTGGAGCTGTCTACTCGATCGCCAGTGGCTCAGCTTTTGAAAAGGTTTGCTGCAATTACCTCTACCGGTACGTGTGAACTGACTGTGGTCGGTTTTCAGCACAGTTGTTTAGCTCTCTCGGTTCACGTGTCTTCACAGATAAGCCCAAAGCTGCGTCTGTGGCTGTGTACCCGAACATCAGGGTTAAGTCTGCTCTCCAGAGGTGTGCTACTCAAGGCAGAATAGCAGATGGCCCTTGAAGGGTTGCTGATAAACGTCATAGTCGGTAGTCTCTCGGAGTGGGCTATTTGAGGCGTTGCAGCAGCAAAAGGAAAATATGAAGAAGTTGCCTAGCTTAAAACTGTTATTAGCTGCACTTACTGTTTTACAGTACCAAGCAGTGCTCAGCAGAAGACATGAAAGGACATGGATATTAAGAGAAAAAGTCACACTTCTTCCAAGCAAAACACCTGTGTCTTGTGGACTTTTCCTTAGTACAATAACAATCACTAAATGCAAGGGATGCTGGTCCAGCACCGGCATCATGATGTTACAGAGTTTCAGCACCTTTTATGTGATCAAATGGCTCAAGGACTGGATATTGCTTTTTAGGTATTTATAATCTTAGTTTAATAGGGAGGTTTGAAGAGTGTAATGGGAAAGACTCATCTTCCTACTGCCTGGTTTCCAGGCCATGACATGGAATAGAAATTTCCCCCTGTAGATTTTAATGTTAGGTCATTGCTGGGTTCTGTGTTTGTTTGTTTTTTGTTTTCAGATTGCCATCTTTCAATTACTGGTTTTAAACTTACAGGCTGCAATCTTTAATGCAAGGATTACAGCTAAGATAGACAGAGAGCTCTAGGTCCAGACAGTGTTACATCTTCTGTGCATGATGGGTTAAGCCTTCCACAGTGAGTCCTGCAATAATATTTTCATAACTACTCAATTTACCTGGGAGCCTAAATTTGCACCGGTGACTGAAGAGCTTAAATTTCCTTGAAAATCAGTGGTCTTCTAAACGGTGTTGAAATTGGGACACAGCAGTCACTCAAACCTGAGACTACAAAGACATTCGGAGACCCAATTCCCACTGGTTCCCATTTGACTTAAGCTCTTAAGTGCATTTGTGAATCAGGATGTTAGATAAAATTTTATACTCATACAGTGTAAGGGCAAAATGATTATTAGAAGGTTAATATTTTTTTTTTTAATAAATTATGGAAGCCCTGGTTATCACTTTTTAGTGTCATAAGACAATTTCATTAGCAGGCTGGTTTCTTGCCTTTTAAATGCTATCAGCATGAGGAACTGAGGAAGCCCCTCTTTGATCTTGGCTGTTTTGTCACTGAAGTGCATGCTCTATGTCCTTGGTTTTATTTTTGTGTGCAGGAAAAAAAAAAAGTCGTTTTTTATCTTCTTCTCTTGGTTCTTTTGGGCCCAGTGGGTCTTGGACCTTTTGTAGTAACTTCCTATTCATAAACATTCAATGCCCTTAAATCCCAGAGCCAGCATCCAGTGCTCATGCATAACAACGTACAGACTGGGTTTAGGAAATTCAACAAGCATCCTCCCTTTCCTTTCTCACCATGGTATTGAGGACTGGGAAACAGCTTAAAAGAATGAACGGGGTGGAGATCAGCCCATGCTTCCGTGTCAGAGGAGTGACTGATGGTCATGTTGTTGATAAAGGAATTTGTTTCCCAATATCACCCAACACAGCCATTCTCTACAGTACCAAAGCGGTGAGGCTGCATCTGTTTGGCATCGATTGTTTCTCACCATTTCATCCCTACTGAGATCTTTTCTAAAACCTTCTGCAAGGTGAGCGCATGTTGAAGCGAGCCCATTGGGGGTACTCCTTGCACCCTGCCTGGGTCTGAAACTGGAGGACACTCTCCAGAGCTTTAATGTCATCTTTAAGGTCAACAGTTTGAGGCCTGGTTATCTAAAAGAAATTCATGAAATATTTACATTAGCAGTGTTGTACGCTTAAAAGACACTTAAAACGTCAGCCACTTTATTTTACTGACTCGCAATGCATACCTCCAGGTATTTGGCATGCTCAGGGAGGTAATTTCTCTCTGGAATTTTGGTTGCACGGACATTCATAATATACTGACTTCCACAAAGAATTGATTTCCACACAAAATTCCCTGCTTGCCTAAAACCCCTGCCCTCCAGCCACTAGCTGGCTGAATAAATATGCATTTTTTTTTCCTTATGAATCATCTGTAGAACGCACGATTTGAGTCGCAAGTAAAAGATCCTGGAAATAATGTGACTGGACTGCAGAAGTATTTTGTTAAAGGAAAAGGGTCTGTGGCTGCACTTTTGGAAAAAGCAGCAGTTTTACCAGTGGATAGAGAAAGCAGGGCTTTGGGTTTTGATACTTCGTTGTTGCTTGACAGATGTCAGAGATCACGACTGCAGGGAACACACTTGAATGGGTCAGAAGAAAGTAATTGGTATATGGAGGCTTTCACCTCTAGGTCACCAGGCTTGGCTTTGATTTGGACCATTAGGGACCAAAAAGTCATTAGTGTTTTAACACTGTCTGGTGACCTATGAATGGTAGCGGTGGGTGTCAGTCGTGATCTTAGAGAACAAGCTCTTCTTATAGCTGCAAGAAAGCTCATCTTAGACTCCCCTTAGAGAACTAGATACCTCCAGAGAGCAATTAATCTTATCTAAGAACAAACCAGAAGAATTGCCCTCTGGACATACGTATGCCTTATTTTTTCCTGGAAAGGGAGCCTAGGTTTACCAACCTGGACTTCAGCATCTAATTTTTACACATCTAAGTTAGGTGAGAGGGATCATGCCCAGATGCGCAGATGAAAACATTGCTATATGGACACCATCCAAAACCAACTAAGTTTGGCTGCTCTCTGAATGAAGCAGGTAAGAACAGGTTTTTTCCCTAGAGTAGAAAAGCTCCTAACCCACTGTATATAACCCACATAACCCACTTGCTACTGACTCTGTAAGTACCAAACTCTTAATCTAAGGCCAGGCAGACTTTATGTTCACTTATTTTTCACCTCTTGCAAAAATACAAAGAATGCAACACCATAATTTCTTCATTAAGAGATATTAAGTGACAATAACTTACAGCACATCTTCCCATGGTTATTCACTTACCCTGTTAAAAATAATCCAAGCAAGTAATTTACCACAGGTCTGAGTAAGTTTAGTTGTTCAGCCACTGACATATCCTGAAGATGTAATTCTCTGTTTTCTCTTGACTTCTAGGGGGTCTCACTTTTTCGGGGCGATGTTGTTTCCATTTGCTGTATTTGTTTTGGGAGATATGAGAAAGATACAGATTGAGAAGTAAATCAATAAACTGAGTATTTTGTGATTTACCTTTCTTTCATGACATTGTTTTCCTACTTAGAAAGGATTTTATAGGGGTAAGAAGTTTTCCACACATTTTTTTTCTTACCTACATTTTGAAGAGTTATGGCAATACCATTTTTCTGTCATTTGTTTCTATTGCTTGGCCAACCCTTGTTGCCTGGCTTGAGAATAGGTTTTTTTTAAGACTGGCCCAAGGACAGAGCGAAAACAGGATGACACAGAAACAAGGTACCAGCTTCTGCCAGCCAGACTTACCAGAATTTGAATGGACCTCAGCTGGGATTTTAATTTGGGTTTTTCTTAAGTTTATTTTAATTTCCAGAAATCTGTGGTAATCTTTTTTCACAGTCACATATGCTTCTCTGCAGGGTAACACAGTGTGTGCTGCTGGGTATGGCTATTTCTTTCATCTCTCCCCTGAGGGACCATCTAAAATGCCTCTCCTGTCCTTCAGTGAGAACATAGCTCATTCCTGCACAAGGTACTCGAGGATCTTTGGTTGAAGAGATTTTCCTTCTGTGCGTGGTATTGCTAACTATAATTGCGGTGATGAGCAGAAAAGGCTTTGCCCCTCCTTTCAGGACTTGGTTGTTTTTTTTTTTTTAATTTTGCACCATTTCAAGGGCTTCCCTTTTTAAGGACTTTCACCCTTTTAAAGGCTTCCACCCTTTTAAGGACTGGAACAGGTTGCCCAGAGAGGTGTGGATGCCCCATCCCTGGAAGTGTTCAAGGCCAGGTTGGATGGGCTTTAGCAACCTGGTCTAGTGGAAGATGTCCCTGCCGATGGCAGGGGGGTTGGAACTAGATGATCTTTAAGGTCCCTTCCAACGCAAACCATTCTATGATTCTATGTTTCTATGATTCCTCTCTTGTAAGCAGAGTTGTCCACAGCAGAGCAGAATCAGTGTTTGACAGCGATGTGGCTGGGGCTGTTTTTCAGGGCCTGATTGCGAATGGTTCCCCTAGTAGTTTCAATACGGTCCTTTCTTCTTCATTCCCAAGCCCAATTTGTTAACTGGCAGCATTTCCCTGTGCTGGTAACAAGCTCCTCCACTTTACCCCCTTGTTTAAATGATGCTGATGTAGTTTAAGGTGCCACATTTAACACATTTCCTCATCAACCATTTAACAGCAAAGCACTGAAGCAGGCGCTTATGTGTTGAATTGAAAGCTCATTTTTAAGTACACCAGACGTTTTGAGCAGAAGAGGATGGCATGCAGGAGAACAGATACACGATTTCTTCCTTACATTCCTCCTTTAACATTTCCTGCAGGCCACCATTAGAGACATGATACTGGCTTAGTCAAACTGGAGTGGCATTTCTTACCTCCAGATGCTTTATATCATAGCAGCACAAATACTCAGCCCTTAGAGTTTGGCCTCTGATTAAGCAGATTGAAATGAAATTAAGCACTTTGCAGTCCAACGGGATAAAAGGTGCTGTGTCTATGTCAGACATGAAATATAACAGTTGTTCCTGTAGCATCCAGGAATGGCTATTCACTAGAGCTTTTGCCTGTACCTCCCTAAACCAGAAACAATAGTAAAAAATTACATTGTGCTAAAAGTCAGTGGACGGAGTCACCTGAATCTTGAGGAAATCTAGATATTAATCTGGATTTAAAATCTCTGAGAAGGTCAAACCAAGGGCTGCATTCAGGAACGCTTACATTTGGAGTGTATTCCAAGTTGGCTGAATCCAAGAGCTAGAAAAGCCTTATCTGTGCAGATTCATGTCGGGCTCATCTGAAGCCGACACTGGTTGAAAGCTCATGAGCATGGTGGGGGTATTTTGCAGAGAGCACCTGCCAGTGGTACTGCTCACTGGTTGTTAGCCCTGGGGTGGCTAATTCCAAAAACACTTTAAAAGAAATTTTAAGGATCCTCTCCAGCATGATTAGATGCTTAAAATAAATATTGCTATCCACCAGTTTTTGATTTTGGATTAAATGATAAAGTCTCATGCAGACAACTGTTACAGATTTAAAATTTTAGACATCAAAATGATGAATAAGAAAATCTGCTCATGAATACATGCACTGTAAAGAAACAGTCTCCTTTGCTTTCTTTCCTAAACAGGTATGGGTTGCTGGTGTACCCAGAATATTTGCCAGACAGCCCAAACAGACCTGTTCAGTTCAACAGCTTCACAGCTTGGAGCAGCCAAGGTGGAGCACAGGTACGTTTGTCCTGACTGTCCTCTGTGATGCTCAGGATCTTTGCAAGTATATCACCTCTACACTGACTTCATCTTTTAAGTCTGCAAATAAACCACAGTTACGGTAAAAGCTCTTGTAACTGTGTGTCCACGTCCCTCAGATGGAGGCTCCTATTCTGGTGATAAAGCCAGAAACACAATTTGTGTGAGCTCTTCTTACTGCTTCAATGCAGAATCAGTGCTACTTTCATCAATAGCTGGTGTCCTCTGTAATCATCTAGCATATGTCTGCCACTATAATCATAGAATCATAGAATGGTTTGGGTTGGAAGGGACCTTAAAGATCATCTAGTTCCAACCCCCCTGCCATCGGCAGGGACACCTTCCACTAGATCATGCAGCCAAAAAAATCCTCCCGGTGGATCTGAGCTATTCGTAAAGATTGCGGTTGGTAGAGGATCTGTTACCTTCATGGGTTAATGGTTTCTGTGGGAATTTTTTCATCCTTGTTAAAAATGGTTTTTGTTTGAATTTGTCTACCTTCACTTTCCAGCTATTGTGGCTCACTGTTACTTAATCTGATTAAAAAACCCGTACCACTCTTCATTACCTGATACTTTCTTCCCGTACCGGTGCTTAGAGGCTGTGTCGTTTAACCCCCCGTCTGATGACCTGAACAGATTGTATGTGTTTCTCTGTAAGGCATGTTTTCTAGTCTAACCCATCCTATGGCTCTTCCTTTGAAGGTGTCCAATTTTTCAGTGTGGTTTTTTTCAGACTGGTGCATTCTCTTGCTGGAAAAGCCGATTTGTACGGAAAAAAAATAGAAGGATGTTTTGCAGTTTTGTTTTTGTGATTTTCTCTGCCTAACTTGTAATTTCTTTGTATGTTACTGACCTAGCATACATGAATAACTAAGTTTGTTCTGCTTCTTTCTGTGGGCTCCCTTTAGGAACAGTTTTCTTGCTGTTAGGTGACTGTAAGCAATACCTCTGGTTATTTTCAAGGCATCTTTCTGCTACAAACGTTAACTTCTTTACCCTGCTATTCTTTCCAGTAATGAACCCCAAAATATTTAGAGCACTTTTACCCTGTCTATTACTGACTCTCAGTTCTGATTTTCTTTCATACTGTTCTTTTTTTCTTTTAACATGAAAATAAGTTGGCAGAACGTAAAAAATTTTGTATTATTAAATAAAAGGAGAAATAAGAAATTAAGGGGAGAAGCTCAAATTTTAAATACACATTCAACACTTTTATGTGTTTTTGTACTTCCCCTGTCTATTGTATTGTAAGTAAAGCAGAGTTATAAATCACAATCTTTTTTTTTAATTATTATTCCTTTATTATGCTTCTGTATAGATTTTTAGTAGCAGCAACCTTGAACTCCAAAATTTCTGGATTTATGCTTGCAAAGACTTTGGCATTGACATCGTAGAAAGCCTGGGAAACACTTCTGTAGCTGATAGCGTTTTAATTGGACACATTGGGCAAAAGGTAAGCACTGCAGGAGTTATTTCTGGGTCTCTTGAGTTGCACAGCAACCCTTCAAACAGGAATTTGGAGAAATAAGAAAGCAACCTGAAGAACAGCCCCCGCCCCATGGCAGCTTGGGTGAAATTTGGATTTTAAATAGATTGTATGTCAAGATAAATACAGCTTCAGGATGAGGTTTGGGCACTAATCTGTTTGCTTAGTCCTCTAGCTGTCTTTCACTCCTTGGAAAGATGATGCCTTTAGCAGCAGCACCTGCAAGAGACATTGATTTGGTGATAAAGTAGAGAAACTTGGAGCATCAGCACCGCTCTCGCAGTCTGCTGGAACCAAGGATTTTGTTGCTTCTGCTGGCAGCAGCAGGAGAGAAATAGCATTTGATCAGCTGGATCCTGCATCATTTTTCAGGTGCTCCATCCATACCAGCTGACGAGAAACTGGAGATTGCATTCTGCAGGAAAATTCAGCATTTTTTCCAAACATCTTTTTATTTCAATATGGAAGTTTTGAAGATTTTTTTAAACAAACTTGAAAGAAGGACTCTGATTTTTCTATTTGAATTTGGAACTATTAAAAGATTTTATATTACAATGCATATTCATGTATATTCTTTATAAAACAACATTCAGAAGTAAAAACAAAATCATGCTTCTGTTCAACTTACAAGCTGAAAGATTTTAGTAAGATAAGTGTTAATTTCTTCCCTAGTCTTTTTTTTTTTTCATGATTGACATGGTCTCAGAAAACCCTTGGAATTTCACAGAACCTGAATTTTTGAGAGAAATCATAATTTTTGTTTAAATAAGCTTTTCTAACATAAATTCCTATATACCTTTTGCTGTAATAAACAGACACCATTTAACCATACACAACAGGGTTAATTTTAGTGATTTGATTTCTATCGTAGTTAACATTTTGGTTTCCTCTGCTCTCTGATAGCATCATTGGCGCACCTGGAACACAGAGTGCTACTTATTTACTTGGGAATGACAAATGCAATCAAAATGTAACATTTTTATTTATGCAGTAAATATGACCTTCTTCCACTATTTCTTTAGGCAGCTGGACAAAGTCCTTTGGGTGCTACCAGGTTGTTAACAGATTAATAACATGGATAATAAAGGAATTTTAGTTACAACTGGCCACAGCAGCTTGTTCATGATTTTGAGGGCTTTTTCGCCCTGCTCCGTTTTCTATCATTGTTTATGAAATTAATTTTCTCTCGGACTAGCAGAAAAAGAGTTTTAAATGAGTTTTCTTTAGAAGCTCGCAGAAAGAAACCTCTGTAATGGATCTATTGAAAGTATGTAGCTCAGATATAATCCTGGCCTCACCCGTCCAACCTTGCAGCATTCCAATGACACACGAATTTCTCTTGGACACCAAAGGGTGGATGTCTTTGTTTTTGCTTTGCAGGATCCATGGAAGGACTCTGATGTTGTACTTATTAAGAGATTTAGAGGCGCTCAGCTGTGCCTTGTTTCTTGCAGTACCCCAGGGGGGTGATTATCTTTGATTATCTCATGATAAGAGCCTCCTTGTCATAATTTACATCTTAATTTATGTAATTCTGCCTTTAATAATGATGTCTCTTTAATATCAATTAAAACTTTATGACATTAATTTAATGGGAACCTTGGATATTCCTCTCTGCTAGCCCTTCCAGTTTTTGAAAGAGGTGCTTTATAACAAGATTGTTTTCTGGAAATATCAGGGCATTTAAAAATTTGGGCTTTGATCAATTAAAACATTAGTGGCAAGGCTAGAGCCAGGGCCTGTAAAAGCCGAGGGAAAGACTTTCATTAGTTTCCTAGACATTCAGCAAACCTCTTCCATACTTTCATAAGCAGCTCATTGCCTTTGTGGAGCCAATTGCGGAAAAGCATTTCCTCCTGAAAAACAGGGAGGTCTGAGACAGATGACACACACTAGGGAGGAATTATCATCTCACACCCTTCTTCTATTTACTATTTATTTAAATAACATAAATTAACTAAAAAAAATGATGGAAATGGGATTGGTGTGGAAGAACAGGCAAGTGTAAGCAAAAAACCAATAGAGTCTGACTGATTTGTTACCAGAAGCCAGGGATTTCTGCTTAGCAGTGACTTGGAAGAAGATGGCCCAGGGACCAGGGCCATCATCCCAGGTGTTTTAGCCTCCGAGTAAAACAGGTGATGGAGCTGCTGTCTCTTAATGAGGCTGAAGATAGCACCATCTCTTTGAAGTGATAAACTATAAAAGTCCATTTCATTCTACATTTTCAGTTAAAGAGGATGTTTTCACAGAGGGTGGATTCTTGATTGATTCTCTACTATGGCTTTCGAGAGTTGTTCTACAAAAGTGTTTATTGGCCTCAGAGATAGCATCACACACTCCTGCCAGCCCTTTCCCTTCCAGGCTACACACTGTCTCTGAGTATGTCCTTCTTCCTAGCCTGTCTTCAAGATAAATTGGCAAGAGATGTACATCTCCTCTGTGCCATGGCCTACAACCACCATAAAATCTAGTTTGTCCACTGTGTTTCCCACCACTTGTGGGTTTTCCTCTTCCTTTTCATGTCTTATGTTTTCTCCTGTCTCACTGATACACTTGACCTCTTGTTGTTCTGATGTACCCTGAAGTCAACCAGAGCTTTGAGGAGAGCTTAAATGCCTCCCCCCATCCCCAGTCACACAAAAGGGCTTTGAATCTCAGCAGTCAAGTTCTTCTTAGAATGTAAATTAGGATGATCAGCTTTGTAGAATGGGGAAATTTCCTGCCTGTTGGACAAGACAAGGTAAAGTAAAAGGGACCGTGAACAAATCTGCTCACTGTGCCTTCCAGGTGGATTCTTTCTTCCCAGGGAATATGAAATTTCGTTTCCTTTCAAATGGCCAACCTTAACTAGTACGCAACAACCTGGACAAAGCAAACAAGGCAATCACTGCCCTGAAAGTAATACTATCACATACTGCAAATGGTGAATTAAACAGATGTTACTTGTCAGAATGTGCAAAGCAATAGCTTAGATCTGTCCTTCAAACAGCATACATTGCCCCACAACCATGGGCATGAGTGCAATCACATCCTTGTGTCCCAGCTGCTGCATCCTGGACTCATTAGACTTGGAGATTCACATGGAGATATGTTTCCCAGCGCTCTTCATTTCTTCATTGCAGGATAGGACCTGTATGTCAGCAGGACTAAAAACTCCCAAAAGATACCAACTATTCATCTCCAACACAACTTTCAGGAACTTTGATGCGAACACTTGCACAGCAATCAGGACTTGTTCTGGCTGCTACCAAGGGCAGGGTGAGTTTGATTTACTCTGATTTAGCAGGGTTTCCACAGTCCTTGGCTTCCTCCCATTTGAGATTCAGATGTTCAGAAGTTCATAGTTTCCACAGACAACCATTGATAGATATTTCAGTTGAATCCCGCAAAAAGCACTGTATAATGATGAAGAGTACTGGCCCCAGTTTTGCTTCTGTAATCTTGTCACTATGCTTGTATCAAGAGCTAGGTTTTGAGGTATTTGCATACCTGCTTTGCTTAGATTTCACGGCACTAAATAGTTTTCAAAAGTGTCAGTCTCTGTGTTTCACTTCCCCAACTGGGACAGAAGGATAATAGCTATTCCCCATTCGCAGGGAGGTGGGGCATGAGATGATGATATGTAGATGCAAGATAAATACTGTGCGTAGTGTGCAGCTCAGATGAACTGAGAAAATCCCTAAGCTGGGATTGTAGTGATATGCATAACAACTAGTCCTCAACAGTACTCACCCTCTTTAGTGTGTGCATTTTGCTGACACTGCTAGCGGGCTGAATCAGACTCTTTAGCTGCTCTGCAAGGGCTGAGGTTGCAGGTTCTCTCCAGACAATCTCCCTTAGAAATAGCTTCATCATTTAGTTGAAGCCACATACCGCACATATTTTTAAGACAAAGGTAGCCTTATTTTTGCACTGATTTAATTTTCTCAGTGGAAGGGGTTTTTATACACTGACTTGTTACCGCTTCTTCTTTTTGGGAGGCAAAATTTCAAGAGTGATGATTTCTTTAATAGCTATGACACATCCTCGCAGAATTTCGCCAAGCTCCTACCTCAGGCCAGCCTAAACCCTAGGTGAATTTGCCTAAGATAACGTGTGTAAACTAAGTATCCTTTTGAGCTTTAAAAAGGTACCCAAAGGCTCTTTGAAGAATGTTCCAACTGCAATTACCTCTTAAATATATTTATATATAAACGTATACTGTCTTACAATAACATAACAGAGAAAAAGACTTCAGGAGGTGAGATCAAAGGACAGGAGGAATAGTAAAATCTGACTCAGAGAGGCTGCAACTGACAATACGATAGTCAAATAGTAACCTAATGCAGTGCATGAACACTCATGCCAAGGATGACTTGTTACGGTCCATGGGGCAATGATTTTCTGACACTTCTGGAAATATTAATGTGTTCAAAAACTTCCTGAGCTTTAACCCCCATGAATATTCCTCCTCTTTACAGCTATCTGCATTACAATAATGAAAAGATCCTCCAGCCACACTTTTCAGCCAAGGCTTTATTGTGTCAGGTGCTGTACATATGCACACAAGTATATTTACACACATACATAAACAGTCCTTATCTCTAAAGAATTTATCTTATACACAGGGCAGAAAGGATCTATACAAATCACTGTTTTGGGGACTGTAACTTTTGGCAGTGGGACTTGTGAAGAAGCGTTTGAAGTCACTGATGAGATGCTGGTAGGGCCAGGAGCAGCACCTGGATCAGAGGAGTCTCTAACCACAAGTCCTGTCACAACAGGGTGCTGGACAGGTGGGACCTGACCATAGCACGGCAATGACAATTCCTACAACCATCCCTATTTATTTATTTGTTTTTGTGAATCTCCCCCTCCTGTTGACTCAGCAGACATTTTTTCAAAGTGAAGGCGAAGTGAAGCTAATCTCTTTTTCGCCAGAGATGTCTTCAGGCCTATTACTTGAAGAGGTCAGTCTCTGTTTCTGATATGTTACTTGTTCTCCCCCAGGTGGGTTCACAGTGAGAGCTGAACGTCTGACCTTCATCAACTCACCTTTCCAAGTGTCCTTCCCTTTTCCTCACTCTGCCATCCTTGAGGATCTCGACGGCTCTGTCACAGGGCAGAAAGGAAGTCATGTCCTCCCTTCCACAGATATCCTTGTGGTATCTTGCACAGCCAGTGCCAACTTCAGTCAAGCTTCTGGTGGCAGTGTTTGTGGCAGGGACCTTGTTTTCCACCGTATGTCTCTTCATCTGTAAGTAACCATTCCACTTCTGAAAAATTAGCATGAATGTTGCTTGCTATGTTTTATATTGAGAGAGTTGCTGGGTCTGAACACAGTCCCAAGACTCCTGCCTCTATGCTGGGTCCTAAACTAGGTCAAAAGCCTGAGGTCTGGCATACATTAGTCCATGTTGTTGTCCATGTGGTCCCTGGCACTGTTTTTTCCGGCTGCTTGTTCTCGCCCAGATAGTTCTCAGGCGTGGTTTGAGAGATAGCACAGGGACCATTCCCATCTGGCAATTTGGATGTAGTAGTCATGTTTTTGGGGAGGAGAACTTAGCTGTGTGAACAGCTATGAGAATTATCCAGGCCACAGGACAGTCTTGGTTTATTTTATTTACTTGAGCCTGCGCAAGTTCAATTTTTTCTGAGGTTCTCAGCACGCTGCTTATCTTTCTTACCTTGGTTTCCTACCTATAGTCTTGATTCCTGTCCTGAGATAATTCTGACAGTGTTAAGTGAGCCTTTAAGTGGAGGTTGTGGTGTACTGCTGTTTTGTCACTCTTCAAATACCGAGGGTATATAAATGGGCCTTTGTAGAAATGGGAATCCGGCTCAAGGTGGGCACTGACGCTCAGATGTTCAAAGTGAGATTGATGGCCAAGCCCCAGAAACAGTCAGAGATTCAGTGGGTGAATTGCAAACTTTGCCAAGATTTTCTGAGTGTTGACCTATAAAATACTTCCAGATCAAGAAAGAAACACCTAAGATGATAATAAGATGCAGTCTTAAAAAAAAAAAATAGTTTGAATTTAATTATATTTTAAGTCAAGTTCTTAGAGGGTTTCCGTTTATGCTCATTGTGAGACATTTCCCCAAATGCTCCCAAAGAATAAGTGGTCATGAATAGGGTAGATTTTCATGTCTTACGCAAAAAATCTTTGCTATCTGATTTCACTGCTATGTTAGTTTCATAAACTGTCAGATTCATGCATTATGTTTTCGACTAAAACTGAATTCAACAGTTTGTGATTTCATGGGCCCACCTCTCATGCAATGAACAGCCATATTGTATAAAAGAGATAAGAAGTTCATGATATATTTAATTAAAAGAAAACTTTCCAGTAGATATGTTTCTGCCATTCTGTTGAAGCCATGCCTTTCTTACCTACCTCATCAGGACTTTCTGGTCTTTCATTTTGCAGTTCTTTGCTTGCTGCAAGGTGAATTTAGTGAATTCAGATCATCAAACCTTATTAAGACTGACCCGGGCTCACAATCTAAGCAACCCGTTTCAGTCTATATAGTTATGGCTTCCCATCAACATGATGGGATCAGACAATGGTACAAGGGAGATATGAAACTCAAGAATAAACTTTTGTTATTGTGAGTGGCAGAATTTTTTTGGCAACTAGGTAATTGCTTTTCCTGCATTAAGATGCCAGTTTTCACTTGATTTCAGTGGCTACTTGTGATAATACCACTGTTTATAGATGGAAGTGAAAACCCATTTGTTTGTTGTCTTAATCATGATAGAGGAACTCAAAGCATAAATGAACAAATTACTTTATGAGTGAAAGGTACTACAGTAAATCTATGATGTAGCTCTCAGAGCTTATTCAGCAGTCAAAAATTACTGCAAAGATTTGGCAGGTGAACCAGAAATTCAATATGAGTAAATTCAAATTGGATTGAAGACATATAAACTTAGATATTGTCCTGAAGAACATGTGTGTTCACCATGTAGACACTGGCAATGTGTCCCATTACAGCTGATGGAAACCTGTGTCCTTGATTTGATTGCCCATGGAGAGGTGTCTAGTGCCACTTAAAATGCCCTATGATATTTCCCTTGGCTTTTCACCCCATGGCAGAAAGGCAAGGATCTCCTGGAGACACTCGGTCAGATCTGGTATCTCACAGCAAAGTTTTTGATTGCTTGGGACATTTTGAGTAGCACTAGATGCCTCTGTTCCTTTGATCTTTCTCTTAGGGGCTGGTCAGCTGAAGTGCCCTTTGGGCTTCTGCTGACTGCACTTACTATGATGCTAGTGACTGTAACGATCACCCAATTCCTATTTAAATATCAGTAGGCATTTAGGTGTCTCAATCCTAAATTGAATGGCGATTTTCCTCTACCTGTCTTCTACACTGGTTTTAGGGGAAATAAGACTTATGCAAGCACAGGGAGTGTTTGCGCATCTGTACATGAACATATATACGTAAGTGCAGTCTATCTCTCTTTTTGACTTAGTTTTGAACCCGTTCCAGTTTCAGCTGTTTGTACTGTTAAACACTCATAATGGTCCATGGCGTGGTTTTGGCCCAGGACAGCTATCCTACACCCAAGTAATTCATCAGTACAATTAGAGGTCAACACAACCCAAGGAAGCATTTCCAGTAGGGCAATTTAGATGTCCCCATGTTGTTTTGAAGGCTGAAGGAGTTTGATTGTATGGATATGGCCAGGCCATGCCAGCTAGCCTCAAGGCCAGAGGCAGGCCACAGCACCAGTCAGTTATCAGAAGAGGTGTAGCCACAGGTCTGTGCCTGAGTGCTTACGCTCTCTGTGAGTGGATGAGACATGGTTTTGTCGGAGAAGATCTGTCTATCTGTGTGGATATAACCATGTCTTACAATGTATGGTACATGTACTCCTTGCTGATATCTCTTCACACTCCCAGTAAATCATCTCTACTGTAAATTTGCAACAGAATGCCACTTTTGATTTTTTATTTTTTTTTTAATTTCTAGAGGGATAGAAAATGGTTTTGGAGAGTTCAGCCTCCTACTGTCACTGCCTCATATCCCACCTTTGTAATAACCCAGTCCTGGGATACAGCCAGGTCTTTCCCATCAGCTTTGATGGTCTTACAGCTCCCAAGTACTGTCCCAGCTCACTTCTGTTGCTTCATGTGCCTCCCCAAGCTGGACTTGTTCCTGCCTTTGAGCAGCTGGCAGCTAAATGGATCCAGTGGAGAAATACTGCCCCTGCTTCTCTTACCCAGGGAGGACACTTGCAAATTCCTGGCATAAAAAGAAAGGGGGTGGAAAAGGCTTTTAGTGATCTAAACACCACTCCTGCTTTTCTCCTCATGCTCATCTTCCCTTCCCAGTGCCCTGCTCAACATTTCACTTTCTTTTTGAAGTAGAAGCCTGAACCATTATCCATTTCCTGCTGTTTCAGCTTAGTAGTACACAAGCAGAAATCCTGAAGTGGTCTGTCAGAGGGCTATTAATAATTCACATCTGTCTTATAATTCATGTTTTAGAAGAAGGAGGAAAAAAACCCCCTTCCCAAATAGGAAAAAAAATAAGCACGTGTTCCATTGAAGGGAAAAACTGTAAGACTTTCAGCTACCTGCAGGCTTTGCATGTGATTACTGTTTCTCATAACGAAAACGAAAGTCTGCAATAAATGAAGAGTTGGGAATCATTCTGATTTAACAAAAAGGGTACTGGTTGGAAGACAAAATACAACTGTGCTAGATGTCTTTCCGGACCAGTTAATCATGAGGTCTTAGGCAAATCACTTCCCTTTCTAGCCTGTGTTTACTTTGATTATATGGACTACTAGCTCTTGGATCGATGCTGTGTGGGTAGACAGAGCTTCTCACAACATTGCCTGTAGTGTGATTTGAGTCCTTTTGGATACTGCCACAATGTAAATGTTAATAATTCATGACAGCTAATGTATTCAGTACACCTCGTTCCTCTTTGCATCAAAAGGTGGTTAAGGAGCAAGTACAAATGGGAGTTCATCTGCAGCATTGCTGTTGAACTCTGGAAATGTTTGAGCCCTGACCTAAACTTTGTCTTCTCAGTAAATTGATTAAGAATTTTAGATTAGTCATATCAATGACCGGGCACTTCTCAATCAACTTTTTATTTCAAGCAAGTCCCCTTTCTTTTCCTTCTTTATTATTCATCTGCATGAGCTGGGAGTCAACTTACATCAAAGATACTTGGCAGCCGGAGTAGCAGAGGCCAGCTGTTAGCCTGTCCTCTCGAGGACTATGTACTTAACAGAGTAAGCGTTAAGTAACGAGAGACCGTGAGCATCCTCTCTGTGCTGCTTCCAGATCCTCTCTCCCGAGTAGCTCCTACCAGCCAAATCACTGTCATGTTAGGTTGAAAGACTGTCAGCATGCAGCCAAGTAAAAGTGGTGAGTCAGGGAGGCTTCGGTCACACAGACAGAGCTCCAAAATGGACCTGGTAGAGGAACAGGGTGGGGAATGAAAGGAGCTGGAGCGGATTAAGGATGAAAGCCAATTAATAAAATATCCACAGAATGACCAGAGAATGAGGGGGTGGGGGGAGAAGAAGAAAGGGTGAATTTTGTCCAGATGTATTTGAAAAGTGTTCACAATAAAAAGGGAATAGTTTAGGATTAATACAACAAAACATGACTAGGAGCAATTGGCAGAGGTTGAGCAGAGACAATAAAGATAGGTGGATGACAGGAAGAATTTCCTAACAGTGCAGTCTCTTGGATTCATCTAATCTCAGTAGAAAGATGAAAGTACTGTTGCTTGGCTTGCTTCAGTTTCTGAAGAGCAAAGAATTAAAAATTGCTCTAGAAGAAATCCATCCATTGTACTCTACCAGGTCCCTGTAGTGAGTAAAACAGGGGTGCTGTCAAAACCAGGGGTGAAAAACAGATTTCAAGCCTCTGAGCCCAAGCCTTAAGCACTGAACCCACATTTGCCGATCATCAGGCCAAAGTGATAGCACAAGAGCATCCTCATTTTGCTATGAAGTCACACTGTACAAGGAGAAGGTTTCAGGCAATAGCAGTAAAACAGTCTCATCTCCTGTGCTCAATAGCTCTGTCTTGGTCTAGAGTGGTACATTCTCTGTGCTCCTCAATAGAAAGCGTGAGGGGTTTGAGACGGTGGGGTTTTGCTTCCCCTGAATTTCAGGGATAGGCTCCAGCTCCAAAAATCTTAAAGGCTGAGCCAAGTAATGGATTTTGAAAGGGGAGTCCTGGTGTGACAACCTCTATCCCAGCAACCTCAGGCTCATTCCCTGACCCTGAGGGCAACTGGCAAGGCTTGGCCATGGCCATGTTATTAACCTCCTTAGCCTCCAAAACATCAGGGAAGTTGCATCAGCACTACCTTTTAGGAAAGATCCCCTGCCTGGGAGCTGGCTGGGATAGGGCTGGTTGGCACAAGCTAAAAGCATGTCTGGGACCATTTTAATTATTTAACAGTTACAATGTGGGCAATTGAATGCAAGTGATTGACTCTGTATCTTTGTGTTGATTAATTTATCAGAGTACCTGTATTGGCACTTTTCCCCCAAAAAATGTATGTTTGGAAAAACATTTTTTGTTAAAGAAAAACCCTACAAACATTTTTTTTAGAGAAAATAAGTGTCTTGAGCATTTCTTGACTCTCTGTCCTTAACTGCTTCACCCAACAACTTCCAGGGCAATGGGGATCCATTTTCAAGTTTGCATTGCTGTAACAAAAGGCTTCTTCACGAAGTCCAGTTGAAAGTTAAACTAATGTGTCACTTAAGCACCCCTTAAAGAGGGATTTTATGTCTTTTAAAAATGTAATTGAAGCTTATAAAAGTCTTTATAAATTTATATGTGAGAAAGTTATTGAGTAGTCTGAAGAACAGCTTATGCCATGGCACAGCACAGCATGGCTGCAGGCTAGATACAGCTGCTCCAAATGCCACCGCTACCCATATTATCATGAAAATATGAGTCTCTATTAATATTAAAACAAATTTTCATTAAAAAATTGTCATAACATGATTAAGTGACTTTAAAAGTTTCTTCACATTATGCATAATTTTTACAAGAGGAGAGCATTAGAATAATCGGCAGCCAGGCAGCACCTTGCGGCAAAGGGGACTCCAAACACTTTGCAGCTGCGCACACCAGAAGGAAGTTTGCCTCTTGTTCCCTTTCATTTACTTTCCCCTTCTCACTGCGGAAACCTGGGACTTGCTCAGCACCAGTCTTGTAGTTCAAGCCTTTTATCGCTTCCCTCTTCTCTAGTCTGCTGCAGAGGAAAAGATTAACTTTCTTCTTTATAGCCTTAATTCTTAAATCTGGTCTAATATCCTCTCCTGTAGTGCATGCATTCGGTTGCTGCAAACCCAGCCGCTGCTGATGGGTTAGTGTGAAAAGAATAGCATACCCCCTACCTCCGTGTCTTTGAGTCTTGAAGAGAGTTCAAATGGTTACTCTAGTTTTGCTTTTCCTTTGGTATTTACTTACTGTGGTGCCTTCAGATGAACACCCACCTGCTGTGAAACACCCTTACAATCACACTTCTCTCGATGTGTGCATGCTCAGTTGCTCTCTGGTCGTGTATGCTCCCCGTGTACATGACTGTATTCACACATGGGGTGGCTTACACACTCACTTAGCCTCATAACCCAGCCCTCTCAAGGCTCCTGTGGCGTAACGTGGAAGGCAAATATTAAATCATTGGTTGTTGACTGTTCAGTTAACCAACACATCAGCTAAACTTCAGAGGTTCGACTCTTACTGTGCTATATTTCTGGCATCTGAGACATCCCACCAAAGCAGCCAAGAGAAATTTGGTTCCCAGTGGACGACCCCTTTCCATTTACGCTGCAGCCCGGGGTATTGGCAGCAAAGCCAGAACCTGCACAGGCTTATGAGTATATAAGACGTTTCCCGAGCCTTCCCCCTCAGCTTGACCATTGTCTGGGATGTTTCTGGGTGCAGGGGGATATATTTAGCATTGAGGCAACGTTTACTAGCCCTACGCTTTCTTTGCTTGCAAGGAGAAGTCTGGCAAGCCTGTTGGGTGCTTCTTGTGGTCTGGGTAGATCTAAGACAGGTATGCCAGCTGGGACTCACTGTTATAACCAACGTATTATTAGTTCTAAGATTGTATCATTTGGTAGAGGACTGCAAGTGGACAATGGAGGTGCAGTAAAAACATGCCCAGAGTACCCGTGTCCAGATTGTCAGATCCACTTCGCATGCTTTGGAGCTCTGCCTGATGTAGGATAAGTGGAATGACAAAGTGGTCCTCCGCAGGTCTTTGCTATGCTTACACTGCAGAGATGTTTGAACTGTTAGTTTACCAGCCACTTCCCAGCTCAGAATTTATATCTCAATTTAGTTTTCCTTAAAATACTGGCCAGTAAACTATAGGAGCTGGGGAACTGATTTAAGAACAGAGAGGAGTTAGGAAGCCAGGGGTAGCAAACTCAAAAGCTACTTTAAATGAAGCCATCTTAGCTTGTCAGTCACAAGCCCCTCTGCTCCTGGGAGGTATCTCAATTCTTCTTTTACTTCAAATTCAGAAGGCCCATCGCATAGTGACTACTCAGGATCAGGGACAAAGTTCTAGTTATTTTTGAAAAGACCCGTGCATGCAAAAACTTGCCGATGGTAAGGGTTCATAATACAAGGCAGATTTGAATCATGTCCTTGGCCTCTCAACAAAGATACACACATTTACTGAAAACAGCTGAAAATTCTTAATTCTTGGCAATTAAAATAAAATGAACTGGGTTTGGGCCCAGCATCAAACCTGTGAAGTGTTTGGTATGGTCATAATTTGGAATTAGCCTCCATTTGGCCAACAATGTGTTGGACTGTTGATACAAACATTTGGTGTCCCATTTGAAGTTCGATGCTATATCGTTTCCTGTTTTAGAAGAGGGATTACACATTTATTACACAAATGTAACAAACAGAAAGCATTTAGAGCTAAACACAGCGCCTGCCTTCATACACACAGATATGGACCCTTAGGATAAGTAAGTTAATGGTAAACGTAAACAGGAGAGTTAATATTTGTTCTACTTGATGTTGTTGATTGGTTTAACAAATCCTTTGTGGCCCATCTATGTTGAGCAGTTCTGCACAATGCACTTGATCTAAATTACATAACAGTTTATACAATCACAATTGGTAAATTGTGGCTTAGACTGTAAAGTCCTATTCAGTAATCCTGCCATATTTCTAAAGCAAATTGCTCCTTAATTGAAACCTGCTTCAATATAAAAATACAGCCTTTTCAATGAGTCATCCTTTTTTTTCCCCTTACACTTTGTAAAGGCTTCCAGCAGTTTAAAGTGAGGGTTAATTTTGCATTAAGACCATTGCCTCCTAGTTTCTTTCAAATAAAGCCAGGGGAAGTTCAGGGGAAGGCTCTTTCCTCTGATAATGAAGCTCTCCATGTTAATGATGCGTGCAGGCTCCCTCGGATCCTCTGAATTAGAAATACTCGTGTGTGTGCACGCTACTCTGCTTCATTAACATTAAGGAGAGGTAGATTGGTGGCTATTTAGGGCACAGTGAAATTGCTGGCTGTTCAGGGCAAATGGAAATGGTGCTAATTGTGGCTGGTAATTCCATTAGTAGGGTACTTCCATTTTGGTGTTTGTTTGGCATATAGGTGAAAAAACCAAGCACACTGACATCCTTTCAAGGGGAATGTAGTCTCAGGCTCATTGTTGTCTTGTACCAGTTAACTTCTATGCAGAGCTGCAAAGCTTTTCAACTTCACCAACTTTTTGTTTTGGTGTGCTGGCACTTTATCAGGAGTAGGGTATGTGTTTGTGGGTGGCAACACCTCGAGCAAGGTATGTAAAAGGCAAGGACACAGCATTCCAGGTCAAGGAAACCCCATAGATTTCAGGCCATAAGACATCTCCTGCTACCTTTCCTTCCTGGGTCATGAACAAACTTCCAGGTCAAGGTCAGGGAATCCACCCTATCATGATATGAAACCATGCAAAGCCTTCTTCCTCAGAAAGGCTTTCCAGCATAAAAAATTGGCATTTTCAAACCAAAAATTCTACAGTGAAGGCTCCCTGTCTCTCTATCCCAAAGATTGAGAACAATTAACTGAAAAAGAAAGCTGGTAGTGTCTGAAGCATTCAAAAGCCTATCCTAGCTTTGAAGTCTAGAGAGAGAGGACTTGTCTGTTATAAGTAAGCATACAGGGAAAGATGTATTTCACTTAACTGTAGCCATCTGGAAGTTAGCTGTCTAGTTTAAGATATTTGTTTGGGGTGCCTTTATAACTTCTAGTCAAGATTAGTATCCAAGAGAGTTGGATTCACGCTTAATTCACTGGCTAGTGAATTCACATTCACATTCACTAGCTAGTGAATCTACATGGCTAGTGTGGAATTGCCACCTAACTTCCTGACAGATCAATCAGGTGATGCGTATCCCTCCCTATATCCCAGCAGGATTGCCCCTTCCAGGCTTTCTTCTCTGTCTTTAAAACTTCTTGGAAGTACCGGGGAGAAGTCCCTGAGAAAAGTGATTCAAGCTGTCTCATCAGACTTCTCCAGTGATGAAGAGTAAAATGAGTAAAGAGCAAAACCACGTGGATTTACATTGCACAGAGGATGGGTCTGAGTCTCCGTCACTTGCTGTGGTGTTGTGCACCTTTGTAACTCAATAAGGCAATTTCTGACGCGCAGGAGAGTTTAATGTTGCACTGCATTGTGTGTGGTGTGCTTCTGCTGCTAGAAATGTTTTCCTAAATACCTGTGCAGGTGCTGATAACTGTGGCAATAATGTGCTTGTTGTCATTTACTTGCTTAATTAGCAGCCTAATATCCTGGTCCAGTTAATGCCTGTAAGAGGAGGTTTATTAGTAGTACGAAAGCTGTTTAAGCCTTATAAACTCCTTCCAGTCAGTTTCATTGGTCTGCCAATATCTTCTGGTTGAGTGATTCTTTGCTGATTCACTGTTTGCCATTGCTGTTTCTCAGCTGAATGTTTCTGGGTAACCAGAAAGTCCTTTGCCAAAGTGACAGCCACCAGAATAACAAAAAAAAAAACCCAGAACTGATTTTAAAGGAGAAAAAAAGATCTGCAGGCAACCCTCCTTCAAGATGACTGCTATTGTAATTATGTATTGTCTCCAAAGCAGCGAGGGGAAAAACAACCAAAAATTGCAAATATAAACAGGCAAATTGCAGGATGACATGAGTTTTAGCACTGTCTGTCTTGGGTAAGTAAGCCATATCCAGTCTGGAGGGTTGGGCAATATGATGAGATGTCTAGTTGTAGCATAATACTCCAATACTTAGAAATACTATTTCAGATATGCTTAAAAAAGGGTTTTTTTTAAGCTTAGAGTCAGCTCAGATGCCAAAACTGACTAAGTGGACTAAAGGTGAAACTGCTGACTTGCCTTGATCTTGCAGCAGCACTTGATTCATGTATAAATCTGCTGCATTCGTCTTTATGGCAGAATCATGGCCCCACGGCACCTTGGCAAGCCAGCAAGGCTTCTCCTCAGCTGAGAATGAGATCTGCAGTCCTGGGACGTGTATCCCTAGCAATTCCCCATGTATAATGTGAAGAATGCAAGAAGCAGGAAAAAACTTGTGAGTTGCAGTTGTGTGACTGTGAGCCCAATTTTCTTATAAGCATGTCTAGTGCTGGCAAGGCCAAGGATGGGAGATGTTGGTGCGATGGGGTAAGACCCTTGCTAGAATTTTGGATACTTCCATCAGAGCTCCTCCTGTATCTTTAGTGGCATAGACAACCCTTTGCAAGCCAATGGGGATCATGCTCAGGGTGAGGAATAATCTCTGCCAGTTGCTACTGAGAAGAGTGCCACAATGAGATGCATCAAATTCTCAGACAAGCTTAGGCAGTCTGTGCATGTGTGTGCAGTAAGGGGACAGGGAGAAGGTTCTTAGGCTAGGATTTATTCTTCCTGAGTTTTGATATCAAAATGCAATTTCTAATGTAGAAGTCTATTCACCCCAATTCATTCACGTCATGGAGAAACATCAGCTCCGGAGAACATTTTAGCCTACCTTGCATCTGATGTCTTCTGGAGGAGCTTGATGCTCCTTGTTGCCTCTGGAAGGAGAGGACACCTTCCCAGTCTCGTTCCAGATGTGAAGCGGTAACACAGTGTAGCTAACCAGAGCATAGTTTCAACCACAGTTTCCATCAGTTTCAAGAGCTGTTGTAGGAATGCAAGATGCTGAGGACTGGAGGTAAAACCTTTTTTTTGAAGAAGCAGCTTATGATCAGGTGTCCCTGATCAATCAGACATGAAGAGACAATGGATGTTCGATGTTTGAACATTGGAACGGTTAGCTGCATTTCAGCTTTATCTTTTCCTTCGTGTAGTTTGTTGCCTTCAACAAAGCAGTTCCTGAAAGCAGAGTATTCTGTATCTCTGGACTTTACCTTACACAGCCTTCCACCTTGGGGAAACCAGCAATCATAGCAGTAACAGCTTATTCTGGCCAGATGCCCAAATAATCAAGATCAGTTTAGCATAATTTGAAAAAAGCCTGTACGCAGGAAAAAGACAGAGCCTGCCCCTGGAGAGGAAGTCAAGGTGGGTGGTTATACCCGTCCCAGCTTCACTGTGTTATTTGCTATTTTTAGTAGAGCAAGGTCTCCAGAGGCCTTAAATCTAAAGGGTTTATGCCCACTCATGATATCATTACTACTGTTATCTGTTCAGTGAGGTTTTTTTCTCTGACTAGATTGGGCAGAAATAGGAGTGCAAAGTTCTAGTGAAAAAGGGATTTGAGTTCTCATTTGGATGCTCAGAAGAACCGGTGTATTAAAAGTTCCCCCATTTTGTGAAGGCTTTCGTCAGTCTGCAGCAGCCCCAGCTTCGTACTGCATGCTGACCTGGGTGCAGAGCAGCTTTTTGAATTACATGGGATTTTTGCACCGCCAGCCTCGATGAAACTTTTGACCGCTCAAATGTGACCGTGCTCACTAGTAATCAGAAAACTCTATCAAATTTCTTGAAGATGAAGATCCTAGAAGCTGAACCTGAAGCTCATGAGTCTGGTGGATGGGGAAATACTCTGTCAGTGTAGGACTTGGTACCCAGGCTGTTGCCATTGCTCTGCTTTGGCACAAGCTTTGTTCCTCTGTGCCTTTATTCCTCCACCCTTTGTCTCTCTTTCTTTCCTTTTTACAGCACTTCAGGCAGAGACAGTTTCTTACTGTATTTGTAAAGAACTACACAAATGAAGTCACATTCTGAGAGAGAGACAGCATATACTACTGTAATTCAAATAAAAACAGAACTGTAAAGGTTGCAAAATGACAGAGTTCAGTGAAAAAATGTGATTATATTTTTTTCCTCCAGAAAAGAGGCTCCAGACATTCCCTATAATTTAACTGTGACTGACAGTAGGAATAAGACAACCACAGTCAATTATGTCTCTGATACTTTATCAAACCTGTATGGCTGGATGGTTCTCCTCTTGGATAAAGAGACCTATGCGTTGACATTTGACAACTCTTTGGTCAGCAAACAGCTCCAGGTAACACGGGAATTTTTTATAATTTCAAAATTGTATTTGGAAGAGATAATCATGCTTTCATCTTTCTGGGTGAGCGGTGACAGGAAAAAAAGTTTTAAGTGCACTGAGAAAATCTCTATATATTTATAGACAGGCCTTAGATATGATGACCTAGTCCCTGAAGCTCTCAGTAGTAACTTGGAGCAGGAAGAGGATTTTGGATGTCTTAGATGAAAGTTCAGTGTGGTGCTTAGGAATCAGCAAAATTTTTACTACCTTAAGACATACTGAAGCATAGTTTTCAGAAGATATTGTTCCTCTGCACCTTTTAAAGGTGATGAGGGGACTTGATTTTGTCTGCATTCACCATCACCTTCTGCTTAATTTTACATCTCTCTTCCACGTTTCCAACACACATTTTGCAACAGAATATGTTGCCTGTGAGGAGCACCATCCTCTTTATCCCTTTATACTGCACTCCATGGAGCTCTAATCACAGACACAGCCATGTTTATTTTGGTTCCCTCTTCTCTAGTATTCAGTGACATTTAGCAACTTCATGACTGGGAATTACTTGCTGGTGGAACACAAGGATCTTCCTGCCCATCCTGAGGTAGTGGTGTCCTGTGGGACAAGGACTGGACAGCCACTCCAATCGCTGCCTTCATATGGACATCATAGGAGCTGTGACTGGTATCTTGACAGCAGACTGAGGAAGCTAACCTATTTGGGTAAGTGCAATACGAGGGGTGCAATGTACCTTTTTGTTCAAGAATGCTGACAGAGCTGATGTCTTTTTAATTTAAACCCCCAAACTACGTAAGTCCTTAGACACAAGGCCATTGTTCAATGACCTTTCAATAACTGAGAGGTCCTTCAAAAGATCAATCAAATAGGTAAATGCACGCACATCAGGTCCATCTCTATCTGATCTATCTGATGCCTGATCTATCAACAAAAGGAATGTATCATAAATAGTGGGTGATGTGACATCAGTTGAATTTGAATTGGTGTTTTGGAGAGGAAAAAGCATTAAATTCCACTAATGATCTCTGTTGTCAGCTGGTCCCATATCACATGTTTCATTAATAAATCATGTGCAATCTATCTAGGCTGAGGACACTGAAGGCAATAGGATTACTGGGTGAGAATTTTTCCTATGACTGTAAACTTCCAAAAACGTCATAGACCTTTACATTTAAGTATGTTGGCTTTGTACCCTAGATCATGAAGTGTGGTGGTCATTTTTTTAAGAAATTCAGATTTTACTGATATTTATTCAGGTCTCATTTATTCTTTTAAATTTGGGACATTTTCTGCAATTCCCATTCTCAAGCAAATGATTTTATAAGGGTGTAAGTTCTATATGTAAAAGGCAAGGTAATGATTGTTGCCATTATTAATAATAGTAGAACCAGGAATCACAAAAAAATTTCAGTGCCTTTGAGAAACATAGCTTATCCTTCATGACTGTCATACAAGGAAGCTAAAGTAGAAAGATGATGATTTTCACAGTAACAGAATTTTGTCACTGATCTAATCCATTAGTTTTAATGAATCTCTCTTGATTTGCACTGATGAGATGGCATGCAAATGGCGTTCTCATGCAGGATCTGTTTAGGAATGAGTGACTAGAATAATCAGTGGGACGGTGGAGAGGAAAACATGGCTGGAATGAGGGCAGGCAATCCACTGAGCTTAGTCTGACAGCAATGAAAATCATCCAGTATACATTTGAGGAGAAATGGGGAAGCCCACACCCTAACCTGTCGGAGGGTCACACTTGCTGCATCCATCTCTGGTCCTGCGGCCAACTGGTATTGCACAGCTTGTGTCCATACAGCTTAACGTTTTGTCTCTCAAAACAGGCTGGATGCACCCAGGCTTCAAATTAGGAAAGATCCCTGTCCTGTACTAACTCCCAAACAGTAGTGGTCACCATCTGGGAGAGGGCATTGGTCTGGGCCAAAGCTGTGCTAGGAACTTGGCCAGCAATATAGCCACGTAGATTATTAGGGTCCAGCTCTTAGTTCTATGTCCTGGCCCTGTTTAGATGTAGTATAGATACAGATTGGCTACTATAAATCTAGCTGTTGAGTCTAAGCCTCGCCCAAGATCATGCCAGGTATCTACTGAAAGAAGAAATATGATTTTATTATTTCAGTTTGTAAATTTTTTCTTTCAAATGTAAAAGTCAACTGTTTTTCAGTTTGCATATCCCGAATTGCACTTTCATAAATAGGGCAGCATGGGAAATCTCAGAAGATGATGCCTATGTCTTGGCCTCTTACTACTGTTGAAAATAGAGGAGATGACAGTCTTGGGAAGACTGGGACAAAGTGATCTGCCGGCATATGTCACTCTTGCATCATAGATACTCTCTTGTCCTTCTCTTGCCTTCCTTTCATCTTGATTTTTATTATATGAAGAGCTCATTGTTGTTTCTCATTTTAATACAGAGAGAAACAATCAACCAAAGTACATGAGGGGAAATAGATGAAAACACCTAACATGTATAATTCATGCTGTGAACATTTTCAGCAAGGACTTTTATAGCAGTGAGATCAATAATTCAGTGTCGGGTACCTAATATCTAATGCTGTTGGTAGGGTAAAAGTCTGAAACAAAGCGAGTGGATTCCTAGCCCTGGTGTGCCATTTAATTTCTCTCCTAATCGCCGCTGCGCAGGCTGAGAGGGTGAGGATAATTAGCCATCAGAGCAGACTCATGGCATGTGGTGGACTTTCCATCACTCAGGGTCCTTAGATGATACTTGGCCGTCTTTTCAGAGAAATATGCTCCAGCTCTACAAGAAGCTATTAGAAACCTCATGAGGCAAGATTCACGCTCCGTAGGAGGTCAGAGAAGGCTGCCACAATAGTCCCTTCTGGCCTTAAAAACCCACCAGTCCACCCACCGACCCGGAGAGGACAACGCTTGAAGGTCTGGGCTTCAGAACACGTTCCCGCCTAATTCTGCAAGCTGTTTTTTTTTATTTTTTATTTACATTTAACTATATGAAATAATTAGCCAACTAATTAATCCCGTTTACAAGCTTTGTCGGATTCTTCAGCTGTCAGTCATGCCTGAGCCCGGGGCCGGCATTGAGTCTCAGCTCCCTCCTTCATCTGACTTGGTCTCCATGGCTACAGGCTGCATCTGCTGACACCCCACTCTCTATTTACTGCTTAATTAAGAATTTCACGCTCAGCCCTTATCTGCTGCTAAGAACAAGAACACACTGTTAAGAAACTCCAAATTTAGGCTGCTGCACAAGGAAAGCCTTTCTTGTCGTCCTGACTGCGTGGAGCCTCTTTAACTACCCTCTTGGCAACTGCGCTGCCACCCTTCAATCAAAAATCATTAAATGGGGCAGAGATAATGAGCATGTAGCATATCAAAAGGAGGATGTTTGCTTGGGCTGAGGAGGAAAAGCTGTAAGGGCCTATAAGCAGCCGCCACTTCAAAGGGAGAAGGGGCTGATAAAGAGTCATTTGTTCCTGTTTGACTTATGTAAAAGGTCTGGTATGTCGGAGTCCCGTCTCACAGACGCGGGTCCCCCCTCTCGGTGCTCGTGTGTCAGCAGTCAGGCAGCTGGGTGCAAACAGCATCAGCCCAAGCATATAATCACTTGACTCTGCGCCGACAATGGGCACTTGTAGGGGGTGGCGGAGGGAGGGCTGGGGGACAATGGGAAGACAATTATTGCAGCTGCTCGGGAGGGCCATAATTCTTCCTGCAGAAAGTAGCCGGCTCTTGCAGGGCGGAGGGGAGAGCTCGAGCGTATTAGTCATCCTCCGACTTTTGGAAGGACTTCGCCGCGCCGGTGGGGTTTCGACAGCTGCTGGTGTACCGCCTCTTTCCAATAATTGTACATTCTGGCAGGGGTCAACTTACTTTTGACCCTCTGCTTTTGTGCCCGTCAGAAGGCTTTTTAGGGCAAACTGTGGGGAAGTGGCAGGGGTGCATTACATCCAAAATTAACGTCAGTAAATACGTATCAGATGCCAGCTCATTCACAAGCAGGCTCCTGAATTCACACAGCCTTTTGCTCAGGCCTGCATGGGGGAGAAAAGCGGGGAGAAGGGGAGGGAAAACCCCATGACTCAGAAGATATTGTTATTCAAACGAAGTGGGCAGCTGAATGAAGCCACCTTGGCCAGCAGTTTGTGTCGGGCTCAGGCTTTCTCCATGCCCCCTTCCATCCAAAATTGCCTGGCGTCATGCAAATGTTTGTTTATCTTTGGGGGAGAAAAAAAGGTCTGTCTAACACAAAAGGCAAGAAAATATACCGTATGGAGGGGATTAAAGGAGTTAAGTTGCCCTGATGCTTTGCATGCTTGCAGCTTTGTAAATTAGGCTTGGGCATGGGACAATGCAGGGGATGTTGAATGGAAAGAAATAATTGTAATGGAGAATGTTTCTGCTATGTGGGCTACCTATACAATGATCTTGTTAAAAGATCTGCTACCTACATACATGAAACCCTGTTAACCAGCCCGTAAGTCCCTTTGAAAATAATCTTTTCGGATCATTTTAAAGGAATCGGCATTGAAGGACAGGTAACCCCATGTCCCTGCTGGATGCTGGGTGAAGGGGAGGCGAGGAAGCTTGAAGCATCCCATGGCAGTCATTTCTACATCATCAGCTTTGCTTTGACATTATTCAGTTTTCGTAGCATCATCCTGATTTTCTCTGGGGCACCCCATGTCTTGAAAGAAGAGTTCCTCAAATGTCAGTGATGGGCCTTGAAATTGCTGTGTGGCTCTCCGAAACACTGACGGGCTTTGGCTCAACCATGTTTCAGGAGAGTGGTCCTAACGTGATGCGACCATGTGAATCAAAAAAACCCCCAACCTTATAGTAACAAGGGAGGTGGAAAGAAATGTCATACTGGGACATCTGGGATATTTTTAGGAGAAATATCCTGTGTAAATTACAACAATAACATTATGGGCTTTTTAAGTCTGTTACAAATATGAGCATATGGTGCCACAGCATGGAACTGCTCCTTGGTTAAGGTCTCTGGGCAATACTGGAATTGGCTAAAAACCAGAGAGGTGTTGTTTCCTTTTTGTTCACTTTTGAAATGTTTAAACCATTTTATTTTGGAATGAAACAAAATGTTGGCTTGTTTCATCTCCAGATTTCTTTTGACTTTTTTCTAAAATTGAAGTGCTGGACACAAATATTATTGAAAACATCACTGAAAGGATTATCAAACCTTTTATTTACCCCAAATACATTTTTCAGTAGACACAACTTTTATGGAGATGGGTCATCCTGCTGACTTTGCTCAAGCTACTCATGTGTGAGTTGTTAAGAGGGCCTGAGGCTTAACCTCATATTACTGCTGTGTCAGAAGCAGGTTTACAGATTCCATAGTTCTTCAAAAAATAATTTGATTACACTTACTGTCTTTTCTAAATTCCTAAAGAATGATCTCACTTCCATTACACTCTGTGGGTTTCTGTAATTGCTTTGTATAGGAGAAAAAACAGGCCCTTAAGAATGTTTGTTTCTAATATTAAATACAGAAAATAAATAAACAAAGATATTTTCTGCAGCCTTATTGCTCAGGGGTAAAGGAGAATCCTAGGTGAAAGACCTAAAGAATGGAGTTAATTTGTTACAGAGGACTGGTTGTACAGACATGAGTCTTTTCTTCCAGCTAGATAAAACTCACCCTATATCAGTTGTTTCAGAAGGTCAGTTGACCAGATGTGGGCTGCTCAGTGGCTTCCATGAAATAAAATGTCAGTTCTTAGTAAAGAGGTGCCCTTTGTAACGGACAGAAAGAGAAAAATCAACCTTCTCTTGGCAGATGAGCTCCTGTCCTTCTGGCATGGCAGCTGAGAGACCAGAGAATGTAGCAGTTACAGAAATAAGATGATGAAATACCTTTATAATCCTGTCAGGGATGGTCTTTCGACTATGCGATCTCTGCAGGAGGAATTTCATGCCTTCACCTCTGCCTCTGCAAATATTAACCTGCTGTAAGCAAGAATCTGTGTCCATTAGCCCAAATCTTTTTTTTTTCCTTTTTTTTTTTTTTTTTACCACTCCTTACTGCAGTGTCCCCATGATACCGTATTTCTGGGTACCTCCTGTAAAAGATCCTGGTAGAGGATGACAAAATATCCTGTCCCAGGTTCTCCAGTTTCTAGAGGTGTGTCTCACTGTGTTGTTGATTGTGCTGTCTAAAAGTTTTGATTTCCCTGTGATGTATGTTAGCCCAATTGATGTTAAATAGCATGGAGTTGCTTGTTATTTGTAAGTCAGGCTATTGGAACCATTTATCCTAGTTTCAGCCCTTCCTAATATCCGCAGGCAAAATTCCCCGTCACTGCAAAGCTGATAAAAGACAAAGTTGCTCCTCCTTCATGTTCACTCAAGAGCCCCGAACCAGAAGAAAGTTACCAGGAGTATCGTCAAGAAGGCCTATATTTATGATTCACAGCCCAAACATCCAGGAAGAGCTGTAATAAGACAGAAAATTGATGAGCCTTATAAAGGTTTTATACAACTAAACCCTGGAGCCTTATAACTACATTTTGTGAAGAGTCACCTTAATTCAATGTTTACTAATGACGTCCTTCGTCTGTATTGCCTGTATCTCTTCCTGTCTTATACAGAAACAGTGATAACATACTCGGCAGTAAAACAAAACAACCGGAAGGACTATGTCACTGTAGTCTTGATCATTCCCAAGGCCTGTATCTCTCCTGTTTTGATCAGTTTTTAGGAGTATTTGTGAGAAATGGCAACAAAATACTACTGATTCACAACCGTTGCACTTTACACTCCACTGACATAAATCATTGTGCAAGTTGCAGGGCTGTGGAGAATTCAGCCCCTGATTCCTGTACTCATGTGGAGGATATACATGACTTATAATGGTTTGAATTGTCATGCTCTGTGGTTGGATGACACTTCAAATATGAGAAACTTTTATGCTTGCCCTGACTCTGGACATGACTGTACTGAATTAAGTCTTAACGGTTCCTTTCTTCACTGTGTAAGGGGACCGAACCCCTTTATGAGGTCTATATAGCATATTGATCAAGTTTTACATCCTCTCAGGATTTAATTAGAACAGCTTTTCTCTGAACAATACAAACATCCTTAATTAGACGTTTGCACTGTAGTGCCTGCAAAATTAAGCAAAAAAACCCCAACAAACCTGACAAAACACATTTATCAAAAAAAGGATAGTGTCAGGGCTTGGTTCTCTCACTTTTCCTAAGACTGATGGAACACCTTTGACTCCTGATTTGCCCTGCTATAAGTGAGAAGAGAAGGAAGGTCACCATAACCGAAGTACCCATAGAAGAGTATTGTCTAAAAGCCACATGAACTCTGTGTCAAAGACTTTAAATTAGCATCTTAATGTCATTCTTTCTCCTCAAAGGTTCACCTTGCAGCCGCCCAAAGACATGATGCTGTTCAGTTTGAGCTCTATGTGATGATTTGGGGCAGATTGGCTTGACTGATATATGGATCAGATCACAGCTACCGTTGGGAGAGAAGGTGTCACTGAAGAACAGGGCTGAGGCACCTGATTACTAATTAATCAGACATGAGAAAAACCTCATGGAATCAGTTTCTATTTAATTATGGAAGCCTCATTTGGCATAGGAGCATATGCTGCTAACTCAATCGAGTGCTTTCAACTGACATCAAATAGTAATTATCAGAAAGAATCAAGTTTTTTGATTATTCATACTAATTTATTGAACACTTAAAATTAATGAACCTCAGTTATTTTAAATTTGCTCAGTTGCACTGGGAGAAAAGGAGGGAGGTAGGGAAGAACGGTTCTCACAATTTAAAAGTACAGAGACTTGTTTAAAGATAAAATAAGTAAATTACAATATGGCATGAAATCCCATCGGTGGGTTGATACACATGTAGGAAAGTTCCTGGCGTGTTCTGGAACTGAGGGAAGTTCTGACAATGGCTTCATTTATACAATTCTACCCCCAAAAAATCTTCCGATGACATTTTAGGGTCACCGTAAGGGGTTGGACAGTGGACAGGAGATTTATGTTTGTCAGAGTGTTTCTATTTTAACCTACGGTTGTTCCAGTCTGGTGACTGAAAGGAAGTGCCTTTATATCCCACTGGAGATGAAGAGGAGGTAGCCTTTTAGCTGGGTATGAAGCAGTTTTCTCCTGCTCCTCTTAGTTTGATTTGCATTATCCTGGCCCTTCTCCTGCTGACAATATATTGGCACAAAGGTTACAACTGTGATAATTGCTTCTGACCTCTTTTCACAGTAGAGAACACAGGGTCCCTGTCTTCAGTCTATAAAGTCTGACTAATTAAAGCATCTCTTTCAGATACCAGATTTGGGGGGAAAAAAAAATCAAAACCAAACTACAAAACAAAAGCTGTAATTCGCTGTTTGAGCCAGTTAATACATTATGCATTCAATGGTGTAATATTGCTTGTGTTAGTGGAACTGCTGTGGATTTATAGTGGGATAAATGAGATTCATGTTCCAGCCTAGAATTTCTGATTGTTGAATGTTTTCTTTTAGCTGTTTCTAATGAGTTGTCTTGAGACCCTCCGTATCTGTAAATTAAAATGTGTCTGTTTAATCCTTTCTCAAAGTACAAAAAAGACAAAAATGAAAACACATATAGTTGTTTTTTAAAAAAACTTTTTTTTAGAAATGTAAAATGTCAGAAAATTACATGTAGCAATTGATTTACTCTGATTTGTTGTTGTTGTTGTTAATTTGTAAGGCCTTGCTGTAACTCCCTGTAATTCTCTGTGTTCAGTCACAGGAGCTGACTTAATTCAGGTCACACTGAAAGAGAACGAGAGAGTGGCTTTACCTACCCCAGGTGCGTGACAGTCTGTGTCTGAAAGGCTTGGTCTGGGAGTCACACCATTTCTTTTTTACTACTTTTTCAGACATAGATTGCTATTTTTCACTTCAATATTTTGTGCATCTATCAACCCAACAGGGGTTCTTGGCATTCATTTAAGCATTTCATTGAGCCATATCTACCATTCCTCAAGATAAATGTGTGATTCCACAGTATAAAAGACTATAAACTTTTGCTAAGAAATACCATAGCAGATCAGAAAGGTCATGGAGAATGTAAGACTACAGTGTATTTTAGTGCTCTGTAGTGATCTTAGTGTAATAGTGTGACATTACTGCACAGTTACATGTCAAATCAGACAGAAAAATACACCAGAGACAAGCGAGACCTCCAAAGTTTGGTCTTAGTTGCATAGCTGCCTTGCTGCGTATTAACAACAAGCATCATTTATGTGGCCATAGTATTTAGAGACCTTTTTGCAGAGTGTTTCCCCCTGAACAAACAAGTAATAGAAAGACAGACCCAGCCTTAAGGAGCTCCGCCTGGGTTTAATTTCTCTGTGTTTCTCTGTGCCGGCAACAGAGGGTTTTTCTGCTCCACGATGTTACTGAGCTGGGTCTAGCCCCCCACACTTAGCAAGAGCTTGCTCCTGTGTTTTCAATACCTAATGAAGCCCCCCTCAAGAAAGAAAATGCCAGAATTTCCTTTACAGTGGTAGGACAGAGGTAGGTGCTTGTAGAGGCCTCCAGAGGGAGGCCCTGCCTGCGTTAGTTTAGGGCTTGCTAAACTTAGTGTACAGGATTTCCCTTTGAAGGCTTTTCTTCCTCCCTTGATGGCAGAACAAACTTAGGCAATTAATTTATGAAGACTGGCTCATTAGCTGTCTAAAATACGAGTGCAAGTTAAGCACCTACATTTTGTAAACCTAATTTCTCCCTATATTTTCCTGATGCTAAGGCTCAGAAGTTTCCTTTTGGATTGAGCTGAAAAATAAATCTTAGGGGAAAGAGCAGGAGTTGCCACGTGTCTCAGTCAAGCTGCTTTTCCAGGTCTTAATTACCCCTTGCAATGGGAAGACTCCTGCTTTTCTGAGGGCTAACAAGCTTGTGAGAGTTGATCACTCATTTTTTTAAATCTTTCATACTTTCGGAAAGTGTGGAAATTCCCATAGCCTGGGAATTCGATCTGCTTTCTAGAGCACTGGGGGAGAAAAAATGCATAAAAGGAGTTGGCACTTTCTGGTAGGGTTAGTTACCATTTTGATCATCTAGTTTTGCCACCAAGCACAGGTGACTGGCTTTTATTTTCATTTGTTCATCTTAATTTATCTTCATTTGTTCAAAGTGCTCAGAGCTTTGGATGGCATAAATGAAAATAATGAAGCAGCTGCTTGTGAAGTGTATTCACAAGGCGTAACATAAGCTAAGTACGACATACCTCAAGATTTGCTTCGCCTTTGATGGATCCCAAAGAATTTGAATCTGTTTTTTTCAGTTATCTCCCTGCCCTTTAACTCTGAAAACGTGGTCCTGGGAGAGATCTTTTTTCCCATCAGGCAGCTTCCTTTAAGCATGGAAGATAAGAAAGAGCAGTTAGTGTTGCTTCATCAGTGACAAAAGGAGGATGTTAATGCCACAGATGCTTGACTATCAAAGAAATGGTAATTCTTCCAGCTACAGAAAATGATAATTCTGTCTTTGTATGTCCTGTTTTGTAGTTCCTTCTGATGCTGTCTTGAAATGGTCACACCCAGAGACATGGAAAGATGTGGAAAAAGGCTGGGGTGGATCCAGCTGCAGCATCCCAGGCCCTGGGAAGACGTCATCATCTTACCCAGTAAGGCAGGAAGGAAAGGTGTTTAATTTCTGTAGGGGTGCTGGGGTCTGTCTACATCAGGATAAGTATTTGTGTTGCAACATGGGCTCCTTGGCACTAGTGTCCATTCTAGTGTGTACAGGACACCACATTTGTTCCTCATCACATTGAAATCTCGGCCACAGTACAAAAGTGTGATTTTTGGAAGAGAATAGTCATTCTTTTCCATTTACACATACATGCAAACACACATACTTACTCATACTGATATTCAGGCTTAAGTATATGCAGGGACTTTATTTCAGGAGCAGAGAATTTGCAAGACCCAGAGTCACAGCTCACAAAGAGCTCATCTCTTGACCTACTTCTCAGTGTTTTGTGCAGGGAGCATATTTTACATTTCCACGATTGTACCACCTTCTATTTTATTTTCCTGTTGCAATTCCCACTATCAATGATAATCTCTCAAGCCATTTGCCGTGGATGCCTCCTAGACATCTTAGCCTATGCCTGTATTTCAACCTCAGCCTTGAGTTACATTGAAATCCCAGCTCAGCTTACAACCTTATTGCATGAACAACCTTCTGAATTCTAGCAGATATGTTAGGCAACTTGCAATGAAATCTGGAGGAAAAAATTGTGATAACCATTTTACATAATAGCTGACCCTGCTCTGATCAGGAAGCTGGTCTAGATGAGGTCCTGAGGTCCCTTCCAGACATAATTATTGTATGATCCTACGAATACTATGTGGTATGTACGTGACATACTCTAGGACCTGGTGCTGGCTCCTCCTTTGTTTGAAACCAGATAAGTCTACCTACCTACCAAAGCTCCACTTCTGGAAACGGGGATAACACTTCTCCATGTCTCTTCCTCTTCCACCTGTTTTTGGCTTATGAAGTCTTTGTGGAAGGCAGTTTCTGTTGCTTTGTGTTGGCATTTGGGCATGAAGCCTCAGTCATGGTTAGGACTTCTCTGTCCTGTGTCATTAAAAGTAATATATATACGTAATTTTGGGTTAAATTAAGAATTATGTTGAACCTTTAATGAATATTTAATCTTCTGTTTTCTGATAAATGTGAAAAAAACTTATATTGTTTGAAATAATGCTTTTCTTCATTTTTGGGGGGGAACCTACATTGAACTGAAGAGTAGATAATTTCCATTTTCTGATTAGATCCCTCTTTCCTGTCAAACAAGAACAATGTGGGTTTTTTTCTCAGTTCCGCTGTCTCACTAGCTATAATGCATAAATGTTGTTAAGAGTCTGTAAGTTCAGAGGCCAGAGAAGGCACAGAACTGTCCCTCCAGGGGTTTGCTTATCTTCTGTAGGTCCTGTGTCCTATGTGCATCTAAGGTAACAGCAAGCACGTATGTTTAGGCATCTTAACCTGTTCCTCGTCATTGCAGTTAGTAGAGCAGGAAGAGTTACTGAGCTGACCAAATGTGGGTATCTAATGTGAGTTGTTCTTCACTGATGGTATTATCTAGAGCGCCGGGGCTCAAGTCACTTGCTTATATGAAGATATCTAGTGTTGTTTGAAGCACTCCAGCAGCATCCTGCCTGGCCAGGTGAAATCCTAGATGATCACAGGTGTCCCCTATGTCATATTTGCCAGTCCTGTGTGAGGTCTTAAATATCCAAGGGCATTTCAGATAGTATTAAATGCATAAATGAATGTACTATGGTGGGATCTTAGACACCTAGATCCCACCAGACAGATCAGTTCAGGTGCCATAAAGTGAGGCCTGAACCTCATTTCTCCAGAGCATGTTCAGCAGCACCTGAGATATGAACATAGCTTGCAGTTAATGTATGTCCTCTGGACCATGATGTGAAGGTCTACATCTATTTCCCTTGACAGTATAAGCAACACTAACATCCATGTAAAGGTCTTGCCAGTGGGAGGATGTACCAGAACAGGGGATTGACCCTCAGTCTCCAAAGTCCAAATGCAGCACCCATAATGCTGGACTTGCTTTCCTCTTCCAACAACATTACTCCAGCCGCACCAATGGTACTTCATATTGAACACATGCGTGCTTGCCATTCGGAAACACAGAAAGTGTCCTTTCTGTCCTGTGCTCTCTGCTTCCTACTCCGCTCTCACCTCTGTTTTATCTGGCCCCTTATGCAGGCATTAAACAGTAGGGCATTTCCCATGTGCTTTGCTCTCTTTTGGATCCTCTTGACAGTTGGATTTTGCACGCCATTGTGTATTTTGTCCTTCATAGCTCTCCGAGAACAAGGCCAGAGACAACACCAGATCATCTGTTTCAACTTCTTGTGTATCACATTATAACCAGTTCACCAATATCAGCCCATGATTGTCAAAAGACCGGATCATTTCAGCCTTCAAAATCATGTGTCAGACGCAGATATGAAGAGGCACAAAGGTGCCACTGGTAGCTAAGGCCTCTGTACTCACAGTGAGTTAATTATGTGGAGTGTGACCAGATGGTCACAGGAGGTAAATCACAATTTACACAGAAGCAGAAAGTACAAAATAAATAGATAAAAAGGTTTGTTTAAAGATTTGGAGTTCTGTTGTTTCGATTAGATGAAGAGAGTGGAAGCTGGATGCTGAGGTTGATGGTCCTTTGGTGCACTGCAAACTCACCTATGAATAAAACTCCTCTGTGCTTCCTGCAAAGGTGAGTGTAATCCTCTCGACAAAATAACTAATTTTAGCTGCCACATGAGATATTGACCATGGCCTTTGTCACATACCACAAAGCCCTTCATGACTAAGCTGTGCCTGAAGCATTGCATATTGCTACCCACAGCCCAGCCCAACCGATCTAGTTCTAGGACTGGGAACAATACCGCTGCATCAGCATGCTGGTATACTAGAACTAATTAGCTCTCCTGAGAGGCAAAGCTCATTAGCTCAGGCCTGACGCTGTGCAGCATGACCGCACAGCCTTTGGGATCAGAACTAACGTCTCACGAATTTAGAGCAGTGTTGGTTTGGTCAGCTTAACTGGGGAATGTCTGCACTATGCTGCGGGGTGTGGTATAGGGATTCTCTCTAGCATACTGGTGCCTACTGGTTGGGAGGCAGCAGGGTAAGGATTGGACTATTAGACATAATCTGTGTTTTATCATGGACAGGAAAGTTCTCTGCCTATGACTGAGGGGCCAGGACAATAAAGGTTGCCCAAAACCAGAACGCAAGTTGGTGCCTGAGCAGCAGGATGAAGCCCTGGCAGTTCCCAGTTCTGAATCACCATATTCAGCTGCTTAGAGCAGGGAGCTCCGCAGTGTACAATAAAACTGTCTCTGCTCTTCAGAGGAGCTTTACTGAACAGCAAAACCACAACAAAATACTTAATGGATGAAAAGGAAAGAGGCAAATGATAAGTGAAAATGCACTGCCGCTAGGACCGGTGGAGAGCCGTACTCTGTGACTGTCTTCTTCCTATCGACAAAAAATCTCTTAGCTCCCATCACTAGAGTAGATATGTGTGTTTAGCTGGTGTGCAGAAACTGTTCTGCTCTCCAGTGCCTTTCTGGAATTCTCCTTCAATTTTAGCCCAAGAACATGAACACAAACATGAACACAAGCTGTCTGTCACCCAATCTATTTTGAGAGAGAACTGCTCTGTTGCATGCCTGCCTTTTCTGATCATCCTCCCTCTACTTTCTTTTTGCTCTCCCTCTTTATTCTTGCCGGCTTGGAGGTGTTGAAACACTTATTCGCAGTGGGAGTTAACAGAGTGCAGGGTCTTAAATTGGAGTCATAGTCATCATTGGTGTGATAAGGGCACTGGATTTGTTGCTCAAATGAAGGCACCTAAAATGCAGTTAGGCAAGATGAATTTTCTGTCCGTTTGTCATACTTTGCTTTGCTGCCAGAAGTGTGTATATAAGTTTCCAGTTACAAGGAAGTCAGCCCCTTGCTTGGATCTGAAATCTAAAATGAAATCAAATTTTTAAATTTATGTTTAATTGTAGCATTTTATGGATGTTTCCCTTCCCATTTCCACTGGCTTCTGCATATCCTGCTAAACTCAGAATGACTCCAGATGGCTACAGAAAAGTGAAAGTTTGTTCTCATGAGAACAAACATTCTGCAAACCACCCAAACTTTGTGCTGCTGTACACACCAAAATAGGTTTTTGCAATTCACTCCTGGCAAGATGCAGCTGTGTCTCACTCTTCACCTTTAGTTACTTATAATTCTCTTCTGGGAGCCATCCATAATGATTTTCAGGTTGAAAGCCAAGCCATGGGCCTACTGCTGGTATGCTGTGCATTACTGGGTGCCCCCAAAGAACAGTTTTAGAGTCTTATAAAAACAAATAATAGAGGTTTAGTGCTCATTTCTAGTGTGAAGAAGTGCAGGGGAAGACTTTGGTCCAGGCCTGACACTGTTGAAATCTCTGAAAGAAAGTGGATTCCCAGAGTTCACTGAAGAGCTAGGACACTGCCTAAACTTAGCTAATGAAGGCTTCAGTTTGGTTATTTAACAAAATAAGCAAAATTGCATCACTAGGGCTGCCTCATGGGCTGGACTCAGGAAAGTTTGAAAAGCTAGAAAACACCTCTATTAGCAAAAGGTTCACATTAAAAACCAGTTTTTTGTGTTGCTGCTTGGTGTCTGCTTGACATCTAGAGGGTGCTTTTTGGAGGGCTTGGAAATTGGGGTTGTGTACTAAGTTATTCCATTTTTTGCCCTGTTTTGAAATCATTGATGAGACTTCGGGAGTTCATAGACTTCTTTGTACAGGGCTGAATTTCACTTGCAACAGAGGTGGGTCCCTCATGTTAAAGTGACTTTTAGAGTTGGTGTGTTACAAGTCCCCTCAGTGTCTGGCTCCCTAGCGGATATGAGTCTCTTCCAGCCCCAGCTGGAAATGTTTAGCTCAGGCTGCAACAACTTGTGCTTTTATCTCTGGAGGTTCATCCTCCAGAGCCACAGCCATCCCACAAGGACCTCTCACATGCATCAGGCTTCAGCAGTCACACCACCTTGAGAAACAAGCTGGATGAGTTTAGTCATGCCATTCTGGCGGCCAGCAGTGGCATTAGCTTCTCAAGCCCTTGGATTTTCAGGGCTTTGGTTTATGGTTTGCAGTGTGACACACTCCTGATGCAGCGCACTCTGGGTGGAAGGAGAACGTGTTATAATTCCAGGCAATGGAATGCTGTTTTGAAGGGTATTGATATGATATCATGTAGCCTCTGGCAATTTCTCTCTTCTTTTTTTTTTTTTTTTTTTTTTTTTCTTTTTTTTTTTCCAGTGGTGGAATTCACTCTGTTATTCATTTTCTGATTTTGATTTTCTTTGAACTTTTTCTGTTTGAAGAGATGAATGCTGGAGTACTGTATCTCATATAATAGCTCTTCTGTTGTGCCTGATTTCCATTCAATGGCATGCTATGGTGTTCTATATAGCGATGCAGTTGATCAAAGGCATTTTGTGTCTTTGCTGGAGTCATTAGTGACTTCTCAGTATTGTACATCTAAACATTAAGACTGTGGCATACCTGTGAGCTTTTGTCTGAAGAAAGTATATGTATAATGAAACGTAGCCCTGTTTTCAGGCTCAGACTATGGTTTGCTGAAAGTGGTTGCTTGCCATTATATGAATGTCTTCACGGGAGAAAAACAACTCCAGTTTGTCTTTCTCTGAAGGTAAATCCCTTGAGCTCAGTGACCTAAAGTTTATGATTTTAACCGCTTAGTCATCTCCCTCTACTACATAAATGAGTGTATTCTGTCAGGACTGTGTAAGGAAGTCTTCTGTGAATCTGTTTGCTTTTCTCCTCAAGTGTGGAAGGACTTTTTTTCCTCAAAGGAGTGTTCTGCTATTTCTACAGAGCAACATTTCACCCTCCGAGGACTTCACACCCCAAGCATCACACCCCAGAGTGCTGTTCTTTCAAACTGAGGAAACTATAGGTTTGTAGAGGTGTCTCTGAATGGGGGAATTTCTCACTCCTGTGTTTCAAGGCTCACATACATGATGCTACAGTTACAGAGCAGTCAACATTTCTTTTATAAAACCTTTTTTAGAAAGACGTGCAACTCAGCAAAAGTATCTGTTCTAGACTGAAACTTGACATATAAATGGTATGCCTAGGAGCACTTCTTCTTTTCCTTGTAAAAATGTTTCAGTCTGTGTTTGATGAATATACTTATGGCCTTTGTCAACTGCAGCTTTTTGCCACATTCTTGAGCTGTGATTTCACAAACTAGATTCCTCTTCTGTCTGAGAGATATCATTTTAACAACATCTTCCCCCTTATTCTCTTCTCTGTTTCATATCCTCGCATACTGTGCCTTCACTTCTCAGCTCTGCAGGGCATAGGACTATACCTGTCCTGTAAAGACATTATAGATAGGAGTTTCCTCATGCCTGTAAAAATCTGTCAAGTACTACCAGTATGAGATTTAGGCGAAAAAAAAGATTGCACTTGCTCTGTAGAGACTTATTGCATCTGAATGCTGTGAAAATTTTGCATGCTTGAAAGATGCTTCAGCCCAAGGGAATTTCTTTTGAGATGAGACGTTCAGAGTAACGATGGGTTGCTGCAGTACTTGGCGTAGTCCTTGAGAACAGAGGTCCTGGGCTTTCAGGGTGTCCGTTGCTGATGTCCAGAGAGAAAGAAGAAAAAAAAATGAGAAAGGAAGAGGTGGGACGATTGAGTTACAAAGATAAAGTAGGAACATGTATGTAGAAGACACAAACAAATCTGCAAGCAGACCCCATGCCATGCAGAAGCTTCCTCTCCCTTGAAGCTGTGCAACTTCAGGGCTGCAAAACCAAAGAGTCAAAAACTAGGAAATGTTATTATTAAAGACAGCCTACTCATATTTTTTTTCAGTCTGAGTGTACTTTGTGTAGGTTTTGATTATGTTTCCTGCAAACAGAGCTTGGAAAAATTCTTAAACCTTTGTGCTAAATGGTTTGAGTCAGCCCCTAATTACATGTTTTGGGGAAAGGACTTTCCCTGTGCTACCTATTGCATGGTCATTTGTGTCTTCATCCAAAGCAGTTGCTAATGGCTACAGGGAGAAGCAAAACTGTGAAGTAGCTGATCCACTTCCCAAGACACTTCATGACTCTTCCTGTGTTCCACACCAAAACGGTTTCAAGTGGCCCATTCTCACCACTCTGTCAAAATCCATTGGAAAATATGTGTTCCTTAATCTCTCCTGTTTTGTATATCTGTGCCTCGCAATAAATGCATATGAGATCAATGAAAGTCACAGCAAATCTCTGGGCAGGATTTGGCAGCTGTCATTATGTTGAAGATCCTTATTTTCTGCAAGCTATTTCTATGAAAGTCACAATTAGATCATCTCATTGAACCCTTTGTTAAGGAAATACCTTGCTTTTCCTTCTTCCAGGGACATCCACTGACTCAGACATGCACCATACCTGGAAACTGTTACTCTTGTCAATAATGAAAGGAGATGGAAACCACAATATAAGGGCCTGAGCTGTTTTCCAGTGCAATCAACTGAAAAGCTCCTAGTGACATCAAAGAACATTAGATAGGCCCTGAGGGTGGAATTCACCTCTGTGCGGTGGGCTACCTCTAAACGATACACCATTTACAGCCTTCCTCATGTCCTACTTGGAAAGCTTAAGTGGCATTTAAAAGGTTCACAGGCTGTAGACTTGCAGCTTTAGGAGGCAGCAGTGACACTGTCATTGTGCTCAATCAACGACAGTCCCCACTCTGTTCTGCAATATAAAAATATGCTCCCTGTTTTGTCCTTAAGGATCTGAGGGAATGGTGCTTCCCCTGGTCACTGTTAACTAATTTATTAGTAGGGAATGAGTAGTCCTATGAATACAGAATTGAAGAAGTCTGGCTTCCTGAAGATTGTCTTGATGTAAGCAAAGCTTTCCTCTTGGTTGGTGAGGCAGAGGTGGGCTTCTATACAGAAAACCTGAGAGGGCAAAGGCAAACTGCAGAGAGGGAAAAGCGGTGACAGGGTGTCATTCGAGGTAGGTTATGGTGTGTGGCTTCAGGTTGTCACCCTGATCGCTGCTGTTAACAAGGTGGGGACTTGCAGGCTCTTTGTGCCGTGAAGCACGTATTTGAAACCATTGGATATTTTCACTTCCGTCAATCTTGTTCTCTTTGATGCCATGAGGGGAAAATACTGTCTGGACGCAGCTTAACTTAGTCCTGGTTCGTTGCATTGGGTGACCAAGATTTCACAAACAGAGCCAGATTCACCTAGCGAGACTAACACGTCTCTAACTTGCTGCCCTTCACGTGCTTTCTTAAAGGTTCAAGAAACATTTGATGAGACTTAAGCATGCAACAGTATCACTGTAAATATGACGTTATTATTCGTTTATCAGATTACAGCCACACCATGGAGCCTCAGCTGTAGATGAAGCTCTGGTTGTGGATGCTGCACAAACACAAAAGCCCTCCTCTAGTAGTTCTAAGCAAAACCAATCTAAATAACGCAAAACTCAAGCAAAGCTAACATTCTTCACCTCCATGCCACACTTTTTGGCAAGTAGTGTTGGTAGGCTGCCATCGTTCTAAACAACCCTCTGCTTTGTTTCTCAGACCGGACCATCCTGGTGGATATGGCTCTTCCCCCTCTGAGAGGCCTCTATATCCTGGGGACCCTCGAGTTCCCCAGCAACTCCAGCAATGTCCTGAGTGCAGCCTGTATCGTGGTGGTGGGGGGCACGCTGAAAGTGGGTAAGTGAGCAGCCTGTCTTCTGGATGCCTGGGGTTTATTTCTGCTCTTTATAGGCAGAGAAAGTGGAAAGAAAGACTGTATAGTGTTACTATAAACATGCTGGCCATCCTAATGTCCCATAGCTATCTGGATATCTGCAATGTGGACACTCAAAATCCATGTTAAGCATAATGATTATCCACTGGAGCTAATTACGTGTTCATTTAATAGCAACATATTACCAATACTTCTCTCTTCACCCCACTGAAGCTAATGGCAATACTCCTCATCTCATCGTGGCTGAGATTTTATTTGATATGTGTAAAAGTCTCCCTACTTCATGTGGGGTTGGTTTATGAGACAGTAATTCCTCAGGGCAGGATCTACCTTAGTGTTCAGGCAGTGCCTGGTGTCTGTGGGCGTTAGTAAGACGCTTTCTAGGTGACACAGAAGTGTTTAAAGCCAACATAAACAGAGTCACAGAGAATCCCCAGAGTGCCTGGAAATCCTGCTGTGGCATGAAACTGGCACAGCTGGATTCAGCACATTTGTTCCTCTCATCCCTCTGTACAGATGAGCACCAGGACTTCAGGGAGGTACCACCTTGCCCCTACTTCTAGTGTTTTCAGGGTCCCCAATGTCACTGGGGCTGTTCCACATTATTTGCAACGGACAGGATCGGTGTTTTTCCACACAGAAGTAATTACTCACATAATTCCCTTTAAATATCAAGGTTCCTAAAGCCAGGCATTGTATTTACTTACAGGAATCCTTAGGATGCTGGGATCACATTGTTGATCACTGCTTGACCTTTCTCAAGATTGGTTTCATGAACTTTAAAAAGAGAATTTGTTTGTGTAATCACCTCCTGAGGAAGTCTGCTCCAATATTTGTTTGTTGTTAATCTCAAGGGACTGTTTAGTTAATACAGTATGGGCCAAAAGAGTTATTTCGCTGTCTTGTGTTTTTCTTTGGAAAAAAAGGTTTGAAAGCCTAATCTGGGAGGTTAATATATATATACTTAAAAGAGTCTCAGTCATTTCTTACTTACACTCTTTTGTAGTTTAAATATGGTTTCATATTGGTTTTAAGAAAAAGCATGTGTTCATTGCTAAAAACACTTATTAAAAAAACATTGAGGCATTTCTTTCCTGCACAAACTCCCCTCCAGCACATCTGTGAGTAGTAATGATATTAAAAGCCAAACAGGTATTTGCAGCTGTTGAATCGTAGTCCAGCATCTTCTGGAGAGCTATCCTTGCTCTTGTTTCAGCTGTGAGATGATAGGCGGGTAGAGACTCTGCAAGTTTCCCACATCTTATACTGGCTTCTATGCTTGCTTGTAAAACTGTGAGTGCATGTTTTTTTTTCCCCTTCCTCTTTCTCTTCCCATGTGTTCGAGGCCTAAAGGTAACTTCTTGGAGCCCATCTGTCCCATCCTGACTGTTCCATGCCTGAAGGAAGGTTTTGAAGCCCATCTGTCCAATTCTACCACACCCTAAAGAAATCCTGACACGAAACAGATAACGAGACAGTTTAGTAAACAGATTTAATAGATGTGGACATCAGCATTCAGCATTGCCTGAGCAAGATCTGAGGTTGACATCATGTGAGCCAAATCCCCGGGTCCTCCCTGTTGTGTAACCTCTCCATGCCCTGTTTTCAGCATGGCAATCTTTGGTCACATGCCGTTGCTTCTAATTCAGTGGCCTGGGCCAAAGACTTTCTGGTAGGGCCTGAGTATTTTGTTCACTTAAACTGCTAGGGAACAATGATAAGTTCTAGAAACAAATCTTACTTGGACTTTGGTGTCCTTCAGAGCACTTAGCATCTTATCTGCGGAGAAAAAAAAAAATCAGATGGTTAAAACAAGACTATAAGTATATAGGAACTGAGTGATGACAAGAAATATATAACAAAGGAAAAAAAAATCAGTGTAAAATTAGAGTTTATGAAACATCAACAAGAACCTAATTAATTTTATTAAAACAATAATTTGCAGGGAAAGCGGGATGAAAAAATACAGTGATAGTTAGGAGATCAGAATTCTTGGGACACTTTTGATACTGCAGGGTCTGTCATCACTTTCCTCTTCAATGTATGGTCACAATCCAGTGTGAATTATGATCAACAGAATCACTGGGAGATGTGAGATGATTAAAGATCCATAAAGGGTTGCAAGAGCTCTGTCAGAGTCCTTGGACAACCCAGAAGTAAAATGTGTGGATCTATCCCCACAATAATTTCTCCGGGTGCTCCTAGCCCTTCAGTGTTGTTGGACCCAGGGAGACTTTCTGATTACCTCTCTAGTAGTCCTAGCTCCCAGGTAAGGAGCTTCTCTTTTTCACTTAAACTTTCAAAGTCTCTTCTTTGATGGTGAAATTTGCAATAACGTTTTAGAAACACCATTTATTTCTACCTCCCTGTGTTGCCGTGCTGTAAAAAAATTAGCTGTTTTTCCAGTTTATAGAAGGAGAGTTTGAGGTTCAGAGAGATTAAGTGATTTGCTAAATATCATTAGCACACCTCTGTCAGAATAAGAAAAGAAATGTTGAGCTCAACATCTCAGAGGTTTTTTTCGGTTCTTGGCTAGGATGGTTCCATTCATTTTAATCCATAAGTCAGCATTAAAACACAGATGATATGCGCAGAAAGTGCCCTGTTCCACTGCTGCACAAAGCCCTCAGCTCCTGATAAGGCAGCAGAAAATGCTGAAGTTCATTTTGCACAAATTGATCCGTTGGACTCATCCTGAACTCCACTGTACTCAGCTGCTCTTTGCTGGCAGGCTATTTTTGCTTTTTATAGTAGAACTCGCCAAGTAATTATCCAGATAGGATTTCTCTTTTTAGTCTCAACTTGTGACATTCTTTTTTTGCATATCTTGTGATGGCTGCTTGTCAGTCATGTCACTCTTTTGAGGCAAGAAGCCTAAGGTCATCATTAGCTTATGGCTTGATCGTCTGGAGATGAAACCCCAGGCATTTCTGATGTTTCTTACCTTGCTTGTGGTAAGAGCTCTAATACATTCACTCCCCTTCTTTTCAGTACTAGTAAGAACCCCCATATTGACTTCCCAAAAGGTAAATCACTGTATTTCATGAAATGGCCGTGTGTTAGTGATGATTAATGCTCAGCCTTATAACAACAATTAAGGCACAAGGGAGTTTCACCAATTGACTATCTTTTCCAACTTCTCCAGTACCTTTATTGTGTGGGTTCCACCTTCTTTAGCTGTAAGCTGAGTCCCATCTCGCAGTCACATAGCATCCCTGCACAGCTATTCAACTTGTATGAAGATGGAATACTGTTGATGTATTGAGAACAATTTTTCATCCCTTATCACAGAAACAGTGGTTTGAAAAGGTCTTTGCACCATCTGCATCCCCTTCAATTAATCTCTCAGCTTCCGTCTGGTTTTCACCCTTTCCAAGCCACTTGGTTTCTTTTAACTGATTGTACCATCTAGGGAAGGGATTCAGTTCACGTGTTTAATACACCCAAATTTAGGCGTAACCTGTGGACATGAGCATGTGAGCTGGCTGTTTCGGTAGAGATCTAGTCAATACAGTCAGTTGGAGCCACTGCAGCCAGTGGGTCTGGCCGATACAGGTATCTAGAGCAATTACAGTCTACGCTGTATTGTCTGATCTTTGTTAGCTCAGACAGCCAGAGAACATGGAAACATCTGCATTAAGAAACCTAAATGTGGGTATATTAGTGTCCCTGGAAACGTGGTTAAGTTGCCTAACTGTAAGGATTTGGTATCACTTTGGGCACTCTCAGGCATCCCACCTGCCCTTCAGCTTCTGCTTAAAAAGCCACTGTTCTCTCATTGATCCCTGTCTTGTAGATGCCAACCTCACACAGTGGATTTGGAGGGCACTAGGACTCTCAGATGGCGTTAGCCATCTGTATTTAGGCAGCTGAATCCCATCCTACGTGTCTCACTTCTTATTCCTTAGACATTCATCTCACTTCTGGCTGCTGGTTCCTACTCCACAGCTGTGTGTCTCTCATCTCTTCTGTTTATTTGGCAGCATCACCTGTAAGAGGCAACCCATGTGATGTCTCCTTGTTTACAGGTTGCTTTTACAGGCTTCTTTGCAGAGTGCGGTCTGAACACCTGAAGGAACAGCTCGGGAAGGAGAACTAGCACTAGGTGACTATCCAGCTGTGTATTGACTATGAATAAAAACTCTTCAGACTTTCTGGTGACAATATACCACAGTTTTCAAAATAGCTGGGTAGCTAGAGTCCAAGAATTTTTGGATTCAGGAAACACAGAGCTAATGTTGGAGATGGTCACAGCAAGATACTTAGCAAAGTCTATTTGCCAATGGAAAGGAGGGGATCTTATCTCAGAGATTTCCTTGCTCTTATATACAACAGCTGTTGCAGAGTGTTACGTTGTAAAGAAAGGAAAGGCTAGAAGGGAGGAAACACCCACTATTCTAGGAAAGAATTCAATGGGGTTTGCTATGGAAAAAGAAAAAAACACAACAAAAAACTGTCAGGAAGAACATCTGGAATAAAACTGAAATATGAAAACAATGGAAAATGCTTTTGAAACTCAACAGCAAACTAGATCTAGGCTGCAGTCCAGAATAAGTGAAAATCTGGATAGAAAAAACACACCTCTCTCTCTGTTCTCCCTTTTCTTTTTTTCCTATTTTCGCATAGTAGGGTTTTATCCTCTCCAGAGGTTAGACCTGATGAAGGATTATGAACCAGCTGCAACCATTGCGCTAACAGATCTGTGTTGCAATCCAGGCAGCTGGACCTCACACTTCTTCAAGAAAGTATGTAATCAGTGGTAACTTTATTAGCAGCATAGGTTGTTTCTTAGACATAGAATTATCATACATAGGGCTTTTTTGCACTGTGTAGTGCATGCACTGTGGTGCCAGCACTCCCTGGAAGAACATCAGCTTTAGATACCCTTGTAGAAAATCACACACCTTCAGTGAGGCCATTTGATGTGACATCTATCATCAGACAGACAGTGAAGACACAAACTGACTCCGCAGTGCCTGTGTGCAGAAAGCCCAGCTCGTAGGAAGTTGCACGGTTGCTGCGTATGCACCAGCAGATTGACCTGTGTCTGCACTGAAGAAATACCTGAGACATCCAGAGTGGACAAAACACTGCTCAGGGCCACTGCTCAGGCTGGCAGATATGTGTCGTAGTATTTGTTGATGAGCAAACCCTTCAAATTCCAGACAAACTTTCCAGTTAGAAGAACATGTGTTTGAGGAAGCCCTGACTATTTTCTCTGTATGTTGTCTTTAGTCCCTCCTGACCCTTTCTGCACATGTCCCCAGACACTTCTGCCAGCTTCTGGTTGTAATTACCTTTTTTCTGGTTCTCTGCCAGCAGTGCCTTATTATCTCACCTTACGATTAACCAGGTTGCTCAACAAATTGGTAAGCGTTCCAGTTGTAGTAGGAGTATGAAGCGGGATCCATTTCTGCACATCTCATGTGCAGGATGGGTAATTCAACAGTTTGATGTGATCTTATGTAGGACCTGTTCACCACAATAAGGTGAGGCAAGTAACCTGAAGTTTTCACACCCAAAGTTCAAAGACAGGCACTTAAAGCCCAGATCCTTCACATATGTGTTACAGAGATTATGACTCCAGTGTTTATGGCAGCTTGGTAGTTTTAACAAAACTACTTATTACAAGAGCTGTGATTTCATATGCCAGTTATTTTGTAAGGTGATGGAACTTATCCAGCCCCAGTGACTTGTGTGCATTAACTATTTTGGATTTCCCTATGAGTAAGCTGAGGTAGCTGCCCTTTCCGTATCTTCATTTTCATGAGCCATTGTGTAGAGCTGTATTTAGACTAAGCCAAGTGCGTATCTCAGACCTTACTCAGCTTTTCCCTTTGTTTTCCTTTGTTCTTCATCCATTCACAGAGATCATTACCTTTTCAAGACCTGTCATCTTACATTTTGAACATTCTTCACTTTCTTTCCTAATTCTTCACTTCCAAATTATTGATGACTTTGCTGGCCCATCTCTAATTTTTTTTACCCATTTGTGTCAGCTTATCTGCTTACTTTCAGTATCTTCACACTACTTTGGGTCACTGATAAAATGTGGCATACCACAGGGCTTGCAAGACCAGACCTGTTTGAGTCAATGTCCCCATTCTAGTCAGTCAGCCTGTAAATTAATGTGTGCCATGTTCGTGTTGTGCCAGAGTAGTTTGTTAATCAGAAAGTTTTGTGCTACTAAGTCAAGTGCCTTGGAGAAGCCAATTATATTATATCAAAGCTATTATCTTTATCAACTAAACCTGTAATCTCATTAGGAGATGATAACAAGGAAGTTTCACAGGACCTTTTTTCTATAAAACCAGGTGATTGGCATTAATTATATCATCCACCTTTAATGATTTATTAATTGTGTTCAGAGTTGGACATTCCGTTTTTATTTATTTTTCCCCTAGAATCAGTGTCAAGTTGACAGGCCTGTAATTACCCGGGGCTCTTACTTTTATCTTTGTTTGAAATATTGGCACAATATTAGCTTTCTTCAAGTGCTCTGAGACATCGTGAGTGATCCCAGACTTATGGAAAAGTCCACCTTAATAGTTCAATGAGTTTCTGGGCCAACTCTTCTGTAGCACTTGCATTCAAGTTACTGAAATCCATCGATTTAAAACCATGGAACTATTGATGGAAATAAGCAAGTATTAAGATTATTTTTGCTCTAAATAGACTTAAAACAAGTCTATTTTTTCTACTCATAGCTATGTCCTATGTTGTTTTGTGTCATATACCATTTACAGTTTCCAGCCACTGAAGCTTTTCTGTGAACGTTATCTTCCCATTTTTTTATTTCCTTTCTAAGGATTTACTAAGGTGATGAGTTATTATGAGTAGTTTTATCATAACTTCTTTGTTTCTCACTGTGATTATATTTTTGTTTTGTGTGTTTGTTTTTTCTTTAACAAGGGTAACATTCCTTAACTTATTTTCATGCTTTTTAGGATTAAAAATCACAAAATTTAGTTAAATGTAGATGTAATTCTTTTAAAGGAGTGATAACTTCCAGTTCAAGCCTTTAGAATTCATGTTTCCAAATATTTCTCTGTGATTGTTAAGCCTGGAAGCCTACTTAAAAACAGTTTTAAAATTGAGCTGAGAATTGAATATAGCACATAGCTATTTTTAACTGATTTAACTAGAAAAAATAGTAAATGCTTTGTAACCAGGAGTAAAATAATGACACCAATAATAACACCAACAGTAATTCATAATGATAATTCATAATAACCCCCCACTTTAAGGGGACATCATCATGATTAGGAAATGGTAATTGTGAATAACATTGTAAGATCAATATAAAGGTCTCCAAACATTTTTGTTGAGTCTTTCTTTGGTCTTCAGTGTAGCTAGTAACTTTATCCCAGGGGGTAAGGTTGACCTGCGGATTGGGAAAGGTATGTTCAAGCTGGGTATTTTAATTCACAACTTGCTGTGAGGGTGAAGCAGGAAAACAATCACTCTGCGTACAAAAATAGACACAAATGTCTACATATGTCTACAATGCTGCTCTAGGTGGATATTTGTTTAACCTAGTGCATCAGTGATGAAAGCGCGTATCATGAGTTTTGCTTTGTGAAAGTACTATTTGATTACAGCCCAATTCCTGGTTTACTTCTGTTCAAACCACAGTTATGGGAGTTTAAACAAGAAAGTCAAAGATGGTTTGGATGGACAATGGACACTGTAAGATTGAATTCCCTCCATGTCCCCAGAGAAGATACGAGCTCACTGGTGTGAGATATATTAGATGGGGAGCATGCAAGTCTTGTACTGTTTGTCTTTTACCCATTTAAAAGCTCTACAGAGAATTTAAATATCCACAGATATCAGTCAGACACTGATGGGGAACAATGAATTTATTTATTGATTTCACTTAATTAAAAAATGCTCTTAAAGAGGAATGTTTCTTTAGGATACAAAATCGTCTCTCTTTTCCAAACTAGTAATTTTTAAATATTAAAAGAACATGACAGGCCAGCTAATTTTGTACAGATATGTATATATTTTTTAGTTCTACATCTGCTGCAGTTTTCTGTTGCATAATTGATTTAATCTCTAATTTTAAAGGAATGCTGAACTCTTTTACTGGACTCCGCATACATTTCTCCAGGGCAAAAACTGTCCTACTTTTTCCTCCTTAGTATCTGTTTAGTGCTGGGCCATTTTCTTCTGAAACTGTAAACTACCCCTGGTGAAATAAATGAAGTCACAGTTGGAATACACTTTGCTGTACAGACTTATCACTACAAGATAAGAGCACCATAGCACACACCAAAACTTCTTGGGTATTTTCTTTTCCCCTACTCTTTCCCCTCAATCTTTCCATTGGTCTGAAAGACCATTTTACCCATCCTGGCTGCAGAACTCATGATTACCTGGAAACTGGTGAAATTGTAAAGGAGCAGAAAGGCAAAATTGGCCTGAGGAGGGAAATATTAGTTCAGCCATTTAGACCTTTAAATTTGGATTCACGCACCCCAGTTTCCCCCCAGTTTCAGCACTACAAAAGCCTTTGATACCTCTGCGGTGGGTTGTTGCTGTTTTGTCTTTATTGCAGGTTCTTTTCAACATCCCCTAGAAAGGGATTTAAAGCTGCTGGTCCTTCTTCGGGCATCTGAAGGGATTTACTGTGATCGTCTGGAGGAAATAAATGTCCACCCAGGGAGCATTGGTATGAAACATGAGTTCACCTTTTCATAGGAAACCAGTCTTAGGCAATAGCCAAATCTACCACTGTTGAGCCTATTACTATGTCGTACAGGAAAACATCTAACAAAGGTACACACATTTTTTGAGCTAAAATTTTTAACTTTATCCAGGTCAGTTCCTGGATTTTCTGTGGAGATTTTGTTTAGGCAAAATTTGACAGAAGTGGGCAACTAGGTGTCAGATCCTGAGGTCTTTATATGAGAAACCAGAGAGGACTTAAAAGGACTTACACACATGTACAAGGGTTTGTCTTGGTTCTAAATCTGAGATTTCTAAAAGGTAGTTGTCAAAGTTGAAGCTATTAAAACTAAGATGACCTTGTTGAGTAGAGAGAACACACATTGCCAGAGGGTATTTGGTCTCAGTTATCTTTGCTCTCTCTTAGGATGAAACAAATTGCCCTCAAGTTTCCAGGCTAGGATGATGAGCTTAAACTCATATCACTATTTTCAAATGCCTGACTGAAGTGAGATGAATTACATCCAAGAGCTACTGGATGGATCCAAATACACACATTTAAATATTTTCGAGCATTTGGACCCATAGAAAGATTTACAAAAGAGGTTTATGTTAACTTTTACATGTCCTCATATAATTACGGTTAAAGAAATAAGTTAACTTTTTTGTTTTCCATGTTTTAAAATATGTTTTAAACAATACTTGAGTATTGCAAGACTTTGTTCATCGCTGAACTTTTGTAAAGACAGTAGAAAATCAAACTGCTATCAAGAGAAATTGCCTAGATCAAGATTTGTAGAATATTAAAGAAATTCAGAGAAAAAACAAATGAACAAACAAACAACCCCAATTTTTTTCTGATTGTGACATTGAGAAACTATGCACACATTGATCAAGCAATTACAAACTTCTAGCAAATAGCTAAGTGGAATGTTTGGAAGGCAAGACAGAAACCTAATTGACAGAGGAAATGGATTCTGAGGGGGTTTTAAGTCTAAATTACTTAGGAGTTAAAGTATAACAAGAGCTAGCAATTTGACTTCCGATGATTTTATGGGCTAGAAGATGGATGCATTGCTGCGGTTTAGCACACTATCATGACCCAAATGAGACTTCACAACTGTTCATGCTATCCTCTTAAACTCCAGCAAATGCAAGATCATGGAAGTTATTGTGAATGTCTGTCTTGGTGGGATAATGAGGGTTGCTTTACCAATGCTTGCCGCAGTCTTCTTTTGGACTGTGATGGCACAGTATGTCATGGAAAAAGTTGTCCATGGAGGAGATTAGCCCAAGCAGTAAAATGGGTTCACTAAATACTTGAAGCACAACGCCTCTGAAGCAGTGTGTCACTATTAGAGATGCAGAACAAATGTTGAACTGACTTAAACTGGAAGATTTCAGATCAGGTCAGCAAATTGAAATAAAACATTTCAATGTAGGAAATTGGAAATTTTTTCATGCTTCAAATGTAATCTTCTTGGAACATGTAATCTATATGAAAAGTTTCTATATTTTGGCTTTTTGCCCTGGGTTTGGATCCCCTTTCCAGAAAAACATAGTGAATTTTTCACAGAGCAGAAATATAAATAATAGCTGAGTAATTTTTTGTATCTTTCATTCCTGGAGTTTTTACTTAATTTGTTTACTTAGGTAGATTTTTTTTTTTTTAAGGTAGATAACTTTGTCTGCAATTCCAATTTGAGTTAATGAGACTTCTATGGTAGAATCCCCTTTCTTGCCTTTACATGTGATGGTCATTTTACTTTATTAATGATTTATTTCTAGTTCACTTTGTATTTCAAGTGGAGGCTATGTGCTGTTCTTACACTTTTCATGAAATAAGAAACATGCTTTAACAAATATAAAGATTTCCATGTATTTAGTTGTTGATTCAGTTCTTCTCAAGTGTCTCTTTCCCCTAACCTTTGAACTCCTACTTCTGTTTTTTCCAGGGGTTTATGGACAGGTGCAAATTTATAGCGCTTATCCTAAGACGTCTTGGACACATCTGGGAACTACAGTTTCTCCTGGCAATGAAAGGTGCTATTTTGCCCTAATATGCCTCCAAATACTAAGTTTTGGCTCCTGTTCCTATGACTTGTATTAATGTTCCTATGAGTTGTATTACTGTCTTCCTTTGTGATAGGCTCTGTTTAAACTATGTCTGGGTAGAAAAAGAACAACTATGTTACATCTTGCAAGAAAATAATATTACTTTTAGATTAATTTTAATTCTAAAAGAATGAAGCTGAGATTTTCTTTCCTTCTGTCCTTCCTTCTTTGCTTGCTTGCTTGCTTGCTTGCTTCTTCCTTCCTTCCTTCCTTCCTTCCTTCCCTTCCTCCATCTCTCCCTCTGCCTTTCTCTTTCTTTTTAGAAGGAAGAGATGTACTCGAAAGTGGCTGATATCTTGGTGATTAGTATGTTCATTTTGGTTTGAGACCTACATTAAAATCTCATCTCTGAATTAAGCAAAACTGGGATATGAACCATGTTCTTCAACATCTTAGATCAGTCCTTTACCAAGTGGTTTCTGTTTTTTTTTTTCTGGTTCTAATTTCTTCTATTAGAGTCAAACTTTTTTGTATATGTAATTAATGTCAATTGGCTTAAAGAATAAAAGACTACCTGTATAGCCTGAAGAGTAAGGTTTCTGTCTGGTATGTGAGCCTTCCATGGTATAGAGACTTTTTCACTTAACTTGGCAAAAATAGCTTTGAAATGCTACCTTCTCTCTCCCCTGATGCTGCCCATTCATAAGCTTTTACAGCCCCTGCGGCAGACTCATCTTCATCATCACTTACCCATGAATTCAGTCAGAAGCTTAGCCAAAACCATCACCTAAGACAGGTCAAGTGGAGATGCCACAGATGCTTGTTAAGCGAATAGATCTCTATGGCCTGAAGTTCAAACCTTTAATCTGAACCAGAGAACATGTCTGCATAAGGATCTCCCCTGGACGTGCACTGACCATTATTTGGTGTGGGGTGGGCACCTACCTAGCTCTCTCTGGAGCTCTCATTCTTGATTCTGTGTTACACAAAATTTTTATTGCCTTTTGCTGTCATTCTTCCAAGTGCTTCAGTTTAAACTGAAATACGTGTGTTCAAAGAAAAAAATTCTATCAGTCAGGCCTAACAAAAACTCATTGGTAGAGTTGCCATCTGGGTAGAGGTGAAATATCAGCATTTAGGGAGGGAATTATCTGGGAACTCATTGTAAAGATGGGCAATGGAAGCACAAAGACCTCACAAGTAGGATTTGTCTGTTAGCTCTCACGCAGTTGAGTGTCTAGTGTAGATTAATTGTTTAGGATTGCTGTATAGTCAGGGGAGAGACAGATACTTCCAGATGCTGATTCAAACCATGCAACGTTAGAATCACCCTCTGGAAATTCTTCTCTTTCCCTGATTAGGGTGGGAGTTGAGAGTAAGCAGATTCTTGACTGAAGCATGCCAATTAAATACTTGGATGAAATGGATCCAGGCTAGTATTGGTCTGCTGCCCAGATGTTTTATATGAAATATCATGAGGTGCTAAGATACAAGTATTTAGAGTTCATTCATCCACCTTAAATATGGCACAAAGGGTTGTTTCCATTGTTACAAGAAAGAAAAAGGAAAAAAAAAGAAGCCATTTATCATGAAAAGTCTACTAATAGCCAGCTAAGAGTTAATGTGGTTAGATAGAGGAAATAGGCAAGCCAGTGCTAGAATATGAAAGCTGAAGGAAGTGGCTTTTTTATTGGCTGAGAGAAGCTGCTGTATATATTTTCCAGCATGAATCAGCACATGAGTTAGGGAAGGACTTACGCTTTCAAAAAGAAGGAGAAAAAAAAAAAAGTACTTATTTACTCACAGTGAAAACCTAAATTAGTATTTCAATAGATTAGTATCTTAGATGGTGTCTCTTACAAACCATGTTTTCTTTTGCTTACTGATTCTTCTTATTAGCCTTTGAAATGCAAGAGTCAAGAGTTATGTTTGGGTCCACAAGACGTAAATTATTATTGGAGTGTATGCCTAGGACTGGACTTAAGATTCAACTTCTAGTATGGGTTGCATGTGAACTATTAAAAATCCCAAATATATGCCACAATTATTCTTACTCTGTGTGGTTTTGCTTCCTGTTTGCCAGTGCACTTATCCTTGAACAATACATAGTTCTCAGTTGCACTAGCACTTTCGTACCATTTCAGAAGATACTCAGTGCTTCCCCTAAGGAAAAACAGAAATCAAAGTTTTGGTAGACTTCTCTACTGAATGTTCACAGGTGCTGAAAACTGGAAGCATGCATCTTGAGCCTACTCATCTTGGAAAAAAATTGTGAGAAGAGACACTAGGAAAACTTGGCAACATAGCTCGCTAGTTACATCCCTTTAGGACTTTCCTTTCTCTCTGCACTTCTGTCGCTCTTGACTGCATGATGAGGCATTCTATGAATTCATTCAATAGTCTGTTTTCTCAACAATTACCTGAGGAGTATAGATCATCACCTGGCCAGCACCAATCACCCTGTAATAGGACAAGGTGTTTATCATATATATATGTAAACACTGATCATCTTCCATTTTGCTTTCACTAAATGCTTTTATTTTCTCTATGTGAAGCTAAAAAAATCCTGAGCTACAAATACAACTTTGAATGCAAAGGGGGATCTTCAGTTCAAGATTAAAACCGATAAATGTAGGTGTCTGTGTAATGTTTGAAAAGGTACCTAAGCTCCCATTAAAGTCAGCAGAGTCCTAGATGCTGGAGCCTAGAGGGCTATTCAGCTACCAAGAGCAGGATTCAGTTACCTAAACATAGGGTTAGGGCTCATCTGAGGTGCCTTTGGGCTCATCTGAGATGCCTTTGAGTCCCCTCCATGGCTTCCACCTGTGTCTTCAGGAACGCTCCATGAACAAGTCCTATCATATCTACCAGCTGATGTCTTAGATATCCTGAAACATCTCAGATAGCAAGAGGTGCTCTTGTTTAGGGAATCAAATCTTGCTCTATGTGTCCAGTTCAGAGAGAGCTGAATTGCCTTCCACCCACTACTGACTGTACCGAGCAACTATAGTGGAAGCTTAAATGCCAAGTGCACACACACACATGGACATCTACATTTTGTTGTCAAAGTCCAAAGCCGACTTTCAGCTCTGTAGGATATTCCTGGCACCAAAAATGGTTTGACACGTCTTTGGTAGGCAACTTACTTGAGCCCTGCAACTCTGTACTGGAACTGTATACCTTGTTAATCAATGGTGTGAAAGAAAAGTTTCAGGATTAATTTCCTCCCGCATATTTCAGACATCTGTTTTTGCAGAAAGCCCTAAAGGGGCTTTTCCTAGAGCATAGCCTGTGGATTCTTTCTGAGATCTGCCTAGGCAAAACTGTTGTTCATTTTTTAGGAAATCTGTGAGCATAACTCTTATAAATGTAATAACATTAACTTAATATCTTGGCGTTACAGGATTTTTGTGGAGGACGAAGTAGATTGGAATCATGATGAAGGTATTGTGATCAGCTCGTCCTCCTACGAAGCCCACCAAGCTGAAGTAGTTACACTTAAAGAAGTCAATGGTCGTAGCATAAGAATTCATGAACGCCTTCTGCACAGGCATATTGGTAAGGAATCTGTCTTTCCATTTGAGAGAGTTTTCGTCTGAAGCATTGACTTTCCATTCCATATCTCACCAAGATCAATTCTACTTTATTGAGGTATCTTCGTTTCTTTCTCCATATGCTTTTTTCTTGCTATTTTGATACTGAAAACGTGATGTTCAGAATTGCACAGAATAGCTGATTCTAACATGAATTTCTGGGAACAGAATTAATTCAGTGCTGAACACTTTTGGAAAACTTCCTGATGTTTCATGTTTTAAGTAGAACTGGTTAACACAGAGAGAAAGTAACTGAAATTTTAAAGGAAAAAAATAAATGCAGATTTTTTTAGGCCATTTGCACAATTTCTGTGGCGTGTCAAAAACTGAAAAGTTAAAAAAAATCTTTTTTTTTAAATTTCAAAATAATTAGATTAATGGAGTTTCAAGTGCAAAATTTTATCAATTCCATGGCATGAAAATAATGTATTTGTAATCTAATATGTAAACAAACATAAAATCTGTATATAGCTCTATTTCCTGTGTAGATTATATGGGATATGTATTTAAGTGGAAAATGAGATGCACTGTTGATAATTTCTTTAATTTTATTTCAGCCTATAAAGTAAATTTATTACTGTCTATTTAACAAAAATGAAAGAATTTTATTAACAGGTCAAATGCTGAAGCTCCAAACCCAGGATTTTTCCTGTGCATAGCAATACTTTTTTTAATTTAGTCTTTATTCAGGCTAGTAGACACAGAAGTTAGCACGATGGATAAAAAGGTTCAGAAATATTGTGTGTTTTAAATGGCTATACCTGTGCTAGTATACAAAACTTCACTTGGAACTGAGCCCTGTTCTGCAATTATCCGTAGTGTTAGTTGATAGTAGCCTCCACGGCACATTTTTTATGACAATTGCATTTAAAAAAAAAATGCAGTTCAAAAGGTAGCACATCTAGACTCCATTTCCAGTAGTTTATGCATGGTCTTTCTTTTTTGCGAGGGAAGGAAGAAACCTGCCTGTCAGTCTTGGGGCCAGAGAATGGTTCTTAACCTATTTTCTTAGCTAATGTAGAAATAATAAGTGTATCCTGAGATGAAATGATTGCATACACATTATTGCAGCAGTTGTTAGATATAGCTGAAAAAAAAGGACTGATGGGAGAATTAAGAGCTACGTAAATACTGGGATTCACCTGGGCAAACGTAGATATCTACAGTAAATGTTCACACGAGTTACTCACTCTCAGCTCCCTTGGTAATCAAAGCAGAAAAATACACAGTGCTCACTTGTATTTCATCTCCCCCTAACGCAGATGTATAAAATAGATAACAAATTGCACTTGAGAATTGCCTATTGCTCTCCATCATACATAAAAAAAGATTGGATAACTAAATCATATCTGTAGATGTCTAAAGTCACCTGATACTAATTCCAAGCTAGACATCAGCATAAACTCTCTCAAAAGTCTCGTTTAGAAAGACTTTGTTTAGAAAACACACACAACCAAGACTCCGTAATAATTGTTTTTTAGCATTGTCATTGGTCTGATTCTAATGAGAATTCATGGAGATCAGCTCTGCAGCGTACTGAAGAATAACTCCAGCACTCATAGCTTAGAAAAAATGAAGTGTGAATCTGTTCATTGATTTGGCATATGCACACCGCAGGGAAAAAATTTAGCACCTTCTTTTTCTAAAAATGAAATATGTTGGTAAAATATAAGCGCATGGTGAATATTTGATGGGCAGGTGGCCTTTCTGTTTTTGTGTTGATGCATGTAGATTGTGCTGGAGGAAAAAACACACCTGAATGTCAATGCAGGTTCTGCAGAGCAGCTGTGCATAAGCTGTCAGGCTTTATGTCCCTCAAAGCACTGGTTTATAGGTATGATAGACACTTATCACATTTTCTTTCTTCAAACTCCCCAGGGCATTCCCATGACACAGAAGACGGTAGACGCATCCCTTTGGCTGCAGAGGTTGGACTCCTAACACGGAACATACAGATCAAGTCTGATGTGGCTTGCGCTGGGAGGATGCTGGTGGGACGTTTTACAGACTCCAGTGGGACAGAGTTTGAAGGTAGTTGAGATTCACCTGTCCTCATCGACCAGACCAGTTCCGTCCAAGAAAGTATGGTCTAACAGCAGATGTATCCATTCGCATGTCCTATGCAATTCTAAGCAAACCGTGACTGTGTGACATGTGTGAAACATGAGTATTAATAATATTTCATAAATCATGGAATATATTTTAGGAGGGGCTGTTCTGTGGTTAGTAGGTTTTTACTATAACTTTGCATGTATTTATGAACAAATACCCATCACCGGTAATACACTGACAAAGATTACCTGCTATTATATGCCTGAGTGCTGTTTAAATGGGTGTCATTCTTAGCAGTTCTTAGGTAATTTTGTAAGCTTTTATTTCACTATAGCTATCTCATTGCAGGTGTCCTTCAACTCTTAAATACTGAATTTTCGAACTTTGGGCCTCCTCAGCTTTCTGCCATTGAATTCAGAAATATATCCCAAGGGTCCTCGGTGGTGTCATCCAGCATTAATGGTAGCTGCGGAGCTGGCATTAAAGCAGTCAAGAGCAACTGCATCTTGTTGCATGATAACACAGTGTTCAACACGGTTGGACCTGGCATCGATTTGGAAGGGCAAAATCATTCTCTCATCAGGAACCTTGTTATTCTGAGCAGGCAGCCAGAAGGTTTATTAAACTGGGTTGCTGGCATCAAGGTGAACCTTGTTATTGGTGTCTCCCTCTGTGGCAATGCTGTGGCAGGATCTGAGCGAATTGGCTTCCATATCAGGGGCCAAGAGTGTTTGCTAGATGGAGAGTATTGCAGTGAAAATGTGGCCCATTCAAGTCTCCATGGTATTCATCTGTACCAAGGAGACGGATTTCAGACCTGCACTAGAATCACAGGTTTTCTATCCTATAAGAATTACGACTATGGTGTCATGTTCCACCTTGGAAGCAGCGTCATCATGGACAATGTGGTGCTGGTGGACAATACTGTGGGTCTCATGCCAGTAGTGTACTGCCTCTATGCCAAGCAATGCCACACGGGGAAAAGATTCATAGAACTCAGAAACTCCGTCATTGTCGCAACAAGCTCAACTTTTGACTGCATCAGAGACAGGATCAAGCCTCACTCAGCTGATCTAACAGCCAAAGATCGACCACCATACTACCCTCTAAGAGGCCGTGTTGGGATTTTATGGCCTACGTTTACCACTGTTCCCAGCCAAAGGCCAGATAATCCATGGCACAAAACTGGGCATTGTCCAAAAGTCCTGGGACTCATGAAGTTGAAAGGTTGGTCTTCCACATCCAATGGCCAGACTATTCTGTCACTGTTTTTCTTGACTAATTACATTTTTCCAGTTAAAGTTGCAGACTTCCACACCCACAAATGGACGTGGTGGGGAAATCCAAGCCTCCGTGGAATTAATAAGAGAATTCTTCTTCAGTTCGATACAGTTCAATTAAAAAAAAAAATTATTTGGTATTTTTCACTTCCTGAATCTACTGCAGTATAATTATGTCATGTGCTAATGTATATATTTTACCTCAAACATGCCTGCCTTCTGTGCTATCTATTTTTCCACTTGATTCATCTCTCTGATCTACAGATACCTCTAGCTAAATAAAGATACCAAGTTCGAGAAGTGAATAGCACACTTTGTACAGAATTTGCATAGAATATAATGACTACAGCTGCACAGAAACAGTTATGGCTTTTATTGTTATAAGGGATTGCACAAGAGGGATAAAAGTCAGTTATGTATCCCGTGTCTTTGGTTCAAATAAATTTTACAGTCCCCAGAGTAATATTTGCATATAGCAGAACCTAGATGGCTGGTTGCTGTGGTGGGATCTAAATACCTCACAGTTTTTCATGTCTTTATCCCTCACTGCTACCTACTTTTGTAAGAAAATACATTATCCTCTTTTTACTGAAGAATAACGGAGACAGAGAAAGACAAATAGACTTACCCAGGGTCTCACAGAAAATTTGTGGCAAAACATGAATTTTGTAGCTGCACAAGAGTTCTGTGCTAGAGCCAAGCACGTGTCACCAGACCCAGCTCATCTTATATTAACATCTGACAAGTGGATAAACCATCCAAGGCAGGTTGTCATTAAACTGGTTCTTATTGATCCGAATGAAAATTTATTAATCACTCTTGCTTTTGTTTCTTTCTCACTTACTATTTCCTTTGATTTCATTTCCTACGGGCATGACTTGGTTTGTGTCAACTTAAGATATAACTTGGCTATGGAATATTCTAAAGCCAACCGAAGATCTATGATCAATGCAATTAGTCTTATTTAAAAATGATTTGTACATATATATATATTTATATGGGAGCAATTTAACATGGAAAATGTCATAGAACAGAGCCTTTCTCTCTCTGGTTCTGGCACCCCTCTAACCACTTTTCCTCGCTTGATCTTCTCTTAATCCCTGACAGAAGTCACCTTTACTGGTTTTACAAAGAGCTGCTACAGTGAAGACAGGGATGTCTGCATCATGTCAAATGCTGACCATTTAGGCATCATGCCTCTTATCACAGCGGAGACATCAAGGATGTTACATGTCAACGAGAAGGGCAAGTTCTACTTTCATCCAACAAGGTAATAGGCTTCATTTTGAACCATCTTTTTCAATGGTTTGTGCAAAAAAAAGCACCTACAATTTAGGGACTACCCTCACCTCTGTTTGTATCAGCTGTCTTTTTGTATTGTCTTACAAAGAATTTAAGCAATTAGTTTAGACTGGATGTCTAGCTGCAGAGCAGTCCCATTCTTTGTCTCTGTCTCTGCTCTTGTACTGCTCCGGTCTCGTAAAAATGAACAAGCTCAGACATCAAACACACACGCACAGAAAAACTCGAATCCAGAAAAAAGAAAAGACACCACCCCCTCCCCCAACTTAATTTAGGGCAATTTTTTAAAATTTGAGGTTCAGATTCCATCAAGGTGCATCTCCAGACCAATCCTCTTGGATTTCCCCTTTTACTGACATTTGTATAGCAAAACAAGCCTCATATCCCATTTCTTAAAACTCCATCCTGAGCATCTCTGACTTCTCAGCCTCAGGCTTCAGAAAATGTCAGGACCTCCAGCAAAAAACCCTGAGACAGGGAATGTCCTTTTGGTTGGGGAAGCGGAGCTTGATTTTTGCCTGCGAGATCACATCAGAAATGTTGATCAGTACCAGGCAGCCTGTGAGATGTCAAATGATTGCCAGCACTGCTCCTGCCCAGGGACAATATCATCTGCGTGTGGAGGAACATGGAGGAGGGAGGGGAGAGCTTCATCTGTAACCTTAAGTCACTGCTGGTTGCAGCGGTTTAAACATACCACATCCAATGGAAACCATATGCCTATTTATTTATTACAACCAGTGAACACAATACAGAGGCTATGTCAGGAAAGCCTTGAAGTAGCAAAAAAATCCGGCATGGACTCCACTTGCCAGTCAAAAATAATTGGAGGTGTCCCACACTGCTATGTTTAGAGCCCCTCCAGCCTTCTGCCAGAATTTTTATTTTATTCTATATTTTTGCTTTTTGCTCTGGGCATTAGTTTGCGTGTGGATTTCTGACACCTGTCCAGCTTGTCATCTCCCATTACGTTTCACTCTTGTATCCATCCCACAATATTATGCTATTAGCGAGCTGCTGAATACCCTGTCCACTGCAAGAGCTGGTGATTTTCTTATGTGATGAATGCACATGGATTACTGGTAAACCTCTGAGGGTGATACATCTCTCAGTGCTCCTCGTGTATTATCTGCATGCATTTATTTAATCCACCTTTGCAACTGCTGAGCTTGATCCAGGCTGTGGTTGCATTGTTCTGCTTCAGCATCCTGAAGGGGTATCTTGATGGATATGTCCTGTCAAAGAGAAGGTGAGCATTGCCTTAGAGCAAGAGAGGAAATAGAAACATCAGGGAATACAGCAAGACCATGAAGTACTTTGCTTGTCCCACTGGTAGACCTAACCAGCTGAAACGCTGGATCTTCTGAGAGATGTTCAAGAAGTGAACTAGCTGTCAGAATCAGAGGAGCTATCTTTGTTCTCCACCTCTTTTGAGCTGTGTTGATTGGGGGCATTGGCCCATTTGTTTCTCTGCCTTTATTGTAAATCTCTGCCTACATTTGTTTGCAGCATTCAAAATATCAGTAACTGGGTTTTTCCAACCTGAGCCCAAGAAATCCTAAGTTTTCTTCAAGACTTAGTGTGTATCCATGTAGCAATCTGAAAAGGTTTCCATGGCCTTTGCTGGATTACAACTCATTGTATCTCATTGTATTTTGTAATAGGAGTGATATGGCCAGTTGGCTAGTTCCTTTAAGCTGTGTTAAACCTTTAGTCAAAATGCGGTTAAAAGCACTTAAGATCCTCATCATGTGATTCAGCTCACTAACTTTAGTGATCCAAAAATTAGGTATGTAACCTAAAGAATACACTAAACTCATTCTGTAGTCAATAGAGACCGTTGTCTAGGAAATAATTCCTCTCAACTCTCCTATATATGTTTCAGGTGAGGCGAGTTCCCCTCCAACAAACCAGTCCTGTTGCAGGTACCTCCCTTGGTGGAAGCCAGTCTTTAATGAGCTACATAGAAATTTATAGGCTTTTCTGGCTGTTTCAAGCCACTAAACCCACAATTTCCTTCTGAGAGTATACTGGTGATAAAATTGGATAAATTTATGTGAAAACTAGATGTAGTTTGCTGATATACATTATCAAGTGATCCAAAAAGAGCTTTGTTCTAGTTTGGACTAACACTCTGAAACTCTCTTACCTTATTAGTCTTATTTTCAAGGTATGGTTTAATTCTATTCTTAGGATCTGAACTTGTCATTAGAAAGAGAGAAATAGCTATTCATTGTCTGGGAGATAGTACTGGTTGAGTAATCACTTAGTACTAAATACTTGTGACTGGGTGATGAAACCCTGGCTCAGGTGTAGCTTTGAGGTGAGATCCATGTACACTTCTCTCTAAGCCCATCAAAACCACCAAAATGACATTGAATCTCCAAACTCACTTTTTTATTAGAACATTAATTAGGACAATAATCTTTTCAGACAGTTTCAAACACCTAGGTATGAAAGAAAAACAACAACAAACAAAACAGGTTTGTAAACACATTAATCTTTATGCACTGTGTCTTATTAGAATGACTTTTCTCTTTTGTTTGCTTCTGCTCTAGAAATGTTAAGTGGCTCCTTGACCTGCAACAAATTTCTCTGAATTCCTAGCAGAAGTCTCTTTATTTTGTTTCTTCTGGTTATGTTCATACTAGCAAATTAAGTAGAGCCAAGGAACTGGCCATCAGAACTTGAATTTTAGCACTGTTCGGCTCTTAGCATGGTCATTGACTTGGCTTTGGCATGAGCCAGCTAGTATTGACCCGGTCAATGCCATAGTTTGGGAGCTGGTCAAGGACTTTTGCAAACTGATAGTTTGGATGTGACCATCCTGTTTTGAATGCTAAGGGAATTTAACTCTACAGACATGGACAGACTGTACCAGTTGATCTAGGAAAAGGATGGGTTCTGAAACTGGTTAACTTGGATAGATGGACCCTCTCTGGCCTGACTGTAAATTTTCTTCCTGCTTGTTCCAGGAGTCTCCAAGCCTTTATTTAAGATGTGTATTCCCTGCTGGCTCCCTCTCTCATACTTTCTGCCATTTCCCCTTGCTTCGTGCTTTCTTCTGCATAAGCTTAGTTGCTCACGGGAAGGTGTAATTTTCTGACCCTTCAGAGGGCTCCCCCGTTCCAGTGCGCAGAGGTAAGAACAAGGCAAACAAGTACTGCTGGGCAACCATGCTTTTTAACAAAATATTATGTACAACACACGCCAATCTGTAAGCAAAAAATAAACAATCCATCACCTGGTGGATGTGAAGTGCAATGCCTGTGCCATATCAGCACTGCGTACTGCAGCAGAGATATTCCTGGTCACGTAGTGCAATAGCAGCCAATACACATTTCCCCTTTACTCAGCAAGGTTTACAGGTTTCATCTGCCATAGGTCAAAAATTAATGGCATATGGATATTGGTGGTTGCATCACTGCAGTTCCTCGAATCAGGAAAGCCAAGAGGGAACCAGAGGTACACAAACTGCAACTGTATAGCTGGCTCTAAGGACTGTGACGGTCCACACTGGCCAAAACAAACCCCAGGAAGGAGGAGGTTTGGGGATAGAAGTTATACTGGAAAGAAGATGATTTTCTCTGTCCAAATCCAGCCAACATTTGGAGAGAGAGGATATCAATTTGGTTTTTTTTCTCAGTTTGGATACAAACATGCCAAAATATAAATATTGCTATAGAATTTCTTTGCAGAGTATGCCAGACCTCAACTGATATGCTTAGGTTTCATTCATTTTCACTTATTTTCCATTTTTTTCTTCTCTTGGGCATGTGAGTTCACCTAGTAAATATCAAGACGTTCCATGTATGTGCAGAAGTGTTTGTTGCCGGTGTAAATAAATTACAAACAACAGCACAACATTTTTCCTTTGCTCTCTTCTTCATAATGACATTACCTCTCCTACCTGTCAGTGTACAGACCTCTGAAGACACCGTGTTCCCTGAGATGAGATGCAAAGGCTCGAGGAAGGCCCTTTTCAAGGATTTGGATGGAGGTGTCCTGGACCTAGAACCTCCTGTTTCTGTTTTCCCGAAGTCAGAATTTGAATGGACAGAGTTTTACTTGCAAGCTGGTAAGTGCCTGTGCTGTCTGGAGTGCTTGCAAAGTCATGCACACATTTGACCCATGAGAAGTCATTTTACCCCAGGCTTTCACTGAGACGTACAACTGAGGTTGAGACGGTGGTGGTCCCAGATTGTGTGATGCCTTTCCAGGGTGGATGTAGTGAATTCCAGTGTAGAAGTCTCGGAGGTCTCATTGCACAGTTCTGTGTCCACCGGTGCCTCTCTGCCTTCTTGCAGAATCATGTCACCTGGCACCCTTGGGGTTTAATTCATACATTTTAAGACCAGAACAGAACTTACTTGCCCTTTGCAGAACAGAACTTACTTGCCCTTTGCAAAGTCCTTTGAGAGCATTAAGTAAGACAAGCCATGTAAATGCTATGTAAGTGCAAAATAATAACAATGATTGACCCAGCAAGGATTTTCATCCATATCCCACTGAGGAGAAAATCAAGCTGAAAACCCACTCCAGAAGTTTAAAGACCCCTCCCTCTGGTTTAAAAAGGCCCATTCTGCTCGGTAACCACTTTCTGAAGGTTCACACAGCAAGGCTCCGTTCTCATCCTGATTAAAGCTCTGCTCTCTGATTCCAAATAAACTCTTTAATTACAATTAGCGTTTCCTGCGCCTGCTGCTGATGGCGGCCATTTTGCTGAAAAGGCGCATCATTTGTGACTCCAGCAGTATGGGAGACTGATGGAAGGGACTGTAATTAATCCTGTTTTCCATCCCACTCTAAAACTGATTAAACACGAGAAGAACTTTAATCTTTAAACAAAATGTCTAATGTGTACCCAGTAAAGGCTTTTCCTCTAAGGATCACGCTCTAACCGGCTGCTTACAGCGCTAATTAATGTGTTGTCTAGATGCAAGCACACTGGTTTTTACTGTACCTTTTCTGCCCTGATTATGAATCACATGCAAGCGCTAAAACCCTAGCAGTATTACCACTTAGCACCTGCATATTGATGAATACATACTTTTGCATACAGAACCTGGATTTTATTTAGATTCGCACGATTTTTAGCACGCCCTGGCACACAGTCATAGGCATACCGGGAATCCCCACCATCTAAAGTGCACTGACAGTGCAACCTGCACTCCACAGGGTTTATCTCCTTGTGTAATGGAGGCGACAGCATATGGTAAATGCTGCCTGCCTCTGAGGCTATAACAAAATTGCTGTGTTTTCTTCTTGCTGCCCAAATATGAATGGGGATTTTTTTTCCCCCTCCCTTCACAATTGTGTGTTAAATTCCTCTGTATTTCTCATTCTGACCTGCGGTTCCTTTCATCTCGAGGTTGACATTTGGAAAGGCACAGCTTGATGCTAAGGTGAATTCATGGTCGTCTTCTTCCCTTCTCTACCCCCTCCTTTTCCTTCTTGAAAGTTGTAGCACTGAGTATTTTGCACAGTGCAATGCAGGCTCCCACGCTAGACAAATAGGAGAAAATGCTCACCTTTCCTGCTCCCACAGATCTGTGGGGCCAGAGTCCCCTTGGCGTGACAGTGCTTCAAGGCCAGTAAAGACGATGTTCTGATGCTGTTGAGAAGAATTTGGCCCTTGGAGCTCTGCCTTTCCTGAATCCAGATGAGCATTTGGTACTTATGTTATCTGGGTGGTCAAGACCCATCTGCTGAGCCTCTCATCCGCCTATCCACCTGGTACCCTGTTAAACCTGAGTCATTCTGACCACTTCCAGCAGCTTCATCAGAGCACTGCAATGCAGTGGTTAGTGCTTTGCTAGCCTGACTAACCACAGAAACAGGAAATAGTCTTTTCAAGTAGCTACACAACATCCTTGCCACTTCCACAGTTCAGGGACACAAGTTTCTTTCAGGCTCAAAAGCTCTGGCTTTCCACATCCTCTTAATTGCACCTTTATCCAGCTGCATTTATATATCCCCTTTAAGCTTCCAGTTTGGACAATCAGCTTAAAATTATTGGCCCTCAGCCATTTCTAGATATTCTGATTACTCCAGGGGGAGCAAACCAAAACACTCAATATACTTCAGGGACACAAAAGCCAGGAAGATGTCTTCTCAGAAGAATACCGTAGAGAAGAGGCTGTGAGAGCCACAACCGGGGCACAGGGGATCATTCAGTATGATATTAAAGCTCCTGAATTCACATGATGTCTTTTATTGAAGACACAATCAGTATAGAATATATGTAATATATAATTTTTATTTATATATATGTGTGTGTGTATGCAAAAGGCAAGGAAGGACCACTTGACTTCCTGAGTTCTGTCCACTGCAGATGGGCAGTAGCGAGCTGTGCAATGTATATTTAATCATGTACCCACTTTTTTTTTTTCTTTTGTCTTCCTGTGTGCCTGATCTTTTACCTGCTGTGTTAGCTCTTTGGGTCACAGACCAGGTCTTTTTATCGTGGCTTTCTGTAGAAGCAGGGTTGTTCATGTAAAACTGAAGTTTTAGTTTTCTGCATAAACCACAGAATTCAGAAAAAAAACCTAGGAGGGAACAGATCCCAGATTTTTGTTATGATTATTTCTACTAAAAGAAAAAGGAGCAGCAACAAAAGTAGTTTTGAGTCAAACAAAGCATAATTATTTTTTAATCTAAGGGTACTTTTTGCTCTTTTTTTTCTTTTAAGTATAGTGCTGCAAAAGTTTGGAATTAAATGTTTTCCAACACCCCCCCCCCCCCCCAATTCATTTATGAGGAACTTTCACAGTATCATTTTTCAAATTATCCAAAATAATTTAATGAGTTTAACATGAATTTGTAATTATTTTAATCTCCTTGAGCTGCCATTTTTGGATGACAAAATGTTTTTCTCCCAAAACTCATCTCTATACCAAACCAAAAGAGCTTGAGGCCAGGCCTGGAGCACTAAATGGTACCACGATACAGGAAATACGAGAATCACAAGCTGTACAGCAGAATTAGCTGTAAACATGAGCGTGTCTAGCTGAGGAATGAAGGATAAGTGAACAGTGTACTCAACTGATTTCTGTGTCCAGGTTAAAACCCCTACTCCACAAAGGAGAGCTGATAGTAGCTCGTTCTGTAGTTAAAGTTTCAACCATTTGCTGGCTATCTGCAGTGTTTATAGGACTCTGTTATCATACTGCCTCGCGTCTGTAAACTGACAACAGCCATCTCCCAGAGACATTGAACTTCGTTGTCTTACCTTGGTGGAGGCTGGTAGAAGATTCATCTGACCCTACTTCCATTGCCTCCAGTGTCCTCTCTAGTGAACAAAGATTGACATCTTAAGGGCAGAAGTTAGGTGTGCTGATATACGGATGTCTGAGAGATGAAACCAAGTCTTTCAAGTTTTAGTCTAGAGCCTGCAGACTCACATGTTTTCTTCCTGCTGGCAGATACCTTCTAGGCATTTCTTAAAGCAATTTGGGCTGAAGAATCATAGAATCATAGAACAGCCCAGGTTGGAAGGGACCTCGAAATATCATCTAGTCCAACCTTTGGTAGGAAAGGGAGCCTAGACGAGATTATCTAACACCCTGTCCAATCGCATCTTGAAAACCTCCAGTGATGGTGACTCTACCACGTCCCTGGGGAGGTTGTTCCAGTGAATGACTGTTCTCACTGTAAAAAGTTTCTTGTATTGAGACGAGACCTCTCCTGGTGCAAATAGTACCTGTTGCCCTTTGTCTTCTCCACATGGCTCCTTGTGAAAAGAGAGCCTTTGTCCTCTTTGAAGCTTCCCTTTAGGTACTAGAATACTGTGATGGGGTCCCCCTTAAGCCTTCTCTTCTCCAGGGAGAAAAGACCTAACTCCTTCAGTCTTTCCTCATAGGACAGGTTCTCCAGCCCTTTGATCATCTTTGTGGCCTTCCTTTGCATCCTTTCCAGTCTGTCTGCATCTTTCTTGAATTGTGGGGACCAGAACTGGACACCATACTGCAGGTGTCACCTGACAAGCGCTGAGTAGAGTGAGATGATCATGTCTCTATGTCTGCTGGCAATGCCTCTGTGGATGCAGCCCAGGATCTGATTTGCCTTTGTTGCTTCAGCAGTGCACTGTTAACCCACATTCAGCTTGTTGTCCACCAGGACCCCCAGGTCCCTTTCAGCAAGGCTGCTCCCCAGCCACATGGATCCTAGCCTGTATCGGGCTCTTTGGTTAGAGGTGCAGGACTTTGCACTTGTCTTTGTTAAACTGCATACAGTTCTTGCCAGCCTGCTCTTCCAGCCTGTCCAGGTCTCTCTGTAAGATGGCTCTCCCTTCTGACATGTACCCCTCACCATCCAGTTTAGTGTCATCAGCAAATTTGGTGAGGGTGCTGTCAATCCCTTCATCCAGATCATTTATGAAGATGTTGAACAGCATGGGGCCCAGTACTGATCCTTGGGGGACAAATAAACTGACCTGAATATTAAATTGTTGCCTGTGTCAGTGACCCATTTTAGTGATAAAATGACTGAGAAAAGCAGAAATGAGTAGGTATTTGCTTGGCTCTGTGCAGCCAGATACTGAGCATCAGTAACTTAACCTGTTTGTCTTCTTTTATCCTGCCTTGTAGGAGAGATATTATGATGGGGCTATAGCTGGAGAAATGGGAATGTGGGGAGAGGAGCAAAGAAGGGAAATGGTCATCAAAAAATCAGTCTGCCAGTACCTATACTTGCAGAAGTGGCTTTCCCCCCTTTTAGAGGGGACAATATGATTCTCACTTTCCAAGCGAACCCAAAAGATTCCAACTTGCTATACGGGTCTTTAATCTCAGCTGATATTTACAGTTAAACATTAGACTATGAGGATTCCAGATGTCAGGGTATTACAGCAAGAAAGCAGGTTGGCATCGCAGACAATAATGGATTCTTCAGGATAGGTGCCTTTGAGCGTTCATATTCATGCAGGCAGGGATCCAACCCCAAGTGATCTTGTGCAAATCCAAAACTGAGTCCTTCCCATTCTTATTCTTCCCCTTTAACATGGCTTCAAATTTGGCCAGAAGAATAACCTTTCTGTCTCTCATGAAATTATTAATTATAATTCAGAGTTCCCAATATGACTTCCATGCTGGTTTCTAAAGAGATGCAGAAAGATACTTAAGTTTGCATGAGAGCAATTTGATAGGGTAATTGATGGACTCCCTGTTCTACTTACTTTTACTCGTCAGAGTAATTCTGATGTACTGAAGAATGACGAAGTTCTGGGCTACGGATTTAGCTATCATGCAACTTTTTCTTCCTGTTGTTAATATGTGCTCCTTGCATTTCCTGTGAATAATTGCATTTATCTTCTACCTTACAATAGTAAAACCTGGCACCTCCTTGTAAGTTCTTTGGATACAGTAGAAGTATCAGTGAAATTTAGGTCTGTAATACCCCTGTGGGATAGGCATATATTTTGACACTATTTTCCCAGGCAGAGGACAGAATTTGTGATTTGCCGAAGGTCAGTCATTGAGTTAATTCATATCCTTCCAAAACCCTGACAGCCAGACTCTTAATCTAAAAGCACCCCACCCTGCTTAACTAGAATCAGCTAAAAGCGTATTTTACATACTACTTTTTTATTAAAAAACATGCCTGGAGCATTTTTTGGAACTTTACTGAACATTTAAATTCTGACTGTGGTTTTAAACAAAAAAAAATTTCCCAAATTTTTTTTTTAATTATTTAAAAAGCTGAAGAAATATTTTATTTTTAGAAAATTGAGTCAGCTTTAGTGGGAATCTATTGGTGAGAGAATTAGTGTGTTGTGGACAATTGATCTTTTTATCTGACCAACAGATAACTGAAACTACATTTTCCAATGTTGTTTTCAATCTAGACAAATCTAAAGCTGTGAAATTCCTACAGTAGTCTTGCTTACTCTCTAGACATAACCAGTACATTTTCTAGATCATAAAAGGGTGGGTATTTCATATGTAAATGCTTGTCTGAAGCAACGTTCACAGACATTTAAACACTCCATTTTGTCAACAGATATTGTAAAAAACTCTTTGAAAGTTCATGTAGCATTGAAGTTAAATGTCATAAATGAATATGCAGAGGTTTGCTGATTTCATCAGAAATAAGATAAAAGTCACATCTGGGTGTAAACAGTCCAAAATTCCCAGGGATGTGGATCAAGCATTTTTGTACAGTCTTCTTTCTTCTGGTAATTTTTATTATTGAATAAAATTCTCAAGTAAAAGTTAAAATTCTCAAGTAAAAGCTAAAATTCTCAAGTAAAAGTAAAAAAAAAAGTTGAGGAAGTGTGTAATTTTGACACACAGGCTGCCAGCATAATTTAGGGCTAAAGCTGTGTGAAAATGCTGCACCATATATATTTAATATTCCAAGGACTATGATTAGCCACACCTGCTATGCATAATCATGTGTAGTAATTAAAGATGTTTGAGAAGAGAATGCAGGTTTGGTAGATTTGCAAGGAATGAAACAGATGCAATGTTGGCCTGAAACATTTATTGTTTTCCTCTGAAGCCTTTTTTTTTTTTGTTCACAGAGAAATTTGCTTTTTCTGCAATAAATGGCCCATGCAAAATGGTTTGAAAGTAGCAATGGAGGACATTAAAAGAGCTGTTACCAAGTTATTGTTTTATAAAAACCAAAACCTAATATGATCAGAAAATGCCTGTAACTTTTACTTAATTTTCCTGAAAACACATCCCTGGTAAAGATTTCAGCAGACCTTAATTAAATTGAGACCAAAGTCGAGAACAAAGTTGGGAGGATTTTTTTGATGCTTATGGGGGAACAAGGTTTAAAGTAAGCCAAAGGGAAAATAAGTTATTTTTGTATCTTTGATACCTATGTGGTGGCTCATCAGATGTGAGACGGCTGAACCTGCTGAACTAAAGACTCAGCTCTGCTAACTGAGGGCAGCATGGCAGAGTGAGGGACATCTGTGGGTGGTGAATCCACCAGTTGGGAAAGAAGGCCCACAGTTCATCTGGATGCTACCATGAGACTGTGCCTTAGGAGAAAGCTCTGCCAAGGCAAAACACTCCTCTGCATAATTTGTTTTGCTAAATCATGGAGGAATAGACCAGAGTTGGAGATCTAGCAAACTAGATCAGCATTGGGGCTGATGTGGCCATATGACATTTCCATTTTGAAATACTATAAATTACTTTCCCTCAAACTCATCTGTATCTCAGCCTCTAATAAATAGGTTTTTTTCCTTTTTCAGGGATGTTATTTCCTTAATTCTGAAGCCAGGATATAAGATGAATGGCTTTGTTCATTGTCTGTGTGATCAGTATAGAGAAATGCATATATATACATATATATACACACATACATATATATACACATGTACAAATGTATAAGCCTATTAAACTTTATCTTCTTTTTCCCATGGAGAGCATCAAATGCTTTTCTCATGATGAATCCAAAAAACCTTGGGCAAACCCATCCATTTTGCACGTTCATTGCTGTAAATGGAGTTTAGCTTTTTGTACCACCCTTTCTACTTCTTTTCTAAATTCCTCAGGTACTTTTAAACAGGCATGCACCGGTGTTCAGCTGCATAAAATGTAAAATATGTGTACATATCTATTAGGAATAATGAAATTTGGAAAAAGTGATTGCAAAGTCAGGTCCCTGACTATGGGAGATAACCTTGGCCCTCAGGATAGCAATCCTTTTTGAAGACATGCCAGCAAATAGTTTGTGCCTACAATTGCTATCAAAAATTCTTGGCTTCTCCTTTTAGACTTAATCCCTGAGGATAAACCAACAGATTTGTCATTTTCAAAGCTGAACTCCTGTATTTAAGAAGCTATTTAGAAAAATGACACCATTTTTAGAGTTCGTGAAATCTTGGAGAGCCCATTTGTTTCCCTGTGAGCTAAAAAATAGCTCAGTGCCCCCAAAACACCACGTCGCCTTCACTTAGGAGTCTAGTTAAGGATTTGATATCCACCTCTCAACCTTTCTGTATATAAATGTTGTCTGCGACCCAAGCATAAGCTTTTTTATCATTGACATGATGAGGCCACTATTTCAGGGTAGTGGTTCTTAAGTTGTGATTTATAAAGCACTGGTGGGCCATGAAACCTGAGTAACTGATGCACACTTCATTCATGGATTAATTTAGGAGCCTGACAGTTAAAGATGAAAAGAATCATTAGGCATCTGGAAAACAGAAGCTACAAAGAATGGCTGGCAAAGTTGGGTGGCTCAGTCTTGAGAAGAGATGGATGAGATATTTAAGAACTGCCTTCAAAAATATGGAAGACTGCTGTGGCATAGAGAGAAATAAATTGCTCCCCAAGTCTATAGAATCAGAAATAATGGGCTGAAATTTCATCAAGATAATTTTAGATGTTGGGGAGGAAATGTTAGAATAAAGACAGCAAAACACTGGAGTAGCTTGCCTGAGCGGGTTGTGCAGTCCCTATCAGTGGAAGTTATGCAAACATCCTTAGATGGTCCAGATAGAGCTGATCTTTTCATGAGGGGGGGAGGATGGATCAAATAACTTCAGAAGGCCCTTTCTGGACTTATTTTCAAAATTCTGTAAGGATGCTCAGTTGTCTGCAGGAACCTTTGAGGTCTGACAGTGATTTATGGGTCCAAAGGCCAGGATGTTGTAGTAGGAAGGTCTGGTAATTAGGACGTCCTAAATACTGCTGATGAAGACAAAGAGTGACTACTAGGGAGGTAATTAGTGCAGAGAGATTCTCTCCCAACCCATGCGCTTGGTCCCTCTCAGCCAGTCTGCCTGTTCTTGTGGAATGCTATTGCACTTGAAAGGTTGTGCAGTATGTAAGGGTAGAGGTTAGTCCCACAGAAAATGGTGTACATGGTCTGAGCAGAGTTTACAGCACCAGGGAAGCAAAACTGAGGCAGGTTCCTTATCTGGGACCTCTCCTCAAAGCTCAGTAGCTCAGACATCATGCCTTTTCTCCCGAGGCACTGTTTCACTCTTATTTATCATTCCCACTTCAGTGATGCCCACAGATCTGAGTCAGTAGTTGGGTTCTAATACTACTAGATACTATCCAGAAACTTTTCTGGTACCTTCTGGAAGAAGCTGCTGATATTAATAGTCAACCTGTCACTGAAATCAGGAATAAACCTCTTAACACCAATGTAGCATTAAGAAGCAGGCATTCTCTTTATTACAGTGCTGGATGCACTCCACCTAACATGCATGCTGCGTACAAAAATTACAGGATTTATATCCAGTTATTTAATTAGTAACAATTAGTAGAAACATGCCTAAGTTTATACTTATTGGCTAGTGATAAACATTTCACTCATTACTGGTCAGTTGTATTTAAATTAACTCCGCTTGCGATGTAGATTAGCACACATGCTCCTTACGGGTGTGGGGGGGCAAGTTTCTTCAGTCTTGAATTGAGTCGGTGGTCGTGCTTCCCCCTGCCGCTTTTACCTTTCCCCGAGTTACGAAGGGCTTCTCCGGGTTTGGCTCATTTTGTAATTCAGTCAGCAGAGCCAGGGGGTACAATACCGATATTGAGGAACTTCTTGCCCTTTTATCACATATTGTTACTTGCTAAACTTTGGTATGTAGGCCTACTTGTCCTTGGTACGCAGACTTGCTCATCTCTGGTATGCAAGCCTGCTTGCTCTAGCTGTACAAAGTTTACACAAAGGGGCCCTTCATCAAATTGTCTGCCTTTGGTAACAAACCCAGAAGGCTTCAGGAGAAACAGAGGGAAGTGGAGAGGTGAGCTGCTCCAGAGTGAGTCAGGGACAGAGCTGAGGACAGCAGCCTACATTGTACATCCTCTCTAGGCTTGATGGCTGTTACCTTTAAGGAGACAAGATGGCTGTGTTTATGCAATCAAAAAAAGAAATGTGAATTGCATCCTGCAAGTATAACTATACTATTTTCCTTAGTTCTTAGAGGCATATCTATAATCCAACCAAACTGCTGAGTGTTAGTTTGCAGAGCTTTACAGGGGAAGGACTGCATTTTGCAACAATTAATTTTGCAGAGGAAGCAGCCTGTTTAAAGACGCCTGCAGCAGTCACTAAAATATGTGTTGTTTTTCAAGGCCACCAGACACACAGTTGGCTAGGTTGGCTAATAAACAAAACAACAATGCAAAAACCCAGCCTCGTGGGGTTTGCAGGAAGAAAGGATGAGAAATAAAATGAGTAATGCTTACCTGCTAGGGGTGGGTGAAGACTATAATTGTTTAGCCCCCAGCAGATCCCTGCAAGGGTTAAAAATGACAAAGATGTTAGTTGGTGACTGCTAAGATTGTTGGTTTGAAGCTCTGGGCAAAACGCAGACTGTTATTTACCGGACTTGGTCGATTTACTTCTTAATGCAATAATGACCTGTGAAATGAAACGTGAGCTAGACAATTGTTCCTCATTGTTTCCAGTAAAACATCCTTTCATACCCCATTAAACCACCATTAATTCCATTTGAAAGAGAAGCAGGCACAAACACCAAGGGATCTCTCTCTCTTTTCCTCTTTTCCTCTTTTTGTGGGACTGATCAAGGCCTGTGGATAGCAAAGCAGCTTTCTTATCCATTTTGGAGGGTGTTGGGCAGCCTGTGGGGCCCACATTTCTGAATGAGCACCACAGAGATCTACTGGATTGGCACCAGCGGATTGTATTCCTGAGTTTTGCAGAAGAGCATATCAGCTAACCTGGCTAACACAGTCAATTTATTGATGTTAATACATCATGTTTCTCTTTTTTAGGTTGGCTTTCTTTAAGCGTGAGATTTAGGTAATCATGCAGTGTATGTGCATACGTATGTGTGTGCCATTTCCCACCTAGTAATTTTTAACCTGTTTTCAATTTCAATCAAAAGTAGTAGATGGGTAAGTTCTCGAAGATAATAGACTCCTAGAGGTTAAAAAAAATTGAGGTCTGGGAAGAAAAACACTGTGAGTGAATGCCTCTGTCCCCCAAAAGGGGGATATCCCTTGTTATCCATTTCTTGGATACCAGGAAATGTTCTCTGGAGAGAAACTCCAGTTTTGTGTCCTAACTAAAGGAAAAAATTTTGCACATTGGTACGCACCAGGGAATCCAGCCACAGCTCTGTAGTAAAGCACAGGTTCCACTTTGCATGAAACTGGTTTCTCTAACTCCTGATTCTCCTCTGCTGTAGCATTAAAAGACGTGTAGATGTGGCACTTAGGGACGTGGTTTAGAGAGACTTGGCAGTGTTAGGTTTACGGTTTGACTCGATGATCTTAAAGGTCTTTTCCAACCTAAATGATTCTATGATTCTATGATTCTATGTTATTGAGTAACTACAAAAACATGAAAATATAAAATTGGAACATATAAGATGTTCAGATTTTATCCAATGATACCAGATCAAAAAACAAAACCCCAAGATTTTCTTTTTCCCCTTAATCAGAGCTCTAATATGAGGGAGAAAACTAGCAAGGTGTCTGAATGATGAGATATAAATGTTACTTTTCTTCTGGAAAACATTGCTGAATAAAAGCAGACAGAAACTCTTTTCCTACTAGAGTTTCCTGAGAATACTTTTTTTCCATGAAAAAAAAAGTAGTGTTTAACGCTTAAAATATTTCAGCCAAAATAATTTTTGTTTTCCTCTTTTTTTTGGGAAGGGGGGACACACAACCTGATTTTAATCAAAACCCAGTTTTCTTTCAATAACAACATAGAAACCCGACTTCCAGAATAGATTTTCAGTTAGCTTTGATCGCTGTGAATAATTCAGAAATATTTAGGAAAAATTGTCCCTCAGTTATACTGACATAAATCTGGTAGTCCCCCATTCTATCTGAAGTTATAAAGCTGGGATTATAACGTTTTCCATTCGTGCGTGAGATGTTGTTATTGGGCAGACAATATTTCTGAAGGTGAGGGATCGATTGATTTATAATCTCCAGTACAAGGAAAAGAGGAAACACTCGTGAGAGATGTTGTGTTGGAGATGTCTGTTGCTGAGAGGGCTTCGGTAATGCTTGTTTCACACAAGACACTGATAAAGTCTCCTTGAATCCAGCACATCTGCATGTCGAGTGGTGTGTTACATGCTGCACAAAAGGAGGGGAGATCTGGAGGGGCTAGAAGTGGGGGCAGTTCTGATGAAGCCCAAGGTCTAGCACAAGAAAGTCAAAATCTCCTGACACTAAGTTAGCCTTCACATCATCAGTGGCCCCCAGGAACCCCAATCTCAACTCCCTTCCTTTTCTACTTTTTCATTCTGCCTGACTTGTCCAAGTTCGCCGGCCCCAACTCACTTTTCTACCTCCACAAGCCAGGACCCCTCCTCCTGTCTCCAAACCAAAACTCTGACTCTGTGTCACTTCTTTCTTTCTTTTTACTACGATTTACCACATTCTCCACAAATCAGGGGTCTAATGCCAAACCTCTTACCTCCACAGCCTTCCCAATCAGGAACCAGCCTTACCTGAAACCTAGACCATGGCATTTAATCAGTTCCTTGGCAGGTGTTGTCCACCTACAAGGAGGTTACCATGGATCAATGGCTTTTATCCAAGAGCACCACGGAATTTCATGCAAGCCATGGTTTGACAGCCCATATTGTAACATATTCCATCATCATCCCTGTTTTTCAGTTGCTTCTACTTTTATATTTTATTTTGATTTTATTTTATTTTATTAATACTGTATACTTTTATGTTATTTGCTACACTTGATGCCTTTCTTTTCCCATGCTAGATTTATGCCTGCGGTAAGATTTTGTCTGCAAGTTTGCTCAGAAATGGTTCAGCTGCAAAGAACAAAATTAAGCTTTTTTTTGGCGTGTCTTAGAAAACAAATCTCTAAACTCTAGAACCTATGGGCTTGTAGTAAAGGATTGAAGGTTAGCAGGGAAACAACTCCGAGGGCAGTGAAATGTTTTCTATCCACAGTCCCCATGAAAAACTGTGTCCAGAACTATCTATGAAAATAAACTGCAGAGATTCATTATCTTCTGATGTGCTGTGAAAGATCTAAGCTTTGGCTATTGCTTGTGAAAATTTCAGTTCCTGCTCTGCTGCGTTGTTTGAAGCACCGACATCAAATGCTCTCCTTCTTTCAGCTATTTGGAGCCTTAAATCCCATGTTCTAGTTCCCTTGCATTGCGTCTGCTAATTAACAAAAGAATTCTGGGCACTTCATGACCCTTGTTGCTGCCCAAGGCGCTGTGTCCCTAGGAGGCAAACATGTGTTATGTCCTAACTTTACAGATTAGGTCGGTTAGGAGCCAAGGGGTTACACAGAGTCATCTGTGGTGGAATGGAGAAGAGACCTCCAAGTTTAACCATCAACAAGTATGCCATCAACTGGAAACATGCTGGTTAGATTTTGATTAACCAACCTTATTATTAAGGCACCTAGCACGGTTTACTTTGTGTAGGATCGAGATTTTTTTTTTATACATGCCTATATATGTCTCATTGACTCTTTACTTATAAGATCAGGTCTCATTTGCAAAAAAATGGATCCTTGTGGAAGCATTCAATTACAATTCTGAAAAGAGATGGAGAATGAGAAGTGTAAAAGCCCTTGCCATGCACATGAAGAGCAATGGCCTGGGAAAATGAGTCCCTTTTTTCCTTCCCCTGTAATTCTTCCTACGTAGAGTATTCTGAATCGGAGAGAATCATGAATGTATGTTTGTGTGTATGCAAGCATGTATGTTTATACACACACACGCAGACACTGTCCTCGCAACTGCGCTTGGAAGCATTTCATCATTTTTTCTCTCTTATCTTCCAAATATTAGCATTTAATGAAATACACATTTCCTTCATTTATTTTGAACCTACTCCAAGGCCAGCAAATACCAGAACCTCAAATGTTATGACAGGATAGATTCTTTAATGGTTTGTTTTCTTTTCATTCTTTCTGTTTTCACTGTGATTTTTTTTTTTTTTTTAAAGATTATAGACCTTTATGTTCTAACTCAAGGAGCCTGGCTTCCAACTGAGGTAGACAAATATGTCCAAAAAAATGTCCCTGAGACCCATCCAATGCAGACAGCTGTACAGCAAACAGGAAATTGAGGAAGTCAGGTTCATCAGAGACACAGGATTTCCTTCGTGGATGTTTCAGATAAAGCATCTTTAATTTTTCCGTGCTGGTTCAGTGCTGTAAAAGAACCATGAGAAAAGCAGGGGAAATATCGCCTTGTGGCTTGAAGACAGTGATGTGAAAGCAGAACTGAAAGACAAGTTCTCTTGGGGACCATCGCACCTTGGTCATGTTAACATGACCTCTTCCAAGCAAACTCACGCTTGTCTGTTTGCGGTCCGGGCTGGCAGGACATGAGCCAGCTCTGAACCAGAAGCTGTGTCACAGAGACATAGAAGGGTAGGACTGGCTAGGATGGGCACATTTCCATACTAATGCGGTTACACTTCAAGTTGGGCATGGTCCTTCTAGTTTGAACTGTGGGCAGAGCAATCTCAGGTCTATCTGTATAGGGTGATTTAAGTGTCCTCCTGGTTTACAACATGCTGTGCTAGAGGTTTCACTGCTGGCAGACTTGCATCAAGGGAACCAGCAGATTCAACCATCAGCATGTGAGGAGAGATTGTGAGAGTGAGAGGGAAACACAGGCTGCTGCTGCAGAATCACTCAGCAGGTCTGAGTTCATTGCAGAACTCTGCTAAAACCTTCTCCTGTGACTTTGAAGAAGTCATTTGATTATCCTGTGAAATAAAGTTAATTCTTTTTTTTCCTCCACTCATTGGTTTGTGATGGCTCTTGAGATTTCAGTGTTGGGGCTAAAGAAGTGTCTATGTAGCATCTGGTATGATGTCATCCCAAACTAGTATGAGGGTCTTATGAAACACTGGGAAAAATTACATACCAGTAATTAACAGTGTCCATGTGGCATTACTGAATCAGGCAAGCACTTAGATGTCTGCCTGTATGACCTCAGTTTGCCTTGCTCTCCTATTTGTGCTTTTAGTTTTTGACAGTCTTGCATTACATGATCACAGTAACAAGCAAGCAGTTTTGACTCATTTGGTCCAAAATGTGATTGTTCTGGAGATGGCTCAGGGCTGTGTAGTACCACATGTTTGTATAAAAGAGCTCTGCCTTATCTCCTGGAGAAACTGAAACATGTGGGATGAATAAGGACTGGAGGAGAAGAAAGGAAGGTCTCACAGCACAGGTGGTTACTGAAAGCCATCGGAGTAGCAGAGCAACTCTAAACAAGTCTTTTAAATCAAACCACTTGCCCATGACCTTGTTCATGTCCCCATAGTATTTCCCCTCTTGCCTGGATCCAGCCATGCCTGAGCCTGGTGCTGGAGGGTGCTAGTTGCAGGGACTAAAACTTCTCTGGGAAATGTACTAATGGTTAAAGTGCATGGGTGATTATGAGCCAATGCGTGAGATCACGTGCTAACGCTATTTGGTTTACTGGTGTAGATGTGGTCTGGGTAATATGCACACCAAAACCAGCAGTAAGTGCAGAAACCATCCATCTCAGTTTCAGCTCTAGGGCACTCAGGACAGGGACTTATCAGGGCATTTTAGCTAATGAAACTGCAAATGTTGACTAAGCTTGGACCAAGGGGTTGGTACACCCCAAAGCAACTTTTCACAAGGTAATTACTGAGCCAAAACATGCAAGCTTTTCATTTGTAAAGCATATCTTCAATATGGATATCATCACTCTACCAAGTCCAAAGCCCATGTGGTTGACACAATGAGCACCTTGGGGTTTTCAGGATGGGTAGCATGAGTATTAATATAATTATTAGTTAAAATAATTAGTTGAAAAGAACATATTAATTTCCCAATACAGTTTTTGAGAAACAGATCAGTGCTTTGGAAAAAAAGTCGATTCACTGGCGTTGCGTTTAAGAAACTGGAAAATAAATATTTGCATCTGCGGTAGTTACATTGAATACTCAGTCTAAGATCATGCCAAGAACATAGTTATTAACTTACCATATAAAACTTTATATTCATTTTACCATACAAATATGTAAATACATATGATTATGAAATCATCCTGCATTCTCCAGTTGCTGGGAAAAGAGACACACAGCTAGTGAGGCAGCTGTCACACTGAGGTGTCATAAGCTGTTCTGGAACAACATTTCTTTTCAAAGAAAAGTTGTTTTTTTTCTTTTTTCTTCTGTGTTGTAGGCATGTTAAATCAGCAACAGTACCTCAACCTGTCTTAGAAAACAGGTAACCTTGCAACTGTAATCTACCCCAGAATGGGGATCATGGACCTGAGTCAGATATTGGCCCAACTTGCGAATTCTGTGTCCTTGTTTTTTTTTCCTTTGTCTTTTCTATTCTTTTTTACAGTTCTGGGTAACTGCCCACTAATGTCAGTTTCAAGAGACCCTATTTTCTGGTTGCTTGGATAAGGCAAGTTGAATTAAAACTTTGGGATAGACCTTACTTGAGAGACCAATAGAGAATTTAACTTCTGTGTTTGATAAGCTAATTCACCAAGGTTTAAAACCATCAGTTATGCAATAAAACTGCATGCAATTAATTAAAGGGAGCTGATTATTTTCAGCTGGGCTCTGTTCCTGAAACATCCTCCTACTCACTAATAAACTTTGTTCCTGCGGTGGTTTTTCTGAAATTAATAAACACATTGCAAAACTAGAGTAAATCTGCCTCATTGTTTTCTTCCCATGCTCACTAGAATGCAAGCTACTGGACTGAAAATGAAGTTTCATCCCTATAAGGTCCATATTGCAAGAACACTATTTTTTCCCCCCTGGGGGATTAATAGGAGATTATAGCATTAGCTGATCAACTGGATTCAACACTGTAAGACATCTAAGTTGGCTTTAGAGAAACTATTTTGTCCAGCTCCCTGTGTAGTCTGCTTCAGGTGGCTGTTTTGGATCATTGTGCTGTGAGGGAAACCTGCTTTCTCCTTTGCCTCTCTAGGGCCCAAGGAAACAAACTTCCTCAGTCACTCAAATTTGTGTCTGAAGTAAGAAGGAAGCCCAATGGAAGTCAGTGACCACACATAACCGAAAACATCCCTTGCTCTTGGAAAGCCTGAGGCTCTCTGGAGAAAAGATCTGACTCTATGCATGCCTCTACAGCACTCCAGAGAGAAGAACCCCAAACCGGCTAGAGCTCAAGTACCAGTGCAGTCCTGCCCACTACAGTGTCATGCAAACAGGAGTCCTACAGAACTCCAAGACTGGCTTAAAAATCAGGGTCAAGGTTTAGCATGTTTCTAGTGTCTTGTTGAAGGCAGTGGTTGCTTTGGGAAGAATATTAAGCGTTTATAGACACGTTTTTTCTCATACGCATGTCTTCCAAAGCAGCCATTCAAGGACAGTTTGACCTGAAAGTAGATCCAATTCCTGTGCTATTTGTTGATGTATCTTGTCTCATCCACTCTTTTAGCCATTCTAACCTCCAGTGACAAGGTGTCCCAGAATTTGTGTGACTGACAACTTCTGGGCACAAGGTTATCCTTAGGAATTATTATTAATAGTGAACAATACCTCCATGTATGTCAGACTAAACAAGTCACTCTTGTTCTCTGACATATTCATGTATCAACGTTGGCTGTTTGCAGGGTTTTTTTACTGTTCTCTCTGCAAAGTGAGTGTGGGGCCTGATTCAGTAGAAGGCAGTATAGAAGCTAACTTGTTTACTTTGACCAATTTTACTTGTAGATTAAGTTTCCAAAGAAACCCTTTGTAACTAATAACTCTTCACTGCAACCCTGGAGGGCTCACAAGTTATGGGATGGTGGATTATGGAAAAGGGTGGGTGGGAAAAAGTCAATAATAATACCAATAAAAAAGCCATCTTTCTGATCAAAGCAGAAAATGCTTGAATAAAGATTATATTAAAAAAGAAAAATGTAGAGGTCTTGTTAAAACCTTTGGGTTACTGTCCAGTTATGTGGATTTTCCCTCTAGTGCTTATTCTGGCATTCATTAAACCCTGATAAGTTACATAGAAACACTTGAAAGAATGATTAGAAATGCTATGTGTGAATAATAGAATTGCTTAAAGGGAAATGGAAATTCTTAAAGGGAAATGCATACTGACATAGAAAGTGAACTTGTGTAATTTTCTCATTGTCCGGGGTTATTATCTTATTCCTCTTTTTTGTGGATGTTGAATTTGTATGCTTTTATATTCACAGTTTGGGGGCTGCTTAGGATAATAATATTACCTTTCGCTTAGCTCCAGTGGGAGGCAGATGTGTTGAAGGTCTTTCGAAAAGCCAAGTCTCTTTTTTCAGGTGCCTTTCTTTGAAAGGGTTAGCCTAGAGTTTAGAGTGGAAGGGAAAAAAAAGAAAAAATCCAAAGCAACCCAACAGACCTGACCCAAAGCCAACCCAGATCCTTCCTCAAAGTTGCCTGTATGACCCTTTGCAAGGAGCATGTGGTAGCTTTGCCTGTGCTCCCCGTGTGCAGTGAGCATGAGGCCACATCTCCTCGGCTGTTTCATGTCTTTACCTCAATGTGACCTATTCCCTAGGACTCAGTGCCAGGCTAAGCTCAGCTGCTTCAGTTGTGATCATCTAGAAGTGAAGTCAGGGTGACCTTGGGTCTATTGGCGAAAGACTGTATGAAAGTTCCCTGGGAAACGATATGTCTACATCTTAAATATCGTCGTTAGGAGTTGGACACCAGGCACCCAATTCCTTGGGTCACTCTGGAAATCTCAGTCTCTGACCTGGAGTGTCTGGGGAAGGTGTCTGGGATCTGCAAAGGAAAAAGATGAGGCCTAAATCAGACAGCAATAAATGCTTCTGGTTTAGTCCTTGAGGTTTCTGCAGTCACTGTCGTGTCTGAGTGCTTTCTCTGTACAGCAGCTTCCTCCCAACAGTTAGATGTGTCCAAGAGCTTGAACATATTAGCGGAGGTGTGATGGAGGGCCTAGGAGAAAAAGAAGCTTTGAAGTGAGAAATAAAGTGGATTGTACCACCAGCTGAGCAATCTTAATTCTAGATGGCCTGAACTGCAAGAGCAAGTCTAGCATGCAACTCCTCTTTATTCTACTATCACCAGCAGTGCCTCAGTCTCAGTGTATTTGCAGTTGTTTAAGAGCTATCATACTATAGCAAATGGGACTGGAGACCCTAAGCACCATCATACAGCCAGAGATTATCCTGTTGCGAGGAATTTACAGCCCTAAATGGGTAAAACAAAGGGTGGGAGGGGAAGCTGAGGCACAGCCAGATCTGTGGATTTCGAGCAAGTCCATGGCAGAGCCAGAAGCCTTACTGTGGCTGGTCTCGTCTTGGACACAGAGCTTTCCTCTCCATCCTCCAGTGCTCTCAAGGTGAAAGTCCTTGTTATTCAACTTCAGACCCCTTTTCACAGGTTGGCTGTTTCATGGTTAACAGGTCCAATAGGGTTCATCTTGGCATGGAAAGGGTACAACCCTGTCTTGCCAACAGGACTGAAAAGGGAATGCTTTGTGTTGCAGGACACAATGCAGCCAGCACCTTTGGGAGGCTTTTTGCTTGAGTAAAGGTTTATTGCTTGCTTACTTGGTGTTTCTCTTTAAAGAACCGAAGTGTTGGTGCCCGCAATGTCAAGCCCTGGAAGGTTAAATCAAAATTAACTTGTTGTCACAAGAACATGTTATATTCCTTTTCTTTGCTCTTCACGTTACAGAAATAATATATTAGCACTGCAAAGGCTCAGGCAGAGGGGAACAGCGCTGATCCTGTGGTTGAATTATGAAGTCAAGCTATAAAAGCCCTAATCTAAACTGTGGGATAATGAGATGTGAGAGGATTTTCTGAGGTCCACTGCTGATCACATCGTGTTTGTTTAGTAAGATGGGAGTGTTTTCACTGAGATAAAAGCATAGATTTCATTGAGAGAAGTTTCAAAACTGACCTTCAATACTTTAAGCTACAGTGATTTAATGGGACATGGACAAGCATTTCTTAAGCCATTCTGAGGTTTTGTGCTCTACCTAAGCTATATGTGGGTATAACATTGACATGTCTTTCTTTGCCAATGTTATACAACGGAATTTGAGAAGTGTTTTTTCCTTGTATTTTCTTTTTCAACAGTGCGGTCAAAAAAATCTCTAATTCAGAGGATGAAACCCTGCACCTCTGAACTCAATGTCTGTGTTGACACAACTCTCAAAGAAGGATCTGTGGAGAAACTCAGGGCTCGACGAGCTCCCAGATCCATCCACCTTTCACCCCCACAAAGACCACACAGGCGAATGATGGCAGTGTAGAAATACCTGCAGTCACCCATGGACAGCCAGTCCAGGTGTGCCTCACCATCTGTGAAGTTTTTAGGCAGACCGAGGCTCACTGCATCACGTGCTCTGAGAGTTGGTTTTCCCTTGTTCCTGGGGCCTGTAATTGCCGGTTTCTTGTTGCTGTGGGCTGTGGGTCAGGACTTGAGGGAGACCTTGTGGTACGCTAAGGAGAAGGCTTAGATGTATCCTGAATGTCATGGTTAGGGTTAGATTAGCTTGCTTTTTCAAAGAGAGATTCAAGTTATACTTGAAAGATTCATCTTGCCTAACTGAAATAATTTCTCACCCTAAAATTGGTGTCTAAGATGCATAAGTTTCCCTTGCAAGGTGTTGATTTCTCTCAGCTGAAGGAGCCACGCTCATACTTAGATGCTCATGTCTAAACGTATAAACATGTAAGCTAGATAAGAAGCCAGACCTAGGGGACTTTCAGGAAGAAAGAATTGCACGGAGACTATTTCCCATGTGGTCAATGGAGACATTCTCTGAACTGGTTTTGTAAGACTCCATTGTAATTTGGTTGATGAAAATATAGTAATGCAAAACCATGGCCTTCTGAGGATGGCACTAGGCATCAAGGCTGGGTTTTCCAGTGAGATCTAGAAGAGAGGTTCACCCCTCTTTGACTGAAATTTCCTGACACCAGGTAGCTATCATTGAAACCTTGCCAGACTCACCGTTAGATCTCCAATCTAGCGGATGATGTGAAAGAAAAAATATATGGGCCATATAGCAGTGGTTCTGATTCTTTGCCTCAATCATTATGTGGCCTCTATGTTTTGTGTAGTACGTCAATACTTAGAGTTGTTCAATTTTAGGGTTTTTTTTTTTAAATATTTTTCAAGTCTCTGAGATAAAATTTAAATTTTTCCAGTTTTATCTAAAAAAACCCATCTATTTTGATTTCACATGCAAACTTGTGTTTTCATTTTGTGTTTAAAGGAACTTTTTAATCTTTCTTTGTTTCCTTTGTCATTCTTTTTTTCATTGAAAGTAATAGTAAAAGTAATACAAAGATAGCAGTCCCACACATATTATTTGAAATTAGATACAACTGATGATTTTAAAATACTTATTCTGTTAAAAAAATCAGAAAATTGAATATTGATGTGAAATTTTTCAATTTGCTAAATGGTCCTATGAGCATGAATAATTAGGAACTGTCATTTCCTATGGCTTTGTCTTTTGTGACTGATTGATGTTGAAGATATTGAAAGCTCTGAAAGAAGCTTTTCCTTCAGCTTAAGGACTTGAGGATGGAAGGGGTTTTGCTATCGAAAGATGTTTCTAAGACATCTCCTCTAACCTTTTTAAGTGAAGATGGTGAGTGAACTAAAAAATGCTAGGATACATGAAGGCAGGTGTAAAGGAACACATCCATGGTGCAACTGCATAAGTCTTGCTTCCACAAGAAACCCAGTAAAAAGTCTAATTTTCAACAAAAAGAAAAAATATCTATTAAAAATACCCTAAGCTTCAAGTTACCTATTTTAAAGTAACAGAGCTCATCATATCCTAAAAATAAGAATGCCTGGGTTTTTGAAGGACTGACATGCCATCCCTGACCTGCATGTGCTCCTGACCCCAGCACTGTCCTTCCTCCTGTTTTACAAAGCTCAAATTACATGTTGTGTTAGAACTAGGTATGACTACACCCCAAAATGAGGTGACTTTTCATCTGAAGAAGTCTCAGAAGACGTGGTTTTCAGCCTGTTCCCAGCCACAGAGAGAGCAGCAGACCTAGCCATATGTCTGTCTTGACCCCAGGGATATCAGAGGGAAACCTCACAGTGGGTTAGAGGCATGCAGGTTCACTTCTGTATTCCTGAATCTCCAGGACTCCCAAACAGAAATCATCTGTATCAGGGAGTGTGTATATGAACTGCAGCCAAAGGGAATGGAGGTTCTTTGCTGCAAACCTTTATTTTATTCACCTAACGTCTCTTTACTCTCATCAGCTTGCACTGAGGATGTTAACTACAGTTTCCCTCCCGTCACTGAGGCAGGCTAATTCAATGACAAATTTTAAGTAGACTGGGCTATTGCAGCAATGCATTGAGTTGATTGGTGGAAACTGCAGACAGCTCCTTCTGTTGCCACCACATTTATGCAAAAGTTGAGCAGCATTAAATGATTCTATTCTCCATTTTGTAAACTGATACCATTCTTAGTTTTTCTGCAAAATATTGCCAAAACTACCTTAAGTGTGTCTATTAACGGAATGTATACATGACGTCATGTGTTTGTAATACCTGAAATAAAGTATGCATACATATATATATATATTTTTACATTGCAAGGTAATAGATGGTAGATGCACGATGGGATTCTGCTGTCTTTGGTGTACAGACCACTGAAATAGTGAAGCTATCTCTTTCTTTTCTCCTGCTGCCCCAATCCCTTTGGTCACCATCACCCCCCTGCAATCCAGTGATCTAAAAACAGGGACTGGCAGTGACAAAGCATCAGAGGAAGGCTAAAATCCGTGTGGCATGTGACATAGAGAAAAGGTCACATTGCCCTGCATCAGCCCTCTCTTAAGTCAAGTTAATTAATGGTTCTTTTTTTTTCTAATTCAACTGGATGGGCCTCCAGGCAAAGTGCTATTTGTAACCGCACCGCATTCTGGAGTCACCCAGCCTGACACTGGCTATGCCCCTGCATGTCCCCATGTCTTCAGGCCAGGAGGCGTCAGCTCAGCCCTCCACTCACTTTTCAGGTGTGCGTATTGCTCCCAAGTCACCTGGCAAAGGGTGATAATGAGCCTGATCTTGGTGACTTTCCATCGGAAATCCAAACATTAGCATGAGCACGATGGAGAAAAGCAGACAGGAGATGCAAAGAAAGTCTCAAATGAGAGGCCACAACAATTTCAGTCTTCTCTGTTGAGGATGCACAATGGACTCCTGTCCACAGCAGCAAAAGAGCCACAGGTGGAGCATCTAAGGAGGGAGGGAGATTGAAACACAGGACCAAGATGTGTCCCTCGTCCTCGTGAGGGCAGCTCTCAGGCTGGGCAGCAGTGTCCGCCTCTTTCATCTGCTCTGCCTCCACCTTGGCTGGGAGATGTGTTCCTGCCCTGTCCCTTGTGTGCTTGTGCACAGAGGTATGTTGGCTGAGGTGGTGTTCATGACACTGGACCTGCTTGGGGTCCTGCCGAGAGGGCTGACCTCATGGTCCTGTTGTTCTTGCTCTCTGTGGGTGCATTTACACACAGCCTCAGCCCGTGCTTCTGACTCCTCCTGGCATTGATGTCTGCTGTGGATCAGCCCTGTCTGTCTCTGAGCCTGTGCTCAGAACAAATGTTTCTGTGCACACCATGCCGTATGGTTAAAAGAAACAGCAGGAGGTTTTACTGAGGTTCACAGTTCTCATCCAAGGCAAGCGCAGACAACAGATTGTTCTCTTCAAAAACCGCTGGTGGCAGAGTCCTGGTGGTGTAGCCACTCCTCACCTCATCCTACTCTTGCTCCTGTATTTGCTCAGCGTGTCTGTGAGACAGATTTCCACAGCTAGTTTGTTTTTATGAGGCTTTATGCACACACATTTCACCCAGTGTTTCTCAGAGAGCATCTTGATGAGAGGGATGCCCATGCCTGCTGAGATGAGGAGGGGGCTTACTTGACAGCATTGTGCATCAGACTATTTCCCACGGTTACATGAGGCCATAACCTCACTGAACTCAAAGATTACGACTGACTATTGAAGACCAGAGTTGGGTCCAGCTGCATCAACCCAGAGAGACATTAGCTGAGTACAGACAGGAAATTATTCCCAGGTTTACTCCTGTGGTGACTCCAATCCTCCCAAACCCATCCTCCCTTATTAATTAAGGTGCAGTGGGTAGGCATGTCTCTCTTCAGCTGCTGTCAATCTATTGCTCATTTCCAGCAGGGAGATAACAGCTAGGAGGTGACTAGATTGTCCCTTCCTTCTCTTCCACTCAGGTTTGAAGCCTGCTTTTGCAACAAACAGAAGGCACACCGCAACAACTGTTTCCTGCCTCACTAATAACGGTTTTAATAATCACCTCAAATTGTTTTTCTCCACTTAGAACATTTTTCTAGCGCAAAAAAAGTCAGCTCCAGCCTTGTAAACTGCTAAGTGAACAGTAATAGTTTGTTTGCAACAAGTACACAACAAATTAAAAAGATCTAAGTGTGAAAAAATTCACCAACCTCCAACAATGTCGGGAGAAGGCCAAATATTTCAAACAACGTCTGCTTGATCTTTACCTCTGGGTGTGAACTCTTCTCTTGAAGGGGCCCAGAATTAATACTGGCTGCAGGTTTCCCTGTTCATTTCCTTAGGCTCGAGATACCTCTCTAACTGACGTGGCCTGTGCCCTCTGTTAAATTTTGCAGGTAAATTTGTGGTCACAGCAGCACTCTCCAGGGGCAGACGTTAACGTGGATAGGGGCTATGCCCATGCTAAAATAAATAAAGTGGTGCCAGGCCACAGACATGGAAACACAATCCTCTGCTCTGCGAAAACGGTTACAACAGCCCCTGGCATGCTTTTGTCCTGGGCCAATTAAAGCTCTCCCAAACAATTCTTGGGTGCAGTTTGGGAGTTAACGTGTGCCAAGGAACATTCTCAGCTGGTCTGTTGGATGAATCTATCCTGTTTGGAAAGCTGAGATAGTTTAATAGATGAATGCAGCCAGACCATGTCAGTTGGCCTCGGTGTCTGGAAATACTCCTGGGCACATTTAATTTACTAGTGAAGATGTAGCCAGAATGTCTCTTCAGGACCATCCATTACTTATATATCTGTGTTGAAGTCGATGTTTTTTGCACTAGTCTGATTGTATCCCACTGCCTCTGGTTTTAAAGCTCTCATTTTTTCTTTTGGCTGCTGTAGCTGATCTGGGATGTGATCTGCTGTCTTCATAAATCTGCGCTGTGTCGGTTTACTCCGTCTTCAAAGATGCTCAGATTCCAAGACCTGCTGGGTTTTTTTTTTTTCCCACTCTGAGGTGATTAAGCAACCCTGATTATAGCCAATTAAAAGGCATCCTTTCTCTTTTGCAGCCTATGTGTTGAATATTTTAAACAGTTTTTTGTTCTTTTCTGCCTTTTTGGGTTCTCTCTTACATGTTTAGATAGTCAGCACAGTCATTGCTGACTCCATAAGAGTATGGATAGTTGGTTAGGAAAAACCTGCTGGTGGCTACCTCATTTTTAGCTCTACCAATGCCTCACATGCTCCTGAGCTGCTTGAAGTGGGCTATGTCTCATAAGAACAGTGGGGAGCACGCTGGTACTGCTCTGCACGATGTGGCTGCAAAGATCTCAAACCTTCTGACTACCTTTGTGCTGGGAAATTACAAAGCACCAGAGCCAGTTTTATGGCCCTGGGGCCAACTCTCGGTGTGGCCACATGCATAATTATTAAAATCCCTTATCGTCCAGACCAGATTGGTTGCATCCAAACTGGGATGGTCACAAATCATGCTAACCCTCAGACAGCTCCTAGACACTGTTTCGGTCAGTGTTAGTTGACCTAGACAAAAAAACATGCCAAGCATTGTTCTAGGAATGTAAAATATGTGTGACTGAGTACCAGGGCTAAGGCATAAGCCTTCACAAGTGTAGACATGGCCTCAGTGTACCTCTTTTTAAGGCTGATGAAAAATGTCTGTGTCCCACTGTGCCCCAGAAGATAGAGTTAAGCCTGAAAAATGTATGGTTAAAGCTTCTGAGAGTTTTCAGCATGGGCAGCATGTTTAACATGCCATCCCTACCCCAACCCCAGATGAAGAAATGTCTCCGTGGCAGTTCAGACGTTTATTCTGTTTGTATTTTTCTGTCCTCTGTGAAAGAAAGAAATCCAACTCACCAAAATCTCAGACTTTGTTTTTCCTGGCTGCAATGTTCATAGCTAGGTTCTGAGAAGTTCTGTCCCTCTTCAGTCCCTATTATTGGCATCACTAATGTTGAGAGTGATTCCCCATTCCTATGGGAGAGGTTTGGTATTTGGGAGTAGAAGGACTCTGAAAGGTTACAGGTCCCCTCAAATCCTTCCTATTGATCTCTCAGATATGGAATAAAAGCAAGAGCATTAACAAAAAAAACCCACCCACACCCCGAGGAAGCAAAGGAAAGGGCTGAGTGATGCTTTCCTGTTCTTACAGTGATTTCTGTTGGTTAGGACAGGGAGGAGACAGATTTGGGGAGTACAGGAGGTACTTGGACAGTCTTCAGAATAGTAGTTTTCATTGATGCTACTTACTCAAATTTTATGTAAGGGTAGAACCAGTACTATTCTGGTTCACAACGTATTCTATGCAGAGATTTCTTGCATAAAGTGGAGTGTCTTTACACTTCTTGTAAGCCTCTTTTCACTAGTTATTAAGTGGACAGAATAGGTATCTCAGTTTTAGTGTTTATTCCCAAAATTCCTGTGTATAGCTTGGGATTACCTGGAAAAATATTAACCATCTGGGCTTGAATTATATGAAGAATCTGATTATTAAACCAGATTGTAGCTGTCAGGTCCTTGGAAACCTTTCTTCCAGCAGCGAGAGAAAGTGAAGTGCCGCGCTGGATTTGAAGGCTGGACCTGGTGTATGTACGCCCTCAGCTCCCCGTAGGGCTTAGTTCCTAAATAGTAAACCTCCCTTTCTCTTCCTGCTCTTTTTCAACTCTAAGCCATCTGAGGAGTATCTCACTGTCAGCTTTTTCGGAGCATAGCAAAGAGGAGTCCTATCTCCATAGACCTCTGGCCGTAACACTTTCCAGGCAGATAATCTTAGGCCATTCTTGCTCCAGACCAACACTGTCAGTTTGCACAGATCAGCAGAATGATCACTAAATGGTCATGTAAACACCGTTTCGGTTAAACACGGGGTGCTGATCTCCCCTGATCATCCTGTTCAGTACCAAGATGGCTGGTAATGCCTGGAGTTAGAATGTGGTTGTGGTGCCTCAGAGGTGCGGTGCAGGCTTTGATGATACAGATCTGATCAATGTCCATATGCCCCTTAGATGCCTGCTGGATGCTTGTGCAAAGGTCAGGCGTCTTTAGTGCTCTCCCAGAAGGTTTTTAATGGAGTGCGCTGCTAGCTTTTATCCTTTCTTATAATTTTATGAGGCAGAATCCCCCCTCCCCCAGGCAAGCAGCCAGCCTGCCACTAGCTATTCGCTTTAAAATTATGATGAAGCTTGAAATAAAACACAGCCATGGACTGAACCCACTCACCCTCAGTCCAAAGGTATTAAGGCTGCTGGTTGATAGAGACAATATCTAGTTCTTGGAAATGTTTTGCTTCTAGCACCCTGGATGATTAGGACGAGAGGACTAGGCGAAAAAGATAATGATTCCGTATTTGCTGTGGAAATGGCAAGTGCAATTAGAATTGCCAACTGAGTTGTGATCAAAATTCTGATTAATTACTTACTGCTATTTCACAGAGAAGAAATTAGTGCGTATCTAATTGGCATTACTGAAATGTATGCTGTGCCTCACTTGCATAAATTAAATGTAAAGAACAAATCTACTGTGTGTGTATGAGAGAGAGAGAAAGAGAGGGAGCAAAAGTGAATGTATGATACTGGGCAAGATCCTCAGGTGATGTAAATCAGGACTGCTCCGGTGAAGTCCCTGGATGGTGAGGCTCGGACTCGGGATGCTAAAAGAGGTACTTTGATTTGGGTGTTTACTGAGGGTCTGTGCTATATAAAAAAAGGAGTTCAAACTAGAGGATCACAGCAGCCTTTCTTCTAGTCTTATCGAATCTCACTCTATCAAAACCAGTCACAGCAGTATCAAATCCTATTTTCAGCTCGTGATTCCATGGCACCAACCCCCACCATACCATCAGAGACTTCCTATCGTATGATTTTTGTTTGCTTATTTATTTCAATTTCAGCTCTGCACATGCTCTAGGCACATATACAATAATGGCAATTACACATTGTGCAAAGTACATCAATAATTTTAGTATGAAAGAGAAGAAAATGCAGAGCTATGATTCCAGTGCTTTAATCGGCAGGACCACATTATGTCAATGAAGTGGGGACACGGAGGACTGATTAGATAAATTCCCCCTTGCAGTTCCAGGACCCAGCACTGAAGTGCCCACCATGTTCTGAAAATGAAATGTATGCATTAAAAATGTATCTGCATTTATTTTCCCCTCTGGTGTCTTCCTGGTTTTTCTAACAAACAGAACCTTATGGAAAAGAAAAGAAAAACCATCCCTAGATGGGAACTTTGGCAGTGCATTTGCTCTTTATGAAGAAGCCAGCTTGGTACCTTGGCAGAGAGGGCTGTCGATGTCAGTGGGGATTAGAAGAGCCTCTTCCTCCCTACTGCCCCTCAATTAACTTTTATTCTCCAAGCAGAAATAGGAGAAGGGTTGCAGAAGTGGTGAAGCAAACAGACCCTCTCATTTTGCTAATCTGTGGAATTTATTGTTACCTTGAAAGAGGTTATTTTCCTAAGTAGAGGCCTAATTTCTGCTTGCGTACTGTAGGTGTAGCTGTACTGAATTTAAAGGGTCACTCCAATACCCCCCAAATTTACAATGAAATCAAGCAGCTAAATTAATTGCCTTGCAGCACGTTGCCGTTATCCTTGCCTTTCCTTGCCTTTTGCCTGTCCTCATTACAGTGGCGTGGAAGTGTATGTTCTAACCATAAAATATTCTTTTTTCTTTCTTATTCTTTTCATAATGAACTGGTGTCCCACCTCTTAAACAATATTTCACTTCTGCCCACTTGAGTCTGAAAGGGCACAGCCATCACCAGTCAGCCATAATGTTCTTTATTTTCCTCTCTTCCTATCTCTGCCTCTCTTATCTCCATGATCTTCTTTTTGCTGTCTCCCTCCCCCTCCAGACGGCTTTATTAAATTCAGATCTCTACTTCTGAGGTCTCTGTGTCTGAGCTGCCATTCCATGTAAGCCACCGAGAGCAAAAGCAAAAAAAAAAGTCAAGATTCCCTGATGTTCCTCCTCCCCTCAATGTCCTTGGCAGCACAGGAATCCTTTCCACAGCACATCCTTCTGGTTGGGTATTCAGGTTACAGACTGCAGTGCTGCCAGAATTATTAACCCTTTTTGGACCTCAGGGAAGCATAATGTGCAAGAAAATGTGAATTCATTTTCGACAACCGACAACATGTGCTTGACATAACGTACCACCCTTTTGGGCAGGATTTGGGTTGGAAAGTGAGATCTCTGCTGAAAGCTCTTCCCCAGGGAAATTATACATAAACAGAATTCCTGTGGCTTTCATGGAGAGTGGTTATAGCCCAGATGTCTTGATGAGGCAACACAAATTCAGAACTGGGTTGGACCAATTTTCTACCTGCTGGATTAGTCTTAGTACTTAGTATTTAGTACTTAGCACTCAGTACTTAGTGTACTCTGACTCTGGAATGAGCCTTTCCAGGCTAGTGGGATACAAACATGACCTATAAGGCTTCAGCCTGGTATCTATCTCCTACAATTGCCAGGTGAGGATGTGAAAACTGAGCAAACCCTGCCAGACGGGCTCTTTGTAGGCTCTTCGAACTGGCTTGGCTCTTCATGGCACTCTGGGAGCTGAGAGATGCTCTCTGATGGCCCAAACCAGCAGAAAGGCCCATGCAGGTTCCTGCTGAGAGCCTGCCAGCTAAGCTTTTTGATTGGTATGCCCCAGAAATGAAATATATTCTGATATTGTTGGTGTCAAGGAATAAACAAGTGAAAATCATGCTTGTGCTCATCTTATGTCTCTGTCTGGCAATGCTGGTGTTATACCAAAAAAACAGACTCAAAATAGTCCATACTGGCAATTCTTTTCATAAAAGTTGAATAATATAGACTATTATGTGTGAAGGGCATCCTTTAAATACCGGCAGGATGCCTGAGCTAAGCAGCCTTTGGGAATCCTATATTGCTCTGCCTATCTTAACTCTGTTTCAGTGCGCTTTTTTTCACCGGTGCTAAAGCACTAAAAAGTCTCAAAGAAACAAATCTGCTTAATGCACCTGTCTGCTTTCCTGTGCACAGCTAGTGTATTCCCACATGATAGCTTTGAATGAAATTTTGTAGCAATTGAATATTTGTATTCAATATTCAGGGCAATGATAAATAAATACACAGTACCCCAACACTAAGAGTCTCAAAAATGTTATTGACTGTCATGTTTTAGGGCTTGAGCATAAGGTGTAGCACCCTCGATAATATTTTTTTGTTTTTTCCACAACGATCTGGAGGATGAAATCTTTGTGCCATGTAGGAATGCAGCTTCATAATTTTATTCTCAGATAGGGTCAAAACATCAGCTGTTTTACATTGGCCTAAGCATCAAGCTGTCATCAAACAGACCACCTGAGGAAGTGGCCTGCTGGGAATGCATTTTAACCATGCAAACAGAGACATCCAAACCTTTGCAAGCTCAACCACCAGAAATTACAGGGAAAAGCAGAGAACAAATGGGCTTCGGTTTTAGTCCCTTCAAGCACCATACGATGGGCCGTTACTTCTCTTTTCTGTTTCCCATTGCAGGCTAGGATGTTTTCAGACTAAACAAGTCCCTGTAACCTGAAACCCGGCCATCATTTATGGAAGTACCCTGTGCAGCATGGTTAATAAATAAAAAGTTAAGAAAAATAAAAAGACAACCTTTCCACTATTAACAAAGGACTCTTCAAAGCTATTCTTTTGCTCTGGGCTTTTACAATAATAAGCTGAAAAAATACATTAGAGAGCAGACTCCTTTCTAGCCACTTCATATTTCATTTTGCCTCTCACTTGTCTATTTATTTTCACGTCTTTCCTGATTACTTCTCAATTGTAGAAAGACAACATTAGGCACAATGAGTTTTAAATATACTCCCTGGCCAAAATAACTCCAAGGGCTGTCTGAAATTTCAAACGGCTCACTAGTAAGTCTGGAATAAAATGCAAAGGGAGTGATGCCTACTAGTTTGAGCAGGACAGTCAGGACTGGGTGGGTGTTTGCAGTGCTCCACCCACGTAGTTACTCTTTCCTGCATGGGCACCATACCACACAACCAGGATCTGTGTGACTCTGAGTTCATTCAGGTTTATATGAAGATGAAGAACACTATCATCTGGTAAAGTACAAGAGATGCTCCAGCTCCAGCTCCAAACCTACTCTTTCCCTGTTGGAGCTGTCCAGAAGACTTTGATGGGACAAGGAACAGGCCTTGGACTGCCTAAAACAAGCACACATGGGTATAACAACTATTTGCAAAAGTAAGCGTCTCAAAGCTTCTTCAAACTGTCTTGCAAGTGTGTGAAGTTATGTATGAAAGTGTCATTAGGATCATAGATCTTCTTCAAGTCATTTTCAACCCTGGCAGCTTCTCTGGACATACTCTAAACTGGGAGTTTTGTCCTGGTAAACATATAAAAGCCTAAAATGTAAATATACTATGATTTGTGATAAAGCCCTCAGAAGCCTGATCTAACTTGTAGTTAGCCTTGCTCTGAGCAAGAGGTTGAAATAAATGACATCCAGAAATCTCTTCTGACCTATTTTTTCCTAAGATTCGATGTAGGCATGGTATTTTAGGACTATGCCTACAGACACATTTGATTTTCTTGTAAGTGGCGTTTGAAACCAGTCTCCTTCTATCCCTGCACCCGTGTTGGTTCCAGAGGTTAGAAATTAGTTTTTTAGGTGCTCGTTGTGTTTGCTCAGATCTCTCTTTTGCAATACATTCTCTATTTCTGTGCTTTCCAACGTATTTTGCTCAGTGCCCGCTCTGTTTCCTATGATGTGAGCTGTACTGCTCAGGAGCAGACAGAGCCATGGTCTGCAGGGTGACTGCACCAGGCACAGGTAGGAGTATCTGGATCCAGTGGCTTAGCCATCATTGCTACAAAAGCCAAATCCAGAGTTTGATCTTTTTCAGGACCTTTCTCAAAAATCTGTTTGCAGCCTGTTTAGATCTCTGTCAGGGATAGGGGAACTTTCTTTCTTATTTTCTACATTAACATGGCAGTGGCTTCATCTCCCTTCTTTGTGTCTTTCCCCTCGTTCATAACTGGAGAAGACGGTTACTTTAGAGGGGTGTACATGTCCTGGTTTCGGCTGGGATAGAGTTAATTTTCTTCTTAGTAGCTGGTACAGTGCTGTGTTTTGGATTTAGTGTGAGAATATTGTTGGTAACACGCTGATGTTTTAGTTGTTGCTAAGTAGCGCTTATCTTAAGCCAAGGACTTTTCAGTTTCCCATGCTCTGCCAGCCATCAGGTGTGCAAGAAGCTGGGAGGGAGCAGAGCCGGGGCAGCTGACCCGAACTAGCCAAAGGGGTATTCCATACCATGGAACGTCATGCCCAGTATATAAACAGGGGGGGAGTTGGCCGGGAGGTGTGGATCGCTGCTCAGGCACCAGTCAGCGGGTGGTGAGCAATTGCATTGTGCATCACTTGTCTTTTCTTGGGTGTTATTTCTTTTTTGTTGTTGTTGTTATATTCCTTTTCTTTACAATTATTATTATTATTATTATTATTATTATTATTTAGCAGTGTATTTTATTTTACTTCAGTTATTAAACTGTTCTTATCTCAACCCACAAGTTTTACTTTCTTTCATTTCCTCCTCCTCACCCCACTGGGAGTGGGGAGGGGGAAGCGGCTGCGTGGTGCTGAGTTGCTGGCTGGGGTTAAACCACGACAGTACAGAGCTATCGTTTCCCACTTATTTCAGAATAGGAACACCTCTTACCCTAGCTGTTCTGTAAGCCTTGTTAGCTACATTATTAGGAGTGGGGCTCATTTCACCTAACTTCAGCTGTCCAAATACAGGCCTTCAGCCCAAACTAGCTGTCTAGGTTTCCCATATAGCCAGCAGAGACAGATACCTCCAGAAGTGATACAATCCATCCAAGGGAAAGCAGGAATGAATGACCCTCTAAAAGCCTCTCCTCCCTCTCTCTCTCTCCCTAATGATTATTGTCTAGATGAACAGCTTAGACTAGACAATTAGCTTTGACTAGATGCTTAACATTTAGGCAGCTAAAATTAATGTGATGAATCCCATTCTATGTGCTCAGATAATGACTCTAGCCTTTGTATCTCAAATTTTAGCTCTTCAATATGTTTTCATAGGTGTTCAGATTCTGTGCTATGCTTTCAGATTAATTTCAACTTCTAAGGCTTAAAATACTTGCCTCTCATTACTGTTCATTGTCATAAATATGTCATGGCATAATATAGCTGTCTGTACCTGTAATGAAATCCTTCTGCTTTAAGATTCAACTCCATAGCCCATACAGGACTAATATTGCTGAAAATCATCCCAATAATGTCACAGGGACTCTCGTGCTTGCGAATATTTCTGTCATGAGCACAGGCTCTAGGACTGCACCTTCAGCCAAGGCAGGTACAAATAAGATTTTAACATTTTTTTTAATTTACCTGGGTGAAGAAAGAAAGAAAGAAAGAATGAAAGTGAAGACAAGGCTGCTGATAAAAAGATATTGGAGGCAGGATGGGCAGCGAGCTCAAGAACTCACTTCACCCATCCGTTTGCTCCAAAGTGGTATCTATAATTACAATGCTCCCGAAAGAAATTGATATAACCTGCTAAAAAACCTCTTCAGTTGTGTTAGTTCCACCAAGTTCCTAATCAGTTGATTTCAAGGCCTTGCTATTTTTTTTTTTTACTAGAAAGTTGTTTTTCTAATTTCTAACCTAAATCTCCCTGGTTAAAAAACTAATACTTTTTTTGTTCTCTCTGCATTGAACATGGGAAACCAACCTTCCTTCCTTCCTAATCTTTTTTGTGAAGCTTCTATAAACTGATTATACCCTTTAATATACTAATTGAAATGTCTGCAGTCTTTCTGGGCTGAACTTGGGATATTTGAAACATGTTTGTTTAAATGGTATATCTGGGGAAAAAAAGGCTTTTCAATAAAATAGTTCTACAGAAAAATTTTATATGGTCCAAAAATATTATGATTTCTCAGGTAAAGCTGAAAGCTTAGTAAAATTTTGCTATCTAGTCAAATATTTCTTTTGTTAATGAGCAAAACAAGGGAAAACAATTTTAGGGCAAATGCTGAGCTCTGTTTTGTCCTCTCCTTCATCTATGTCTTATAAAAATAATTGTCATTTTTAACCTTAATTCTAACCTAAATACTTCCGAAATCTGCAGGTATTTGGCTTTTTCCTTCTGGCCCACTTCTAATGGAAAATCATTCGGTCTCTTTGTGAGTCTGTTCCCAGGACCAAAGAACAGTTCTCATTGGGAAGAAATGATGATAATAATAATAGTAAAGCGGAGTTCCCTGCAAATTTTATTTTGAGGTAGTTCATTTTATCCCCTAACTTTATTTTTGCAAAAGAAAAAGATGATTTGTCTTTGCAGTGACTGCAGGCCAAGGAGGGAAAGAGAAGCTGAGAACCTTCCCGTCCATAACAAAACCTGGCAGCGATGGTCTTAATAGAGTTCAAGTTTATTTGACTAATTCTTTCACCACTTGTCAGAGAACATACTTTTGTTTGTGGTAACAAAACAAGCTCTTTCCTCCCCCATTTCTCCAGTGAGTAGCACAAGCACTTGTGTGGAGCACACATTACCGCTAACTGTTATGATGTTTGCTGTCAAACTCATTTATTTATGCAACCGCTGTGGAAAGGCCTGGGGCCCATAAGCAACCCTGAAAGATTTCAGAGCCCTGGTGTGGGGTCATGAAAGGGAAAGTGAGGGGGAGGGCGAAGCCTCCACTGGTTATGAGAAAGGAACTGACACAGGAAATGGTCACATATGGCACAGATTTATTGTGTCCGGGACTTCCCATTCAAAACTCATTATATCCACAGCTCAGAGCAGTGCATGGCACGGCCACATTCATTTTTAGGTCTGGCATCCGATGAAATTGCTGTTCTGCTTTCGTGTGGCGGTGGTAGTTTTATCATTCCTTGGTCAGAGAGATGACGACTGGAACCGCGTCGGCAAAGGCTCTGCCATTCGCTGCCCCTCGCCTTTATGTTGAGCCCCGGGTATCAGTTTGATTAAAGCTTCGGTCAACGGGGTTGCTGGTCAGGAGGAGAGAAAAATCCTTCTGGGCTTTAAATAGACCTAAAGGAAACCAGGATTATCTTAAGGGGAAACATAATGGGAAAAGCTTTAGTAGTGACACGAGAAACAAATTGATACTTGCAGAACAGCATGTTTTTTCGAAGGTGAAATAATTTGGACCAGAAGACGTTTGTCTTTGCATTTTTCTCTTTTAATCGTCTTTCCTGGGAGACAGGATCCCTGTCACACCCAGCTATAGGCTCTTTGAATGATGGTTAATGACTTCAAGAGGTTTGTGGGAATAGTTTGTTTGTATTACCTGCTTCATGAGAGCATTTAAAAGCTCCAGTCAGGGCCCTCAGTCCTATTTTGCTAGCTGCTGTACAAAAAGCCATTATTTCCACCCCTTAGCTGTGTAAGCCCTCCTTTGAGAGGGCTCAAGATATATTCTCCTGGCTAGGTTATTCTCCTCCCTAGCTTTTTGCAGTTTTGTGAGACAGGTTTGATATTTTCTCTCAAATACAAAGACCAAAGATGATCTCTCTGACTCAAGAGGTTCCTGACCTGTAAATCACTGAAAGATTGAGGAGCTTTTTGGGTGAACATTGCTATATGCATGCTTTGTTCCCATACTTTTTCTGGATGACTCTTTTTGATCACTGTTGGAGAGCATCCTAGCCTCAGTGGGCTTCTGGTCTCTCTTGTTAAGACTTTACTTATGCACTTATGCTTTAAGGTCAAGAATGAGCTATTCCTGTAGTCTCTGGGAACTGGAAAACTGCAATTTTTTGTTCATAACTTGGAAAGATATACTATCATCTGTAACATATGTGCCTTACCTCTTAGGCATGGGGGAGCTCTGAAGGGTTGGTGCTAGCATAAAAATATATAACCATGTGAAAGATGCAAATAATGCTTGATTTCACAGTGAATAAATACTAGCAATGTGTGTGGCCACATCAATGCATGCAAACAATGAATGCAAGAACAAATATTTCACGTACTACACCTGGTTTTATATGGATTTGTATGTGAAAGGGAAGGGTCAATGCAGATCCTGTGATGCATAATAAGAGTGAGCTTATACTACAGGCTTTCCTTCAGTGGAAGCACTAATAACTGTCTTTTCTCTACCTGGGCACCTACTGTTATAAAACTTGTAAGAACATAGTATCTTTGAGTCCACAAATGTGACTGAAATTAGCCAGGGGGTTCAAAGTTTTTTATGGAGGAATGATAAACAGGAAAGCATAAAAACCCACAGTGTGGTGTTATGAGATTCATTTCCTTCGAAAATCATTTTCTTTAAAAGAAAGAATTAACAGCCTAAAGCAATCACTCAATTTTTATTTACATGGTCCTTGCTATGAGTATATATTTTTGTGTGTGTATCACACACATATGTACACAGATACACGAGCAAACACACATGCCACCATGCATTCCTATGCGTGTGTTCCCAACACACACCTTGTGAGAGAGCTGCCACAAATAAATTACTTGACATTGCATATCTGTGGGTTTATCCCCCATGGGAGCACTGCTAAACTCAATTGAGTGATATCCCTAATTTACAGTCAGTGCGATTTCTAAAAACGATGGGGGATGCCTTGTTTCAGCACCTGCTGAAGCTGATGGGCTTGTTTTCACTTACCTGCATAAAGATTTACAAGATCAGCATCTGCAGAGCCATTGCTTTCAAAGGACGAGTGTGTAGGCATGAGGACCCTCTGCCAGGGATTAGACAGGAGAATTGGGGTCGAAATTATTTACGGGGAACATCTGAACTCAAGAAACATAGAAAACCTTTTGTATAGAAAAAACGGCTGACCTCAGAATAATTTACCTTCGCTAGATTTCTAAGGTCCCATTGCTGGGCCCTTTTTTTTTATTCCACATTTGAATGTCAGTAGGTCAAAAGGAACGGTTAATACTGATGAATATTTCCCTCTCAGCAAAGATATGTGCTGGCCAGCCCAAGGCCAATGAATCGCAATTTCTAAACAGTGTCCCATTTATCTCTCCCCTCCCCCTTCCTCCCCTACTCGCTTTTATATTTTTGTAACTATAATTGTAGTTAAATTAGAAATAACTGACGGCCAAACCCAGTCGGATGGAAAGAAAATTGCGGGAGATTTATTTTATTTTGATAAAAAACTGACATTGCCTTTTGTTTTTGTCAAAAAAAGACTATATTTTTCCTTGTACCATGAATTGTGAAATCCATCACGAAATGGGTAAAAATTATTGAAGGAAATGGTGGTGTTAACCTGAAGGGGAAAATCATTAATGCTGATGTATTTCATTCAATTTTAAATGTAGAATTTATTTTATTTTATTTTATTTATTTGGCGTTGGGGAACTAGGGAAAAGGCAGGAGACTTGCAAAGGACTCTATGTGCCTTTAAGTCAAAACATCTATTTTAAAAATACTCTTCCCTCCTTCCCTCCTGCTCCATTTTTCTAAATAAAGGATATGAGATGTTGTTGTTGTTGGTGGTTTTTTTCCTAAGCAAAGAGGACCCCCTCGGCGCATTTTTCTTTTCAAATGTGAAATGAGGTGGAAAATCCTCATTTCACGACAGGAAGGACAAATATTGACACAAAGTTAATATTTGTCAGGAGCCCTAGAAGCAACCTGAGTGCTAAAATCTCATATAGATATGTATGTTTGTGTGTCTATGTGTGTGTGTGCGCGCGCGTGTATATAATTAAATAACAAACTTGACTTGATGATAGGGGAATCTACAGAAAGCAAAGTCTGCTCTCTGAGGCTGAGGGAATAGCTGCAGAGGGTGAACACACACACGCTCTCCACGTATTATTTCTCTCTCTTGCACGGAGCAGGACACACACACACGGCGTGTGTGCCCACACGTGCACCCAACGCACACATGCCCTCTTCCTCTGCTCGGGTGCACGCAGCTCCTGGTGTGACGTTCAGCCTCACCCATGCACGCATTGCTGCAGGTATGAACATCTTCATCTTTCCCACCCATTTGTAAGGTCTCCAGTTGACTCACACATGCCAGGTTTGTCTTTCTTTTTCCCCATTTTTTTCCTCTGTTTCGCACACATGTGTGTGTGCAAACGCGTACACACATACAAATATAACCTGTTTAATCTAATTTCACCCATTGCAGGGGGATGCTTCTGGAATTTATCACCGTTATTGTTCATCGCCAATGTAAATAGCACATGTCAGCTCAATATTCAGTGGTCACTCAGTATTTATTAAGTCCTGTCCACTCTGGCCTTTTTTAGAGGAAAGCCCCGGGGCAGATTAGCTGCTGGCCCTGACACGCCGCGTCGCTTATCTATTCGCATTGATTATGAGAGTCAGCTGTGGCCAGGACTCACTTTTTCCTTCTCCTCTCAGACCCCTCTTACAAGCACCCCTGCTTGGATTTTCATGAGGAAATAATCAGATTAGGGCTTCAGCGGCGAGTTCATATGGAGTTCTCTTTCTCCAATGTGCTACTAACTGAATAAACGTGTTTTGTGGTAAATTGTAAATGACATTATGATTACTAAGGCCAGCATGGGTTTCATTTAAAAGTGATCGAAATTGCAGGCTGCAGAAATTGTGACTGGCAGATAAGGCCATTTGGAAGGAGACAAGCAACGATGTCTGTGCGTGCATGGGCGTGCGTGCGTGCGTGCGTGTGTGTGCAGGAAACCAAGCAAACCCACTTTGCAAGGCAGGCAGGGCAAAGGAAAGTCCTGGGAAATCACAAAATATCAGCAAATCCCATTTGTAGACAAGAGAAATGTCACCGGGGGGAGATGGGGGGTTTCCGGGAGAGCAGACGATGAGATCTGTCAGCCTTTGTGGGCTGGCTGCCTGCTGCAGGGTGCATCCTCCCAGCGCTCCAGGACAACACCGAATGTCTCCGAGTGCAGCATTTCCACTTCTGCTTCTGAATGGAGTTGCCTCTCTCTCTCCCTTTGCCCCCAGCACATGCCGATAGCAAAATACTTACACTGATAAAGCAAAAAAAAAGGGAAAGGCAAGAAAGAGGGAAAGAAAATGGTAAGCTGGTGTCTAAAAATAGGGGCTTTTGCACAGATCCTATCTCACTTGGACGTCCTCCCTGAACAGAGCTTGGCATTTATGTAATTTCATTGCTTTGCTCAGTGACGTGCAGAGTGAGAGCTCATTCTGGGAAATGCTCACAGACCACGATCTGCACACGAGGAATCCCCTTGAAATAAATAATAAGTAAGTGTCCAGAGGATCCAGGCATCAAGATGTAACTATAAGCAGAGCCCAGAATGATTTCTCATAGTTTGTTTCTTTTCCATGGAGACTGTTATTTTCTTCTCGCAGTGAGTTTCACATAATGTTTCCTTGATAAGGGGAATGCCCTTTTATTCCTCCAAAAGTTTGTGACTCTCAAGGATGTTGCTGTCCCCTTCTTTCTATCATTAGCGCCAGGCACTGCTGATCTGCATGCACGTTCCCAAAGCTGCTGAATGAGGAGCACAGAGGTAGTTTAGACATTGGCCATGCTTTGCCTAACAACATGTTCGTGAGCACAGCTAACTATTGAAGGAGCAGGCTTGGTGAGGGAAGGAGGATTATAGCTGGCTACAGCAGCAAATTCCTCCTTTGATTTTATTTTGAAGAGAGGAAGGAAAAACAGAAACACACATCTTTTCCTAAGATGCTCCAGGCAGAAATGTTTATGGTTTTGGTGCCCATATCTGAACTCATTTACTTTTATTCTCTCTTTATAATCAGTGATGATCTCATCATTACAGCCTAAGGCACAGTTTCTCTCATCTTAAAGCAGAGACCTATATTTGGTCAGATGGAACATACCCTAACTCAGAAGACTGTATGGATTACATCTCTTCTGTATAGAGCCTTCCATAAAAGGATCCTCTTGACTTGTCTCCACAGACACTTGGGATGGGATTTGGTGGCAAATTCTGACATAGATGGCAGTGTCTTAGCTCCTGTTATATTCAGTGAAAGAATAGCTAAAGTGTTATCTAAAGCGGCTTTTGCACCCCCATGGATCATGTGTTATATCTACAGATGTTGTAGCTACCCAAAGAAGTCCAGGTGACATTATGTACTTGTGTTTAAGTAAGTGACAGGATCCTACCTCTAGTCAGTAAAGTTAGACGATAGTAAAGGGTGATCCAGCTGACAAAACAGGTATTTTAGGGTGAGCTTCATTGCTTTCTAAACTGCTTTGTCTGTATTGATGGCTGGGGAATTGGGGGTGTTTCAGTTACCATAAATGTGTGCCTAGTGTAATTTCAGGTGCTGTGGGGTGTCCCACCAGGCCTCCAGCTGCCACCCTTGAAGGGCACAGGTCTTCTGTAGACCCTGTGTCACAGTCTCAGATGCCTCAGGGCATCCCACGTGATACTGGATGCCTGCCTGTGGGCAAAAGATTTAAACTCCAGTTCTCCACTGACTGCAATGGGAGCTTAGATAGTTGGAGCATATGTAAGGGTCTCCGCTATTTCTAGGTGTCTGAATCTGGTGCTTTCTTCCAGCTCTAAAACTCAGTGAGGCGGTTCACTGCTGGAATAGATTAATGATGTTCTCGTTCTTTCTAGTTTTTTTGTTTGAGATACAATTCCTGTGAGTGCGATGAAACGGCTTCATGTAGAGTTAAATTATCTTTCCAAAGAATTGCAGTCATGCCCTGATTTGTTACCCTGCTACAGGCTTAGAACCAGGAGAATGTAGAAGACACAAGGACATAGGGACGTAGTGCTGGGTCAGACTAAAGGTCCATCTAGAGTGCCTGCTCTTTCAACAGTGACCATAATTTGATATCTAGAAAGAACAAGGTAAGTGTATGTGATGCTTCTTTGTCATTCGTTAGCAGTCTTCAACCATTTTCAGCTCAAGGACATCTTGAGGTAGATGTGGTTTCTATCTATTTAATATCCCTTAGTGTCCAGGCTTCTCTTAAAACCATGTAAAATTTTAGCACCAACAAAAGTGGCTTTGAGCACTGAATGGGAAAATAAGCAGCTATACCACAAAATGTTGAGATGATGTCTGAAACAACTCTTTTTTTTTTTTTTTTCTTTCCTCTTCTCCCTCTATTCTCTTCCAGGAATTTACAGAGATGACAGCAAGTGCATCTTCAAGCCCTCAGTACAGGGCTACTTCTGCAAACAGGCAGATCACGCACTTGTCATCCTGGAAAACTTGGACCCGAGTATGGTGAGCCAGAGACTGTTTCCGGTGGTAGCAATGACTGGCAGCTTTATGGATACCTTCAGTGATGTGACTTCGCATACATTGTGCTATCCTGCAAAGCATCGTTCTACTTTCTTTTCTGTGTTGCCATCCACCAAACTCACTACGATTTGCTTCCCAGACCTAGCACCTCTGACTTTCAGACTCTACCTCCTCAGTGGCCAAAATGCAACCAGACTGCCCCTAGCTATATTCTACGATGAACCACTCAGCCTTCGTGTTTCTGTTCAAGGGAAATATGTCCCTCCAACTCCATCTTCGTTTTCACTGAATGAAGGGGCAGGAGCCAATTACTTTAGCTTTGAGGACAATCTTCTCTATGTTCTCCTCCATGAGAAGGAACCTGTAGAAATAGTTGCCGGCCTTTCCCTTCTTGTGGCTTTCACTGTAACTGAGGCTGTTGGGGAAGAGGGTGAGGCAAGTATAACACATCGATTGGCTGATTTCTTGAAGGTTCGTCATGATCAAGTCAGAGTAATCCATCATGTGCTGGGAGGTGAAAGCATGTTGAAGGTAATCTCGACCAATGCTAGCAAAAAGAAATATCACTGCCCTAACATGGCATTTTGCACAGCCTTTCATAGCAGGTATGGCTCACAGAAAGTGGGGAGCGGACCAGTGAGCATGCGAGCTCTGCAGCCATCTGATGCAGCTGGTCCATCAAGAGTGCTCATCATTGAACTTAGTGATCCACCAGGCCATCTAAGAAATGAGCTGACAAGTGACAGCTTAAAGAGTTTGGCCAGAACAATTATCAATTCTCATCAGACTGGAGACCTTCAGAGAGGCCTTGGCTTGCCAGTTGATACCTTAATGGTGACTCAGTCTGCCTTACTGTTTCCAGCAGAAGCTAACAATAGGTAAGTATCAGATGCGGTATCAGCAGATACTGATTTAAGTGTAGAGAGGCAATTTAACCACTTGATCTGCCTATTAAGATAGGGAGTAAGTTAGTTCTCCATTGACTGAAATATGACTAACCATGCTGAAACACATTATAACGTTTCCATGACAGAGCTATGCCCAAGTATTAGCTGGACTCCTGAGTGTCAATTATCATCTTATTCTGTTGGTGCTCATGAATCTCTGTAGTGCAGAGATGTCCATGATGCTTTAAACCAGCAATAGAGTTCCTGGAAGTCTGCCTTGAAACTATAAGGTATTAGGTAAAGTCAATGTTTCTAAAGAAGTTCAGACTATAATAGCTCTTAAATTTTAAACAATTAAATCTATGAATATTTATAAACTGTTGTAGCACAAGAGATGCGTTATTAAAGACGGGTTGTTACCTTAACTAACTTGTAGGTCTAAACCTTGATTCATATACATTTAAAATTTAAGGCCAGAAAAGACTGTTTAATCCTATACTTCCATCTTCTGCATGATACAGGCCACTGCTGTACACTTTGATACCTCAGCATTGACCTTCCTTTTTGGCTAAAATTCTAGAAAACCATCTGGTCTTGACGATACAAGAGCTGGACACATGCAATGCTACCTGAAAGTGTGCCCAGATGTTGGATGCTGTCCCTGTTTTTACCGCCAGAAGTACTTGCCCACTTTCTCTTGCCAGCCTCTCTCTCCAGCTTCCCATGAGAGTTTCTTGTTCTTTCCTTCACTCTTACATCAGCGAGTTTCTGGGCATTGACTCTTCCTCCTCCTCCAGATACCTCCAGAGTAATCAAATCACTTAGCTGTCTGCTTTTTAATAAGTTGAAAGGTTTGAGTTCTGGTGAGTGTTTCTTTTCTTTCTGTCTCTGTTTTCTGAATCCTTTTTGAAGTGTACACATCTGAAAAGCCAACAGTTTTCCTTCATGGTGGATTCCCCAACATGAGACGCTTTTAAGATTCAGCTGGACAGGGTGCTGGGCCATCTTGTCTAGACTGTGCTTTTGCCAAGAAAGGCTGGACCAGATGATCCTTGAGGTCCCTGCCAACCTGGCATTCTATGATTCTATGATATCAGTGCCATATGCAAAAGTGGTATTAAATCCCGTTTTCTGCTGGCAGAATTCAATGAACCCATTAGCCCATTTTTCCACAGAAATAGGAGACCTCACAGTCATCTGTTTGCTCACTGCAATCTCTAATTCCTTTTCAGTTCTAGCTTTCCAGGACCCAATCCACTTTTAGTTTGTTTGCCCAGATCCTACACACCACATGATCTAGGTGCCCATGTTTGACTTTTCTCTCCATAATTTATCAGCCCACAAATCCTTCCATGCATTTTATCAGCACTGGCTTTATATTTGTTTCTCGATGCAGATATAACGTCAGGCCTGCAGCTGATTTTGACAGAACAACACAGGACACTCCTTTACTTTATAATAATTTCCCAATAGGAGCTACCTTTTGAGCTCTCTCAGTTCTTGGTCAGTTTTGTGCATACTAATTTTTTATTGATATTCTGTACCAAGACTCAGTTTTCAAAGGTCATTTTTTTTCCTCTCCTCCACAGCAACAAACAACCCTTTCTGTCCCTCCTTCCTCTGTCCCCGTCTTGCTCTTTTCAGCCTCTTGCAGCCACTATTTGCATGGCCCAGATGGCAGCCCTTATCTGCTGAGAAGGCTGTGAGGAACAGGGCTGGGAAGGGAGCAGACAGCAGTGTATTTCAGCCTCAGATCCTGAATCTGTATTAAAAGCATATGGGAAATATGAAAAAGGTAATATCCCATCTGTTTTTAATAGAGGACATGGGATTTGATGTTTGGCAACCTTCTTGTGTACTCTCTTGATATTGCATAATGTTATTTTTTTATGTTGTGCACTACTGAGCCTTACCCAAGTATAAGCATATTCCATCTATGCAAGGAAGAAATTGGATTTGTCTAAGACTTACTTTCTCTAATTAATACCATATCCTCTAACATTTACCACTGACCCCTGTACCATCCTGATGGCTGTTGGCTGCTAGTGATACAAACTACTATTCACACGCTTAACTTTTCTACTAGGCACTGTGTGGCTTACGGTAGTGAAGCACCCACAGTAAGGACGCTGATCTGTGACCATAGGGATCTTTGGGTTTTTTGTTATTTGGTTTTGGTTTGTTGGTTGTGGGTTTTTTTTTTTTGAAGTGGTGTTATATTAAGCACAGTGGGAAATTATTATTTGCAAGATCAAATCTTAAATCAGGGCCAAACTCTCACGATATACAATATTTTTTATCAACAGAACTAACATCACTGTTGTCAGTAGGGGTATTTGTGTTACAATGTAGGGTGCTACAAAATGGGACAGCAAAAAATCTTGTAGGAAGTTTTACAGCCTGTGATAGGAAATATTATCCTGTCTTTATGCCATCCCAAGAGATGCCGTAGCCTGCAGATTGTGACAGGTACGAGACCTCTCATTCAGTGTGTCCATCATTGACAATCAGAACAAGAGGAGCAACAATACCTACACTGTGGGAAAGGAACAAGGTATAGATTTTTTAGAATAAGTTCACCAGAACCCTATCAAATGCCTATAGGTTCCTGAATACGTTAGTGTTACATCATGGAGGGGGGGAAGCAGAGACCACCTAAAGGAAAAGACTCCCCTCTTTAGTGTGCCAGGGAAGAAACCTCGTGCCTGCCTTTTTTAAGGTACAAGTGACATCTTCTCCACACTGGGGACTGCTCTCCCAGCTGGGGTTTGTCTTCCCATCTGTGCATGCCCTGTGAAACTAGTCCAAGCAGCAAGGATCAGGAGAGGTCCCTAGGAAGGAGACTGCTTTATTATAGGGACAAGAGCAGTGCTAGCTTAAAGCCATAGATTCACTGTCTCAGCAGGGGAAGACCTGGGATGTATATTGAAGAGAATACTAACATTACCAGATCATAGGACCAGCTCAGAGCTCATCCACCCTTAGCTGTTTGGGCTCCTCTGCAGTGTTATTTATTGCTCCCCATCAGTCATAGCTTTTCTGGAATTACTCATGGCTGACATTTCTGATGCAATAAGGCCACAGATAACTTGTGAAATGAAATCAGGGTTTTCCTGTTGGGACATGTAGTATCCCCACTGTCTATCTGTCTCTCTTTAGGCAGTACATGCTAGCACAGGCAAGGATAATGGGGCTGGGATTACAAGTCAGGCTAAGTATTCCAGTGTATTTTTCTGTGGAAGGAAAAGAGAAATATTTTCACCTCTGAGTCATGCAAAATCCAATCAGGCTGTCAGATATACACAGAACCTGAACTCCTGCCGGGCCAGTCTCCCTGCTGTTTCAGACTAGTGGCTCCTCTAGCATCAAGACAACAATAAAAAGATCTTTGATCAGCAGAGACTGGGTGTTCGTTTTTGCAGCCGAGGACAGTGAGGCTGAAGGGAACCTTGGAAACCTTGCTGTGGTCAGGTAGCTAGGCAGTAAGTCCATATATCACATTGCCAAGCCTTTAAAAAAATGACGTGTCTGTTATGATTTGAAATGCTTTTTTACATGATTTTAATTTAACTCCTTTGTTAGGGTCATTTCAAGCACGGCTCATTGGTTTGTCAAGGAAAGATAGAGGTGATTGCTACGACTGCTATAGTCTTGCACAGCTGAAGAATGAGAGAGATGACTATCACGTAGTTTTATCTTCCTGTGAATGTCTGTGTATTGATATATACTGCAATGTATTTACAGACAGAAATCTGTTTTGCAAAGTTTGCCTAATACTAATATAAATATAAAAGTGAAAGAACAAGAGAGCAAAACACCGAATGTATTGTGTGTGTTTGTGCGGGTGCCTTTATACAAAATCAGAAATATAAAGCTGAACAGTCATCCAGAAGCCATTTAGTCCATAACCCCACACTAGAGCAGGGTACTTTACTCCTTCTTGAGGGACCTTTAACCTGCTACAAACTGAAATTTGCAGGCATTACTCTTTCTTTATTAAGAGTTAGGTTTGGAGTAGCATGTGAAAAACAGCATGTGTGTAGGAAATAGTGGTGTTTGAGACTCACAGAAAGCAGTAATAATGAAGCAAATCATCAAAGAACTGCTCATTCAGACAGCAATACCCATGCAGAGGACTAAATGAGAAATTACTACTAATTCGCTATGTCACACGGCATATACACAGGCAGGCAGGGTTAGAGGTCCAAACTAGATTAATTCTGACACATCCTAACCCCGAAGTGCTTGGGTTTGGTAACCTTCACGCAGGTTTCAGGCAGGCTGCTGTATGGAATCGCACAGGGTTTTAAAAAAGGGAAATGGCAACTTTTTTCCTGTCTAGGGATCCAACTTTTCCTCCAGTAGGGAAAGGCAGGATGCTAAAAATCATGACCTCAGAGCTGCAGCTATTGCAGTACTTGAGGCTCTGTCAAGGTTTTATCCGCCACACACCCCTGAAGTGAAGATGTGGAAAAGGTGATACTCAGAAGCTTAAACTGTAAGCTTAAAATCTCCTTAAAATTAAGTTTACATAATTTTAAGTCAGATGTTCATAGGGACACTATAAAGAGCATATTCTTGAGTAGCATGTGCCACTCTGCTTGTTGAAGTACAAAAAAGACGAACTCAGTTCAAATAGATCCAAGGAAGGACATTTAGGATGATCATGGAAATGGAGTTTATTTTAAGATGCAAGGAATAGAATCAGAGAATCAGAGAATCATTCAGTAAAGAGTTTGATTTGTTTAACTTGGCAAAGCAAGGCTGTTTTCATCCTATCTGTGAAAACATGTTGGAAGAGTAAATACCAGAGAGGAAGCTCTAGACACTAATGGACAATGACAGCACAGGAACAAATGGGTGTAAAGTATCAAGAGCTAAATTTGCATTTAAAACCAGAAGAAGGTTCCTCCTCAGAGAATAAACTGGAAGAACCTTGCAATAGAACTGGAAGAAGACCATTTCCCATTCAACACCACTCTATTTTCCTGATTTTTTTTCCCTACATGGCCAAAGCTATATTCTGACCTTTGTTTGGTTTTTTTTTTTTAATAGTTTGGGAATAGCTGAGGCCCATTTTTGGCCAACATCTCATTTAGCAGTCTAGTAAAACTGTGGAAAAATACACATGAATAACCTAGAAGGTTTCTAATCAGAGGAGTGGGATTCTGTAATGGGCTATTCATGGAGCAATGGGATAAGAAATTTCATGAGAATAAAATGGAGGCTAATACATGTATAAACAGTGTTATGTCATATAAAACTGTGTGATCATGTTGCACTTTAAGAATCAGGATGAATTTCACTATTTTGTTCTCAATTCATAATTCTTTTCAAATGGGGAAACTGAGTAGTTGTGCATCTGTCAACAAGAGGTAGATGTTCATCAAGAACTCAGAGACTCAGACAGATCTTTCTGCATGGAAGATGGTGGCAACGGAGGCTTGTGTGTGAAAAGAGTTTGAGGGAAGTCATTCTGGATCCCAGAGGTGAAGTTTTTTTATCACAAAGCCTTTTGCTATTTTTTTGCTTGTGGGGGCATTTTTAGCAGAAAATCCAGGCACTGAATGGGCATCAAAACTGAACTGTCAGTATATTGGTGGTGTCAGGAAGGCACAGTCATACCAGGAATGATGATGCCACACAAAGTCTTTGGCTATGTAGATGTTAGACCCCAAGGTTGATCTTTTAGCATTTTTCTTCAAATTTAATTCAGAGTGGGGAAACTGAGGAGATATCTTGTGGCCCCCGTCCATGGTTAGTAGAGGAATTAAATTGCAGCTTAGACAGAAACACTTCTCATTCAGGACTGTTGTAAATAAGCACAAAGTATACCTTGCAGAGCAGGTATATGAATCGTTCATGCAGGTTGAAGGTAGTGCCGCAATATAGATTACTGCTAATTACGATGGTGTCTGTCCATAAGATTGAGTGTTTGTCTTTGGGGGAAAAAAAACCCAAACAAAGTAGTCTGCCCCTTTGTATACGATCCTTGTGTGAAGCCAGTATTTCCCTTGCAAGTTTTCAGACAAATCTCCAAAATACCCTTCTAGACAACAGCTATGGAGCTTCATGTTGCCACCACAAATCAGATAACAATAGTTTTTCATCACTGCTCTCCTGGACTGGACCCCTTCTGGCAGTGTAGGAGTTAAAGGGTCTATCACTGACTACCAATCCCCCAAGAAACCTTCCCCCTTTTATACTGAGCCTTATTTTTAAGCTACCTTTCAGTTGGTATCTACTGTACATAGTAACTCTATCTAAAAATTTGCCAATCCCACTCAAAGGTGACACTTGTGAATTACAAGATTCAGGCAATTAGAAGTCTTACTCCCACTGTAACCATGGTGGAAACCACAGCTTGCTCCGGCAACAGGCTTCCAAAACCAACTGGCTCCTCTGCAGGAAGGAAGGAGGAGGTAGGAAAGGTGAAAGGAGAGCAGGAGAGAGCAGAGGAGGAGGAAGATGAAGGGTAGGAAGGACTCAGGAATAGGAGTGCTAACAGACTTTGCGAGTCTCTATGGGAGGAAGGAGGGATATATTGCCATATCTTCCCCACACCAGTGTGGGTCTTTGAAATGGAGGGGTTTGTGTTATTAAATCTCAGTTAAAAATGAAGGGGATCAGCTCAAGAGGAGCTTTTACCAATTCCCCGGTGTACCCTCAGAAGTTAAGGATGTTCGGATGCATGCAGGAGATCCAGGAGTGTCCCCATTGCCTTTCTCAGGGACTGGAAAGAGATCTGGTCCCAGCAGTACCCCGGTGCTATCAGACAAAACCTGCCTTGCTCATGTCCCATATGGATCTGTTTTCCCCCTTAACAATTAATGGGACCTGCAGTAAAAGAGATGATTTACAGAATGTGTGCACGGCAGAGAGGAACTGCCAGTCATGTCTCCGAGGGACCGATCCTTTCCCCACTCCGCCTTATTTAAGATGTGAGTGCCGTCACCTCTATCAGCAGAGCTTGGCCGGCACGACATTTGAGTGAGTGACAGACGTGTCGGCTCCCAGGTCAGCCCACTTTGCTGTCGCATCGTGCTCTTGACCGCTGCAGTGCGTCGGGTGGGAAAGGGAGAAAAATTCTTCCACATGCTTTGTTAGCAGGAATCTGGAGAGCAAAGGGTTAAAGACTTGGCGTGCTGGGTCTTTGCGGGAAAGTGTGTATGTATATATATGTATACATGTGTGTATATATAAATATATACACACATACACCTTGGTTTGGCTGTAGGACCTTGCGCCCGCAGGCCACAGTCACATTATCATCTGGAAATTGGATAACGACAGCACAATGACAAATCCAGGTTGCTTGCAATAAGGTGCTAATCCCTTTGCTTTAATATCGGAGCAGCGTGTAATGATGTTTGGACATCACTCCAGTTTACTGACGACCCCACTGGGGCCAGCAATAGAAGCGTACAACTGTCTAACAAGCCATCAGGTGACCGCCGTCGTCAAAGCAACGGAGGATGCAATCTAATCTTCCCTCCATCCCTTCCAGCTCCCAATAAGGACCAGATTATAGAAGTGGCCCATCAATGCTTGGTAACTCGAATCAATTAACGTTAATTCGCACAATGCTATGATGTATTGTGATCACTTTCATTTCGGAGAAGGGGGAAGAAATTGCTATAATTCACCTAAAATGAGGTTGTCTATGGTGCTGAGGTATTAATTGGGTGTCCATATTAAATGGAAAAGGAGCACGGTAGTGAAGGAAAAGTGGATGAGTGACTCTCTTGGCTGCTATTGACCTATCAGAAGAAGACAGTGCCCTTTTCCTTTGCTTTTATCTATTACAGTTTTCCCTATTGCGTGTCAAGTTGATGTATTATAAAAAATTCATTTGGTGACCTTTCACCCCCCTAGCAGATTAAACAATTTCACTGGGATGGCATCATTAACAGGGCCTTGCATTTAATGATGATTTCTCTAAAAGGCCACGGAGATTCGATTTTAAGCTAACAGATTTATTGCACTATTATAACATATCGTAAAAAACTGTACCACCTACGGTCTGGTTTTAGGATAGAAACTGTTTAAGAGTTTATGTGGAGCTTAAAGTGGTATTACCTTGGGATATGCAGCAGCGGCAAGGCTCTGACCTCCGGCGGGATGCTGTTTACATTTAATAAAAGACGTTTCTCCGACAGTAAACTTCAGGAGTGTGTTATGGAGGAGGCCTGGCTTAGCTCCTTGCCACTAGCAGGCGGCTTTGTAAGTAGGGGTATTTCCACTCACCTACAGCAATTAATGCAAGTCACTAAGGAATTTAGAGGACGTTTCTCTCTTATTTGATGGACTGGCTCTGTCCTTCTCATTCTAAAGGCTCCTGGTGATGCCACCTCACCCTTGAGTGGTTCCATTAAGTTCCTCCAGCCTCCCCTTTTTTTCTTTTTTAAGGTGTCTTGTCACTCTCGACTGCAGGAATCTGGACTCCACCAGCTGCATCCACCAGGCAGCTGCTAGCTTTCAGCTTTTGGTGCCATCGGGATTGAAAAGTGCTAAACAAAGGTTGTCTGAGCAGGGGGGGAAGACTGCCCTTATGGGGGAGACACGTCTGTGTCTTCCTGGACAGCTGTGTTCATGCTCTGTGACTACATTTACTGATTTGTAAAACACGGAAAAAAAATTCCTGAAAGCTAGATTGGGAGCCATTTGGAGCTTGGACAGTCTCTAGCAAATGGAGAAATGGAGATCTGATGGTGGTAGTGCCCCAAAAAGCTAATGTCAGAAGAAGTTTGTCAAAAAGACTGGGTATTTTAATTAATATGTACTCCAAGACAGCATACATTGGACTTCTTTTTCAGAACTTTTTCAGTCTAACGAACTTACCTGATGCTTTCAATAGCCACAAAATATCTAGCTTCTAACTAAAGCATCTTTGCTTTATGAAAGGAAACCCTCACAATGATTAGATAAAGAAGTATACACCTCTTGTCCAGCCTTGCCCACAGACGCAATTCAGTAACTTGTTTCTTATCCTAGTTCACCATCAACCCAGGCCCCCTTGCTACTTCTCCGCACTACTCGATCTTTTCTTGTTAGCTTTCTACCATGACAGCATCTGACCTCCAGGGCAGTGGACACATGGCTTCGTTCAAAGCTCCCTGCTGATGCTAGCTAGAATATGCATTTAGGTGCCTAGGTTTTTTAATTTTGGTCTTATCGTCTCAACCTACATGAAAGAAAGGAGACATCAGTAATGTCAAACACCATGGGTCCTGTTCAGTCCATTAGTTTAGTCCTCATAAGGAGATATGATCATTATTACATATTTATTGTTTCTCTGTTGTCAAGGAAAGCTGCAGCCTGCTTTCTACTGGAGTTTATCTCCTCTAGCTTTGATTTCTTTCCATAATATAGGAAAACATGGGCATCGGTGGAAATAAAAGTTATCCTTTGGATAGCTTTTTTGCTTAAAGTAGGAATGAGCTCAGACTCCTCACCATCTTCTGGATGTTCGTGTCTCTCTTTCCCTGGATCTATTACTTAATGATAAGATCTGCAGGGGGAGACAAAGCTCTAACAGTGCAGCTGAGAGGGCACAGGTACCTGGTGTCTGGCTAACTTCATCACCACATGACATGAGAACGCACTTCTCACCCAAAGATGCTAAATTCCTCACAGCCCTTCTGGTGAATCTGTACCTACTTTGCCTCACACAAGTTCTCAGCTTGGCTATCTCCTGTCTTCACTACAGCATCTTCTTTCTTCTAGTCTTTCTTCTCTTCACTAGCAATCACAACCTTTTCAAGAACTAACAAAAATATCTCTTTGGCTTGACCATGATGCATTTTGACATATTATTTATTTCCCAAATTCTTTCCAATCTCCTTCCCTTTCCGAGGATATACTGATGCCGCAACACTAACATTGCAGACATACCCAGACAACTGTTCAATTAGTTTCATTGTCTATGTTTATTAGGAAATTAAATATACCAGGGACTGTTCTCTGGCACCAAGGCCAGCTGATATGGATCAGCCTGTGTCCTTAAAATTAAATTCTCTCACAGACTATTTCAGGGTGGCCTCATCCAAACTGCCAAGTGAGAATATTCTCTGACTGTATTAACTCCCAGACCATTTGGGAGTTGTCCTGGACTTTGCTATTGGGCCTGGACCACAGCTTGTGATGGACTGACAGTTTAACAGTAGAGGTGATCAAGTGTCAGTGCCAAGGCTTGTTCTTTGGCATTATTTAGTTTTCTACTATAGATGTATCCATCAACTTTAATGGACCCTTTACCCAGGTTTTCAGTCTGATCTCTTTCCCCTTGAAGTCAACTGATAATAATATCTATTATTGTTGTTGTTGTTGTTATCATTATTATAGTTATTATTGTAATTATAGTTAAAATGACAAGCTCTCCTTAATTTCAGGGAGACTTCCTTCCCTCTGCCCCAAATCCCTCCACCTAGTTTCTCAATCACGCCTTAATACCCGCAGTAGACCCTCTACTTTCTATGACCTCTAACTTCCTTGCTACTAAAGAGCAGACACTTCGTCTCCTGCAGAGCCTCGGCATGTTCACCCAACATGTGTTGACACTGATGGTGAAAGGATCTGGGATCCCTGGTGTCCCTGCTGACTAAGGTATCATGAGCAGCGCCTGCTTGCCCGCTGTGCCCACATTTAGAAGAGCTGCAAGGCACTGAGCAATGGAGCTGCTCCCCATTGAGCACTGTCAGCAGGGAATTGCAAACCAGTCTGGTTCTTCCCAGCATGAGACTTCAGGGTAGTGACAAAACAGCATGCTCTTCATGCCCATCAGGAGGAAGACAGGTCTTCTTGCTCCGGTCCTTGCTAAGCTGCAGGCACGCTTGTCCGTCCCCATCTCCCAGCGGCAAAGCTATGCCAGGTAAAGCCTATTTTCCTTCCAGCACAAATCGCCAGGGGACCAGCGGGCTGCTCCTCTCTCCTCCTCCTCCACACTGACACTCACTTGCAGGAACATAACTCGCTGTGTGCAGGGTTGCACCCTAAGGCAGGGGCTCCCTCACAGCAAGAGTCAGGTTGGACCGTGTGGGATATAAACATCATGTTCTGTGCTGTGTTAGCTGGATTCAAATTACCTGCAAACAGACATTAATTTTTAAGCATGCATGTGTATTTTTGCTTTGTTTCATTTTCTTTGCCATTACTCGCCCTAGGGAGTGGGAACTACTTCCTACAAACACATTTTGGTTGTAGGAAGATGATCAGAGGGCTGATGATCAGAGGGCTGGAGCACCTCTGCTATGAGGACAGGATGAGAGAGTTGGGGTTGTTCAGGCTGGAGAAGAGAAGGCTCCGGGGAGACCTTATAGCAGCCTTCCAGTACCTAAAGGGGCCTACAAGAAAGCCAGAGAGGGACTTTTCACAAGGGCATGTAGTGATAGGACGAGGAGTAATGGCTTTAAACTGAAAGGGGGTAGATTTAGATTAGATATAGGGAAGAAATTCTTTAGTGTGAGGGTGGTGAGGCACTGGAACAGGTTGCCCAGAGAGATTGTGGATGCCCCATCCCTGGAAGTGCGCAAGGCCAGGTTGGATGGGGCTTTGAGCAACCTGGTCTAGTGGAAGGTGTCCCTGCCTCATGGCGGGGGGTTGGAACTAGATGATCTTTAAGGTCCCTTCCAATCCAAACCATTCTATGATTCTATGACTATGATTTTGCAGCAGCCTTCTTTTAAGTGTGAGATGAGCACAGTTTTACTGTTTAGGGCCTGGGGTGTGGAGTCAGGGCATTTAATGCCAACACTTTTCCTGTTTGTTGGCAGTTTTAAAGAAGCTGGAGAGAGAAAAAAAAATATTTTGGGCTTACAGAAGCTATGCCAAGACTCACCTAAACTTGTCTGGACTCAGCTGGAGCCAGGGAGCTCACAGAAAGTGCAGATTTCTGCCATGAAAACAGGAGTGACTTGACGTATTGTTCCTGCAGTGAGTTTCAGTCACAGCACTGAATGCACATTTATGGAAGGAGGTGGATAAGAGCACGGATGAACGTATTCATGCCTTTGACATGAATTTCAAACATAACACTGCCTTTCAGACTTTCCCACTCACAAAAAAGAAAAAGAACCAAGATAAGAACTGAAACTTAAATCCTTGAGCTAGCTCTTGAGACTGCAGGTATCCTTAAACCCTTAGCTGATCTTCCCAGTGTCTGTGATTCGAACCAGTATTTCCCATCAGTTGCAGTATAAACAGTTTCTAGTTTGTAATGCATAGTAACACCCTGAAAAAAAACCCCAACCAGAACCCGAACCAAGAAATTGAGTTAAACCAAAGGAAACTTGTGTTCCATATATCTTCTGTTTGTAAACACCTTTAAGCAAACACTAGAGAGGAATGAATAGCTTTTCTACTTTCATTTCAAGACAATACCAAACCCCCAGCCACTGCACTGCAATTGCAGATTAGAGGGTTTTATATATATATAAATTATATATATATATATGAGAGATACTAAATGACACAAAGCACTGGGAGAGGGAATGAAATGATACAGGCTTAGAATAAAGTGGTGATTCTTTATTCAAATGCAAAAGCCCTCTCCTGGGATGCTCTAATTTAAATTTCAGTCTTGGAAAAAACAATGTCTTTCGATGAGGTGTCTGTGTACTGCTATGTTTCAGTATGCAGACTTCGCAGACAATGAAGGGTAAGAACACAGGTGTGGCAGGATAAAGAAATGTGGTGAAGCCCTGTAAGTGCTGTGCTTGTGTAGAGGAACTGAAACTTTGTTCTTAACGGAGCTCAAAGGTGTTCACTGGAAATCTTTCTGCTGGACTGGAAGCATTTGCAACCTCCACTGTTATCAGTGCACTGCAATGAAGACTTTGGCGTTAAGGCATTGGGTTTCTGAATCCCTAAAATCCCTGTCTCTGCCACATACTTTCAATGTGATACCGGGGAAATTATTTTGTTAATTTCTCAGTTTTCTATCTGTAAACTGGGGATTGAAACAAAAGGATTTTTTATTACTTTGGTGCTGCTGTCTGCTTGGAAATGATGTCTGTTCCATATTTCCATACATGCTGCTCTCATCCAAGAAATCAAAATGCGATGATAAGGTAAACTAGTAGTCGTTTGGTATAGTGGTCCTTCCTATTCATAACAGACACTAAGTGTTGCTGCCTGCATTACTAAGGCAGAAAATCCTGAACAGAAAGTAACATGTCATTCCTAGGTAAGATGTAAATTACCTCTGGGACTAGCACTGGGTGTTTTCATAGCATTAGTTTTCTGATTTTTTTTTTTTTTTTTTTTAACATTCCTTTGCATGTGAAAGAAATGGAAGCAGACAACACCCAGGAACATGCTTGTATGTGAGGCCCTATAACATCTCTGTTCAGGTGCAGCCCTCAGATGGAGAAATCGAGAAGCAGCTTCCTGTACAGCCAAAAATCATTTTCCTGGACAGGAAGGTAGGATTTGCTCCTCTGTGGATGGACGATTCTATTAATTCTGTACAATTTTGACATTTTCAAGCAGTCCAAAAGCTATGAGACAGACCTAAATATATGTCCTGGTTTTGGCTGGGATAGAGTTAATTTTCTTCTTAGTAGAAGAAAATGTTGTGTTCTTGCTGGGTTTTGGATTTAGTGTGAGAATACTGTTGATAACACTCTGATGTTTTAGTTGTTGCTAAGTAGCGCTTATCTTAAGCCAAGGACTTTTCAGTTTCCCATGCTCTGCCAGCAAGCAGGTGTGCAAGAAGCTGGGAGGGAGCAGAGCCGGGGCAGCTGACCTGAACTAGCCAAAGGGCTATTCCATACCATGGAACGTCATGCCCAGTATATAAACAGGGGGGAGTTGGCCGGGAGGGGCGGATCACTGCTGGGCATCGGTCAGCGGGTGGTGAGCAATTGCATTGTGCATCACTTGTCTTTTCTTGGGTGTTATTTCTTCTTTTTTTTGTTATTATTATTATTATTTTTAGTAGTGTATTTTATTTTACTTTAGTTATCAAACTGTTCTTATCTCAACCCATGAGTTTTACTTTTTTTCCGCCTCCCCACCCCACTGGGAGTGGGGAGGGGGAAGCGGCTGCGTGGTGCTTATTTGCCAGCTGGGGGTAAACCACGACAATATGGCATAGGACAGCTCTATAAATAAATATGGCAAAGGATAGCTTTATAAATAAGCGGTCATTGCTATTGTGGAAACTTCTTCCAGGATGCACTCTGTTCAGGTTTTTCAGCTTTTTCTGTGAGGGTTAGATTCGTGCTGTAGAGTTGGTTGTGTGCAGTTTTCTGGTTTCTGCCCCTGAAGCTTAGAAGATATCATTGAGGAATGTGGGAACAGCAACACAATCATGAAGGCTGTCAATGTCAGCTATAACGGGGTATCCTGATCTGCCCAAGCAAGTCCACACCATGCAGAGCAGTGGTGTGTAGAGATCATCATGTTTAAAACAAGCTTGGACTTCTGCGTGATGTGATATAGCACTGCCAGAGGTGCTAACACAAGTCCTGGAAGCAGCAGACTAGGTCCACCGAGTCACTAGATGTTGATGCACTAGATTCAGTCCCAGAGTCACATGAAATCTGCATAGTATGGCTTCGTGCTATGTTTCTACTTCTTTTATATTTCAATGTCCTCTTTCCTGCTTTCCAACCATTTTCTATTATGGAATCACTCCCATTTTACTGGACAGGCAAAAGTATGGCCACAGCATAATTAGCCCCAGGTATGACATTTTTACAGTGATGTCCCTGGAGCATGGTGTCAAATCCAAGCTTGGACAGCTTTGTGGACATTATTTCTAGATGCAAAGTTGCTTTATAATAAAGCCAGCTCTGTATATCCATTAGTCATGAGACTGATTTTACAACCGTGAGACACAAAACTTCCAGCTTCTTTTTATTTGACTTCAGTTCCCTACACGTAGGCATCTTGTTGTGTTGTAGGCTGTGGAATATACTATTTGGCCTCCAGCTCCTGTAGAAAGGTAAGACCTTTCCATAAGCCAAATTTGCTGGATGTCAAACGTTGTTGGCTACCTGAAATGACACACGAAACTTACATCCAGGCAATTGAATCTTCCCTTGAGTTTCACACCCTTCTTCAGACATTTTCTTCAGTCATTTTCTTCAGGTTTTCTACTAGGCTTGAGAACCAGTAGCGCTCTCAAAAAATAAAAAACCTGAAAGCTGATATTTTTATATACACATAGACTATAGGATCTAGATACTGCACACCTATTATGGCTGGGTAATTAAGGTATCAAAATTAGTTTCTTTCACTGAGTGTATGAGAAACTTAAATTGTCAGCTTTACTAAACAGACAGACTGAATCCACCCAGTTTCCTTAAACTTGTGGAGTCACCATCCTTGGAGATATTCAAAAGCCATCTGGACACAGTCCTGGGCAACCCCTTCTACGTGGCCCTGCTTCAGCAGAGGGGTTGGACCAAATGACCTCCAGAGGTCTCTTCCAACCTCAACCATGTTGTGATTCTGTGAACTTAGATGCCATAGAAGCCACAATGTCAAAATTAGCTGCTTGTCATCGGTGATGTGAATGTGACCCTAGACACTTCAAGTGAAGCAACAAATCTTGCCAGACTTTATTGAAATAGACCTGAAGTTGCCAGAACTGGTTCCTCTGAGCTTAAGCTCATCTTAAAGAGTTATGGTGAGCTTTGTGACATTTGTAACATGTGACATGTAGATGCAAAATGCCCTCCTACTGGTGATTAAAAAATTATTACAATTGTTAAAACCATCAAAACTTTCTTTCCTCTTGTTGAAGAGACAAGACCTTAATTCTTCTCTTTTGTTCTTCCTCCCAGGGTCAAAGAGTTGACAAACTGGGGCCTCCCTCAGAACCCTGGGTTGTATCAGCTCACCTCAAGGGCTCCTCCGAGGCTGTGCTAAAAGGTTGGGATGTGTTTTCTTATAGCAAGGGTTATGGCAAAGCAGCCATTAGTAATATACTAATTTTCTAATTCTTCATTCTTTTCTTTTTTGATCTAAGATATGTCTTTTCAAGATAAACTACTGGATATATTCTGGCAATGACAACCTGTTTGTCCCAGCAAAGGATCTGGCCAAGTACAGACAGAAACAACTGCCTATTGCTTGTAATTAGCATATTTTAACGTGAAAATGTTTTTCATGAGGGATCTAAATGTTTCCCTTCTGATCCTCATTTATTGAAAGACCTGAACTCGTGATTAACTCTAAGCATGTGAGCATTTCCCTTGAGGTTATTGAGGCTATGAACATGCTTAGATATAGAACCTTGTTTAAGTACAGTACTGAACCAAAAACCTGTGGATGATCATATGCTTGTAAACTAGAAAGTGGAAATTATATTGATTATAAAGTATCCTAATTTTCATTGTGAAAATCTTTAAATGTAAGCAAAGAGCGTACACATTGAAAAGTGGATTTCCTATTACAGGTAAAGTATTTTGTTTGCAGTAAAGTCATTTGAGTTTTAGCTTTGACTTGAAAAGTTCACATTTGGAGAAGATAAGTGGTACTCATGCTGTAGATTAGAGCTTCTCACCCTTTCAGTCTGTGTTTCCATTAATTAGAAATTCTTCCTACCTCATCATAGACCCAGGTTTACAGGCTAGAAAAATCCTTTGGTCTTTTCTGCTGTTTTTCATGTCCTTTCAGGGCGGTACACCTCATAGGCTTAGGAACATGGGTCTAGATGAACCACAAATTACTGGATCAGCTACTGGCTAACAGTGGGAGAAAGGAAGGGAGGAAGGGAGAAAGGGAGAAGGGGAGGAAGGAAGGAAGGAGTCAAGGAAGGGAAAAGAAAGAGAAAAAGACAAAAAGACAGAAAAAAAAGAGAAGAAGAAAGAGGAAAAAAGATAGAAAGAAAGAGAGGGAGGAGGAGAAAAAGAGGGGAAAAAAGAAAGAAAAGTCACTGAAGAGAAATGCACTTCACATTCTTTAAAAGATACATGCATCAAATTAATAGTCAATAAACTCCAGCAAAGAAAGAACTGCGTAGTACAGATGTTCTGCATGTAATAGTTTGCTGCAGTTTTTCCTTTGACAAACGTCCTTATTGCACTCGTCTTTTGAAGCATATGAAAGCAGCATTTAATCGAAATGGGTCCCGTCTAGCACACTGAGGCTGCTTCATCTGACAGCAGCCAAACTGCCTCATGGAAAGTAGTTTAGCTCCAAATTAGCTTGCTTCTATGTTAAATACCAGCTTGCCTGAGAGATCTTTGTGAAGACTCCCATATACATCTGTAATATTCTGAGCTTTGAAGCATATGTGCCCGAAAGCTGAGATAGTCTCTGTTGAGAAGTACAGTACAGTACTCCAGGCTTCATCATAGACTAGAAATGGCAATTATAAAGTATTTGAATGCAGCTGACAAGACCCTCTATAGAAGCAGTGTTACAGTCAGTATCAGAGCCAAGAAAAGTCTTGGTAGTCTGGACAGATACTGTCATAAAGAGGATCGTATGCGTAGTAGATAAATAGATGAGCCAGGATCAGGCTGGAGCAATTAGAGACATCTAGATTCCGACATCTCCACCAAGTCTATTCACAGTATAAATTACTGCCTATTTATCACAGCTGGTCCTGGAGACTCACAAGGAAATTGGGGGTTTGGTGTGCTAGATGCTGTACAAAAATAGAAAAACATGTATGTAGTCAAAACTAACTGAGATATTAGTAAATTAAATAGTACAGGATCATGGAGAGGGGAAACTTTATCGTTTCTGTCACTAGATCATTAAAATGTGGCATGCTTTTGCACAGGACCTTGTCTCAGACAATTTCTGGCCATGGTTCAGAAGTCATCACAGCAAGGAAGTAACCTAAGTAGGCAGTTTGCATTGCAGCATCTCTGTTTGGAGGCTGTAAGAGTTTAAGAGGTTTGGCCAGGGCATACCAGTTCTTCAGCATCAAAGAACAGATCCTGGCACTGTTTGCATCTTATAGGTGTAGGCATAAAAAATGGGATAAAAACAGAGAGAAGTTGCCCTGCAGTCCGGCCTACCATCAAAAGCCTTGTCTCCACCTGCTGAAACCCTCCTATGCATCTGTGATTGCAAGATCTCACAAAGATGTTTGCTACTTCACCACTTTGTTCAGTATCCTGGACACGGGGATGGCAGAGTATAAATGTCCTCCTCACATTCAGACTTTATGTACCTTCACCTGTGCTGCTTAATGGCAATAAAATGCCAAACCACGTGCTTCATAAAGCAAATAGTTATTACATGTTGTCTTTGAGCAGGCAAAAGTCTGTGTTTGTGATCACTGGAGCAAGTCCAGCATCCTAAGAAGTTCTGACTTCTCACCCCCACCTGAACCAACATTTTGAAATTTGTCAGTCTTTAGGATTTTACCCCTCTCACTCCAAGAGCCCGAATGAAACCCAGACCTGGTCAGCATTGCTCAAAGGCCAGGACTTGGCTGGTGCTCAAAGATACACACAATAAAATGGAGATCCAGTTGCAAAGTAAATTATAACTTTTAAAAAGAGCCTACAAAAATAAAAGCCATGGCAAGTGTAAGTGTTGGGTCAGAATGCATTCCCTGATAGCTTAGAACAAGAGGTAAAGTGAAGGAGAAACAGGCTCTCCCGGGTTTCATTTTAATGCTCCCAATGGAGCTTTCCCCTGCCAGGTTTCTAGCTGAAAGTGTCTCCTGTACGATCACAGAGCAGTCACCACAGACATTTTTCATGGCCAAATCGCTTTCAAAGTGTCTCAGAGGGTTGGAGAAAAGTTCAGAATGATTTAACAGTAGGACAGGAGGCAATATGCCCAAATGATGAGGTGAAACACCTACAAATCAGAAAAGGGTTAAAACAGTCAGCTCTTTTCCCTTAGCTGCAGTGGCTGGCTCCTTGAGAGCATCCCTTTAGGACAGAAAACACTCAGTCTCTCACTAATACTCTCCTAACCTTGGCGACGTACTTAGTCACACAAGACATGAGTTAAATCAAAAAGATGAGCATCTGGAACTTTCTAGTGCATCTATATAGCTCCCATTACTTTTGCTTGATCCCCTTGACATCTGTATTCATGTTACGCTCCCATGATACAGATATGTACAGTAAATGCCATTTCACAATGAGCTCAAGGAACCAGGATTCAGAAGCTAAGGTTCTCCAGCCCATCAGGAATTTGGTGTCCAAGTAAGTCTGAAGACCTGACCCTATGTGAAATTTCTGGGATCAGACAAAAAGTTTATGATTAGGAAGGACACTGAAGTTAAGCTTTCTGAAGTCCCCTTAAAGTCACAGGGACCCTCTGAGGGGCTTTGGTGGTACTTATCTGGACACTGTTAATTGCAATGCAATTTTTTATTGCTCTGCAGGGCTCACCCAAGTGCAGGTCATAGATGGATGTGCAAGCTTTTCCAGCCTGGCTGTCTCCAGTGCAGGCACAAACTGGAAACTTGTGTTCACTGTCACATCACCTCCAGGTAAGCTCCATTTTCTGCATGTTTTTTGATTTGGTAACTGAACTCAAAACCCTACAGGTGGTCTGGATTTGTAAAAAGGGAGTTAAGCTTTGTTTGAATGAGTGGAGCAGTGCTAAACCTCTAAATAGCCTGACTTCTGTTACACATCCAAGTTGGCATTACCCGGGCAGCAAGAGAGCTGGGTGATTCCTGTGCTATTCATGTAAGATTCCCAAAATCAAAGTGAGTTAGTATAGAGAAGGATTGCCAGAGAAAGGTGCCTCTTTCTCCCTGGATTACCTAGCTATGTATCCCATGTAGGCATCAGGTACTTAAGGTCAGCTAAGCTGCCAGAGCAAACTTTTTCCTAGAAATTGAGTCCTCTCATTCCCTCTTTTTTTCCTGTTTGTATTCAGAAATTTTCCATCTGTGCTTCCAGTTATTTTCATAATGCCTTTCGCCGACTGTTTGTCTGTACCTGGTCATCTTTAGGGGTGCAACAGGTTATGCACATTCAGAGCATGCCTCCAGGACTGGGCTCTGCTAGAGGTATCCTGACAGTTGACAGAGATGACGTTGGGACCTCCAGGATCGTGCAGCTTGCACAAGGCCTCTGAGCAGCGCAGCAACGGTGAAGAGGCAGGTGTGCTTATGCCTCCTTAGAAACACCAGCTGAGGGGGACGTCGGTGCCTTGGGGATAAGGCACCACGTGAACTCTGGCTTGTAAAAGCCTCAGGGCATCTGCACAAGAGAAGCACCTGTCCAACTGTTTGGGGGCCTGAATTTATCTACAAATCTGGCTCTGAAGTTATATAGGGGTCAAAGTGCTGGTTTCTTGTCTCAGAATGACTATTGGGGCAAATCATTGGAGAAGCAGGAACATGCTGTCTGGCATGTAGTCCAAAAATATAGGTGTTGTAAGACCATGTGTAAAGTCTTTATTCTGGTGTTGTATACATACATACATATACGGATATATATGGATGGATATCTATCTAGATAGATATCGATATAGATATAGATATCTCCATATAAATATATAAACTGAGACTCATCAGGTGGAAAGAAGCCTAGGAAGGATAGATAGAAATATTTCCAGGAGAGGTAAGGCGGTGTGTGTGCCACTGCATAAAGCCCTGATGAGTACTCCTTTGAAGTAATGAACATAATTTTGTTTACACATGTTCAGAGATGGTCTCAAAATGGATTAGGTACGGACTGAGCATTTTTAATGAGAAAACTCCAAGATAGCATAGCTTGTTTCAGCCAAAAAAAACAGAGAGGGTAAATACATCAGACAGGTGACGTGGCCAAGTGGAAGTGGCTAATGAAAAAATCTGAGCTAAAAAATTAGAAGAAGGTTAGTAACATTTAGACTGTATTTTTCTGAACAGCCTCTCTTAGATAGGAATAGTGAGAGCAGATCAAACTGCTTTTGGGTGGAGGTCAATACACTTATGGATGATATTGTACCACACGGTACGCACAATAGCATGGGATAGGATTTATAACCCAAGGAATCCCTTCCTATCCTGGGATTAAATGAAGATCCAGATACTTTTTAATGAGAAACCTTTGCTCCTCTTAGTCACAAGTGACTAATCAACATCGAGTGTTGCCCATGGCTTTGCAAAGGGAGAACTGGGGTGCAGGGAGTACTTGGAGGTGGGCCTTTAAAGGGAAGACGTGTCTATTTTGAGGCCGTATGCTGCCGAGCACCTGCAGCTCCCATTGCCCTCACTTCAGTGAGAGCGGATGGAAAGTCAGCACCTCACAGGATCCAGCTCTTCAGTGGGAAGTACAGCTTAATGAAATGTGTTTTGAAAGCTGTTTCAGGGAAGTCACAAAATCTTTCCTGTGAACAAAAGTCAAATGGAGATCCCTTTTATGAAACATTTAGCAGTCAGAGCATTGCAAAGAGATGTTTACAGCTAGCAATGTGGACGACTGATGCGTCTGTGTAGGTATCATCTGTGTAAATCAGAGTATTGTAGACTTTTAATATGCATTGCAAAAGTACACCCCAAAGAAGCAATCACCTTTTGCTTGTTTGTAATTGGGAACCGTGCTGCAGACAGCATAAAGGCTTTTATACTGCCAGACTCTTACTGAAGATATTTGCTTATTGTTTGAGATAAACAAACAAAAATTAAACAATCAAATAGTAGATGTTTGGGATACATTTGCATGACCAGTTTTCTGTGTGTACCCTGGCACAGTTTGCTATTTGGAGACAGCTCAGAAGATGCAGCTGATGTTGAATGCAATAATCCCAAATGTTTTAGTGGTAGTTCCTGGGGAGAGTAGACTATTCATAGCACTGCTGCATAGTCTTGCTCCTAGTTTTACAGTAATATTCACTTAACTGATATGGATCCCAATGGGCTTGATCCATTCACTTGCCATTTAAACCAACAGCAGTCTACTCACAAACTATTAGAGTAGTGCAAAGCACCTTTACGCACCTGTCTGTGTAGAGTCCTTGATATCTGTGAGATTACTTCTCTCCTCTCAACTGAAGTTCATATGTGTTTGTACCTGCAGGCAAATTTTTCCCAATTGGAACATGCTTCCCACATTGTTCTGATGAAGCTCTGCTTTGTTCAAGTGGACAATATTGACACAAATCTAATTAGTTTCAGATAAAAGTACTTACAGCTACTTACCCTAGTCTCCAAGCCTCCATCTGACAGTGTTTCTGATTTTTTTTTTAATGAATTGATGAAAAAAAGGCTTTTAGATTTTTATTAAAAGTGGAACTCAAACAAGTAAAAGAAATATCCATCCATCAAAATGATTAGAATCGTGGGGTTAGGACTGATAATGAGTCAGGCAGTAAGACAGATAATGAGTTGATGTGCTAATCCACATATGCTTCAAATTGGCCTATAAAGAGTGCCAGGGCCAGTTTTGTTAAACTCCTGTCCTTCCCAGGCACATCTCCATTCAAAATGCATTTTGCAAGTGATTCAGGGAACCAAAACCTCTATACGTCTGATTTTTAAAAGGGCAGTATTAGGCATCTTCCCGTCCTTGAAGCTCAGATGCGGAGACCAAATGAACTCTAGACCACAGAAACTATGAGTAGTGGCTGGCTTGATTCTGACTTCATTTACAGAAAACTTTAGGATCTCTGGGTGAAGATCATTACCCAAAGCTTGTGTGTGTCAAGAGACTAAATATTTACCATGCTAACAGCAAGGACACTGACAGTTTTTATTTATAATGCTCATTATCGACATGGTGGAAAATCTTAACAAGTTCACTGGGAGTTTTCTGCATCTTGGACTTAAGCTTAATGCTAGTGAATGTTTCTACGTTCCCCATAACTTACATTGATATGAATGAGGTATAGCCTGTAAAAACTGTGCATGACTTAGCACCTTTCTTGTCGCAACCAGTTTCTCTGTCTTGCTAGGCAGAATATGCATGTTTTCTGTCTGGGCCTGATCTGTTTGGCTTCAGAAATAGATGCTTTGTGAAGGTATGTGCTGGATTTGGTAGTCAGCTAGACAAATTCATGGAAGAAATATTAAGGATTGTTAAATACAAAGAGGCTGCCTCTGCTTCAAGAAGCACTGAAAGCTTGAAACTTACATTGGAGAAGTATTGTTATGTACTTGGTTTGTCCTGATACTCAGACCTAAATGAATATTGTTGGCTAATGTTGGATCTGGAGATAGACGGACTTATGGGTTGTTCCTGCATGCATTTTTAACAGCAGCAGCACTGTTGAAAGGCTATAACCTGGTGTTTGAGCTGTGAAACCAGTGTTCTTACTTTTGTAATAAACTCTGACTGCTTTAAATTCTCAGGGGCTAAGTTTACTGTGCTGTCTCAGCCATTTACCATCTTCCCTGTCCCCATGGGAGCAAAGGCCAGCATGATCCTTGTTGTCATACTGAGTTCAGCAGCATCTTCATTCACCCTCACTCTTGCATTCTGCTGGTTCAAGAAGAGCAAAAGCAACAGTAAGTTGGAAATAACCACTAAAATTTATACTTGCAGACTCCTTATTTTATTTAACAAATCCCCGAGTGGCCACAACAGGATTCAGACAATGGCACTCAGAGAAAGCTCTGAGAAGTTCAGTAATTATCAGTGTAGTTTGTAGTTCAAGGTTATACAGTTTTGTGCCTATAACAGATGCCTGAGTCCTGGCAGGAAAAAGTTTTAACTGTATGTGAAATGTGATGAAAATCAGATTTCTACAGCGCAGACAAGGAATTGAGAAACGGAGGAAATATTTGCTATGATTTCAATGATCCATTCAGCCACTGCATTTTCCTGATGAAGGATGACATAGCAAAATATCGCCGTGGTGAGGTTATGCAAAGCCTTGGTGCTGACCAAGGACCAGCCACAGCTGCAGTGTGAATGCGACAGAGACACCGGCACAGCTGCGCTCACATCACACTATCAGTATCATATGAGTCAAAGTGGTAATGGGAGGGCTACAGCTTCTCTGGAGTTCTCCCCCAAGCAAATCCACACCTCTACTAATTTACCTTAAGGTTGTTTTCTTTTTAGCATTGATCTTAAAACAAATATAGTTACCTCAGGGAGGCTTTCCCACTGCAGAAGGCATAAAGCTATTTCTGTAAGAGAAGAACTGAAGATAAAAGGATGTGACCGTAACTGTTGGTGGCTTGATAGTCAAACAGTCACCTCAAAAGGCTGGATACGTTGAAAGTTACCAATAACTTGGCCTTTCAGATATGCAAACTGAAGTTGGGACTTAGCCAAATGTACAGGTAACCCGTAGTGGAGGAGAAAATGCACATCCTGGTTAATAAGACATCTCCCACTAGTTTCAAGACCTTCTCACTAGTTTCTCCAAACTTTTGCTTTCAATTAACTTTGCCAATCCAGGCTAAAGGGTCTTTCTCCTAAACTGCACCATGAGCACTAGCTGCAGTAAGGTATGAATTTCTGGTATTACTGAACATGGTGACAACATAAGGAAGGGTTCTGCTGAAGAGAACAGGTGGGAACTCTAATGGCAAGCCACAACATAAAACAACTCTCTCTGATTTTGGGCAGAAAGAACACTTCTAGATTATCTGTTAATTCATCGGCAATATATTGTTGCTTGAATTAATAATTGCTGCTGAGCTGAGGATGGATGGAGAGTGATGTGACTGTATGTTTCATTACAGAAACGAGGACTGAACAGGCTGATGTACCGCAGGCCAGTACCAAGGGACACCGTAAACAAGCACAGCCTCATGCAGCTCACATCCAGCCTTGCTACAATCAAGGAGAAAATAAAAGTGGTGTGCCTGTAGCAGGAGGTGGGACTGCAGTTTGACAATAATTCAAATTTATAAACTGTTGAACATCAAAAGAGTCGGTTTAGGTCTCTTAACAAAATATAGGTTTGTATAGGATCAATGGCACAGTTCTTCTCAGAAGGTCTATCACTTTATTACCTCCTCCTTCTCCTCCCTGGTATTTTTCTATTTGTTGTTTTATCTCCTTTCATATATATTGTCTGAAATCCTAGCTCCACTGAAAGCAGCAGCGTAACCCCCCTTACACTCAATGAGTCCATGATTTCTCCTAGTGTTTTTGGAGTAGGGCAGGAACCAACATTCCCACAGTGTCCCCAGCATGCCTGGAGCAAGAGGGCTCCTCCCTGCCCAGGTCTCCAAGTGCTGCAGCAACAGCCGCGCGGTGCTCAAAAAGCTCTGGACAAGTTTACAGGCTGTGGAGGACTGCAACGAGGTACACTGGAGGTAGAAAAAACCACTCAGGGCTCATTTGCACGGTCTCCGTTACCTCCACCGCTCACTGGACCTTCAAGCCGTGCTTTCTGAGCAGTGAGTCCAAGCCAGCACCCCAAAGAGGCTCCCCACCTCCCTGTGTGTCCCCCTTTACCCCCAGGGTCCCTGCCACAAACACCCCTTTTCCACACACCTCCTCAAGACTTGTCTTTTCATCATCTGCTGATCAAACACGACTTCTTCTGGGGTCACAGAAAAGCAGACAGCTTCGGGGGCGTGTGGCTGGCAGCATAAAGCAGTGGCTTCCCTCTCTGCAAGTGTGAAATGTTCTTATAGTAGTTGGGGGTTTTTTTTTGTCTCACCTGCCAACAGCGCAGATCTAAGGGCATTCAGATAACCCTGCTGAACCACCCATTTACTCTGTTTTGGGAATTTCTTTTTCCTCCTCCTTCCCGAAGCCTGTGGATTACATAAGAGGCAGGAAGAGGCGAGCTGGAGTTTTATCTCCTTTTAATTAACGTCTATCACAAAAGCAGAGGGAGAAAGAGAAGGAGAGAGGAAATTCTGCAGTTTATGTGTTTTGATATTTGCTGTACTCCTCCAAAACACAGCATTCAGCTGTGTGCCTTAGGATACATATCTGCTATAAATTCATTTTTTATCTAATTTGTCTGAGATCTAAGCTTCCTGTGGAGGTCTGAGATCAAAGGATCTGATTCTGTCTGATGTCGGCTCTGACACATAATGCGTGCTGACTTAGTTCTGTCTATAAACTCGCAGTGGGAGGCTGCCATTCTCCCTTGGCACCTTTACATAGTGAACTATCATTTTGGCTGGGGAGGCTGACAGGTACAGCGTTGATTGGAGCCATCATGTAAATAATTCATGGAAAGATTTTTTTGTCAGAAAAAGGCAATCCAGCCACTTAAAGTCTTTTAGGAATAGTTGCAAGACAAAAAGATTCCCCGATATGTTCAAATCTAAACAATGATAACAATATCTTAAGTGAATTTAATACATGTGACTTGGAAATGACTAATGTTTGATTTCCCCTTATTTAAAGTGCTGTTGGTTTTCGAGAGAGAGAGAGAGAGGAAATCAAAGCTGCAGTCTTTTTGTTTAGTTTCTGCTTTATAGCTGTTCCCTCCATAAGAAATCCCACCTTTCTAATACAATTAAGTGTTTGGAGTCTTTATTATTAATCATCATAGGAAGTCTTGCAAGGCAGAGTTTTTCTGTTTCGTAGGTGCTTATACAGCGTAAAGTCCAATGGAGGCAGGGGCCCTGGTTGTTGTCCCAGAACAAGTAGCTGAGGATGCAGATCAGGAAGAAAGCTGTATACATAGATACGCAGTACTGCAGGGGAGAAGGGATCAAGATACTACCTTGTCTGACCTTGGTGTAACAAAAAGTCTCCTCGGCTTCACATAATTCTCTCTCTCTTGAATTAAATAACTTTTGATTGACTAACGCATCGTTAACAGAAGAGCACCTGGAGGTGGAGGAACATATTGTTTCTTTTTGCAAATTTTGCAATTATTCTGGTGGTTCATCACCCTCACCATTGAAAAGTTGTATCGTATAACAGCTTACGTTTCCTAGCTTCTATTTCCAGTCCTTTCAGGTATTGTACCTTATTGACCCTTATCCTGAACTCCTTGGCCATCATCGCCCAGAAATCACTGTTGTATTCTTGAAGAGGTTCTCCCACTCTGCAAATAGCGTCTGCATCCCTTGCTCCTAGGTTGTTCAGATCAACTCCTTTTTCCTTTCTACCAGTTTGCCATTTTTTCCACCTTTTACAAAATTTCATAGGAAACTATTTTAGTTTTAATTCCAAATCACTGGTGGAAACACTGAATATTTTCCATTTCAGTGGTAGTGTCTGGTACTGCTACACATCCCCACCTCTGAGAATTATTTCCCATATATAATTACTGCCTGAGCTCTGTCTGTTAGCTGGTACTTAATCCAGTTAATTGTGTGCTTTGTCGATACTGAATAGTTAGTATTTAATTTAAAAAATCAGGATGTTTTAGATTACTGTGTCATATAAATCTCAAGGCAGTATTTCATCCTTGAAACTGCTCATATTCAGAAAACTTTTAGCCTCCTCCATTAATTCAAACTCATTTGAAAAGACCTATTTTCACAGTTGAAAATGGCACCTTTGAAATTGAAGAGGGATACATATCAAGAAATAACATGAAGCTTTGGTATAGGGGATCATAACCTGATCATCTTGTTTATGTGTATAAAGAAGAAAATTGAACCTAGTGATGTATGCAATTTGTACTTTAAAACAGCCAGCTACCTAATGATAAACCAATCTCGAGAAGGAAAACTGTTACACACAGAAACATGTGTGACTACTGAAAATTTACTCATAACTTTCCAGTGGATTTCCAAGAGGTACAATCCTGAAATTGAAAGCTATGAATGTATGAGTTGAAAAAAAACCACGTTCCTTAACAGGAAAAGTGAGTATAAGCATGAAGAAATAGGGAAATTGTAGAAAATAAATGAAGATAGGGGAAAATTATTCCAGCAAATAGAGTTCCAATTAATGAATTCTAGAAAAAAAAGAAGAGAATGAATCTGAGCGGAAGGTCTGAGAAACCATGGGGTTGAATGTCACAGGCTCCTAAGGGTTAAACTTCAAGGAAAATCTGAAAAATAAGGAGTTGTAACAATATATTTTCTAGGATCATTTGTGTAAGGGCCTATAATATATGCTGATGAATGGACTGCAAAAGCCAATGTTGTCCACTAACACATGAGATATGTGGACCAGGACTAGTTCTGGATTTGGAACAAGTATAAAAGGTTTGGGTCTGGACGGGTTTCATTTTATTTTCAGGGGGGAAGGGAGAAGATTGCAAGAATTTTACAAATGTTTTTAACATCCAGACAAAGCAGGCTGCCAATCTTGCACTGAAGTGATAGCACACCCTGTCAACTCAGAAGCCATCTGCTGTAACACTACAAGTGATTCTGTCTCTGTGGTTGATAACCGTTTGGCTTATTAAGATGTAAACATTCTTCGTTTCCACATGAAAAATGTATAGTATATATTTTGTTTTTTCTGCATTTTTCAACAGCATTTTTTAAACAGCTTTGCAGGTTACAGGCTCTGCCTTGAGTAGGATTCAAATGTTGACAATGAAAAGTTCTACCTTATATTACAGCCTGATTCATGGAGAGCTGATGTATTTTATAGATGTGTAGTATTAAAATGATTATCAATTATTGCTATTATATATAGCAATATATAGCTTATTAACCAGCTGTATTCTATATACTTTATTATTAAGCATTTATTGAAGTATTTGATAACCATTGGAAGATGCTCTAGGAGCTATTAGTATATCAATAGGAACAAACCAGATATTTTAGCTGCTGTATATTTATTAGTGGAAACAGCTCAAGGTTATTTGGTTTTAACAACTTATTTCTGTCAAACTAAAATTTGTGGCCAGTTAAAATTATTTTCCTAACAATAACTTCTTTGTTATTAATGTCTTTAAGACACAGTAAAGGCATAGAAGGGTAAGGAACATGAAGGTAGGGTCTTACAATTATTGTAAAGCACAAACAAGTCGTGCTTTCACAGGTACGGAAGCAACTGGAGCAGTGGCACATGCTACAGGACAACTGGAGGAGCTGAACCTGCAGCCCTGTGAAGCCGAGTCAGTGAGAAAGATGAGCACTGTCCAGAGTAAGACAGGTGACAGAGACACCTTTTCTTCAGCTAGGAAAAGTGACAGTCACCAACAGCTACATGGAGGAACATCTCCTGGTGACTCTCTGGAACTTCAGCAGCCAACTGTCCGGCGATGCTCCAGCCAGAAGGATATCCCCCAGCCTTCAGCTGGTTACAACAAGGAAAGGGGGAAGTCCGAAAGGATGCCCAAACATCAGAATGATGTTGGAGAGCATGTTGCCGTGGTAGCAGCAGAGGTATAAGAAAAGTGATGTGAGGTGGTGGACCACTGACAAAGCAAGCTTCGCCTGGGTTGCAGTCAATGCGAAGCTGAGTCTTTTGTCTCTGTGGTCAGAGAAAAACATACACATATTAGCATGGGGAACTAGACTGGCACACTGCACACGTACAAATGAACTTGTTACCTGGATCTGCAGCCAACTGGGAGACTCTGGCCATGTCTGTGATGTTAACCTTTCTTAGCTTCCAAAACCAAGTGGGTACATCCAAACTGCCTGTTGAGAATAGTCCTTCTGACACCTTTAAAGCTCTCTCCAAGAGTTGTCTGGGGGAGTGCTAGGTTGGTAGCTAGGTCAGCTTTGAGACTACATTCAAAAACATTCAGGGATTAGCCTAACAATTCAATAGTGCAGATAACTGGATTTCTGACAGCTTAATATACTAGCACTGATGTAGTCTTAGTGTCTAGAGCAATGCTGATTGGTATGTATGCATATATACAAATATATAGAAATTTTCCCATTTCTTCCAATTGTGCCTTTAGTTTCATTCAAAGAGCCTCAGTATGTGCATAAATCTTTTCATTTTTCTGAGAAAAAACAAACATGTATTCAACTTCCATTTCATTGTGACTTGAGTAAGTGCTTCCATTCCTCCCTAGTTAAATCTATGTTGTTTTTTTTTTTTTTTAATTAAAGTATTTTGCTGAGTTAAATCTTTACCAGGGCATTGTTTTCTAACACCATTAAATCACAGGCTTGTTATGAACACTACTCTTTATGACTGATAGTAATAATGCTGATGTTCTTCAGTTGCTCAGAGAATTCCTCTGTGCTTTGCTTTACTGAGCTGGAAGATGAGGAACTTTATTATGCCCTCTGTGTACCATAAAATTCTTGGTTGCAAGGTGTCCTGCTGGCACAAGGTAAAATTTATACTCTTCTGCACAAAAAATACTTAAGCAGGAAGATGATGTTTCTGGCCAGATCAGCAGTGGAAGAGAAGGTAAGAAACCTTGATTTGAAAAAAAAAAACAACCAACCACAAACCAGTTCGCTTCAAGCTGAAGGATGTAACGTGCAGGTGCTGGTCAGTAAGCTACATAGTTCTCTAGGCACAAAAATAGATTCACCAGCATTGGCTCCTCCACTATGTTGTGTTTATAAGCATCATTTTCAGGTGAAATCAGACTGGTTCCATGCTGAGCTAGGCTTCTGGCTGACTGCACAGGAGGTTTCCTGGCTTAAACAGTTGAGTATGAGGGCCTTATATTATTAAGTGCAATAGATCAGCCTTTCTGACCTCTTCCATGGTATGGAAAAGCAATTCCTTACAGTATTTTCTGCAGAGGCCAGAATATTCTTTTATGTGAATCAACATGGTAGATCCCTAAGGCTTGTGATTCAGAGTCCAAATAAAAAGATACACCTTGCAGAGACATCCAGGTTTGGTGAAATAATTGGGAAACCCTTCCTTTCCTCCACAGCTGATACCTAGTTTCAGATGCTTTCACGTGGTAGAAGATCCTTTCCTCTCCACAGAAATACAATTCCTCTGTCCCCTGAACTCCTCTCCCTTTCAGTAGTTCTACTCCTAGTAAGTGACTCCGTCACGTCCAAGCAGTGTGAAAGCAAATAATATATAATTACAAATGTCAGAATGTATGTAAATAATATGCAAATAATATTGCATGTATATTATATGCAAACATTATACAATGGAGCCTTCTTTTTGGGAAAAAAATCAGACATACTGGAAACAGTTAAGGGCTTTAATTAATCCTTTAATTCATAATCCTTGCATTTATCCATACTTTGTTTACAGAATAAGCAATATGTCTTGCATGTCTAGACCTCTAATGGAATAAGCAGGGCTAAAAAATCTTTAACTGCAGCATTATTGATCTTGATTTCCCACAGTGCTGTGCATTAACGGAGTGAGTGGTGGAGCATGGGAAAGAAGTGGGGAGAAAGTGAAACAAAACATGATGAAAAATTAGTGCAAACATGAAGTGAATCCTGAATAAGTAAGAAATTTAGGGGATCTTGTGTTGTGTATCAGAAAAAAAAATCACTGCAGTGATCAGAGAGAAAGAAGTTGTGACTGAAACTTAGTGGTTGAAGAACATGGTTAAACATGAGATGGTATCTTTTCTAAAAATAATTGGGTTTAGACTGACTGCAACAGCACTTGGATGAAATGGGATCCTACTGCTTTGTGGCTGATGGAGAACCAGATTTATTTTGAAATTTTTCCATCTAGACAGGCAAAGGAAAAAACAACCTCTCACTCTTACAGGGAATGTATGGTTAGATGAACAGACATACCCAAGCTGCTCCAAATGTCCTGGGCAAGGCAAAGAAAGAGAACACAAATCTCATGTCCCAAGCCAAAGGCTTCATTTTACAAAAGTTCAAATACCAGCTTGGCCTGTGGGGCATGCGCATGTCATTGCTGTCTTGCCATCAGTACTTTTGGTGATGCTGCTCAAGACCCTTTGTCTTTGTATTGTTGAGTTCTCCTTAATCCTTACGCTATAATTAGGACAACAGTGGATTCCAACTTCGCGTGGTTGTTTTATGGGTAAATTTGTGTGTTGAAATACTCCTTGATAGGAAGACATTATACATTCCAAAAGCCAGGGTGAGGGCAGGGCAGGGCAGGGTAGAGATGGAGTGGAAAAAGCCAGAGGAAGAACCCACAGCGTGACATGTGGGTTACCCAGGAGGGATGGGGTGCCTTGATAGACTTGAGGTTATTAAAGATTTCTGGCCCAGCTGCAGGGCATTCAGCTGAAAAGAGTTCACTTTTTTGTACTGTCAAAGTCCAGCTTCTGGAAGGACACATAAAAAGACAGGAGCAGGATTTCAGCTCAGCTTTTCAAAGAAGCCTATAGGCATGTTGTGGCAAAGACTCATGCTTTAGTGCAGCCCACATTCAGGCCAGCTCTGCGAGGGACACTAAGCTCTTTCAGCAAATCTACTTAGGCTTAGCAAAGCGCTAACTTCCCCACACGGAACACCAAGGAAGCCTTCAAAGTGAAGGCAAAATGAATGTAAAAGTCTCTGCATTTGCCTGTGCAGATCCATCCTCTGAGACCCAAAGTCTTTCTTGACAGTCATATTAAATGTCAGCGAAATTTGACAAGTTTGGCTCCAATCTCTTTGGCAAAAATCTCATTAAGTTTGCTGGATTTGGGGTTTCCACTTGCTAACCTTTTTCTGTAGTCCCATCTCCAATAGCACTTGAGTTCCTTTATTGATATAAGAGTGTAGCTGAAAGGATGCCTTATTTTTAACCTAGCTCTCCAGGCTTGTCTGAATTCCTAGACAAAGTGTGGTCAAAATTATTCTTCTTCCTTTTTTTTTTTCCCCCCATTTTGTGGAAGTGGTATTTTTTCCTCTTATGTCTGAAGTAGAGGAGTGCATTACAGACAAATTTGCCTAAGGCTTTGGGCCAGAGTTGATGAGACTTCACGAAGATACAGGAACAGGCACATGGATAGAAAAAAAGAAAGCCTGTGAAAAATTAAAATGACAAGCCTGGTTAGGGAGCAGAGATAACTGGTGATGTGGTAAAATTAATTACAGTCTGGGTTGAAAGAATTGTGTGCCTAAGACAAAATTAAAAAAAAAAAAAAAAGAAAAACCAAATAACAGCAATGAGATTATAAACCCTTTCATCATCTCTATATGGTATAACTCCCAATCCCTATTTATTATGACACTTATTATGGCACTTATTTCTATAGGATGAGAGGTATAAATGGCAAATAAAGGAGGCAACTGTCCAGTCAGAAGGGTTTTCTCTGAGCTTCTGATTCTGCAATGAATAGTCTTATTAAGAGTGAAAATACATTAAAAAAAAAATCAGCGGACTAGGAACTGTGAGAGAAAATCTTCACTGGATCAGGAAAGCTGCATGATGCAACACTCCAAGGTGATTATGGATGCTTACTGATCATGCAGATTCACAGGTCTTTTAGATCTATTTTTTTTACAATCATTATGCATTTGCCAGGACTTGAAATTATTCAAGCTTTGTACCTACTAAAACATGGGAAATGTTAGGTGATGATTTGTTGATCAACCTTATGAAGACGATTGCAAGAGCAAAAGCTAGATACACCATAGGATCATTCCAAGATTCCAGAACACCCCAGCAAAGGGTGCTTGCACAGGGATTTCTACGGTATATAAAAAGAGTGTGCTTTTGGGGAGTGGGGACAGGAGGTAGGTGCTACCTGAGATACAAGATTTCACATATTACGTGACATGACAGGCTGCAGTGACGGACAGTGAAGTTCCTAGGAGCATGAGGTCAACCTAGGAAGCACGTTTGGTAGATACCATAGTTGCTTTTCACTGGCTGAAACGTGTGTGTGTGTGCGTGCGCACGCGCGCGCAGGTCTGGAGCTGCCAAGAAGTACCAACAATCTGCTACTCTCTCACCAAGGCATTTCAAAATTTTCAATTTTCAAAGAATACAAGGAAACTAGAGTAACCATTCCATTAATGAGTTTTCCGAAAAGGAAAATAGAAAGACATAGAAAATATTTTATTTTTGAAACTGGAAGTTGAAATGTCTTTTGAAGGAGGGTTGTTTGGGGAGGTATTTATGCTCTCCTTTTGCTTTCTTTTTTTTTCCCCTTTCCTCTTTTCTTTCATGTTCTGACCAATAAAGAGGAGAAAAAGAGTAGGGAAGAAGGAAAGAAAAAAAAAAAAAAGATACAGCAATCCCAAATTGATTGAAAAATAAAATATCATAAATCGCTTAGTTTGTCCTTAGCTTTAGCTCAAGGTGAACATTTTGGCAAAAAAAACCCAACAAAACTGGAAGACAATGTGAAAGAAAAATCTGACTCTATCTGAGCTTCTGTTCCTCTCTCTCGGTCTCCAGCTCAGTGAATCATTTTCTTTTAAAATACTCCCAGCACGCTGTCAACTTTGCCTCAGATGTTTCAATACAAAGCTTTTTCCTCACATGACAATCTAAATGAAAAATAGTCCCTACTACTGACGAACCTCGCTCAATTTGCAGTTATGAACAAAGGCCATGGCAGAAGATTGCACAGAAGCTAGGTAAACCTCTGAATAGCTTCCATATTGTATTAGACTAGACCCACATACCGAGGGCTGCCAGTGTTGGATACTTGGGGAAGAATATAAGAAAAAAGCAAATATGAAATGAGCCTTCCCTGGATTTTATTTTAAGCGAGAAGAGACTTCTGGGAATGGTGGTTGCTCCTAATAGTCATTGGATGGACCTATCGTCCCTGAACATTTTCTGAAAGTGTAGCATTAATATCATGTTACACTGAATTATCTGTATCCCGTGTGAAAAAAAGAAGTTATTTCTGCTTTTATTTTAAGTGTTCCATCTGATATTTTCCAGGGTTTGTTGCATGACAAATAGGGAGTAATGCTTATTCACCTTGCTTTTCCAGATGTCCCGCACATTCTTCATCACTTTCCAAGTTCTGTGCGAGTCCTGTGGGATGGAGGGATCTGACTTAAAATTCAGCTGTACAGATAAGGGGTAATACCCCACAGGAAAAGAAGATACTCAGTCCTCCTGCAAAAGACCTCCCTCCCTCTGGATTTGTGCAGCTAAACCTTGGGCACGTAGATGCTGACTAGGACTCTGATCTTCGGTCCTCGATTAGAAACCTAAATTCAGGTGGAAAAAATCAGGGATGAAAGGGTTTAATAGTAAACCCAGCCACTTTAATTTGGGATCACTAGGGAAAGAAAAACAGAAACAGGTGACATGGCCAAGACAATGGTGTGGAAAAGGATCTCTGCAGCAGCGCTGTGGAAGATGGACTCAAGCCAGATCGGACTGCGTTTGTCAGAGATAGGAGCTACATACAAGCTGAGCAGGGAGCATGCGCCGAAATGCTCTGCTGCTTTGGGTGTAGGTCACCTCATTCATCTCCCAGCAGGTGATTTGTCCATCCCCAGGGAAAAGTTAGGTGTGGTTGGATTAATTTGTGCTTTCCCTCCTGATACGCCTCTCTGTTCCGAAGTACATTAAAGATGAAGCTGGTGCCCAAGACACGCCTAGTCTCACAGCCGTCAAAGGGAACGATGCTAAAAATATCCCACCCTTGCTCTCCCTCCCCCCCCGACTGTCTCTCCATGTCTAGGTGCTGACAAAAGTTATTTGTCGTATTCCCTTCATTCGGTGAGTGACAGGAGACTGGTGTCAAGTGAGAAAATGAAATGTAAATTTTATTAAACACCTTCTCATCTCTGTGTATCAATCCAGATTCCAGCCTAACACAGCAAATCAAATCCTGTCTTCACCAGGCCTGAGGGCACACAAAGAATAATTTCTCCTTAATACCATTCCCTCCTAGTAAAATATTTTTCTGTTTAGTAAATGAAAATTTAAAATGCAAACCCTATTTTAATCCCAGAGAAAAGATGTGCATTGCAGGGAGAAGGATGCTACATTTCATTCTGTTATGCCTCATGCTTTCTTCTTGTTTTCAGACACAGCAACGATGATTAGCTGAAGCATAAATTGCGACTCCCTTTTAAGACTTGCCCATCGGGACTTTTTATCTTCATGTCCACCACTGGGCTTAGTAGCTTACTAGTCCAAAGATGATTCAGTATCCACTTGTTTAATCTAAAATTGCATGGTAAATTATATGATGTACTGAAGTCTGAAACAGTATTCCCAAGTGAACAGCATCAGATGTTCTTTGCTGTGGTCCTAATACCACTATTTCTCTGAGGATGAGAGCCTTGGTCCACTGTGAGAGGTTAAATTGTCAGAAAAGGAAGCTTTTAATTCAAGGCTTCTTGTTGCTGAGCAAAATCATGGTTGATTTGTCTTCCTTGATATTCACAGACAGCATAAAATAATTTGTTTCTTTTGGTAACTGTGTGAAGACATTTATATCTGTTTATCCAGGCTGTGTAGAGGTCGAAATTAGGATGGAGACAATACGTATATGAGATAAACCCTGAACACAAGACAAATTTTCCTTTACTCCCAAGAGGTGGCACTGGAGAATATTTTTATCAAACTCACTGATTAACCAATCCTCCATCTTAGTGCGTGATGCTGGAAGCACTGGGCCATTGCTCTCTGAGACACTCAGTGGAGGAGCAAAACCAAGACCATCTACCTTTCATCTACACTCATTACCCCAATTATTAAAAGTTAGGTGTCTAGTCTAATCTAATTCTCCCTTGTGCGTGGTTAATATAGACAGGTATGCACTCAGGAGGGTGTTTCTCTTCATTTCTCACACACAGCTATTGCAGGACGGGCCAAATCACCCTGTGGAAGTGCCTGTCTCTCTGCAGGTGTTACCTGAATAGCTTAGATGCCAAGCAGGTATTTCAGCTTAATCTGGATGTGCACTTCCTACTTCCAGTGGGGTCTTTCACTGAGCAGCTCCCAGCTCATCACGCGTTATTTTCTGATGGGAGAAGTACAGTGGAGTGCACAAGTACTGCACAAGTAGAGGATTTGTGGCAATTTTTTCCCTCTGAAAACAGTTCCCTGCTCTGTAAATGCCCCTCTTAGCAGTAACTCATCCAGTACCAGCTTACCTTGGAGGTGGGGGTCCTGGGTTTGCCTAGTTCCTCCACCTGAGGCAGCCCCTAAAAGGTGACAGGGATTCAGGGCTTTGGCCATCCCATGGTCCTGGGAGTTAACTGCAAAGTTAGTCAAGGTTCCCATCTTGCAGGTCCTGCAAGAGTTGCCTCCAGCACTTCATTTCAAGAAGGCTAATGGTCTATGCCCAAAAACTCTGGAAAAAAATTCTAAATTTTTAAATATTTCTTTTTAATACTAATTAATATTAATTAAATTAATTTAAATTAATAATTTTAATATTTCTAAAGAAAATGTTTCGTAAATTGAAAAAATTTGACATCTCTGGTATTCTTTTTTAAATTCGGGTTTTCCCTTCAAAGAGAAACAGTAGACTCCTGCCAGCCCTAATCACTGCTTTTCCGGACCCCTTTTGGAGGAAGAGCTATGCCATTGTCCATGAATCAGGGATAGATGACATGAAGCAGGGAAGAGTTAAGCAACTCACTAAAGCTTGCACCAGGAACAAGTGGAAAAGAAATCAGCAAAAGCGCCCGTTTCCCTTGGCTATCTATCCTCAGACAAATTCACTACACCATTTTTGTTATCTAAGCCTGTTTCAGAGAGGAAAATGGAGACAGGCAACACCAAAAAAGTAATGCAGGGCAAGACTTGCAGCTTATGCGCTAGGCTGGATATCAACTGTCCTCAGTTCAATTCTGCATCCTGCCACCAATTCCCCTCTGTGACCTTAGGCCACTCTTTTAATGTCTCTGCCCCTCAGCTCCTCACGTGCAGAATGAGAATGCTAATACAGCTTTTCTCCATACCTCAGTCCACTTTGCCCACTCAGGCTTCAGGGTCCTCAGTACTGAGGCTGTTTCTAATTAATTATTTTCCAAGTGCAGGTCAATCCTGGCATCCCAGTTGCCATTGAACCCACCCTTGAAACAAAACGGTAACAGTGATAATAGTAATAATGAGAGTAATAGAAATAGAGAGAAACAGAAACAGAAACAGAAACAGAAACAGAAACAGAAACAGAAATAGAAATAGAAATAGAAATAGAAATAGAAATAGAAATAGAAATAGAAATAATAAGTGCACCTAAACTGGTTTCACTTGCAAGGTGCTGAGGGTTAAAGAAAAGGAAATGTGCAGTCCGTGCAGAAGAGCTGTCATGTCACAGAAATTGTCAGCTTCCCTAATATCACCATTCCCTCCTCTGCCTCAACAACTTAAATTCTCCCATGCCTCAAGGTAGACGGCTGTTGGGACTCGGCGCTCTAGATACATCCACACCGGAGATCAGTCATTTCACACTGCCAGTGGGCTTCTTTACTATTCTAATACAGAACCGATTGCACACTATGACTAATAATGTTGGCTGTATGAAAGAATTATTTATATAGAGACTGAGAAAGGCCTCCTTGGATTTCCAGACAGGACAGTCTTGATTTGGAGAGAGCAAAGCATAAAATAACTTCAGGGCCGTTTCAGACTGCAGTAGTCTCTAGGAGACAAGCCGACAATTGGTGCTTGAATTTGAAGCTACAGATGTATATGCTGTGGCAAACCCTCTTCCCTCGTACCCTAGAGTCCTCCATCCTCAGAAATAAAGAAGGGACATCTAGTGAATGCCAGTCAACATAGGCTTATGTGAAATAGGTCCTGTCAAACTAAATTGATAGGTCTTTTTCTGATGAGATTACAAGTTCAGTCGATAAAGATAGCATTCAAGCAATAGCGTCTGTGAGGCATTTGACTTGGTACACAGTGACATTTTGATTACGAAACTAGAAAAAAAATACACAAAATTAACATGATGCACCTTAAGTGGATTAAAAATAGGCTGACAGCCTCAAAATCTGTTTATAGAAGTTACTGCTGAGCAGGTCTGTTTCTAGCCTGGTCAAAGAGGGATCAGGTTTTGTCCTGATGCTATTTTAGAAATGTTTTATCTATAAACACAAAGATAATCTAAAAGTTGGTATTCAGCCAATTGGCTAATGAGATGGAGATTCAGGGGATGATAAATAAAATAAGAGGACAGATCCCTTATGTTGTGTGATCACTGGATCAACCATGTTCAGACGAATGTGGTACATTTTATTATAACGATAGAAAAATTATACTTAAGGATATGGCTGTATTTACTAGGCAGAGTTTCTCTTCTGACAGCTGGTGACTGAAAACAGCTTGTCGTCGTAATAGATAATAACTAAAGATGATTTTTGTCAGGATAAAGGTCTTACAAAGAAGCTAATGTTGTTTTGCTGCATAGACACAAAGCTTTTAAATAAGAAGATAGTGCTTTTATTCCAGGACTGATACTGCTTCTGTTTTTGATATCTGCAGTTCAGGAAGTTGTTTATAATTTTGTAGAGGGTTCACAAAGGAAGCACGGATGGGGAAAACACTTTGCATCGCAAAAAAAGCAAGGGTTTTAAACCAACTGAAAATTAAGTGCCCAGTGTACATTGTTCATTTAGGCTCTCTCTGTAGTCAGCAATGGCTGCCTGCAGAAGATGCCTCATGTTGCATCTCTTACCCTTACCTTAGTCTTTTAGTGAAAGAAAACACCTCTGAAAGTGCTGATCTTATGACATGGTCACAGTCTAAAAATACCTGTAGGTGAAAAAGAATTTTGAAAATAAAGAGCTTTTCTATTGCATAGACATAACACTGTAAGCGAGGCAAATTCAGAGTGGAACTACTGGGATGTTAAGAGTGAGGATATCAACAAATAGTTTAGTAAGGAAGGGGGTGATTGTGGGAGATCTTTGCCACCATTTTGACTAGACGACTACATGTTTTTGTTCAAATACTTCCTTCCCCGCTTTGGGTACACTCACCAAAGGTCTCTGCAGTCATCTTTGCAGCCACCGTCACCCTTGATAGCAGACAGAAGAGAACAACATGATCCCTGAGGATTTCTTATGGGTCCTGGACTGGCCCAGCAATCTCCTTTGGCCTTTCAGAAGATGGCCCATCCCACCTGCTTTTCCCATCCCTCTTCATTTTCCCAGGGCCCTGGGAAGCCCAGGAGAGCAGGAAGTGTTGCTGGACAAAAGGAAGATACTTCTTGTAACATGGATGGTGGGGGACACAGGAAGAGGAAAGAGGGAAGAGAGGCTGTGTGCGACCTCATCCGTCATCCTGGGAGAGATGTGCTAAAGGTGGCAATGTCATATCCCATGGCAGCAAGGGGAAGACAGGACAGGGCCCAGGAAAGGAAGCAGGGCAGCAAGGAGCACCTCTGACACCACTTTCCAATCCTCTCTATCCATCTAGAGCTGTTTCAGCCCTCTAATATTGAGAAAAATCCCACACAATTAAGTCTTTCCTGCCTGATTATGTCATCTTACAAAGCTTTGGTAAGCAATCTTTGAAAGGTCTGACTGCATTATTAGGAAGCTAAGGCATGTTTTTCTTATGAACCTCAGGACTTGCTCCTCACAAGGTTCATCTCAATGTGAGAGATGTTTCCAGTGAAGTGTCAGATGTTGTCTCTGAAGAAATGATAAGTAATGGGTGTAGCAGCAGCCACCTGTGTCTCTTTTGGGCTGACTCCAAAGCTGATCCAAGTCCATGAGGTCCGTTCTCTGGACATGCAGGTTTAGATAAGGTCTAAAAGGTAAATGTGGTTAATTTACTGCTTAATTTATACAAGCCCTCTTTCAAAGCCAGCCATTAGGTTAGCTCCTTCCCAGATCTATGGCGTACAAATAGTTGTGAAATACAAACTATGATGCCAAACACAGCTTAGTAACTCCAAAAATGCAGCTTCAAATAACCATCCACTTCTGTAAAGTTTATAAGAACCACGTATTCTGCATTAAGCATTACAACGGGCAGACTGGAAAGCCTGAGCTCTGACATAAACTTGCTTTTCAGATGAGCTCTGGCCCTACTCTGTTCAAATGTAGAAAAATTGGAAAGGCTCACTTGCATTAAGCCATCAAATTCCTCCTCTGCTCTACCAAGATATGACATATATAAGGCTCATTAATATTGCTTAATAAAATAGGCATATTACAAGGATGATTACAGATTAGAATCAATTCTTGTATTAAGATTGCTGCAGAGGCTAAGCCAGCACTGTTCTGATCTTAATCACCATGGATATTTCAGAAATAAAAAAACCCCAAGACTATCCTTTAAAACCACTGCTCATATACTCCCCACACCTCTCAAGATGTTTGGTTCAGTGAGGCAAATATCCTTCATCTTAAGATTTATTTATTGGTTTATAATATTCCTGGGTTGCATAATAGAGAGATGTCTACTAATACTCCAGAGAAAGCAGGATTTCTCATGAATTTTATACATATAATTTCCTTTGGGAAGTGCTGAGTATGATACCTCCTGAAGGACTCTGTGGAAAATTCATGTAAATAAGGCAAGATGGATTCATGGCTCCAGCCTGCAGTTATCTTGTGAACAGTGTTTTGTGAAACGAAAGCACTGAGGGCTTAAAACATGGACGTTTTCTTTATACAGAATGGGCCATGGTACATTAAAAGGACTTGCTGGTGCCTGCTCATAAGGTGACTGATCAAGGTATTCACAGAGAGAAAATTTTGCCTTTCTGGCACCACACGAAAGACTCCTCTGCACTTTGCAATGGTGAATGTAGATTCAGTTTGGACTAACGAGTCCCTAGACCTTATCCATGAAGGACCTTCTAATAGCACTATCATCTTGAGGACTGCATGCTTTATATACCTGCTGCTTATACCTTCTGATCAGGGGTTTGTGCCATTTGGTGTATAATTATATTGAACTCTGCAGTGATGTTTCTTGAACTTACACCTCCATGAACCAACGACCTTGAAAGTTCATCAGGAACAAGCCCCATTCCCCCCATACAGCCAAAACCTCTGCTGCCTGTACCAGGCTCTGCTGGTCAAGAACAACCGTAATGCTGCCCTGTGCAGTCTCTCAGCACTGACAACGCAACTCTACTTTTCTAATGTGCTTTCCAAACAAGAATATCCACATTATCTCACAGATACAAATGAAGTCAGCCCCACGGTTTGGTGTAAGCAATGCAAGTAGAGATGAAGTTCATCAGTTTGCTCATAGGCACACAGAAGAAAGGCAGAAAAAAAAGGCAGTTATGGGTTTCAGAGTATTAACCAGAATTTCAGTCTTTCTGCTTAGCATCTACATTATTTAAATCTCCCTGTAGGAGAAAGGTTTGCAGTGTTATGTATCTATCTATATAGCTGGTGAAGGGTCTAGACAACAAGCCTTATGAGGAGCGGTTGAGGGAACTGGGGTTGTGAAAGGAGGTTGTAGCGAGGTGGCAGTCGGTCTCTTTTCCCAAGTAATAAGTGATAGGATGAGAGGAAACGGCCTCAAGTTGCACCAGGGGAGGTTTAGATTGGATGTTAGGAAAAATTTCTTCACCAAAAGGGTTATCAAGCACTGGAACAGGCTGCCCAGGGAAGTGGTTGAGTCACCATCCCTGGAGGTATTTAAAAGACGTGTGGATGCGGCACTTACGGATATTGTTTAGTGGTGGACTTGGCAGTGTTAGGTTTATGGTTGGACTCGAAGATCTTGAGGGTCTTTTCCAACCTAAATGATTCTATGATTCTATGAGCTTTCCTTTCTGACTTTGCCCTGATAACCAGAATTATTATGGAAGATACTGACGTTCCATGCTAGATCCCTAAATGAGGATGACCAAAATCTTTAACACTTTTTTTTTGATGGAAAATTCAATATTTAGCTAAATTTTATCAGTTTCACAGGGACTGTCTGTCTTCCTCAAACATCTTTGTTTTAAAATTTTCTTTGGAAAATCAAATGCCCCAATCTTTCAATGATCCTCTGAATACCAATATTTTTTGAGGACATTGACCAAAGTTATCTATTTTCCAGCACTTTACAGACAAAAATTCTTCCCCTGTGTTAGATAGCTTTCCACCCAAATAGGTGGGCAGGGGAAGCCATGGACTGTGGACTGTCTGGGACATGCACCCTTGGCTTGCCTGGGAAAGGTGGGGACATCTCCTTTTACGAAAGGAGTCAGAACTTTGCTGTTATTGATAGGAGTCTTCCCACTGACATCTTGTCTGCTGAATGCGGGTGCAATTGCTTTCACTACTTAGTCTGAAGTTTGTGTGTCCACTGGGTGCATGAAAAGAAGTGGTTTGTCTTTCTTCCTTACCCATTCCATCTGTAGATAAATCTCCGTCAAATGGAAATGGATGAATTTTTGGACATATATGGTCAGGCAGGATGTCTCAAATGATTGCTTATTTCTCCCCATCTTCCCCAAATGGAAAAAAAAAAACCAAAACCAAAAACACTGAATGGTATAGATTTAAAAGCAAGGGATACATTGTGAATTGTACAAAGAATGTATCAAAGGAGAATTTCTTTCAGGAGAAACCATATTTCTACTTTTTGCTAAAGATTCTTCCACTTTAAAAGCAGTAAAAGTACAGACAGATCTTGAGCTTCTGGAGCAGAGCCATACTTCCATATCTGTTGTAAAAACAGCTAAAAAGATAAAAATGAAGAAAACCCTCTATCTAATTTTTATTTTATTTTTTTATTTCAGGAAATATTCAAGAGAGACCATGAAATATATAAATGACAATTTCTATTGAATGTTACACAGGTATTTAATATTGCTGTATGGACAAAAAGTCACAGTTGATACATTTTCAACAATTATTTTGAATGACAAGAGACTGGGAATTTTTGGGTTTAGGATCCTGTATCCCTACATTTCATTTACTGGTGGGCAAGCTGAATCAAAACTCAAGATTTTGTCTCTAATAAGACCTCAAAATCGTCAAAGCAACAGATACACCCTGAGTTTTGTTCCGTCTAACAAAATATCTTCTCACAGCTTAAATTCCTATTCTCAAAATGCTGCCTGGAGACCTATGCAGTGGAGAAAAATAAAATAGAATAATATAGAAATCCATATTCAGGACAAATAAGTGAATCCTCGGAGGGGGTAAGCAGGCACAGAGGAGCTCTTCTGATTTACACCAGCTGAGCATCTGATGCCAAATATCACTAATGAAGTCACCAAGCCAAATAATGCACCCATCCTATTCCCTTATAATCATTCCAATGCCCCTTACAGCTGTTTCCAACTGTGTCTCTGATCTCCTTGCTAAGACATTTAAATCTCCTGTTTCATTTGCATGGTTATCCAGTGAAATAGCTCCTAGTGTTTCTTTTCTTGTTTGCAAAACTGAAGAGAGGGGGGAGGAGGAAGGGCGGGGGGAGATGTAGAAATGTGAGGATTTATCTACATGCAGGGAAATTATTCAAATCTGACAACTTACTTTTGTTCCATGAGAGACTAGCTTGGAGGCTTGGACTCTCACGGGGGCAGATAGCCTTTTTTGTAAAGTCTTACCATAATTAGTGTTTCATCCCATCTTGTTTGACATCCAAGTGTTGTGCTGCATTTCCTTACAATGGAGCTGGCTACACTGAAAGGCCTATGGCTTTGTTTTGTTGACAGTGAGTTTTTTTCTAACCCATGAATAGGTTCTCAGGTCAGCAGATCAAGAACTCTGCAGGAAAACTATCTGCAGGGCAGTTAGGCTGTGGAACAAAGAGTAAGACCCAGCAGAGAACTGGAAAGAGACATCTTGTGATGGGGACGTAAGAATAACTTGGCTGGTCCCCATCGAAGATCCATTTAGCCTAGTGACTAACAGTGGCCAGAGTGCCAAGGGAATAACAGAAGCAGCAGGACAGCAAAGATTGATGTTTCCCTGGCGTATTCCCCTACTCTCCTGTGACTTGCAGCTCAAAGGAAGCTCATTTCTATTTAATGTTCCTTGATGATTTCTTGCCATCTATTTGTCCTGTTGTTTTTTTAACCCCTGTAAGTTTTAAGTGTCATCTTGTCATCATACAGCAACAAATACATCAGTTTATCGATGTATTCATTGAAGAAATAGTTCTTTTGAATGTTTCAAACCTGTCTCTTGAGCTATTTATTTATACTTCCTAGTCCTTTTACTGGAGGAGAGAGTGAATGATCATTCCCTGTCTACCTTGTTCCTTCTTTGTCCTCTGAGCATCCCTTTCCAGGCTAAGTTGGTCTACTCGATTTGTAGTTCTGCATTGAAGAAAAGGGGACTATGCACTAGAAGTAGGACAGTTTGTAGGATTTAAGAGCCAAATTTTTAATGGTGGTTCAGTGCCTGTAAGGAATGTGTATATATTGTTTAATATCAAGCCCTAAACCCTGAATTGGTATATTATCTTCTACTTTTACGTGTTGCGCTCCATTTCACATATTTTCCACCCCATCTTTTTCTCTTACTTTTGATTCCTTGGTCTCCTTCTCCTTCCACAACTCCCAGTACCCTTTTGTCCTGGAAAAATTATCTAGCTTACTGTTTCTTGCTTTCCTCCACAGCACCTATTGAATTACCACTTGAACAAATCTTCAGTGCTCTCCGTACAGTGCTGGCCACATCTAATAATGTAAAATTAGAAAAAAAAAAAAAGAAAATAATTAAAAAATCATAAGATATAGCAAAGAAGTTGATTGCAAGCGTTACCCCCATATACTCTATTCACTCTCATGCCATCTTCCAAATTTTTGCATTTGTGCTGATTCTGACTTGTTATTTTACTCAGTCTGAAAGTTGAAATCCCACTTTTTCAAGGCAATTGCATCTCACAGAGCACTGATTTCTGTAAACAATAAGAAGTCCAGTCCATGTGGTTCCCAAATCCCTTGTTCACATGTATCGTAAGATGGTTGGGGTAGAATTATGGCCACTTTTGGTTGGGAGGAATCTGCTAAGAGTATCCTTAGCAGAATTTATACTCTGCAGCATCCTAAATTCCTTTCACACTACACCCCAAGGTGTGCAACATATATTCTCAGTGTGATGCAATAAAAACATCACATGTGGCCATAAGGCAGACCTCACATTAAAAAAAAAAAAAAAAAAGAAAAAGACAGAAAATGATATTCATGTTTTAGGGCCATTGAGGCATCTCATGGGATCCTGAGAAGCCATAACTGTGATGTAGTGTGGATAAGACAGTTTCATTTCGAGGAGGTTTGTCCTAAACTGTGTAAACACAAGCCGTTTCTGGGCTACCTGATCTCAAAACCAGGGATCACTCCTTCATCCTTTCTTATTTAGCACTGTAAACGTATTTTAGATGGCTAAGATCAGAATAAGTCTTTATGCTTACCCCAGTGGTAGTGGATAGTGGTTTTGGAGAGGAAAATATAAGTTTTCCTTATGGGTGTGCTGAATTGTTTCACTGGAGAAATTGCAGCCAGCCTTGGGCTGATGCATTGCTTTCCCTTTTATTTTGAAAGGATGCAAATAGCATTGAGCTTTCTCTGTAAATAAGCAGCAGCATGTCTCCAGCACACAAGGAAGAGAGGTGCTGTCGATGCACACGCCACAATACATTGCTAACGGGACCCTGGAAAGTCCATTGTCTTCTCTTGCTTTTGTCTTCAGTGGCATTGCCTTTTTAAGAAGTAAATACTAATCAGACACGCAATGATTACAAAAGGAAGTACTCCTACAAGAAAAAGAAAAGGGAAAAAAGTCAGAGAAAGGGATGTACACTATTTACTCTCTCAGCTACAAATCGGCATTGAATTGGAGTCTAAGAAGTGTATATTAACATTCAGCTGACTGTTACTGCAAGCCATAATAGACATGAGCATTGACTAGACCCAATATTAGTGATGGTACTGGGAAACCATCCTTGCTTTTGGCTGCCTGAAGGCAGTAGTGATCCCCTGCTTGTCCTATCTGTCAGTCTATTTGATCTCCAAATGAATTGCTTTTGATAACAGCTATATAAATGCAGAACTGTTCCGCTGGGCCTTCTTAAATGAGACTCCTCTCTTTCATCTCCCAGTCATTTCAAAAAGCAGATAGACTTGTTAGAGGTTTTTAATGCAATGATTTATGTTTTATCTTGCCTGGTTTGAGGCAGCATTTATTTAGCACTAAATTCTTCCCAAGCCTATATGTGAGGGAGAAACGCTTCAACACAATATTTGGGACTTAAAATAGTGTGTCTATGTGCATATGTGCATATGTGTACGCATGTGTGCGTGTGTGTACTCTGCTTCATCAGGGAGAAATAAGTGATGTACTTTCTTTTTAGGAATTCAGTGCTCCAATTCACTTGGATCATTGCACCTCCAGCCAAATTAAGAGAAACAAGAAGGAAACAATATTTGAAAATCATCTAACTAGTAGCGTTCAGTCTAGGGCAAATAACGAACACTTTGGAGAGGAAGAGAGTGAGAGAAATGATGTATCTTTATTAGGTTCAATAAAAAGAAAATCTCTGACTCTCTTTAAGTTATTAGTATTTCTTAACATAAGCAAAAGTCCACTATAGGAGTGGGTTGTCTATCTTTTCCATTTTTCATTTTCTTCTTGTTACTGAATGAGGATATGCAGCTATTTGGATCTAAAGATCAGGTGAAGCATTGATTTTTAAGACTCCCATGTTCATTCATGAAGAAATAAGCAATACTCCTGCTGATGTCTGTGCAATGGAAAGAATTGACATCCTTTGGAGTTATCCAGGAACATTCATCCAGATTCCATGTGAAAGGATGAGATAAAATTTCAGGCCTGGGCATTAATTTTTTCCTTTGTTTTACTGTAATGGCGGTTGCATTAGAGGTACAATTCAACCTATTCCAATTGTGAAAGCTTAGGTTATGATGGGACCTGTACAATGGATGGAAAAGAAAGTTCTTTAAAGAAAATTGGCCTAAATATCTTTGGGACAAGGAACCTATGCTCTAAAGAGACTAATTTTTGAAAGTAGTGAAGCTGGCTGGCCTGTCACTGTGTTATGTAGCATATCGTTCTCTCTAATGAGAAATAACTGATACATTCGAAAACCTCCTTTCTGCCATGGAAATAAATAATACAATAAAAGGAGCTAAATGAAAAAAGGAAAATATATGTAATTTAAATCATCTGTTTAAAATAAGGTAATATCTTTGATGCAACAAGGAACTGAGCAGTAATAGGAAAATTAGGCTATTTTTCTTCGAAATGACAAAGCTCATTTTTTGTCTTGAAAGGAAAAGGGAGATTTGGGTTAGCATCAGGCAGAGGAGAGATTGCATTCTTCCACATCTCAAGCTGGGGTTGAAGCATGAAGGTGCTATACAGGCGGCCTCCAAGAGATTACTTATCCCACCAAGTGTAGACACATATTTTACACTGGAGCTCAAGTGACACCTATTTCTCTCCATCAGCTACAGAGGCAATTTAGGGATGTTAAACTTCTAAATAGGACTTCCTCCTTTCTTTTCTGTTCCTGGTGCTGCTTCAGCTAGTTAAAAAAGCTAGGTACTGTCTGGAACAAGAAGAGAAATCCTGAACAGCCTGATGGTTTAGAGACAATCCTGACAGCTGCTGGCTCCAGCTCAATTAACTCAGGTTCATTGAGATCTTCTGTCCCACTGGTTGGAGCACTTTTCCAGGTTATGCGGATCCTTCCCCAGCTTTGTGTCACAACTGCAGTTTTGTCTTACTGAATTCTGGATGAAAGGTCTATTAGTGGCATGTAGAAAAAAAATAAAATCACTTCCTCCTTTTGCTTTTGTTTATGATGCCTAAATCTCTAAATCTATTCTGGGAAAAAAAAATTTAAAAAAATTCACTGTAGAATACTGTCTTCTCCTTTTCAAGTGTTCAAAAAAATTTGCTAGATTTAATGCACATCCTCAGATACTTTCCACAGTCTTGGATTTGCACTTTCTAGAAAATAAAATTCAATGAAACCCAGCTCTACTACATTCATTTTGTTAGCAGAAAAAAAAAAAAAAAAAAATCGGTGTCATTCTACAGTTTCATGATATAGCATATATCATATACTGTTCTCCAGATGTTTGGAGATGTGTCCCTTAGCTTAGGTGCCAAGTGTGCAAAACCGACACTTGTGCTGGTATGGCCTGTCAGGTGGCCAGTGACCATCTTCCTCAACACTGCACAACAGGCCCCCTTAGCCTGAATTGTTAGAATAAGACACACACTCCTGGAAACTGCAGCCTGATGGATCAAATACGCAACACATACTCATCTTCCCAGCCTAAAATGCTTCCAAACATGTAAAACAAATATGTAAAGAAACAGAAAATTGTGTTTCTTTGGATATCGTAAATCTAGCGATTTGCCATTAATATTAAAAAGTAGTTTCCTGCCAAAGGATACTTGAAAATGCTGTCAAAGCTTTACACGCCTAGCTGTATTTGTATTTATATTTGTATTTACATATGTAGATGTTCTTAAAGAAAAAAAACCAGAAAATTCAGAAGGCATTTTTTTTTCTACATTCCATTATGAATGGTATGAATTGCCAAAATATAAAAGTAATATTAGATGGAGGACCTTAGACATGTATGCTTGTTCTCAGACATCTCCTCCTTCCAGAATGATGTAAAGGAGATTGATTTAAAAAAAAAAAAAAAAAAAAAAAAAGAGTTTCATTAAGTTTAAATGGCCTGATTCTGCTCTTATCAAAGTCAGGATCATTTTTTTATTTACTTCAAAAGGAATAACATTGATGGAGTCCATCATATTAATTTTAATCTAGATTTATATATACACATACATATATTGTAAATATTTTTCTGAACTAAGAAGTTTATAGAACAATCCAATCAGCTGATATTTGTTTCATGAATGCAGAAATACCTCCATGTCAAATGCAACTATTGCAAGGAATATCTGTCCAGAAGTAGGCAGAATACTGTCTGCATCTCTTTTCACCTTAAAGGAACTATAGTATTTTCACTTGGAAATGTTTTCAAAAAATCATTTTTCTAAACATTTTTGTTCTTATGGAATAAAACTTGATGCTTATGCTTTTAAAAAAACCTGAACATATTATAGAATGTTTTTCTTTTTGGAGTGCCCAGGTTTCCACTGGAAGAGAACTAAAATGTGTGTGGAAGAAAAATAGAAAGCCTGTAGAGAAAATAATTCAGTGGGGGAAAAAATGCCACTTATTTCAGTCCCTGTAAAAAATGTTCTCATTGCTACTCTTACTTGTTTGCCATTTGCAGTAGTTTAGGAACAGTTAGGGACAAAAATACTTTGTCTCCTGAACACAACAGTGTTGTCCAAGTTAGCAGCAAATACGACTTTTCAGCAGATGGTGTGGCTCCGTTAATAGGATGCATTTGGTACTGCAATCCGCTTTAGGATGTGAACAGCTACACCGTGTTTAATTCCAGTGCTAGTTTCGGTGTCTCTTCTTTGTGGCACATTGTACAAACTAGACTCGCCCCTAGATGGAGGAAAGTATTTAGCAGCGATTGGATCCGTCAGGGTCTCTAGCCCAGGCAACTGTACTGCATTGGTGATGGTGTCACACTCAAGAGGCAGCTAAACAGACAAGCTAGGAGAGTGGCAGGGAAATCCTGGCCTGGGAGGTCAAGGAAAAGCTCTCCTGGTCTTCACCTGTTTTAGACATTTAGCAGAGGTCTTTTGTGGTTTTCTAGTCTATTTAGATCGGTGCTAAGTCTGCAACACAGACAAATTTTAAAATTACACTTCAAGGAATGGAAAAAAAGCCGAGGTCTTGAACTTTAGTTAAGGTTAATATACAGATGTGATTTACAGAAGTTGAGTCAAAATCTGCCCTCAGTGTCACTGATCTGAGTAACACTTCTGATTTCCACTTTGGGTTGCACTGCCACAATTGAAGGCTATTGAAGCCTATCACCTCCATAAGAACTTGATCCAAATATAGTGGAAACCAGAAAAAATACCCTCACAAATTCTGCTTGCCTTTGGATCAGAGAAGACCAAAAAGCATAGGCTATGTGTGTGCTATAAAATGAAATAGTTCTGGAAAACATTCCCAGGCCTTGAAACTCCACTGCTGATAATAGTAAATTGTTAGAGTGGTTTTGGCTCAGGAGAGATAGCAACGATTCTTGGACCAGGAATCATTTGCGACACGCATTCTGTGTGGAGCCACACAGTGTTTTGGGGACAAAGAACTCTTATAATGTATGTGGGTCAAACATTGTGAGTGGCTTCGGGGACAGTGAGCGGTCAGGGCATATTTAATTTACCATTAGGTATATCACCAAGATTGCTCCAGGAGGAGGGCGTGGGTGATCTGGATGTTTCCATTGGTCTTGTATGATTTCAAAGCAAAAAGTAAAGTTCCAAATCCTTATATCAGATATACAAAATATAAGGAAGGTGGTATCACGGTAAAACTTCGGCTGTTCAGGAAGTTTAGCATACAGAACAGAAGACAGAGATTTCAGAAAATTTTAATAATTATTTGAGTAATGAAATAGAAGCATTATTAATCAGTTTTGACAGGTGAGAAACTACAGTACAGAGAGACTAAATCCAGCATTTTATATTTTATTTATGTATACAGATATGTATACATACATATATAAATTTATATATGGGAGCTCCTGCTGCTATAGAGGACTCAATGTAACTGGGCAAGTTTCTAAAGAGCACAGTATGCTGAAAACATGGCCTTAAGCATCACAATAAAAGCTGAGTGCTGTTGATGGGAGTAGAAAAACATGAAAATGTTCCATTTGAATTGTCTTCTTCTTGAAAAATGTTTCTTAAATTGGAGTTTTCTATAGGAAAATGTTTCTTATGAGAAAAATGGTTTGCATTTTTGGCAACTGAAAATTGGCCAGAATTCAATTTTTTTTTTTCCCCAACTATTGGCTTTCTGACAAAATTTTAAATACTTTTCAAGGCAAGGCTATTTGAAGACGCAGAATTTCAAGTTTTTCTCTAAATGCTATTTTAGAATAGAACACCGTTTCTGTCTTCTCAATATTGGGCTTTTAGGAAGGCACCAAGGAAACAGATGAGTTTGTTTGCTTTAAAGCCTTATTGAAAAGGTGATGGGCGCTTCAAAACCTATCCTTAAATTACACACCCAAGGTGCCCAAGAAAATGATGGCAAAACCATGAATCATACATAGCTCTTCTGAACAGGTCAACACCTTTCTCTTGGTAGGTACCATCTGCCTGTCCCTTAACACGGGAGTTCTCATGCAATTTCCCACGGATATTACGGTGTAGAAAAACAGGGATAACAATTCCTGTTCTTCTGTTGCCCAATGCAATAGCTCAGAGCACCTTCGTAGGGGAATTTCCATACATGCCATCAGTGAACGCCCTTTTCTACCAACCGGGAGAGCAGACTCCATTCTGGTAGTATATTTTTTTGTTTTGCTTTCAGTCTGTAAGGGGTTCAGGCAGCGAATTTTGGCTTGGAGCAGGGGGAGAGCAGGAAGAAGAAGGGATGCAGCACTCCAATATTTTTCCCTGTATAGCATCACTTATTAAAATCCTGTTGTCCTGACCATTGTTGTTGCCATTGAAGTCTGGTTTATTTACTTGAAAATCTGATTTGTTTCATTTTATTACTGTGTTTGCGAAGTAACTGATATCAGATTCTGCAGGAAAGAGCTGCCATTTACCAGCAGGCTGTGATGGCTCTGACGCGGTCTGCAGGACCGGCTCCGAGGCTTGCTCTGCCCTGGGGGCTCTCGCAGAAATAAGATTACTGGCAATAACTGCTTCAACTGCTTTGAATAACAGACACAACTCAGAGAGCATAAAATTAGCATAAACACAGCATCAGTGTGTTCCCTCGGCGGATGCGAGACAGGCAGGATATGGAAAATTGACTGAAATGGGGTCAGGCGCTGCTGAAATCGGAAAGGCAGGAAGCGTTGCCGAGCGGAGAGGTGGCTTTGCTGCTAATAAATAAATAAATAAAATGATAGCCATGAAGTTTTAATGATAACACGTTCAGAGGGGTGGATATTAAAAATGCAGCGCCGGTGTCAGAACACCCTAAATGTTGTCTTTCCAGGAAAATTACTCTTCACCGTGCTTTGGCTTTTCACTCCTGATTGGGTGGAGGGAGGGGGAAGAAACAACAATAATAGTAACAGCAATAACAACAATTTCTTGTAACAAATTTCCTGGTTTGTTTTTTTTGGGGGGTGGAAAGAGAGAGGGTGGAGGGAGGACGCACCGTGATAATTTGAGGAGGATGCCTTAAATTTGTTAATGAGTGATAGTGAGTATCTTGCAGCACTCCTATCTCTGTAAATTTATCAAATATTAAAATGGGAGATGCTTACTGACACATTCAATAGAGAAGTACACTAAGAGGGGAAGGCACAGCAGCTCTGATTTTGCAGTTTTAATAATGAGATGTTGCAGACACTGCTTGCAACAGATTTACCCATGGAGCTCTGCATATCCAAACCCTCAGACCTGTTCATACAGAGAGAGCTGGAACTAGCACATGCTTAAAATCAGAAGTTCCTCAGAAACCCAAACTACTGAAAAAGACCCATAGCGAGCGTGTTTATCTCATAACCAGCATGACATTTGGGATATTGTTTTCAAAGCAGCCTCCCCTCCTTTGAAGAATAGATGCCAGAGGAGGGTAATCCACATTGGTGGAGCATAGGTTGTTTTCATTCAAGAAAGAAAACGTTTATGACTCTGCTCCTGCTTCCCATTGTTGGGAGTTTGTCCTTCAGATGAAATGGAGACTCTCAAAGTCTCAGGATCAAAGTCCTTTGTCAAGCCAACTTACAAAGCAGAGCCTGGGACCTACTTTCCGGAAAAGTGCTTTAACTCATAGCTACTTCAGACTAATACAATATTTCATGTTTCAACCATCTTTAGCCAATGATGAAGAAAGTTTAAAAAAAAGGTTTTTTCCTAAAATTCTTCAAAGGTGGTTTGGGAAGCTTGTTTATCTTCCTTTCTCTCTTTCTCCTTCTTTCCTTCGCTTTCTCCTTTCTTTTTCTCCACCCTTGCTGTCTCACTCCCTCTCTCATGCAGAAGCTTTTTCAAGGCCTTGGTAGGGAAAGATGGGGTGTTGTCAAATATTAATCTTTGCCTGAAAAATGATCTGTTGAAGGTCAGGAATGTTACGTGAGGTTTCCACTGCCACAAGTGATAGAGAGGATGAAGGGAAACACCCAGACGTGGGTAACTTTAGCTAACCACCTTCAGGATGGTTAACTGCAGAAAAATAAGGGAGAAGAAAGAGTCTGGATGAGAGCAAAGCATGGCATACAATCTTTTTTTAACTGAGGTCTGCAGTCAATTGTATGAGGAAGTGAGATCTAGAGAGAGCTGTGGAGTGAGTTTTAATGTTCTTGCCATTAATATTTTATCTTTTTTTTATTATTATTTTCATGACCTTTATAATTTCCTGAATTGAAATAGGGTCAGAAAAGACTCTGAGAGAAACAGTACTGCCAGCCTAGCCAGCAGTTGCCTTAAAAAAAAAAAAAAAAAAGCCTGCTATTGTGAGATTTCAAGGCCAACAAAATTTATGAGCAAGCTTTGGATGTGAAATGAAACTCTTGACAGTGTGCCCTTGTCTATAAAAATAAGCGTTAATGACCCTCTGTCCCTTGCTGGTAGATCCAGAGGAAAGGGCAAGTTTAAAAAGGCCCGGGAAACTAAACTACTTTTTCACCCTTAAAGGTGGTCCTTTCAGGTCAGAGAGAAGACACGTGGTTGTGGAGCACGGATATAGCATGCCTGGGGACAAATAAAAGACTTTGTTCTCCCCAAGGCATCAATCCAGCATATCTCACCAGCACCACATTCGTTAAACAAATAAGCAGATGAATGTACCAGAAGAACATGCGAGGAAAAACAAATCAGACTTATAAAACGTCTTGGAGTCCAGCCATGATTTTCCTATGGAAAAAAACTTAATTCCAGTCTCCTTCTCACAAAGGACCTTTTTCTCTCTTTCTGTTGGGGTTAACCAGCATTTAATTGATTTATTCAGGAATATAATTGATTCTGATGACAGTGGCAGGACTAAGCCCTCAAAGACTGTAGCTTACTGGCATGCAGGCTATCACGGTCCTCATTCATTTAGCTTAACTGCGGCTCCTGTGTTAGATGCATAGTTGCCCTAGGCTCCCTCTGTAATCCATGGAAAGAGATAGGCTTCTCCAGAGAGTGGTGCACATCTAGCCTGGGCTAAATTGGTATCTGGCAGCACTTTTCTCAGTGACTATAGCTGGACTCTAGGATGAGTATGTGGGATACCAGTCAAGCACCTAAAGTTTAGTTTACTGGTAGAAATACAGCTTTGGTGGCCAAAACTGTCTAATTGTCTCTTGCTGCTTCCCTGTCTCCACTTGATACTCTCTTGTATCAAACATGGATCAAAAGCTTTGCAAATCAGACTTTTTTTGTTGGTTTTTTTGATGACTCGTGGCTTCGCATAATAGAATCCTGGTCAAATACAAAGGCTTGCAAGTTTTACGATCATCCTCATCTTCATTGCATTGACTTCTCATGTGTATAAATCCAGATTTGAATGATTTGGCTGAAAATTAGACCTCAAGTGAGATGATTAAAAAGATGTTAAAAGTGGAATCACCCGTTTTCAAAAATGAATGATCTAAATGTGGAAGTTCAACTCTCTGTGCTTCCTTCTCCCTGTCTTTCACCTGTGTTGGTCATTTTTTGTGTATACTCTTTCCTTATTCTTAAAGAAAATAAATACACAGCTAAAGGAGATTTTCATTTTTCACTGAAAGATATATTTTAATGGAAATATACTATATAATAAACTTCAGTTCTCTGTTAACAAGCAGCTTTCAGTAAAGGCAACACTTGCTAGTCTCTAATCTTCTAAATATGATCTAATTTTGATTCAGGACTATACAAATAAGTTTAAAAAACAAGATGAAGTTGACTTAAAAAATCACTGAGAATATACGTTTACTGAAGTGTCATGAGACTTCCATACACATTTTTGGAAGCTGTTAACATCACTATCTGAAATCCATTAGATTTGAGTAAGTAAACAATTCTGATTCAGAGAAGACTGACTAATCATTCTTGGGTTTGGATTATTATTTCCTACACTAAGGTGGCAGTCCTAGAGAGACTTATTTGCATGTCTTTTCAGCTCTCTTGACCCAAGATATATATTGTTCATGGCATTAAGGCCATATGCAAATTTTTTCCAAGGCTAGAAACTCCATTTGCAGGTTTTTTAATCCCCGCATTTCTGGGTGTTGAAATGAATAGTTGAGATTTGCAGGAGTGTTTAAATATTTTTCACTGAAACTGTATTTCCGAAAAAAAAACCAACCAAAAAACCAAACCACATTTAATTGGATGAATATCGTGGGAAAAAGAAACAAATTAGTCTATCAGTCTTCTGAATGTTGTCCTGGATGTGAACGAAGAAAATAAAAATATTTTCCTAGTTCACAGGAATGCTGAGATGCTAAATACAGTCATTAACAAAACCAAAAATTGTTGACATCCTCACAAGCAAGTTCTGGAAAGCAAACTTTCATTATTATGTCTCAGTTCCATTTAATGCCTAATTTCCAATGATCTGGTTAATTCCCTCAAATGTCTGCTAATCTTCCTTCATATAATTTTTCCTGCTGAAAACAACATTAGCCAATTGTTGGTAAGCAGCTTGGTACTAACTCCTTTAGTAGAACAGAGGCTTGTAATCAGATGGTACTTGGCCAAGATGCCCAAATCAACACCCTCATTATTCTTAGTCCTGCTGCTTTTATGATGGTAGGGTCAAGCCTTAAGTTCGAGAGAGATCAACAGCTTTGGCTACGTACTGGCATACTGCCTACTCTTCTTGGGTTTATGGCTTGTATCTGGTAGGCATTGAGGCATGAGCCATCACAACCATTCAATTTTTAATTTAGTCTCTAGAACCGAAGTCTATGACAATATAAGCTACCTATTCCATGTTTAGAAATCAAGTGTGAGGAGAGACATAAGATTCTACTAAGAGAGCTGTGGCACAGAAGCAAATAAGAGTTACTTGCATTATTTAAGCAAATGTTGAACGTTCACCAAAACAAGGACATCAACAAAAACAACAGGAACTGAATGTAGCCCAACATCATAAAGTGAAAGAAAAGTAGCATTAGTTCATCCATTATTTACTGAACCAATTCCAGAAACTTCAATAACCAGCATTTGCCTGAAATTATTCCATTGCCTATTCATTAGAGACTTCCAGAAATGTTGGAACAGGGATGAAAACGGAGAGATGTTGTGCTATGAGGTTTACCAGACAAGCTCAGGAGCTCTTATGACAGTATCTTTAATTTATATTTAATGTCATTTCTGAGACAGGTCAAATAGGGTAGCTATTAAAAAAGAAAATAAATACTGCTCGAATAATGTCTTAACTGGAGGTAGTTGGAACAGCGAGAGAAACTCTTGATTTCTGAAGCTGTTTTTTCTGCTTGAATCATACTTTTACGGGTGCATCATAGCCAACAATCAAGATTCCTTCCAACTTCTTGTGGGAAACAGAAGACTGAACCTGAATTCAACCTGAATTCACCCTCCTGGAGTTCCACCAGGAGCTCTAAGGTAGAAAGAAACAGTTAAGTCATAAACAGTACCATCTCGTGGGATTCATCTGCCCACAGGTATGTTTCTGCAGATTGGACATCTGTGCCTGACTGTAGCTATATCTCAACTGCCTTGAGACTCAATGGAGAGAAAGAAGAGCTTGCATTTCCTTCTGTACTAAAGTACTTCTAAAATACATCAGATGAACCACACTTATTTTTCTGCACTGAGTATGAGGAGAGCCTTGGCTGCCCCGCTCAGCCACAGCTGCCTGCAGTATGGAGTGACAGGAGGTGAATCCCACTGTTGTTTCAAATGCTAGTGGGTGTCAGGCTTGAACCAAAGCCTCAAACATTAAAATCTTACTTCATAACATTGTTCCTTAAATTCTGGACACATAGATTTCTTTACCTAATTTAAAAACAGATAATTGTGTGTTTAAATTAGAATTTTAATCTCTGGGGTTTCTTCTAAAATCAATAATGAGAAGTAAAGGTACTTGGAGAGGATGACTGATCCCCTTTTAAAATATGTATCAAAGATAGGTTAGACAAATTGCTCTCAGAAAGTACCTGTTTCTTTCCATTGACCATAAAGGGGTACTGGAGGAGAAATTTGGTCTGACATCCTGATTTTAAACAGAAACTAAGACTAGTCAAGTTTAATGCCATCGCTCACTTCAGTAGGGATAATTTAGATCTGAATATCTTTAGTTCTTCTACCATCACAGCAATGTCCTAACACTTGTGGAAAAACAAGAAATGAAGCCCAAGGCAGCACACCAACCGCTGCCTTGTGCGTTTTGAAATTGAAGGTGGTAACTGTCAGGATGTCCAGACATTGATCAAGTGAATAAAAACGGAACAAAGTTAAGTACGTTTTTGTTGTTCTTGTTGTTAACTTTATTGCTAAATTTCCTGGCTCTGTGGCGATTTTGCTGAGATCTGAACTGGTTCTTTCTGTATGCAAAGAGATTCACTCCTGCTGAGGCTCTTACATATTTTATTATTTATTTTCTAGTAATTAGTCTGAACCACTGACTCAAACAGAACTAGCCAAGTGAAAAAGAAAATATAACAAAGTCCCCCAATATGTTGTCTTTGCCTAGGGCAATAAGCAGCTGATGGCTAATGGGACAGATGATGCTCCTCTTCTCAGTTCATCCATTTAGCTGCTTGTTTAAGACACAAGAATGCCTATATGCCTTGACCCACACTTTGGCATTTGAAACCTTCATATGTGTTCTTGGTAAAGCTGGACAGATATTTTTCCTGACCTTTGGAAAACACTAATTTTTCGCCAAAACTTGAAAACTGAAGTATTTTGTTTTGCAAATACAGACATGCTACTTTTCAAAATTAAGTTAGATGTCCCTTCCTCTCTTTCTCTGGCGATTACAGGGCTAGCTGCATCTCTGAATGCACTGCAAGCTCCTCTCCTGGAAAAGCAAAGAAGTGGCAAGTGGCAGTCCATCGTCAGCGAATGTGGGAGATGCAGCACGGAGTTAGAGAGGGAGGAGAGAGCAATCTGAATTCTGTAAGGGATGATGACATGTATTAATGAGGCTATACAAAGTGAAAAAGCTTGAGGGGGGCGGGGATGGCAAGAATAACACCCTGCAAGCAGGTAACAACCAGATAACAGCAACTACAGTTGCTTCTGGTATCAAGTTTCCTCTCCTGAGACAGATGTCAATCACAGGTGACATAAATTGCCTACTGGAGATACCTCTGTCCTCTTTCGGAACTAGCCTAGATCAGATGACTGATTTTAAGACAGACAAAGTTTGGTGACATTAATCTGAGTCTTAATTTGTTAGTTCTATCAAATTTGGGTAATGATCTGCAATCTGGTACCATAGATGTCTAGTAATTTAACAGGGTGTAGTTAAAATTACTAAGTGAAAAAGCGTGGATGGTCCCTTAAGCTCTTGGTTTACCAAAGGCTTTACACACTGGAAGAAATTCCACTACTATTGCTTATCTAAATAGTAGCTAAGTATAACTACCAGAAGGTGGTTTATATTAACAACTTCAAGGCACAGTGCTTCTTGAAAGCACATCGGTTGTCCCCACTGCACAAGTCATGTGTCCTACCTTTTTTTCTTACTCCCTGCCCTCTGGTATATGTCAGTGCTGTTCCTGAGGTCAAACTGAGTGACAATCTGATGGCAGGAATCAACACTGATTTCCACATTGACTGTGTTTATTTCTGTTCATTCCCTTGGGGACTTTGAGGTTTGTCTGTTTTGTTTTCTTTTCTCATTTTCTTCCAAGGAACTTTACTGCTGTCTGTAAGGGAGACAATCCAGTTTTGCTAGCTGGCAATGGGAGCTCGGGTGTTCCCAAAAATGTTGAAAACGCTTTGCTTTCCAAAATGTTTGTTTAAGAAAAGTGGGTTTACACAGCTTGCACTGAGTGCTTGCTATGCAAAGGGATTTGCAACTCGCAGGTACAAAATACCTTCCCATTCTCTCTTCCAGAGCTCCAGTACTGTCCTCAGCCTACAAACTCTTACCCCTAAAAGGCCGAAACCGGCATTAGAAATCCTTTTAAAGATCTACAGGAAGTTTTCTCAGCAATGCAATAAAGCATCAGGATCCACTCCTAATCCATAAAATAGTGTAGACTATCTCATAATTGTGCCTGCCGTACAAGATTCTCTGTTTGTTCCTCCAGACTCCCTCTTTATCCACACTCCCTCCAGTCTCTCCATTGGACAGGAAAGTCCCAGGCCTCAGAGAGGAGATGCTGATGAAAGATCCAGATTCTTTATGCCAGAAGAATTTGTAACTAACTGGACTACTGGTCTCCTTTTAAAATGAATGAGGCCAATAAATCAAAAGGAAATGGTGAAATGGCTGACTCTAAATTAGTAGGAGGGACATGCAGTGACTAATTAATTCCTTTAAGTCAAATTCTGTTATGTCTATATTATAGACCATAGAATCACAGAATCATAGAATGGTTTGGGTTGGAAGGGACCTTAAAGATCATCTAGTTCCAACCCCCCTGCTATGGGCACGGACTTCACTAGATCAAGTTGCTCAAAGCCTCATCTAACCTGACCTTGAACACTTCCAAGGATGGGGCATCAACAGCTTCTCTGGGCAACCTAAAGAATTTCTTCTTTATGTCCAATCTAAACCTACCCTCTTTCAGTTTAAAACCGTTACCCCTTGTCCTATCACTACAGGCCCTGGTAAAATGTTTCCCTGAATCTCTCCATCATTTTCAGGAACTTCCTCAGCTTCAATAACTGTATGCCCATCCAACTTAAAGATGCTGCATTTCCAGAGTGGGTGTCCACAACAAATCCTGAAAAAGGCAGCCACTCTTGAGAGTGACCCCAGTTGAGCAGCTAAAACCAGAAACACCTGAAATCAACAGTAGGAAAAATTCTGCTTCTAGACTACCCCCATGATAAAATCTGATCTCTCAAGAAAAACGTGAAGGAGGAAAGGAGGTTTTACTTATGCTCTGTGAGTTCTTTTTTTCTGCTTGAAAGAGAGATAAAAGGAGGGGATTTAATGATTTGGTTCTGATTGGCAAACTGTGCCGCTCTTCCTCAGATGTTCCTGTCCTCTTCCAATCTGTTTTCTCTGTTGCCTTCCTCTTTGTCCTCATGAGGCATACAACAAACAAATGACTTAGAACAGAGTGAGCTTTCAACTATCCTCCTTAATCACTAAACTCGGTGCTCCCTGTCCCCATCCCTGCCTCCTTCCCTTTCTCCCTCCGCATTTTCACTGCCCATCACTTTCTCCAGCCACGCAGACCAGACCGAGCTCTCAACTTTATCTTTTATTTGCACAGCTTTGCCAGCTCTTGCTCTCATACACAGTTTTGTCTTGCAGTGCTCCTGGGACACAGGTTGTGGTTTTGTTTTCTTTTTCCCCTCCTTTCCTTGTTTTTCTGTGTAAGCTGAACTGCTGACGCCACACCAAAGTCATCGCCTTTTGGGAGATGGTCACCTGAGATCACCTCTCTGCCTGTGCATGGCATGTTGGAGCTACCTGGTCAGAACAGGCTCTTACTTTTGCTGATGTATTAAATGTACTGTAACTGCTGCCACCAACAGGACATTCAACAAAAACAAGACATTTTTCCACCCACTGCTTTAACAGCTAGGTCCCAAAAAGAGATAATGAATAGATCAGAATAATTTACATTCTAATATTTGCTATTTGCTGCAACAAGCTCCCCTCTGTACAATCTCTCTCACAACCGTCCCTCCAGATGCTCTAAGCGGAACATGCTGCTTTTTCTCATCCAGATTGCAAGAGGCATCTGAAACATACCTATTGTAAATATGACCATTTTATACAATGCACAAAGAAAAATAAAGGTGCTAAAAGAAAGGAGTAATGAAGAAAATGCAAGAAATACTTTCACCTGATTCATTGGTGACTATGACCTAAAGTCACTATTTTTAGTGAAGAAGTTCAGCAGTAAAATCTGTTTCCCAGTGGCAAAAAAGTCTGGTTTCTGCCTGCAAGTCCTTCTGCAAGAGCTACTGCATGATTATTGATTTTCTGAAACTGGCTGCCTCAAAGTGAGAATGCTATCATGAGTTCACAAGTTGCAGTACCGTGTTAGTACAAAATGCTGAACATTGTTTTTCCCATGCTTTAGGATTTTTATAGGCCATCGTCTAAGTTTATCCCAAAAAGTTTAAATAGCTTAGTTTTCTCAAAAAGGATCAATTTCTTTATATCTTGAGAAAAATAAAGCCAAAACCTTTTTCCACTATAAAAATTAGATGCAAAAAAGGCACAGAAGTTTCCAAAGTTCCTGTTCATTATCTCTAAAAAAAGGAAAAAAAAAAAAAGAAAAAAGAAAAAAGAAAAGTTTAAGAAATCAGGAAGAAATATAATTGAAATAAAAACGTGGATTTAATTGCAACTTTATGTACAAAGAAAATGATACTGTCAATGTACTACTTCTTTGGAGAATATATCCAACCTCTCTCTTGCACTAATAAAAACCAGAGTATTGCCACTTTTAAAAGTCAGTTTTATTTATTTTTTTTTTTTTTTACACATACGTGTCTCACTACATTTAGTTCAATGTAAGCTAAACTGAAGAGTTGCAGTTAGACTCTGGCTGATTTGCAGGGTTCCAATTAGCCCCAGATATACTGAAATTCAAAGCTCTTCAGAGTAGGGTGAAGGCGCGTTTATTTTCATTTTGGAAGGAATGCTTGCCATAAAAATAACTAGAACCTAAATTGCTATTCCATGTCGTCATTTAATTTTGTGGATGAGAATTTAGTATGGGATTTAGATATCTCATGGTTCAATTCTCATGTCATTGGGATTAAGGAAATTATTGTGAAGGAAGATAGGATGAGGGCATAGAGCACAACAGATAATCTGAAATGATTCTCTATTTAATTCTGGCACAACAGTGCTCACACAAGGCACTATTGTGGAGTTGCCATTGGACTGGAGCCTATTTCGTTCAATTTCCATATACAGGGAAATTGCTCCCAGCTCCCTCAGGCAGCTTTGCAGATCTGCTTAGGGATACTGAGGAAAATTAATCTGAATTAATTTTTGAAGTGGATTAGTTCAACTAAATTAAAACGCTGTGTGGACTCTCTCATTCAGAATTAAAGTGGCTTTAATTCAGTTTTGCTTCATTCAGTTTAACATTGGATGAAGCAAGACAGAGTTTAGGCTCCTTTAGAATTATGTCCAACTGAATGCAATTTGAATTCCCAGCTTCAATTAATTTGGAGTTATTTTGCTGACTGTCCCTGAATAAACAATAATGTAATGTCCATGAAGCACAGAACATGGGATGCAAGGATCTCTGTCCGCAGATGGGACTTGGGCAGTGTGGTGGATTCCTTTCCCACTCCAGTTTCTGTCAGCCTCTGCTCAGGAGGAACCTGCAGGAAGGACATCTCAGCCCTATTGTATATTCAGTCCTAGGGTCTCTTCTCAGCCTGGTTAATGTAAGGGTTTATAAAATGTGAAAGTGTGAAATGGACTCATTTTTCAAGCCTTTTTTATTCAAAGGATAGTTACAGCTTCCAAGTCACTAGTGACATGCACTGTATTTGTAGTGTTGGCTTTCTATCCCATTACTATTCTCCAGAGCCTTCTGCTCCTCTCACCTCTTCAAATGAATCATTATATTTTAAAAAAAAGGACTATTTTAAGCATAGAAGGCAGCTACTCACCAGGAGTGGGAGGAGCAAAAGAGAAAACCAAGGCCTTATTCAAATACCTTGGGAACATAAACGGACCTATTTTCTCCTGGGCAAATTCCCCCTTTCACACATGTGAGATCACGTTCATGTTGATGGTGGGTTATTGCTGATACACATCAACAAGAAAATAGGGCATATCAACTAAAAAAACCCTGACTCACATTAAATCAATTAAAGGTATTCTCCATCTGGTTCTACCCAAGGGGTTTGTACTGATTTAACTAAATTGGTTTCTAAACTGATTTAGTTAAATTGATGCATAAACTGTGCGTAGAACAGCCAGAAGTAAGTACAAAAGAGTCTAAGTAAGTCAAACAAATCCAAGTGAGTATAACAGGCACAGTGAAAGAGCTGGGGAAGAGATTAAGTGGCAGCATAACCTTTAGGGGTTATACGCGGAGTGATTCTGAGCACAGCTGTAGATCTGACAAAGATGTGAACATCCGTCTCTGCCCACACTGACTGTTGGCTTCAAAGCACTGGGAGGTGCAGAACTGAACTTGGAAATCTGAGGAACATGTTCAGAAAGGTCCAAAGTGGTGGCAGTGAAGCTGGCTGCTGTACTTGGAGCTTCGTCCAGCCAGTGCTGACCTACAGAAAACAGACCAAGAGAGTAGCAGAGGTGTATAAATGGCTGTATTTGGGAAGGGTGGTTAAGAGGTGCATAGTTGCAGATGTCAGGTGGAACAGAGAAGAGGTAAAGACAAGAGCTATGCAGGGATGAACTTTGGCACAAAGAAGTAGTCTCAGGGCTGAAACTATTCCTAAACAGTCAAAGTTCAGATCCTAGAACTGCTGTTGATTCTTCTTACCTGGTAGTGAAGAAATCATCTCATGCACCTATCTCAGTGCATCTGCAGTGGCCATCACCATGGCGGTACTGGAACTGCTGTCGGGGTAGCTTAGACAAGTGAACTGAGCCCTTCCTAGCCAATTCCTGGATGTATTTTAGGAGTTCGCATGAGCTATGGACCATTCCCAGCGGGCAGTTTGGGTGTGATCACCTTATGCTGGAGGCTAAGAGAGGTTAATTGCAGAGTCACATCCAGACAGTGTCAGATGGCTTTGGGGCAGAGCATGTCCTGGAAATGTTTGGTTTATTAGTACAGATACGGCCTTTGTGCCTCAGTTCTCCAACTCTAAAATGGAGTATCAGTTTGTATGTGTTTTGTGTACATGTGTACAATTCAGGGAACAGGAGACGGGATAGCAAATTGTAGATATTAGGGATGTCAAAGACCCATTACATTAATTTTAGCTCCCTGTCCTCTCTTGTTCCAAGGGAAGAACCAGTCACAAATCATGTTCCTATGAATAAGTTTTTATAGGGTGTTATTCGTCTCTCTTGAGTTAAGCAAGAGATGAAGAAGTTATTAACAGCATCATATACCATTAACTCCCAGAACTGCTTCACCAAACCACCCTTGGGTTTTGAATTGGTATTACACTTGCAATAAGTGCCAGCATTCTCTCTTTCTTTTCATGACTTTTCTAATTATAATGTCCCTGGGCACATGCCAGGTTTTCATACAATTTCTGAACAACACTGAGGACATTATCAGTGTTTGTGATGATGGGAAAGAGAGGAATTATGCACAGCATGAAACTTCCTGATGCTTCCTGATGTTTTGAGGTTGCATTCACATGACCAATACTGTTTCTTTTCTGTTCAACCCCCATAAATCCTCTGGTTGGCACATTGCAAATGCCCGTGAACATATTTGGGTCTCTGCTTCCTGTGCAAGTCAACTTCCTTCCATCTACTTCTGTCCTGGACACACACAGTGCTAAGTCCATTCAAAAATGACCACAGATGAAAGCACTCACTGTTTGGACGTTCAGCTGCTTCCTACAGCTGGCAGGTAATCAAAGCTTCTCAGATGGCTTATCATGCGTCTAAGAGATGCTCAGATATGAAGTGACTGAGAACACATATGGACCTATAGCAGATAGAACTGACATGAATTTGTTAGTACTCAGAGAGGATAGCTTCTTAGCTCCACTGGTTTTGGCTGGGATAGAGTTAATTGCCTTCATAGTAGCTGGCATGGTGCTATGTTTTGGATTTGTGACCAAAACAGTGTTGATAACACATAAATGTTTTAGTTATTGCTGAGCAGTGCTTACACAGCATCAAGGCCTTTTCTGCTTCTCAGACTGCCCCACCAGCGAGTAGGCTGGGGGTGCAAAAGACTCTGGGAGGGGACACAGCTGGGACAGCTGACTCCAACTGACCAAAGGGATATTCCATACCATATGATGTCATGCTCAGCAATAAAAGATGAGGGAAAAAGAAGGAAGGGCAGGGGATGTTCAGAGTTATGGTGTTTGTCTTTCCCAGTAATGGTTACACGTGATGGAGCCCTCTTTCCTGGAAATGCCTAAACATCTGCCTGCTGATGGGAAGTAGTGAATTAACTCCTTATTTTGCTTTGCTTGCAAGCACAGTCTTTGCTTTTGACTGCCTTTATCTCAACCCACGAGTTTTCTCACTTTTACCCATCCCACGGAGAAGGAGTGAGTGAGGCTCAGCTGCCTACCAGGGTTAAATCAAAACATTAACTCAAGCTGTTCAACTCCTCCTCTTAGCCATGCTGGATCCTAGTTCAACCCTCAGGCCATGAAGGCTTCACTATGGGTTTACCATTGAGGTATGAGTTACTGTGGAATCTTCTTCAGTCTTCCTTACTTCCCGTCTGCAACATGAATAAAATACATGAACAGCTAAAATAACAATTTATGGAGGGTCCATGGGCCTAGTGTTCTCCTCCTCTTGCTTGCCTTTTTCTTCAGGAATAACTCCCCTGAGTAGCCTTGAACATCCGATAATAACTGACAGCTACAGTCGGCCGCTGAAAAGCATGCCTAAGAGACGTGCCAATTACCCTGCAAATGCCTCTTCCAACTTTCTTTTTTGGGGGGGTTTTAGTACTAAAGTTTCAGCAAAATTATTGAGCTGTAGAATTAGATATCTCTTTAATACCACTGAAACACACAGATCCTGACACATTTGTATGTTAACCCGCACATGTTCAGGTACATGGGTCTTCACATGCTCCTGAATGTGACTTTGTACGTATATGAATTGTCTCCAGATGCAGTTTCAGCAGCATATGAATTAAATCTTCAGACTTATTAGGTTTAGCTTAAATAAAGGTTTCCTGTTTATTATGTTTCCGTCCCTACCTAAAGTAAGTACAATCAACTCAGGAGGCTCAGAAATAAAGAATATTGGCAACCAACTTCCTAAAAGAATAAAGTTTAACCCTAATTCAGTTAGAGTTCATGGCTGGGAGTCAGGACATATTGTTTTGTATCTCAGTTCCAATCCAGATTTATTAGGTATGATTCAGATCCAGGTACACAAACTTAAGTGAAGGTATCCGAAATGAAGGTATTGATAGGAGCACCGATGGACACAGTTGCCCAGATCCAGACATCTGGTGCCATTTGAGACTGCCCAGCATATTCAGGATATCCACATAGGAATGAAATTATAAGAGCCCTCAGCTCTTTGGGACTGTTAGCTAGAGGCCAGCTGGAGACCTGAGGTGTCTCAAATGGCCTAATAAAGGGACAACTGACATGTCTATGTGCTCCTTATAGTCAATGGGGATCCAAACTATGAAGCTGAGAGAGCAGTTCAGCTTATGCCAAAACAGACATCTAATTTTGGGAAGCTGAATAACCCTCTGGTCTCTGTTGTCTAAGTGTAGGTGGGAGTTGTCCTTCCAGGCTTCCAGCTCTCGCATCAGAAGGGTGTAAGTGTTCCTTAAGTCCTGTGTTATGTCTGCCAGGCCCATGAAGATATCTCTTGGACATTTTAAATGGCACTAGGTATCTATATAAGTAACTACATAGTATAAGTAACTACATATCTATATAAGTAACTACATAGGCAGCTGAATCCTCCTGTGATTTCCATTGACTAGAATGGGAGCTTCAACACATAGTTCATATCTATACACCTATACAAGTGTATATGTATTTAAATGCAGGTGTTTGGACCTGGAGCTGAATCCCACTTCTTGTGTGATATTTGGAAAATCAATTAATCCCTCTGAATTTCTGTTGCCCATTAATAAGACGGAGATGATATCTCCACAAATTCTTATCTACACACTTTGTCAGGCACCGGATCTGTTTCCGCAGAGCACTGCCCAACAAAGCCTTAGGCAACACGTCTGTTATTTTGAGGTGCATTTTTTTACATGTTACTGTGAAAAAAACTAGTGGTTCAGTCCTAGAGCCATGGCTCCATCAAAGCCTGTGCCACCCATACATAGGATAAGACAGGCTTATACCCAACAGAGCTTCAGGGCAGAGAAGTAGGGGGCAGATATCATCTGAGGGGTGACCAAAGCACACACAGCCACTGTCAAGCCTCTTGGAGAGATCTGAAAGGCAATAATGCTTGGGAAAAACTTGCATTCAGTTCCAGCACTGGTTTGTATCACTGCTGTTTCTCCTGGGCAGGTTGCATAGTATATAAAGGTGATGATATGCATCATCTATAAGCCAGTGCACTAAAACCTTGTCCCAGCAACAGACCCCCACCAGCAGGAACTCCTTCCAGCCTCCATATCTTTGGCACTGACAGAGGACTCTGCTTTCTGTCAGTGTATTTGTGCAGTGACACATATTCTCTAGTGATTAGATTAACGTTGGCAAAGGCAATATGAAAAACCCACATAGATTACCACTGTCACCCACAGTAATTACATTTATTCATTTCCATTTAGCCAAGTTTTTACAAGCTGAGCAAGGGGCCAAATAAGCAATAAACACAGAGGCAAGAAATTAAAATGCTGATCCGTTCACTGTGAAAACAATCAAACCATCATCTTTCTTTAGGCAGCTCATTCATCATCCAAGAGGGCCACAGTGTGCTGATATGGAGGGCTGGAAATCTAATGTTATTACATGTAAATTCACTAACATGAAATTACTGCCCCTGATGTGATTTTACTAATAAATTAGTTCATTTCTACCTTTTCGCAAGAGACTTTAGGGACCGTGGAGAATTGTACATGAGTCTTGTAATCTTGCCTGCTTTATTTCAAGTGAATAGGCAGTTTAGTTCCTCCCTCCACCACCATCCCCTGCTTCTCCCTGTGGCTCTTGCCTTGGCTCTGTTTCATTAAGGGATAAATAGGCAGTCATATTTTTACTGTCTTGGTGTCAGTTTTGTTGCCTTGGGTCCAGGAGAAGCGTAAGAAGATGGAGGTTCCTTGGCTTTGCATTTTATTGCTGTGGCACTGATTGGGAGAAGCAAGTATCTAAACTTTACCTCAAAGTTTTCTGAGCTGCAAAGTCTGTGCAAGTTGAGTTTTAGGAGCCTAAATTTCTTTTTTATGCCAAAACTAGTGGGGCAGGAACACCCAGTTCCTAAGCTGATAGCAGAGTCACAGGGCTACTACGGTGAGTAGGACTGGACAAAGAAACAGTTTATATAAGGAAATAATAAGACAGCTCCATTTTTATAACTTTCAAAATGGTTTTGCACCGCATGTCTCCTTTAGGTCAAAGCACAAGCTTTCAAGGTACATAGCTTCACTAATGTACAGGGGATGTAAATGACTTAAGGTCGGTGACCATATATCTATTTGTACATCATGGACAATCTGGTCCACCAACTTCACTGGGCTTCAGATTTATGCAGAGTTGTAACAGACTCAGAGGCTTTGGTGGAGTTGCTCCTGATTTGCAGGTGTGTAAGAGGAGAATGAGGTTAGGATTAATTTCCCATTTTTGCCCTGTTCAATTTGCTTCTTACAAATCCTCAGTGAGGGGATCTGGACAATCTGCAGAAGGAAATGTGCTTTGTTCTTCCAAACATATAGATGGCTCTTCAGCCTAACTCAGCAGCAATATAAATGCTTTTCTCTGTCTACATCCATTGCTCCCCTTGAAGCCAACTGCAAGATACAAGTCACCCAATGCTGAATCTGGTCCTTTTTGCTCCTCAGCTGTTAGAGAACAAATTTGGCTGGTGCTCCTTCTGTCACTGGTGGGCCAAACCAATTTCAGACCATCAGGTCTGCTTTCCCTGTCACCATGACTTTGCACTGGTAGCAAAAGTCAGCAGTGAAAACTCACCTGCTGGTACCTACGAGATCCACCTGGAACAAATTCACATATCAAAGTTCCAGTTTTACACCGATCAACTTTCAGGGGCAGTGGCTAGATCCTCATTGTGTTTAAATCTCTTAGATTCATCGGAGCTGTATCAATTTGTAACATCGGGGGGGAAAAAAAGTGTGTTTCAAAAGCAGCTGTCGGTTCTGAAGTCTCACTGTTTATTTGCTATGTTGTCATGCATATTGAGTGATTGAGTTATTTCATTTCCCCCCTTCCTCACCTATTCCAGCTCTGCCTTGCATGTTTAGCATCAAGGGCACATCCATATCTCACTACATGTGTTTTGTGGCGCTTTGGCCAATAAGACCTCACAGAGGATTCGAGTCCATCGTTGCTACCAGATAAATAAGGACATTTATCTGCTATAATACAGGTGTCAAAGAATTACATGCCTAAGCCTGATCCAGTTATCGAAGCTCTTTCTATAGTCAATGGGAAGAAATAGACCTTTTTAAGAGGGTAATTTTGAAGCAGATGACTGTCTGGCAGTGCCTAAAATAACAATATATATCAGTATTTTTTTTCTGGGAATTTGGAGTGCCCTTTTGCTGTGACTCTCTTGATCATCACCACTTAATGCACTCCAGTTCATCACAATTCATTGGTTCATTTGGTCTCAGAGTGCACAAAAAGGATTACTTTCAAATAAAATTAAACCAGAAGATAAACTCTAGAATTATACCTGATACTTTCTAACTAGACCAAAGTGAAATACCTCTGAAATGGCTACAGCATGGATGTTAGGACAGCAGCATGGATTGTTTCAATCTGCAAATCCAATCCTGTTTGTCCAGACTATATACCAACATAGATATTGCCTACGTTTTCCTTCTGCCTCAAAAAGTTGTCTAGAGCTTACTCTTAATTTTGAGATACCTGAGTAATGTAAGCTGAACCTCAACTTAGGAAATAAATTTTATTTCTGGGTCAACACTTCGACATAACACAACATTAACACGTGCAAGGAGTCACAGGACAAACAGAATCATAATATTTCATCCCTATTACTAGGAGTACGGCCACTGTAAATAACTTCTGACTGAAGAGCTGTTATTTCATTAAGGAAACAACTAAAATTCCCAATAGTCTTTCTACCCAATAAGCTGATTATCTGTAAATCAGCCAAACTTGCTGTCAATACGGACGAGCTGTTGACAAGTTTAGTAGTTTGTCTTATCTTGATCGTCTTAAAAATGAAATTATACAGTCAGAAGGACCTCAGTACGTCAGAAGTTAGTATCTGGATCACTAAGATTTACCTACCAGTCATGTCTGAATGAGGTTGGGATGACAGAAGGGGGGGCATTGATCGGGGCAAGGGCTGTGCTGAAGCAAGGGAGCTTGTTTCTGTCCTCACCTACTCCGAAGTAAATTAAAGGGTTGTTCCAACCAGGCCTTTAGACTTTCCTCAGAATTGAACTAGCATGAAAAGAGATTTCAGGCTTACAAAAGCCCACTGCATCCAGTTAGCACCAAAGTGGGACATAAAGTCAAGCAGCAGGTCACGAGACCAATCCACTACTGGTGGAGCTCCTCTGCAGTCATCATAGCCAGGGTGACTGTGGCACATTGCTCTCATGTTTCAAAGACTGGTAGGTATCAGGGACATCTAAATTATCATCAGACCAGTCTTCAGACTAGTTTTGGATTCAAAGTGAAATCCAGGCGAGGGTCTTGGACTCGGTTGAGCAGCACTTTCCCCTTCTCTTGCAAAACTTCAGCTCCAGCTGACTCAAATGCTAGGGTATCTGCTGGTGCACCCCTGGCTCTCCACGTGGAGACTGTTATAGCTGAGCTGATGGCCAAGCTAAAAACATGACCACATTCATCCCACGTAACCTTAGGTACCTGAGGGCCCTGCCAGACCTGTAGTTGCAGATTAAAAGTGGATGGCAGAAGCTGTTAGCTGCCCTTAGCTGTCTGACCCATTCATTTGACAGAGGTTGCTGTCCCCAAGGGAAGGACATTGGATTCTCTTATGAACTTCTACTGTTTATGTCATGCACATTAAGCAAAACAAAGCTGGTGCCAGTTAAGCTGAATACACTGTGATAAAAACTAGAGTCATCCAGGACCTGCTTCAAGGGAGGATCTGCTTCAAGACAGGATCAGATATCTCTATCTTGAAAATGTCAGACCCTTTCAGAGGGCAGGGGAGATGTTTAGGTATGTGACAACCTCAGTTGTCCATTTATAGTCTGTAGCCAGAGTCCATGAGAGCATTCAGTGAGTCACCTAAGCGAGCAATGCATTTGGCATAGACATCCTAGACGGTCAGTGGGAAGGTGAGTATCTTCTGCAAGTCACCCAGATCTTAGGTTATTCCTGGACTGGTTACGGTTCTCCCCCTTATCCCACCTATTTTATCCCTTCTGCACCATGCTTGCTTCAGCTCTACTTATTTATATTACATCAAGGTCTAGAGACATGACTGAGGTTGAAGTTTATCTGTACTAAACCCAGAATGAGACAGCCCTGCTCCCAAATGCCTAACCCTCAATCTAGGTAGCTGAGAGAGAGTGAGCTTGCCAAAAGGTGTAGGAGATTAAGTCACTTGTTCAATGTCCTACACCTAGTGAGTGGTGAAGCCAAAGCTGACTCCAGGCTTTCTGACATCCTGTTCTTTGCTGTATTCATTAGATCACAGTGCCTTGCTGCGAAAAATCTCAACATGCACACCAGTCCGCTTTGGCCCAAAGTGATCAAACATCACTCAATGCCAATCAAGCCTTGTGAGGAATTAACAGGAAGCTATGTAAAAGTATCGAGAGATACTATGTTTGCTTTTCTTTATCCCTGGGATAAATCCAGGAGCCTCTCCTTTGCTGATTTTGTATTATGCATTTGAAAGTGTTGTTGGAGCAGATCAAAAGCCAAGGAAGCGAGAGGGGTATTGTTTTGTGAGAGGGTGTTTTGAGGCCTCGGGTTGCTTATACAGCAAAATAAAGCAGTGCTGGCTTCTTTCTTGTCTTGCAAAGATCCTTTAGGAATTAGTCTGGCAATTCCAGCACCAGAGAAGGGCTCTTCCTTTGCTAATCACCTGGCTTTATTCAGCTCTGAAACTCACTCGGAAGCTCCCTGTGTGTGCATTAACCAAAGGTACAGGATTATGTTTGTTTAATAATATAGTGGTGTCTTGCTGAACAACTGTAATTTCCATGTACTTATTGATCTTAATTTATAATGCCATTAGCTTTCTAAACTGCCATTAACTAATGATGGGCTCTGTAGGCTTAACAGCTCTTTCAAATCAGTTGCTGACAAGTGGGCCCCAGAAGCATTTGTCAAAAGGGTAATGGATCCCTATCAGAGTGGCAATAAATTAGGTTATAGTCTTATCAAATTAAACAATGGATGAAGGAAAATTAGCTATCAATAAAAATCTATAAAGCTGCCCTGATTATTCCCAGTCAATTATATCAATTAGAGATCAAACAGTGAACCCCCTGCAGTATGTTAAATAGAACTAACCGGGGCCAAAGGCGGCCAAATTGTGTTACAAAATGCAACACCACGGGCAGCTGTAGGAGATAATCATTACTGTCATTGACAAAGGAGCTGCTTTATTAGAAAGCTGGATGTTGCCTGCAGGCAGGCTTCTGGCAAGAGGACAAAGGCTCTGCAATGAGGAAGGGGAAAGAGGCTTGAACCTGGCTGCCAGTGCGAGGAGTGTGTTTCTGGCTGATAGCTCCCCCAACTTTTGTCATTTAAAGCAGGCTAGGCTTCATCAGATTCTGCTGAGTCCTCTGAGAAGTGACTTTGTCAGGAGACTCTTTTCCCTCTCTCCCTTTGTTTTTTAAAGCTATGCTGTTGATCTTCTTTTCACTAACGATACACGATGCTTTAAAGATGTAAACTTGTTGTAGCGCTATTGTGGTCCAGATTGCAACTTCAGGCATGGACTAAAAGGTGGTGCTGAGGGGCGATATCCCAACATCTACCACAGGAAGCGATGTATCCTAGAAATTGCCTTGGAGACCTGAGTAGGTCTTCCTTTCTCTGTCAGTCTTTGCATCTATGATGGGAAAAGGCGTCTCCTGCCCCTTTCATATTGGGATACAGATGCCAAGCCAACACTGCCTCATTAGGTCACTCTCCCAGGGCTGTCCTAGGCTGGAGTGGTCTGCTTGTGCCCATGCTGGAACTAGATGATCTTTAAGGTCCCTTCCAACTCAAACCATTCTATGATTCTATGCTGTTTTCTACTGCAGCTCATGACACACAGGGATTTGAGCTCTTCTCCCCATTGCAGACTGACCATAGGGTACCAGGACCCATGCTCAGATATTTCTTTGAGAGATGCAAAGGATCACCCAGATAATTCCCAGAAGGCCCCAAATTTTCCATCTGTTTTCACGACATCAGCAGTGCACTCCACAGCGGTCTGTGAATTTTATGCTCAAGCACCAAATTCCAGCAAACTGCAGTAGGACTGTACACCTGCATGTCTTAAATCTTCATGGAATGACAATGTTGAAGAGAAGTTTGGCTCCAGCTCTTCACATGGCCACTGGATGATGTTCTTTTTTACATTAAATACTGTTTTGCTCTCTTCCTTTCTCTTCTAAATAGACACAGACACACAATCGCATCGGTACTGAATACCAAACCCTCTTCACATAAGAGAACACAAAGAGACATAAGACGTCACCATTACAGGCTGCAAAATGAGGGACCCAAGCTAGGAAATACTGAAATTAAGGTCATCAAAGTATCCCTAAATCAGCCCATTTGTGATAATACTTCACAGGGCAATCCTTGATACTGTGGTGGTGTTTTACAAAATCTTCTGTGAAGCTCCTTGCTATTCCCTCCTTCGGGCAAAGTGATGGTCCAGCAGCATAAAAATGGCACAGTATAGTTGTGGGTTGTGGCTTGAACTTAATGACTGAATTCCTTCTCCTATCACATCAGCTACTACAACTTAAAAGTTGTCTTTTGTTCTTTCCTTAAATTTTATATTTAATCTAGTGGAAGCTGAGCTTTAGGGGTGCAGCCCTCAAACTCGGGGCTACACACCCAAAGATACCCAAGGTCACCCTAAACTTCACTTTCTTCCATTCAAATCAGCAGCGCAGGTTTCTGCTTTATGTTCTGTAACACAAACCTGTAGATATGTGCATGTGCACGTGTGTGTAGTATTTTTGAAAAATTATAAAACAAAACACACCCCACACTCATGTTTCTTCCAGCAGAGGAGTGTTGAGAGAATAAAAATTGATTGATGTTATTCATATTGCACTAAGGAGTACTGGAAGGCTTTCAAATACACCGTGATGAGACTAGACTTGACTAGAATACCTGTAATATTTCTTGCTGAGCAAAGCACTTAGTAAATAGAAGTGAAGATGATGAAATTTGGTCTTAAAGGGATGCCAGGATGTAACTGCTCAGTTTTTTGATCCTACTCAGACTTTTGAGTGTACTTTATTGCGTGCCTGAGAGTCACCCCATTCAAGACACAAGATCTCCATCCCTTTTGAAACCAGGCATATGTGTCAGTACTTGCAGGGCTGGGGTGTGACTGCACATTGGTTTGTAGTAAAGCCAGCAAGAAAAGAGGAATGGGTTTCTGCTGGAATATCCCCCTTTGAAATTTCCACTTCAGAAATCCTGCACTGTTTTTTTTTTTTTTTTCTGTGGGCAAATGTCGGTATATAAACAAGTATAGGAGTCTCTTTTTCAGTTTTCCAACTGTCATTAAAACAACAAAGATGAGGAAAGCAAAATAAATGTACTTTTCATTCAAATTTCAGGTGGTAACATTCTGCAATGGAGTAACACCAAGAAAAATCCATGTGCTTCTTTCAAAAATATAGATTTTATGTAGAAAATATTTTTTAACAGATCTGTAATTTTTAAAGAGCAGTTTGGTTTATTCCATATCCCATGGGAAAGAAATAGTGCACTGAAACTTTTGCAAGGAGATCTAGGTTAAGCACTGACCCCCCCTTCATCCCCCAAAAAAGAACTCAAAGTCTTTCTGAATGTAAGGACTATGCAACACTGGAAAGGAGTGTCTGGGGAAGCTGTGGAATATCCGTCACTGAAAATCTTACAGAACAGGTGAGAAAATATAAGTAAGAAATTGGAGAGAGAGAGGGAGGGGACCTTCCTTGTGGAAGGGGGAATGCCTAGTTGCCATTTTGGAGTCTTTTCTAAATCTGTTTTGATGACTCTGTTCTGTAAATGGTTAAACAGATGCTCGGGATTGTTGCCAGTAACTATGTCAAGGCTTATTACAGGAGCTTGACTCCTACAAATTGATGGGCCCTGACAATATCCACCGAGGGTGTTAAGGGAGCTGGCTGACATCATTGTGAGGCCACTCTCCATAATCATTGAGAAGTCGTGGAGATCGGGGGATGTCCCAGAAGACGGGAATAAGGCTAATGTCATCCCCATCTACAAGAGGGGCTTAAAGGAGGATCCAGGAAATTATAGGCCCATCGGTCTTACTTCAGTCCCTGGGAAAGTTATGGAACGAATCATCCTGGGGACTATCACAAGTCAAATGAAGCATGTGATTGGGAAAAGCCAGCACGGATTCACCAAGAGCAAATTGTGATTGACAAACTTGATCACCTTCTATGACAAAGTAACCTGCTTGGTTGATGTGGGGCAAGCGGTGGACGTTGTGTACCTGGATTTCTCCAAGGCTTTTGATACAGTTTCCCACAGCCTCCTCCTAGAGAAACTGATGCGTTATGGTCTGGACAAGTGGTCCCTGCAGTGGGTGGGGAACTGGCTGACAGGCTGCGCCCTGATGGTGGTGGTAAATAGCTACTTTTCAAAATGGCAACCTGTCACAAGTGGGGTCCCCAGGGATCAATATTGGGCCCAACGCTGTTTAATATCTTCATAAGTGATCTGGATGATGGGATCAAGTGTACCCTGATGAATTTTGCTGATGATACCAAACTGAGTGGGAAAGTGGACACTTCGGAAGGGAGAGCCACCCTGCAGCAAGACCTGGATAGGCTGGAAGAGTGGTCTAACAAGAACCTTATGAAGTTCAACAGGACAAGTGTAAGGTCTTGCACCTGGGAAAACAGAATCCAGGAGTGCAGCACAGGCTGGGACCTACCTGGCTGGGAAGCAGCTCTGTGGAAAGGGACCTGGGGTCCTGGTGGACAACAAGCTCAATATGAATGAACAGAGTGCTGCTGTGGCAAAGAAAACCAAGAGGATGCTGTGTGACATCAACAAGGGCATCACCAGCAGAGATAAAGAAGTCATTATCCCACTCTACTCAGCACTTGTCAGGCCACACCTGGAATACTGTGTTCAGTTTTGGTCCCCACTATACAAAAAAGATGTGGACAGGCTGGAGAGGGTCCAGAGAAGGGGCACAAAGATGATCAAAGAACTGGAAAGCCTGCCATATGAGGAAAGGCTGAGAGAACTTGGTTTGTTCATCCTTGAAAAAGAAGGCTTAAAGGAGACCTTATCACCCTGTTCTAGTATTTAAAGGGTGGCTACAAAGAAGATGGAGACTCCCTTTTTACAAGGAGTCACACGGAAAAGATGAGGGGTAATGGGTACAAGTTACTCCCAGGGAGATTCTGATTGGACACAAGAGGAAAATTTTTCAAAATGAGAACAATCAGCCATTGGAATAATCTCGCCAGGGAAGTGGTGGATTCCCCAACACTGGACACATTTAAGGTTCAGCTGGACAGGGTGCTGGGCCATCTTGTCTAGCCTGTGCTTTTGCCAAGAAAGGTTGGACTAGATGATCCTTGAGGTCCCTTCCAACCTGGTGTTCTATGATTCTATGATTAATCGATAATAAAGGTTAACTGACAATAGGCAGAGAGACAGCAATTCCAGTCCTGAGCATCTGAAATTCAATCAATCATTTTTGTCTTAAGAGGGCTTATGTAGGGCTTGAAAAATTCTGTTGTAGTGGTGGACATTAAAGCAAGACATCCAAATCTGGACAGTATTAGAGGACGGAAAATATGAGCAAAATTGCTTTATGGATTGCTGTTGTCATTATTAAGTCTAATCAACAGGTTGGTTCTTCTAATGCAACACGGCCACACAGAGAAGGAGCAGTGGGTGTTAGATGTGACTTGGGTTTTTCCTCTCACTTAAAAGCTGCTTTCTGGATGTGCTTGACAGTCTGTGCCAGGCAAATTATCATTCCTAAGGTCTTGCTGTGGATATCTGAGCTTCACTGCTAGCTTCACCTATGCAGTCAGTAAGGATCCACATTGTAAAATCTTTAATTTCTTAGGCAGTAATATAGATTTAGAGAGCATGAAGTGGTGGAAGATGACCACCATCAGACTGCCTTCTGGGAATGGTCCTAGGTTTGTGATAACCCCCAAGCTGTGCCTGAGCATTTTGGGAGTCACAGCTAGCTGGAGGAAGCATAACAATTTAGCAATATAACTGACCAAGGTCTAGTGTACAGGAGCATACTCAGGAACCGTTTAGTATGAATGTAGCCAGAAGATGCTTCATGGTATTTCAGTGTTTAAAAACCAGAAATGCCCTGTAACAAGGTGGGAGTTGGGCATCTCATGCTATTCAACCTCTACGGTCACTCAAGCAGCCTGGGGCAGAGCAGGGAACCAGCTCTTCCTTTCCCAAATTTCCTTAACACCAGCATTTCTGATTTCTAGGCATCTGACCAACTCAGAAACAGTGCATAACCCTGTCAGAATAGCGTACGCATAAAGGCCAATGTTGGATTTAGAAAAGTCCGATGTTCAGGGGCACAGATCACTACTCTGTGCGCAGGAAGAGAGAAGTCACCTTTTCCAATCCTTTCCCTACTCTAACTTCAGTCCTGGGAGCCAGCTTCCTATATATATTCTTGAGTAATCTATTTGACTGCCCTGAAAAAGTTTAAGCTCTCAAATTCTTCCTTTTCGTGTTAGAGATCTGCTCATCCTCATTTCCTGCTTTGATAGTATTAGCCAGAAGACTAATGGGAGGCCAGAATGCAGCTAATGATGCAAAGTTTCCTGGGAAAAAAAAAACCCAAACTTTTTAAAACAGCTCAAGGACTGAGAAATTTGGATTCAAGTAGGCACGCTCTATTGCAGAAGCCTGGGTCACTAATCTTCCTTTTAACGGAGTACCTCTGCAATTTGATTCAAGGACTCCTTTCTGAGCAATGAGACGCAGCATTAGACACCAGACGCAGAGAAAGTGGGGTGGGCGCATGGAGGGGGGAAGGGAAAGAAAGTAATTTAGCATCTGGCGAAATGGATTGTGAACATACAGAAGATGTTATACTGTTAAGACTTCCCTGTCTCCCTTTCCTCTCTCTCCTTCTTTTATTAAAGGCCTAGGCAATTTAAAAATGGAGACAGTGTATCCCACTTAATAGCGTTGCTGTTAATCTTCTCACCAGTCAGCTCTCAGCTCTAAGTATCGAACGCACAAAAACCCTCCTCCTGTCACCAGCTGTGGTTAGGGAGTGACTGTCCTCAGGGGCTCCAAGCCTTAAAAAAAAATAAATAAAAAAAAATTCACCGCTGAGAAAAGGCAATAACAGGAGTCTGCCGTTGTCTAACCTGCCATATAAATGAAACAATCAAAGAAGACAACAAAGGAAACTCCACTAACATCCAGAGGCAAAAGCAGTTTGCTGTAATATATCCTGGCTTGGGGAACTATTTTTAGCCAAACCCCTCTTTTTTTAACAGACACACACAATCTCTTTCTAATTTTGATTAAGAGAGGAGAGGAAAAAAAACCAGCGCGAAGACAGGTAGGGAAAAATGTGAAGAGGCAGCCAGTTACAAGAGAAAGCAGAATTAAAACAAATCCTTGTGCGTCTATAAAGGATAAAACCAAAAATTACTTTGAATGTTTAAATAAAAGCGGGTTCGGATATTAGCACTGTTCAGCTCTCTGAAAGACTCAGTCATTACTGTTATTTAATATATGTACTGTGATCACATGTAGGCGCTAATGGCCTGAAACCCTGTTGTGCTTGGAGCTGTATCGGCATAAACAAAAAAGATGGTTCCGACCTCAAAAGTATATACATAATTATATATATTTATATAAATTAATTTTATGTATTTAAGGTATACAGATGCATACCTGCACGTCTGTGAGCAAGCACACACACATGTAGTAAGTGGCATGTGTTATGTATATAAAGCACACTTTTAAATCATAATAATGAAACCTTACTAAAAAATCTTTCTGAGATTTGGGATGGGGGTTAATTTTGAGATTCCTGTTTCTGAGCTTGGTTCCTAAGCCATGATTTTCTCATGTAGTTATGGATCTCCCAGAGCTAAAAAAAATACCAAGATATTCCCCATTCACTGTCAAACCCTGAATTAGCAGCACTAGAGAAATGAACCTGTGTAGTAGCTTAAGGCCACATGAGTGATTTATGGCTGGCATCCACAATCAACACCAGTCTATCAGGCCATAGTTAGAGCATTCGGCTGGTAGGGACGATCCTTCAGTTCTGTCCCACAAATTATTTGCAGTCTCAGGACTATCTAACACAACATGCATGAGCATCATCACATCTAACTGTGTTTCTGTATAAATGTCATCATATCTAACTTTAGAGAAGAAGTCGGCATTTGAGCTAGTTGTCTAGCCTGCCTTTGTAAACAAGTGGCTACTTCTCAGGTGCAGTTCTTTCTTCTTCAGATGACCCTTTGTTCTTCAGATGATTGTACTCCAGAAGTATTACATCTCTCCACGGTTGATATGTAGAGATCTGTCTGCAACGAGCTCAACTGTAGACAGATGAACTTCATCCATGAGGCACTGTGTTTTGGCTATACTTTGGTCCAGTTTCAATAGGTGGGATGATTTTTACTCTCTAGAAAGATTATTCATGAGCCTGCAGATTACAGCACATTCACAGGAGATGTGGTTTGAATAATACCAATCTGAAGTTGACCAGAGTAGTCTCCTTACCAAAAGACAAACCCTAGCTTTGCTCATTAATGTCTCTACCTTGAGTACAAGGTTCCTGGATCAGAAAGGTTGATGATATCTAACATGCATCCCTGAACTGGCCTCTAATCTCTAGAGAAGAAAGTGCCTTCACCTGCTGTTAGCATTTCTTACACTAAGCATATGTGCTTTCTGGATCACCATTCAGAGGCATCTGACCATCTCCACTGAATGTATAGGGAATATACAACCCTAAATTGGGCACTCTTGGTCACCCCTTTGGAATCAAAACCTGAAGTTTTATCCATTTATGCTCTTAGGTCTAGAGGTTGTAGGTTTGATACCATGTAATGGCCACGAGAATAGTCATTACATAGCAAACCTTAAGTATAAATTCCCGTGAATTGGATAACAGCCCTGGGCAAAGCACTAGTTATTAAGGTACTTTAAAAGTAAGTTGGCAGCTTGGAGCCATCAGCACCTTAAAATCTACCAGTCATCTCCTGGAAAGTTATTTAACAAAAATATAGTTTTTAAAAAAGAAAAAAGTTCCTGTTGTTGCTGGCAGTCTTGGCTGAGAGCCAAAACACTACAACAGTTTTCTTGCTGCTGGAAATAAAAATTGCTGTCCACAATTGTGTCAGTACTTGGGAGAAATATCCCCTTGTTTTGTCAGAGGGTTCTAGAAGGTAACTGCGCAGTCTTCCATAGAAATATCTTCATGTCAAAGACACATCCTTTGTAAAGGGTCACTGCTAATTAATAGATCACCTTTATTAAAGATGAACCCGTTTTTTGCCATGCCCAGTGGGTAAATAATGGGCATACCATCGTCTCTAATATCCTCTATTAGTGCGCTTATAGCCATTTATAATTCAGAAGTCTTACATCCATAGCATGCCTATTCCTGCTATTAATCATTCATCAGCCTTTGATAAAATCTTGAGAAATCTATCCCTTTACATAAAGAGTGACCAACAGATTGACAAATCAGGTGTGGTGACTGGAAAGCCAAGTTAGTATTCTGTTATTTTTATCCATCCCTTTTCGAACTTTTAAAAACATATTTACTATGATTTCATTCTGGTAATGAATACGCTGTGCTCAAGCTGTAAAAGTGAAAAAATTAAGAGACTCGATTCTGTATGGAAGGCCGGCAAGAAAACAAAGAAATTGTGGGGAGGAGGGCAAGAAGTATTTTGTTATTGCAAGCTCGACGTGAATGGATGTAAATAATTATGACTGACTGAAACTGCATTCAGGCTGTTTTTCAAGCAGGGCTGTCAGGAAATTTGAGGCTGCGGTGGAGCCTTCAGAAGTGGCCGCTTCCCATCCTTCTGTTTTGTATCTGGCAACAGGGTTTGGGTGATGTGGTAGCACTAATGAGGTGGGTATGCGATGGAGTCAGGGGCAGGAGCTCACACTTCACTGGTTGTTACCAGATGACCAAGGTGTAAACGTTGACTTTGACAAATGGGTTTGCAAGTCAAAGACGGATGGAAGAGGTGCATCCTTTCGCTGGTTATTGCTACCTAAAGAAATTGATATTTCTGAGCCGTAATGGTCCAACAGGCCACCTCATCCAAGCTGATCATTGAGGACTTACAAAGTCAGCAAGTGTTTACTGAATCCTACACCCCTTTTCCCCCTTTATCTCCCAGCTGCGTTTAGATTTAAACACCATTTCTGCGAAACGCTCAACTTCTTGCTGTTAATTTCAAGCCCGGCTGACAGAGCTCAGCTTGGATCTCGTACCCGTCGGGAGCCGATAAGCAGTTTCCACTCACAGATCACACATAGCTGAGTGATGTTCAGAGACCCCCTTGTTCCCCCAGCCCTGCGCCCTGCGAAGTGACATTAGCGCTGGGTAATGATCTGTAAATGTGTCAGAACTGTGCCACCTAGTGACACCGCTGCCTAGTTCCTTTGGTGAAGTCACACTGATCGCACAACAGCAAGCCGTAATATAATTAGCGCTAATTTGGTTTCTCGGTAGCTGACTGCTGCACAGCTCCCTGCTCAGCCACTATCTGCTTCTCCAGAAGACTTTTCTCAACGTAGTAAGAGCTTCATTAGGGATTTGTTTCCTCCATTTTTGATCGTATAAGGCAATTTATTTTTTTTTTTTTACGTATTTTTTAAAATGGATTTTCTGCACATCAAAATGAATCTAAACTGCATGAAGACTTTAGTAGGGAGCAATCTGTTAATGAAGTGTGCTGGATTTTTTATACCTAACAACTAGAGCTGACTGGCAATTTCTGGACAGTTTTTTTCCAATTATATAGTACAAATTCCTTAATATAAGAACATTTTGCTTTCGACAAAGTTTCCATTTCCAAAAATTGTTGATTCTACTTTTCTGATTGCCAGTTCTTCCTGTTTGAAAGTCCTTTAAAGCAAAGTTCCAGGTTTCGTTTGGAAATATCCATTAAAACAGTGGTATATACAGTAAAAAAAGTGAAACAGAAGTAAACTACCTCTGGCTGATCCAAACCAGTTTTGGGGAATTGTTTTTTCTGATTTTGTTGTTATTGTTCTTGCTATTGTTGAGATTTTGTCCTTTTCTGTGAATGCAGTGCAAGAAAAGTTCAGAAAGCTAAATATTTTTCTTGGTTAAGAAAACTATTCCCAATTAACTTTCCTTGTAACAGTCAATGCCAACAACATTAATGTGGACCGTATAACCTACCTCATTTTTGACACAATGCAGTAGAGAGCTCAGAGAGCAGGAGTCCAATGAAATGATCAGACAGCAGATTTAAAACAAACAGAAGGTTGCACTTCTTTTGTTTGTTTGTTTTGTGTTTTTTGTTTGCTTTTCATAAAACCTAATCACATTGCATAAGTCATTGCACTGAGATATTGTGGAAGCTTAAAGTACAAATAATTTGTAAAAAAAACCCCAAACAACCAAACCAAATTCATGAAGGTTAATCACGGAATCATGGAATAATGAATAATCTAGATTGGAAAGCACCTCTGGAAGTCATCTGATCCAATCCTTTGCTCAAAGTAAGGTCAGCATGGCTGTCCTAATATTCCTGTTTTCTTTCAGTGTGTGGTGTGGATGGTGGATGGTGATGACTTGAGGCATCCCCAAATCTCGGTGGTTGCATGCTTTAATGCTTTTGGAACAACACAATGTCAGTTTTCAGAGGGTCACAACGCAAATGTCAGGAATCATATCCCATAAAATTCAACAATACTTTGCTCTATATAATAACCTGAATGAAAATGTATGTTATTAATGAGTTTTAGAATGTTTCTGTTTGGGTAAGATGTATGCAGCTAAATACAGACTTCTCCACAGGAGCTGGTCACCCTTGACTCCTTTTATAGTCATTGTAAAGCAATTGCCACTAGTAAGAGTGATTCATCTCAGTTTAGAGTAGATGCTTAAAATAGGTCAGATGAATCACACCCTAGCAGAATCTCTTTCTTTACTGACTGTAAAGGCAGTTTAGGATTGACCTGTTTAAATTGCTCTTGTTTTGTAATTTTGGACAAATTTCCTATTTAAAGTTTGCTGGAGTTGAAATAGCCAAAATTGCCAAACTATCATGTTTCCTAGCCTTAAAGTTTAAATTTCCAAGTTTCATCCTGAAACATTCTCATTAAAAATATGGTTTAGGGTGAAAAAAATATGGGGATATATTGAATTAAAAGGTGGCATTGAGTTTAGCTATATTGATACATGTAGCTGCTTATTTTAATATTAATGTCTTCCACTTACTTGTCTTTTCCCATTAGTAGCTATTGAACGATTTTCCAAAGAAGGTCAGCATCTTTATCGCCATTTTAGAGACATGGAAATTGTGGCACAGAGGGATCTCAGAATCATAGAGAAGATGATTAGAAGGGATGTCTGGAGGTCCAGCCTCTCACCTGAAGCAGACTATCACAACCACTAGACCAGGTTCAGTCGGGGTTTTGTCTAACTAAGTCTTGAAATCTTCCAACGGTGGAGCTTCTATGACCTCTACGGGCCCCATTTCTGGTGCTGCACAACCTCCTAGTGAACACGTTTTCCTGATACCCAGTCTGAACCTTCCAAGCTGCAATCCATGACCTTGACTGTTGTATCTCTAGACAACTGAGAAATGTTTTGGTCTGTTGTGTTTCTAGCTACATGTCAAGTCCTTACGGGTTGTTATTAGATTGCCCCTTAGACTCCTTTTCACCATTCTATGCAAGACATGCCCCTGCAAAGTCTTCTTGTAGGTCACTTGCTCTAAAACCCTCATGATTTAGTAGCTGCCTGCTGGACCCTCTCCAGTTTATCTGTGTCCCTCTTGAACTGGGGCCCCAAACTGGACACATTATTCCAGATGTGGTTTCAGCAGCTCTAAGCAGAAGGGGATAAGTTCCCTCAGTCTGCTGGATACACTCCTGTGCTGGATATTCTCTTCTACCGTGTAGAGACCAATGTATGGTTCGCTGTATTCATGATGACAGGACACTGCCAGCTCATATGCAACCTGGTGACCGCTGTGATCTTCACATCATTGTAACTGGAGGCACTACTCAGCCAGTCAGTTCCCATGGGTTTATTCTCCGCCAGGTGCATCACTTTGCACTTCTCCTTATTAAACTTCACAAAGTTTCTTTTGTCCCAGCCCTTAAATTTCTCATGTTTTCACTGGATTGCAGCACTGCCATTAGCTGTGTCAGCCACTCTCTCTAGCTTAATAACTTCTGCAAATTCATCGAGGGTGCACTTTGTCTCAGGTGGAGGGTGCACTTTGAGCGAAGTCCTTGATGGAAATATTAAATAGATAGAATAGAATAGAATAGAATAGAATAGAATAGAACAGAACATTTCAATTGGAAGGGACCTACAATGATCATCTAGTCCAACTGTCTGACCAATTCAGGGCTGACCAAAAGTTAAAGCATGCTGTTAAGGGCATTGTCCAAATGCCTCTTAAACACTGACAGGCATGGGGCATTGGCCACCTCTCTAGGAAGCCTGTTCCAGTGTTTGACCACCCTCTCAGTAAAGAGATGCTTCCTAATGTCCAGTCTAAACATCCTCTGGTGCAGCTTTGAACCATTCCCACGTGTCCTATCCCTGGATCCCAGGGAGAAGAGATCAGCACCTCCCTCTCCACTTCCCCTCCTCAGGAAGCTGTAGAGAGCAATGTAAGTCCTAGTATTGACCCTCGGGTCACTCCGCTTCATATCAGCCTACAACTGTGTGTTAAGGTATTGATTACTAACCCTTTGAACCTGCTGTTTCAGTCATATTTCAATTCATTCAACAGTCTGTTTTTTCAGCCTGCATTTCCTCAACTTCCATATGAGGACGCTGTGGGAGAACGTGACAAAAGCCTTACTAGAACAAGTTATATCCTCTGTTCTTTCTTACTCTGTATAACCTGTCATTTCATTAAAGAAGGTAATCAAAGTGTTCCAATATTTACCCCTGGTAAATCCATGTTGACTATTCTGAATACCTTCTTGTTCTTTATGTATCTGGAAATGATTTGGAAATGCTACGTGACCTTTCCAGAAACTACAGGCCTGACTGGCTCGTAGTTCTTCAGCTACTCCTTCGTGCCTTTCTTGAGGATGGTAAAAACATTAACCTTTTTCAGTCACCAACACCTCCTCTCGATAGCCACAATTTTTCATAAATGATAGGCAGACGCCTCACCCAGCCACATCAGCTAACACTTAGTATCCTCAAGTGTACCCTATCTGGTCCAGTGGATTTGATAGCATCGAGGTCCTCTAAGTAGTGCTTTGTCTGTTCCTTCCTCGCTCTCAGCTGCCCCTCTCCCTGCCAAGCTAGGTCAACACACACAGAGGTCTGAAGCAGTCTTTGCTTGTGAAAACTGACACAGAGAAGGCATTGTGCACTTCAGCCTTTTCCACACTGCTGATGATGAGGTTGTCTCCTGCATCCAGCAGTGGACTTGCATTTTCCCTGAACTTCCTTCTGCTACTGGCACACCTGTGGATTCCCTTCTTGCTGCTATTATTCTTCTCTGTCTTAGTGCCAGCTGGGCTTTGGTCTTTTTCTTTCATCCCTAAGAGCCCAAGCAAAGCTTTTATGCTCCTTCTTTGTTTCTCTTCCTTATTTTCATTTCCTGTATGCTCCCTTTCAGCATTTTAGTTCATCAAGAAGTTTCTTGATTAGTCAAGCAGACCTGATGGAGTTCTTGCTCTTTCTGCACAGAGCATTTATTTTAGAGCTGTCCTGTAAGTTTTCTTTAAAAGTATGTCAGCTCTCCACAGCACCTCCCCCTTTTCTGGCCGCTTTCAGGGGAGTCTGCATAGCAGTTTCCACTGACCTAGTCTGCTCTCCAGAAGTCCACTGTTCTGACTCTGCAACCACCTTCCCAAGCCTTCCTCCAGATCCTGCAGCCTTGCTGCGCCACTGCTGCCCAAACTACCATCTATGGCCATATTCACCACCAGTTCTTCCCTGTTGATGAGCAGCAGGGCTAGCAGAGCACTGACCCTGGTCATCCTTTCTAGTATTTAGATCACAAAATATCTTACCCAAGGCCACCCAGAGCCAAGAATAGAATCTATTTTTTTGTTTTCTATGCTGTCTTAAATGAAAATGTTCTATAAATATGTGCAAGCAATGAGGAGATTGGAAGTCTCTGAAGACATGTTCCTATCTTTGTGCCTATTTACTGGAGAAGATGGTTAAAAAGCATCTTATCTTACTTGGGAAAAATAGCTGTACGTTTGCCAAGGTCAGCAAGATGCAAAGAGATTTGCTGAGGGCTATATTCTCCTCTCTGATCCACTCTGCCAATTTCCATTTCATATTCAGCAATCTGTCCACACATGGGCCTCCTAAGGATGTCAGCAAGAATTCCACAACCACAAGAGAAGAGCTGGGCCCTTCAAAAGTTAGTTACTCAAGTAAAACCACCTCAGGGCAACTTTGACTTATGCATTTGGTTCCTTTGACTTATGCATTCGGTTCCTTTTGATAAAATTATATGTATTCACAGGCTGCTATTTTGTCTGTCAGGACAAAAAAAAGTGTAAATAAAAAGAACATAGGGTTGGAATGGATTGCTTGGATCACTGATTCTAGGTCACCCTTTAACATAGACAAGCATATCATATGGTGTCCTTCGTAACTTTATCAAGTCCCATCTTTAGCTAGATTTGTTGTGTCCTAGTGGTCTGACTGAAATGCTGTCCAGAGTTTCATTTCTTTGTTGGATGGAAACCTAATCTCCAGCCTAAAATTATTGTTTGCTTGTTTGTAAGCAGTTTTTCCTTTGCCAGCTTTGTCCATTTGTTTAAAAAGCTTTTCTCCCTTCTGCCTGCTTATTCTCTTCTCTCCTCTGTAAACTTATTCCTTCAAAGCCTTTTATGTAAAACTAATATAGTCCTCCTCTTCTTGTCTCTTGACATGTGTTAGAGTTTCCATTCTCCTTATTAGCTACAGTGGCCTCCTTTCCATCTCTTCCAATCTGACATTTTTTAACTTGGGTGAGTACGAGTGACCTGCATGAGACACACTGCTGAGTGCAGACAAATGATGAAGCCTTGTTCTTCTTAAAACATGTCAAAAGTCTTGCTGACTTTGACCCACCCCTTCCTAAACCCTTTAAAACACTTTTTTTCTATTGCCAACTTGGTGCTATTGCTACCCCTTTGCTTTCTGCGGATTAGCACATTTCTAGTATCGCATGCTTTGCACAGCCCTCCTTCTTTGCCTTCTCTGGGCACACTCATCCTGCCTATTTTTTTCCTTTGCTGATCCATATTAAACAAAAGAAAGCACCTATTTGTTTATTTTTAAAGAAAAAACACAGAGAAGAGAAGAGAAGAGAAGAGAAGAGAAGAGAAGAGAAGAGAAGAGAAGAGAAGAGAAGAGAAGAGAAGAGAAGAGAAGAGAAGAGGAAGAGGAAGAGGAAGAGGGAGAGGAGAGGAGAGGAGAGGAGAGGAGAGGAGAGGAGAGGAGAGGAGAGGAGAGGAGAGAGAAGAGAGAAGAGAGAAGAGAGAAGAGAAGAGAGGAGAGGAGAGGAGAGGAGAGGAGAGGAGAGGAGAGGAGAGGAGAGGAGAGAGAGAAGAGAAGAGAAGAGAAGAGAAGAGAAGAGAAGAGAAGAGAAGAGAAGAGAAGAGAAGAGAAGAGAAGAGAAGAGAAGAGAAGAGAAGAGAAGAGAAGAGAAGAGAAGAGAAGAGAAGAGAAGAGTGAGTTCAGTTGGAACGGAACCTACAACAATCATCTAGTCCAACTGCAGTTGGACTTGATTTTAGGTACTACAGTCTTGGTTCGCCCTGAGATTCTTCTTTGTTCATTGCCATCCTTACCACCATGTTTGAATTAGAGGAGAAACTCTTTGGATATTGCTTTGCCTGAAGACACAGCTATGATTCTGCAAAGATTATAATTATGATATACTGGATAATACTAAAGTCTGCCTTCTCTGTATCTGTTACCCACCTGTAGCCTAAATTGGACCTTTTAGAGAAGGAGAGAGAAGAAACTGTGATCAGGCAGTATGAGAAGTCCCATCTTTCCCAAAGGTGGCCTCATTGCTGCTATCTCTATAGCTTCTTCTTCCTTCTTCCTTGTCTTTCATGAACTGTTCCTCTTCCTCAGATCTTGCTACTTTCTCCACGCCTGCATCTCTTCCTTTGCATTCCCCAACCCCACCTGCTTCTACCTTTCCCCATCTCCTACCCCAACGTCCCTGCCTCAATACCTTATCACTGCTGCTGTCGTTCCTGCCCAGTACACTTTCCTTCCTTGAACTGCCGCTGTTTTCTCCTCATCCTCAGCTCCCCAGTTGTCAGCTTCTTGTTTGCCCATTTCTGCAGACCTTGCAGCTTGCTTTCTGCCTTTTCAAGCTTTCTCTGCATCTTTGCTTCCCCCTTCAACATCCATGTTTTGCTTTCTCCTGCATCTCTCCTCAAACCTATCCTTTCTTCTACCACCAGCTTAATGGTTTAGAGCCCATGTTAGCATTTATTCTGATTCTATATATTGCATATATATATATACAAACACGTAGTGCTATGTGAACAGTGCTTTCCATATATATCATTTCTCAGTGCTGTGCCTCAGTTGTTGAAAACTAGTGAACTAGAAGTTGTTTTATGCCCTGAAAAGGTTTTCAAGCCTTCCAGGTTTTTTGTTTGGTTTTTTTTTTTTTTTTTGCGAACTAGTTCTTGTTTGCTATTGAACTGCTGACATGAGAGCCCAGGGGGATTTCTCTTAAAGGCTTGGCTAGGAAATACAGAACTCATGACAGTGATAAAAATGGCAACTCTCCCACCTCTCAGAGGGTGGAAGGATGTTTATATGAGCAGCTGTAATTTGGTCAGGGTTCTGGTGTTTAACTTCTCGTGCCGCTTGTCAGAAGTGCCAAGGATCTCAGCTCATGCTGGTCTTTGTTCTTTGGCAAAGTCTGAAGCCCAGACTAAGGTTGGGATCCATTACACCAAACACAGTCTGAGCGATCTGCAGTGAAAGTGAGGCCCTGCCATGAGCAGCTTACACTCATTTAACACATGAAGTCCTTTGCCAACATAATGCCACTTAAATGAAGGAGTGGTAGAGCCTTCCTAGCAAACGGGGAGGCAGGAGCACTGTTTGAAATTTTTTCATGTCTCTTCTCATGGCTATTCCACCCATCGGGGTTGAATCAGTGCATATGACAACTCCACAGCCCCAGACAGCATGGCTACGGGTCACACGGGGAGTGAAGAGGAACAGGAGGTGCTATTTACATGTCAAAATAACTGATGTGAACATTCCTGTGACTACTTCAAAGGAACTTCTCATTATCTTTGTTATTAAATGCTTCTGTGTTGCTAAGAAGGGGGGCAGCTAAATTGGAAAAATTATGTTTAAACTTTATAAACAGTGCAAGCATGAAACCCATCATTTTAATAAATGTTATCATGTCTTCTGGATCTAATAGATCTTAACTGATGCATGTTATCATTAAGTTTAATTTAAGAAACTACCCCTAGAGACGTTTTTTAAATCAATGGGAGACATGTTCTTAAACAATGTTAGAAATATTTGATTTACCTGCATCCTCATCACTGAACCAGTTCCCTGAGTAAAGCAGCAGAGAAGAATATACCACTTTACCATCTCATCTTTCATGCTAAAAGAAATGGAAAGCTTTTTTACCCAACATATTAAAATATCAAGTCATCCATCAGTGCAATTCAGTCACCTCTGAAGCAGCTGTTTAATAGTGCAGTGCAATGCTTCAAACAGGGACATGTTAACTAGATCTGAATAAATTATTGCATGAAATTAACCCTTTCTCTTTCTCAAAGTGAATAACAAAGTTGGGTTTCTCTTGTATGCTTCTGCTTCACAAGGATTTAAAGAATAGCATAGTCAGACTTTAGGCTATTCCCTTTAACCATTCATGGAGCATTTAGGAAATAAGCTTGTCCGTCTAAGCTGCAAGCTCATGGCTCTGGTACCTATTTTGGATACTCAGATGCTGACCAGTGAACACCAGACAAATGAAGTTGCCTGAATGGGATGAAACAGATTTTGAGAAGAGTGACATGCTGAAAATCTCAGGGATCAGATGGACAAGGCCAGGGATCTTAAAAAACAGGGCTTGTGGGTTAATGTTTGCTCTTTGAAGGGATTTTTTTATAGTGACTTACGTATCTGAAGCCACCAAGTAAGTCCAGCCACAGGTACAGCAGAAGTCAGAGCGATTCCACCCTTGAAGGGTAATGAGCTGTGCTATACAGCAGCATAGAGCAGATATGATAATGTGAGGAGGTCAGCTTGGAGAGGTGACCACGTGTTAAATACACCATTTGCTTATTTTTCAGTAATTGCCCTCTGAAGGAAACTACAAATATGCTTAGTCATTTTTGTACATTTACAGTAAGCCTCTTCATACCTCTATAACCTCTCCAGCTAAGCTATAGGTCTAGGCAAGACAGCAAATCTATGGTTTAACACAGTGGCTGACACAACTTAAAAGAGAACTTTTGACCCATAAATAGGACAGTTTGTGCTTTGAAGTGTCTTTGATAGGTCATCGTCTGTTAATGTCCCATTCAGGAGAATGCATCTGCCTCTTGCCATGTGTTATTTTTATTTATGCGCATATGAAAAGACGAAATGTTACAAGAACTTGTGCTGTTTCATCTTCTCTCTTTCCTGCTGTCCTGTTTAATCCAAAAATAAGAGAGATTGTTCTCCAAGGTTGGGATATGCTGGTGCTGACAGTACTCTTCCAGTGCAATGCGTCTGATGGGACTTACCCCAGAGTCCAGAAAACTACTTCACTCATCCAGAAATCAGGAATGAATGACTGGTGAGAAGGATATTCCAGTTCTGCCCTATCATGGAAACCATCCATTCCTGTCTTCCATGATATGCAGGCTCCAAAATTGTGCAATTGCTTTCCCCCCGCCACCCCAGAAAGAGAATAGTCTTGTGTGCTGCAACTGCACATAGAGCTGAGTGCAGTACATGGGACTAGCAACAGTATCAGCAAATTCCATCAGACAACCTCAATCATTATCTGTGATCATTTTTTTATCCAGGTTTGGGGAAAAAACAGCATTTACCTGTCTAAACTTCAATCCCAACATGACCTGCATGAGCAGAAAATCTGTTTTTTCTCTAATTCAATTTTCAGATAGTCATTTAGAAGGAAGAATGGGATGTTCTTTTGGTAATTTATAAAGAAAGGAAAAAAAAAATCTAGCTAATGCGTTAATTGCATGACTGACAGTGTCCAAAAACGACAGTCATGGGTTAGTTAATAAGATAGGTAAGAAAAATATCTCAGCTAATGTTTTGATATATACTTTATTCTCTGAGAATAGAAGGACATTACTGTTCCCAGTGAGACCTACATTTATTCTTAACTCCTGGACGTTAAAAAAACAGAGATGAAGAAGTCAAAGTTGCTGTTCATATCAATTCCTCTGAGCCTTGTGCACTAGGGCAAAGTACCACATATGCAGCTGCTGTCACTTGTATAAACAGATGCAATGCAAAATCAAAGATCATCTTTCTTGAAAGAAGGCCTTGAGGATGGCAGGTAGACTGCAATATCTTGAAGTTCAAGCATTCTTACAAGTCAGGCCTCAAAAAGCATGAGATTATTTTAGCAAACATGATCCTTAATAAAGGAGTACATTCTGGGTTCATTTTATTTGCCTTCTCGTTTCTGAGCCTTTAGGGTAACCCATATAAAAATTATGTCCTCAGTCTTTTGTCTGCAAATGAAAAAGCCAAACAACTTATTCTTATAAAATATGACTGAGCTTCTATGATGCTTTGGACAGGAAGATTTTGAAAGACACCAAGCACATATAACACAAAATCTGGAAAGGAACCAAAGCTGCTAAGACTAGTATCGAATCGCCATTTGAGATTACTCCCAGGTTCTCATTAGTACCAGATACATATTAGGTGATACTTAAATAACAATTAAAACATGAAAAAAAAAAATAAAAAAATTAAACACAAGCCTCAAATTGTTTGATAAGGAAGTGGTGTAGAGGAACATCTGAAGGCTCAGAGTTAGAGAGTTTTGGGTGATTATTTCCAAAAGTTCAGAGGACCCATCCACAACTTCCCCTATAGCTGACAAAATATGGATTTATACTGCTCTGAAAGTCAAAAATGATCTCTGTAAAATCAGAAACAAGGCATGAAGGTGTCCTAAATTAGTTGTCACTGTTGAAAGTTCAGTCTTGACAATAGACATACACAACTCTTTGTGTAGATACAAGAAAAATAGCTCTAACTGGTTTTAAACTCTAAAAAATATTCCCTCCATGAGTTTCTTTATTTGATATATATAGCCAAGGAACAACTGAGAATAAAAATTTGTGATTAGATTTTGAGATACCTCTTCATGTTTAATAGTATCTTTACTCTACAGTGTTTATCTTATGAATGTAACTATTACTGGAGTAATAGTGCTGCTTCACTTACAAGAAGATAAAGTAACTCTGCCATTGCATAAAGGAAGGAGCACTCTAATCTGGCCAGTTTTGGCATCTGTGCTGAAATCTGTTTGAGATGACTTTTATTGCTCACTGTGACCTTGCTGTGTGCGAAAATATCACCCATCTGAATACGTCCTGAACCAACCTTCCACCACATGCCATGCCCTGGAAACATGATGCACCATAACCCTCTGCATAATACATGGGCAAAAGCTGAGCTGGTTCAGTGGCAAGAATTGACTTTTAAAACACAACAGAAAGGAAAACAAACAAGTGGACGTAAGCCAAAAAAATAGCAGCTCTTCAGCTTTGGTCTATTGTTTTTGTTGGTTTGATTTCTTTAGCAAAGGTCTGAGTTCTCACTGTAGGACACTGCATGAATAGTTGGGCTGAGCCCTAGAGAGCTCAGCAGAAGCAGGGAAGGGGACAGCTGTCCGGGGTTGCTTCATCACCTGATTAAGGTGCTTTTGATAACCGGAGAAAGCAATTTTCATATGGGTTTATTTCCATTCCAGAAATGCCATTATGCCACAAGGGGGTAGGGGAGTTCTGTTTAAAACCTTGCAACGTATTCCTATAGACCCAGCGTTTCAATGAAAACAGTGTTGAGTATTATAAAAAGCAACACAGATTGAATTTGCACATTTTCTATACCATCTGCATTTCAACTATTGCTTTCCTTATAATTAACATCTGTTCATAGATATCAATCTGAGCAGCAAGGACAAAATTATTTAAGAACCGTCTATCTTTCAGCTTAGTGTGTTCCTGGGGATGGTTCTGGAGGTGGAGAATGGGTTGCCCCCAGGAAAGAGGATTTGGTTACAAGGACCACCTTTCATTAATCTAAACAGATTGCCAAAGGCTTGGCAGCACCAAAATGGACACAACTGGATCTCATCAGAGAAAGCACCCCTTAAGCATACAAAAATTAAATAACAGTGGTGAGGTCGGTGGTGTGTACGCACCGACTACTTCATTGAAAAAAACCAACCAAGAAAATACAGACAGATAAAAGGCCATAGGTTACCCCTGAAGATGTATATTCCAGAGGACAATGCAAGCATGTTTTCCTCTTCAGTCACCTATTAAGAGGAAAATGTAAATTAAAGATTTAACTTTTTTATTTTGTTTCACTCCAATATAAGCCTGCCAGAGACCTGGCAATTTTGTGGTAGAAAAGGATGTGTCACCTGGCTATAGAGACAATGCTTCTCCTAAGCTGCTTACGTTGTCCAGGAGATACAGCCACAGCACGCGTATTCAGTGCAAAATGGAAAAATGCAGCTGAGACACTGGGTAAATCTTTTCAAAATTCTTAGAATCGCTGCTTGTTGGCGTGTCAGGACAGGGTTAATAGGATCCACCTGCAGCCAGCTTTCTGTTCCCCTGTTTCTCCTGGCAAACGAACAGTTGAAAGCCTTCAGCCCTTTTCCAGTGAGACACCGAGCAATACTCCTCCAGTCCTTGTCAGCCAACAGTGTCAAAAGCATTTTGCTAGCCCTTATAGGTCACACATGTCATAAAAATGGGATAAATTTGTCTTTTCACATATCTTTTATTAGAAATATAGATTCATCACCCTCCAAATTGTCTTATTTTACTACACTTTCCATGGCCACTTCTTTCAGTCATAAAGAAAAAGAAAACTTAATTTCTGACATGCTTAAGTGAAACAGTTGAATTTTCTACACTTCAGTGTCCTTTGTTTCTACTTTAAAAAAAGAAAAAACGAAACAAAAATGTGCCATCAATACTAATGTGGTCAGAGCCTTTTCCTGGTTTCTTTCCTTTCAATTTTACATGACTACTGAAATCAAAAAAGTTTTCATCCTTCAGAGGGAATGGCATGTATTTTTCTTTTCCACAGGTTGTCCATAAACATGCGTAACCTCACCTGCCTCTGCTAGAAGATAGATTAATCTTGTCCTATTGCAATGAGCATAGACTGGGGCAAAGAAAGGATGACAGTGTCTTTAGCAGGGATAGGAAACGAGACATGGTCAGACCAGCCTGCTTTTGCTGGTAGTCATTTTTCTCTGTCTGAGCTGGCACCATTGCTCAGAGCCATCCCCACTTCTTAGTCTGCCCGGTATGCAGAGGTACCCGCGCGGCACAAGCACACGAGGATGGGTCAGATTGGGGTTTGTGTTCTTGAAATCCTTATACCATGCAATCTGTATCACCTAATCCATATCATCCGCAGATTTTACAGCTTGCTTCCCCAAAAACCGTCCTAGAGTGAGTAGTGGCATGGGAAGAATGGGGCACCTACTGCCGGCTGAACCCTTTCATCTTTCTCCTCTCAGGCTATGGGAGAGTTCAGGCTATGGAATATGGACCTTTCACTGGAGAGATGCTTGGGAGATGGCTTCGATCCCAAGAAGGTGCTTCTGCAAGACATTGAAGGAGAATAAAGCAACATTAAGGATTCATAAATAAATCAATCTTTTCTGGAAATTATTTTAGAAACTGCCCTTTTTTAAATCTTTCTCAGATTGAAACAATTCAGTACTCTCAGAAAAGGAAACACTTCCATTTTGAAGTGGAAGCTTTTTGTACATTTATTTTGAAGAAAATAATTGGCTTTTTAAAGATATTCTTGACTTTTAGTTAATACACCAGACAGAAATTTTTGGTGTTAACCATCTTTTTTTTCCTCCTTAAATTTGAGACAAAAGCTGATAAATATCATATTTAGTGGAAGTGTCTTCTCCTGTGTGAGAAATTGGGTTGTTTTGTCAACATTTCACTGCCCAGATGTAGTGACTGAGCTAAGAAATTAAAACTGGAGATAAATCTGAGGAAGAAGCATGAAAACCAGGTAATCCAAAGTGTTAAACAAAAACTGTCGAGGAGGATTTTTTAATGGTATTTAAAAAAAAAAAAAAGTTTGAAAGTACATCTTCAGCAAAAGAAGAAAATTCTTTTTGCAAATTTTGATGGCATTTGCTGGAGGGAAAATGTGAGGGAGAAGAATAAAACAGAGCATTGTCCATTCCACCCCATAAAATTTGTATGGTATCCAGACCCTTCACTCAGAGTGAGCACAGTTTTGTCCTGCAAATGACAAAAAAGAAAAGGAAAAAAAAAAGACAGGGGAAAAAAAAAGAAAGAAAAAAGAAAAAAAAAAAAAAAAAAGAAAGAGAAAAAGGAAAAAAAAAAAAAAAAAAAGACCAACAACTTCCAGCTATGCTCCCGGAGGAATTTCATATGGAGCTAACTAAGGAAAATCGGCGTCTCAAAGCTCCTTTGGTCCCGTAAGTGAGTGGGGTAATAAGTGACAGATCCAGCGGGGTGAGGGCAGGGAGGGAGCGGGACGGGTGCTCGGGGAAGGCAGGTGCTGCAGTCAGTCTCCCCTCTGCCAGGAAACGCAGGAAGAATGCATGACCAATTCGGTTTCAGAGCAGAATACTCTCTTTAATGGACAGAAAACACTAACCTTTTATTTTTTCTCTTCCTCTCCCTCTCCCTCTCATTCCCCGCCCCCCCCCCCAGTTTTAACCCTTTGAAAGGACAAAGGACAAAGCTCACATCTCTGTTGCAAACCTATTTTTACCCCGCCAATAGCTTCCGTGTTACCTAGAATCCTGGACAAATGCACTGTTCTGTGAAAACAAAATAAACATCCTGAGAGAGTCGGATTATCTGAGAGGGATTAAATCAGGGTAAACATACAAAATACTCCCCTGTTATCTAAGCATCTGGCTTTTTTGCTTGCTGCAAAACCTACAGGAATTGTATGGCTCTGACAAGCACCACTGGTATTAAATGTTTTGACTACAGGAGATCTCAAATTAGGAGAATCTACTGCAAAGGAGGGAAATTCTGAAGTGGCCCAACACTATGGGAAAAGCCGGCTTAAATAAGCAGATTTTGATATGACACTTAACTTCGGCTCTGCTGAAAGCAAGGGCCAAAGCTGTTTTGTGCAGGATCAAACCTTGAAGTGGCTTAGATCAACTAAGTAATTCGATTGTCATCAATCGCAGCCATCACCAGTGACTTTTCTTCCTCGGGATTTTGTCTGTTTCAGTGTCCATGCCTGTGAATACATGTACTCTTTCCAAAAGACATACAGGTTAAAGCTTACTCATAGATAACACGAAGGAGATGCAACCACAGTGTAAAAGCACAGCGACAACGGTACCCTATATGCTGCCTTACGCAAATACTATAGGCAAGGCACACTAACCACACACCAGTAGCATACCCACAGCCATGCACAAATTAAAGAATTTATTTCCTGGCTTGACTATTTGTTCTTAAATACAGTTCATGTTTAAGGGTTCTGAATATGCAACATTATATGCATATATACATATACGTATAATACCATTATACAAAGATTTTTTTTCCTGTGATAAACCTGGAACTAATGGGAATGAAATGTGTGCTCTTCTTAAAAAAAGTCTCTCCCCTACATCCCACAGATGCACACTGAAACTTATCCTCCCGCCTACAGCTTGCTCAGAGGTTTCCAATAGCTGAAGTAAAGCAGCATTTAAAAAAAAAAAAAAAAACTCTGTGAAAAAAAGATTAATTTTACGACTCAGTAGTTTGAATTATAGCCTATGACAAAATCAAGATATTTCAAACGCAGGACAGAAGTATGACTTTACTGGGATTTATTTTTTGAAAGCCCTTGAATCATAGAGACTCCTATTTTTCAAGTTTTGGGTGCTACAGCATTAGAAAAGAAAAAAAGTATTTTTCTGTTTGCGTGTGCACATGAGCACGTGCACATGTGCCTGCGCGCGTGCACGTGTTTAATATAAATTATACACTTTTGGTTTATGTGTGTCTGTGTATATCCATATGCATAGGCATATGTATATTTTTACATATAGTGTAATGTACAGTCTTTAGGATTTATAAAAAATCGGTGGTTCGTATCCATGCTTTAAAATAAACTGTTTTGATTTCCCATATTAAAAAAAAAAAAGAGAGACTAATGAAATTAAGGGTTGTTTAAATCAGGGGCAATTAAAAAGCACACATTTCTTTTCCTAGGGTATGCAATTGTATTCAATGTTTGCAGCACCAGGCCTGCCTGTAGGATAAATAATGTAATGGGTTTTGTGATTTGATACTAAAAGCATAACAAAATCCTACAGCTGTAGCCTCATTTTTCTCCACACTCAAACTGCTCACTTTTTTAAATTGCATATTTTGTACAGTTAAGAAAAAAAATCAGATTCTTTGTCTAGGAGAACCAATTTCCAGCATAATAGGTAATTGCATATAATTACAGGAATTTTAGAAAGTGAAACAAAGAAACAAAAGAACAGTGATTGTGTTGTTGTTTTGTGATTGAGATTAAATTGACAGCTGATATCTTTCAAGTTTTTTTTTTTTATCCCTTCAGTACAACAAAATGTGTGTAACTTTTGCAAATTTTGTGGAATAGAGCCTAATACGCAAAAGATCCAATTCTCACTGGCACCAGGGACAACATTTTTAAAGGTAATGAGATGCATAAAGATATAAATCAGAGATCTAATGGTACTTTCAAGAGTACCTCAGTGCCTAACTTCTGATTTTGGGTGCCTGAATATCTTGGAAAAAAAATCTGTCCAGAGCTGCCAAATAATTTTAGCTACGTGTAACCACTGTACAACCCCCCTTTAGAAAACTCAATAGTGGAAAGATACCATTAAGCAAACACCTTCATCATTTGTTGTTTACCCCATGAGTTTAGCAACCATTTTAACAAAATCAGGGCAACTTCCTCTACGTCATGTAGAAAACATCTTAAATCCCTTAAAACTATTTGGCCTTTCATTGACACAACACTTTGACATATGACCAGCCCTGCCGTGACCCAAATAAATTCCCAGTTTTCAGCTAAATGGCAGGAACTGAAAGCACGTGTGCTACACCATCGCTGTCTAGCCACCCTTTGCCTCGCATCTACCACGGGTTGTGGTCGCACAGCGAAGTTCAGCTGGGACACACGTATCTGACAAGCTGCTGCTCTGTGTCTAAGGAGGAAGGTGCACCCTTCCTGCTGCCCTGGGTTTGGATATATAACTTAATTTTGGGTATGTTAGAGGGACACATTAAAGGAAAACTTAACTCAAAGGATGGTAAATGGAGAGAGATGAGGCACCAACATGGGCTTCATGGTGAAGGCTGCTTTTGATCAATACCAAAAGAAATATGGGATGAATCCAGGCGTGCCTTCCTCTGTATTCTCCACAACAAGCTTCAAAAGAGAGTTATGAGAGCGAATCCACTTGTTTTCCAGATGAAGAGAAAAACCCAAGCACCACCAAGCTCAAACATTTTGTCATAAGGTCACAAAAGTTCCAACCAACTTTGGAAGCAAGTTAAAGTAATCCTAATGAGAGGAAGCTGGGAATTATTGAGGAAATGTTTTTCATTTTTATTATTATTGTAAAATGCCAATGACTCAAACTGGAGCTATTCCTGGGAAGATTGCTTCCAACATGCTCACCTCTCCCACTGCAATCTGCGAAACCCAAAAAATGTTCTAAATGTCCCGTTCTGAGGCTTCTAAAATGGGGGGAATAAAAAATTTCCGTTTTACTTGAAGTGATTTTTCTGGCTTGGAATTTAAGCTGATTCTAATTTTAACAAAAGACAGAATTAAAAAAAGAAATAAAGAAGGGAAGGGAAGGGAAGGGAAGGGAAGGGAAGGGAAGGGAAGGGAAGGGAAGGGAAGGGAAGGGAAGGAAAGGAAAGGAAAGGAAAGGAAAGGAAAGGAAAGGAAAGGAAAGGAAAGGAAAGGAAAGGAAAGGAAAGGAAAGGAAAGGAAAGGAAAGGAAAGGAAAGGAAAGGAAAGGAAAGGAAAGGAAAGGAAAAGGAAAGGAAAGGAAAGGAAAAAGGAAAGGAAAGGAAAGGAAAGGAAAGGAAGAGAAGAAAGAGAGAGAGAGAGAGAAAGAGAGAGAGAGAAAGAAAGAGAGAAAGAAAGAAAGGAAAGGAAGAAAGAAAGAAAGGAAGAAAGGAAGAAAGGAAGAAAGGAAGAAAAGAAGGAAGGAAGGAAGGAAGAAAGAAAGAAAGAAAGAAAGAAAGAAAGGAAGGAAGGAAGGAGAAAACTTTCCAAGTGATTCAGTTGTCCAGGAGTGGTGCCAGGACAGAGGTGAACCTCTGAGAAGAGCAGGTCTGTGCTTGCTGCAGGAGTAGCTGGTGCCTCAGCCTAGGAAAGCAAGGCAGGTAATTAAAGGAACAAAAGGAACCACAACTTCCTCTCCTAATGCCTCAAGAGTGACTGCCCTGGCCTAAGGGACCATTTCCCCAGGACAAGTTAGAAGTTTCCTAGTCAGCAAAAAACTCATCTTAAGTGCCTTTCTGATCAATCTTGCCCTTTGATATGAGGGGACTTTTTGGGGAACGCAAACAGTGTCACCTGGTGATCCATCTACACCCCTGGAGGTGAATTTTCATCGCCCAGAGCTCTGGCAGCTCTGTCTTAGTGTGGCTTCTGCTCCCTCCTCCTGCCCTGCTCAGCACACTAATCCTATCCAGAGATCTAACTAGAGGGGTGCCCTTCATGATCCAAAGCCCACTTGCAATAGCAATGATTAAAATGACTTTATCTTGCCTTAAATAATCTCACATGGGTTCTCACAATTCGACTCTGTTTTCATTGTTCAAATCCATAATATCAGGCTGGAGCAACTCCTCAACAAAGCTGCTCTTTCCTGACCCCTTGACTTCTTGGGCAAGGAATATAATGACCTCCATTGATTCAGCTGCTGGTAGCAAGAGTGAAGGGGAAGAGGTTTCCCGTTTCCTCCCCAGCGAGGCTTCTAGGTTGGTGGAATTGTTAAAGGATTTTGTTTTCTGTCCAAGAGAGTCTTATGCTGGTGCCAGGGTTGCGTGCGGGAATAAAAACAAGGAACAGAGGCAAGGGGGAGACGAGTAATTTAGATGAGGGAAAGATTTGCTCCGTGCAGGATGTCCGTCTATTTTGAGACAGATATAGCCAGAATGAATCTTGGTTTGTAGAACGGCTATAACAAATACAGACTATAAGGGGAGAGTGCAGCACAGGCAGAATAAAAACCTCCATTGCCTTTGCAGTTCAGTTTGATAACTCAAGGTTTATGCTGAGGATTAAAGAGAGGTGGAAATTGCATCTAAGGCCTTTAACGGCAGAGCTAGAAGAACAGGCACCCACCCTTCAGATTATTCTATGGGGGTTTTGGATATTGCTCTGCGTGGAGTCCTTGACAAAAAGGTCTCTGCATTAAGTGAAGAACCTCTCCAGAAGATACAGAAGCTGTTCAGGCCCATCTGTGCTGTTACCCTCTAGGTTACACCACCAGTAGCAAACATACACAGCATCTATCATCATTTGCACCTTAACAACACCCCTTGTAAGCATAACCCACATTCAGGTAACAAAACATATTTGGTAGAAACATAGAAGGGAAGAAAGATTAATAAAACATGACTACTGGAGGAGCTGGGTACAATCTCACTTTACATGCTTTCACAGTTAAAAATAAAAACACATTAAAGCTGGTGATGTATTTTTATAGCCTGTTCAAGGAACTCTCATACAGACTGAATGAAATAAAGGAATCTTGCTATAAATATAAAGCAGGACTACAGTTTTGCTTTTTGGTTTTTTTTTCCTTTTTTTTTTTATTGTTTAGTCTTTATAGCACTACTTTTTAGGAATACTTCGGAATATCTGAGAGGATCAAAAATCTTCTACAACCTCCTCAAATATTTAGCAAACAAAGTGTAACTGGAAAGGATTTCTTCTTGCTGTACTATTTTTTTCATTAATTTGTTTCCTGTTGAGTACTGATAGGTGCTCACACGTTCTGTAGTGTAATTTTGCAAGGATGCATCTTTCATGGGTTTCCTTATTATCCCATGGTGCAACCAATACACGCCGCTAACCTGCTCTCCCTCTTGTGCCTGCACTTAAGTAACCACAGAACCACGGGCCAGACTGTGATCCCCTTTACACTGGTGTAAATCCACACTGTCTTTCCTCTAGATTTACACTGTTTTAATGGAGATCACATCATGTGTCCTCCCCAAATTAGAGATAGAAAAGGCCTGTGAAAGGACCTGAAGACATCCTCTCAACAGAGCATTAATGCTCACTAATGTTTAGTTTTTAAAACCTCAGTCCAAGTGCACGTCTCATAAACAGGGCCTTATTCTGCATGCTGATCTGCAGGCTAAGACTTGTTCATTTAACTATTTCACTGCTCATCCATGTACCTCGCCTTCTAAAACCATTTCTTGTGAAAATTTAACATCGCTGAGCTGCCTTTCCCTTTGCTTTGTAAGTTTTTGCCTTCCAGGGGAACCAGAGAGCAACCAGAGTTTGCAGGAAAATCATACTTTCACTTGAGTGAAATTCAACTCACTATATTTTGAAATGAGGTATTTAAAATGTTTCTAGCAGGGGAGGGTGGATAGGTAATCAGATTCTCAGTGTGTAGTGTAAAAATACAGCTAGAGAGGCGTGCATGGGAGGAAAAGAGGACCAGCCGCATAGACCAGGTACCTGTCTTTTGTGTGCATTGCACCAAATGCACAAGAGAAAGAGCCTTTGGGATCACAAGAAGAAAATTGGACAAAGTTAGACCTGATGAGCATTTATTATTAGAGGATTTTATTGGTTTCAGCTCCTCAGACACTTTGAGACATGTGACTTTTCTTCCTGGTTTGGGATAGGATTATTTTTAAAGTCTGAATATTTCTGCAGCATGGAGAAGCTGTCTGTGCGCAGCCCGATAGTAATGCAATCAATACAAGTTAAAACCAGTGTGAAACATTATGTGTTTGTGAGTCAATTAGATTCATCCACCAGAGGTCATTAGATGATCAAATGACACTTTCCTACTGTCTTTATAAGTAAAGGTATCAGCATTCTCTGCTATAAAAAATGCATTCTCATTAATAATAAAAACCTTAAAGGAGAAATAAAAGTGTTATGAAGTAAATTATCACACAGTGAAGTTCATGATTTTAAATAGCTTTGATAAGAAAACAAAAATAGGTTCTGAATAATATTATCAAGAGAAATTATAATGCTCATAAATTCTTATTCCAAAATGATGGGAGATGCTTAAAAGGTAAGTTTGACTCTCCATTATTCAAATGACATATTTCTAATTGTACTGTATGAATGGCATAAACTCTGCCTAGAATGGTCCATGACTATAGAAAATATGAGGTAATATGAGAGAGGTATCTAATTGTGCTTGTAATGAGATGGAATGAATCTCCCAGGCTTTGTTCTTGCATACCTTTACACCAATGGAAATCAGAAGTCCCTCTGACAAATAAAGAAGTGGATTTGAAAACAGAGAAAAGCTTTCTGATTTTTCCCTCTCCAGTTTCTCCCCATCCTCACTTTGACTTGTTTTTTCCTTCCCTTAGTTTCTCTATTTGTGATAGCACTTTGTCCTTCTTTCTTCTCAAATACCCTCTTATTTCACTTCACATATCATCTAAATGTCATTCCTGTCTGTTTTGTCTTATGCTCTTCAACTCTTATCTTCCCTTTCTAGTTTTAGCTTTGCAATTTCGTTAATTTTGGGCCTGATCTTGTAGTTGGTACTGGAAGAAATGATTGTCATGCAGGATTAGTAATATAGCTGAGGATTTCAGGTCGCTATCTGTGCCAGCAGCTAGGATTGCTTCCCAAAAGTACAGTTGTCCTCTCTAGTGTATTAAAATGGGTAGCAGGTAATTAGTAGGAGATTTTTATGACCAAGGAATTCCTAATTGATCAGACCCCTTTTATCCAGGTTTTCCCCAACATGGTCTCCTTTCCTTCCCACCAAGTACTGGGTGCGTCGTTCACAAGGACATTGCTACTGGGGAAGTAATATTTTAATCAAAGGGTGAAGTTAAAGCTGCTCAGAGGGCTCTGGCAGGTGAGAGCTGGATTTGTGGCCAGATCTCAGGCAGTGGGACAAAGAATGAAGGCACAGTAAAAATGAGCTGGGGTTCAGGTCAGGAACAATTTTAAGGTTTGCTAAGTCACTGAGACTCCTCTGTCCCAGGAAAATAGATGACACTGGTGCTTGGGTCCAGCCATTGCAGAGCCAATATCTCCACCTTGCCTAAGAGATCATATTTCTTCTGGGCTCTTGTTGTTTGGGCTATTATCTTTAGCTAGAAATGTTAAATTTTAGCCTCTTTAGCCTGGATCATTTTCCAACTTTAGTCCCCATGTGTCATCTAATATCCTACATGGTTTGAAACTACCTGGGTATTGTGTCCCAACTGTTGCTGAACAAAGAAGTATCTGATTCTGCGGAGCAGTGAACAGAAAGTCTGGGAAGAGATGGGAGACCAGGGCATGCTGAGGCTTGGTACCCAGAACGATCCTGTGATGTCAAAGGCTTGGGTGAAGAAGAGCTCTGGGATTGAAGGGTTGGCAGCTTCTGGTGGCAGATGATCTCTGGGGATGGGGTGGAGAAGCTGCAGGGTCCAAGGCAGGAGGGGTGAAGCATGGTTGAAAGAATATTTTAGAGCTGCCACCGGCAATGCTTACTTGGTGTTTAAAAACAATTACCCATGAGTGTATAAGAATTCACCAAGACAGGGGCAATATGAGACAATATTCCATGGATAGACTATAACTTTCATTTGTATTAATTTTTGAAACTGATTATATTTCAGACCAATTTGAATCTGTGCAACCTGCCCTGAGAGAAGGGCAGCACATAGAGTGAGCAATGCTGCCAGGCAACTGTGACTATGGTTATAGTAGTAAATTAGCCAGTACCAGGTCATATATCTAGGTCTTGGTACTATTTTGGCCCAGGTGGGTTGATACTCTCTGAAGAAATTCCCCGTAGTGATTTGAGAACTAACCCAGGCCAGGGACCATTCCCAATAAGCAGCTTGGACATGGCTTCTTTTGGAGTCTAAGACTAATATCAAAGATCATATTAGGTGGTCAAATTATGCCAGATGGTCTCAGGGTGAATGAACAGGCTTTCTCACAGGATGAATAATGGTTTGGTAGAGATTTCTCCTGAGCGACTTCAGTAATCCTGCAGTTCAGGTGTAAAACCCAAGACAGTACCTGCAGGAGCAGGTCAAAGATATTCTGGAGAAAAAGTATAATTGGCTTAAGAAGCCTGTACTCTTTTTCTCTGTTTTCTTCCAAGCCACTGAATAAAGCAAGCGCCATGAGCACCTCAGTTTCCCTTTCAAAAAAAGAGAATGGCATTTCTTCAAACTTTCACCCACTTTTCTGCCTCTTAACTATAATCCTCCAAGGACTTAAGAAGACGTTTCCTTTTTCACTTCAAGGTCACGAGAAACAATAGCTATCCAGGTGGGAAGATAAGCATGTTCATACATCATAGCAGATCTGGGGACCATAAGAAAGAGCAAGTTACTTTACAAGTTGTGTTTCCATGAGGACAAAAGAACTCTGCAACATCCATGGCTAAATGTGGATCTGAAGAGAAGGATTTCAACATTTCTGTTTAAGTTCGTGGGCTCCTAAAATTTCTATGATGGACGTGCAATCCCTGCACAGTGAAAGTGAGCCTACTACTAGAAGGTGAAATCTTCTATGTTACCTTCACAAATCTTCCAGAATTAATCCTTCATTCCCGAAAGCTTATAGATCACCTGCTAGATACCACTAACAGAAGAGAAGCAAGTCTGCCCATAATATCACATTTAAATTACAGAGCAGTGGGAAAAAATCAAACATGGGGGAAAAAAAGGAAGACTGAAGGCTGGAAAAATAACAGTTAGCAGGTGAGAGAAAAGTCATTCTGGATTTTGTAATTTAAACATTTATTCATTTGAATGTATAAAAATATGGGGGAAAAGTAGGTATCTTATTACTGGTTAGCTATGCCTGAGGCCGCTGGAAGATATGACCTTACCTGTTGATGAGAAGGTTAGTATCACGAACAGTCCCATTAGCTGCAATAGATTGAATCAAATTAGCATCACCTATACCTGGTAAAAGCTAGTTGATCTGAGCTTGGTCTGAGAAATCAAACAAATATGTACATGTATGCATACATATGCATGAAGTTTTAAATTAGACAGCAACTTTTAAATATTTTTTCATTACTTACCCAAAATATTCACATACAGTTTTTCTTTTCCAGTCATGAAGAGACACTGTTCTTTCCCTACAAATTTGGCTGCAAACTGACAAATCTGGAAATGATCAATTCATATTTCTTCCCCTAGTAACCTCTTACCGGTGACTGCCTGCAGCAATGAGCCTTCCTCAGTGCATGTCCAGTCAGTCTGGACTGTTTTCTCTATTTTTGACCCACATTCCCTAATTTATGTGTCTTTATCTAGCTACTAGCTATACAGCTAGCAGTGCTGGAGATGTGGTCTCTATAGTCTTTATCAGTGTCTTGGGGGGAAAAAAAAGTTTATAAAATATGATAGGCTTTAAACTCCAAAGGGCGCTCGTGACTAAACTCAGTCAGCTCTTACAGTGAGAGGCTCATTTCAGCCTCCTGCTGAGACTAAAACCACACAGTGAATATAATAAAACATTTCTATTTTTGCCTTCTAAATATGCAATTATAGTAGAACTTCACCAATTTTGATTTCCCCAGTCTGCATAGTTTGTGGTGGATTCACACCCTCCCTCCACTTACTTTCCTACCCCCATGCTCAACCCTAGCTCTCCCCACTTCTCTGTGGATGATAAAAGATCAGCTCTGCTATTACTTTGCACGAGTCCTTCTAAGTATCGTAAATACTCAGAATACGATAGCCCGGCTTGGCTCACTTGCAGTTTAACAGGTAGTTTAGACTACGAACACACATTAGGTTTTTGGAATTGGATTCTAAAGAAATAGAGAAAGAACTCTAAGTTGTAGAAGTAAAACTCTAATCTCAGTTAGAAACTTATTGCTCAACCACATCAGGTTCATCTTCTCCAATGGCCAGACTCTAACTGGAGCCAGAGTAAGATATTTCAGAAGGAGATCCCAAAGTGGATGATTTTAAGGTGATTTAATTCCAATAAAAGTGGGATATTTGTTATGTTGTTGTAAGTATGGGATTTTTGATATCTGTGTGTTTCTGTCTCTTGGTTACATGTTACTTTTTGGTTGGTTTCTACGTTGAAAAAAAGAAGGTTAAAACACAATCTCACCTCACTCTAATGAGCTCTTCTGGGACCTCCATAAATATGTGTTATATCAGTGTATTCATTTTAATGGGGCACGGCAATTTGCTGTATCAGAATAATGAAACATAGACTCGTAAGGCTGGAAGGGACCTCAAAAGGTCACCACTTCCATGCCCCAGCCCTAGGGCAGGATCAGCTCTACCTATGTTGTTTCTCAGAGATGATCCTCTAACCTGTTTGTAAGGGCCTTTAATGAAGGAGAAGCCACAGAAGGGCTAGCTTAAACACCATCACACAGCACTTTGCAGAGATTCTTTCATACTGAACAACATGTAAGTGACATTTTTAAAATAAAACATGCAAGTCAAAACCAAAGAAGAGATGTGTACAATTTTAATATGGCAGGCACTTGGGGAAAAAAAAAAAGAAAAATAGGATTGTGATATTCAGGTAAATATTAAGAACTCCTCCTAATAATCTAATTATTGGTGAATAAAACTGATTACAGATGTTGGGATTGTTATAAATACAAACTTGACATAAGCAGTGTTCATGTGAGTGAAGTTAGACTGCATCTCAATAGTTTTTGAGCTTCTATTTAACACAGAATAACCTCATCTTATCCCTACATATGTTAAGATATTGCTAGGCATTTTGCTGCAGTAATAGAATGCGACATGAAACGCCATGGATTAATTGCACATAAAATGCCTTCTTGTGTTAATTAAACAGTTTTGCCTTTAAAAACCATTGGAATTTCTCAGCTCAACTTTTTTCTTCAAAAGTAAAAGATAGATATAAGCATCTGATTTACCTCCTTTACTTATACACCAGATTTTATCCTTTTTTTATTTGTAGTTGTATTTGTTTGCTCTGTTTATACCCTTTCTGTTCTGCGCTATTTTCCCTGAGACAGGGATCAAAACTGAACATTCAGCTGAAGATGAAGGAGCGCTGTGGACTCTTGTAGCCATGTCAAATTTGCAGGGTTATTCTCTCTCTCTATGTAGGTAGCAGTCACGTTTTAGCAACCTCTTCATTAGCAAAGGTTTTCATTGATTGGGTTATTTATTTTGTCCTTGATAAGTTTAAGTAATTGTGATTGTCTTCAGTCCCATTGGCCATAGGTACTGTATCGATACAAGCAATTTCCCATCTGCTTGTTTGCCCTCCCTGCTAACAGTTTTCCCCGATCTCCATTTACTCTACCTTGTGTCTTGTCTTTAAATATTAAAGATAACCATTCTTCTCTTGCCTTTAAACCAGGGTTCATCTATTATTTTCACCTGAACAAGCTTTATTTTGTGCCTTTGAGAATGCTTAATTTTGTGGCATGTTTAATAAACAACATTAAGAGATGCCAGAAAATCACTCTTTTCTGGGAGAGGTTACATTTCTCTCTCACACTCAGTTTTTCTCCTGGTTGGTTTCAGCTTAGGGAAATCAGTCTTTCTCCAAGCAGACAGTATATGTATTAGTAGCTAGGAGTACATCCTGCTTGCAAATCACAAGCAGAATTAGGTCATGAGGCCATGTGCACCTAGGCAACCATCAGTTTTAGTTCAGCAATCAATTCAGCATCATCCACCCGTACTAGGTTTGTTAAAGCTTCATGGTAGTGCTGAAGGATAGAAATAGCAGAATGCAGGCTTCCGTGCGGAGCAGTACGAACTGTTCCCTGAGAAGGCGAGAGCAAGAGCAAGAAGCAACGTGACTCATGAGTTTAGCAGTTAGCGCTCACATGAGGTGGGTGTGGGCCCCAGTCCCTGTTCAAAGGACCCTTTATTTTGCATTAAACAGATATTTCGTGTAGCAGAGAAACAATGCTGGAAGCAAGGGCTGGAGCTAAGACCTTCGTGCTGAAAATGTTCTAACCCCAGGGTCAAACCTCTTCTTCCCTCTGCACTCCTGAGTTAGCAAGATAAAAGTGAGAGCAGACCTTTTCCTTGCTGTTAGAAGGAGGAAGCACTTACTGTAGCACAACTCTCAAAAAAAATACAGCTGAGGTATTGGCTACTGATTTAATCGGCAGCTCGGAGTGGTTTGTTAGCAGCGTACTTCCCTTCGAAGCATGAGGTGTGATTCACCTTTAAGGACTTTCTTGATACAGGTCATTGCAGGATTGCGTGGGCCAGGGCCTATATAGCCAAGATATATAATGCCCTCCTGTGGGATCTTTTTGGGGGGAGCAGAGAGGCAGAGTGAGGGGGGAAAGGGGTAAAAGCAGTTTGCATGAGTGCAATCCAGCCATGTCAGGTAAAATGAGATCCGATCTTATCTTACCTTACCTTATCTTATCTTACCTTATCTTATCTTATCTTATCTTATCATATCATGTCTTCTAGCATAGACATAGCCCTGATGTATATCTCTTCAGAACATCATTTCTGTGCAAAAATCTGAGGCTAAAATATTTCGTTTTAACCTCTCATTCCAGTAAGCTTAGGGGTAATTGCATTTCACAGGGATGTGGGGTGACTCTACCTCTCTCATATTTTAGACATCATTTTTCTGAAATAGCTGTAACTGGGGACTGGAGATTCCAGAGTCATCCCAAAATAAAGGGGTAAAACATGAAAAATTTGTGTTAAAGAAATGCAGTTTTTTCTCTTTCAGGCTTTCCAAAGCTGTCATATTGCAAAGGCAAGGTACGACATATTCAGTCACACCATTGCTCCTTCATCTTCAAGGCACTCCTGTTGCAGAAAGCCTGTTCTGAAGAGCAGTCTGACTGCTGATCAGCGCTGGATTAAGCTGTGCTCCAGGTGGATCTCTTTGCAGATTTGGCAAACAGGGTAAAAATAATTTGAAAAAAAAGACAAAATTTGCTTGGTGCAAAGCTGCACTTGAGTTCAGGCAGACAAGAAAGCAGACTCCTAATGCTAACACCCAAAACCAGCTCCCTTCCCTGCTAACTCAGAAGTCTGGAGCTGCTTAAGGATATTTACACCTATCTGAACAGAAGCAATATCATATCGCCATATGATAATTTATAGTAAATAATAGTAACCATACGTGATAAGGAGAAGGATGCCTTCCCAACTACCTCAAATCTTACATGTATATCTGTGTATCTGTGTGTGTCTTTATGTGTATATAGATATATACATGTTTATATAGCTCTATATACCTATACCTATCCAGCTATAAATATATACAAGCTGCGGCAGACACACATATGCAATTTAAATATTAACGACAGATTCTACTCTGTAAAACATCTGTGTAAACACTGAGTTACTTACTGACCTCATTGGAAATGCAGAGAACAAACTCTGGCCAAATATATTCAACAGACACGAAAAGAAACCGAAATGACAGGTCTAAATTCAGTACCATTAAAATACAGAACCAGGGGGGTTAAAACAAGTCAGATGGTCCGCACCAGATCTGTATTATGTATTATGCATGTGTTTTATACAATTCTGTATGTTGGCGGATTGGTATCCAAAGGAATAAGTTAAAGTTGTGACCTGTCTGCTTTTGATTTACTAAGGTCAAAGAGAGCGGATACCTCTTCTTCACGGAGAGTTATATATGCAAATGACTGCATAGATAAGCCAAGTGTGGGCAGGACTTCCTTGTTACTTGGGAAAAAACGCCTGCTTGGCTCCCTATTGCTGCATCTCTGATACAAAGACGGATTTGCTAGGCTTTTTTTTTTCCTGGTGGAGCTTTGCTAAAGGTTTATTCATGGAAAGCCTGGATGGCCTATGAATGTTTTATCCTCCTGAGCAGGGGCATTGCTAAAAGGGACAGAAAACGAGCTCCATGCGAGTGTCGGTCGAATGCACCGAACAGCTCTGCGGTAGTGAATGAGAGTCCTGGGAAGTGTTTGTAGCCTAACAAAAAAAAAAAAAAAAAAGGGGGGGGGGTTTGGTATCTGGGCCAGAGGGTGAGAGCTGTTACATGTGTCCCTGTCTCCTGCTGCTTGGGGCCACCGGAGTTCATGGAATAACAATAAAGAATTAGAGAGCAAGAGGCACGTGTGCTGCAGCTGATTCTGACTGCTCAAAAACGAGCCATTCGTCGTGCCCTGTGCAAATGAGTTATTGGGACCAAGCAGATGGGACTCCGTGCGTGCGTGTGCATGTGAGACAAGGAGAGTTGGGTGTCACTTAACTTCTGCTTTATTGTCAGACCATCTCTTTTTATAGGATCTCCTCACTCATGATTTTTTTAATACATAAACATTTCGCTGGGGAAGTAGATGTGAAAGCTGTGCGCTGCTCGTCAAAGAAGAAAACAAACAAACAAACAAAAAAGCCCAAGCCCCAAACATTTACCAGACCCTGGTAATTACATTCACTGTGACACTTTTGGCATTTCCTCTTCTTATATGGTGAAAGCTGCATCTAAAGTGACAGTGGCAAATAAAGAAGGGGTTTAAGTATTGATCTTTTCTTTTAATGGTGACTGTGGTGGAAAGGTGCAAGGTAAAGCCTGTGGGTGTTGATGGAAGAACTCCGCTGGCGTCTCCAAGCTTGAGTTCAGACTCAAACCAGAATAAAGAAGTAACGTGGGATTAATCCTTGCAGTGTTAGCTAGCTAGAAGTTACATATCCAGCCTAAGCTAGTTGCTCTCTATAGTCACAGGAGAGACAGGTATATGAGGGAGCAGGTTGAGTGGCCCTCAGGAGGTAGCTCTCATTCTCACAGTTGATTATTAAGGTGAGTGAAGCAGTGAGCTCAGGCTATTCACCTGGCATATGCATCACAAACTTCAGGGGAGAAGTCACATTTGATGTTGGCTTCCATTTAAGTCAAGTTATTAGCAAAATTTTCCTTTTATGTCAGCAGGATTAGTGCTGGGAACCGAGGCCAGAAGCAGTGGGCACTGGGGCACATGCCTGTGAACGGTCTTATTGGGGTTAATGGTGCCACTTGCAGCTTAAAAGGCTGCAAGAACTCAAACATGTGCACATTCCCATGGGCTTTGTGTCTGTACTGAGAAAAACTGAGCACTGACCCTGTGTCATAATTACAGGGGAGTAAGGCATTAGCATAGCACGGCGATGAAAAAACAGAAGGGTTTTGAAATTTTTCAACAAAACATTTGGAAGGCGTTGGCTGGAAAATTCCAGTTTGTTGAACCCACAGGTTTTCTCAAGAAAGAATTTATTTTAGCTAGTTTAATATTAAAGAAAAAGAAAGTGGAGATGTCAGGAAGTACAAAAATAGCCCATTTGGACATTATTAAAAAAAAATTTTTTTTGGTCAGCAGAGATTTTCAGTTTTGACTTTTGAAGTAATTTATGGTAAAAAGAAACATTGAAAAGAAGAAATAATTTGAAGCTATTAAAATGAAAAAGTTCAACTAACTGATCCATATCCTTTCCTGGAACCATTAGAATTCTTATTTTTCCCAGTTAGTTTTAGAGGGGTCAAAGACTCCTGATTTTATTTAGCCTTCTGAATACATAGGCAAAGATTTGGCCTACATCTTGGTCAATAACCAGGCAAGCCAGGAACTGGACCATGTCTATGGATTAAAGCAATTGAGCAGACTGAATTATTATAATTTTTGTGTTATTCAATATTTTTGAGATCTTAATAGATACATGTACATACTTGCGTATGTATATAGTCCCAACTTGGGCAAAAAGAAAATAACTGTATTTTTACGTAAAATAAAATAAGGATACTTTGCATCATTCGGTCCACTTCCCTGAAAAAAGCAAACACTTTTTGGGAAAATCTTCACCTACTCAAAAAAGCTAATCTTCACTCCGAAGCAGTTTCAAAATAAATTCTTCAACCAACCTAATTATTCATACTATCTACCCTCTTTTCATATCAACTTCTGCATGAAAAGCAAATGGCTATTTCTTTGTGCTTAAACTTGCAAACATATCCTGTTATAAAACTACTGTTTCTACCCCCTCTGCTTTGGAAAATTAGTTTGGTTGGCAAATTGTTGCATTCTCAGGATCAAGGGAATCATCTAAATTCAAAGAAAGCACAGACTTTTTTTTTTTCCCACTTTCAGTTTTATTAAAAATTACCTTGAATATTGTATTTACTTCTCTTATCTCCATTTCTTTAGCCCTAAGGAGGAATATCATCAGTTTGATTCTAATAATGCCTAGTGGGTCCACTGTAAAAACTCTTTGTAAAAATGATCTCTCTACCCAAAAGACAGCAGCTTAAAAAGGAAAAGCAGATAAAGTGTGATTAGAGCTGGTTCTCTTTTTTCCTGAAATATAAACAAACCTTGATATCAAAAGCTACCTTCTTCTTAAAATGCTGACTTGTAGTAGCAATTTTACTGAAATCCTCATGGAAGGTATTATCAGAAAATTTTGTGAAATTTGTTGCGTATTGAAAAGCAACTTCAAGGGATTTTTTTTTTTCCGTACCTTTTGGGGAAAGAAAAAGTTACAATGAACAACTAAAAGCTTGTATTTGGATAACAGGGAACTGGAGCACAGAGAAACATGAAGTGACTTGTACAAAATCCCTGTTGTGGAGTCTTGAGATCCCACACTGGAAGGAAAACCGCGAAGGCATTTGGAGACAGTCTTAAGAAGGCAGTTAAGTGGCAGAAACCTGATTTAGAAGCCAAAAAAAAAAAATGCAGCAGGGTTAAGAGAAGTTGGGATAAAGTCTTAGAAAAGGTGTTTGGTTTTGGTTTTTTTAATTCTAGCAAGTCTTACAGCTCTCCTGGGTGCTCCCTATGATTCTGCCCTCACCAGACCCTAGTCAAATGAGATACTGCCTGATGGTGAACACTCTAGGAACTTGAAAAAGCCAATAATAGAGCTGTGTTTCAAACCCAAGCTCTAAGCTGTGAATTGCCCGAGCTAACTGCAAAGTCACCCTTTTCTCCTACTATATTTCCAAACCTTTCACTGAATTCAAACTTTCAGAAATCTTATGCTTTGGTAAAACTTGAGGGTTGTCTCGGAATCAATCAAGGAAAGCTGTGAATAATCTCGTGTCCATTCCTTCTGCCACTGGTAAAAGAATAAGACTTTTTTATAAGTATATTCTCTTCCGTTAACTTGGAAAAATTAGTTACTGCTCTGGCTTCCTAAGGAAACAAGGCTAAAGTAATTGCACTACCTCTTCATCCATCTGTCTGTAAGTCCCTCCTATTCTACTCTAAACCTTTTGACCCCCTGACAAGGACATGGCATCGACCAGTATTTCCCCTTTGTGTGGAGTTGGGATACCCATCACAAGGCACAGAATTACTGGGCACAGCTTAGAGGGTTAGGGAGTGCTAAAGAGCATTACCAATGAGGAGCTTGCATGTGGCGATCCATTTTTTGTAAAGGTAAGATAACTTAGCTTTATCAACATGAGCTATGTGGTGCCAGTGCAACAGAGAACGATTCCCAGGTGGTTTTATTCAAGAGCAAATACATAGTTAAAGGTAGTTAGGTTTCTACAAGATTCACCAGAACCAGCAGCAGGGTAGAGAAGAGATGTTAATGCCTTTGTTAAGAGAAAAACAAGCAGAATGAGCTTCTAAAGAAATCAATCTTTGTTAGTTCCATTGCATAATTTGGGTTTGTTTGGGGTTTTTTTTGTCTAATGATAGTGGTCTCCCTGAGTTCTGCTTTTACCTTTGTTGAGAGCAAACGACAGACTTTCAGTTGTGCAGGATAGAACCGGCTGTGTGTTTGAGAACTGATATTTCCAGAAGACTGTAAGAGAACACACTGACATTGAATTGTAAAGCTGAAAAAAGAACAAAAACAAAATAGAAACTCATAAAATAAAGGCTGAAAGTATTTTTGTTTGTTTTAAAACAGAATATTTACCCTTTTTTCACTAAATGAAGGTATTTATTCAGGTGCTATGTTTTTGCAGTTTGAACGATTGATGAATACATCTTGTCATTAGCAATATGTTGTTTTCTGGGATTTGCTGTGGACTGGACTGGAATGTGGATCAACACCCAAACTGCTGAATCTACTTTTGGATTGAGATGTTCCTAAATATTATACCTGTCCAGAGAGAACTTTTTTTTTTAATTTAGCAGAGGAATCAGAAATTTTGCAGAACAGAGTAGTATAGCATCAGACCAGCTTAAAGCGTGTGGATTTCTTTCTGTAACTTCTTTTCAATTCTTATTTCTCAGTCACAAGTCTTTGCACTTTCAGACCAAATCCTTTAGGTAAGCAAAGTATTCAGGATGATGAAGTTACACCTTCTTAAGAGCCTGCTTTTTGGTCTGAATTTCTGGTTTGAAGGAATCCAAAAGCTCTATGTTGTAAGCTGACTTGCTTCAAAATCAAGTGAATGCGTAGCATTTTGCATAGCTGAAATAAGGCCACTGAAGCAGGAACCCTGGTTCATGAACAGGCATCCAAATTTTCTTGGAAGCTCTGAAAATCGTGTCTCACCCTCAGTGAGAGAATAAAAGTAACAATAGAAGAATATAAGGAAAATTGTCTTTGTATCATTTCCTGTATCCTTAGGCAAGGATGAAAGAAATGCTAACTTAATATGGGTAGTCAACATGTAGGACATCTTTATGGCTTTCCTTGCCTTTTACCTAAAGATCAGAAACAGAATGTTGCCAGCGGTACTTGAGGGGTCATCGGTTCAATCTGGTATGACAAATCCTCACTTTTATGTATTCTGCATTAAATGGTCACGTTAAAGATGACCTGATGGCTGTGATGCTCTGAGCTTCCCATGCACCTTGCCTTTCATTAACTCACAGCTTGCAGATGGGGACAGTGTTGTGGTATGCCTAGCTGTTCAGTAATTATTAGCACGAATAAATTCAAGGAAACTGTAATACTATTTAACTGTAGAGAAATGCTTAGCTCTGACAGCTCATTAAAGAAAGTACCATCTTTAAAGGAACTGATGCAAAGAGAACATATGAAGCTTAACCCTGAGGTGGATTTGGCAAGGCAGAGCAATGCCAAATGTCCTTTATGGATTGCACTAAGAATCTGTGGGTTGGAGTAAAAGCCAGGTCAGGTGTATGGAGTCTGTGGCCTGTGATGTGTTCGCAGTGGATGGCAACCAGATTATGCAGAAACATTAAATAAACTGGAATTTCCCTGAATAAGAACAAAGCTGCTGCACAGGAACATTAGGACACAGTAGGTCAGAAAAACGACGGATTAAATAAAACATAAAGCTACATGTACACAGAGGTCCTCCTAACATTTCACTGGTCTGTTAGGTAACTTTGGGCAAGACACTTTGGTAGGTAAAACCACATGACTTTACCTGAGACTTCTGCTCCCAAGTCATGTAGGTGCTTCTGAAAATCCCACCTTCACATCTTTGTTCTTGGTTTCCCCAATCGTTTAAACTAATATTTGGTTTCCTTACGGGGGTGTTTTTTAATGGGTGATGGAGTTCTAAAAGCATTTCGGAGAAAGGATTGGGGGCGGAGGGGCTATCTTATCTCCTTATAGGACAATCTCTCTATTTTTTCACAAAACACAACAGAAAAATCAGACCAGCAGTCAATCAAATCAAATCCAAACAATCAGTTTTTCACAAATGCAAACATTTTCGTATTTAAATTAATGTCTGCTATTTTATATGAAAGTCCACTTTAACATGAAAATTTGCTTAGAACAGTGAAATACACATTTTGATCCAGTAATGTTAAAATAGCAAGTTTTGACACTTTCAACGTTATTTTCTCTTTTATTTTTCTCTTTTTTTACAAAATGAGAATTTGTAACCATTATAATTCCATTTAAAAATACATAATCAAAATCTGTGTTATGAATAAGATTACTCTTTAGGAAAAAACAATCAAGCAAATATCTGACCAGACCCAGAAGACTAGAGAGACACTGGTAAATTAAACACTTAATAACATTGTCAGGCACTAGAAATCAGTTTTCTCTATTGTTCAATCTTTAGAGTGGCTCCTGGACATCTAGAACTGTCCCTCAAAATTTCTGGGCCTGGCTGAGGAGGTGGAACTTGTCATGGACCCTTCCCATGGGAATTCTGGTTGTGGTCACCCTGTTTCAGAGGATTAAATATTTTCGGTGCAAGGTTTTCCATGCCAGCTGGCCTCAGTGCCAGACAACTGTCTGGAGCGTGTCGAAGTGTAGGCAGTACCAAAGATTATTTAGGAAGCCTTATGTTCTGTCATAATTGACAATATCCATCTCGCATATATTACAGTGTTAGACTGCTTTTCGTCCTGCAATTCTCTCAACTCTTTGCATATGTTCATTAAAACATGAAGAAATGCAGCTATGCCTAGACCTGGCAAATGGTCCTTGTCTAGTGATCAGTAGCCAAAGGCAGCAAGGGTTAAAGTTTGATTTCAACTTAATTTTACTGCATTACCATAGTTTTTCTTCCCTCTAACTTAATTTCTCTCTATCAACACAGGGAGAGAAAATAGGTTTTGACCTGCAAGCTGTTTCAAGCTCCAGCACAGGCTTCCTCTCTGATTTTGGACAAATTAGCTAATCCTGTACAACAGTTCCTCCTTATCTACAAAAAACAAGTGGTGAGCAGCAGCAGTCAAGTCTGCTTTTACGGATTTCTATCTTGTGAGGGTAATTAGGAAATGCACAGACAGGCAGGTAGGTACCTAGATAAAGTTTGAATTTTAATAGACATTGGTAGAGGTTTCACAGGAGCTTTGTTTCCTAAGGAAACCAATCTGAAGAAACCACTATAAAGGAACAGAGGTGGTAATATCTTAGCTTATGATGGTGTCACGGAATGAGTGATTTAGATCACTTAAATAATCACCATCAAAGGTATTAGCAAAAGTGATTTTAGTATGATGTTGTAAAAGCGTGACTTAACAAAGTTCGATGGCAAGGTTCACTGTATTACTTACTACATGGAAGAAACATACAAAGAAAAATCGAGTTAGAATTTATTTAGAATGATTTACACAGAGACCAGAGACGTAAAAGGGTAAGGGAGACCCTTCCGTTGAGTCATGAGGTTCAAAAAGAACCCCCTTGCTTTCTAAAATCCTGATGGACTTTAGGTGTGGCTAGGTCCAATCTGAGTCTCAGACTTGGACAACGGTTTATGTCTAATGGAATTGGTTACACGGATTTCATTAGTATTGGTTCAGCATGCTATCAGTCACTTACCAAGGATCTGTTGCGGGTAGGGGGTCTCTCCACCTTGGGTAAGGAAGGATCTCTTAGTCTCTGGTAAGGAATCTCAAACCTTGAGAGGCGTCCGTGCTCAAGAGGAGAGTCACCTGGCGTGCAGTCCAGTTGCAATTTAGAGACAACTCAAACTGGGCTCATCCAAAGATCTGCTGTTGGTAAAAGGTCTCTGTGCCTCGAGGAGCAACCTTGAGAGGTGACCCAGCTCAAGGGGAGATTGCCGCCATGCAGCCATGCTGCCTAGCAGGGAGAGCTCAAAGAAGGCTCACTTAGGCTGTCATATTTATAGGATGAAGTGGTTGGCTCGTAGTCAAATTGCATACAATGGGAAAGGTATGCACGAGTCTCCTTGTACCTACAAATTTCTTTGTTCCTTGATGAATGAGTCTTGGAAAAATGACCTGCTATTCATGTGTTAATTGCATGATCGGTGACCTAAGCTCATGTGCGTCGGTGCCCACTGGGTCACTCTGCTCTTTTGTGGGTTTTCTAGAGGAGTTCTTGGCCCAGCTACATCTTAGGCCTTTACATCCTTTGGAGCCTGTACCAAACTACTGCTAGTTTGGTTAAGGGGTCGAGTGTATCCGTCATGCTCCCCCCCGTGACTACAGTCAATCCACTTTATCGACTCATAGAGTGGTAGTACAGTTACCTCTTGCCTCTATGTCATAAATATGTGGCGTATTGCAGATCAGTGGTAAGAGTCCAATTATTTGATAAGCTATTTAATTTAAGTGTCAAAATTAATGTTATTTATATACTACGTTGGCATGCTTGCAGATCCACAGTAAGCAAATAGCTTTTAGTATAAAATATTATTATTAATTACATTATTGGGGGATTCCTCATGATGAACAGGGAGTATTTGTTTCATTATGTACCAAACCTTTACATATAAATTATAATAAGTAATAAGCATAATACTGTTAGAGCTAAAAAAATCACAATTGGATGAAGCATTAGATTCAAAGTTCCTGTTGCTGTCGGTGACCATCAGAATAAGGTATCCCACCAATTATGTTCTCCATCCTTTTTCACTCTTTCTAGGACATGGTGTATCTTGTCTGCATCATAATGGATGGTAATCAGGGGGGTTTGTCCATTGTTCTGGATTCATTTTAGCAATTGACTCACGTCATCATGTTGCAACAGTTCTCTTACCAATGTAAGACTCATTCCAATGGGGGTAGGTAGTAAATCTTGGTATGATGTGCAGTTCAATTGTAGTGATTGGTAGGTTATGACAGGAGCTGAATAGTTAAAGTCACGTCCCATAATTTTGGTAAAATTACAAATACAGATATTTGAGTAATTATTTGTCTCTACAGTGGTGTTGTCTATAAATATAGAATTACAAAGGGTTCTCATACAAATACATCCATTTCCAACATATACAAGTACAGTCTCAGGGATTTCATCAGGATATATTTCAAAATGACAAACATTTTGTTCAGTGTCAAGACAAATGTCTTGAGCCTTAATGGTATTACTTTCACAAATAAATCCTTGTTGTTCCCGTATAACACATGCATCAACATCAATAGTTTGCCATTTGTTCCCATTTTGTTGGGCCCATACTCTAACGGATAGAGTACTGTTCCATGGTGATTTAATCCCAGCGCAATGATTGGGTATATGGTGTACACCGAAGCATTGCGTATTGTCAAAACAAAAGCTGTGGCTTTACTGTTGGTGGGGTCATAAGTTAAATTAACTAGATGCCACCGAGATTGGAAATCCCTTTCAAATTGAGTCACATTATCCCAAATTACCTTCCAAATCTCAGTGGGCAAGCTGCCCTCATCACCTTCCTTTATAATTGCTGTGGCAGTAGATTGCACCCACAACTGAGAAACATGTAGGGTGCAGAATGTACTGTAGTTACCATATTGATTAGCATAAATAAAAGAAGTGAGGGTATCCACCCTGTGAGTAGAGCTTGTTGACGTGTGTACTGAATTTGGTTCATGCTGGCGATGATTACTCCTGTGAGAAGGATAAGCAATCCTTCGATGGTTAACCCGATCTCCAGGGGAGATGTGCTGGTATCGTTCCCGGTATCGTTCCTGGAAAGGGAAAACAATACGAGTCTTGGCGGAGTTTTTCTGGACAGGTTACTCCTTAGTGGCTCAACTTGTTTAACTGCTCAGACTAAAGACAGCAGTCCATTTTCCCACTTGGAATATCTCTGTTCTGTCTCTTTAAATGCAGTCGAGCTAATCGTTAAAGGTCTCTTTGGTCCGTCAGGGCCAGTTTGGAATAGGTTACAGTAAGTACCATGTTCAGCAAAACCCCATCATGCTGTAATAGGGTCATGGGGGTGTACTGGCCCCAGTGACTGATATGTCTTTAATTCCTGTATTAGAGTTTTGACTGCCTTTTCATGTTTTGGGTTCCATTTCCACGGTTTTCCTTTTCGTAAAAGTGAGTACAGTGGGCAAGCAATGATAGAAAATCCTGGTACATGTTTCCTCCAATATCCTAAAGTTCCCATTAACTGTTGTAACTCTTTTCTAGAGTGGGGCATTTGCAGCTGTTCTATTTTTCTTAAGGTATCTGGAGGAATCACTGCACTGCCCACTGTCCACCAAGTACCCAAAAACTTTACTTCTCTTCTTGGTCCCTGACATTTCTCAGGTGGGTTCTCAACTTCTGCTTAGTGTGGTGCTCGCCACACTGCTGCGGCCGCTTCTCCCACCTTTTCAGGGGAAGTTCCTCCGATTAGAATATCATTTATGTATTGGTACAGTTTCACATCTTGAGGGAGTGAGACTGTCCGTAAAAGTTCAGCAAGTGCAGCGTGAGCAACTGTGGGTGAATGTTTACACCCCTGTGGGAGTCTGTTAAAGGTGTATTGTATACCTTCCCAAGTGAAAGCAAACTTCTTTTTATCCTCCTCCTGTAAGGAGACCATAAAGAACATATCTTTTACATCGAGCGCTGCCATCCATGGGTGTGCGGCTGCTTGTAGTGTGGCTGTCAGAGTTGCAATATTGGATACTACAGCACTAGCAGGGCTGTGTTGGCATTTAAGCGCCGGTAATCAATTGTTAGATGCCATCTCCCATCTGGTTTTTGGACTGGCCAGACAGGTGAATTGTATGGGGAGTGGGTTCTGGAAATAATATGCCATTTTTTCACGTCTGCTATTACATCAGAAATTCCATTTTGTTCTGCAGCAGGAATCAGATACTGCGGTACATTGGTAATTCTTGAATCAGGGAGTGCAGGGTCTGCGCGGCGTACATGCACTGTAGCCTCCCAATATCTACCAGGGTTGGGGTCGGTGTTTGTACCAAAGAACCACATGCTTCAAGAGTTCTTTTGGAGATAAATTCCATGATCTAATTATACACCTTTTCACTGGTTTTGAATTTGCCAGTTTGATTTTTAATCTCCTTTTTGCATTGAACCACTAAAGTTGAAGTTCTTTATACACTCTCTCTAGGCAACTGGCTGTTTTATAGTTGTACTTATTGTCCTACTCTGTGTGTATGTACCCAAACACGGAGAGCTGCTTAACATTACACACACACACACATACACACACACACATATGTATATTTCCTGAGATGGAAATAATATATTTTTATATGCAGGTATATGTATGCCACGTATGGATGGTAAGGTACAGAAAGATACTGATGCAACCATAACACGTATTTTATATATCAATGTAGTATATGTAATTGCAAAATGTTAGACTCAAAATCTAGTTCAGCACATTAATTTACACTGGCTTGACTAATAACACTATTGCACGAACTGAAAATGTAATGAAAATCCACAGCAAGAAGTTAATGAAAACTAGAGCTTCTTTGAATAATGTGGAGGACTGTATAGCTGTCCCAGTGAGATCCGCTTGCTTATACCACATAGCAAAATAAAAGTTCGAAGTTCTCATTAATGCTCTGGAAGAAGGCTGTTGTAAATAGCATGCTATAATTGCATTTGCAAAATATATTCAATTGATATCTCTTGAAATGAGGACACTTCATTAAAACTGAGGGGCAAAATAAAAACCCATCTTAGTGAGACCATACCAGGAATGCAGAAGTCACCTTAGGGGAAAGAGAAATAGTGCAGAGGGACACACAGAGAATGCACTGGCAAGAAATGTGAAATAAAATTCAACCTGAAAAACTCAACGTAAAGTACCTAGAAAAAAATCAATTCATGCATAAAGATTGTGTGGACAGTGAGACTCAGAAGGCAACATTACTTGAGATAAAAGTGGTCTGCAAAATAGGCATGAGGTGCTTATATCAGGACATAGAAAATAAAATGCTTTTGCAGAGATAACATTACAGCTACAGAGCTGCTAACTCATCTCCCTGTATCATTCACCAAAAGGAAGTACACATATTATAAGTCTTGGTCCAACATCTAGTGAAGTCAGTGGCAGTTTTTATGGACTTGGCAAGTTTGGGATTTTGCCTACGCCCTATTTGGTCTGGATGGGTTAACGTTGGAAGAGAACTGAAGCTCTTCCAGTGCGGTAGTGAAGAGCAAGGCTAAGACATAATTAAGAGGCTGGGGAGGACTGACTTATAAGCACAGATCTGAAAAACTAATATTCATGTAGCTTGGCTAAGAAATGACTAAAAAGAAACAGGAAAATTGCCTACAGTCATTTGAAGGGTTTAAACGCCAAGGAGGGTGAAGAATTATTTAGGGTGTGGACATTGCCATGAGCAATGGAATTAAATTAACTAAAGGAACGTATAGGCTGACTATCAGAAGGGAAAAAAGAGTCCTAAAGTAACTTTTAAACAGCCTGTCACTGGTGGAAGCTCCATTAATAGGTCATTTAAAATTGAAAAAAGAAAAAAGAAAAAATACTGTTGGGGATAATTCTTCGATAGCTGAGGTATGGGACAATGTGATCTAAAGACTTTAAAGACAGAGGAGATCATAATAATCAACTTATTATGCAGGAGGTCAGACAAGAGAATTATAACGGTCCCTTCTGGCCTCATGCACTATGGATCTATGAAAGTAGAGATGGACAAGAACTTCAGGAGAGGTCTCAAAATTGTTACTAAGGTAAAATTTCCATTGAGCCCGAGACAGACTGCTATTTTTATGTGGAACAGGAAGGGAGCATCCCAGAAACATTCATCTTTTCCTCCTCACTCTGTGTACACATGGCCACATTTTACTCTTTCAACCAAATGACTAGATTCTGCCACTGAATCAGTTATAGTTAGCACAATATTTGTGTATTAAGAACAAGAAGCGCCTTACCAGTGAGTGAATCCACGGGATTTCAGCCTGAGTGACTTGGCTTGTATAAACTGAAGTTGAACATGTTCTTTGTTTTCCTAAGTTCATGATTGCATTGACTTAACTTTAGCCTACAGAACTGCCCTCCTACCCTATACAGTCAATCACAACAAACAGAACAGGAGCCCTGAAGCTGGGAATATTGGACGCAGGGAAGAAAATACTATAAACTGTATATCAAAGATGATGTCTACTTTATGAGAACTTTGCCTGAAGATATATTTTTTATTCCCAAAAGCCTCCTTGCTAAAGCATTTATTACTGATCTTAATTCCTCTTGCAAATTTAGTTAATACTCATAGATATCTTGTGCATACAGAATAGCACACATGGAGTTACACTAATGTGTCTCAGTTGCTGAGGTAGGCCTGAATAAAGCAGACTACAAAGTGATTGGGCAGGTAGCTGAGAGGAATATTCATCTTAAAATAAAAATGTTGTTACTTGTGGAAATAATGTTGCATTTAGTTAAATTTCTATTGTTCTAATTAGAAATGTCATGAATGTAGCATAGCCGTATAGGAATCCTCAAATGTCATAGACCTAGCTGTAAAGTGGAAAGGTGCCCTGTCAATGTCCAAGGGTTATTGTATAGTAGAAGAACAAGGCATTGACATGACTTTCATTTCCTAGTTTTAGCTAATGTCTTAACACGAAGGGCATTTCTGCTAACACCACCAGATTAAATGAATCGTTTCCTCCATAAGCAGCCTTGCACTTCTTTTTCTTGCATTCCTTTTTGTTTAGTAAAGAAACTTCACATTTGCAGAATTCGCAGAGCTGCTATCTACATACAGAATAGCCCAACAGGCAGGAAAACCAGCTGAGTGACAAGGGGCTCAGGATTTGTGCATTTAGTCCCAGCTCTGAGCAACCTTGTCTCACTTCAACTGCCCTGTGCAGAAGCTCTCTGTTTTGCAAACCAGAGTAGTACTGGGCTGGAAGACTGAGAAAGACAAGGGAATCTGATACAATCCTAAGGTTTGCATTCAGAAGCAAGTTATATCACAGTTCGGGAAGGCAGTACCTCTAGATCAGTTCTGGTAACTTCACCTGGGATAAGTTTTTATTCTTGACATCATCAAAATAAAAAGGTGCTGGCAATATGCAAGAATTATTCCAAGAAGAAGAAAAAAAAGATCAAAGCTGGGAAGGGTTGAATTATTAGGAATGAGTACAAGGGTAGAATAAATATAGCTTTGCTCATAGATGATTAACAGAAGCATAACAGTATGCAAATATTTGAAGAGTGTAAATGTCAAGGCTTGAACAGTGAGTGTTTAGGAACTGACAAGAAGCTTTCTTGAGATGCACTAGGATAACAAGTGAAGCTGAAGAGTTGAAATAGCATTTAATTGGAGAACTATACAGCTGCGCAAATGCAAATGCTCCTGTTAATGGGAATTTTAAACCTCAGGAATTTTAAACTTCAGGTTAATCAAGTTACCCATTTTATGTCAGTACATGGGAATAGTATCTTTTTTGGAGAAAAAAAGCTGGTTATCATAAAAATAGTTGAGAACCATTTCCCGGAAAGAAAAACCTGCCTGTAGTCTCTACATGGTTATGTACTGCAGCTGTACTTGTTGCATTGGCAAAGAAAAAGTTTCGATGAACTGATGTTCTTCTTGCTGATTTATGTGATTTCCAGAATTTTGGCTCAGTTATGACCCTATTATCTCAGTTCGATTAACCCGTGTGAAGTGTATTATGGTTCAGAGTCTGTGGGCTGAGAGAGAATGGAAATATTACCATGCAGACATCTTGTTTTAACAAGGTTAAAGATAAAAGAAATCTTTCTGAGATGCTATCTGACTCTGGAAAAGTATCAAATTTGTGTGCGCAAACTGAAAGTGGATTATTTAGCCAGTGGGTAACATTGTGAGAGTCCCCACCCTACTCATTAAGTCTCTAGGCTTGAAGTCCTCCAGGAGAAGGAGTTGATGTACACTTGGGCTTGTGCTTAGAGTGATGTTTCTCAAACCCTTCAGTGTGTCCTGTGAGAGCAGGACACAAAATGTACTCCTTGGAGGAGGAGGAAGTGGGAACAAAGTATAAATTGGCTTCCACTACTACAATAAATGAATACCTCGGTCTGAGAATGGTCTTTGGTGATGAGGGACGGGACATGCATATCACAGTTGGCTTAAGTGGAGAGCATGGGACAAAATATCTTTATAAATTGGTACATATTGGGAACTTTGCTTAAAAGGCGTTTTGTGAGTTCCTCATCATATAGCATCCAGTGAAGAACATTGACAGTACATAATGGCTAGAACTTTCTATGGTGATCAAGGATCTGAAAAAGTTCAGTTTGGTGTTAAGTGAAGCAATTTATGAATACATATGTAACTCAGTAATTCTTTTAGTGGAGGTATATTTTATTTTGATATTTTCAAAGCAACAAAAAATGTGGCTTTGGAGAGGCAATTTGATTTCTAGATTTTAAAAAAAAGGAAAAAAAAAAAGGAAAAAAAAAATATTTTTAGTACATAAACATTAACTAACCAGAAAAAGAAGACTGGAATTAAATGCTCCTGTCTGGGTCAAAATAAGCATTAACAGCAGTCAATATATTTCTTGTTTCTTCTTAAAAAAATGAAAAATTTAATTTAGGAGGATAATACTGAGTCTTGAGTAAAATCACCTGAAAAGCAGCTAGACTGAAATCTATTCTGACATTTTGTGGAATGACAGTGATTTAATTCATGTACTGTACACCTTGATCGAAGAGAACAAGAAGTGAAATAACAGATTTTATGAAATGTTAAAGTCAGAAGAGACAAGACGTCATGCCAAGTCCTTCACCAGCCTGTCCATTATACAGGCTGCAGAATTTCTTTCAGCTATTTCTGCTGTATAAAGGACCAAGAACGTCCTTTTGTCTGGGTCATGCTCTCTGTAGTGGCATGGGCTGAAGCTATCTCGTAAAGCAGTCAAGAGGTCCTATAGGGCTAGAAAGAGTAGCTGAGCTCCACAGCCTCACTCCCTGCTCTGTCATGGACCTGAGCTGTAACAGGTCCCTTTTCTCCAGCTTCTTTCTGCCAGTTGTACTTCCTCTCTGGAGCATCAGAGAGAGAAATGAGCATCAGTTTGTTTGGAGGGACCTTTCTCATATCTACTTTGGAGAGGGGCTTAGCCAGAAACAGGCTGTTAAAGAAATGTAAAGATGTGAAACTTTAGCCAAAACTCAGTCTAGCAGGTGCTCCACCCATTGGCTTCATTTTGCTAAGTTCCACCTTATGTAGTCTTTGTAGGCGAAAATCTCCCTTAGGTATAATTTTTATTTTGCTCTTCTTGGTTGCAGATGAAACATGGCCCATTTCCCTTTGTATGAGCTCACAGATCCTTATCAAATCATTTCTTTATGATAAAAAAAGGAGATCAAGTTCCTCCCTTTTACTTCAAGACATAATTTCAAGACCTCAGATTACGGACATAAACCTGAGGAGAGTTTCCTGGCTGTCATTTCCTGGCTGTTTCTATTGTCTGAATCTCACTTCTTTAAGAGAGTTAAAGTCATTTTTTAATATGACTCCTAACTGAATTATGATATTTAGGCCTGTTCATAGATGCTTCAGCACTTTGGTGCCAGGCTGTTCCACCTGGTTTCTTGGCCCAGGTCTCTAGTACATCCTACGTCAGGTCTCTGTTCTTGTGTGAACGTTGCAGATACTCTACTGGGCCGCTAACAGAACTAGTGGCCTAGACTTAGGCATGTGTGTTACCCCCCCAATCTCAAATCACACAACACAAAACTCAATGCAAATACAAGGTAAACCTTCCAATGACATTTAATTTCTATCAATGATCTGTTATAGTTTATAAAAATATCCATCTAAAGGTATATCTGTAACTATATATTTTCCTCCATGCAATCTACCATAAATCACACTGCAGATTAATTTTCATAATACAGAAATTATTTTTTTTTAGGTAAAGTTGGATTAATTTCATTTAACTTTGAGATGTAAGATACATATAGCTAATCAGAGCTAATCACTCTGAAATCTTGCTATATTTAATGCATAGGAATAGCCACCTTCAAAAGGTAATTCACCTTGTAATTTTAGATGTCTACTTCAGGATGAGAAAAATCACAGTCCTGGAGTATTTTTTCCCCTTTTGACTGTGCAGAGGGCTTTCTGTGACTAATCTTGGTACAGAAATTTAAATTGCGAAGATCTACCTTCAGTCAAATGAATCTCACTCCTAATGTCTGATAAAATAAGGTTGCCAGAATGAATGAAAGATTATGGGGGAAATCTAGAAGATCTGCAACATCATGCAGAGGTACCAGAGCTAGTTTTAAATATGGCTGGATCCTGGAAGCACAGAGGTACTGGGATGAGAGAGGAGCATAGCTCAGTATAGGCATGTCTCAGTGGAAACACTCTTCTTCATCTTCGCTCTTCTTCTTCTTCATATGCTGGTAATGAACTAGGAGCTTATGATTTCTGAAGGGTAGTTTTTAGGCAGACTATCACCTCTGCAACCTTTTGGTTTAGAAAATGTCCAGTACCCCTTTTTAGGATAGAAGAACCACTGCCAGATTTTAACTGATGTCAGTATACAGAACTAGCTTTAAATAAGCACTGTCCTTTTGCCAAGTGCCATATACTCTTTCTTCCCTAGAACTGCGTGGTGTGGCCATGGCCTTTTAGTGGGTGGCTGGTTTCTACCACTAAAGGTGGTTGTACCTCACCGAGAACAGAAGTGATTTGTTTAGATTGTACTACCAAAACAAAATCAGCTTGGTCACCTTCTACTGGGAATGAACAGGATTTGTGCTGGTCTATTGCAGAGAGGAAAATGTCATCCTCAGGTTAAATTCACTTTCTATATGACTGAGAGACCAACATGTTAAAGGAAACCAAATATGATAGCAGATGACCGATAGGTTGTTGAAACATTTTGTGTTTTCAAATCAAGGGATGAAAATTCTAAATTATAGATTAGTTTCCAATATTTATGTGAAAAAATCCCAATAGACAATCTATTTTAGTTCACTGGAAATTATGAAGTGAAAAATGAAAATTGAAAGTGAAAAGCTTTAAAGTTGATCATGTTAAAGTTGACTTGAGGTTTTTTTATTTTGGAAAAAAACAAATTTTTCAAATAAATAGATTCATTCTTATTAAACATTTAGATTTCAGTAGGTTTCCTCACCTTTTCTTTTTTTAATGAATACTTTATGAAACAATCTTATGATTGCAAATCTGCAAAGCTGCATGCAAAACACGCAGATCTGAAAACATGGAAAGTATTCCGTTTTGTGACTTTTTTTGCTTAGGGGTGAGGACTGTGTCCATAGGTCCTGAGCATCCACTTCTGAGAGGTTCCACCTAACGTTCCACTTAATGCATCTAATAAAGTTAAAAATATAATTGGGGGGGAAGGAGAGAAGGGGGGAAGGCATAGATTTTGCCAGTCCCCACTCCATGCTGTTCTCACATTTCTTTAATAGTGTGAAATAACAGCATTGATCAAAGAACCAGAGTGACTCAACAACAAACAGTAGACCAATTATGGGATCTTACAACATTTATCTGTTACAATATCTTCTGGGAAAGTTTAGTACTGGAGTGAAATTTTTACTGCTTGTTACATGTAGTTAAGGGCAAAAAAACACCGCTGCAGCCTCGAAAACAACTTAGCCATATTCATTAGACAGCGCAAGGGCAATCTAAGCATAGAATTGCTGTGTTTCTCAAGAGAAAAGGCGGGATCTAACATAGCCTCCAGGAGACTTTTAATTCGGAGGCACAAACAGTTTGATGGCCATTAAACGTAACAGCTGGCAACACAAGGAGCCAAGAAGGAATGTGGAGCCAAGGAGTAATATTTCTGCCTTCCTGGGATGAAGTGTAAGAGAGTTCACTGATACTCCGCACTGGAGGTCCAACAGATAGCAACAGCAACCGAGACACTAACACATGAGTCACCCTCTGTGTCTTCAGCGTAACAGTGATGGAAAGTGAACTTTTTGTGTTATTGGCTGGCAGAGGTAATGCCAACTGTGGAGCTGTGATGCTGGGAGCATCAGCAAGGTTGGCAGAAGCAATAGTTGGGTTTTACATCCTTAGCCAGCTCCCGTTTAGGGTAAGGAAAGGGGATCCTGCTGCACCTTGTGATGATTTGGCCATTTTAAACAAAGCTGTGGTTCTTGGGGATTAGGAGGTTATTCCGTCAGAGCTTCTTTTTCACTCCAGCATCTGGTTTTGGTGCCTGTCAATCACTATTTGGACCCTAAGTCTGGTATAATCCTTCGCACATTATCCTGCTGGTTTAAACAGAGTAAATAACGTGGAGGTTATAAAAAGACAGAGAAGCTGGTGGTTTAGAAATGGTCCATGTTGGTGTCCAAGCATGGTCTTCACCTACTGAGTTATAAATCAGTGTCTGCTTTGAGACTATATACAGGATTTCAGGTTTCAGTGCTGGCGTTAAGAAAATAATGCAGGATTACTGTTATTTTGTAGTCTCACCCATAACTTCAGGAGATTCATTTTGGAGAAGGAGGATTTGGAAGCAAAGTTCAAGGCCCCTTCTGGGTCCCCCAGTGTAGACCTCAGTGTAGAGTCTGCTCTACACCACTCAGCAGTGGAGTTTAAAATGGGATAAATTATGCTTTTGCTCACTCTGATGGCTTTTTGCACTACCAGCGAGGTGTCAAGAGGCCTTAGTATAAATGAGAATCAGTTTTATCTGCTTTTTTTCTTCCCTGGTCTGTGTACTCAAAATGCTGATGAGCACTGGGAAGTGAAATCTGCAGAGAAGCCCACATCTGCATCGAAAGGACACCCATTTTATGTCTGATTTTTTTTCCCTTTTTTTTTTTCTTTAGATGGAACAATTAGGTCTGGAAAGGGAGAGGTGAAGATACGTGCTGGCGGGGAGCTCTGCAGCATTTGAAAACACTCTCTGCAGTAGAGTCTCAGAGTTTATCGCTTACAGTTAACCTCTGATGCGGGAGGAGTCCTGCTGCTCCTGAGGGAGAAAAAAATATCTCAGGAAGGAAGTTACCTACAAGTATGAGCGTGGGCACATATACGTGTGTACATCTGAGTGCACAGTGCGCATGGTGGATGTGTCTTATGCTGAAACCTTCACATATAAAAAATGTAAAATGTGATATCTCATAATATTTTCATATTGGGTAACTACAGAGAATATTTTGGCAAGGGTGCTTAATCTAAAATGTTCAATTTTAATCAGCTTGAACTATGGTCTGTCTTTCTGTGAACTGAAAACCACCAATCAATTTTCCTTTATCTTTTTTTCTGTTTTTCTTACCCAAGGCAATGCCTTTTGTAAAAGGGTATTTATTTTTAATGGATTTTTTAATGAATTTTTCAGTCAAGCTATTAATAATGCCATTAATTATAGGCAGCTTGTATTAAGGTGCATGCTGGCCTCTTAATCCTGACCCCTAGCTATTGCCTTGCAGCTAATCCAGCCCGGTGCTTGGCAGCGGTGCCGGCCGCAGCCCGTGGCTGCTTGGGAACAGGGGGAAGATGGGACTAAAGGATAAGGAGGGCTGGGGAGGAGGGGGGGAGCAGCATTTTGAGTATATACTTTGCCAGAGGGGGTGAAGTTTAAAGCCAGATGATATGTTAGTGCAGTGGGGATAATCCTGGAGATGCGGTGCCAGCACTTGGGAGGACCTTCCCCGGCGGAAGGCTTTGCTCTGCCTGAAAGCCCTGGCCGGTTTGATAACCCCCAGGAGCCCCGCGCCGGCTTACCTGGGGCGGTTGTGCGCGACGGCCGCCCCACTTCAATCTGCTTAAAAGATCGGGCAGACAGAAGGCCTCGGCCACATAATAGATTCCTTTCCCTTCCTCAGGCTGCTCATCTGACATGATTGTTACGAAAGTTGCTAATTATCGGCTGGTTGAAAGATAATGAAGGGGCCCCATCCTGTGGGGTCAGAGAAAAGAAACTCCTGTCATTAGGAACAGGACCATATCCAAAGAGTTTCCAGCCTTTGTGCATGGGTGCACATCTCTGTGTTTTGTTTTCTGGAGCGGCTGGAGGTGTTAGAGAGATCTTAGAATTCATCATTTTGTGCCCATGAATTCCTAATCTTTTTTTTTTTTAATATATAAATGTTCTTTTTATTCCTGTACTGAGTTTTGCTTGCTTCGCTTTGTTTGTTTTGTAATTTCCGTCTACATATCCTAGGAAAAAGAAAAAAAAAAAAAGATACATTATTCCCATTTTAAATGTTTGTGGAACAAAGGATGGTGCATTTGCCCCATTGCAGAGCTGTCTCTGGGCGACTCTCCACGGCTGCAGGATGCAAGTTTCACATTCACAAGCTCAAGGAGGAAAAATCCTTTCTGTTGAAGATCAGGCATCCGTAGAGATGTTAATACAATATTTTATGGTAATTATTTTGAGCATTTAAATAAGTGGTTTGGCCACCGGATTTGTTATTGGTTTTTAAAAGCCAACAATGCAGGGTGAGAGGCAGCGAAAAAAAGGTAGCTTCTGTTCAAAGGAAGAGAAAATTTGGACCTGAAGAAAGCTCAGATGCTCTGGAGAGAAAATAAAATGAAGGTTTACGTTCTTCAGGTTTTTAGGTTGCCCTCTTTTTTTCTTTGTTTTTCTTCTTGCAGTTATTACAGAAGTGTGTCTTAGGAAGGTGCTTCAACACTGGTACGTGTTTGGGGGTTCACTACTCAATACGGACTTTGGAAATTTATAGAGCAAGGCAGTTTGTGCACTCTGAGCACAGCTTTTCCCATGCCCAGCACTAATACCCCCCAAGTCTTTCACTCTTTCCAATCACTGAGCAAGTTTTTCAACTGCAGCCCCAAACCTGGAGCTTTCTCAGGAAAAAGCAGTGGCAGGCTTGGGAAATATCTGTCCCCTCTGACATTGCATCCATCACCCTCTGTTAATTCTCTGTTCTGATTTGCTTTTCAGTGGAAGAGCTTTGTGTCTCAACGATTGCCTCTGGATCCAAGTATCAGTATTTAATAGTATGAATACAGGTATGATTTCAGTGACAGCATAAGGACTTATGCCTGGTAATAATTTGCTTTTAACATTATTTCTCTATTTTCTTTGCCTTTTTTTTTTTTTTTTGGTCAACAGATTACCTTGGCTGTAATAGAACAACAGGAAAAATCAAGGCGGTATAAACTTTTTCCCAGCAAAACACTAGCATTGGATTTTGTAACTGATATTCCTCAGTTTCCTCAATAGTTTACAGCTTCTGCAGGTCTTCTCTTATTGACCAGTGCTGTTGTTGCCATGTCCTGTTAGAAAGCAAACGACAGGTAAGAAACGGAGGGGAGAGAAGGGTGGAGGACCACTATGAATGGGTGCTGACCCTCCTAAGTCATGCCCCATAACATTAATGCAGGAAAAAGAGGCATAGCACACACTCTCCTAGTTGTTGTGCTGTGTCTCAGCTTCTCTCCAGCTTTACTTCAGCAGCAGCGCTGACCATATTGCAATAGTCTGTTGTAAAACATCGACAGATTAAGAACGTGCAAATGTGCCCTGGAGCCATAGTATGCGTTGGATGAGGCACCCACATTACCAAAGAGAAAAGGGTAATCCCATGCAATTAAACCAAAAATACCAAGAAAATTGGGCTTTTTTTCTTAGTTAAAGTTTTAGTTTTAGGGGTTTTTTTCCAGTCTGTGTGAGGATATTGAAGCTTTGCCTAGTGGAAGAACTGAGACAAACATATGGTCTTTTTAAATTTGGTCCAAAGAAAACTAAATAAATTATAGAAATTGCTTCAACAGCACTGCCTTTTTGCTGATATTCTTAAATAAAATACAGTGCAAGGTAAATAAAACTATTTTTGTTATTTTCATGTACTTTATGTTTTCATGCTTGTTTCTTGTCAAAATCAGAACAGAAGATACACAAGTACAACAAACTAGTAAGGACCTCGGACCCTTTTATGACCCAATGGGCCAATTTTCAAATCCAAGACAACAGCTTGGGTAGCTGGGATAATTTCAGCCATGTCCCTCTTCCCACAGTTAGTCCCTACAATGATAGATATATTGGCACTGTTGAACTCGCCAGTGGGTTTGTACCTAAGTTTTATATGAATCATGTATTTTGGAACATTTACCCAAAAGAAGTTCTGAAACTTTTGAGATTCACCTGTTGGTAGTATTCCCTGTGCTTGCCAGTTTTCAGAAAGATCAGGGGTTTTACAGTTCTGAATGAAAGGGATATTAGCTTGTTATTTCGAAGGTCAGATTGAAACTGAGTTTGATCAGACAAGAATGAATGAATAACCATATGTTCTGGCAAGATAACTACAAACTTATCTAAGAGAAATGAGTATGATGGTCTCAGCAAGCTTTCCTGAGCAATGTGATTTTTGCCATCAGAAGGTTATAAATTACTCGGAAATTTGTTATGAGTTAAAAATGGCCTGGTTTGGCTCCAACATTTGCTATCTTTCACTAAATACACACATACACATACATCTTTCTTAATAAAAGTGAGGACTGTGCTGATTGTCAGTGGCTTTAAACTTCAGTTTGATTTTTTCCCCACTACTGAAGGAGCAATTTTATCAATTTTTATAGAAGAATAAAAGGGATGGGAGAGGATAAAACTGATTCAAATTAATTTTGGGTACATTTCTGCATAATGTAACTGGAAAGTTTCTCCCACAGGATTTCTCTCAGTTTGGAATATTTTTTTTTTTCATTTTTTTTTTAATTCACACTAATTTAGTAAGCCATATAAGTGAGTGCCTAGCTTTAAGGGTAAAAGGAGTTACACGTATGCTCAAGCTCTTGCTAAATTGGATCTTGATTAATTTTTGTAAATCTATCTTATTTCTGGCATAGCTCAGGAAAGCTGTCAGTCCCTGCCTGGAATGGGAACCTGAAAGGCTTTCAGCATATTAGCGAGTTGTCTTTTCAGGTCAAGGCTGAGATACAGTGAAAGGGAGGGAGGATTGCATTGTGCTTGCTTGACCTATGCAATATTTTATTTTTGGATAAACAGAGCACTGCAGCTTCCAGTTTTTTTCTGATCCGTCAGTCTTCACAAAGGCTGCATTCAGCAAATAGGGCACACTGTTTCAATATGTGCTCTGTTTCTCTTTCTATCCATCTCACTCATTTCTTTTTGTAAACCTCCTCGTGGACTATATATATTTAATTGCAGATCTTATTTGATTCTTTTTTCCCCCTTCCTGGTACATGAAATGAAAAAAAAAGAAAAAAGAAAAATGATCATTATTGATTTTTCTCTACTTGACTCAGTGTGGGTCAAGGATTTATACTCTTATACCAAAAATTGCCTTCTGACAGGAGCCGTTTAGCTGAAATCAAGCAGCTGGATCATGTAAATCTGTGTAACTCTATTAATTTAAACAGAGCTGCTCAGATTTATACCAGCTGAGGACCTGGCTTAGAGGAAAAACTTCTAAGAAAAAGTGTCCTCTAGCTGGGATAAGCAGTTTGGGCCCCAACAGCAAATTCATTTTCTTTTTAAAGTAAAAGGTAATATAGTGCAGTATCCTGAGTTGCAGGATACTTTTCCCCTGGCATTTCAATGGGAGCCAACTTCCAGAAGACTGGATTACACAAAGGAAATAGGACAAAGCAACAAACACTGTGGGTTTATTGCTGCTGACGCATCATTCACACACTGATCCTGGTTTCTCAAAAAAAAGATAAAAATAAAACATCCAGTATTTGCCAACCAGAAGGAATAAATGCTTTTCTTCCTGTGAATCATTTGTTGCCTGCTTGCTCTGACTGGCATGAGTGCTCATGTCATTCGTAAGGAGTTTTTTTCCACCCTGACTGACTGATCTTTTCAAGGCCAGGTCTAAAAACCCTCAGAAAAATAATCACCGGGGCTGTAAATGGTGGGACTTTAAAGTATGGAATAATTTTCACCTGTACATGCCATAATGTCATATAATTTGCAAGTAACCCTTAATGGGACCCCGTGAAGGGCAATGAGGTGCTGCCTGTTTTCCTGGGAAAGTTCAATGCCTGAAATGCACTGCTCTGTGCTGAAACGTCATAGCAATGCCTCAGAGACAGGGCAGACACGGAGGGGAACGGGCCATAATAGCAGCATATCAGGGCTTCTGGTTTTTATACCAATAAATGTAAATGTTGATTCTGGCATTTCTGAGTTTCCATTTTAGCCGTGGATCAGAATATTGGTGAGGCTTTTTCATTCATCGGGAGATAGAAATTTTAGTCTTTGTGTCCTGCTATGCTGCATTTCTACACATGCTCAAGAAGCTACTAGCATACAAGATTGCAAGATAGTGGATGAAAAAAAATACCTATTTTAGATTATTTACTTTCATATGAGGTATTGTTGCAATCTAGTTTTCTCCTTTAAACACAGTGGGAATCTGTGGTGGTTCACTCATACATAGAAGATGCAGATCCACATTGGAGATATCTGAAGATACCTAAAAATATCTAAAAATACCTAAAAATAGATTGGTCTGTCCTTTACTTTCTAGTCTTGGCATGCCGTTGGCCTGTGTTGTGACACAGAATTCACGTTTTTCAGGATGTTATTTTTCTCCTTTATAAGATGTGGACATTTGTATGCTACTACATATTTTTGTTACATGCTATACACTATGAATCTCTGCTCTATAAACTATATAAATTTATTGCTATTTGCAAGCCCATATTCAATGATTCCATTCTGTAGTTAAAAAAAAACAAGAAAAAAAGTCTGCTGTAAAGTACCCTAAGAATGGGGGGAGAATGTCAAATATTGGCACATTAACAGCACATCACAGTCTCTGTGCCTCTACCAAGTCTGAAATAATTTGCAGGTTGAAAATCATTTCACTTTTGCAACAGATGGGAAAAATTCCTGATTCTTCTCTACTGAATGAGCTGTTGAAAGACCAAAAAGCTGTTGAAGAGATAAAAAAGATCAGAATAATTTGTTAAGCATTTTGACACTGTGCATGTCCAACCAAAGTCACCTCCTTCTGGTGCAGAAGATAAATGGCAGTGAATCAAGATCTGATAGTGACTCAGTATTTGCTGTGCCTGTGACTGGAAATGACTCTTTCTGAGACTAAATTATCATGAAAAGGGGCTCAGCATAACAGAACATCTTCTCTCTTTGCTCTTTGCCTTTTTTTTTTTCCTTCTCCCATTTCTCCTTTCCTTTTTCTAATAAGGGCTTAAAAAAAATGAGACCCAAATGACCAATAGAAATCACAAAGCAGGATTTTCTAACATTAATGTGCGGAATGCACCACACTATTAAACTCTTTTTTCCGCAAACCCGCACAATGTTCACATCTTCTTGTGAGTGTGGATGGTGTGCCTGAAATCCAATCTTTCTGTAGAAGGTAACCAAGTTAGAACACGAGGGCCTGTCTAGGGCTTCTGACACCACTAGAAATTAGGAATTGTGTTTATTTTCAAGTTTTGCAAGGTCTCGGGAAACATGGTGATAGGTGCTGCTTAGGTATATATTAAGAGACATTCCCTTTCCCAGAGAAATTATAACCTCTTGCAGGACACGAGTAGCTCTTTATTGGAGATTCTCTAATGGCAGATTTTCCTGTGGCTGCTCGTTTTCCAGCATCTTTCCTCTGCAAACAACATGAAATCCCTCTTATATAAGCAATGCTCTGACTCTGGAAGTAATCACATATTTTTATAGCGAGGAAAAAACCAAATTGATTGTCGAATCTAATTTTCTGTGTAAAACAGGTGATAAAATTTTACCTATTAACATCTGTTTTGAGCTAATTATCCATTTCTGGCTAAACCATATCCCTTGGTAAGCCATTCTTTCTTTATATGAAAATATCAAAAATGGAGGCATTCATGCCACCTTTTTGATGTATGCTGTTGTGTCTTGGCTGTGCTAAGCATTGGTGCTCTCTTTTTGTTTTTCCCTTGTCTAACTTCAGCATCTTACTACCACATCCCTCTAGTATTTTTCTCTGTTAAAGAAAAGGTTTACTTAATTACTTAATACTTAATACTTAAATATTTTATTTAAGAAACACAGATTCTAAATGAAAATCCTTGCAATCTTCTTTGCTTAAATATTTTATTTAAGAAACACAGATTCTAAATGAAAATCCTTGCAATCTTCTTCGCAGACAATTAGCCAAAATGAGCCTCTTAATTATCCCACTGTAAGACTTTCCTCTGAACCATGTCCAATTTGTAACATCCCTCTAAGAGACAGACCGTGTAAGTGGACCATGGTGGACTGATATTAGTCTTACCAATGCAGTACACAAAGGCAAGACTTATTCCTTGATTGTCCACTCTATTCCTGTGATTTCTTGTCCAAAGGTTACTCAGCCTACTTGACGCAAGACAATATTAGGCATTATCATCAAGCTGCTTTTTCTTTTGTGATCCCTAACTATTTTTTAGGCTCTCTGTTTTGAGCAGTATTGTTCAAACAAGTCAGGGAATCCTTGACATGTAGTGTCTGTCCCTCCTCATGCATATTTACTCAGTTCATCCTTATCAAAACAAGCTGAAATGAGGGTTTGCTAGTAATGTGTAAGTGTAGGGACTTGGAAGGTCCAAGTACACTGGTACATACAGTTTCAGAGTGGTATTACTTCACCCAGTTTTAGTTGTCTACGTGTTAACTGATCAGCAGAAATCAGTCATTTAGGCTTTCTTTACGGTCTACGAAGAAGCAAATGCCTCAAAAAGTGTCAGGCATCTTCATTTTCATTGACACCTGCCTTAGGGTGGGATGAATAGGGGACTTTAACCACTCAAATATCTGCTGGAAGTGCAAAGCAGCAGGTCACAAGCAGTGCAGGAGGTTTCTGGAGTGCAGCGAGGATGATTTCCTGAGTCAGGTGATTGAAGAGCTGAAGAAGACAGGCACTCTTCTCATACTGGACCTCATACTTACAAGCAAGTAAGGGGATGGGAAAGATGGGGAGAGCCTTGGCTGCAGCAGCCATGCAACAATGGAGTTCAGGATCCTGAAAAGAGAGTGCCAGGCAAAAAGCATGATCATGGCACCAGACTCCAGGAGAGCAGACTTTGGCCTTTTCATGGACCTGCTTGAAAAAAACCTATTGGAGACCATTCTGGAGGAAAAAAATGGGTACAGGAGAAATGATTGATTTTCATGGATCACCTCCTCCAACCACAGGAATGGTCCATCCAACATAAAGGAAGCCAAGCACCCACCTAGTGGATGAAGGGAAGGTGGTGGATGTAGTTTTTCTGGATTTTAGTAAGGCTTTTGATACTGTCCCTCACAGCATCCTTCTGGACAAGTTGTCCGGCTGCGGGATGAGTGGGTTCATGGTGCACTGGGTGAAGAACTGGCTGAAGGGCAGAGCTCAAAGGGTTGTAGTGAATGGGGCTACATCTGGCTGGCGACTGGTCAACAGCAGTGTTCCTCAGGGTTAAATTCTAGGGCTGGTTCTGTTCAACATATTTATTAACGATCTGGGTGCAGGAGTTGAATGCACCATTAGCAAGTTTGCTGATGATACCAAACTGGGAGGTGCTGTTGACTCTCTTGAGGGACAGGAGGAGATGCAGAGGGGTCTAGATAGATTGGAGCATTGGGCAATGATTAATGGGATGAACTTTAACAAGTCCAAATGCCAGATTCTGCACCTAGGATGGAGTAACGATAGGCACAAGTATAAATTGGGAGAGGAGTGGCTGGAGAGCAGCCGTGCAGAAAGGGATCTGGGAGTGCTGGTTGACAGCAGACTCAATATGAGTCAGCAGTGCATGCTGGCAGCCAAGAAGGCAAACCGCATCCTGGGGTGCATCATACATAGTATAACCAGCCAGTCAAAGGAGGTGATTATCCCGCTGTATTCAGCATTGGTGCGTCCTCACCTTGAATACTGTGTGCAGTTCTGGGCCCCACAATTTAGGAAGGATGTGAAGTTCCTTGAATGCATCCAGAGAAGGGCAACAAAGCTGGTGAAAGAGCTGGAAGGAATATCCTATGACGAGCAGCTAAGGACTTCAGGTTTGTCTAGTTTGGAGAAAAGGAGGCTGAGGGACAACCTCATTGCTCTCTACAGCTTCCTGAGGAGGGGAAGTGGAGAGGGAGGTGCTGATCTCTTCTCCCTGGGATCCAGTGATAGGACGTGCAGGAATGGTTCAAAGCTGCCAGGGGAGGTTTAGAGTGGACATTAGGAAGCATCTCTTTACCAAGAGGGTGGTCAAACACTGCAACAGGCTTCCTAGAGAGGTGGCCGACGCCCCAAGCCTGTCAGTGTTTAAGAGGCATTTGGACAATGCCCTTAAGAACATGCTTTAACTTTTGGTCAGCCCTGACTTGGTCAGGCAGTTGGACTAGATGATCATTGTAGGTCCCTTCCAAGTGAAATTGTCTATTCTATTCTAAAGGTGGCAGAAGGCCTGCATGGATGAACAAGGAGCTCCTAACAAAACAAAAAAGAAGCATGCAAGAGATGGAAGCAGGGTCAGGTGATTGAGGAGAAGTATAGAGATGCTGTCCAAGTGCAGGGACAAGGCTAGTAAAGCAAAAACCCACCTGGAGCTGGTTTTCACAGGCGGTGTGAAATGCAACAAGAAAAACTTCTACAAGCACATAAGCAGCAAAAGGAAGACCTGGGAGATTGTCGGTTTGCTGCTGAATGGGGCAGGGGACCTGGTGACAAAGAACACAGAAAAAGATGAGGTACTCAATGCCTTCTTCATCTGTCTTTACTAGTAAGACTGACCTTCATGAATCCCAGGTCCCCAAGACCAGAGGGAAATTCCAGGGCAAGGAAGACTCGCCTTCGGTGGAGGAGGATCAGGTTAGGGAACACTTAAACAAACTGGACAAACACACGTCCACAGGATCTGATGGGATGCACCCATGAGTGCTTAGGTAGCTGGACAAGGTCATTGCAAGAACAGTCTCATTTATCTTGAAAGGTGACAGCGACTGGGGAATGTTCCTGATGACTGTTAGAAAGTAACTGTCACTCCTATCTTCAAAAAAGGCAAGAAGGAGGATCCTATGCACCTCCAAGGAAAAAAATTAATTTCTTGAAAACTCCACCTTAGGTAGTTGAAAGCAACAATTAGATTCCTGTTTAGCTTTCTGTTCTCCAAGCTAAACACAGTTCCCTCAGCATCTCTTCATCCATCTTTGCATGTTCCAGCTCTGTAGCTGTGTTAGCAGACTTTCTTGGACTTTCTCCAGTTTTCAGTCTCTCTCTTCTTACAAAGAAGCCTGAAATTGAGCAGACTATTCAGATGCAGCTCATGAGAGCCAAGTGGTGGGAAATAATCCCTTCTTTTGACCTACTGGCTGCAGTCTTTTTGTGGCAGCCTCTATTTTTTAGATGGCTGCAAGCAGATGAGCTATACCTGCACAGACCTGGGTATGGATCAAATTCTATTTACTGTCATAGATAGAATGAACTTGGAATGGGTCCATTTGGCTGCAGGGTGAGATACAGGGGATGGCACATCAACTTATCGGTGTCAACTGTCTGTGGGCACGTTCCTCATCTGTGGCAATTGTGCAGGTAATTTGTGCCAGCTTAAACTTATTTCACTGGAAGGTAACGTGATTCTCATTAGCTCACATATGTCATGGGCTAAGAATGTGCACAGAAACTCCTACTGTGGCTCAGCTGACTTACAGCAACACTCTGTCTGTGTTTGAGCCCTCAGTCCCAGTTTTGTGTTTCTTAAGCCCTGGCAAAACAAAAGAGATGAAAGAGAATCTCTCTGATATGTCATGAACATTTCAGACACAAATCCTGAAAGAACGTCAGACGCAGATTTGGTTCTGAGTGTCCTCGGTCGCCAGCTGCTTTGATGAACTGATCCAAAATCCTGACCTCAGTCACATATGAAATGTGGATCCAGTTCTGAACTGGACTCTGCCTGTAATGTGTAAATTCACATCTGTCTCAGCTATTAATATTTCAGGGTCTGAATGAAGCTTGGCCAGATTTTCTCTGATCTCTACTTTACTGATATCTACTGAAAAAGAGCTTCTTGCCTCCAAAAGCAGCTTCTCTGCTTAAGACACAGTCTCTTTGCATGTGTTACTTTATGCAGCCATAAGAAGGCTTTCTATGAAATTCATACACTTTTCAACATGAAAATTTGGCTAACTTTTTTTAGTAAAGGAAGTGCAAAAAAAAAGATTTAATGATTTTCCTCCTGACTGTCCTAAAAAGCAAATGTAATATGCAGAGGGAAAACCTGCTTGCATAGAGCAGACATATTTCTGGGCATCTATGTAGTTAGCAGAGGGAGGATGTTCAATTAGTCTCTTTACCACAAGCTCCCCAGTTAGTCTCCCTCTGGAAAATAGGTGAGAAATTCTTATATTCCTCTCAATATGTTAATCAGACAACTGGTATCACAGTTCTCTAACTGTGTAATACCAGTCCCCCTTGGCAGATATATTTTATTTGGATAATGATGTGAAATTTAAGATCTACGTTTCAATTGTAGAGAGCCATAGGCAGTTGTCAATTTTAGTGACAGACATGAACCTGGAGCTAAATTCCTGTGCACAAGCAAAAATTCCAACAGGCGTAGCGCAATTCTGGTCCCTTAATAGAAATACATTTCCTCACGTTGAGGGGCAGTATTTTTAAACTGTGCATTGCTTCTCCTGGTGCTGGCAAACCACAAATGCTCTCAAATGCTTCCTTTTACTTGGGCAGTTTTGTGACCTCAGCTATCAAGCAGGCAGCTGCAAAATCTAATGGTTATCTGCTTTTTCTGCCTAAAATGGCCACTGCTTTGGTACCAAAAAACTGTTGCATGAACCTCCTGCTTTTCTTCCCCATTGCTGAATATAATTCTGCCTCATCATTCTCCTTTGAATCTCTGGTCTTCCTGGGCAGGTATTATAATTTTTAATGCACACTACACTCTCTCTCCTAGTCGCTTCAGAATGTCTTAACTCTAAGTTAGCTTCTGTGTCCAGTGCAGAGAAGTGTTTTCTTTAGCTCTAGCTAAAATCTTGAAGAGTTGTTCAGGGTGGTTTAGACCTCTCTTTCCAGTTTTTTTACTAGTAGTAGCCCAACAGAAAACACCGTTTTCCTGTAAATACCAAATTGTAGGTATAGTATTTTAGGGTTTTTTCTACTATTATTATTGTTGTTGTTCTTATCATTATTATTATTTTGCATAATGTTTAGAGGGGAGATTTTCAGTTAGTGAGAGTGAAATTTTCTTTAAAACTTGCGAGTGCATCAAAAGCCTGAGGAAAAGATGAGCTTCATTCTATTAGTTTTATTTTTTTTTCCCCAAAGTAGATCTAACACCACTGAAAGCTGTCCCCAGAGCTGTCAATCAAAAGAGGAACAATATGAATAGCAGCAGCAATAGCACAAAATTCCTCCATACTATATCACAACAGACAAGGCACAAGGTTAGGACTCAGGAGTAGGGCTCTTTTAAAATCTGATTTTTCAGCTTTGCCATCTAATCAAGAGAAAAAAAAAAGAAAAAGACTTGTATCAAGTCAATCTAAAGCTGAATTTTTTTTTTTTTTTTCTCCAAATCTCTAATTAAAAAAAATTGTTTGCATTTCTTTTTAAACATTTTTCAAGAAAACTTAAGAGCTTCTATTAAAAAATTAGAGATGATCTGGATGTTGTTCTGTTTCCTACAACATACATCTAGAATACTGCGGTCCTAAGTCCAGATCTCTTCTCTCATGAGTCAGAACAGAGACGTAAACAAAATCTCTCAGCTCTAACAAGGTGCCCTAGTGAACACACCATGGAGATGCTTGGACTACAGCTTTCATCGAATCTACTTTGTTTTGTAAAAAGTGCTTAAGTACTCCTGAGTGCTGGGACTGGAGCTGTCTTTCAGGTACATCCCTCAAACACTGAGCTGTTTGTTATTGCACACTCTGCTTGGCCAAAACGATATATCTCCTGTGAAGCTGAACTGCTCCAGCTGTGACAGCAGAGGGAAAGCTGCCTCAGACAGCCCTTCAGCACAATAGCTCAAGCACAGCATGAGGAGGTTGGATCCTTTTTGTCACTCCAGAAGAAAATCACAAAATTAGAGTTTGAGGCGGGAAGGAACCTCTGAAGATGATTTAGGACAACTCTCCTGCTCAGAGCAGGATCAGCTAGAACAGGTTTCCTAGGACCATGTCCAGCTGGGTTTCGAATATCTCCAAGGATGGAGGCTCCACAACATCGCTGGGCAACATGTTCCAGTGCTTGGTCAGCCTGATGGTAAAAAGGGGGTTCTAATGTTTAGGCAGAATTTTCTGTATTTCAGTTTGTCTCCATTGCCTTATGCCCTTTCACTGGATACCTCTGAGAAGAGTCTGGCTCTGATTTATTCCCCCGTATTGTGTAGCTCTACACACAGACAAGATCCCCCAGAGCCTCCTCTTCTCAAGGCTGAAATGAATTACTCTAAGCCTCCCTTCAGTCCTCACTGAGAGAAAACTCCCTAGAACAAGCATTTCTGCAAGAGGGTGAGTGCTAAACTCTGGGCAAATTTCTTAGCTCACACATAGACTCAAAGATCTGCTAGCTAGGGACAGATTTAGGCATCTGATCTCTGCCCGAAGACCACTCCTAGCAGGTACTTTGGAAGAAACCACGCTCCTTTAGAGGTTAAAAGAATTCAATCGTGTGATCAGAGCTAGATGGTGACCATTGGCTCAGGATCTAGCTGCATTTAGTTTACTAGTATTGCTGTAGCCACTGACCACATGGATCCTGGGTGGGTGTCACCTGTCACCAGAGCAGGCATTTGCATCTGACCTAACCATCTGAATTGCCTTCAGAGATGTAGGAGGGAAAAAGGTCCTAGGATGCAGTTCATCTCATCCTGAGGTGCATTTCTAAAGCGGGTCAGATGGGTCAAGCCCTGGAAATGTCTGCTTCTCTCTGTGACTATAAAGTGATTAAAGCAGACATAGCTGTCTATGCTGTAGGCATCTGAGCAAGCACAGCCCAGGTAAGTGCAGTTGCCTCGGTTTTCACTGTTTAAAGTCCGCAGGCACCAGCTATTGAGACATGCCCAGAACAAACTCAGCCTTCGTCACGATGGGTGAAACACTCAGTGCCCGTGCCACAGGCAGATGTCAGTCCTGAGCACATCTCCCTGGCTGGGTGCCACGCTCAAAGCTGACTTCTGCACTGGGTCAGGGAAGAGCACGTGGAGGACTCGTGTTTACAATCCCTTTTGCTCCTGAAAAACCTCAAATCCTCCCTACCTTTCTGTACGGCGACTACCTCGGTGGTGCCTGCAGAGCCAAGCACCTCATCTGGTGCAGAGGCACTTCAAAACCTTTGCAGACCTGCATATTTGCCAAAATATTTAAGTACTGAAGATACAGAGTTAATATTCTCTGGGGCCATGTGAGACTTTACATGTCTGACTGCCATAATCTGCATTTCACAATGAAGGTTCCTCACTATGGGCACAATCCTGACATGTTAACCTCTGCAGATGTTTTGACATAGCCATGAAAGCTGCAGTGGGACACGTCACGATAACTCATATTTCTGGCACAGAAGCAGTTGTCCTCTGAGCTGCTTCCCCACAAAAAGCCCAGCATTTCAGAAGAATAAAACGTGTGCTAGAAGGGTTTCCATTTTCCCAAAGAATCAAGGAAACTGTGGGCTTTAATCATACTTATGATTCTTTTAAACTAGATTAGTTGTTCCTGTTGTTAACAAGACCATGGTGCTTTTTGTCACGTTGGAAGTGTGATGTGCTTTAGCATACCCGGATTTGAAAACAGAAGCTGGCAGGTTTTTGTTCACAATTGTTTTGATAGTAGATTTTTCCTTTTTTTTTTTTCATTCTTTCTTCTTCAGATTCCGCCTCTATTGATCTTTAATGGCTTCCAGATGGGATCACGTTTGGCCATTTTATAGGCTGAGCTCTGAAAGACTAAGAAAATACGGTGCACGAAAGCAGCCCATTAGCTAATAAAAAATAAAAAGGCACTGCAAACATACTAATAAAGTTTGTAATGTCGTAATATATTAAGGAGATGACAACTGTGCAGGAAATAGGCCTGGCCTGGCTGCATGGAATAACGAGGGTGTTTTAACAGCTTATGGTAGAGGTAACAGCTGTCGAGTAAGAGCAAAACATTGCTTACATTTTACATTGTAGCTGAAACAATGCATTAACCGGCCTTCCTGCTAAGACCTCGACTGTCAGCTAATGCAGTAAATTCCTCTGTGGGAGAAAGCATCTTCTCACCCTTCTGGTTTATACAAGGTTGTGGGTGCCAGCAGCAGCAATGAGTTGTTGAACATCGCAATGTTGTGCAGATTGTGCAATACAGTTTATCCCAGCCACAGACTATTGGAGAGGAGACATTTTAAAATGCCCTCTAATGCCTAACGCACTGATGAGAGTATCTTGGTTCTGCCTCCCATGTGCCACACACCTTGTGTAGCTGTCAACACTGGTGTGAATGGAGTGTAAAACATTACTAAACACGACCATTTGTTTGCAGAAAGCAGAGATTTTACACGCACGTGCTAGCATGCGTGCACATATGCACGCGTATTTTGCCCTTGTGCATAATATATATCATTAGGTGATGCTTTTTACTGATTAAAGCCATTTGTACTATTATCATATATCCACCAAGCACAAGGCTTCTTCAGCTCTTATTTCTGAATCTATCAATGTTGTTACAGACGCTACTGGTAAGCGTTCATGCAAGGTGCTGTGTGTATGCCTATTACATAGGCAGTCACCATTTTGAAAAGCTTGCCACCTACATGCACAAGATTACCAAGGACATATCCCTGTTTTACAAAAGGGGCAAACAGAAGGCATATTTCAATGTAAAGTCATCTGGGAATAGCCATTCCTGCATAAAACCTGCATGTGAAGAATACAGTATCTTAGAAAAAGCATCTTTCAGTTTGAGAAGTGCATAGGTGCATCAGCATGTGTGTCTGTACGCGTTTGAATGTGCATGGGATGGGAGGATGTCTGTTCAGAGCTCTTCATGTCCACTTTGATGTGGTGGCGTGGGATGTATGTCATGGAACATTTGGGGGTGAGGCTCTGCAGGTCCAAGTACATGGTGGGATTAGGGTGCATTATAGAATGTGATGGAAGGTGATAAAGCTAAAGAGAAAGAAACCTCCCGCAGTCCAGGATAGGTAGGTACTCAGGAAGAGCTGCCTAGGTGTTTCAGGCAGATCTTCCCTCAGTCTAAATCCCAAGGTTGGGATTGTCCACAGTCTCACAGACTGTGACAGAACTGGGAGCAAAACTCACGTTTTATTCTTCCAATTCTTTACTTATAAATCTCAAATTTATTTCCTTTGGAACTAAATGTGTTAAATTCCTCGGATATAGATTTAGACTACCTGCCACTGAGGTCTTCTGCGTCTTTACTGTGTCAACCCTGGAGACCGATATTGGGAAATATTAAAGGTTTCTTGGCTGTATTCTGTTTTATTCCTTGAAAATAATAAGCATTTGGTTTCCCAGTCACTTCTGGGCTCATAATTGCAGTCCTAATATGAATGCATACGACAGCACTGGGTTTCTATGTCTGTACAGAAAATGACAATAAGATTAAGAACATGGGCTTGATTATAAAGGCGCCATTAAACTTTGGCGTCACCCCCTTAGTGCACTCCGCCCCTTCCCTTCAGAAACAAATGGTGTCACGGTTTGTTTTCGGCCGCAGAAATCTTCATTAAAGTTGAGGAATTAAATATAGCACTTTAGCTAATTAATTATGGTTTGATCATTTTGACACCTCCAAATGACTCAGCCACATACCTGGAAGCTTTGTCAACTCAATTGCATCTTTATTTTTGTTGCCTTTAACCAACAATGAAGACTAATGCCACTCTTTCTAGTTTTCAATCACCTCTACAGAAGTGCTCCCCTGGCAATGTGCAGGGACAGACCTAATTAATCCCTCATCTGCCCTGCGCTGTGTCTATACATCACACTGGCAGTTGGAACTGCTGCTTGTTTTAAGGCTATTGCTGGAATGAAATGCTCATCTGTTTTTCAATAATTTTACCACAGGTGGTGATTTGTAATTAGAAAGGGCAGAATCCAAATTTTGATTCTTCTTATTATTATTATTATCATTATTATTATTATTATTATTATTTAGGAGAAGTGAGGGTAGGGTGGGAAAAGATGTGAAGAGGATTAGTAATAATAATAATAATAATAATAATAATAATAATAATAGCTGCTGCACAGCAGGGAGAGAGCATTAACTTCTGGCACCATGAATGATAGTAGATTTTGGGCTCATTGAAAGAAAAGAACAAAGATTTGCACTGATGTGGCTGCACACAGGTTAAAGATCAAAGGCTTGAAGAAGTTAACAGATTTTTGCTGAACACAGAGGAGCTTTGACAGCTCAGAACCTCCACAGAGCACTGAGAAGATCCCAGCACCAATAGTCCCTTTTCTACCTCTTTTCCACCACCTGCCTCATCTGTTACTGCTCTCTGCATGAAAGCATCTTCTGGCTGATTAGGTGTGGATGCATAGGTTCTTACTCTCTGACACCAAGTTTTGGAAGTGTGATTTACCTAACGGCAGGACACGTGCCGAAATTGCTGGATAGATTTAGTATAACATATGATGTCATGGGAAGAGATCATGACTACAAAAAAGTTAGAGGTTTCACAGTAGGCTGGGCATTTTTGGTTGATATCCGTGTGGTTTTGGTTGATATTCATTATCACTGAACACTTAAGGCCTGATCAAATTCATCTTGACACACTATCACCTTAATATATTTTGGATCAGGTTCTCTGGTGCTTTGACAGATACGCAAAGCAGTATCAGCATCATCACTTGGTTGTGACAAATAATCATCAGTGTTAAATGGTGGGGAATCATGGCCTTACATAGCCTTCCATACTAATTTTTGTAGTGGTTTCAAAGCACTACAGAAAAGTTATGCTATGCTAAATGCTATAGGTATGCTATGAGTTGATTTTAAAACCAAAGTGGCTAGGACATTAGCCTACACTCATAATACTCTATTGTAATTTCACGGACATTTCAAATATGGCCTTATGCAAGTTGCTTAGAGTGAGATTTTTAGAGGTATTGATATGTTTGTACATATGTGTCAGTATCTCACAGGGTTTTCAAGAGAACATCGGTTCTAACACTGTTTGATTTAAGCTCATAGGAGCTTGAAAATCTTACCGAGAAAACATTTCTATCTTTAGTACCCTCATGAGCTCAGTACACTACCTCATGTTCCTCTAACTTTCTTGTTGACTCCTAGTTTCCTTTGAAAACCACATGGTGATACAGGGAAACGATGAACATTTAGATCCTACCACTTTCTGAATTGGTCCATGGTGTCTTGTAATGAAGACTTCCCTCCTATTTCAGGGTGAGGCTGTTCAGCTTTTCATAAGGCAATGAAATATGAATTAATCTAAGGAATATAGTCCATAGCTCTTATGCTAGCACAGTCCTGTGAGAGATCTGGCTTGCAGACCTTCCTTTGTTAACTGTTTTGTATGAACTGGAACAGCTTCAAAAGCAGAGGCCCATCTCGCACTACCTCATTGTTCCAAGAACAGTGAAGTCTTCAAGGAAGTAGACAATCTGGGTGCAGTTCCAAGCTCCGCAACAAGCAGAGGTGAGACCTCTGTCTGCTGCTTATGGGGGGTGTACCACCCCTCTGAAAGGTTTTACCCCCTCAGGGGGATAAACGGATAACTAAAACCCAGTTTAGAGTTTCCTATTCTTGATGTGTTGCTGGCAAGGGAAGGAGAGGAGTAGGCTCATTTGCTGCTTCTGCTGCCAGTAAGGATGGGATGTGCAAGAGAAATTAATGAGTTTTCACGTAAGCAGACCCTTCCTCCATCTCAGCAGCAATCAACCTGGTTTTCAAGGTTTGTGCCTTAAGCAAAGTATTCCTCTGGTTGTTTTCCATGCCAGTAGCCTCGGCACCTTCCTGTTTTTCTCATGTCTGGACCTGGACTTGGCTGGCCTGTTGTGGCTGCTTGGTGGTAGGAAGGGCTTCCTATCAGGTCTTCCAAATGAGATGGGTTCCTTACCTGCATTCACAATCCCTTTTTTAATGTTCTCTGTTCAACCCCTTCTGTTCTCCTTCATCTTCTGACTTGTGACCTCTCGTAGTTCTCTGCCTAAAACCCACCAGGGCTCAGGTCCCTAGGACCTGAAGGACACAGTTGTGCTGTGCTACATGACATACCTCAGTGACTCCTAAATGTTAGATCAGCCTAAAATTCTTGGGTTTGGGTGTTATGTTTGTCTGTTTTAATTTTGGCCTACTGAAAGAGAAGTAGATTGAATTGGAAAAAGAAGTCCAGGCAACAGGGCATTGTACCTACCCCTCTTCCCAGCCTCCAAACCTAACACATGAACTGAGCACCCAGACAAGTCACAGGCTGTGGGAATTACCAGACAGACGCCATGCGTTTTTCTGGCTCAGCTATTCCAGAATATTACTTTTCTCTTTCACTTTTCCTCTCTCTCAGGGCACCTCGCCCATTTCCTGATGCCCTGAAATCTCTTTCTATGTGGCCAGGCATTTTGTTTTAATTTTTTTTAATGAATTCAGCTCAGCGCCCACACATCCCCTTAACCATGGATTTGTACGCTCAAGAGAAGACATGGAGAGATGTTGATGTTTTTGGCTAGTATTCATGCCCTCAGTACCCTTTTTTTTTTTTTTTTTTTTTTTATTTATGAATATACATGTTTTCTTGGCTGTTTGTGCTGGAGCCCATCTGTTAGAATGGCACGGTTCCTGCTCGCAAGTGGAATCAGACCCTCGCTGGAGGGGGTAGGTTTCAGGCAATGACGGGTTTTTAAGCGGAGCAGCAGGAGCCCTACAGGAAGGCGCTCCCCTGTGTCAGCGCTGGCACCACCTGCCTCCTGCCACCTCAACACACCAGTTGACACCATTGCACCGAAGGCCAGCGGGGCCAAGCAGGTCAGGGGAGGAAGGCACAGGGTTCGGGGGCTGCCAGGAAAACTGCTGGTGTTGCAGCCGTGCCATCAAAAGAGCATGGGATGCTTTAAAAAAACACATGTATCTAATAACTGAAAAGGAAAATAACACTCATGTGAGACAGAGCAAGAGACACCAATTCCTAGACAGTTTAGGGCGTTAGCTGAGATATGAGGAACTAATTTCTCTGCTTTTGAACAGACATCTGAGCCAAATTGCTTAGGGTTGCATTGGAGTAAGTGCTGCTTCCAGGCAGCTCACCGTAAGTAGCCCATGAGTCATCCTTAGTCACTTTAGACATAGAGACCAACAACTCTGCTGGCTAGGTGATGCAGGAGGAGCTTGAAGTGTAATGATGACTCCAGAGTATTCGGTTTTCATTTAAAAACAAACTTTTTTTTTTCCCCCATTTCTTTCTAAAACTCTTTCCTCTCCAAAAGGAGCTCCAGAAGAGACATATTCTAACATACTCTAACATTTGGTACCTTACATCTACATGAGTGTAAGTTCAGATGAGCTTCGGAAAAGGCGTGTGGGTCTGAAAACATCAATAAACAGCAATTTAAAATTTAGTCTGCCTGCTTAGACTGCTTTATGGGACAGAGCACAGGAGAGGACCCAGGACAGTTGGCTGTTGGTGGAAATTTTTAACATTGATTCTGATATGATCTTTAGGTTTCCTTAGAGTAGTTCAATGCCTTTCTTTATCTGTTAGTTAAAAATTTTCATTTTTGTCTGATTTTTTGCTTTTTTTTCCCCATACTTTTCATTCAGTTATCATTCAAACTGAAAATGGGGAAAACATAGAAGGTGATAGGAAAAGAAAATGGCTAAACCAGAAATACCCACATTATGACCTTTCTTCATAATCCTGGAAAACAAGTATACAGTGGGGAAAAAAAAAAGAAAGACAAAAAAAAGTGGAAACCCCCTGAGACAAAATGAGTCATAGTCTTATTTGATCAAAAAAACCAGAAAAACTCAAAGATGGGAGAGAAGGAAGCTGCCTTTTGTTAAAAAAGATAAGTAGTCAAAAATAGCTTTGGAAACTTTTGCCTGATTCGTCTAACTGAATAACACGTATGTCTTGTGCTCTCTGTACAGGTAGGATTTCCTTGGGCACATGCATGGACCTTTTGCCAGGGAAAGGTGCAGAACTGGGCCACAGTCAGCTCTCAAATGTAGATTATTTCCTCTGAGACAGCATGGCTCATATCTTGGCTAGGGCAACAGCACAAATATTTTCTCACTGATACTGAAGATATTGCTTTGCTTTCTGTCCCCAATATTTGTGAGTTTGAATTTTCAGACACTTCTGTCACGAATACAAAAATCTACACTTTGTAAGAACCAATTTGGAGCTACTTACAGACCCATCCAGGCTTCCCTTTGTGGGGTATGACTAAAGTGTTTCAGGAGAGCAATTAAAGGTCTGTCTAGGTGGCTGGAGTGCTAAACTGGCTGTAAATATCTTCTGAGCAGCAGGAATGAGACTACAAGTGCCAGGGAAAATCCACAGAAGAGTAAAGACCTAAACCCACGAGTTCCCCAATTTAAGGGTTTTTTCAGGCTTTTAGAGTCTTTTCTGGCTGTATTAATGAGAGAAGGAAGACCTCAAAAAGTAGTACAGAGCAATAATTCTACTGTTACTCCAAAGGTATATCTGTGGTCTTTATTCAGTTAACTTGGGGCTTTTTGCTTATTTTTCATTTTTATTTAAAGTAAAAAAATGAAAACAAAAATTACCTGTAACCTTGTAAGGGTGGTGATCATGTTAAAAATAAAACCTATGGTTAATCAGCTGTCTTGGTGGCCAGCAGACAAAAGATTGAGGAGATCTGGAGACTAAATCACTCCTTGGTCTCCAGGCAATGGATGGTGTGATCCACTCCTATAGTGGCTCTAGGAAGCTTGTTTTTCAGCTGCTCAAGCTATATTTATGTAAGCACCATTAGCGAATTTAATGTTTGTCATCCTGAGTCCTTTTGCTCATGAACCATGAATGTGAACATGGTCTTAAGGGGAAAGGAATAAGAAATCCTAAATTTCTACATGGTTCTTCTGCTCTGTCCCAAAATCACCTCTTATTAGAAAACAGGATCCTGATTTGTCTTTTGACTTGAAGCTCAGCAACTTCTCAGATGATTAAGTAGCAGCCTTCTTTCCAGTTTAGCCTGGATATAAGGAATAACTACACCTATTCCAAAAAAACCCCAAAGCCTCTTCTTACTGTAGCTTTTTGCTTCTCTGTCCTTAAGGTTGATAAATATTAATCAAATATTTTGGGTTCAATGTATGCTTAATTGTTCTCATCCTAAGACAGGGAGATGTCTGCTTAAGCATTTTGTTCAGTTGGGTCCTTGGGAAGCCGAGAAGCCTATTTTCTTCCCTCGGTGGAGCATGAGCGTGGTTCCTCCATTAATTCAGGACATTGGGGGGACAATGAAGGAATTGCATGTTGGCAACTCACATTTCCTCTAGCCTCTGGATAAAGGATTTGAGTTTTGTGCATGCTGCCAATCCTTTAACGATCTTACACACCCTATAATCACCCTAAAAATTTGGAATAAAAGGGGAAAAAAAGGACTGAAAAGGAAAAGAAAAATCCTGCGGGCTGCCTTAGTCAAATATCTTGGACTTGAGAGCTATTTGATCATTAGTCTAAGTATGGATAATCGGTGTAATGCTAAATAAAGAAATTATACACTGAAATGGAAAATTCACTTGGTAAAAGCCCAAAGAATTATTTCTTTTCTGGAAGCTAACATTCCCACTGAAAGGCAAATGCTATTTCCCCCTCATTGTGCATTGCTTCTTGAGGTGTTTAGCTGGTATGTGTGTCTATATTTTTATAATACTTCAATGCTAGGATTCCCCTATGGAGTGTGGCTTCTCAGTCTGCCAAGCAAGGTCGAGACGTACAGAAAAGCTGTCTTCATTGTGCAGAGTTAACAGAGGTTAAACTCAGCTCAGGGTTTTAACATTACCTTAGGTCCCGCATGTAATTGATTTTCCCTGACTTTTTTGCCTGTTTTAAGCAAGGACACTAGAATAAAATTTAAGAGATACTTTCATTCAGGTTGGTATTGCTAATCTTTGCACTGAGGATGCTGTGGTAGACTGAAGAGTTCGCAAAAGAGACCAATTCCCTGGAAGCCACTGGAAAAAGATATGTTAACTGCAGAATTACAAACACATAGAAGAGATACAATAGATACAATACATAGAACACAGGGATTTTATCCAGAAGTCTTTGCAATTGGGGTAGGAGGATGCAATGACAAGTTTTGGGTGTTTATAGGCAGGCAGGGCACAGGAGTGTTCAAACTTCACACCACCTCTCCCAGTTATCTCTGCCGTGAAGGTATAAGGAAAGGGAAAATCTTTGCCCCAAATAATTCACAATCCAGAAATGAACAGGAAGAAGGAACAAAATGAATATGCAGAGAAGGTGCAGAGGAGATGGGAGGAGATAGATGAGGAAATGTGTTTGGGGAAATGTGGGGAGAAATGGAGGAGACGTGGAAGAAGACAGTACTGGGGACACAACTGGAGAGGTGCTCTTGGAGGAAGGTGCTCCGTGAAAGAGGAGGTGCAACTCCGAGGACTGTGGCCCATGGGCAACCCATGCCAGGGCAGGAACAGATATCTGCCCATGACAGATATTAAAAAAAAGAATTTCAAGGCATAAAACATTTAAATCCTTTTATATTTAAATATACTTGACTGGATCAAGATCCTGTGATACAGGTTTGTATGGAATGAGGACAGATTCACACCTGCTTTGAATAAGAGCACAGTGATGGTCATGCAGAATTATTAACTTTGGCTCTAGAAATACAACAGCCGCTCACCAGTGTGCATCTCCTATAGCCATTTATTCTGGATGCAGCTCTATGATACCAAGACCATACTGTGACTGATTCTAGAAACAGACTACTCTGGCATCTTCTCATATTCAACTGAATGTTCTACCACATGTGATGTGACCATATTTTTAGTGATTTCCTTGACCTTAATGAAAAAGCTTATTACAGCACTGGCAATGAAAGTTCACCTCAAATTATCAGACAAGTATCCTCAGCACAAAACTAGTTTTTTCTGCCTCATATACCCTATTGTGCCTTGACAGCCTTTTTTATCTGGCCATCAAATATTTCCCACATTTAATAGACCTTAAAGCTCAGCTCTTTACTACAAAAGCCCTGCTGTCTTTAAACTTCTTCTAGAGACAACCCATATCTTTCTCGCTGATTAACTGCAACTCTAAATCTTCAACCTGTCTCCATCTCCTTTTTAGTCTCAACACCTGTTTTGCCCACATTTAGATCACCTGAATTTGTCCTGCCAGAGAACACAAGAAGAAATTCTGCTTTGTTCCAGGAAAACCCATCTCAGAGCTTCAAATTCATTTGAGGAATTTGAACACTGTTCCTTCGTTTCAGTTGGGCAGATGTTAAAGGTTAATGTTAGGCATATAGAGAAAACAGTCCTAGATGTGTTTCTTTTCTTGTGTCCCTTATCTCACCTGAGAGCACAGACACCAAATACTGTAATTCTGTGCAAATCCATGGGGTGTGTGGTTCTGTACCATATATTCACCTTGGATGTCTGTGGTACGGAAGGAGTGATATGCCCCTTCAATTTTAATGAAGTACTTTGCAGATACAGTCCAAGTATCTGTAAAACTCTGAAGACAGAAGGGGAAGAATGAGGTTGAATTCTTCTGAGATCTTGCATACCCACATATTCCATGGATGCCTTCACACTACATATGAAATTGCGATACCGCAGTCATATTGTCCTCATGATCTCTTGTGACTCCTTCATACTGAGCCACTTCTTCTAGTATGATGGGAATAAAGCTGTAGACTCTCCACCTTTGTTTCTAGGGATTCAGTTTTCTGAAGATACCTGCCAGTACATTGAGCACAAAGGGCAGGGACTCTTCCACTTCATAAACTAAGATCGTAACCTGCAAAAGCAATGTCCAACAACCGAGGTTTATTGGGTCCTCTATGATCACACTGAAGTTAGCCATTTGACAGTGAAAAGCTGAAATGTATATTTATTTGTGGTAAAATGAACAAGATATAACTCCATAAAGGGGCAGTAATTAATAACTATGTGCTAGTCACAGTGCACAACATATCGAGACAAAATCTTTGCTTTAATAAAATGGCTCTACGTAGACAAAGGTGAAACGGCCAAGCAGGTTATAGAAAGTCACGCAGCAGAACATAAGAGCATACCATTCCTGGATCTCAGGCCTCTTTCCTCTCCTCTAATTCATGTAGCTTCTGCTGGTCCAAGAACTTACCAAGACTTGTTGTGGGATAAAATAAAAAATGGAGGTTGAATAATGACAGAGACTTTCCAAGGGTGAGATCTGTGGGAGTAATTGAAAACCCAGTGGCATCCTACATGCAATTAAATGTGAGTGGACAGAGGACCGGAGGACATACCCGTTGAGTGCCTAGAGAGAGCAATCCTGAGTTGTCAGGAGTGGACGGAGCAGATGACCTCAGAGGCTTTTGCCATCTCTAATTTTAATGATTCCTTGAGCTGCACGGCTTAGAAATACAGGGACATGTATTTAAATGATTCATGAGCTTCGCACACCCAAGGAATGCTTTAGCTGTCACGACATCCTGTAATAGGCTTGGCGCAGACCAAGGCAGGAAAAACAAGCCATCATCTTGGCCTGACTTTGCCAGAAAAGTCTCTGGTTTCTCCCCATTGATGAAAGTTGTCATTTCTCCTGTAGTTCCCAGTGTGTGTCACTGGCAGAGAGGAGGCAGAGAGAAGGGGAAATAAAAAATTTTTTAAAAAAAAAGAAAACCTCAAATCCTAAAAGTCATCATAACAAACTTGCTGCTGAGTGAAGTTGCTGTTTGGCTGAGCGTGGTGACTGCTGTGCTGTGACAGATCCTGTCAGAGAGGCACTGCCTCAGCTTGCAGGTGTAAGCATGACCTATCAAACTGAATGGGAGCTGACAGAAAGGATTTCTGCAACGTGAAACGGAGAGCTGACATGAAAACAGTGACGTGTGAGGGACTGAATCACCGCAAGCGCAACTGTCACAGATGATGTCCAGAGAAATGACAGGAGAATACTAACTTTACTTGATGTCAGTTTAGTTGTCCTTTGTGTTTGGAAGAGTAACTGCTAGGAAGGGGAAAATTTTAAAAGCACATAGGAAAAAAAAAACCCAACGAAAATCCCACATGCACATCCATTTCAGCTCAACAACCAAAGCAGTTTTTATGTCTTCTTGCAATATTATTAGTATAGGCAATTCTATTTGTTGGGGTTTTTTGGCATGCTTTCTTCTGGCTAGAATGGTAGGTTTACATAAATTATTTTAAGACTGAGATTTTATTTAGTCTACTGACAACACCAAAGAAGACCTGCTAAGACTACTGCTATCAGCTAATTGCTCCTACTTCTACAAGGATGAACAGTCAGTTACCTTTTCACAGTAAGGAGTGAATATTTTCAAGGCATAATTGTCTGAGGATAAAAAATAAAACTATGTACTAAGACATCTGAGATTTGTGTCGCATCGTGTTACAGACTTTCTGCATTGGACAATCACTTCATATCTGTTACTCCTCCTGACATGCTTTTGTGTAGCTCATCAACTCTCTGGGTCAGGAGCAATCTCTTCCTTGCACTTTTCTGAGTGCAATCAAATCTCATCTAAAACAGGCACCTTCAGTCTGTGTTTTATGAAAAATAGCCTAAGTGTAGAGTAGAAATTGTTTTACCATGTTGAGATTACAATAAATATATAAAACTTTTCACATTGTCATGAATTATTCAGCAGTGAGCATGACCAGGAGTGGTGATGTTGGACAGATGCTGAAGACACCATCGTTCAAGAGAGAACAGACTAATCACGATCTTATTGCTGCCTCTGCTTGTGCCAGGTTGGATGGCAGGATTGACGTGAAGGTACTGAGATGTGAGGGGTATGACAGGCAGTCCTTGAGGCAGGAAACAGGGCTCTCAATTCTCCCATACTTCTGGTTTTAACTAGAGCACCAAATATGTTTCTCTAAGCTCTAAAGCAAAGTGGATTCTGAAATCTTTCCTTTCTCTGTGTCCGAAGCACCCTGAAGTAGATCCGATTCCATATTCTTCTTTCAGTTCAAGAATAGCTATTTATTGTTGTTTTTCTGAGCAAGCAGACGACCCCTAGGACAAATTCCAGTTGATGAGTGAAAGTAGAGACTGGAGAGAGCCCTAAATGGTAAATCACTTATTCTGTTGGCTTAGTTACAGTATCTGATTTGATGTGGTTTAAAAAACAAACAAACAAACAAACAAACAAACTAACCCCAAAAAACTCAAACAACTTGAATTAGGTCTGGTTCATACAAGAAAAGAGCCGAGACTATTAGAATTAATATTTTCTAATGAGGACAGAATTGGAATAGTAACCAGAAGTTGTTTTCTCTGACCTTGGGCAAGTCCCTTTTTCTTCCTCCACCTGCTCTCACTGTATATCAGCTGCCTGAGGCAGAGATCCACTCTCCTTGTGAGTCAGATTCAAAGTCTACAGAAGTCTGTAGGAATATTTCCATTGATTTCTCAAGGCTCTGGATCAGCCCATCAGCAATTGTGCAGTGCTTTGTTCCATTGTGGCACAATTGCATTTGAAGCCTCCAAATGCTCCCACATTGTAAATAATAGTTAACATCTCATCAAATTAATTCAGCTGGCTATCAAATCAGATCATGGTTAGAGCTGATCAAAACCTGGAATATTTGTTTCTGAACACTGTTTCTTTATTTTCATATTTTTCAATTGAGGGGAAAAAAAGCCAAAATTTCAGAAATGTCTTAGAAGGTGGAATTACTGAAGTATTTCCTTTCAGAAAAATTAAAACAATCTTATTAAAACTTCAGATATACGCAGCCGAAAAGCCTTCTTTCAGGTGAAGGACATATTGAAGTAAAACAAACAAAATTATGAACTTTGAAACTATTGAAACAGAATGTTTCAAATTATTCTTGGTGTGCTGAGTTTTGTTGAGTCATTGTGTATCAACAGCATGTTAAAATTTAGTGAAACCACCATTTTCTGACAGAAAACTATTTTATCCAAAACCAATTCAGTCTTTTCTAACACAAATGAGTTTTGATCATAGGACAAATCACATAATAAATGGTACATGTGATCAAAGGTCTAACAAATTGCTCAGAAATATTGAGATTATATGATAGATTTTCTTTCTTTGAGAATCATACGCATATATGGCACCAGCCATGGTATGATAAAAGACTTGGAAGAAACTAACTACATGTAAACATTTCTCATTCATTATCTTGGGTTTCTGCTACTGTGTGACAAATCATTAGTCGTAGTGTAAGGCAAGCTTTAAAAATGTAATTACTTAATCATGCAGTTAGTTCCCCATCAATCCTACCAGCACTTGTTCTTAACTAGCTTTAAAGAACAAAATTAGGAGTAATTTGTAAGCAAAAGTAATTGAAGAAAGGCTGATATTGCCAAGGTGTTGACAGCGCTGCACATGGTGTTGTTTTTTTTAATTCCCCAGCAAAGCAGTGGTCTGCAAACTTTGCCGAACAGCACTGCTGGCTGGCTACTGGTGGAGCCTTAAAACATGCCTCGGTGTCCTAGCACTGAGGTCAGGAATGAGGATTTTCCTCATTTTGTGTCACCCATCTTCAAGGGTGGCAGGAAGGAGCCGTGGGGTCATTCAATGGGATGGAGAGAGGATGGGTCCATGAGATCTGGATATTAGGCTTGTAAGTAATCGTGTTTGGTTCTCAGAAATCTTAGTATCAGGAACAGCACTGACCCAGAAAAGGGAAAGGATACGTTGAGAGCAAGAAGAATCAGAGCTTGTAGTCAGTGATCTTTACACTTTCATAAAACTCCAGGGGATCTAAATTAGGGTAAAGTAGAAATGGGTGGTGAATGGGAATTTTTTAATGTGATCTGTTTCATTGGAGACTGTAGATTCATCAAATCTTGAACTGTCACAAGAAAAAGATTATTTTCAACACTTTTTTCACCTGTGAAAATTCTTAAAAATGTTTTGAAATTATGCAAGAATCTGGTCTTGTCATTTCCTAGGATGAAAAAGTCTAGTTCCCCTGATTTGAATCAACTTGTGAACCACAGTGTGTGCATGTACTATCTATCTAGCTATCTATTTGTACAACACAGTCCTGAAATAGTAAAATTGAAAATGAATAATTCTGAAAATATTAAAATAAAATACTTAAAAAACAGAAATAAGATTAATTTGACATCTTTGTTCTTGAAATAACAGTTAGCAGAGCTGGCTGGAAATAAGTCCATCTGTTCTGAAAGCAAGTCAATTTAAAAAAAAATAAATGAATCTTTATGAAGACAGAAAGGAAAGAAAAAATGAGAGATATTTTGGGGCAAAAAAACCAGATGGACTTCTTCCCACATTTTTTTCTTCTTGGGCTTATTAAGTTTCCATGCAGGATGCTGCACATGGAGTTAGACTGCTTAGGAAGATTCCTCTACACCTGCCATGTATATTATTGAGGAGAAAAAGACCGAGGATAGCCAAGTCAACTGGCAAGAAACCACGGAGTTTTCCAGTGGAAATTTGCCTACTTTTTATCAAAAGTTTCATGAAAACTAATGTCACAGTGTGTCTCTTGAAAATTGGCTATTTCTTTTAGGGAAAATTGGCCTTAATTTGGGAGAGGGAGGTGTTGGGATAGTTTTCCCTCTTTTGCAGCAGCCAGCGAGGCATTATGAACTCTCAGTAAAGAAGGAAATTAAGAATTTTCTGATACTGTGATCTATGCCCTCCCAAGTGCTTGCAGAGATACAATGGACGAGTGGCTTTTCAGAATAGAGTCCTTCTGGTTGAGGGTGAGGGGAGGAGAAGGATATTCAAAGGGAATGTGATCTGAATAAGAAAGTGGAAGTGGCTTGTGAAGGTTAAAGTTCGTTGCAGAAGATGTTTCTATCCCAGCTTAACTGAAACTCATTAAGTGTGATTGCAACACATTTCTTTTCAATAATTGTGCCTGTGGGTTTATTTAGGACATAATGTTGAATGATCTATAAAGGCACAGTCCTCGTGACAGCTGATACGATCACAATGTGCTTGTGTTAGCCATCTCTTGTCTTCACCAAGGGATAAGAGATTTAGTAAGAACCATGAGCTCATCTCATCGTCATCACTTCTAAATCACTTGAAACTCTTGCTATGGCAAATCCCGCCTTTATATCATACACTTGTCTTGGCTATCAGTTGCAAATAGGGAGGGAACAGAAGGAAAGTTACTTTGATTTTATAAAATTGATGCATGCTCACAGCTGCAACATGGTGTTTTGCATCATGGCAATTCAAAGTGATGGAGAAAATCATCCCAAGCAATGCACCCAGGTCATTTAGCTTCTCCTTTTCCTTAGAGACATTACATGCGTAGATCATGATTTTCATTTGTTGTTTTAGCCAACAGGTATTTTAGCAACAGAAACAACAGCATTTGCTTCTAGGGTTTTTGCACAAAAAATGTGAATAACGTTTTTTCTTGTGATTAGCTGAATGAGGACAGGTTTATATTCCTTTTTTGCAGACAAAAGCAAAATCTCTCAGTTCAGTCCTTGAGTTGACGCAGTGTTACTCAGCATTGATGTAGGAGCTGTATAACCCTGTTACTGAAGCCCTGGATGAAAACTAAAAGAAAACCCCATATGCTAAAAGTGATGGCTCTGAATACTGCTACAAAAGCAGTTGCTGGTGCCCTTTAGCCCCCTAGGCTTCTGCAGGAATAGCATGTGAAGAAACTGAATATTGGCCAGTTTTCTAACCTACTGAAAAGACCTCTTTGGGGGAAATAGGCGTGTGACAGGTAAGAACAGCTGTGATATAACTGTCTTTATTGCTTGGTCCAGCCGACTCAGATTAGGATTGAAAATGGTGGAATTCATCTCCTTTTCATGTTAGTCAGCTGAATATTGGATGCCTAGATCTACTGTTTTCAGGATTGACAATTTTTGTACCAGTAGATAGAAAGTAGTACCTCCTGAGAGCTCTTTACCTGTCTCACTGTAGAGACCTATGTTAGGAAGAGACAAGTCACTATCTCAAAGGATCTCTTTTTATTGACTGTGAAAGCACCCCTGAGTGCCTAGCTGAGACTCAGGCAAATAACATTTAGACACCTAAATGGGATGAGAAGAAAAACATTTGAATGCTTTAACCCTGTCTCATGACAGAAGGTGAAACCATACGCTCTAGTGGAACAGGTCTCTCTCCTCTAACTTTGCAGTGACCTATATTTGTATGATAATTGAACCATTTTTGCAAATATCTTCTCTAGTGGTTCACTGTGCAACACTGTGGTATTTGTGCAACATTAACATTTTGTATTCAGCAATGTCCAAGGCTTTTGAGGAAAGATGAGCCAACTTCACACATCCAAGACCTAGGAAAAATGTAAAGCGAGCAGACTAGATTAGTTGGGCAGAAACCGTTTGCTCCTCATGAGCTCTCACCCCAGACTCTAGACCTTCTAACCTCTGTCTCTAAGGATGGCTGTTGTTTAAAAACTGCATAATGTGATGGTATTCAGTATTTAATAAAAGTACTGAAACTGCTACACAGTGCCACAGATTCACTTGCTGAACATGTCATGAGGCAAAATTTTATAGACATTGTAAAATCTTTTTACCACACACAGCTGCATTACCCAAAATTACTCAAATCTGCAGGGCATCTGAAACACACACTACAGCAATAATAGGCTTTGCTGCTTAAAAAGTGATTATGACTAATGCACAAAAACAATTATCACCAAGCTTAATTGCAAAGAATTAAACACAGTATATATATGTATATAAGTATGCACACACATACATATATATGTACATATACATGGCATTCCATATCTAGTTTCTTACTAGAAAACAGGATCTAACAAAAGTAAAGATGAGGGGAATATGGGTATTTCTGGGGGGGGGAAGCAAAAAGAAAACAAACAAAACAAACAAAAAAAAACCCCAAAACAGAAAGAGCTTGTTCAACTAAAGATATGGAAGCCAGCCAGAAAGCACAGACAGCGCTCTTAAGGGTAAAGAGTGTTTTACTGGGAACGGTAATAATTGAGTTAGAGCTAAATGTCCATTGACAGCACACTGATTTTGGGAGTGACCTGCAATGGACCCTCAGGTGAACATTACAAAACAGGAAAAAACTTAAATTCTATTTATTTCCTGAGTATATCTTCCCATCTTCCAGGAACATAAGTCTTAAAGACTTTACAAGTGTCGTGGTTTAACCCCAGTCAGCAACTCAGCACCACGCAGCCGTTTCCCCTCCCCTCCCAGTGGGTGAGGAGGAGGAAAGGAAAAAAAAGTCAAACTTGTGGGTTGAGATAAGAACAGTTTAATAACTAAAGTAAAATATAATACTAACAATAGTAATAATGAAATATAATAATAATAGTAATGAAAAGGAATGCAACAAAAGAAGGGGGGGGGGAGAAAAAAACCAGTGATGCACAATGCAATTGCTCACCACCTGCTGACCGATGCTCAGTTAGTTCCCGAACCGCGATCCGCGCCTCCCGGCCAGCTCCCCCTGTTTATATACTGGCATGACGTTCCATGGTATGGAATACCTCTTTGGCTAGTTCAGGTCAGCTGCCCTGGCTCTGCTCCCTCCCAGCTTCTTGCACACCTGCTTGCTGGCAGAGCATGGGAAACTGAAAAGTCCTTGGCTTAAGATAAGCGCTACTTAGCAACAGCTAAAACATCAGAGTGTTATCAACATCATTCTCACACTAAATCCAAAACACAGCACTGTACCAGCTACTAAAAAGAAAGTTAACTCTGTCCCAGCCGAAACCAGGACAACAAGCCAGAAGTTCAACCTATGTCTTTATTTTTCAGAAGTCTGAATTAACTTTTCTTTCATCAGTTTTTCTAGCTGCTTTTTGAAAGCATTTATGTTTTTGGCATCAATGGCCATGTTGTCATGAACTTCCATATCGGAATTATCTGCCTTGTGTACTGATATTCTTTCATGCTATCAAGACTGACCGGCTGAACGATCTGGAGAAAGCCAGTATTTCTACTATGCTGGCTAAATTCAGGACAGCATGTAGCATTTCATGCCTGCCTACTACGCAGCCCTGCCAGATCGAGTCAATGCAACGTCAGTGTAAAGTCTTCTTATAAACCAGCAGAGCAGGTACCAACTATTTTATCACAATCATTGTTTGGAGAGGTTACTGTTATTTCTTGTGCAGCTTCCAGCTGTGGTGGTCCTTAAAGAAGGATGGAGTTGTGATTAAAGCAGAAATAATTAGGAAAAATGAGCTAAACCCTCAACTGTTGCTGGCTTCATTGACTTCAAGAAAAGCAGGTCAACTGATGTCAATTGGGGGCCCCAACAGTTGAGTTAGCTGTTTCTTCTGCTTTAGGCTTTTGCTGTGACCTTCAGTAATTACACCATACAGCAGGCACACAAGTGGAGTGACTAAGTTGTTTAAAATGAGGCGGATAAAACACCAGAAAAATACGACGATTATTATTAGCATGAACTGCAGTAAGGCGCGTAGGCTGGAAAAGGCGGTATTTGCAGCGTGCAATCAGACATGGATAGGATGATACCTGGGAAAACTCTGTTGTGCTGGCAAGGCTCTGTCAAGCAATCCTTTCACCCCTGGCTGTGGATCACTGTGTTAATAACTGTGTCAAGGCTTCCTTGATTCTGCTGCTACAGATGAGTCGTTTGATGCTGCTTTAGACTCTGCGGCTATCTTTGAACTAGTAAACCTGGAACAGCAGGTCAGTGGCACAATGTAGTTCTCACCATTAAATTGTTAGCATAGCCACTGGATTGTGCCTAGCCCTATTTGCACAGAAAACTCACATGAATGATTTAGGCAACAGCATTGGAGCACTCCCCAACTGGTAGTTTGGATTTGAGGGTGATAGGGAATGGCTGTATGGATATAAGCACTGCTGTGCCAGGTAGTGGGATTCCCGGATTTGTCCCCAGCTCAGTATAAATACGTAGTCTGTGAGGCTGAAGAAAGTCCAGTGTACCTCTATGGTATCTATTTACCCTTTACTCAGATATCTCTTGTTGAAAATTAAGGTTCTTGAATGTATAAAGAACACAAAAAGTATGTATTGACATGAAGATCAGAAAATCACGGGCTTTCTGCTTGGCTGCTATACAGGTGTGGATCTTGGGGGTTTTTTGGCTGGATTTTTTTCTTAAAAATATTTAGGAGGTCAAAGATTTGGGGCCTACAGTGATTCTGCAATATTGATATTATATTCAGGATTAATTTCACTTAATCTAAAATTTAGGCATGTAGTATTAACTCAGCAGCTGCTACAATGAAAGGAGAGAGGCAGACATCTTCAGAGGAAAATTTACCCCACATCTCTTAAAAGTCTTTCTTCAGATGGGACAAATTGCCTTCTGGAGGTGCACGTCCTCCTCTACCAACTATTAAGGGAGCCCAGATTATTTGCTCAGAATGTATGAGTTTCAATGATCAAATTAAGACATGACTCGCATCCACAGACTTAGGGCTTGCAAAAGGAGATTAGAACATCCAAAGCCCCGTGTAAATCAACGGGAATTAGGTGTCTAAAGCCAAACTTTGGGTAGATCAGTGCTCCTTACCAAATTGCTTAGGTGCACTAAGCTCTGCCTTGTAGGGCAATCCACAGTCTTGGTTTCCCTGTCCGGTGTTGGGTAATAGTTAAGCAGTAAACTTTGATGTATGTCAGTCAGGACCTTGCATGGAAAACTACTTAAATTTACCAGTAAAGTGGAACAAGCACCATTTGCCTTGTTTTATACTCAGTGGCCCAATTTTAGGAAGCATCAGAGGACTACATTGTTTGAATAGGAATCACCTTTCAAAATAAACCCACTGGAAAGAATTAACTAGAATGCACAGTGTTTTTTTTTCTTTTCATACCTTAATTTCTACCATATCACCTCTATAATAGCTCACACAGATTACAGTGTTACTTCTGAGAACTCCATTAACATATTAACAGTAGGAGAGCTTAAAGTCTTCAAACATAAACCAGGACTCCACATAACTAAGTGCTGTACACACATTAAAGAGACAAACAGGCCCTACTCTTACATGAAATTCCTGTTAGGTAGAACTATATCTTGAACTTTTGAAGTAAATCCTAAATACTCAAATTCAGCTGTTTGAAAAGCAGAGAAAAAGTTATGCAAAACTTTTAAAATTTAAGGTTGATGCCTTTATTATTTTCTTAGAAACTAGAATGCTTCTGTATGAGCTTTTTCATCTTCATTCATTCATGTTATTTTTGAAAAAAATATTTCTGTGGTTTTTACTGGTGATAAACTGAAGCTTTCTTGTTGCAAATCTGGTGTCTTAAAAATTCAAAGTTTGAGAAAATGTCAGCAGAAAAATCTGATATTTTACTAAAAGACTGCTGTGTTTTGCATTTCTGATGGAAAAAAAAATCAGAAAAAAATTTATTAGCTCTCTAGGAGAACATCTGTTTGTGATTGACTTAAATCATTAGTCTAGTGTTTTGTTTTGTTTTTTTTTTTTCTCTTGAGAGCCAATCTTCAAGCTTGTTTCTATCCCTTCTAATAAAAATCTAAGATTTTCCTATATCAGTTTCGAAGAGACCAAAATGCTCAATTTTCACAAGGGGGAGAAAATAATAGAGATTAAGTTGAACTCTACACCTCCCAATAGAAAATAGATATTTTTAATGGAAAGCAGCCACAGCTGCACATAACAACACGCATTAGTGCATCTTGCAGGGAAATGAAATCGAACAGCAAGACATGATCATAAGCCTATCTTGGAGTGTAGTCAATTTGTCCAGTAAATATTGTGGCATTAACAGTTTTATTTGTTGATCATTTCTGATGTTAATGGTAATGGGCCCCTTTGGTATTGGGATATTTATGTCTGACAGTGTGGTGCAATTTACATTAATAAGACTCATTAATTTCAGATGGTTTCTACTATGGAGGAAGGAAATATTAGAAGTGTTTTGTGCTTTTTTCAACATTAGTCTCTCTCTCCACACTGCACAGAGCCACTAAGCTACATTGCTGTACAACAATGAATGCTCCCTTGTTGTTGTTATTAATGATTTGCTTGCCTGCCAATGTTGAGGGTGGATAGCTGCCTCTTGGAGAATTATCTTGCTTCCACATTTTACTTAGACTGTTCTCTTTTTTCTTTTTTTTTTCTTTTTTTTTTTCGTCTGTGTGGAACTCATAATTCCAAACAAAATTGGAAGCATTTTTGCTTCCTTCTCCCATTTCCTACATCCTCTTCGTTTCCATGATGATGACAATCCTGGCCATCAGTTAGAATCTAGATGCTAAAATTAAGCACAACTTTGTGGGAGGATCTATGACAGAAATGACAATTCCTTCCTTGAAAATGATACAAATGACTCAGTTCTTTAGTGCGTTCAATTTTTATAACAGGAAATAGAAAGCTAATTACTGGTTATTAAGGGCTTTCTAAATCTCTCTCTCTTTTATTAGTTGGACAATGAACAGTTACTTTGTACGAGATGGGAAAAGTCAAAGCAAATAATTTATTGGGACTGATTTCCATAATGGGTTTTCAGGCACAGACTCATGGCACTGGCAGCTCACGTGATGGCCACTGTCCTGCCTTAGCTTCGAAATGTTTTTCATTCTTCATAAAAATGGAAGATTCAGCATTTTAGCTCTCTAAAACTCAGACAGTTATACTGGAAAAAAGCGCACAGCCTTGCAATGTCTAAATCCACAGCGTAAAGATTCTGGTTTGGTTTTGTTTGGTTGGTTTTTTTTTACAGTATCTTCTCTTGTTTTGTTTTGCAGCCTCTGAACAAATAAATTTGAAAATGTGTTCTTTTTCAAGGAACCCAGAAAACATGAGACCTTCTAGAGGAAAAGAATCTGAGAAGAGATTAATGGTGTAAGTAAAGCTGAGGAGTAGGGCTTTGGAATTAAAATGTGAGGTTTTAGCCCTCGGGAAAAAAGGAAACACTCAGGGTTTCACTCAGATCCCATTGAAAAGATTCTCATTCTTATTGACTTTAGTGCCTGAAAAGTCTTTATATCAAAACTGGGTGTTGTTCAGAAAAGTGCATCCTTTTCCAGTAGTTCTCAGTTTTCGCTCCAGTGACTCAGCATTAGAAGAAAAAAACCTCTGATTTCTCTTCAAATCTCGATACGAAATGAGAAGGAACTTGTTCAGAACTCATTAAAAACCTGTTAACAAGGTCCAGTGAAAAAAATCACAGATGGAAAGCTCATCATCTAATTCAGATAATTATTGAGTTTTAAAAAATCTTACATTGAGAGCAGTCTTGTGTATATTTATGCAGGTGCATAGCTTTTGGGTCTTCCTTTACTTCTGTTAAAACCAGAGTTAGCAAATGGGCATGCAGTAAAATACGTGCTGAGGTGTTAAAATAAGTATTTAATAAATGGAAAATGGAAAATAACTACAGACTGGCAATTAGAAAAAGATAGTAAATGACTTAAGGAACTGAGTGAAGTTAAGGGCAGTGAAACCCCAGGTTTAATATATAAGGAACAAAAGATAGGGCCCAATAATCAAACTGAAAGCTGGGTTACTTTGTACCCAAAGGTATGAAAGAAATAAAAAAAAAGAGTTCAGCAAACAATTCACAGAGGTTCACAATCAATTTTAGACACAATTGGCAAATGACTGAAGAAATAGCTTGCTGTATTAATATATAAAAATGATAAATGGAAGATCAGGAGAACTATGCTAGGGCCTCAATAAAATTATGAAAAGGATTATTTAAGTTATAATTATTAACAGAAAGTAAGTGAAAATACATTAAGGTAATTGCCAAATATAAGCTAGAGGAAAACAGGCACCGCAAGTCAAACTTGGTGTACTTTTTTGATGTAGTCACAGGTTTGATTTCTAAATGCAGTATATATCGGTATTCACTCGTATACCTTCATATACTCTCAAAGTATACTCTTCTTTTTCTGTCAGTTCTTTCTTTACTGATGGAATAAAGAGATGAGGTTTGATGAGAACAAATAGCCCTGCTCAGAATTCCTCCATTTTCATTACTTGTTGACAGTTTGATTATTTCTGTTGAAATGAACCGGAAGCGTAAATTCATGCTCTTCCCTTTTGCCTGACCGCAGGCAGATGCTTAACAGCAGTGGGAAAAATAACTGTCTCCCCATCTCCCTGAAGCAAACCAAAATTGCTACCCCTGGAGCTAAGTGAGATTTCAGGGGCAAGCTGAGAAATGCACATTTCTCATGATGATGCACTGATTAAACCTTCCACTTTGTGTGTGCAAGTTCTTATTTGCATCAAAGACAAGAGTGGCTCTTTCTGTAATGCAGACTCCTCTTTGATGGGTGCTTTCTAAAGCTGCCAACAAAAAATGAAAAAAAAAAAACCAAACGGGAGATATAAAATAGAAATAACAATGCAATGGAACAAGTTTACTATGCAGAATTAATGTCCTTATGGCACTAGCATATTACCTTCCCTTTTTCATATTTACACGGTGACTGCAGAGAAATACAGATAAATTTTATTTACACCCAGTGTCCCACCTGCTTTGCAGCCATACGGTTGTCTTGCAGATGAGCAGTTTGTGGATGACACCTACTAGTTCCCCAAGACTACAACTTTACTAATACACTGGATAGTATCAGGGTAAGTCCTACACTACGGAATTCAATTGTCTATAGGACTAAGCCACGTCTGGTTTGGGTCTGTCATGGATCACCTAGCACTCTTCAAATATTTCCATGTGTGTTTTGGCTTAACAAGGGCCAGAACCATTTCCAATAGGAAACTTGGATTCATCATCTCTGCTTTGATCAATAACAATAATATGGACTGCTCATTCATATACACTAGCCAAACTGCATTAAGAGGCGTCTTAACTGTTGATGCCACTGTGACTGATCTTTGATGCAAAAGCCTGGGGAGTCTGATCCTGAAGGTCATTTCAGAAGCATGCTTTTTGAACAAAGAAGTTTTGATATTTTTGTATTGAGATTATATCCAAACCTGCCACAACATATTATAGTATTTTGCACACAATATAAGTGAAATGTTTGTCCTTTTCAGTCCTGAGTTTGAGTGTATATACTTCGCAACCAACTCTATTGAATTGTTTCTCCTTAGAAGTCCCCTTGATTATTTCTTGAAGTCATTTCAGCCCTTAACACAAATCTTAAGCAATGTAGGTTTTGTCTCTTTGACCTAAGTCTCAATTCCTTCTTTAATACTTAGATACTACTCATCCTACCTTTTCCCCTCAGTCACTACATACTATTACTATCCACTACCAGACCAGATCTAGTTGTGGTAACAGGACACTTTTATCCACTGTAGCACATTTCAACCTGTAGGTTGCAGTGTGCAAATGTGGCTTACTGTGATTTAAGTTCAATCCACAAATTTGCTGCCATGCCAGGCTTCTGGATAACTTCTATGTCTAGGTGAATTTCACTCGGCCGCTGAAGTGAGATCTGCCAACAATATTGGCCATGAATGTTTTAGAATACGGAGGCTTTAGAAGAGTTTCAGCCAGTTAGGAGCATAATACTGTATTTGGACTGTCTACCATGGCACCTGACAAGTATTCAGGCATTATTACTGCACCTGCATTAGAGAGAGGGTTAAGGATTTGGCCCATGGACCATCAGGGACTGCCAGAAATCAATTTTGTATAAAGCCAATGAACAGAAGCAGTGGTGATGTATACTGTGGATGCCTAATAGGCACTGTGACTCTTTCTACTTGTGTAGTATCACGTTAGTAGTCTTGACTGTTTGCCCCTCTCTTGAACTTAGATACTATAACAGTGATGAATGCCAATGAAAATACCATGTTTTAATATATCCGTTAAGAGTTACTATCAAACACTCTAAAAGCAGTATGGCTTGCAGGATCAGCTGCAGCCTATTTAACACAGATAGCAGTTATCATCGCTGGATTACAGACATTTTCAGGGCTTTCTGCTTTGTGAATTGTTCTTCACATTGCCATTTTCTTTATTTTTCTGAATTAATTCTCACAGTTATAACATGTCTGAATTTTGCCTTTATTTGTGGGTTTAAACTGTGCTGTTGTCAAGTTATAGAGTGATCGTACAATTTGATGCCACCCATAAAAGCAAGAACAAAGCAACCATACCAAGGTCTGTAACACAACTTAATTGACCAAAGGACTTAGCTTAAGATAACCTATTTGTTTAGGGGCAGATTCCCCACCTATGTAGAGTAAGACCTAACTCTGACTGTCCCCTCCACTCAAATCGTACCAATACTTGAAAGTGAGGTACTGCTTAATGTGGGTGAATAAGAATCAGAGAATTAGTTTTTACTTTTTAGGATAGGCATAGCTGGGAATGATATCAGATTGCCTCCTCGTATAAAAATCTACCATTGCTTCTTTATAATTTTGCCAAAGCTGAGCCATTTGGCTAGAAAAATTCTTTGTCTGGAGTTTATATCCAGCCATTTGGTTTTTGTTTGTTTTGGTTGGGTTTTTTTGAGGGGTGGTGGTGTTTTGGCTTTTTTTTTTTTTGTCTTTTGAAATGTTTCTACTAAAAGATCTTACTATTTCACAGAACAAACTGAAAGAATCATCAAGACACCATTAGTCCTGCTTGAGGAATTGCCTAAAACAAGGTCAAGGATGCTGTTGATGCGAAAACCTTCCCAGATTTGGCCAATCTATGAGATTTTGGAAACTGCTCAGTAATAAGGCAGTGCAATTATCCAGTGGTTTAGTCTGAACTCAGCATGATTCAGCCCCTCGCGTCTCCTAGAAGACTGTAGATCCTTGTCTACCTTTCATAGTTTCTTGGTCTCAGAGCTGGGCAGCCTAGGCCTGGCAGTCTGTAAAGTGCATGGAGACAGAAGAAAACCTCATGAGTAGCTTAGTAGGGTGCTTTTGAAGTGGTAGTAGAGACTAACAGCCAACTCTTGCTATTAGCTACCTCTGTCAATGTGAGCTGAGGTCTGAATCCTGTTGATATAGATTTATACTGGCAGAGTGCAGATAGGAGGAAGGAAAAAGAAACTGCAAACTTCATTTAACAAATGATATGGTGGAGCAATATGAGTCAGATTTTGTTGCTGTTTCTAGGTCTTAAACCTTAAGTGGTTACCTGGCCTGGGAAACAATTCAGGTTGTGTCCTACGGAAACCAAACTACAACATGCTATCATATCATTAAAAATTCTATCTTAAGGAGTAAACATAAGCAAACAACCTTCATCCTGAAACTGCTAAAATTCATGTTAGCATTTATCTAGCATTTTAGCATATCTAGCATTCTTTGAAGTTTCTTTGTTTGGTTTATTTTTTTTAGCTGAACTTAGTATCATCTGCCACTCTCAGACACCAAGTGAACCCAGCAATTATTGCTTGTGGTTCTGAGTCTGTCCATGTCCAGTTTCAAAGAGGAGGTACTTGACTACTGGGCTTCTCATAGTGCCCTAAAACCTGTAGCCTCTTTTCTCCAAGAAAACTGAGGAAAAGGAAACAGGTTAGCTGCAACCACTTCCAATGCCAATCCTCAGACCGTGTTATGCATAAATATTGCTTTACCCATCCAAGCAGTAACATAGACAGATGCTTAGATGTAGTAGTACAGAAGTCACCTTCTGAAAGGTGCTTGTGTCCTTGAAGAGAGCACCAGAATATTTTTGTGATGTGCAACAGCTGCATTTGGGGTTGTTCTCCCATATCTGAACATGTTCTGTAAGCGGAATTGCTGTTGGTTCTCTGCTGAAAACAAGGTTCCCATTTTCAATGGGGACACAGCTTCAAATAAGTCTATGTTACTTAAAAAAAAAAAAAAAAAGAAAATCACCCTTAAGAGTAAATTAAAGCAGATACGTTGTCTTTGATCAAGTTACAAACGGGCAGAAGTGTTAATATACTGGAGCATTTTCACAGCGGAAATGAATTACACCATAGGCCATGCAACTGTAAAGTCGAGCGGAAATTGTAACAAAAAAATCAACGACTGAGTCTAAACTGTGAAGGATGTTGGCAAATGTCCAGGAAAAGGTATGGTTGGTGCCAAACTTGCATAAAAGAATGGTTTAACAGTCAGTCCAATTGCTATAACTGCCTCTTTTTTTTTTTTTTTTTATTTTAGATGTTTTTCCTATTGTAACTAATCTCATTAAATAAGGCCCATTGTCTCGCCCCGTCAGACAACAGCTCATTCAGGGGAGCTGTGCCATGCATTGAGATCCTTCAGCAGGATTTGAAAGGAACAACAGCGCATCATAAAAAAATAGGACGGATTGAGTGTGTTCCACCCTGAAAGACAGGAAAAAGCCTTCACAGCATGTTTGAAATCCAGCACCATTTGAAGACATCTCTTGGAAAAGCATGTGTGAAATCCTATCAGTGTTTAAGATTATTGGAAGGTGGGAGAGAGAAGTATTTTGGGCATGTCTGATGATTCCATAAACCTATGGCAGCATGACAAAAGGAGGGATCAGCCACCAGGATTAGTGCGGGGGCGATGGAAGGAAGGCAAAATTAAATGCAGAGAAAGGTCAGGTTTAAGAATCTGATCCAACTCCCTCAGTGGGAATGGGAAGTTTCCCATTAAATTATTAAAGAATTATAATAACTCTACTCATAAGACACCTCTTCACTTATCCACATCTTCCCTTTCTTGCAAGAACGCTTGATTAAATGAATGGTGATCATGAAAAAGCTTCTCAGGAGATAAAAGAAGTCACCCAAAACTTAGTGATAACAATAACACAGAGATGTGGAAATGAAAATCATAATAATTATTACTATGAGTAACCAGTATTTGCAACTAAAATTCCAAGTCAAATCTAAGTATTTGGACTCGATCTTAAGGGTCTTTTCCAGCTTAAATGATTCTATGATTCTATGATTTCACTAGCTCAAGTGAGAAACATTTGCTGTCAAGGCTTTTAAGTCTAAAGAGGAGAGAACTGCAGAGTGAGTGTAGGCAAAGAAGGGAAGAGAGAAAAGTGCCACACTCAGATTAATTCTGATCTGACTCCCATGGGAGTGTGCATACAGTACAAAGCCTGCAGATCTGCTGGAGCATATTCAGGTACTACCAACAGCACCACACTGTTAGCGTTATACTCTGTCTAGAAAAATATTTCCCCTCTTCAGCTGAAATAAATAGCTTGGTCAGAATGCAGCTCATCCAGTTGCAGGACCCAGAAAGCTCTCTAAGAACCAGGGCAAATGTCTGGGTTGCCTCACTTTGTGCCTAGGGACATTCTCCATGTCTGGGGCTTAAACAGTCTTCTCATGGTTGACTAATGGGAGTAGTAATAATGATTACACCTGTAGCCTTAAAAGTCACTTTATTTAAAAAACAATAAATTAAAAAAAAAGTTATTATTACCTTCAGTTACCAGATAAGGAAACTGAGGTACAATTTGCATGAGGTCCTTCATGTAGCTAACAGCAAAGGCAACAACAGTCTAGCCTTTTCAGTCAGATCTTTTGTTCATTTGTGGGCACCACCAAAGCAAATTCCACCTGTTTGCTTTTGTGTTTACATTCCTCTGTCCTTCTCACTATGCTGTTCTTCTCTTTGGCCTTGTCCTTCTGCCTTTTCCTTTTCTTTCACGTATGCCCAGCCAAGCACTCATGCTCCTGTGCTAAGTCCATCCACAGAGTTCACTAGGCTCAGGTGAAAGGTAGCCACAGAGAGACAAATTAAACAAACCCTTGCTTGTTTCAAACTCTCTGAACCTCCTCTGTAGGATCTTATAGGGAAACTGATAGCTAACAGACTGCAGGTTCTACTTTAAGGGAAAAAATAGCAAAGAATTTGACTTAAAATTCCTTTTTTAACTGAGGATCACCAATACCTTTCAACCTTACTATGGAAAGTCAAGACCTTTTGGAGTTTTGACCATCACAGAGCAGCACATGCTTGGGTTGCCCTGAGGAAAATTTCTCTGGCTAGGAAAAAAACAAATGTATGGACAGATAATCCTCATGTATAAATAGCGTCCTCAGTGTAATGATAGTCACAATGTCAACTTTCAGGTGAGTTTCCATTCAGCATTGCACCTATTGAGGACAGTAAGTGTGATCTAGGTGAACTAATTAACTTGTATCCTGGAGAAGGAGGTTGTCACTAAGGAAATGCAGTACAAAGCAAAACTTAAGCATCCTGGACCCTGGCCTGTAGCAACAGGAATAAACCACAAATATTAAGTAGATTAAAAATAACTGTCATGTTACATCACAGAAGTTTTATCCCTCAGTCCTGGCACATCTCTACACAGCGGTTATCATTAGCGGTTGCAGTTAAGAACAGCAAGAATCTGTTCTTTTCATTTCCATTAATATCTTAAGAAACAGAGGCATTGTGGGCGAATCAAACTCAACTGGAACATGAAGTAAATCCCTCAGCCGTAGCCAATTTGGATCTCATGTTACATAGAGCTAATCTAGATTTAAACCTACTGAATTAGACTGGATTTGTAGTCAAGTCAGCAAGAGCAGACTCGGATCCTTATTATCAGGTATAAGGCTCTGGATGTTTAGCTGGTGTGAGTCACCTATGCACAACACTGGAGTCAACAGGGCTATCCTAATTTATACCTGGTGATCTGCATCCCCAGTGGTTTTAGTGCTTTACATAAAAGTTTTGTGCCTGGATTGTTGCTGTGTAATATAGCTGGTCTGGTGATTCCGTGAAAGAGGTGCTTCCACTAACAGCAGTTTAAATTATCTTCAGAGATAAGGAAAATATTTCTGATGACTTTTAATATTTGGATCCTTCAGTGAAACTTTTAATTTTAGTAAAAGTGCCTTTTGTGTTTTAGATGTCTTGCCTGTGACATTGTATGCGTAATGTGCTAGTAAGTAGGAGTACATCGAAGAATTATTTGATAACATCACGGCTCTCTCCTGTATGTTTTTATACGGGGGTAAATTTTGTATTCTTTCATAATAATTTTGTGGTTGTGAAAAGGTGTGGTCTTACCACCTATCTGGAAATTCCTTACAGAAATTCTAGTTGCTGCTGCTAGAGACCTTCCTAGCAGCTACCACATTTGAATTGGGTAGCCGCTAGGGTACCCAGTTGGGTATCTACCTTGAATTGCAAGGTAGACAATTTCCATGCATTGATGTTCTTTCAAATATTTACTGTGCTCTGCCTTCATTTATAGACAGAGGGTTTTGTTTGTTTTTGTTTTTTTTAAATGAAAACAGGTCATCCACTGTGAAATAGGATAATAAGAGTAAAAACTTTGTAGGTTGTAAAGTCTTTGGGGAAGTTATGGTTATCTTGTTGCTTTTACATATAGCAAGGAGCAAAAAGGAGCCCTTCTTGATTTGACACCACAACACCAGGAATAATATGCATAATAAACAATAGTAGTTCACCCCAGGGCACATTATTGGCACCAGCTCTTATTTAGGCTCACACAATCAGAAGAGACCATGCTGCTCATCACTGCTACTGTTGGGCAGCACTGCCATGAGCATTGCTCACTGGTTTTCTGTGTAAGGTCAGGCTGCTCTATAATCTCACCCCACTAAATCTTAGAAACTTTCCTCATACATCACCAGGGTGATGTATGTTTTGGTGACAATATGATTATTTCACTTAAGAAGTTCTTATCCCTCTCCGTTGCTTATTTGCCGGCAACTTTTCTATTCCTTATACATAGTCCAAATACATTTATCCATCATTTTACTGGTATAAGTATGCCATGAATTTCTGACGTTGTCTATTCCACCCATGTGCGAATAGAATATGATGGTATTTGGGACAGGAAGAGTAGGATGAACTTTAGCTAACACCATCAGCCACAGAAATAGACTTTTATATCTCAGCTATTTACCGTGGTCTCCTTTTAACTTATTTCAAGCAGCAAATCTGCACTGAGGGTGTTGGTTTCTAGCATCATAATTTTAATCACCTACAGTGTTTCCATGCGTGCTGGGTGCCCCACTCCTCTCAGTGGACATTGAGACAACAGATTTGGCAGATTTTGGAGAGCAGTTCAGCTGTTCGAATGCATATTCTTCCTTCAGGATTCATTGCGTCAGTCTTCACACCCTATTGACTGAATTAATTCACTCTTAGACTGAAAGTGGGATCTAAAATACCCACATGTGGGCACCAACACCGTAGATGTCTGGAGTTAGGAGAACTGAGTCCCAGCTCAATGATTAATTTGAATATAGTTGTCTATACGTGGTGTCATTATCCTGCCCAGATTAGAGACATTTAATTTTTTTTATTTTCATATTTTTTTTAAATTTGTGTCTGTCACCTCCTGGCACAACAGCTCCCAACTTTGACTACAGTTCAAATAAATGGGTTCAAACTGTAGCACATTTACAGTCCTGGGACTGACTTGCAAAATAAAGCTTCAGTTCCAGAAGAAAATCTGATCTCCCCTAACCGTGTGAAGGAAAACACACCCTCTTTATTGAACTTCATACTCTGTTCTGGCACACTCTTATTATAAACTGTTGTTGATTATCTAATTCTTCTGGGCATATGAGCAATGCCAGAATGTCGGTTTTACATTAAAAGGATGCAGTTTAAAAAACAAAACACAACCCTAAATACAGAAATAAAATATGTGTTTAATTAGGGCTTTAATCTTTCCTGAGCTCATTAAAAAAAAAAAAGTGGGGAATGGATGCCCATAGGGTCTGATAATGTTTTCCTAGAGTGAAAACTGCTCCTACAATATATATTAGTATACATCCATTTGTGTTAGTAATTAACTTCAGTGTTTGGATATCCATTTATTTCTCCTGATTTCATGTTCCGACCAGATCATTGTTAAATGAGCAGCACCATAATAGCGTTGATAGAACGGTTTGGACAATTGTTTTTCAGTTGAAGCTGAGACATAGCTGATCTCTATCTGCCCCACAGCTGAGCTTGCAGATCACTTGAGACCTTTGCTTTTGGGGCAGATGAACTGGACAGAGAAAAATTCTATTAAAAATTTTGAGATGCTGAGGCTAGTGAACCCAAATTTCAGAATATCAAATCTCTCCAGGAAACAAAAATAGAGTTTTCATCAGGCTGTAATAACATTTAAAAAAAAAAAAAAAAAAAAGAAGAAAAAAAGAAAAACCAGTTCAGGGAAAAGATGCTCAAATACAGAGACACAAGCTCCTAATATAGAAACCTCCAGCCACAAACTGATCAGCAAAGCACAAGAGGCACGAGGAAGAAAGTGAAATACCTCCATTAAAGAAGCTTGATCAAAAATATCTGATGAAACCAGAAATAAATACTCGCAGGGCATAAATCTGGAGGAAAGAGGAAAATATATTGAGGGAGTAAGGATCACTGTGAAATTTCCAAATATTGGCATGAAAATCCCAGAGATCTTTTTGAGCCACAGAGGTTGAAAAGGTTAGGAAACATCTGAAGTAGAGCAAACATCATGTAACATGGAATTAATCCCCGAGAGTTTATAACAGTTTCATTGGCAGGTGGTAAAGGTATCTCAAAGACGGATGAAGAATTGAATGAAGTAAAGGAATATTATTCAGTGGTTCAGAAACAACTGAGAAGCTTCACTGGTCCTGTGACTCAGGACAAAAATTAAAATGTTGATATTGTTTCTTAAAGCATCAAAATATGAGCATACATACACATACGCATATGCCTATATCCCCTGTCTGTGTAGAGATTTGTAGGTGTGTATATTTACTCAGAAATGCAGAATTGCATGTGCATTGCTTCAATGTAATTAAACCCCATTTCTTCTCAGGCTTGGTATAAAAGAAATATTTCCTATAAATAATTTATTATGGAAAAATATTTGCAAAATTGTGAAATTTTTTAAATATCTCGTTAAAGTAAAAAAAGTTGGAACCATTCAAAACACTTCCACCCTCCCCCCCAAAAAAAAAATTGAGCAGGGAATATTTTCAAACCATCTTCTCCAGTCAAAAATTTTTGTTTCAACTAATTTGTTTCAGTTTACATAAAGATGAAAACTGACATTGGGTAAAGGTGTTGCAAGGGTCTTTTATCAGCATGCAGCATCGTAGTCTTTGTGTTTAGAGGTAAGTCAATGAACTAGAGGGGTCCAGGGCTGGTTCTCTGCTCTGAAGCAGCAGAGCTGGCTTCCTCCCCAGGGCAAAGTCCTTCCCATCTGCTGGGAATGGCCATGGCCTGTGCGAGCTCTCAGAATGTGCCTGGTCATTTTTTTGGTGACTACTAGGCAGATCTGTCCAAAACCTTGGCAGAGAGTAAGCCAACAATTAAAATCTATAGCAGATTTTGGAAAAAATATCTCAGCCCATGCTCTGGCTCTAGTTAACTGCTATAGACAGAAAAGGGTAATGCTAATTTTCTGTGTAATATTGGCTAAGCCAATTAGGTTTTCAAACCTTTGTGCCTGAAGTTAAGCATATAAATTATTTTTCAGGTATTTAAATAAAATTGGCTGGATTTTCTGAGAAGCTGAGAATCTTCTGAGTCAATTTTCTTTAGACTTCATTAAAACTTTAGGTGATCGGTGTAGCGGCATCTTCCATGTCTGGGTTAAACTAAGACTTTTTCTTTTTATATTTTAAATCCCAATTTGGATTAGGAACTCAATTCTGAATTATGTCCTGAGCTTATTTCTAAACTTGCCAAGAGCAAAATTATTATAAAACATCCCAGACAGATATCTTGTTCAGGACAGGGACTTAATCCATATAGGAAAACAAGAATTATCCTGCATATTTTAAAATGGAAATTTCAGCATGTGTTTTCATTTGAAACCAAAAGTTTTTTACTTTTTTCTCAGGAGAAAATAAGAGGCACTTCCTTTCTCTAATGCTTCATATGGTCATCTGGGAAGTGGGAACCAGATGCATGCTTTTGCTCTTATTCAAGTAAACCACGACGTCGCAGCTGACTTGGGTTATTGGTATTATTCCTGAGATATTGGCGTTATTGGTATTGGGATATTGATATCAACCTGAATACATTTTGACTGTTTAATTTGATGACAGAACTCATTGCTAGACTTGAGGAGTTGTCTTAAAATATGTAGCATGACACACGATACATTTCTGTGGGAAATTTAGCTTTGATAACTGGCCTTTTCCAAGCACAACACTTTATCCAGACTTTTAGACTCTTGAAGCTGGCATTTTCTGACCTACTAGGTTAACTGCTTGGGATCATCCACACTCTTTGAAAGATCTGTCTTCAACAGGAATGGGATCTGCTTGTCAATTTGCAAAACAGACACAGGGAGATCAAGTTTATACAACTGCTGCAATGCTGTAATGTGATCCCATTGATATGTACATACCACACATAGCAAAGTAGAGCCTCAATTCCTTATTAGAGTCTTTCAGTGCTATAATAAAATAAGTAAAAATGATCACAAAGAAAACAGAGATGTATAACTGGTATTATCAGAGCAGCCACAACTTCACTTGAGATTGAAACCTTATTGGTTTAGGCATTGTATATAGATGTAGTAATATGTGGTCACTGCCCCAAAGATACAGCAACAGAAATTAATACATGAACATATCACATCTGTGGTAGCTAGTCATTGGAACAATTTGCCAAGAATTCGAGTAAGCTCATCATCAAGTGAGATCTGAAAGTCAAATATATCTGTGTCTTTCTGAAAGTCGTATTGTAACTGAATGAGAAGTGATGGGCTTCATGCAAGAACCTGAGGGTGCAAGGTGTGAGACATCTTGCATCTTGTTGAAAAGTTGTGCACCTAAGACCAAGCTCCCCCCATAGCCTGTGGAGGTAACTCCTCTTGTCCTAACATCAGTGTCTCAGGTGCGATGGATCACCTCCAGCAGCATGTCCTTCTCCTAACGTTGAGGTGAGCAGCGACAGAGGAAATGAATCCTCCCTCACGATCATCCTTATGGAGCCCTGATCCCTGCAAGACGATGGACGTGCTTGGCCCCTGACAGCAGTACCATTAATTTTGGTGGGATTTGTGTAGCAGCAAGGGTCACTCCACTTGGAGGTTATGCCCTTCACTGGTGAGAGTGGCTGGAAGACAAGCCCTCAGAAAATGAGGCAGGGACATTTAATTCTATTTTTTTAATGTAGCTGCTATTTTGTTGAGGCTTTCCTTAACTAAGAATGGAATTTTAATGTGATCTGGAAGTTGGAGCAAAAGCTTGGAAACATTGTTATTGTTATTTATATCACTGTTTAGTTAGCAGTACTGGAAGATATTAATATCACCCTCTGCATTATTAAAGTGAAATAAATGCTGGGAAACATTGGTCATGACAGAATGAAAAAAGAATAAAAAAGTGAAGAATTTTCTCCCTCCTATTTTTTAATAACAAAAAATCTATAAAACAATCCAAAGAATACGAAATATCATGTTAGAAACAAACATGGATATAAAAATAATAAGAAGAACAACCACCAAATCTGCTCTTAAGACAGAAAACAGGGTAATTAACTCTGCTCCCATCCTGATGGTCTCATTTGAATTTATGCAATTTCCTTTATTTTCTCCTTTGTTTGTTCTATTTTCCTTTACCCGTGTGCTTTTATCATTTCTGTTGTTTATTCATGGCAGAGCTGGTTGCAGCTTTCAATCAAAAAAGGAAAAAAAAAAAAAAAAGAACAGAAAAAAACCAACTGCACCATCCTCCAACTGGCCAACGTGGAGGTTGGAGACCACACGGGGATCAAAGCGATATGAGGACAACAGGGGTTTCATTAAAATGTTCTCCTCTCTGCCTGAGGAAAGAGCAGTGAGGACAGGGTGAGAGGGGGAGGGGGGAAGGGAAATCATCTGGCCCAAACAAGTTTAACTAAAAAAAAAATCCAAGCAAACCACCTGTGGTCTCCTTGGAAACTGGCTTGCAACCCCTCCAGCCACCTTTTAATGAAACCCCAGAGCCCCTTTATTAATTTATTAAAGAATCTATTTTCTGAAGATTCATAAACCACGCATAACTCATATTCCAACACATCTCTGCTATGCTAATAGCGCGTGCTGCCATGAATAATTAATTCTTTAATTAGTAATAATTAGAGGTTGTTGTATAGGTCAAACCATTGGGCTGACAGCATGCTACTGTCAAAATGTCATTTGAATTAACGGGACTGTGGCCCTTTCTACACACAATGATTCGTCATTTGCGGTCAGTTGTCCCCTCCCCTCCAAATTTTATTGTTTTAATGGTAAGTTGCTTTAGAAGGTGTGGAATACGTAAAAGGAAATGTTTAATAGCATTTATGGCACAAAAGAAAAGGCTGCAGACCTTCAGCAGATTCTTATAGTGGTGGATCTTGGTCTGGGCAGTATTTGTTCCTTCTGTAGAAAAAACAAGAAAGGGATGAAAGCAGCTGCACTGACATTCTGCACTTAGCCAAATCATGACTTTTTGGTCAAAATCACTGTCCACTCTACAACCCTGCGAGGGCTACAGTTGAGGGTCTAGTTCTTCTACTGAATATATGACCAGAGGAATTTAATCCTTGGAACAGATATACCAAGACCTAGGTTCAATTCTTTGGCTGTTTATAGCCTGAAGAATTTTGAACCATTATTCTCCACTTTTTCGGGGGAATACAGAAGCCACTGGTATGGACAGGCTTGAAAACTGAGTGTTAGTACTGCTCTGCACTGTAGGAAACAAACCATCACCACCAAAAAAAGGTAATAAGTTACCCTACAAGTTAAGCCACTAGATTGGAAAGAAGGGCTTGGGCAAGAAGGCAGTTAAGAAGGCAAGGGAAATCAACAAATTCATGAGAGATAAATGCTGGAAGTATTGATTCTGCATCTATTTATTTCACTCCCAGGTAGAGCACCCTCTAGAGAAAGACATCAGGTCAAACCAAGATGGCAAACTTCCTAGAAGAGCTCTTCACAGACCTCTGGGACCTGAACTGCACCAGAATTTCTCATTTGAGGAACAAGTGACAGGGCTTATCTGAACGCGCTGGAACAAGGGGAGATCAAAAATGCCTGTGGAGAACAAATGCATTGAAGATTACTAAATATATGAAAACAACTGACTCCTGAAGTGCCTGACTTGGAAATACTGGAAACTAGGGAAATCTGAGAAGGAATTATCAGATATGCTCATTCTTATTATTCCTCTACAGGCATATCCTTTTGGCTACTCTCAGAGGCAGGATGATGGATTGGCTGGACCTTCAGTCTGACCTAACAACACAGATGTTTTGTTATAAAGAACAATCCCTATATGAGGAATTTGATGCACTTAACACCTCTTTGTCTGACTTCTTTGTGTCTCATCAGAGGGAGGTAACAGACATCTTCAGATGCAGTAGGGTTATTTACCAAACTTGCACCACCAAAGTGAAGTGCTGGGTGAAGGTAAATGAGCAGGCTTGCTATGGCTAGGCAGCACAGTCACGAAATGAACAGAGAAGAATCTGTCCCAATTTGAAGGGGGAAAGAGGAGAGAGATGGTTTAGTCAGGTAATTGCGATCCTAGCACAAGACAGAGGAACAGATGTGCATCAGACGTGGTGGGGTAAATCACCTAGGCAGAGTCCCACACTATCGCAATTTCACTGATCTTAGTTCAGCTCAAATACTCTGCACTCACTGCTACCCGACAGACCCATACGTTAAGCACTGATGGAGCAAGGGATTTGATTCATGCATTGCGTTTCATTTCACTTGAAAGACACCAACCTGAATGGATTGGTGTTGTTGCAGTCATCACAGAAATACAAACGCACAGCCTTAATCATAACTAAAGTGAATGAAAAGAAGCCCCCTAACTCACAGTAGAATGGATTGAAGCCCAAGAGCCCACTCTTCTCAATCCTGCTCTGACTACAAAACACACATTCTTTCTTTATAGGAACAACCGTAGCAGCCTTTTTGTTCCTCTCTTCCTTGCCTACTAACAGAAGAATTAATAAGTGGAGGCTAAGCAAATGCAAAAAGGGCTTGAGTATGTTTTCCAGTTAAAAGGAGATTAAAACCAACCCTTTCTGTAAAGAGGAAAAAAAAGAAAAATATGACAAGAAAATAAACCCATAATAATATAGGCAGTGGAGTGAAGTGGCAGCTATTTCGCTGCCAGTCAAAAAATTATGTTATCAGAAATCCTTTTGTGTCATTACATATTGAAGTTTAAAAAAAAAAAAAAAAAAAAAAAGAAAGTCACCAGAGATTGTACATAAAAGTTGTTTGCTGTTGACAATCCAACAAGGTCAAGCAGGATTTTACACGAAAGCTCTTTGAAATCTGCATCAAGGGGTCTGGTTTGCAAAGGGAAACAAGCATGTTGGTGACGGTGAACACTGTTGCAGATCTGCTGCTCACAATACAGGGGACAATTTACGTTCTCCTTCCAAAAAAGTACAAAGGCTTATTGGTGTGCAAATGATTTAAATTAATATGTTAATCAGATTTTCAGAATCAACAACTTGTGACTGTGTTGTGAAAATAACCCCAGCATGCATTAATAGCAATAATATGGTATTGGCAACGGTGTTCAAAATATGACAGAACTCAAACTTTTGTCACTGGAGAAAGCACGGTCTCTTCAATGGTCATTGAATAGAGTTATTAGCCCAAAGTTAGACAGAGGTTGTTTTACTCATACTTCTGTCTCTAGTCTACTGCAAGACCAGCCACACATTAATTAACTTATTTACCTCATTTTCCCCAACTGGGAAAAGCAGAGTGCCCAGGAACTTGCTGGGGAAGAGAAAATTGGTCTATTCTTCTCATATGGTTTATTTTTTGCCCCTTGCGTGCATTCTCCAGGCAGAAGACACGGTCTTTTGTTCTCTCTACCCATTCTTGTGACGGGTCTTGCAGTTCTCCCCAACAAAAGTCCACAGCAACACACGTCTTTGTGGAGCTGCCATGAACTCTGTGAACCACAATCTGCCTCTTCTGTTCCTCCTTCTGTCCACAGAACTTTCCACGTTCTGTTCTCTCACAACCAGCTGCACACTGGCTTCGTTTCTTCTTAGGATTTTCTCCAGTGTCTCTTAATCTCTTTTTGTAAGACAGAATTGTTCTTTTTTTCTTTTCCACCTGTTTTTCTGCCCATTTCTTTCCATGGTTCTCTTGTTCAGAAAACTTGTTTTTCAACTCACTCTTCCAACAAAGAAACTCTTCTTTTGCCTTGTTTTCATAGTTTTACAGGCATCTGCCCAGCCTCTTGCACTCTTCTTATTTAGTGGTTATCAAAACATCCTGAATTACGCACACACCATTTTGTCTCTTGCACCATGCCCTGTCTCACCTCTTCTTTGTATCCAGTAGCACCTTTATGCCCAGACCTTCTCAGCTATGAACTCTATGGACAAAATACTCCCTACCATAAAACCTTGTGTCAATATGCATAAAGGGAGCGTATCCAACAGCTTCTGCTTCTAGATTTCTCTTGTCACTGACACTTTGTGTGTTAGTTTGGGTCATCAGCTGTCACCAATTTATCTTCCTTGTCCTAACTGTAAAGTGTGAAGTATGACCATTTTCCTCAGATTTCTTAGTTTTCAGTGAGACTCTCCTTCTCCCCCTTGTGATGATCCTCACCTTATGAACTCCTCTAGTCAAAAGCTGCTCGCTCTTTGTATCTTTGGTCCAAGTCAGCCTATTCCTCTGTTAGGACTGTCTCTTAGCTGTGCTCAAACAGCTTCTACCACATGGCAGCTCCCAGCTTTTTTGACCCTCCCACAGGTTGTTTAGTATGCAATGTCATAATTCTAATGCACTAACTTCCAGCATTTAAGACTGGTTATTTCTTTGATCAGATTTTTTTTTTTTTTTTTTTGTCATTGTGCCTGCAGATAAACTTCCACCATGTATAACACAGAATACAAATAATGCAGATCCTTGTAGTGGGCTTCACTTGAAAGGATTTGTGTTCATGCAGAGATCTGCATGCTATGTTAATGCACAGATCTGTAGGTCCTACTGATACTTACAACACCAACCTTATTCTGCCTGTATAGATGCCCTATCTTGCTACCCATGTGTTTGTGGAAGGTGTCGATGTGATGCTAATTATCTATCCATGCCGTTTGACAGCCTAATGAATGTGTTCAGCTGAGCAGGAGATACAAACACATCCCTGCAATACAAGGATACACATCATAGCGAAGCAGGCCATATGGGTCTTCCAGGTTGATTCATCCAACTCCATCCTTTTGTCATCTTTCTACGGACAATATACCTACATTTCCAAGCTTTAACTTGCAGACAGCATTGTGTATGCTCTTCTTGACAGCATGGCTTCCTAGATAAAATACCAGCTCCAAACTCCCAGGAGCCTCCAGGATCTTCCCACTCTTGTCCCACCATGAACCATGCCCGTGGCAGCTGCACAAGTTGTACATGTTGGGTGCTATCGTGGTGGTGGACTAGCAGGCTCCTCTGCTCTGCTGGTCCTGTCACACAGATAAAATGCTCCCATTTCACTTCTGGAAGACTGCAAGATGAAACCTTGATAACAAGGAATGAAATCAGTCCCCCTGTTTGCTTACACAAGCAGTGCTCATCTTTGTCTTCCTCCATTTTCACCTCTTTTCTACAGCTGTGCTGGAGGTGATCCAGGCTGCTTTGGCTCATCCTGGCTCCTAGAGCCACAGCTAGTTTCTGGCCCCCCTGTTACAATCCTCTCCCAGCGTGTTTTCAAGCCACTGCTGTCCTTTTTCCAAGAAGCTATGCCACCTGTAGCTACTACTGCCTCCTCAGATATCCCTGCTCCTCTCATGGGGGCCTCCTCTGCTCAAAGACGTTCCTGCATACTTGGTTTGGTAAACAGGTCTTTCTCCCTGCTGCATGCTCTCAGGCTTGGCCCGTGTTTTATTGCCCTGACATATACCATTACAGGTACCACCAGGAAAGATATATGAAGGAGAAAGGGTTTGTTCAATAATAGATGGATGGACTATAGCAGTGTACTCTTACCTGTTTAATACGTCACTGGGATTACTTTTCATATATCATCCTCTCTTGTCAAAATAATTTTCAATAGAAACCTGGTTTTCGTCACAGCTCACAAGGGAGCCTTGACTTGCAGGCAGGTTTGCTGCAGTGCCACAGATGTTTCAGATGAACTGGAGTAGTCTTTTTTAGTGACCTTGAGTCAGCAGAATGTGTCTTTAGTTTTCAGTGTGAGAGATGGCAAAACTAAGAATACAAACCAAATCTTTGGGGGTAGAATTGGACAGACATCCTGTGCCAACTAACGCTATAAAATATGGGAAGAGTATATCTGGCCAAAGCTCTCGTGTAAATGTTGGCTTTGGCTTCACATCCAAGGTGTTGACTTGAATTACTTCCTTTAATTTGTCTTAAGAATATCAGAACAAAAACCTGCTGTACATGGTCAGACCTAAAGCCCATCTAGCCCCTTTTTCTGTCTTTTCTGTGAGGGATAGTAGAAGAGGGTGATCAGTCAGTACTACCTCTTCTACATACTCGGAGCCCATAACATGCTTGCCCCAATCAATTCCTAGTCTTGATTCTGCTAATGTGTGTTGCACAAAAGCAGATTTCAGCTCTGCATTAAACTACTTCTCTCCCAGACTTGGGGTAGAAAGTCACAAAGCTGAGTTGGGCAAGAAGTTAGTTATTATGGAAAAAAAAAAGTCCTTAGAGTGACTTCTGGCATTCAGGTTTAAGCCAGCCAAATGTGTCTGACTCCAATTTCAGGGTTACACATCTGTGCTGGAGCCTGAAACTGCTGTCTTGTACTTAAGTGTCTCATGGTTTTTTTGCAAGAAGTCTTTATATGTTGTGCTTTTGACTCTCTTCCTTAACTTTCTGTCCATGGCTAGCAGAAGGTCTAAATCACTGGTCCTAGCATCTTTTTTTCTTTTTTTCTTTTTTCTCTTTTCTCCTTCCTTTTTTCCATTTTCTTTTTTCCTTTTTCTTCTTTTTTTTCCCCTTTTTTTTCCTCCTTTCTTCTTTCCCTTTTCTTCATTCTTCTTTCTTCTTTGCTCCTTTTCCAACAGAAAGGATGCAGTGCTTCAGGTAATTTATAAAATGTACTGGTCCCAAACACAAATCAGGAAGGCCTAGAATCCAAATCTCTCAGTTCCTGTCTGAATTCTAAAATTATTTTGATTTTTTGCTTATTGTATAATAAATGAACCTTCATCCTGGGCATAGGATGTGTCCTGATTAGTGTGGCCTTGACAATTTTACTTTCCCATTATTATCAGAGCTATTATGGATGCACAGGTTGATTAAAACATAAAAAGCAGTCACTGCCTTGAGGTACCCATTTTATTTTTAGCTCAAAGGAGACACAATAGCCTTGCATAGCTTCTGTGTGGTTTTTGTGGATTCCTCTCATGGTTCAGGCCTCCAGGGGCCAGAGCAGCCAACTCAGCCATCACTGGGACATTACTGAACATCTCAGCATTTTAGGAGAGATGGACATTTCTTCCTAAAGCTTTAAATGACAAAGACATGCCAGGAACTTAATAAAGGGTTTCCTTACATTTCTCTCTTGAACAGAAATTCCTAAACGTTATCTTCGATTGGCAGCTACCATGCAGAAAGCCTGCTGGTTTGCACTGTGGTTGAGCCACAGTTCTGTCCTCCCCACTCCATTTTCCCTAAATGCAGAGCAAAAGTGCAGGAGCACTGTGAAGAGGTTTAAAAAAGTCTGTTTCTGGCCATGCCAAGGATTCTCCACGTAGGAAACAGAAAAGTAGAAATTCCTCAAAAAAAAAGAGAACATTTTAATGCATTTACATTTTTATTTTAAAGTAATTTCCTTGAAAATTAAATGCTCGTTTGGCTCAATGGGCATTTAATGGCCATTGTTCCGCTGTGAGTACTGGCAGCGGTGCAACAGTGATCACTCTGCTCTGCTTTTGGATTCCAGTGGGAACAGGTAAAGTCAAAACTCTAAGCTTCAATTTGAAGAGCACAAAAGAAATCAGTCTGAAGAGTGCATCTGTATGTCTTAGATATTTTTTGTGTCTGAATCACTGGTTTTTTATTCTATAAAGAGTATGTAGATGACATGTAAATGTTATGTAAATTGGGTCCATAGTCCATTAAAGCGCAATATTATAATCACTAATACCCTATAGGCATGGACAGATCAACCAACCAAGTTTTATTTGATCTTTGTCAGAGGCAGTGAGCCCTTTTATGCAATATTTTGTGTACATGCCTTTATTGTGAAGATCATCGTTTCAAAATGTGCCAGTGTGGGATAAATTGATGTTGTTGATGTGCATTTCTGCAGCAAAGTTCAGCAAGTATATTACTAGCAAAGAGACATTTTATAGACTGCCCAAAATGAAGGAATCCTGCCTTCCAGTGAGAATTTCCATCTAAAGTGATCACCTAATCAGTAGACTTGAACAACCTCAAATTGCATACAACACTTAGCCTTCAACACCTGCTACTTTCAGTAGCCAAATTAAAAGAAAACAAGTGTATACAAAAAAGACTGGAGGGCTGTTTGGCCCTTGCCTAGGAAAAATATATTCCTTACTAATTGGCACAACACTGTTAATAAATATTAACTGGTTTACACAGCCCTCCTATTTACTTAATGAAATGGTAGTTGAGAGGTTAATGGGTTAATTGGGGAAAGGAAATGAATCTTCAAATGTATCAAAATCTGATAAGTGATTTAGCCTAATTAATAATTTACATGTCAAGACAACATTTTTCTAGTTGCCACGTGCACTTTCGGAAGATAAAGGTATAAATAATAAAAAGCCAAATCTAGGTAAATTCACAGTAAATGCAAAGATTACACTTCTAAGAGATGGGGTAGTTAATCACTGCAATAACATAGCAAGCGTTGTGATGGATTCTTTATCACTAGAAATTTTTTAATATCAAGACTGCTTCATTTTAATTTATATATGAATTTGAGAAGCCCAATGAACAGCTATGACACCAGAAATCAAACTGGGTAATGCCCTTTTTCAGTACTCACACGGAACTCAAATGTTATTCATTCTTTCCAGTTCTCCATCATCATCTGCTAAGCCTCACCTGGTGACTTCTAATAATGCAGCTTGGAAGAGTATAATATAGCTTGTTTATCCTTAACCTCATTTTCCACACGAAGATGATATTGCATTTGTTGTTAAAGCAATTGCTAATGTTGTCTTGTGAATGTTCATGAGAGGCACCATCCTACCCATATTGAGGCTGGCGATGTGGAGTATGATTTTGAAGAAAGGATTCACCTGACCTTGTAGTACTCATTCAACATTTACGTGTCTGTTCTTGATTGATCATCCTTCTACTATCAATATCAGCACTTTCAGAGGGTGAGTCATCTCATTCTTTGATAAATATCTAAGACAGGCGGGACTAACCACTCCAGGAGTTACCCATCTTTCTCCATTAGCTATAGGTGAAGAGTATCTAACTAATCTAGACTAGACATATAGCTGATATATAGACAGAGAGCATATAGGGTGAAATTTTCCACCCCATGCACTGCTGGCATGGCCGTGATGTAGCTGAAATCAATGGTAAGATTTCTATTAACCTCTTCCTCAGTCCTTCTAACATGTTCACTAGGAGTTAGGCTGGGCATACAGTCACAGTTTGGTGTTCCAGATGCAGACAGTGCTCACATACCATGGAAGTGAGGAGTGAGCAGAGATTAAAAAGAATGTGGAGCCCCGTACACTGCAACCTCTTCCCCAGGGTTTTTACAGAATTGTTCTTGTAATAATCAATGGCATGTGTAAGGTGGTAAAGCATCTTGTACCCTTTTCTTGCATGCCTGTTCAAAAGTCATGAGGAATTGGATCTCCATCAGTCTGATCTATGCTAATTACTGAGCAGAATACATGATATTTCTACATTCAGTTCTGGAATATTAAAGATCCAAGCTCATGAGCAGAGAATTGTCGAGCTGCATTCTTGGATATATGACAATTATATGTGAACTAGAAATCAGACACAGAAGATTAGTAGTCTGGGGTGTCAGGAATAAGTGACGTGATTAAATTAGAAAAGCACTATTAAATCAACCCATGCAAACCTGATCTTCTGCGCAAAGTGGACTAATCTCTCCACAGCCATGCTGGATTTTCATTGCATTTCATATTATGCACTGCATAATACAAAACTGCTTTAAAACTTACATACATTCATGCAAGTAGATCCATATCTTTAATTCTCCTTTAAAAATAACTAACCTGTAATCAATGTAACAATATTTCTGAGCTATATTTGAAATCTTTAATCGTTCAGTTTCCAGATTTCAGAGAAAACCAAGAGAAGATAACTCCTGAACAATTTATTGATATATAACTGATCCTGAAGCTTCTGTTAGATGTAATATCATCTTTCTCAGGCAGATTTGTAATGTTGAAGAGTTTGGTCCTCTATTGAACACAACTGGTTCAGTCCACCCCGAGATAGCCATGTCTTAGTGGTGGAAGTAGCAATCCCTTCCTATATCCTTAAACAATGAGATGGGATATGTGGGGGGAGGGGCACAAAAAGATAAAGAATTCAGTGTTAACAGTTATTAAAAATATTGGAGACACAAGTTATCATAGAATCATAGAAGTTCTTCCAGTAGTGAAAACAAACAAAAGTGGATTTATATTGAGTGATAAGAAATAAATTTGTCTAAGATCTTCTTATTTTAAGGGCTTCTACATGTCTGCTATGAAGTATCTTCTTGGTTAAAGGATTATCAGGCATTTTGTTTGTCTGAATGATGGGAGAAGAGAAGATGCATTTCACTATCCTTAAACCATCCCTGACACCACCAGATGAATGTCAGGTCTAGTCAGGAGAAACAGAAATGATAGGCATTCCTCTGCCTCCCTGAACAACTTACTCTATTGGAAATGACATTTACCCCTCGTGAATGGGTCCTGTACAAAAGCTTTTGTACCACAGACATGACACAAACTTCTTTGGAGCTCTCCAGCAGGGCATCTCTCTTGTAGATGAGAGAGGGTTTCACCTTGCAAAAACCTCCCACAGTTCTGGTTCAGTAAAGAAACTCAGGTGCTCAACTTAAAGGATGTGTATTATGTAAATAATCAATTCCCCAAGTGAGGAAAATACCTATATACATATGTAACTTCCGGACTGTGTCTTGTCCCACCATATGATGGGATGTAGATTGGAGGTGCCTAAACTGGCTTTATACAGATTTTCACATTAAAATAATACATCAGAATTTTTTTTTAGTAATGGTAAGAGCAAATTTTAAAGTAGTTACAATCCTGGACATATAGGACATTTGAGACAGCAGTTAATGAATTTATTACTTGTTTTCTCGTTTACTTTGTTGCTTGCGTGCCTACCTGCTTTTTCTGTCTGTCTATCCATCTATCTATCTATTACTCTTCAAAACCAATTATGAAGTACAGCTGAAAACACATAACTGTCATTCAGAGCTTTGTATATCTGTGTATATAGTTGCATATCTATATTATATATATATCTATGTATATATATTTGTATATCTATATATAAGTGTTAGCTTAATACTTACATTCCTCTTGCACACAATTTATAAAACTTTTCTTCCTATTCTATAGACTTTGAATGTGTGCCCTTGTCAGGACATGTGAGGTCACTGATGGTGTCAAAGATGATCTTTGTCAGTTATTGAAATGAGAACTAATTTGACCTAATCTAAGCTGACAGATAAAATGGTTCATTGGTAAAACAAGCCAGTTCCAGGAACTGGTGCTAAAGAAGAGTGCAGGAGCAAAAAATGTGGGTTTACTCTCTCAGTTCATGTTTTGAAAACTGGACTTTTAGTAGCGTTCAGCATAATGCATCCAGCCAGAGCTATTAGCGGGAAGAATGTGTGATAACGTACTTCTTACATTATATTTACACCTTACATAAAGTTTGTTGTAGTTTATTCTTTTGCAATACTAAACAGCTAATTTCACTGCAATAAAATTATCAATATGATTAGTGGTATCAATGTAGAATCCAGGAGGTGCTGACATTGTGACCAGGAAATTATTCTAAAAATCTATATTCCAGCAAATTTTATTCTACCAGGACAGAAAATTACTGCTGTGTGGATCACATAAACCAGTAATGCTTGATCCTGACTGTGTCAGAAAAAAATTTGTTGACTTTCTGGAAAGGGATAAGGCTGTTTGGCTTTTCTTCAGCAGAGCATTTGAGCTTGCGCTAAACTTTGCTGAACAGGAGACTGTGCTCTCTGCAGTTAGTCCCAGCTATTCTGCCTGTGTGAGTAAAGCTAGATATGAACTTTAGTGCTTGTGGGATTAAGGCCAGGGAAGGCAGGCAGTCTAAGGAAGATTAATGGGACTCTGCATGCTATTAAAATTAATCACTTAAAATTAAAGATCCTCTATCTCCTGCTGCCCCTTGATTGTTGTTGATATGGCAGTGTCATAACTGATATATTCAGCTCATGGATATCTCTTAATAGCTAAATTGAGATATTCTATTTCTGCACAGTCCCAGCATGAATTGAACCCAGCAGTTTTCAAATATATGTGTTCATTTCTAATATATGGCTCTGATTTATAACAAGGAAAGGAAAAAGGCAAAGATAAAATAATATTCAACATTAGCACCTAATATTTAGCAAGCAGCTGCCTTTCCCAAGGATCCTGTAAAGCTTTATGAACGTGACATCTCTTAAGCATTCGCTTCACTCGTCAGTGAAACGCAGTCACCTAAGGCTGCTTCGACTGCTCTGAACGTTTTCCCTTTAAACAGCTTTGAATGGAAATTGGCTCTTTGTTCAAAGTGAGAATGTTTATGCAAAATATTCATCTCATTGAATAAAAAAAGTGTTGTTTTCCACTGTCAAAACAAGCTTGTTTTGTTGTTTATGTTTTGTTGTTTTTGCTTTGTTTTGTTTTGTTTTCTGTCTAAAAACAGACAACACTTGAGAGTACATTTAGAGGTAAAAATCCTTTAAAAAATAAATTTACCAGGAAAAAACGGCAGCTTTTTGTTAATTGCTGACACCAAGCTGTGATATCTTGATCTGCTAGGTAAACTATGATGCACCTATGCAAAAGGACATTTTAAGTACCAAAACACTGAATACTTTACATTTCCTAGTCCTGTCAGGGAAATCACAGGATCTTCAGGTGTTCAGGATTAAATTCAATAATTGAAAAGAATTTAAAATAATTCAACAATTCAATAATTGAAATAATTCCATAAATAATTCAATAATTGAAAAGTATTGAAAAGTGGGAGAGCAAATATATAAAGTCTAAAGTGGCAAATATGTTAGTTAGGGCCGGACAAGCAGTGGATTTTTGCAGTTTGCTAGTACATGTATAAAGGGTGTTGTCTGAGGAAAATAATATGCTGGCAAAATAAAAAGGCAAGGTGCTCTTTACTTTGAGTTGAACAAACTGAACTGTTCAACTCAAACAAGCGAACTTTAATTTCACTTCTGACCAATTATATTCATTTTAAACTTGTAAAACATAAATTATATATTATTTTAAATTGAAAGCTATTCTAAATAAAAAAAAAAGGGTCACGTTTTTTCAGTTTATAGTTTCTGCCTTACCGATGTGCACAAAAAAACCCCAAACCTAAAAAAAGTATGAAATATTTCATTATTCACTGAGAGTCTTAAGGTTTTTCTAAGAAGTTGTGATGAAAAACTTTCCTCCAGATCCAATTCTGAAAATCCTGAGAAAAGGTATCATGTATGTTTTATAGAGAGAGATCATCCTAAGACTGTTTGATGTTTAAACCTAAAATGACTTACCTTCCCTTAGAACTTAAACTAATACTGAGGTTTCTTTGAAGCGCTGTTGTTTTTCTGGCATCTTGGCCTAAAACAGAAAGGTCAGAGAAGTAGCATTAGATGCTAAGAACCAACCTACTTGTTTCCCTGGAATGGGAGAAGTTTCAGGGAGTTCCTGTGTATCAACAGAAGCCACTTCTCTTCTTTTTTAATGTTTTAGTGACTGTAATAAAAAAGACAAGAGGATGCCTCTGATACTGGCAAAGGAGAGATTAGGGCAAATAGAAAGCCGTATCAACGCATTTCCCTTTTTTTGATTCAAGACACATGATGCAAAAATCTATCTGTTTTCCCAATGTGCGTATGTGTATGAATTTGTATGTATGTATTTACAGTTTTATGTGATATGCATTTCTCTCCAGGCAGGCTCCTGTATTATGCATCAGATCCATTCTTCTTACTGTTTTACGGTGTGTAATTTCCCGTTACAGTACAAGTCAGATTGCAACAGGGATATATTTAATAAAAAATTAGATACACTTCTACTGCCTCTTTTTTTTTCCTTCATCTATCTGGGATACTGACCACATAAAGTTAGTGTTTAAAATAAAATTACTCAAATCACTGCTGAATAAGTAAGAGACTCTGCATGCTACGGGTTCTGTCTCAGCCATGAAGAATGAAGATGTTTTGTAAAGTGCTAATGCCTGCCACACTCTTGAGTTATGGGTCACAAAAGAAGCAGAACACTTACCCTAGGGACACAAGCTATCCTACATGTAATATATTTTCCAAAAGTGCAATGTGATCATAATTTCTGGATGTCTGTAAACTCAGACTTCTTACTACTGCTATAGTTTGATTCAGGATTTCTATCCAAACTCATAACATTTCTATGAAATCTCTCTCTCTCCCCCCCCCCACCCCCCGCAATTAGTGGACAGTTTAAAAGGTTAATTAAACAAATAAATCAGCAAAATACAAACCCCATTCAGCCCTATAAAACCAGTACTCTTGAGTCACTTTTCTTCTGGGGAGGAGTGAAAATGGACACCTCCTGTCATGCTCTGAAGATCAAAACCCTTGGGTTATTAGAGATCCGAGCCTGGGAGCGCAGGTGCTGAAACTGATTGTCTCACATGTACTGAAGCCTGCTGCCAGACATCTTCTACCCACCACCTCCACTTTTTTTCATTGAGGGTCCAGCCCCAATTCACTGTGCAATAAAGCAGTCTTCAAATTCTCATATATTCAAATTCATATGTAAGACTAGTAGGCAATCTCAAACTAATTGTGATTCTCTGGTCAGCAAGTGCTGTCTTCTGTCTCAGGGTTGATCAGTGTTACTAATTCAGTAACGTCTTCAACAAATTCCTGTCATGGGGCAAATTCCTCACGTGCCTTTGTGTTCGAACCCAGAAAGAGGATACCCACCAGAATTAGTCTGAGCAAAGAACTAGCTGAGATGCAAGGACTGGACATGACGCAGAACAACCTGAACTAGTTGGACTTGCTTGGATGGTTGGTTGGACCATATGATATCCAGAAGTTACTTCCAATCTAAATTATCTTATGAATTTATGAATGATATTTTGCCTGGGTTGCTTTAAGCTGATAGCACAACTTTCTGGTTTAATCTGTATTGTTTTGTGTTCAACAGCAACGACAACAACAACAAAACAAGCACTCTCAGCTAAGAAGTTATTACAGAAACCTCTGAGGCAGGAACTGGAGAACTGCTAGAGAAAAGATTAAGAAAGTCCCAAAGGACATGAGACCAGAGACCACGAGATGTTCACTGAAGCTAAGAAATTAGCAGGGGCCCAGAGTTGAAAGAACTTTGATGTCTTTTCTAGGCTACAGGATTTTGGTTGTCTTATAGAACAGGACAACCTGCTCTTAAGTGGTGTTATAATGATAGGCATAGCTGCTCTGATGAGGTTAGGACCTACAGGAGTTGGCCGTTATATGCAGTTATGCTGTATAGTTGTGAATGGATCTTAGTGAATGTGAATTCGCTAATGTGATAGCGAATATATAGCCACATCTACACTAGGAAGTAAAAAAATGCTAATATATAAACATAGGAAAAGGATCTTGATCATTCTTGTTGTTAAACTGGTGGTATGGTGCCTGTTCTGCTTTTAGCTGATGCTATTGACCTTCTTCTAAACCATTCCTGGGCACTATTTGGGAATTAACACAAGAAAGGGACTCTTTTCAGTAGGTATATGTATGTGATCATCTGCTTCTGGAGGTTAAGAGAAAGTAATAGTATATGTGGCTAAGATATAGCAGATGTATTCAGGGCCAAGGACCTGGTCCTGGCACTGGTTAACTTATTAGTTAGCTAGTCGTTAAAGTACCGAATCAGTTTCATTGACTCTCAGAGAGGGACATGGACTGAGATCCAGGAACGGAGAGAGATCTGATTTCAATGTCTGGGTTTTAACTCTTTCATCTTTTAGAAAGTTCTTAAGCAATAGTATAAAGACACAGCTGTGCTTAGATAGGAATCATATTTTAACTCCTTTTATAGCTGCTACCTGGATCACTGGCCACAAGAACTGATTGTATTCAAAGTTAAAATAGGAGACTTTACTTTCACTGTAGTAACCACTGTTACCAGTGGAAATGTTTCCGGGTTGTGGGAACTAATATCAAGGGATAACTGCCTCATTCAGGTAGAAAAGGTAAAGGAAGGGAAGTAAAGTTAGGCAACTGGTCCAAGCTATTCATCTTAGGCTATAACCAAGGGAGAAAGACAGGTACCTCCAGAAGGCAATACCCGTTCTGGCCTCCAGCTCCTGGTCCAGAAGCATGAAGTCTCCCATAGTCTCATCCTATAGTTGCCAGCAGATGTTCTAAGGCATCCAAACAGTTGTTGACCATATAGAAAGACCATAATTACTCTCTCTATATGTAACATTTCCATTTCCAAAAGTGAGATGAATCTCACCATCTCAGGCTTCGATGTGTGGGGTACATTATAACCATGCATTGGTGCCAGTAGAAGACAAAATCATTTAGGGAATCTTTTCAAGGCAGAGGAATATGCACTTCAGCAGAATCTGGGAAACTGAAATCTATAATGCATCTGGGACAAGGAGATCAGGTCATTTATATTAGTCTGCTTAGCTTTCATCAAGCCTTTCAGGTAGGTCTGCAATGGACTGGAATAAAACTGGACGCTATGTTTAGATGGAGTCAGTACTTTTTGAAGTAGAATGAGCCAATCCATTTAGATGGATCACAGGCAGACAAGTAAAGTCAGTCAAGTGGCAGACTTATTCTGGAATTGAGTCCCATGCGTTTAGAAAAGGAGAGGACTTTAGAAAAACTGTACTGTGTAGGTACGCTGTCATGAGATTTTGCAAAGGTCAAGAAGACCAGCATAGATATGTCTCCATTAGGGGCTGGCTTTAAGGAGGGATATGGCTGGGATTAAGAGGTCCATAGCAGGGCAAGATGCATTCCTTGTCACACCATGGGGCAGGGCTGCTCTTGTGGCAAAGACTTCCCATCCACCCAGCTCATGTCTATAGTAACACTGGTCTGTACTATTTATATGTGCCAGGCTCTCTTCCTCCCGCCTGAGGGGGTGGGACAAAAGCCAGCTTGAGTCCGTGGTGGGATTCCCCTCTCCATCCAGTGTGGCCACATCTGTGTTGCTCCCTGGGAAGCAGTGAGGCAGGTGCTTTTCCCTGAATGATGCTGACATTGTTCGGTATTGCTCTTTACCTCCCTCGCCTCTTCCTCTCACAGACACTGTGCCAACACCTTCAGACCATCTCTTAGTGCGATTTTGCTTTTCCCAGGGAAAGAAACAAGGTGCTGTGCAGACCTCGTGTCTGGCAGGATCTTGTAGCTGAAAGCCATCCCTTTGAACCACTAAAAATGGGGTATGAGTTTCATCGAAAAATGCTCTTCAGATACAGCAATTTGTGACAATATCAGAGCAGGGTTGCTGTCAGCTGCCTGTTATTCTGTTGCATACTGAAGCTTCCCCAGGTGTATCCCCCCTAGCTAAGGTGTGGGACCCTGCTGAATACCAAATCCCTTTGTTGCATATTATCGTGTTAGCTAAGCTGTCACGAAAGTTGCCAGTATGTATGTAGAACACAGAGATTAATCCAATTAAACCTCCACTGACTTTTCCACATTCCTCATGTTGCAGCCTATATCTCTTCACAGGTAGGCGTTAGAGCATGGGTAAGATTAATCAAATGATGTTTATGGAGTGGCAACCCAGCAGAAAGCGTGACATAATGAGAGGGAGAGAGTGAGTGAGTGATTAACAGCTAAGCTTTAACCCACCATAACTGCTGGTGATCCTTAACCTTTTGGTGTCAATTTTAATTGTCAAGATGGACTTTAAAAAAAGGCATTAAGATAAAAGTGTTGTGCTGCCTGACCTGAAGTTTATGAATAACATAGGTTTCAGATCTTTTCCAACATCTGAAGACCCCTAAAGACAGAGTAAGTTTTTATACAATAAAAGCTAATATGAATAACGGCTTTAGTGAGAAAAAAAAAATCTGGGAATTAAAACTAACAAATATGCTCAGATTGAAATTTATGTAGTCACATAATGACACAGATGGTAAATTTTACTGATATATATTTTTCCCTGGTGTAGAACACACGGTTGCAATCCAGCATGACAGATTGTATCCCAGGCTAAAACTGTGTCAGACGCAAAGTAATCATAAGATGCTATCATATAATTTGCACTGGGGCCAGCCTGAATCTTGTAAGCATTCTTTGTTCAGCTGCATTGAGTTGTTTTTCAACTGGGTTTTCCTTCTGTAATATCTCTTGTATTTTTTTCTGTTATTAATGCTTCTTTTCACTAGTTTCAAACAATAGTCCCCTTAATAATTAACCGTTGTTGTTGTTGTTATATAACACATAATAATACTAACATTTATTAATATTACTGGTCCCATCCAGTGAGTGAATTCAGCCTGATCTGCAGCCCTTGGTAAGAAAGAAGAAAAGACCACGCAGGGCATGCCTTAGAGCTTGCACAGTTTGCTGCCTCTCATGAAGTCATGCTGGAGCCACCAGCCGAAGGCTTTAGACCCTGCTTCCCCTGTCCGGTGTGATCCCAGGCCTGTGGCATGCCCTTGCAGTCACGACGTGGTGCCAACCTCAGTGCATCCAGTTCTTACAGGGATAGCACTTATGGATCCACCTTGGATATCTCTACCTTCTGCTCCCCATTCCTTACAGCTCTGCGGTCATCAGGAACTGAAGACGGCATCTTTCTCTTTCCCAAGCACACATGCAGCAAGGCCCATTACAGTCTGAGGTACAACAGCACACCCAGTAGGATCAGGCCACCGCCTAACAACTGTTTTTCCTTGGATATTTTTGCTCAGCAAGTGGTATTGCAAGTCCCACTTCACACAAATGCTGTCTGTTATTGCTGCACATTCTTGGCACTCATTGTAATGAGTTGGAGGCATAATGGGGTAAGCTGTGAACTTGCAGCAATAATAGTAATAATACAGAAAACTCAGTCTATTTTTAATGTCCCCACACTTACTTCCTTTGTTCAATGGGGCTGTTAGTCTAAAGAAAAGAAATTAAACTGCAAGAGCTACAGCAGGCTGAAACAATTTTAAAAGGCCGAAGACAGAATGACAACACAATAATAATGACAGTGCAATAATGTACATTTATAAGATGGCTTTCATCCAAAGCTCTCAAAGTGCTTAACAAACTTTGTAGGCAGAGAACAAGCTGAAGGCCACGTGCTTTCTGGGCTAAGGTACAGGTGAGTTGTAGTGGTTTTCTAGATATTTTGGAACATTGACACCTTTACTGCTTAAAGACTGCTGGATGTTGTAAAATCAAGAAGCTGATTGAACATGGTGACAAAATTAATGTGATTTTAGGAACTAGAAAAGAAGGCCAAAGCTTTTACAGATGGACATTACTTATTTATAGAGGGCTGAGGGCTCTGTGATTTGGCAGAAAAAGGCTACCCAAAATCCCATGCCCTGGAGTTGGATCTAGATGATTTCAGACTGTAAACAACAACAAAACATTTAGCAGTGACAGTAATTAACTATCAAATCAACTCACCCTGGAATATAGTGGACTGTCTGTTGCTTGAAGTACTTAAATCAGAACTATATGCAGCTTGAAAAAGTATAGTGTAGCTCAGAAAAGTTATGGGCCAGACATAAGAATAAAATTATAAGTCCTGTCTTCAGGAGAGGCTCAACCAAGATGACTGTAATGGTCCCTTCTGGCCCTAAAAGTCTATGAATATATGAATCTATTTGTTTATTTATTTATTTCCAAAAGGGCTGGGGAAGGGGACAAGTGGGGACATCAAAGATATATTTGTGTAATAGGTTGAAAATAGGGCTGGTTTTCCTGCTCTCGTATTTTGACTGGATTGATTTAATTCTGTACTTGTATATGTTTGCTATTAATTAGTAATAGGATTTGTAATTAATAGTAATAGTAGTAGTAAAATAGTAATAATATTTTTGGCTTCTAATAGTTATCTGTTCTATTCTTTTCCCTTCTTCTTCTTTTCCTGTGAGCACAATGGTTTCTTAGAACACCTGGAGCTTTTCATGTGGCTGTATTTTAACGTTATTTCCATTCAAATGTGACAAACCAAGGGACTCAAAACCTCCATTTCAAATGATGCTCATTTTCCCAACCATTCTCTTAGTGTCCTTTCAGTGTGAGGTAGTTTGCCTAAAGAAAGATTTCAGTCCTGTTTTTTTAAATACTTGTGATGTGTATTTACATTTATAAATACAGTTTCAAAAATATATTAAAATTGGTGCATGTTTGAGTGCATTTGTATGTGAGAGCAGAACTTGAATACATTACTAAAATTACTGGGTTTTATATGTCTCTGTTTGTATGTACAACAGAGTTGGAAGACAGATATACAGCCAGGTCTTGAACCCTTGAAGCAATGTGATGAAGCAATGAAGCAACCCTTGTGATAATGAAGCCTGTTTAAGGGCAAGGCAGTTTAGCTAGGACCTAGAACTGTGCTTATCTGCCTATACAAACGCTTGTGATTTTATTGGGCCTGATAGAGAGGGTCCAAAGGAAGCACCAGCTCCAGGAAAGATTCAACTAATCCAAGTCCGGAGTGATGCTATGCTTTTCTCTCCCCTAGTTCTGTGTGTGCAGACCTACTCTCTCCTCCTGCACTGAAAAAAGGCAGTGAATAAGTATCAATGGTTGATAAAAGTTGATACATTTCTTGCCTTGGACTAGTTTTCAGCCAGACCACCCAACCACAAGCTGGATTAGCTGACTCAAGGTGGATGGGAACATGTGACTGGGAGATCCAAACAGAACCACACAAGCCTGTGTTTAATGTCTACACTGATGAATAGGTAGAACCATTCCTTAGTTATTCTGAAGCCAAACGACATGACACTGCTTGCACCCATGTCTTACCACACCAAAAAAGAATAGTTTACTGGTGTGAATCCCTCTTTCATGCTAACCTTGAACCATGACCAGGCAATGAATGCGCTGGTTGACTTGGATCAAAACCGTGACAGCTGTGCTAAGTGTACCAATACAGATGATAAGGAGCGAAGACTCATGCCTGTACTCAGCTCAGTTTGTTTTTTTTAGTATAGATATAGCCAAACTGGCTTAGGCTGCCATGGAAATGCAATCTCAGATCATGTTGGTGTCCATTAGACACCAACAAGATCTGAGACCAGACTGTAGGCAGCAGCTGGCTCGTGTCTAACCAGCTTAAAACGCAAGCTTGCATCTGTCTGCACCTAGCTACGCAGGCGTTACCTTTCCTTACCTGCATTTGCTTGAAAGAGGTCAAGTCGTAGTTCATGGTGGAGTGCTGGCATTCAGGCTATCCTAGTTCTTGCTGACTTAACTTCAAAAACCCATTCGTTCTTCTAGACCTCATAATGATTCATAAAGGTGTAAAATGGACTTATGTGAAACAGTAGGCACCAATATTGTGAATTACAAGGAAAAAATCAGCAACAATGAAATCAAGTAGTCAACAATATGTAAAACCCGCCTATAAAAGCAACTGCTCACCCATGTTCAAGCAGTGTGACTTCAACAAGCTGGTGGGAAGGGGATGAGGCTATGGAGGTACTTGCTTAGGAAATTTCATACGCTTACCCACTGATACATATATACGTGCACATATGTATGTGTGTATCTGTGTATATGCATGTCTTCATGGGCTTTGTCTGTGCCAGTAAACAAACCAGTACCATTGCACAGAAGCAAACACTGGAATTTGACCGTCTCTGCGACTAGTCAGGTGGTCCCTGGCCTGTTGTTGATCCAGGCTAACCAGCACTGTCCCAGACAATTCCCAGGCACAGCTCAGGAGCCAGCATGCACCAGGCACTGTCCCCAGTAGGCAAGTTGGAATTGGTTATTTTGTTTTGGAGGTAAGGGTGTTTAATACTAAGGAAAAGGCCAGACTGTGCCAGCTGGCCTCAGGGACAGAGAGCTGATCCTGACACTGCTTAGCTTACTAGCAGAGATGTAGCCAAAACGTCTGGCAGGAGATTTGTCTTGGTCCCACTTCTGCAAGCTTGCCTAGCAGTAAACACACAAGTTCCTTTCTCCTCTGCTGTGGCTCAGCAGTGAGGAGTTAAAATACTGAATTTTGTTGATCCAAGGATGAGGAGACAGCTACGCCTTCAACATGAAGGGAAGAAATGAAGTGAAGGGGCCAATCTCAGACAGAGAGCTGGAAGCAAAGCCGTGAAGAAAAAGCTCGCTGTCCCTGCTGAAGCCAGCAGGATGGTGGGGACAGGAGATGCAACCTTTGCTTTTTGGTGAAGTACTCCAAGTACATAGGCTCTTTGCCCTCATGCATCTGCAGGGATCAGTTTGTCTTACCTGACATAGATACAATTAGCAGCAAAACTACATTCATATTGTTACCTACCTCAGCTGAGAGCTAATAGGCAGTGCCCATTAGCTCTAGTCCTGTTCCTATTATGGCCCAAGACTGGCTATCTACAGAAAGTCATTTTGAGGATTTGGCTTCATCTTTTTTCAGCCCATGGCCTCCTGAATGAGAGGCTATGGGGAAAGAGTTCAGATGGGAGAAATGAGGGGAACGGGTGGAAAGAGGAAATTTCTTCTCACATTTTCTTCTCCCTCTAATTAAATACAGGTTGCTGTTTCTTTGAGTTCAATATATAGTATCTATTTTAAAATAATAATAATTAAAGATTCTACTTATCATTTTGTCTCACAGAAGGCTTGCAAGGAGTTGTTCCATAGCCTGAGGCTAAAGCTAGCCCAGATATTAGCTGAACCAAACAGGGCTGTCATTGCGAGCCAGTCTGCACCCCTGTGATGTTTAAAAAAAAAAGTTAAATTAATGCCAAAAGATGAAAGCTAGGAAAGCATCTGAAATGTACAGGAAAACAGAGATTGCAGAGGAAGACAGGGCCAAATATCTGTGTTTAGTGATCTACCACGGGACCTAAGGTGGACTTAGATTATGGGCTCTGAGGGAAAGAGCTCAGTGGTTTGTACAGCTTTCCTGCTGTACCTGGTTATCTGACGTTGACTCCCCAGGTAACAGGAAGAAGAAGGTCTTGTATTCAAAACCTTACTTTAGAGATGTCATTTAGCTATTGCATCTGGCTTTCCTCTCTGACTCTACAGGGAAATAGGACTTGGCTGCCTGAATAACAGGCGAAGTTAATTCTTCTTTGGGGCACAACACTCCACAGCAATTATATAAGATCATTTCAGGCACCACAGAAAGCTGCTTTGTGCAGCCCAGGTAGTGAGTTTGTAACCTGAAGAACCAGCAAGGAGAGGAGCAGAGAGGCCTGTTGCTGAGGGAAACTGTCACCAAGCAGCCTGGCAGGAGCAGAGGTATCAGTGATGTGCGATGTTGCAGACCCTCCAGCTCCAAGAGACAGCGGCACTGCAATATGTCAAGCGCATCGCTGAGTTTCGGCTCAGTGGAGAGGACAACACATACACCTGGGAACTGGGGAACATCTGCTGGAAGAAGTCACTTGAAAAATAACCTTGCAATGGCTTGGGAGAAACATCTGTGCAGCAAATGACATGCCACCAGTAATGGAAGGATGGAAAGACAGAAGTTGAGGAAAGCATAAGAACCATCTTGTGTCGACAATACAGGGAGCTGGTGACAGCACAAGGGGAATTTAGGTCAGCACAAACTTATTTGGCTCTACAGCTTTTATGCATAGGAGCTGATGCAGCAGCTGTCTAATTGAAATGACTGTGCAGCTGTTTTACCACTGGCCAGTGTGAACAAGAGGGTTCCAAACTTTCCCCCTTTTCCCCATTCTCCACTCTGAAACTCTTTCTCTGTTTTATTTTTTACTTCTTATAAAAGTTTACTCACATATGTTTCCTACTCTGTACGTACATAACAGCAATCTGGGGAGGATATGAGTACTTTAAGCCAGCTGAATATTGTATCCTTATAAGAGACATGGAATCTAAGGCACAGGATGATATATTTTGTCCAGAACAAAGCTAGTTGATATACAGATAGGAAAAAACTCCCAAACCCCTCATGCCTTCACTTTGACTCTTATTTTATCCATTATTTTAGACAACTCTGTAATTCAAATGAAACATCTTCTGACAAGATGCCATTCGCTTTGGGACGTACTGGGTGAAATTCCCCAGGCTATGTATTTCGGGAAGTCAAGTTAAGTGGTTACTTTTGGTTTCATGTGCCTGTAGATTTAAAGAATAGGAAACAATTTCATTTGTCTGAATTAGTAGAAGTCAAAATCATGGCAGGGACTGTGTTAACAATTTACCAGTGTGTATGATTGAGGGTCAATACTCAGAAATGTACTCTGGACCTGTTTAGTTTAGTTTAACTGTAGCCAGGCCATCCTAAAGAGTCATGCTGGCATCCATCTGTAGTTGAAGTTGTGGACAGGAGCTGGTTCATTTCTGGTCAGCTTCCACATCCAGTTGGTGCAGGTTCAAAGCCTACATGCCCCAGTGCAAACAGGTGAAGCGGCAGATCAGTGGGATAACATCTCAAATTTGCAAGATTATTTTTGTCTGCAGGCCTCTGCTCCTGCAGACACGTGATAAAGGGATTGGGAGAGACAATATACTCAGATTATTTCAGCCACCAAGGAAAAGGCAGCAGCACTTTCCTGAAATGTGAACCAATGTTTTCTGGCCGTGGTACATACTAGTCCTTACTATTTCATAAGCTTGCATGGTGAACAGAGCTGTTACAGAAATAGCTTGACCAGATTTGCATAGCAACTTAATAGAAAAAATGGGGACAACATCTACAAATTCTAGATGTCTCTTCTGTAACCCCTCTACCTTGCCTCCATGAGGGTAAAGGTATCAGCTCCACAAAGGCGATGCAATGTGCCTTTTGAGAAGGGACCTGACACTACAGCAGGACTCGGACAGCTGCTGGTAGTCCCAGAGAAGGAAATTTGTGGGAGGAGGTCGAGTCACAAGGATTAGATGTACAGATCTAAGGAGTAAAAAGATATGACACCGAGCAAGGAGGTCTGAACTATGTCAAGCGTTAGAAAGGTGGAGGAGAAACCAAACGCAATTTGGGCAATATAGGTAGGTGGATAGTGGGATTTGCAAATACTAGAGGCTTGGAGGTACAATTAAACAATTACTATCTACTCACTTTGTCTTTTATCCAGACATCAGCTCTTGGAGAGTGTTGGAGAAGGAACCCTGGATTAGACAAAGTTTTTATTTTATTTTATATGGATATATCTCTTACTGAAGATAGCAGATCAACTACCCCATTCATCTGAACTCTTTCCTGACAGAGTTTCTACAGTCTTTGATAGCTGTCTTTTGATTGTTTTCCGGTCGGGCAATGGGAAGAATGGGAGAGAGGTAAAGGAAAAGAGTGAGAGACTAGGAGCAGGAGACAGAGAAAAGTTAATTAGCTGCACATGAATTTTGAGAACATGGTGTTTCTACAAGCGAACAGATGCAATACACTTAAGGAGAGATCTTTAACCTTCAGAGGAAGAACCTGAGTTCAGTGAAATGGAAAAACAGGACAGAAGGAATAAAACAAAATGAACAGGCTTCAGAGGACTTCTGTCACTCATCACAGTGCTGTGAGAATGAGACTGAAGTCAAGAAGTCAAAAGCCCTAGGCATGTTTTTACTAATTTTATGTCTGGTTTTCTTCCTTTTTTCCTTCTTGACTAAGTCATTATGGCTGCACTAATCTTAACAGCTCACCAAGTTATCAGTACCAAAGAAATACATGTGTAAAATGCAGATGTTTGGTTTATGCTGCACACCTGGGGTCTTACTATTTGAAAAAGAATAAAATGACACTGTCATAATGAACCTTTTCAGTTCACTGTTCTCATAGCAACTATTTCATGACAGTATGTGAACAATTAATGTCACTTGATACAGCTGATGAAGTAGGAGGCAATATTTGCTCTACGGTATTGAAAGAACAGGACTGAAATTGGTGCACTACTCATCTTTGTGGCTGTCACCAAAGCACAGATTCATTAATGTCTGTGCTCTTCTACCGGAACTTTACTACCTTCTCATCACTGTAACTCTCCTTTTCCCATTGTTTCCCTCTTTTTGCTCATAAGACAACTTAGGATTCCATGCACTTTCTTGAAAGAAGACCATTTTTTCATTGGGATTTTTATGTATGTTCTACTTTTCATGAGACAGGGAAATCAGGGCTAAATCCCCTTTAGCCATTTCTGAAGATATGCCTAATTTCATCATGTAATCCATACTCCTACTCCAAGGGAAGTCTATAAGGCTTGATTTTCCAAGGGAAGTCATTAAAAGTTTACCTACACTGTTACATCGGGTCAACACCTGATTGTCTTCACTGCATTCACGCCTGTTCACTCCTAGTCTCCCTTTCTTAAGCAAACCACAGTAAACCCACAGATGACAAGACAATGCTTTCCAGGGTCCACTCCAGCAGCTGTTGCTTTTTTACTCCTACCGAAGGAGTTTTCCCAACACCGTACCCTGAGGATTTTCACTCTCAAACACTTCCATATGCCCTCAGGACAAGCTGTGTCCTGCAACGCTTTTTCATGGTGCTAAACTATGGTATGAAAGAGCACCACTGCACAGAGCTGCAAGACATCCCTCTCGCTATTTTGCACCCTTTGTACTCAAAAGGACACTCACAAAATTAATAACTGTCACAAGACCACAGAAACAGCATTTGGGATGCTGCAAATACCTAGGCCAAATGCTCTGCAGTGTGTATGGCTGGCCCACGTTAGATGATCACAGTCCTGAATGCTGTAGAAACAATTAACTCATATAAAGTAGCTGAGAGGGGACAGTGTCCTTGATACAGACTACAAGGAAAATATAAATATACCACAATAGGAATTTGGCCTTGGTCTGGTCTCCTTGGTAAAGAAAGTGGACATTCTTCCACTCTCACAGATTTCACATGGTTTGCACAAATAAAAGGATTTGGGCCTTTTGAAATAAAAAGGAGATTTCTACTACACGTAAGCACGCTGCTGACGAGGTCTCATCAAAAATGCACCATGACCATGTCTCCCCCTTGGTTCCTCTGTAAAGCATGTAGCAATCTGTGTCTGCGCCACAGGAAAAGCTGTTTGAACAGATCATCCTCAGGACTTGACATCGAATACGATACCGCACTCGAGAGCCTATGTAGTACTTTCTGTTTGTGACTCTGTTTATCATACTACAAGTCTTGATTATTCTAATGACACTGGGCCTCTTCAGAAACACATTGTTTATACCCCCAAGGAGTTTGCTGCGCACACAAATATTCTCAATCTACTGTATAAACAAATGTGTTATTCAGCAGACAGCTGCAGTTCTGCTGCTGATAACTGGCGAAGGGGCTGACAACAACATAGCAAATATTGCCACCACCTCTAAGTAGTTTGTAGACTTGTACAGGGACTGGATTCATTCTCCATCATTTCAGTGGGCACTGGAGCTTGCATTGCTGTCTGCTTTGGGGTCCTTGCTAGATTTTTGCTTAAACCGAAAACCTTAACTCTTGACCCTGCATCTAAAACTTTATTTTGTCCTATTTGAGCAAATGCCTAATCACGGCTTTCAGAAAAGGAGTCAGTTATCAGACTCACAGCTTTGGGAACGCATCAAACACAGGTGCTTCTCTATTAAAAGCACGCAAGTTGCAAGAAGGTATGAGTTGGCAAATAGCGGAGGTGTTTTTTCACTGAAATTGTGGTGGTCGTGGCCTTCCCTGCTTCAGTTACCCCTGCTGATTCACAGAAGTCCTTTGTTTGGATACAGGTTTTAGAAAGAGACCTTCTACGGTGTTCAAAGTGTTTAAAGCCCGAATTCCACTTGGAGGGAATGTATCTATGGGGAGAGGGGAGACCAAAGGAGAAAAAAAAGGAAAGGAAGTAAAGAAGAGAGATTCTCCAGTAAGTTGCACAATGTTACATAAGGATGACTGAAATGATTCAAAAAGAAATGACTGAATTTGATAGGCTAAATACAACATAGTTGAAATCATATTCTGGCACACAGAATTGGGAGCCAGTGGAGATCGTCAAAGGTATCTGGGTGTTGAAATCAATTGCACTCAGCAATTGCATATTGGTTCCTGGTTTCTGACCCTTCTCTGTGCGATGTGAACATCTACCTCTCTCTTTGAGTTGTTCTGAGAATACCAAAGTTAGGTTTCTTTCCTTCTTTCCTTCCGGCCAAGTGGGTAAAATTTGGAGATACCAGTAAGCCAATCAAAATTACAGTCTGCTACAAGAAAGTAGAATACCTCATCTTGTTGTTCCAGCCGTGAAATGAGGGATACAAAGTCACATTGTTAAACAACAGTGACTTTAAGAACTTCAGAGCACCTCGGTTGTTTTAAGCAAATCGAGTCTATACCCACAAACACAAATTCCCATCACCCTGACTTAGCTATTGTATTGCTACTCCACAACAGACTAAGATGGCCTCTAGAGATCAATGTTTTGAACTCTTATTTCTCATCTTTTTTTGCGCGTGTGTTTGTTAGTTTTTCCTCCAATATTGCTTTCCTTAGATGTGGATCTGTCCCTCTCTAAATGAAGAGGTGTCACACAACAAAGGATGAGCAAAAGGGGCAGCAGATAAATATGTGATTGTCATTGTCTGTCCTTTCCTGCCTTCTTTCTTTGGCTCACACACACAGAGACAACAGTACTTACAGGGAAAGCTCTATAAATGTGGAAGAAATGTAAAGAAAATCAGCAAATTGTTCAACTAGTACCACTCCTCTTCTCACTGGAGATTTCACGTCACTGGAACCAGAAAGGTCATCCTGATTGCTCAGTTAGCAATTTTATTGTCTATTTCATTTTGGTTTTATCTGTGCATCCCAAGCTTCATATTAATATTATGTATGTGTCTGGAGTTGTGGTTTGGGGGTTTGCGGGAGAGAGTAGACTGTCCCACCATGGCAAGAAGACACAGGTTTTGATCCCTGCCATGAATGCCATCAGGAGTCAAGCCTTCTCAGACTTTTAGGCTGAAAGGAGAACTGAGATCAGGTGAAAGCTGGATCTTTTTTGTGTTGCAGAAGGGAGAGAGACAGAGGAAAATACAGAGCTGGGACAGAGACCTGGGGAAAAGTCCTCAGATGCAAACTGGTCCTGAGGGAAGGCGAACAGGGGCAGTGGCCAAAATTCAGTGAGGAGCTGCTTCCCAGCAGACGCTGTGCCTTGCCAGGGCTCTGGTATACATGAAATAATCAGGGTGGTGGTCATTTTATGGCCTAAAGCAGTCTGCTCTCCTGGCACCCATCTGCCTTTGACCAGGTCTGGTTCTCATCACGGGAAAATGAATACCCAGAGAAGAATCACCCCATTTTATTATCATTCTTTGTTTTCAAGAATGTCAGGACACCAGCACTGATGTAGCTGAAAGTCTCTGAGCCCTGCTCACTGCTTAGATTCTGAGGGGCTGAGCAGAGCGACACTGCACAGAAATGTCCATAAATGAACAGTAAAGGTGGGGTAGGAGCAATCCTTCCCTGGCAGAGGGATTGTGGACATAAAATACATTAAAATTTCAAAGTACTCAAAGGTGGCATAGAAGAAGGCATTCTTAGAAAACTCTCAGACAGATTCTAGCAAGAAAGGCTACAGGTCCAGAAAAATATTTCATACGCTCAGCCTGTGCTCACTTTGTTCTGAGTCCTTTGTCCTTTCTTTTAGACCAAAATTTTGATAAGTAAATTTATCTTTTCTTCGTGGAGATGTTTATAGTTTTACACTATCTTTGTCTGGCTAGCTAAAACCACTATCTTCTAATTATGCTCTCATAAATTTGAAGGCCAGAAGAACCATTATTTTAATATAGTTTGACATTTTCCATACTGCAAGACACAGGATTTAACCAGTGATCCCCCTATCAGGCCTGTAACTTCTGGTTGAACTAGGGAGTCTCTTTAGGAAAGACATCTAATCTTGATTTAAAGACTTCTTTAAAGACTACTTAACAACTCATCAAGCTTGTCTGGGGTTTCTTCTTTGGTTTATAGAAGTAATGAACTGAGTCCCCCATCCTCCCCTCCTGGAGATACTTCTTAATGGAAAGTAAAAATGCCACAATTATGACACACCATGTGTGGGACATAAAACCTCACTCTCACTCTAGTATCTGTATCGTATTTAATAAAGTACCAACAGAGCAGCAATAATGTACACTGGGAATCAGGCATCATAAATAAAAGGAGGAAAATGTAATAATGGGAAGTTGGAGAAAAATATGAAAGCAGCTGTAAGAACAGAAACAGACGGGGGGGGGGGGGGGATGGCAGGGGAAGAAAAAAAAATCAAAAAACCTCACAGCCAGGCATGGAAATAATGTATTTTAAAGTAGGTGCACTTTTGGAGGATTCTTCCTGAACAGAGGAAGAGATACACAGGCATGCATGTACACAGGCACACATATACATGCACATGACTTGCCAGATCTTACCAGATGATGTAGTTGAGGCTGGCTGAACTTAATTAACTTGGATGAGTGGTTTTAGATTTTAACCTTCCTTGTTTATTTGCTTTCACTGTGCAGTGGTAAAGACTTTCAGACATGGAGGGAAGGAGAGGAAGAAAGGGAGGGGTGAAATGACTCTTGAAGAAAACAATAAGCAGCTCCATATTTGTCCAGTTGTTTGTTTTTAAGGATGCAGGGTAATTGGCTCAGCTGTTGTAAACCAGCACAGCTCTGATACTGATCTACACCATCTGAGAATCTGGCCCTGGGAAGCTTTTCCTCTCTGGATTTCAAAGATAGTTAATAGTTCCTTTTTCCTACAACCATGCCTTTGTTGCTAAAAGAATTACTGCAGGGGCCTGGTGTCTGGCACTAAATCCACCTGACATGGTTTGACCACTTCCATAGTTCTGTTAGCTTCCAAAACAAGCTCTTCACATCTAAATTCATTTATGGGAATGGTCCCTGGCTCTTGCTAGCTCCCAGACCATGCCTGGGAACTGTTTGGGAAAGTGCTAATTGGCCTGGGCTGAGGACTTGACTGGGAATGAAGTTTGGAAGAATGAGTTCCAAAGCCAAGGTCTGTGCCCTGGCTTTGGGTAATTCACTAATTTAGGCATTGCCTAAGCATCTAGGACAAGGTGAGATATATACATACAGACAATATGGGTCCTTCATGTCTCAACGTAAGCATGTCAGGACCTTTAACTCCCCTAAATCACAGAATCATAGAATGGTTTGGGTTCGAAGGGACCTTTAAAGATCATCTAGTTCCAACCCCCCTGCCATGAGCAGGGACATCTTCCATTAGACCAGCTTGCTCAAAGCCCTGTCCAATCTGACCTTGAACACTTCCAGTGATGGGGCTCCCACAACTTCTCTGAACAACCTGTTCCAGTGTCTTACCACCCTCATTGTAAAAAATTTCTTCCTTACGTCCAATCTAAATCTACCCTCCTTCAGTTTAAAACCATTGCCCCTTGTCCTATCACTACAGGCCTTGGTAAAAAGTCTTTCTCCATCTTTCTTATAAGCCCCCTTTATATATTGAAGATGTTTATATATTTATAAAGATCTTTTCCTTAGTCTCTGACAAATGCAGGTTTTGACATGGTCTCCAGCACAATCTAGGAGGCTGCCTCTCAGCCCTGCCACACTTTTTTTGTTCTAGTCTTTAAACTTCATGTGATGCACATCACAGGGGATTGTAATAAGGGGTCTTTGCAAGATAGTTGAGGGATTCTTCTTAGTCAAGGGTTTATTTACTGATGTCTGGGGGTTTCTGCAGAGATAATAATCTGCATTTGGGAAAGAGAAAACTCACCCTAGTTAATTTGAGAGGGATGTATGGGCAGAGTTTAACCCTGAAGAAAACCGTTGAGGTCTGAGATCCAAAGTCCAAGGTGCAGCTGAAATCTAAGGTGCATGCAGGTTCCTACCTGCCTGCCGAGGGATCCTTACCACTCCTCTTCTGCCTGTCAGAAATAGAGCTGGCCTGGGCTGGACTACAATGGTCTGGCAACGCCTATCAAAGAAAATTAAAACAGCAACAGGAAGCAACAGAGGGCTGCAAATGTTTGTCCATCTGTAATCTCAGACCTTTGTTCTGGCCTTTTGCTCCTGCCCGAGAACCTCAGCTCACTGATTCCAAGGAAAGTGGATTAGTCCCTTGCACATAAATGCCCTGCCAGGTTGCCACGGGGGTGGGGGGGAAGCTCACTCCTGACCTCAGCGCTGACAGTCGGTGTGGATGAGCAAGAATCACCATGGGTAAGGATTTAACGTGACAGTGAAAAGACTGACAGCCTCACTTAAAAATGCGATTTGGCTCTGAACAGTGATGTGTAAAAATGGCGCTTTCTCACTCAGCAGATCAGCTGCCTGGGCCTGAGCTGCTGCCCTAGCACTCAAAAATAGTGAGAAAAATGCAGGAGGAAATTTTTACTTGTGTCAGCCCTGTTGAAACACTATTCTTTAACTTTCAGGTCAACTGAGATGTACACTGAAGTTCTTCATTGTTGTGATGAAGCCTTTCAGTGTTAGGTAGCAGAGCTTAACATGGTCCAAATAGTCCCACCTGGCTTGTCAGACACTGCTGTCGAGGCTGCTGGTGTAGGGGAACACAATGTGAAATCTAGGGTAGAGTAATTGCAATTTCCACTCGTGGATGGGAGGGAGAGGGAAAGGAAGGGAATGCAGGGCTAAGTGTCTATGTTTTTTATGAATTCAACTGAGAAGAGGAAAGTGTCTCTGAAACCTTGGAAAACTTCAAGGCTTCTCAAGATAACCATATCTGTGGTGACTGCATAGGAAGCCCGTAGAAGTAAGGAGGTGCCAATGGCTGCTCAAGATCTTGCCTTCTCGGAAACATGTCTGATGAGAAAGAACTGGTCATTTAAAACAAATTAAAAAAAAAAAAAATATTGTGATGACCGTGTCCATCACTTTTAGCACCAAGACCTATCGGTCAGAGGACTCTCCTTGGTAAAAGACCAAAGTTCTGGGCCCTTCTCAGCCTGCAGTTGCTTCAACTACCAGATCTCATACACAAGGTCCCACCTGCTCTCTGGAATGTGGATGTGTTTTACCTTAGATCAGTCCTTGGATAAGAAACAGGAACAGTCTCTGGGCTGGGGATGAAAATACCAGGTGTCCCCTTCCCTCACCAAATACTCTAGACAAGGCACAAGGCGGGTTGCCTCTTGCCTGGTGTCTGCCTGGTCTTAAATTTCTGGCTGTACACTCACCCAGAATGCTCTCTAAGATGGTGGTTAAAATATCCTGTTGGGATATGCAAATAGATGGTTTCCAACCGTTCAGGCTAAAGCTGTCCTGAAGCCCAGGCCTCTTGCTTCTTCAATACATACTGTAAAATATTACGCTACCACGGCAAACACGGGTGGCCCCATGATTATGGAGTAAGGGCTCTGTTTAATATAAAGGCTAGTTGGTGCTCAGGGCCTGGGTCATGACAAGGTCTGAGAGGTTTTGTTGGCTTCTTTTTTCACAGAATAAACACTTCGGATCTCATATGTTCAGGTTGACACTAGTATTAACGGTGCTGAAAGGCTGTGGCCTGGATTTCTGCCAGGTAGCTGGTAGATTTAAGTCCTAGCTTCAGAAGGCTCCACGTCCACACGTTCTTACCTCTTGCTACCTGTAAAATGAGTACATTACTCAAGGAAAACTGTATAGACAACACGAGTGGAGTCTCTTCCAGAAAGCAATCTCTCCTAAAATCTGTGCAGTGCTAGATAAGTTTTTTTTATTACCCCAAAAATATTTCTTCTTGACAAGAAAGAAAAAAAAAAAAGGGAACTCTCACCACCACCAAAGAATAAACAGCAAGAGACTTACTTTTTTTCAGTAATTGGTTTGCAGTCCAGTAGATATCCAGTGATGGATATTTGACTTTCACAAGGTCTCTAGCTATATTAACTCTTTCATGCATCCAGGAAGAGAATTGCAATAAAATGCAATAAAATATTATTGATTAAATCACTGCATTTTCCTGATCAGAATTTCAGCAGTCCAACGTCATACAAACCAGACTCGTGACATACCCCAGCACTAGGCCTCTTTTCCCAAAATACAGCTTGATTTTAGCTCATGAGGTGCTTGCAGGGTCATATTAGCCAGCTGTCACTGGAGGATCAGATGATATTAATGGCAACTGGCATGTCTATTCAGCGAGCTGAGCTCATCCCTGCAAACTCAGATGGACTCTATTTCAAACAAAAAAAGGAAATCAGAAGAAGCCAAGTGAAATGGCAAAACTGCTACCAACTTGAACAATCCAGCAATTCATCACCTGAATGTAGTCCTTGTGAATGTAAGGAAGCCACAGAACAAGACTGGGTCTGCAAAAGGTTTCGTCCTTACTTGTACCAAGTAATTTATTGAACCTCAGTCCTTGCCTCCTAAAGCTCCATATCTGAGCATCTGAGCCTATGACTTTAACAGTGCGCTAAAATCCCGGCTGGCAATAACATTCGGTCTGTGGCTTGCCAGTCAAAATGCATCCTGCGTCCTGCCAGACTCGTTTTTCATGTGTGCTCCAGGGTAGCAAGCATTAGCCCTACCATTCACCCAAGGATACGCATAACTTAAAGTGTATGAGTAGTCCCATAGACTTCAGTGGGACTACAAATGTGTTTATGCACCTTAGCAATCCACTCATTAATACACAAAAACCGTATTATATTTCTGTCAAAAGGAAATTTGAAGTTCACTTTCCAAATGCCAAAGGCCTGTGCATTTACCAAGCACAACATTTAGCTTTTCCAGCCGCTGTTCCTCAGGGCCAGAGAACTTGTACAAAGGAGGAAAATCACCCCAAACGGGCTTTTCTTGTACCACAAGGATGAGAGTAAAAATCCATTAGATAAAAAGAAGGTCTACATTTACAGTTAAATATTGGATGTGTAATTTAAATGAGAAAGCCAAGTTGAATGCAAAGCAATTACTGACACTTAATATTAGTCAGACTAATAAAGCAGCAATTAAACCTCATTATACAGCCATAAAATTGATGTGTAATAGATTGATTGCACCAAATGCTCATACCGATGTTTGATGGCATATCATAGGCAAGGTGAACTTGTTCATTTAATTGGCAGATCAAAATAATTTCCTGCAATAGATTTAACCTTATTGCATTTCTTGGCTTCAGATGACATCGGTGACAGTACAAACAAATAAATAAACAGAATGAAAGAAGAGCGAAAAAAGCCTACAGACCAGCTTGCTCTATGGTAAATACTCTCTATTCCATAGTATAATATTCCTTCTCCCAGGAGATCCACGGTTATTTGAGAATCTTCTTGCCAGCAGCACAATTTGGATCTTGCATAGCAGCGCTGCTTCATTGTTCACTCCTTGAATTGAACGTGAGGAGCTGAAGGAAGCCTACATGTAAATGTTTTGCTGCAAGTTTACAGCCGACATGGAATTCAGCACCTTGGAGTGTATTAAGTCCAATGATTAAAAGAAATTGCTGTTCGAAACCTAAAGGGTAAGCAGTGAGGGGACCATTAATAAAAATCTTTTAAACTCCTCCAAAATCGCAGCTGAACCTTTTTATTTTGGCAATAGGTTCAGACCTAATCATTATATTTAATCAGTGTCTAAGGATCTAGCATATCAGGTTTGCTCCCTTTTTTAATACAGATTATTTATGTGGGTTCATGTGATGAATATATTAAAAAAAAGGTTTAATAGCTATAGAACAGAATATTTGCTGAAGACAAAATTTTGGGCTTTGGTTCTTATGGATTTTCATATTACTCATCTCAGCAAAGTCATATAATGACCTATTATCCTTAGCTACCCATCTTTGCATTTCACAGCATCATTACTAAATCTGAGCCACCATGCAGCAATAAAGCTAAATGAATGATCGTATTTTCTGCTCCAACAACATCTGTCTTGGTCAAGAGAGCTTTATCTTTCTACGTGGACCTCATCTCTGCAGCAGCTGAAGGACTCACAAACCGCACAACCCCATGTCAGAGGAACCCTTTGTGGGGAAGAAATGATCTGAAAGACAAAGGTACTTAGACTTACCCCCAGGATCCTGTGACCAAACAGGATTTTAAATCATGAAGTCCTATACAGCTGGCCAGCAAACAGTAAGCATTTTCTGTAAGGGAAAAAAAAATCTATTTTAAAAATCCCAAGAAGACTGAGGTCAACAGAAAATCTGCTTTTGACGTCAGGATTTTCCCAAGGATTTTAAACAATGCTACTTAGCAAAATTCAGACATGGACGTAAAGGAGATAAGAGGGCTGTAGCCCGTCCCTCATTTTAGTGCTAGTGGTTCAGCTAGCAAATTTTCCTCCACAAACCAAAAATCACAGAAATAACAAATGCGCCATTTTTATCAGGCTTTGAGTTTCCAACTAATTCTGTGAGAAAGTCATCACTTGCAGAACCCTGTTGCTCTTGTGAACCTTTCTTTTTCCTTGGTTTGTGATGTACTTTGGTTCACGCTGATCAATTGTGGTTTGAACTTATTCTGGGTTCCAGCAGAGCGGTGACCTCAGGTCAGATTCATTAATCCCTCATCCCACAGAGCTGAAGCTCCTTATTTTCAAATTCCTGGAGTTTCTCAGAACCAGATGCAACTGCTGTATGAATGGTACACGCTGCATCGCTACACGGTCAGGTGAAATGGCTCTGAGCTAACACCCTGACATCTAGCCTTCTGGTCACACATATGACTTCAGGAGAGCATCACTGGCATGAAAATAGAAGAACATAGTGGAGGAACAGGACACCGCTCAAACCTGTGAGACTTTATCTGGTTTCACTCAGCCATTTCCATTGTACAACATGAAAAAGAATTATGTATAAAGAAGAAGAAATTCCTGAATATACCTACTTATACTCCATTTTTTCAATGCAGTTTAAGTAAGAAAAAAAATGCTTAATGCTTAATAAAACCTGGTACTTAAATCCCTTGGAAGGGTGCTGCTGGCAAGGGTCACATACTTCCATCTAGGCAGCACATGTTCTACTGCTCTAAGATGAGATTCTTAAAAGTAGGATCTAACATTTCATTCCATCTTTGGGTTCCCTAGCCTATGAACTGCTTTTAGAAATGATGCCCACTTAATTGAAATGCAACTGTCAAAAAATTGCCCCTTTCAGAAGTCAGGCCTCATATTTATTGTCTAAATATTAACAACAGAGCTTGGGTTTTGGCGCCTATACCTGTAAATCTTGATCCATATTTTGTGAAATGTCATTTAGATTAAAGCTTCAGAATTTTAATTATACCTCATTCTAATGTATCAATTTTCCTGTAGTAGATTTTTATAGTTTTCCCCCCTACCCCCCTTAATGTGAAATGTACTGGAACGTATAAAATGTGAAAATGCAATATATTGATATGGACATTTTCCAAACACTCTATCAAAAGTATCCGAGATCTTACTCCTTTTTCTGAGCAGCTCCCTGTAAAAGCTGTTGCTGTGTTTTCAAAATCAATAAGGTCACCCCAGCTAGTATGTGTTTTGGATCCTAAATGGCTCTTCTCTTTTGGTATGCAGCACCTTGTACACACTTCTGCTTGTTCATTCCTTATCAGTCTCTCCAGTGCAGTCAGTGCTGTTCTTTTATGGGAAGTTTTTCATTGGATTTATTTAGTCTAAAAGAGACTAAAAATTTATCCAGAGACATGGCAACTGTCTTTGAAGATGTAAAAGGATGGATTGCTGCAAAAGAGGGAAATGAACTGTTCTCTATATTTTCTGGGGAGTGGAAAACTAAGAGACTTAAAACACAGCTATGGAGATTCAGGAGAGGTCTCAGGTAAAACGTGCTAACAGCAGCATCAATAGGGCCTGAAACAGCTTGTCTGGAGGGACTGGTGAAGCTTAACAAGTTTTTAAGAACAAGTTAGATGAGCATCTAACAGGAATCATTTAACTGTAGCTGATCCTATTTTGGGGCAAAGGAATGATCTAAGCAATATACTGAAATTTCCTCCTACCTTGATTTCTCTGAAACTATATATTTTAAGAAGAATGTTTTTCTACACTGGGCAGAAATCATCGCAGAAAAAGCGATTCTTAGAGTTGTTGACAGGCAGGTCTAAGTTTCCCCCACCATAGGATTTAATATGGCCTCTTATTTGAAGAAGGATTTGATGGGAGGCTAACGGTATTTTGGTTAACATTAGAGAAAGGATAAATGTTTTGAGGAAACAGTGAATTCTCTAATAGAATGTTAAATCCACCGAAGAAAGCAATTCTGAGACAGAATTGAAATTATTTTCAAATGCTTTTCCAATATGGGGGAAAAAAAATTAGCTCAGAAAATTGGGATGAAGTTTGAAAGTTTGTCATCCAGTTTGTTAAGGCATTCAGTACTGATTTGATTTTAAAATAGCTTTAAAATAAGTACAACCAATAGCTCTCTGGCATGCTCAGCTCCCCCTTTGACTCGAGGAGTTGAGGCTAGCTTAGACCTGACAGCTCTCTCTTAGAAGGCTGAGGTCAACTGAGATGACTAAAATATCTACCAGAATCCCTCTGTGACACTTACAGATACATCTCTTTAGCAGCAAAAGACAGCCACGCTCTATTACCAGCCATAGCGATACACTGCTTTATCCCAGCTGTGTGCCCAGACAATGCATGCATGTGAATGCAAATGTACATATGCCTTCAGCTGACGCCCGTGTTGCCTCCAGGGAGATGGGAGAAGGAAGGTGGTGACTGCTGTTTCAGTGTGAGCCCTTTCTATAAGCAGTAGCTGCAGCCTCCTGCTCCCTCATCCCTCCCTCTGTGGTGGCAGCAGCCAGCCAGGCTTTCCAGGACGGTGCCACTGGCCAAAACAGGCTGTGGAGCGTGAGGTTTTGCTTTTTCCAGCAGCCTGCTGGCCTAGGCAGCCAAGTATATTGCATATAAATAAGACCATCTTGGACCTGAAACAAAACCCCATAAGAGGTATAATCCTTCCAGTTTTAGGGAATAATGAAAGTGCTGGGGATAAATGTCCCTATTATACGTGTGCAGATAATCTGTAAACATACATTGTGGTTTTCACATCTATATATGCTGTCATTTTGAATCATCTGATGTCAGCAAGTATAACAGCTTAAGTACTGGCTAAGGTGGCCCATAGATTTTTGGTAACTCTTGTGCTCTTGGTGGCTGAAGTGATGCTTAAGTATAGTGAGATAGGAAGAACCAAGTTGTCTTGAACACATGTAGTAACAGTGTCGAGCTCTCCAGGTTGTTTTGCACTGAAAATTAGTCCAGTGACCTCAGTGTGATTGAAATGAGAGAGGACATTTCAGCCCATGTTAACAAAATGTGGTGGAGGCCCTTTGAATAAATTTGTAAGCGGCATATAGCTTTGCTGGATGATCTCCAAAGAGAGAAAGCTACATTAGTCCAGTCAAGATGTAAGGCAGTCACAACTAAGTGATCTGACGTCCTCCTCGGAGAGGCAGAAACGCAACCTTATAGCATTCCCAAGATGGAGAAACTGAGCTGATTTGTTTTTCTAAAGATAGTCAGGACACTTTGATCACACAGCAACATTTCTTCACTGCCACAGATGTACAAAAAATTATACATGAACAGGGCAAGAAAGAGACAGGCAATAACCAGTGGAAACAACAGCAAAAGTCCTTATCATGTGGCTTTTTTGCCAGTAATAATAGAATACTTTAACGAACCATTAATTATTTCTCTGAGCCTGGGCAAGCTTAAATCATTGTGTAGTGGCCACTAATGACACCAATGCAGGTCCAGGTCTACTGGACCTTCGTATCTACTTTCACAACATCAGGGACCAGTTTTGTTCTCCACTTTGTTGTCACATATGAAAGTTTCTTTTTAGGAAGAGTATTGCGTTTGCGTGTTCAATTGAACTTACTGATTTTCTGGTGCATAAAAATCTTTGACACTTCTTATTCACAGATATTTTTCCTGGAAAATCATCTTTGTATAAAAGGAAATCTATGTAAAATATTTTTTTCTAATTGTTTTCTATTTAGATATATAAGATTATCTTTTTTTTCCTCTTTTTTTTCTTTTCTTTTTTTGTCAGTTGTTCCAGCTTTATTTGCAAGTGGGAGAATGAACAGAAATGAGGGAAAGGAAAGAAATGGAGAAAATACTAAAAAGCTTCATATTGTTTTCATCCAAGATTTGAAATTTTCGGATAGCTCAGGAAAAGAATTCAAAATTATGTCAATGTACAAATATTACAAAATCATTAAATGTATGCTTTTAACTCAATTCTACTTGTAGGATTACTAAAAGAAAATTTTAGTGCCTTCGGGGACACTGTACTTGCAGCATTTGAGGACTGGCTGGAAATATGAAACAAGCAGACATGTCCTGAACTGAATCCATTCCTATAAGATTTCCAGCCTAGGGCAGCATTCCTTGAAGGATATACATATATCTGCTTAACTATACATACGATGCTCCATCCCACTGAAGCCAACAGGAGCATTTACTGTTCATCAAGTTAAGCATTTACATAAATCTCTGTGATAAAGTAGTTTACTCGAAGACTCAAGTGCTTGGATAAATCTTAGGTTATTCAAAGCAAACTTCAAAGCTTTTTACGTTCACTTAGCACCAATTATTACCCAAACAAATCAAATGGTCTGCATTATATGTGAAGTTTTGAATTCATAGATCTAACATTACAGTGGCTTTTTCTATTCATCTGCATCTTTTCTACCTCACTGAGAAAGGATTCCTTATTAAAGCTGGTAAAAAAAAAAAAAGGCCAGAAAATGCCTGGAACAAAGTAACTGTAACTGTAAAATGTCCTTAAAGGCCAATTAGAAATTGCAATACTGGGAGTTTTATTACAACTAACTCCTCCTTAATTATCAATCAATGGATTCTGTTGGAAAAAAAAATCTCAAATTCACAGCTGGGAAAATGATGCTAATTATTTTCTGTTAATTAAGGCTGTGCTGGGATTCAGACTTGCCATCCTTCAAATAAAGGATTGACATATCAATGCTAACATAATGCTTAGGGTCTTTTCCAAAGGCTTTATTTCTAATGGTAATAAATTGGTGTCACATTATTTTAAGTGTCTTAAGCTATCGTGCTATTACCTAACCCTGATATATATTGAAAAGTATATGTCTATCTCAGTACTCATACTGACTTCTGATATGGAAGTTGAATATTCATCATTTTGCACTGTAGCTGTTCTATTGTGAGAGTGAAGGAGCTTTAAATCATTTGGAGTTGAAAGGAGTAAGGCTAAAAAAATTCGAATAGCAGTAGGATTCCCCACATATCACAAATAAAACACTTGAGTAAAATTCTGGACACATTACATTCAGTGGCACTGTTCTCGTTGACTTGCAGAGACCAAGATCTGTTTTACTGTAGTCAAACCTCCGGTCCTCCTTCATTGCCTCCATCATTGTGGGAGTTCCCTGAACAGCAGGCTTTGAAACTTCTCATGTCTTTTCTGTGGAAAAGGCAAAGAAACGTAATTCATTAGAAGTCTCTTTTCTTACTTGCTTGATGTTTGTTCCTCATTATCTACCACATTTCTTATAGCCAAGACTGGTGAAAGTAGGAAATAAGACAATGGAAACGGGGCGGCGGGGACAGTTAATATTCTGCCAGACTCAGTGTGGTTTATATCTGAAATAAAGCCTCAGGTGAAATCATGCACGATCTTAGGAACGCTTGGCGTAAGATTTAGACAAGTTTTAAAGATTTGTTAACAGTTTAAGACAAAATGGGTAGGAAGGTGACATTTTGTTTTGGGTTTTGCTCAGGATGAGAAATTATTGTGTCTGTTTCTGCAAGGTAGATGTCAGATAAGCGGCTCTGAAAATACACACCCCATACACCAGCACAGATTCTTGGAAACCATAATAATAAACATTTTAAAACACTTGAGAGAGGTTGGACAGGATCAGGCACGAGAAATAACCATGTTATCTCCCTCATCCCTCCCTCTAGAAAGGTGTTCTAGAGGGACTTGCTGTAAATGACAGAGCAGGACAGTTCCTCCTTCCTCTGGCATCTCTGTGGAGATTACCAACATCATTACTACACAGGTAAATACTGTTTGCTGTGGGATTCAGACTGCAAAGCCTGAGCTTGTTTGACAAATGCTGTGAAAATGACTGTAACACCCAATTACAGTTGACCAACTAGAGCGTAGCACAGATGAACCAAGAGGCTGGGTGAGTGGTTCACCCGTTGTACCCTAGACATCTACAGGTTCGAAGTGTGACCACCACCTTCCTTTCTAATAAGCAGAGGGAAACAGGCACCTCCACAAAGTGTTTTGTCTCACTGGAAAATAACATCTAAGGTCAAAGGTAGTTTCTCCTTATGGTGTGTATTTCTCCCCAGTGACCAGAAAGTGATTATGTCTAACTCTGACTCGGATGTTCACATTTAAGGTGTCCAAAATTAGCTGTTCCACTATTTCGAGTCTGTATGCCTGTTAAAACTCTCTTCAGCAATTTATTCTAAGTTCAGGACTGGAGACAGTGCAGCGTTTTCCACTCCAGTTATTTTTCAGACCTGGAACATTATCTTCCACTTCTGTATAATAGCAGTGCAAGTGGATCCGTGGTTTTAAAGGCTGTTCCTGCTGCAGTGTCTGCCCACATCATATGAGAACCTGTTTTTGCTAGGCACTGTGCAAGGGACAGTAAAACAAATCCCAAACCCTGTAAGAGACAGTCACAAACACAAGATAATTCATCAAGAAACCAAGAGCAGAAAGAGGAATCTAATGATTCACAATCCAAAACCAAGGTCTTTAGTCATCACTTAACTGAACAAAAAGGCTGTTGCAGGCACTGGGGTATTTCTGGTGGGTGAAGGTTGAGGAAGTTGTTCTTAGGGGTCTTTGTAAACCTAAACTCTCCTAAAATCTCCTGCAGAAGCTTCTGCAACAGTGAGAGCCTACTCAATGACCTAGTTGGTCCTATCCAGTCCTGTTCTCCTAGAAATATGAACTTTCATTTCAAAGCATATTAAATTCATATTTGTATGGCATAAAGAAATACACAAATGGATGGCAGGCAAGTTAGGACAATAGATTTAACTCAACTTTCACCATTTCTTCAAAAAGCAAACTAAATGGAATCTGGAGTGTGTATCTTTACATTTACCTGATCCTTATCTATGCCTAAATAAAAAATATTTTACCTATGCTACGTGATTATAAAGCTTTCTCTCAGCTTTTGTAATTCATTTGTGCCTTCTAGCAGTCATGAGTCATGGGTCTTTTACACTTGTCAAGTACACCTAATCCCTACCCTTCATGGCCCAGAAATCCTAAAGATGGCTGAACATGTAATTGCCTTGAAGTGTAAAATATTTCCCACATTATTTATTATAACATTGCCTGCTAGCACCTCTATAGTTAAGGTTGTGTCAGCATTTTCATTATAAGCCCCTATTTTCAGCTGTAAAAATGTGCTTCAGGCTGCAACTAGGAATGCTAGAGATTTTTTTTTTTTTTACTATTTTTTAAAAATAAAATTACCTTGGACATTTTTTAAGTTATTCCATCTGTAGTCACAAACACATGCACACACCCACACACATGTTTATTTACAGCTGTATGTGCACATGTGTTAAGGAATATCTAGCATGGTATATATATAGAAATAGATATTGTCATAATAACACATAATTATTCATTTATGTTTTCAGCTCCTGCTCATAAAAATTGTGTCTGTGTGGGAGCAATTTTAGTGATAGCACAAGTTTTATTCTGAGTTGTTGCAGTGTCCTTTTTCTAATTATACTGATAGATAGCAATAATAAAATATTTATTTACTTTTAAATCTTATGTTCTAATTCTGTGTGGATCAATTTTTCTTCTGGAATAATTCCAGCAAAAGCATTTCATCTCTGTTCTTGGATCATGAGCAAGAGTACCGACTACACTCAGGTGTTACTCCACCAAGTGCACATGATTTAGTCCAGTGCGAAAGATGACTCATTCTGTCAGGTCTTGCTTTCACATAGGTCCAAGAGTAGAATGTAAGCACCAGGACTTTGCAGACCTAGTTGCTGAGCACTCGTCTGCTTTTGAGGTACATCACTTTTGACCCCACTGTTCTTTTCCACACCTACCGTGGGTCAAGTAAGTAGAGCTAAGATTTAACATAAACTTTTATCAGTTTACACATCTCTTACGACTTACTGTATCTAGTGGAAACTGTCACCGTAGAGGCACTACTTACAAATGTCCTACTGCATAGACCTGTTATATTTTATGGGTCATGGACTACATTTTCAGTATTCTATGCAATTTGGGATTTTATTTTGCCTTTATTGTCATTATCATTAGTACTAGCAATAATAACAACAATATGACTAGACCAGAAGAGGGTTGACAGGGACAGGAGGAAGATTACTGTCTTTGAAAAATCAAAAGATTTTCTGTGTCTGTTGAGTTTTGGGTTTTTTAACTACTTATGTTCTCCTTGTTTTCTTCAATATTTAAAAAATAAATGAAGAAAATGAGATAGATAGAATTGTTACCCATTGTTGTTGGTGTTTAACAAGGTGTGTCTGGAATGAATGCTAACCTTAGTCCTTTCAGTATCCAACAGACCATGTGCCTTCATTCTAAAAAGCGAAGGGGAGGTTTTCACATTACTTCAGCCATGATCAGTATGGCCCTCTGACCCTCAAAATACACAATTCCAGCTTCAAGTTTTTGAATGTAATTATACTTTATAGCCTTAGTGCAGTTCACCTGTCTTTCCCCAAGTATTTCAGAACTGCTACCACTTCTAAGTCAGATAAAAAATAAAAAGACATTTTTTTGTTTTGTTTATTTGGGGGGAGAGGTGTTTTGAACCATTCTGGACCCACCTTTGAAAAAAATCATTGCTAAAGGCCTGATAGTTTGTGGAAGCTGTCCAGAACACCTGGATTCCCATGATCTTGATTTGAAACCTGGTGGGACTGTGCTTTTGATTGAACTTCATTGTGATGTTTTAGGTTTGTTCAGACCTTGGACTCCACATTCTGCACAAGCATACAAGCTGAAAAAACCTGAAGCCAAAGCAAATGCTCTCATAACCCCCAGCCTAGGACAACTGAGTTTCATGCAGAACTGCCAATAGCATTCTCAGCTTAAAAAGTGTTATCTCAAACTATTATGTAGAGGTGCAACGTGAACCATTGTTAGCAAGTTCTAAATAGAGCTGATCCAAAAGAAAGAGACACAACTTTCAGCTATGCTAAAACTGTTCAAAAGAAGCACAAAGGAAAAATAAATCAATGACAGAATTCCTAGTTAGGTTATTCTTATACAGCCTGGCTGATGATGATTTATGTGTGTTTATGAAAGACCATTGAGATTATATGCCTTCTACTGGTTGACATTTATTTAATATAATATTATTTATACAGTTTTCAATCTCCTTCTTAAATACAGTCAGGAGTTTAACCCTTACTTTTCCTAGGAAAAGGTTTTTCCAAAACTTCAAGCTTTAGGTGATTAGAAATGTATCTCTTAAGAAAAAGGTGAAATTTTTCTGGTCAAACGTAGATATCTGGTTCTTTACATCCAAGGCCTACATCTGAACTCCCTTTTTATTCAATTAAAAGAAATAGTTGCTTTTAAGTGTGATTCATCTAACTTTAGTAATTTATCTTAGAATGGAGTAGGACCTAGAAATACCTGTCAATCTACATTGACTATTTATGGAGCTAAGGGCAACTTAGACATCTGCATCGAGACATTTATGTTAAATCATATACAACTCATCTTGGTTTCCCGAGTGTGTGTATGGGAGTCCTCTCAGCCAAAGTCTATATGGTAAGTACCTCTATTTTGCTGGATGCTATAAATACCCATACAGATATTGGCCAAACCTTGCAAAGCTGTAGGTCAGTGATTTTGTCCTCATAGATAGCAGAGAATTCAGCTCAAACACAGAAATCCCATAGTTTTCCTTTATGTATGGAATTCCTTGCCTTTTTATCATGGAGTCACACAGAATTTTAAGGAAATGGACTAAGATTGTATGGGCATAGAGGCTGTACAAATATAACACAGACAAATGCAAGCTGGTCCTTATCCACACTAGCATAAAGAAGAGGAAATGGGTGGACGTGGTCACAAAGACACAGAGTTTTAAAGAACATCTGAGAGAAAATTGTTGTTATTTATATATCACAAAAAAAGATATAGCCTTCCTCCACAAAGGGCTGCCCATGTATGTCTGTCCATTCATGCCTGTGTTACTCTAAACCTCCCTCCTCCCAGATTCAAGCAGTAATTCATGTCTTACATGAGATTCAAAGCTTTCCCTGTGCAGAGAATGAGTACATACTTTCACATTTGTTAAGGGTGATATTGGAAAGTGAGCGGTATCTCTGACTCATCTCCCTAGTATTTTTGGAGTGGGATTTACCTTTTCTTGGTTTAGGTATCTGAAAATCAGACAGTCATTTTATTACAGTCTACAGAAGGAGGTCCTGAGAAATAGACAGATGAATCTGAAAGGAGATTCATCCCATCTGACTTAGATGGGAAGAGGAAGAATCTCCTCACCTGACTTTATCCATTGAAATTGTAGCTATCAAGTTTAAGTTTATCATCTGGAAGATGACAGTGGCTCAAAAGCAATGCTCTTAGAACAGATGTGTTTCTTATTTTAACATAGAAGAAAATCACAGCATAAGACCAAAACAAACAAAGAAACCAATGAAACCAATAAAGGCTTGTACACGTCTATTGTATCTAAACTCCTACAGAGGACTATTTTATCCCGACCCAAAATGCTGAAGCATTTCCCGTGCATAAGTGAGAGTTTATATTTTAGACTAAGGAGGTGTTTGTTCTCCTCTTCCTGGATTTTGACATTGTCGACAGAACTGGGCCAATTCACTCGGATGCCGGAGGCGGGGCACACAGTTCTCACCTTGTGACTGAAACTACCTTGAAAATCATACAGTACCTTACTTTACAGGTAACTCATGCAACTGTTAAACTCTTCTTAATTTAAAGTCCACCGTTCAGCTGAGTAACCGAACAAGAAATTTCACTTGGGACCTATAGGTCTCCAGCTCCAACCATTACCTTTTGCAGTGTTATTTTGTTCACTAGAGATTTCTTTGATATAGAAGGTGATATTTTATAACTAGCTTACCAGAGGATGACCTGTGATCCTGTCCAGTCTGCAATAGTTTAATATCTTTTCGTGGCCTTAACTGTTGCTTCAGTGTCTGCAGGAACTCTGTGTCCCCAAGACAAAATGAAAGAAGAATTCTTAGTGGAAATAATTGTCAAAAGCATCACTGTTCCCGAGTCCCTTTTTCACTGCACACTGTCGTGTGAGAAATGACTAAAAGAATGGGATGGCTTATCTATTTCTTTTCATTGACTACAGAAGAAAATTAGGCAGCTGGCCTACTATAATTGTGTAATATTTTGGTGGTAAAGTTGAGTCACGATGAATCTCAGATTTGGTATTTTGTATTATCCGGTTAGGATAGATGAAAAAGGAAAGAAATGACACACACTTAGCAGTACAGCATTTCTCTTTGAATATCATTTTCATTCTAATTTTACCAGGGAATCAATATAACAGCTGAAGTTGCTAACATGGTTTTTCTTGGAGTGTCAGACTAGTTTTCTCATTTCACTGAAGGCAATTGCTTTAATACATGAAAACAGAGGTGTTTTGTTCACCAATTTGAATGTCATGTGTTCCAAAGCTACATTTACACTTTAATGTTTTTTTTTTTTTCTTTCCCAAGTATAGTTGCCTTGATCTGAGTGATGTAACAACTGGTATTTGAAGAGAGAGACTCAAGGAATCAATCAGTATAGCAGAATAGGACTGGACTCAAGGAATCAATCAGTATAGCAGAATAGGACTGAAATCATGGCTCTTCCATGACTTATTTGGACCAGTGCTTTGTAACATTCAGTTGAATATAAAGAATACATAATATTTATAGACTGTGACAGGTAATTCCACGTCCATCACACCGTACTTTCTGTGGTTAGTTCAATATTTGTATCCATTTTTTTTTTCCCTTTTAGCTTAGTACATTTGGAATTTTACCGTATAATTTTTTAGCATTACCAAAAATGATTAGTTAAAGCTGATCATCAGAAATTTCTCTTTACATGCCCTTTTAAAGGTTATCCAATACAGAAAAGTTCTGTGAAACTATACTGACGACATTTATCATTACAATTTCCTTCTGTTGACTTCAGCAATATAGCCAAACTCATTGTTGTTGCAATACCCAAGAGCTTCCATTTGATAATATAGACGGATTTAAGAAAAAAGAAAGAAAAGAAAAAAAATTAAAAATCTGTTTGTAGTAAGTGCAGGGAAAAAAAGGTGTCCACAATTTTGAAACCTCAAAAGAAAGTTAAATTACCATAAGGTTTTGTTTGTTTGTTTGCTTGTTTTTCTAAAAATGTATCTCATTTCTACCCTGATGATGAGAAATTATGTGAACATTGTTGATGCTCATGTATGAGAAAACGTCCACCAATACATCACAAAACAGTCATAATAAGGGGATAACCAATGAGCTTTTCTTGTGTCTACACAGGGCATATGAAATACCTGCATTCCCTTTATTGATCTGATCCCTAACAGGTTTGTAATATTACAGTAACGTATGGATAAAATAAGAATAGTCACAAGAATAACGTCAACAGTAACAAAGCCAGCAACCACTATAAAAAAATCTAAATCTCTCCACCTCTTAAAGTTGCTATGGTTTTCTTTCAGGTTTTTTTAGTCCTTTCCTCCTTCAAGATGTGAGATAAAACAGGTTGGTATCTTTTAAAATTTCTTGTTGTAGCTACATTTTCATGTTTGCTTAATGCAGTGACCAATGTGCTCTGAAGTGTTATGGTAAATAGCATCAGTCTGTTGTCACATCAGTATTTTCAGAAAACTTTGGGGGTGGGGAGGAACCACACCTCCCTCTGCCTTTTTTTTTAACAAAGGAAATAAAATTGCAGTATTCTTGAGAACTGTAGGTTTGGTTTAGTATTCTAAACTCTCTGGGGAGAGAACGATGCAAACGCATGTTCACTGACTGATTTCAAAATAGCTGGCAGATTTGTACTTCTCTGTGGACGTGTGTCTCTTCAATGGGACTGGAAAAAGATGTCACTGATACATACAGGAAACTATACTGGCAACATCTTTATGAAATTGCAAAAAGATACTTTAAATTATGTAATGGGATGTGTTATGTGTGATTAATTGTCTTGTGCAATTTGTAGATCTATGGTCACAGGATCTAATCCAAAGCCTCTTATATTCAACAGGCCTCTTCCCAGTAACTACAAGTTTCAGACACATAAATTGGTACCGAAGGTTGTGTAAGCCCTACTTTGAAGACTGCTTTTTATGAACTCACTTTATTCTTTCCTTTCGACAAACACGGCATCAGAATTAGAGCAGTGGATTCAGAACTCCCTCTGCACCCGAACTTCAGGGAGCTGAAATCTGGTGCTGGAGTCCTGACCTCCTTAACAAACAATAAGAATTTTGCTACTGGCTTGAATGAAATCAAGATTTCACTCTAGAAGACTGAGACTTAGGACTTGTCTCTTGGATCAAACAAGAACACTAGCCCTAAACATTTATCTTTGATGAAGAAGTGCAGTTTCAAGTCAGTTTGGGCTTTGAAATCTATGGTTCGGACTTATTTCAAAGATGAGTTCACATGATTCAGTAGGCTTTGTAATCTGTGAATTTCATGCTTTAAAAAAAAATAGCTGGGAGCAGAATTAGTATGTACAGAATAATAACAGTCCAGTTCAATTGCTATTTAGTTTGGAATGGTTGCTTTGAGAGCTTGTTGGAAAAGGGAAAAAATGCGATGAGAAGAAATATTTACTGTGCAAACTTTGCATGCCAATAAAGAAATTATAAAGAGACTATTGTTAGGCTTGACTCTGTAATTATAATTGAAGCACAAAGATGATCAAACGCAAGACCATTTACAGTTAATCATTTTGACATTGCTTGATTTTTCCTATGAACCATAGAATAGAAGAATCAAACAACATTATATCACAAGAGCCTAAACCTTAGGTGGTGCAAATCAACTTAGCTCCTTCACTTTAAACAATCAAGCCATTTTGCCTCAGCTGGTGGTTTGGCCTTACATATCTTTGTTACAGTTTGAATCAGCTTTACTGGAAAATTATAAGTTTGATGTCAACACGATCTAGAAAAGAACTTCCTATGAACCAGAATCTATTTATAACTGTCTGGATTATTTCTCATAAATTACACAAGGAATTTAGAAACTTTTTTTCATATCAGAAACGATTTCATTATTTAGAATACATTTTCCAAATAAAAGGCAAAAACACCGTTTATGCTGGGAATTAAATTCCTGATATTTTGGTTGTTATTATTACTATTATTATTATTATTACATTGAAATCGCACTTACAGGCCCCTGGTGAGACCAGTACTCCATGGTGCTAAACATATAAATGGAAGTGATCTCACCTAATGATTACCATCTAGAGGTATATTACCTAGTCTGTCTTTTCTTCACCAGTTAGGCTCTGTCAGAAAACTTCTCATCTCTCTTAAGATGGGAGAAGTCAGTCTGTAGATGTGCTTTTGCAGAAAAAAGGAGCCTGAGAACAGCTTAGATGAGATAACTTACCTTTAGGAGTCTAACTGTGAGTGAAATGAGTCCCACAACCACCTCACTATCTCAGAAAATGTCAGCTAAAACATTGAAAAGGGGGAATAGGGTTAAATGCTGGCACACTGCTGCACAGAGACAGTAAGATCCATTTGTAAATAGTCCTTAAGTGCCCATGTCCATTTTGACGTAAAAAATATTTGTCGTCTTATTCTAGATTACTCCAAAAAGATCTCATCTTTCTCAATGATTAGGCCAGAACTTGGACAGCAAAACTATTCTGCTTCTCTTCCAGTGTTTGACTTTCAGACTTGATATTAAATTTCTAAATTGGTGTGTGGTGAGGTAAGCAAATAAGATAGCAAATTACGAATAGTCTTGTTCCTCTGTGAACATACTTGCCTGCTTGAGAATTTCTAATGTGAAACCCATTGCTCCCCCAAAATTTCTCTTCATGAAATCATTTATTGAACATCTTTTTAACTCATTAATTGTTTGCAATTTGAATGAATGATAGTTAAAGTTGCTTTTGCAATTTTCGTCCAGCTCCCAGTGTAATCAATAACCTATATACAAAGGTGTCATTATTCTTTTTGTCAATTTGTATTTGCCCATTTCAGTTCCTTCTGTTCACTGAGCGTTCATTGCTGCTGTACATGTTCACTTCCTTCATAACAGTGTAAGACATTATTCTGGCCTCATGGTGCTTGAAAGATGAGTCAAATTAATATGTTTCCAGGGTTCATGGGGAACTGATTAGTTGTAAGGTAACACACTGCCGTTGTGATTAAGAATCCCTAGGGGATGCTGGACATCATTGGCCATGAGGAAAAAATCAAAGCTACTTTTAGTATCTACAGATGGGGCCACCTTCTGCTTTCAGCAATTGGCCTAAATCAGGATTATCCCCATTGATTTCCATGGTGTTCATCAAGATTTATACCAGATGAAAAGGTATAACACTTGCCTTTTCGGCAATGGAGAGGAGATTATGACCCTATGAAATTTCACTGGATCAGATCTATTCCAAGAGAGCAGTTCAACCAAGAGCTCCCAGGTATCAATGCCATTACTATGGCACGTTAATTCACTTCATTTTACTGTAGTTATCCCTTTCAGTGTTTGGTGCTGAATACTCCTCCTGAATCTCTCTCCGGATAGCAAACAACTGTGTTTTCTGACTCTTTACATCAGCTGGAGAAGCTTTGCCAACTGAATGACAGGCTCCTGCTCATTCATTGTATTACAGGTATTGTAAAACTTACCAGTGGTATTATCAGATGGGAAGGCTTGTGGTTGCTGCATTCTCTTGGATTCCTAATCAGTTCATTTGTTTGCTATTATTCTAGTCACCTATTCAGCTCCTGAAGAGTAAAAGGGTCTGGAAAACTTTAAATTACCTCCTTCCATTTTCATTGCTTCTGGGCTACAGAGCACTCGCTGAGGTTACGATAGTAAATAAAACAAGCGTGAATAGTGCATAGCGATAATCCCTATTGCTTAATTCTTTGGATGGCACAATTCTGGACTGTGCCAGCTAGCATTGTTTCAGACAATATTCAGGAAAGGCTTTTCTAACAAGCAGGTTGAAGGCGCTCATCATTTGGAAGGGAAGAGAGTTGAGCCATGTGAATGTGATCTGCAACACATACCTTTTGCCCGCAGCGCCCGGGAAGGCTCCTTGCCCCATTTCATTTAGTCATTTAAACATAACCTGAGTTACTTCTGAAGATGACTGGCATGTTAACCGATGGCAGGGAGCCAGGGATCTGAGGTAAATTGCCGTAGCTTCCTTTGACTACGCGACGCAGGTGTTGCATGGGTACATTGCTGGAGACGGTCCTTGCCGTGCAAAGCTTTCATGCTAAGCAGAGTGGATGATGATTAAATGGTCACATCATTATCGAACACCAGATCAGTGAAAAGGGGAAGGATTGGACTCTAGATCTGCTTTGCCCAAGGACTTACTAATCACTCTGGATAGCAGAGAAATTTGACTGCCACATGAAACAAAATAAGAATTATTGTCATTATTACTGCTAAGGTTTTCGTTACTGCTAGTATTTTAATT